>NC_090933.1:884792576-886042576 GCF_040938575.1 Ambystoma mexicanum
AATCATTCCATTCTACAAGGGGGGCGATCGTCTACAACTGGAAAATTATCACCCGATCGCCCTCCTAGACATTGAGAGCAAGCTTTATGAAAATCCGTTTGAGAGACCTGAAAAAATGGGCTGAGCACGCGAACATTTTGTCAAAATTTCAAACAGGGTTCTGGAGGGGCCTGTCCACAGCGCTTAATGGGTTGACCCTTAATTTGATCAGCGAATATACCAGGGAGGCGGGAGAAGGTCAGCTGTATGGAGCATGGGTGGATTTCTCATGGGTGTTCGAGCAGGTCATCAGGGAACGCCTTTGGACCAAACTCAGGAACTGGGGGGTCCCAGAAGGTTTGGTATCTATGCTAGTAGAGCTGCATAGAGATACAGCATTGAGAGTGCAATTGGATGAGGAAGGGCACCTATCTGACCCGATTAGACCAGAAAAGGGAGTCAGACAGGGGTGTCTAGGTGCACCATTCCTCTTTAACCTATATATAGCGGACTTGGGCCCACATCTACAATCATCGGCACTAGCGAGCCCTAAGATCAATGTGACAAAGATTCACTGGCTTGCCTATGCCGATGATATAGTACTGGTAGACAACACAGCTGTGGGATTACTACCTCTCTTGCACAAACTAAGCGAGTATGCTAAAGAAAATGGTATTAGTTTAAATCCAAAGAAATCTAAGGTGATAGCATTTAGACACACCTGCAAACAGGTTAAGTTCACACAGTGGGTTTTGGATGACCAAGTAATCCCGAGACTCGAGAAAGTGGCGTATTTGGGATACACAATGTATGCTTCCCCATCGAGATGCAAGGTGGAACGGGATGCAAAGAATAAAATACACATTAGTTCCACAGATTAAAAAAATTCTCTTCAAACTCTGTAAATTCTCAATTTTACCCTTATACAGCGAAAGTAGTCTCAGTTATCTTATATGGCTTAGAAGCAAAGCCTCATTTGTGGGACACTAATAGGCAAATATTGGAGGGCTCAGTGTGGAAGAGAGTTTTTGGACTTCCAATGAGCCTTACAATGTCTAGCCTGAGGTTTGAATTGAGTTTGAAGTCATTGAAAACTCTGGCAGAATGGAATTGCTTTCTCTTTATAGACTCATTATTACGATACAGAAGGACACGCTATATGAGGACATCATGTTTCATCTGGTAAATCGTAAATCAAAGATACTCTCTTACTTAAAACAAAAGACTAGGGTAACCCTTGGAAATGTTGAGTCCACTGTTGAAACCTCAATATGTAATCCACTCGAAGTGAAAAAAAGCCATTTTAACAATGGATTGGATTGTAACAATCGAGAACAAGCGGGCTGCAACCCCCTTGAATAGCTTCCTGGTGGTAGACAAGAAATTGGGGACTTTGCCAAAATACTTGGCGAAGTTCCCAGACTGGAAAATTAGAAAAAACATTCTGAGAACTCATCCCAATCTTGTTCATACAGGGGAAATTCTCGATAAATGCAGCAATTAAATTATGTAGAACATGCACTATCCCAGCCAAACAGAGCTTGAAACGCCCTTTGATGGAGTGCGAGGGCACTTGGCAAACAAGACTGGCTCTTTTTGCTAGCTTTGAGTAGAGAGATAGGAGGGTATAGTCTTAGAAATGTTTTGGGATAGATTGATCTCGGGCCATTTCACAGCATTAACCATAGCAGTGGTCCAGGTTTTGGAAAGAAGTGGTCTGATGAGTGGTCTATAATTACAGTGTATACTGTTGATTTATGGGACATGGTTTCTGGTTGTACTGTTTTATGTAAATGCGGATGTAAATCATGAATGAAAGAAATGTTTTTATGATCTGTAACATTATTGTTTTAATTAGTTTTATTTTATTTTTAATGTGCTTCTGTTTGCTATTTTTTCATTTTTCTGGAATACGATTTCTTTTTTAGACAGATTGAACAGTTAGATGACTAATTAAATAGCTGTATTTGTAAAGGTTTTATGTAACCAAATACAAAAAAAGTAGGCAAATTCTGCAAAGGGAAGTAGCTCTTTCCAGTTATCCTAGGCTGCAGAAATATAGCACCGTAGGTATCCTTCAAGAGTCTGATTGACTCGCTTCATTTGGCAGTTGGATTTGGGGTGATAACCAGAACTTGGTGCCCGTTTGATTCCCAAAGTAGCGCGGATCTGCTTCCAATACCTAGAGGTGTACTGTGAGTCACAATCAGACACAATGGTTTCAGGGAAACCATGAAATGAAAATATGCGGTTGACAAAGAGACGAGCCATTCGTGCCGCTGAATGATTCCTGGTAATGGCAGAAAATGGGCTAGTTTGGTGTAATAGTCAACTGTGACCATCACAGTGGTACACCCATGAGAGGGTGGCCGGTCTACTATAAAATCAATGCATATCCTCTGCCACGGTTTGTCCGGCAAGGGCATACAGACCAGATTCCCGACAGGGGGAACACAGGGTGTTTTGGTCTGTAAGCATACCGCACAGGATGAGACATACTCCTGGACATCGAATTGAAGAGTGGGCCTCCAAAAATGTCTTTGGATGTATTCCAGAGTGTTTTGGATACTGCACGGTGGCCAGCGGTTACTGAATCATGGCATAGTCTTAGAGCTTCTCTACGAAGCATCTCAGAGGGTAAGTATACTTTGTTCGCCAGAAAGTAACATCCATGTTCCTGCGTGAGCTTGTATTGCATAACCACTTGAGGATCCTCCGTATCCAGGTTTCGAGATTGGACTGCGATCTGATGTAAAAAATCAGTGATGACATGTATGAACTTAGAATCTGGAAAAATAGGTTCGGAGTGAAACTGAGAAGTTCGCACAGGGTCCTTTCGGCAAAGAGCATCTGCCCGAAGGTTGACACAACCCGGAATTAATGTGAACTCAATATGATAAGGAGAAAAGCAATGGGCCCACCAGGCTTGCCAACTGATGCAGGTCTGGCCATATTGGAGGGCACGAAGGTCATGATGATCATTACGGACTTCAATAGGGTGTTGAGCCCCGAGATATAGGTGTCTCCATTCCTCAAATGATCTCTTGATCGCTAGAAGTGCCTTTTCTAATACCGGGTAGTTTGTTATTGATGGGGTTAGGGTTCTGTACAAATAAGCCACAGCTATTTCCTCACTTTGCTCATCTACCTATAACAGCACTGCCCCAATGGCATGATGGGAAGCATCTGACTCCAATATGAATTTCTTGTTCTGGTCGGGAGACATCAATATTGGTGCGGAATAGAATCAGGATTTTGAGATCGTTAAAGGCTTGCTGGGTGTCTTCTGTCCATTGAAAAGGTGTGTTCGTCTTCAGAAAGGACGTCAAAGGACAGAAACAGGCTGAAATTGTTGTAATGAAGCGCCTGTAAAAATTAGCAAACCCAGGGAAACGTTGGATCTCCTTGACGGAATATGGGGACGGCCAATCCATGATTGCTGCTACCTTCCGGGTATCCATGGCTATTCCTCCAGAAGAAAGGATGTAGCCCAAATAGGCCACCTCGTGCCTATGGAACTCGCATTTTTCAATTTTACAAAGAAGGTGGTTTTTTGTAGTCGATCAAGGCTTCCTCAACGTGACCTTAATGTTCTGAGGGGGAAGAGAAAAACACCAGTATATCGTCCAGATAGACAATTACGTAGTGAAGTAGGATATTCGAAAACAGATGGTCCATAAAGCGCTGAAAAACAGCCGGGGCATTGGACAACCCAAAAGGCATCACTCTGTACTCATAGTGATTGAATGGTGTTCGAAAGGCTGTTTTCCATTCGTCCCCTTATTTTATTCTAATAAGATGGTAGGCTCCTCTTAATGCTAGCTTGGTGTAAATTGTGGCCCCTTGTACCGCTTCCAGAATATCTGGTATGAGCGGCATGGGGTACCGCTCAGGTATCGTTATTTTATTCAGGCCACGGAAATCAATACAGGGCTGGAATTCTTGGGAATCTTTCTTAGGTATAAAGAATAGTGATGCCACTGTGGGGGAGGTGGACTCAGCAATTAGACTGTTTTGTAGATTGGTCTGGAGGTAGTCCTTCAACACTTCCTTTTCCCCGTGCTGACAAGATATAAATGCGCCCAAAGAGCAATGGATGATCAGGAATAAGTTTGATCTCGCAGTCATCTCTGCGATGGGGTGGTAATTCGGAATATTCCATTTTAGTGAAGACTTCTTGGTACTGCTGGTAGCACCTGTACATGTTGTTTTTTTTTATAACACATTTTATTGGTTTTTAAACATACATACAGTACACCAACAAATTCCCCACACCCTCCCTCCCCTCAACGCCCGGGTTGGTTCATCACTTCATTCCTGTCTTGCCGCTCTGCACTTTACTTTCGGGGTCTGCATTTCTCACCATGTCCCGTATAGTGGTTGTGTCCATCTCTTTTCCTATTTAACCGGCGAGGTCTATATCACATGGTCTTCCCACTTTCCCCAGATCTTGATGGCTTTTGCCGGGCATCCCCGTGCTGTATAGATTCTATGCTCTTTCGCTGCACATATGTCCATTTCGTTTGACCATTGGGCCAGTGGATGGTCTTTATAATGTCAAACATAATCTCTTCTTGATGGGAAGAGATGTTCATAAGGAGCGATACTGTCTGTTCCACTATGGGTCCTGACGGGAGAGAACTCCCATCCACACTCTCTACAGGAATGGAAACGGCCCTAGAGGCACGTGGTATGTTATGCTGTGCTGCCCATGTATCATCGATGAAATTGCTGTAGCTCCACTATCCACTAGGGCTGGGATGTTGATTATCTGCGAGTTGCCCCAGGTAAAACTCAGTTGTAGAACCAACATGTGGGCGTCAGTAGGATCAGCACTATGGGAGGCAATGTAGGAAGTCGGGGAACCATTGTATTCCTTCAGACCCGTGGTTCCCTTTACGGTCGGACGGAAGCGTTTCCCGATTTCCTAGGGGGAGCAATGGGACATTCCTGTTCCACATGGTCCTTAGACCCACAATACATGCAAAGCTTGAGGTTCCTTCTACAGGCACGTTCCTCCGGGGACAGAGGTCCTCGTGCTATAACTAATTGCATAGGTTCCTAGGAATGGGGAGTTTTGCTGGGTAGAGGAAGACATTCGGAAAGAGTCAGAGAAGGGCGATTCCTTCTCCTCTCGGATTGTCTCTCTTGTTGTCTGTAGTCCATCTGCATGGTAAGGGATATCATTTCCGCTAGGTTTCCTGGTCTAGGCACTCAGGATACCTCGTCCTTTAATTCTTCGGTCAGAGCCCGACGATACAAGGTGATGAGTGCATCGTCGGGACAAGAAGGATCAGACGCCATCTGTTTAAAGCGGGTAATGAACGTGAGTAGATTCTGACGCCCTTGTTTCAAGTCCAGAAGGCGCTCCTGTGAGGCCACTGTGATCTCCTGCCTCCCGAATATAGCTTTGAGACTGTTAGAAAAGGCAGGATAGGAGTCTAGGATAGGGTTATTTGTAAAAGCCAATGGGGTTGCCCATGCTAAAGCTGTCCCACTCAGTCTCTATCTGTGGGAAAAAAGGCAGCTTTGAAGGCAAATTGCACAGTGTATGATTCTAGAAATTCTTTTAGCCTGTGCGGGTTTCCATCGTATCTACCTCCTGGAAGAGGACCTTGGGGAATTTCTGAGCACTGTGGTGAGCGAGCCAACTGCTGCCTTAAAACAGCGTTTTCCTGTTTGAGGTTTTGAACCTCTGTAGTTAAGGATTGCACAACTGCAACCAGCATGGGGCGTTGCTAACTGTGATAGTTGTAACAAGCCTTTGAATTAATGCCCCTCTGGTAAACACCCATGGTAAATAAGAAGAACCACCAATCTGAATCAGACGCCGCCAGCAAGTTGCAATGAGAATCCACCTAGTCACTCTCCCCTCACCTGTGACAAAGCCAGGGGAGGGGTGAGTTTCCAGGGAAACCCTCTGGGGGAGAAAACCCTGTGTGTGTTGTGGATGGATTCATGTCTTCTGATGCAGTGAAGGGAAGTGGCCCTGTCTAGAAGCTTGGGAGCAGATTGCAGGAGCTGCGAAAGTAAAGGAGAGTTGTTAGTGAGATTGAAGGGAATGGTCTTAGTGTTTCCCTACGGGGAGCGAAAGGGTACCTGGAGCTCAAGGATTCAAGACGCGAGGCGCAGGGACCTTTGCAGTGTTCCAAGATGTAGTCTTGTCTCTCTGCCGGAATATGGTAAGGTGTGAGAGAGAGAGAACACAAAAGAGAACCACAGGATGAAAGGGGAGAATCTACACCCACCAGGAAAGGCTGGAGAGAACGGCGGACACGTGGCCGCTGTTGCCTGGATACGGTCTTGCCGGAAGTCCAGGAAAACCTGAAGGGGCGAAGAAGCACTGGAAAGGGGGAAACCTGCTCAGCGTTCAAAGAAGGAAAGAGAGACACCGTAAGTAACGGAATTATGAAGGAGGGATGTACCGAAGCTGGGAACCAGGAAGGGATGACAACTAGCGTACCAAACAGGGCAGGGACTCCGAAGTTTCTGAAATGGGGCTCGGTCCGTGAGTACCGCAGATTGAGACACAAAGCAAGGAATGAGAATCTGGAGACGGAGAAAAGCGAGAAGTGAAGTAGCAATCAGTGCCAGCTGTCAGGAAGTGCTGGTACAGTAAGCCTAAAACGAATTTATGGAGCGTAGCTGCATAGAGAGTAGCAACGCGAGTTGGTTCTGTTGGAGCCTGCTGATAAACTTCTGCCCGTGCAGGGGGAGGAGTCGAACCTACAGGGCTTGCGGTGAAGACTGCAACGGTGCTCAGCGTTTGCGCCACCATGTTGGGTGAAAAGCAACAGTATGAACCCAAGCGCTTCCATCTGTCCCAGACAGACCATCCTCTTCTTCCCTGAAGCATGACAGTGGGACACTGACGGATGAGACGCGGTATCCTCCTTCTTTCAACACCTTTTACCCAGCCTACTATGTAGGATATTCCAAAACACTGCCCCCCACCCCCCTTTTTTCCACATGAACGCTTTCGCACAACACGGAAGACAACAGACTGACACCAGAGCCGTTTACCTGGCATGTCCCAATACAAGGGTCAGGCAAGGTCAGTCAAGTGACCAGAATCACACACACCCGACGCCCCTTTCCCTTCCCCACAGGGATAAAAGATGCAGCACCAAAGCACAGGACGAGCAAGGCAAGCTGCACAATGTGAGAGCTAACTCAGCACGGCAGTTCAAGAGGAGGAGAAAGACGGCGCAGACCGAGAGGGTGACAAGGAGAGAAGCAACCTTTCCCTTTCCGACCAAAGCCTGTGAATCCCCCAGAAAAAAATCATAAGACCGCAAATAATAGCCAGCCTGTGTTTCAGCAGATGTCTACAGTATGCAAGACTCTCCTCCGCTGATAACCAATCCGGAGAAGGACGCTGGTCTCAGTGGTACCAACCTGGACTCCAAGGATAAAGAAAGGCAAGCGGTTCATCACAGCCTGTGAGTCAAGGGGAGAATCGAAAAGAAACCGAACTTTGTTGAACGAAAAGTAGCCAACAGCTAATTTGAACTTTGAAAGAATTAAAGATACGATTGAGGAAAGACTGGCAAAACCAGAAACAGAGGAGCCCGGCACCGCATGGGTGCTCCAGCAGGAAACTCTGGGCGATTACCCAAGAGTAGAAACTAGCGTAACCAGAAGCCCTTGGGGAAGAGGCGAAAAGAGGTCAAAGTGGTCATACAGGGGTCTTGTAAAATCCCTTGTACCGTTGAAAGTCTATGACCAATAGATGATTGCAAAGCTAAGGGAATGAATCCCGCTTGGTGAAATGAGTGCATGAACAGTGTGTGGTAAAAGTTGGCGAGAGTGAACCCGGAAGAGGGAAACCGACAATCATAGACGAAGCCTGAAGTACTGTTTAAAAAGACATTGGGCCTCATTCCGAGGCTGGAGGTAAGGGTTAACGGTCACCGTTAATGGCAACGGTGACCGTTAACACTTACCACCATATTCCGAGTTCCCTTTTGCGGGTTGGCATTTAACGCCTGCTTTTAGCAGGAGTTAAAAATCCAACCCGCAAAGGGACCTTGGAGTAAATTACGGCACCGTAATTTACTCCTTCCCCATTCCCATTGAGCCCTATGGGGGCAGGAATGGGGATGGGGAACCGGTATGGTGAATGGGGACCATTGAGACTTGTGAAAGTAAAAGAGTTATTGGAAGACCAGGGGCAGTGAATTGTTCCCCTTGTCAAGTGGGTTTGGGCCCGGTCGAGGGAGATCCAGAGGTGAACAGTCATCACCCACAGTTCATTGAGAAAGGAACTGTTCAATTGATTGGTTGAATATGGTACTTGAGGGGTCCGCTCCCGGAAGAGGGGGTCCCAGGGGTGAAGCCATCACCCAACGTGAAATGTGGAAAAGAGATTTTTGTTTATGGTCGTTTGTTGGCTACATCAGGCCCTGAAGGCAAGAGACTTTTTTAATGCAAAGAGACTTTACCATCGAAGAACTTGATAGCTGGAACAGAACTGTTGGCTCGTGATGAGAAAACTTGAGCGTGTGCTGGGATCCAAGGTCTCCCCTTGTCCTGTGCTGGAAACGTGGGGAAGGGAGACACCTGGCAATCACATCTTGACTTATTATTTGGAACACTTCCTTTCTTTTTTGAAACCCTACCCCACACTCTTTCTCTAATTAGTTTTAAGGAATTGGTAATAGGATTTTCTTAGTATAGGCACTTTTATTTTGACACAACGCCACTAGGACTGCCTTATTTTTCATTTGATGGTCGACGCTTGCTCCCATCTTAGATTTAGTTTTAGCTTAGGCGTTTTTCCACTCTGCATTCATTGTTCAATAAACATCCTTGAACTGTGATCACTTGTGTCTGTCTTTGCTATTGCCCCCATGTGTTCCTTACACTGTCCAGTGTGGGGGTGCTTGCACAGCTCCATCCCATGTAGTTTCATCTCTATGTGTGTGGAACTTCTACTGCTGTGACCTTATCTGTGCTCATCCTGTACAGTTGAGACCATGACATTCCTGTTCCATGTGAAGAAAGAATAATCTACTGAGGCCCATGGCATACCTTTTCTATATTTGGGAGTGTGCACTCATGAAGAATATGTTGTACCTGTTCTATGTTAGGGGAGCTTCTACTGCAGAGACCCATTCCTTACCTGTTCTCTGTGGGTATCTGTCAGGCGGCACTATATATGAGAAAAAGGTTGATCAATTTATCAACTGTAGGTCTAAATTTGTAATCTACGTGATCATATGCGTATGTGGCCTGAAGTATATAGGGAGCACGATACCACGCACAAGAATCAGGGCGAACCTCAACTCCCTCAAAACAGCTGAAGCAAGATATCCACTATCGACTCACTGGCAAGAACAACACCAGATGGACAACCAGAAAGAGATCTGATTTCTCGGATTGGAGGTGATTAAACCAGACACAAGAGGAGGAAACAGAGCCCTAACATTGCGGCAAAATGAGGCCAGACTCATTTGTAGAACACGCAACACGGAGCTCGGTTTAAACCCAGAACACGAGCTGAATGTCTTTCTGTGACTTACCACTGTACCAGATCATAATTTGTCTACTGTATTTAAACAAGTCATGTGTCAAGACATCACCTGCCCGCCTGACAAAACCACAGCAAACTGAATGTCTTACTATGACATGCTACTGAATTTAACCAAAATGTGTCTTTTCTACCTAGACACGTCATGTGTCAAGTCAGCACCTCCCCGCCAGACAACATCACGGCGGTCAAACGGCTAACTTCACCTTGCCCAGTCTTATCCAGACCAGCAACTATACTTACCCAACACAGGATCCCCTTGGCACTGACCACTTGCCAATTTGGAATGAATCCCACAGCCTTACCAAAATCCTGCAATGTACTGCGATGCAACAGACTCACCCAAACAAGCCATACAGACTTTAACATCCAGTGACAAACATGACAGATCCTCTTACTTTCCATCCCCATTACTGTCAACTCACCCCTTGGCTCATGAGCGCCACAGTCCTCTTCAGCCAAGGGCTGCCAACTCACGAGCGCCACAGCCCTCTTCAGCGGAGGACTGATGGGCCTGGCATAATCAACCACTCACGGCCAGCCAGACTTCATCCAATAGGATGACATGCCATTCGGCCAATACCTGGCCCTCTCATATTAACTTGTAATCCCAGCGTTGCCTGTGTACACCGATCCGACGGGCAACAGAAGCAGAATAACACAGCTTAATGCAGGTGAGCAGCTCCCCGGGAAAGCCTCCTCAGCTCACGCTCTCACACTGGCACTTAGCAACCTAGGTCCCACGGCCCTCCTTCTTCTTTGCAAGCTTAGCACCCTGACTGCCCCTCCAGCACTAACGGACCCCTCCGCCGTCTCCCACTGAGTGACTTCCAGAGAGGTCCCCGGGCACCCGAGCCCTTCTTTTCTTTACGCCAGCGCCATAACCACGAGCGGCTCTTCGCTAATATAGTACCAGTACACCAGTGCACCAACACAAGCGACTCTTTACTAATATAGTACCCGTACCAAGATCTCTGGAGTTACGCTTTCCCCGCCATACTAGACCAAGCCATTAAACACTGTATCTCCATGAGTACCGAAACTGTGAGCAACTTCGCTCTACCACTGGGTCAACCCCATTTTCACGTTTTCAATCATATGAGAATGCAGTGAGCACTCCGCCGTATTATAAAAATCAGAAGCCCTAGTTGATGATCCGCGGGACCTCTGCACCCTCCACAGTCACAGGGGCGACACCTTGGGCCCTTCCCTGATGTGCACCCACCTGCACCTGGGACTCCCAGTGACACACCTGACCAGAGATACCATGCCTCCCCTCGGAGGACACACGCGCCACTTTTTGATCCCCAGCAAGCGCAGGTCCTTTCAGACACTGTTGTCTCACACTTACCAGACCCTCCTCCCATACCTGCACCCCAGACCCACGCATGTCATGACATCACAATCACCAGCGCAAGATAGGCACCCAGACACCCAGTCCACACCACATCCATACTTCAACCGCCATGTTCCACAATGCTCAGGCCACAGGAGCCTTCACATACTATCTCTCTCTTAAAAACACACCCAGGTACCTACCTATGATGACTACCAAAAGCCCTGGCTAAAACGACCGCTCCCCAAGCAACTCAGGACACCATTGGGCTCCCAAGAGATCTCCCTTCGCTCCAACCCCAACCCAACCGAGGACAGACACCTACCAGGTGAGCCAAACCCTAAGCCACCAACCCCACACTGCATTGACAGCCTTCTTATCCTTGACTATACTAACACCTGTTCACCAACCTTTCCTTCCCTTGTTCTTTTCCCCATGCTCTGTTCTAATTACAAATAATACTGTACTAATGTTTGTTATTAATTGAATTGTGCCTTTCCACTATTATATATCTGAACAATATTGATGTATGGGGCTACACTTGTTTCAACGCCCACGCATCTCGCACTGCAATTGTTCGTTGTATACTTACTTTACAAACTGGACGGACCAAGTAAATGCAATATTGAATTTTAACACTGTGTCACGTCACTCTATATGTTTGAATACACCTCACAAAGAATCACACTCACCCTGCACTTTTGACCAATTATGATAATGCATTATATGGTATTTTATGGGCCTGTTAAACCTTGCTAGCCTTGATAAAGACCTGTACGGACAAAAAACGTGTCCCCACCACCTGAAAAATAATGTCAATACACCTTGACACTCTACTGTATTAGGAACAGTGAACAATTCATCAAGAAATTGATTTAACCAAATAAAAACAATAAGAAACAAAGAACTTTGTGCACTCCTACCTACTCAGCTGAGTGGGGACAAGAAGTTTTTGTACATTATTTCCAGCACAAGCGCCAATTGAGTAGAAACTAAAACCAAGCTACCAGGACATACATATTAGGCACGACGAGCATAGGCCTTCACGTTTCTACCTACCGGCTGCCAGTGCATTTGAGATTTGAAACAACAGGCGCGGCAACCCACAGTTCCTAGTGCTCAACAATCCCCCCCATTGATCTGTCATGACACACGCTAGCTGCACTCCACGTTGGCCGCTGTGGCAATGCTGGAAGCTTTTCCACAACCAACATGGTGGCCGTTTTCACCAGTGGCGCCCATTCTATATTGGCGCCTGCAGATTTTGTCTTTCCGTTACTGCTTCTGGCAGCAACCTTTCAGTACTGCCTTCAAGAAGATATGGCTCTTGACACTCGGTGCGTCAAAACATCAGGTAATCCCTGGTGCTGACGCTCCTTTGTTGTTAATTCTGTACTCTGTTCTATTCAGCCTAGCTTTCTTTCTTGCTCACCCGCTTCCTAGTCTCCAGTCTTCTTCTCCCGCCTCGACCCTTGGTCCTCCCGTATTTGTCTCCTGCAGTCCGCCCTGGGTCCTCTTGTCTCCAACCTCTGCTGTTCTTGGGTCTTCAGTCTCTGGCCTCCCGGCCTATCCTGCTACTCTGGAATCTCTGCCAATACCTTACCAGCTTTCTACTTATTGGTAGCCTGTGATTTCTGGCATCCTGTCTAGGACTACATCCACCCGTCACCGTGGAGAAGGGTTTTCTTCCCAAGAGGGTTTCCCTTCTGGAGATTTCCCTGAGGGTAACTAATCTTCTATTTCGAGTCGGACAGAAGGTGATGTGGCTCTTAGCGGAGGTCGGCCATTATTCAGCAAAGTCAAGAGCAAGCAAAGACCTCAGGTACGTTCAGTCGCTGACAGTATCTTATACCCTTGCTTTTCCTTGCATGGATTAACTCCACCTGTTCCACAAGATGAAGGATATCAGTGCTTTTGTCCTGATTTGCCTCTCTCTGTGAGGGAATCCTGAATGGCTTCTACTCAAGCAGACCTGTTCTGTGTGAGGGAAGCGTTAAGCAGCTTATGCTGCTGTTGTAATTATTCTTTCCATACAGGGGAATCTCACAGTGTTAGTGCTCATCTGTTCCATTTCTGAGAGGGTCATGTACTTCTGCACACTGCTTTTTCTGTTAATTAATGAAGGCAAAAAGCGGCTCCTGCACTGGCGGCTCCAAGATGTGTATACTGGTGTCCGCAGGGGAAGCAAAGGAAGCCAGCAACCAACAGACACCAACAGAACTGTAAGTGTGGCATGGGTGGGGTGTAGAGCAATTACTCTACTCCGGAAAGCCCTCGCCACTCTACCTTATTTTCCATAACGTAGACTTCCATAGATTTAAACCATCCATACTTGGAGAGATTTGTGACCACCAACCTAAATCCACTCTTTGGTGAACTGTAAATGTTGCATTCCATTACATACTAACATACTAGCCGGTGTTAGTTAGTGCCACACCTATATAGAATGATCAGGATTGGCCTGTATCACATTTGGACAGGTGTAACAATGTTAGCATATGCCATACTTAGATGTCACCGTAACTTTAACGTCCTTCACATCTGGATAGAGATATGAATGTTAGCATGTGCCACACTTAGATGTCATTCTCAACTTTAGCTTCTGTCACAACTAGATAGAAATATAAATGTTAGCATGTGCCACACTCAGATGTCATCCTCAACTTTAACCCTGTTGCATCTAGATAGAAATATGAATGTTAGCATGTGCCACACTTAGGTATCATCCTCAATTTTAGCTTCCGTCACATCTGGATAGAAATGTGAATGTTAGCATGTGCCATACTTAGATATCATCCTCAACTTTAGTTTCTGTCACATCTAGATAGAAATATGAATGTTAGCATGTGCCGCACTTAGATGTCATTCTCAACTTTAGCTTCTGTCACAACTAGATAGAAATATAAATGTTAGCATGTGCCACACTCAGATGTCATCCTCAACTTTAACCCTGTTGCATCTAGATAGAAATATGAATGTTAGCATGTGCCACACTTAGGTATCATCCTCAATTTTAGCTTCCGTCACATCTGGATAGAAATGTGAATGTTAGCATGTGCCACACTTAGATGTCATCCTCAACTTTAGCTTCCATCACATCTAGATAGAAATAGGAATGTTAGCATGTGCCACACTTAAATATCATCCTCAAGTTTAGCCCTTGTCGTGTCTAGATAGAGACATGGACGGGATTTTGAGTGTGCGCATGTGCTATATTTGGAGGAAGCTGTGAGTGATGGCGGGTGCCACGCGTGGATGGAGTAGTGAATGATAGCGGGCCTCACACTTAGACACAATTGCAAGGACAGCAATGCCAACTAACCAATCGACTAACAACTTCATCCCTCTGCATACACCTCTCAAAGTCTAACCAAACACAATCACAAGCCTAAACACAGCAATCAGCACAAACTTCACTACATTGCAACAATAAAACAAAGCACACATAGACTTGCACAACAGCACACAACGACTGCCGGCCATAAAACACCCCAAGCCCAGCCAACAGACCCACTGGGCTGAGGCTGCCAACTGCACATCACTGCTCTCTTGCACTTTTCCAGCTTATTCCCACTAACTACCCCCCATTCTCCCTTTTTTCAGAACCGCCAGAGCACCAGGGGACCACTCTGGTGGTGATAGTGCGCGGTACGAAAATCCTATAACCATAAAATTAACATTGATTGTGAGAGAAATCGGCTTTTCTGTCATGATGTGGACTACATGATAATAATGTCCATACAGTTAAAGTTTTGCACGTGTCGGCTGGATGTCACATATGTTTTACTCTCTTGTGAAGAAGAAAACTAATTTTTACTCCCTTGAAATCGCATTTACTCTCAAAGCTTAAAAATAGGTAGTAAAATACTCCCACCTCAAAGTCTTATCTGGAACATTGGTTGCCATCAATATACAGTGTAGCTTATGCCAATGCAGTGTTATGTAAAGTGTTTAAAAGAATTTAGACCTTGTCTTAGCTTAAAATATTTTGGATTTCCCTGAATTTAGGGGCATAGGTGGGGCTGGTAAGCAGGCATGGTAATGGGGCATGAATCTTGGTGAGGGACTACTCCTGTGGTGAGAGGTTTCTTGGTCAACTATCCCTTGCAAAACATTTTTGGATTGGAAAAGGACAGCATTTTCCTGATGGCATGTAGCCACTTTTAACTGCAATTAGTTTCCAAACTGCCATGCCAGGATCTTTCAGTACCCCTTCCACGATTCAGGAAAGTGTTCTCGCCATCTTTCGGATTCTTGACTCGCAAAGCGAGCTCTTAGGAACCATGAAGTGGTACATTCCCAACCCAGAAGAATCTGTCCCAACTGTTAATTGAAATGAGACGTAAGGAGTTCCCCCAAGGCAGGACCGCTACTGGACACTCTCGGTCTGTAATGACGAAGAGGTTCCATTGCACTGTTCCCCAAGTAATGTGGGGGGGGGATAATAGGTAGGGATTAGGAACAGTGGAAACAGAAAAATGAAACAAACAATATCAAAAAAGGGGTTTTATAGTCACTTATAAGTAAGAGGAACAGCAGTGTGTAAGAAGCATGGATGGAAGTGCCTCAGTAGGTGCTTCACTAGAGAGGCTTCTTCGTTCTAAATCAAGGAATAAGGCTTGGCCATACAAAAATACACTAAATGAGGAATGAGCCAAGGAACATAAAGGCACAAGAAAAAAGTGAATGACCTAGTAGGGCATTCAGCAAGATTCTCAAAGGCAGCATGCAAGGAGATACAGCAGAATGGGAAGACACTGTTGCGAGAACGCAGATGCACGTGACTGGCTGAACATGTATCAGTCTTCCAGGTCTGTAGAATGGCTGCACGTCAGCTGCGTATGTGGAAGTCATCTTTCTGGAAAGGATCTTCCATTCGCATGTCAAAGCATCCGATCCTAGATGTGGATGAAAGAACGAGAACAAGTCCCTCTGAGACACCACAGTGCGCCATACGCACCTGAATAGTAGTGGGGGAAAGTGGCCGAGGATTCAAGCATGGCACATCGCTCGTTTTTGGGAATGGCAAGGTACTGCACTCACTATATCAAATACTTTGACCCTCATTACAAGATTGCCGGTCTGGTAAAATCGATGCCGGTATGTAAATACCAGCTTCGATTACCGGAACGGATCATTACGACCCGTGAGTATGTCAACACCGGCACAGGCCCTTCCGTGAGCGGCATCCCCGATGCCAGTAGCATCCCTGACACACGCTTGCTGTGCCTGAAACACTGGCATGCCGCAGACCGTGCACATTCAGAGGTGCACGGACATGCATATACCGGCATCCACATACCGGTAATAACAGCAAGAAACATGCCGGGACCACCGGCATCGCGGGGCTGGCGTTAACAGGGATCAGGTGAGCAGAAAAAAGCCACAGGTGGAACAAATCAGTACATGTTCACACCATTGAACCCAGCCACAGTACAAAGGCAGCACCCCCACAAACCACACCCCTTCCATTAGCACTAGCCCTGCTGGAGGTGGAGTACATGCAGGAACAGCTACTCTATGAGGAGGCAGTGAGTTAGGCCATGCAGCAAATGCACAGGAGGAGAAGGAGGGCCAGAACTGGACCCCCGGGTGATACAGTGTTACTGAGAGGGACGACGCTCCGCTCCAGACCACGTTAGTACGAGTGATCTCACTGCCTACCTGTTCTGGGTCTAAGCAGTGTTCTGGTGGCCGAGATGAAGGTTTCTTCTGCAACCATATTAACAGTGAAGCTCTTTTTCTATGTTTATGTATAATTGATTATGTGTGTGTATGTATAAAGAGTGAATAAAGGGCCCATAACAAGCCATTTTCTTCTTTATAAACAGTGGTCTAAGTGTGATTTCTTGGCTATCTGAGTCCAATAGCTTGTTTTGTTAGGGTCTAGAGGGACATAACTTTGAGGTCCCTACACGTGGCCAAGCAAAAGCAAAACATCTTGGTGCTGTGAGCAGGGTCTTTGTGCTGATATTGATGCCAAAGAGCCCTGCTACTTTGAGAACTTTAAAGTTTTGGACTCAGAGAGGCATTAGTTTGACAGGTGTGTATTGTGAGGTATTGATGATAGCGACATGAAATATCCATTTGATAAAATGAGTTCCCTATTTAGGAAAAAAGGAAGCTCTGCTGGCGGAGACTGTCCTGAGGTGACTATTCCAGGGTGGACCAAGGGGCCGTATGACAAAGTCGCACAGACCTTGGCATGTGGTGCGGGTCTAAGCGAGATCTGGCACACAAGTATAGGAGAGGCTAGTCCATCTGAAGTGGTGGGCTGCCTGCAACGGGTGCCTATGGAAACAGGTAGAGAGTGTTCGGCTCTAGGTAGAAGAGGCTGGATTCAGTTGCATGCCTTTCGAAAGGAGCACCAACAGAATGTGGAATTACAGGCAGTGTCCTGAGGTTGGAAAAGGAGCTGGCCACTGAAAAACAGATTGTGTTAATGCAGCAGCTCCAAATGAAGTTGTATCATGATAAGGTGGACAAATATCAAGCGGTAGCCGAGCAAGCTGCTGTGAGGGTGGCTCGCTACGAATATCGAAAGAGAAGAGGGAGAGTGAATTCTCGTAAGGTGGCAACTGTGTCTGCTTCTGCAGGGGTTGATTGGGATCCCGACCAGTGGGATAGAGATGTATTTGACAGCACTAGTACAGAGAGTGGGTCAGAGCCAGAGGGCTCAACCAGGCCAGAATCTGGTCGTAAGGAGGTAACAGCTAAACCTGTGATGCGTATATGAGCTGGTCCTAATCCAAATAATCCAAGAGGGGGATGGTGGATTTAACAATACTTGAGGATTATTCCCAGCAAGAGGTTGGGGAAATCATCAGCCGATTGAAGCAGAGGGCTGGTGAATCTTTGTTAATCTGGACGGTCAGGTTATTTGATGGAGGGGTGGCAGGTCCCCGTATAGATGCCACGGACTCTGCCATTGACGCAGGAAACACACGTGCAAGAAATGTTACGTGTAGGTCCTCCTCGTGAGGACGATGGGGGAGAGGTTCAAATGTCATTAATACAGCTAGCAACACAAGGGTGTAACCATAAGTATCCCATCGCCTTAGATTGGCCGACCGAGGACAAGAAGTAGTACACATTGAGAGAGGCCATACAAAGAGTGGGGGAACATGTGATGAAAGAGGCAATTCATCTAGACATTCCTCAACATATGGGGATTGTAGCATTATCTGTTTCTGCCAGAAATAAGAATGTCATGATGACCCTTTTGGTGGGAATTACTGGCAGAATGACAGATGAGGTGGTGGATGCTATTAGGCAATTAGCAGACCTGGGGAATGGGAAAAGCAGAGGAACGACCCGGAGAACGAGAAAGGGAGAGCAAAGTGAAAGACGCACCCCCGGGAAGAGGTTTGACAGCTGAGATTTTCACATATCCAGAAACTATATGTTTTTAGCACTGCTAAAAGATGAAGTGCCGCGGGAAGACATTGATGGGATTGAGACACGGGAAATGTATCAATTGTATAAAAAACGAGGACTTGATGGGAAAGAGTGTTAAAAACAAGTGAAGCGGCAGGAGGTTCATAATCCCAGGAGGGATGAGTTTTGTTCTGCACCCCCTCAAGAGGAGGGGGGCGATGAGTCCCCGAATATGTCACTGCCACAGCAGCCGACTTTGCGGATTTGAGAAAAATGCTGAGTGCAATGGTGGAAATGGAGTCTAAACAGACGCACTCAAAGTACGAATAGGATAGTGGTCAAACTCCGGTAACAACTGCCCAAATTAAGGTAGACAGACGGCCTCATGTAAAGGTGAAATTATTTTGGCAGTCAGGAAACATACAGGAGTTACACCCCTTAATTGATACCGGGGCAGAGGCCTCATTGATACATGGGAATCCTTCAAGGTTTAAGGGAAGACATTTTTATGATTACAGGTTTGGGGGGAAAAGAGACCCCTGCGGTTCAGACTACAATTGTTATGAAAATCGAAGTTTGTTAAGGGACACCTATCAGGTGTTAGTTATTCCAATCCCTGAATACATTATTGGATTTGACATTTTAGAGGGGTTAACCCTCGGATTGGAAGGTAAACTTTATCAGTTTGGGGAGAGGGCTTTAACTTGTACCCCCATGATTGTAGGAAAATTGAAAATGCCCCCGTGCAAGGTCCACTAGCCACCAAAAGAGTATCCATGAAACAATATCGAATTCCTGGGGGGCAGAAGGAAATTTCGGACTACATTAAACGGTATGTAGAAGCCGGTGTATTGCGCCCCGTAACCACGACTTGGAACAATACGATCTGGCCCGTCAAGAAGCTGGACAGAAGTTACCGGATGACTGTAGATTATCACCAGTTGAATAAATACTCTCCACTGTTAATACCTGCAGTCCCTGATGCACTGATTTTGAGTGAAAATGTACAAAAGTTTGAGGGAACCTGGTATGCAGTGTTAGACTTTGCTAATGCCTTCTTCACCGTAACGATTGCTGATGAATGTCAGGAGCAGTTTGCATTTTCCTGGAATGGAAGGCAGTACACGTTCCAACGCCTGCCAATGGGATACATGGATAGCCCGACAATCTGTCACCGGCTGGTGGCAGAACATTTGGATAAAATTCTGTGCAAACCGGATTGTGCAAATTGTGCATTATGTTGATGACATTTTGATATTTGATATTTTGATATTTCGAAAAAACAAGCATAGCGTGCAAGTGCACCTAGATCTTATCATGGAAGGACTACGGAAGGAAGGGTGGGAAATTAATGAGGCCAAAACCCAAGGTCCGGCAGAGACCGTGATTGGCATAATGGGCATCGCGAAATGGTTCTAAAAGCTAAGCAAAAGATCCTTCAGTTTTCCACTCCGGGGACTAAGAAACAAGCTCAGTGGTTTATTGGGTTGTTTGGATTCTGGAGACAACATATACCACATTTGGGGCAGATTTTGGTGCCCCTTTACAAAGTGACACGCAAGAAATTCAATTTTGAATGGGGTGAGGAGCAAGATGGAGCATTTCAATTAGCCAGAGACACCATACAGAAAGTGCTTGATTTATGGCCGTTGAGGGACCGAGAGGTGGAGCTAAATGTATCCGTACAGGATACCCATGAGAACTGGAGTTTGTGGCAAAAACAGGAGAGGAAGTGGGTGCCTTTAGGATTTTGGAATCGAAAGGTGCCTGATGCTGGTGACAGATTTACTCCTTTTGAGAAACAATTGTTAGCATATTATTGGGGCACTCATGGATACGGAACAAATGACGGTGGGTCATGATGTATTGATCTGACCGGAAATACCAATCATGCAGTGGGTACTGAGCTCCCCTAAAACACATCGAGTAGGGCATGCACAAGAGTCCAGTATCATCAAATGGAAATGGTACATTCAGATCGTGCCAAGAAAGGTAAGGGTGGAGTGGTGAAATTACACAAGCAAGTGGCGGGGGTTCCATTAGTAGATCTGGAGCTCGAGGAGGGAAGGGAAATCAATGAATCTCCAGTCAAATGGGGAATCCCCTACAGTGATTTAACAAGTAAGCAAGTTGAACATGCATGGTTTACTGATGGTTCAGCCAAATATGTGGGAATTGAGCAACATTGGAAAGCTGTAGCATATAACCCCAAATCGAAGAAGGTGTTGACCACCTCTGGAAAAGGGAAGATTAGCCAATTTGCGTAATTGTATGCCGTGTACCAGGCTTTGAAACAAGAAAACCTGGGTGTTGTTATATCTATACGGACTCATGGTTTGTTGCAAATGGGTTGGTTGTGTGGCTGCCTACCTGGCAAAAGAATGGATGGAAGATTCATGCTAAAAGGTTACGGGGAAAGGAACTGTGCCAAGAAATTGCTGAAATGCTAATGCATACTGCAGTAACTGTGTATCATGTAGACGCACATTGTGCAACAGATTCACTAGAACGATGGTTCAATTCTTTTGCAGACGAACATGCCAAGAAGGCTGAGGAAGATGATTTGGAGGGGATTGCTAAATGGGCCCACCAGAAGAGTGGGCATCTCAGAGAAAAAGCTGCTATCAGGTGGGCGCAAGACAGGGGAATTAGCCTTCCATTAGAGATTGTGAAATCAGTGATTTTACAATGTCCGTGTGTCAACATCAGAAGCAAATATAAACACATATAATTCATGGCACGTTGAAACGGGGTAAATTGCCCGGACAGATTTGGCAGATCGATTATATCAGTCCCATGCCCATTAACTGAGGATGTCAATATGCGTGTACCATTGTGGACACGTATTCTGGTTATTTAATGGTGTTGCCATGCAAAAGAGCCACCCAATTGAACACAATTAAATTGTTAGACCAAGTGGCTGTGTATTATGGAGTTCCCTTACAGATTCAAAGTGATAACGGGTCACACTTAAAGGGGAAGTTGGTTTTGGACTATTGTCAGGAAAAAGGTATTGAATGGATCTTTCATGTCCCATATCACCCTGAGGGTTCGGGGTTTACTGAGAGAATGAATGGACTGCTGAAAGAACAGTTGCGCAAAACTGGTGAGGGCACCCTGAAAGGGTGGCGGGAGCATGTGCTGGATGTGCTTCAGATCCTCAAAAACTATCCCATTGCGAACGGTGAGACTCCATTGATGCGCATGTTAACGCCAGCCTTACAATGCAAACCTAACAGAGCTATGGAAAACCTCTTGTACTGGGAAATGTCTCCTGGGGCCTTGCCTCCTTGTCGAGCCACCCCTGAGTCTGCTGGGGTGGATTTGCATGCGAGGGAAGAAATCCGACTTGAGCCCAAGGGCATTAAAGTGATCGAGACAGGGATTGGGTTGAAAATTCTGCCTGAACATATTGTCATGAACTACAGAACACGCCCCTTTTGGACTTCCTGGTCCTTGTCACAACGGGGCTTGCACTCCATAATACTGCCAACATGGTCGTCCAGCGTGAAACCCCTTTCTCGCTCCACACGCTGGATGTAATGTATTCTATGAATAGACCGCGGCTCAGCGCGTCTCAATGCTATTGCAAAGTAGCGATCCGACGTGTATCTCGTAGCGCGCAGTATTGTTTCCTTGTACCTGTCTATCTACCCTTTCCTTGCCCTTTCCTTTCCTCCTATTTTCCTGGACCCGTGTGCTAGTTGCACCTTTTCTAGTTCCCCAGATTCCTGACCCGCGTCCCGGAAACTGAACGCACTCTGGAGTCAGAAGAGACTCAGGCAGCTTTGTTCAAAACCAGGTCCGTCCGCAAGAAGGCAGCGACCAAGGACTCCAGCAAAGAACGGACCCCGGTGAGAAGGGGGGGAACTCCTTGACTGTTTGAGACGCCACCTGACCGAACTCGATAGCGTCATGGAAGCCACTGTTCAGGACCTGCTGCGTCGCATGCAAGAACTATCAACCGAGGTCCAAAATCTAAAGGCGGAAAACGCTGCACTCAAACAATTGGCCCTATCCCGGGATTCGGCCACAAAAGAAAGCGTCTTGTTGGGCGGCATTGTTGATAAATACGATGGGTCGTCAAAAACCCTTCGTGGATTCCTGGATTCATGTTTGGTCCACTTTACATTCAAGCCTTATTACTTCTCGATTCCCAGGGCTAAGGTGGGGTTCATAATTACCCACCTTTCCGGGAATGCCTTAACCTGGGCTACACCGCTCATTAACTCCGGCGATGCCCTCCTAGATGACTATGATGGGTTCAAACAGGCCCTTAAAAACATGTTTGATGGCCCTCAGCAGGTCTTTAGCTCCCAGGAACGTCTGTTAGACTTTCAGCAGGGTTCCCAGGATATGCTCACTTATGTGACCTGATTCAAACAATTGGCCAAGGAAGCTGATTGGTCCTCTGAGGCAAGTTTCACCCTGTTCAGGAGAGGACTGAATGATGAGATTAAGTATGAGTTGGCCAGAGTGGCTCGACCAAACTCATTCCAGGCACTAATGGACCTTGCCATGCAAATAGACTTCCGTATCCAGGAAAGAAAGGCTGAAAAGAAGAAATCCAGGGAAAATCCTTCCAAGGTGTCCTTTGAGAGCACCTTCAGAACGGACACAAACCCAGGTTCAGTCACAAAACCAGAACCCATGCAGATAGGAGCCTTCCGTGGACCCATATGCCCGCAAGAAAGGATGAGAAGGATTCATACGGGGTTGTGTATGTATTGTGCTTCGGACAAACATTTGGTTAGGGAATGTCCTCTAGCCCCCCTCGGCGTTCGCGAAACGCCAGCTCCCGATCCTAGATGGAGCAGAGCTTGGGGAGAGAGATGTTTGCTCCACATCAATTCCATCCTTGAACTCTCCTGGACAAAACAAATTGGTCATACTACAGGCATTTCTATCACCCTCCAAGAGCAAGACCTATCACATTTTGGCCTTGGTAGACTGCAGAGCTATTGGGATCTTCATTGATCACGATTGGGTTGCTAGTCACCAGATTCCGTACGAGACACGAAGTACCTTGCAGCCTGTGGAAGCCATCGACGGAAGACCCCTCACTTCAGGGCCCATAAGCCTGCAGACCAAGGAGATCCAGCTGTCAATAAATCACCATCAAGAGCTGATTAGGTTCGAAATCATTAAGTCAGCCCACTACCCCATGGTACTGGGTATGCCCTGGTTACAAAATCACAATCCGTATACCAACTGGACAGCAGGATCAATATTCCTAGGGTCAGAGTTTTGTTTGTCTCACTGCCTATTCCTGGAACCTTCATTAACACCCCCTAAGGAACTGCATAAAGACCAAGAAACACCACTCATGGTTTCCAATATCATATAAGTCCCTGAGGCCTACCAAGGTTACTCTGATGTGTTTTCGACCGCCATAGTCCAGGCCTTACCCCCACACAGGCCTGAAGACTGCGCAATAGAAACGGAACCCTCAGCAGTGATTCCTTTCGGCAGGATGTTCACCCTTTCTGATCCCAAGAAAAAGGCCCTCAAAGAATACCTGGATACCAACCTTGAAAATGGCACCATAAGTCCTTAAAAATCTCCAGCAGGAGCTTCGTTATTCTTTGTTCCCAAAAAGGATACCCAGGAATTATCGTGGCCTAAATCAATGCACCCTCAAAGACCGATACCCACTACCCTTGATTTCAGATATCCTGGACGCCGTAAGAGGCGCGGTAATATTCATCAAGTTGGATCTCTGGGGTGCCTATCATTTGATCCGTATACGGGAAGGAGACGAGTGGAAAACCGCCTTTACAACACCCTTTGGCCATTACGAATACCTGGTCATGCCCTTTGGACTAGCTAATGCCCCGGCAGTCTTCCAACGTTTTATGGATAGGGTGTACTCTGACATGTTGTTCCTCTTCGTCATTGTATATCTGGACGACATATTGATCTTTTCCAAAGACCCTCAAAAGCATGAAGAACACGTAAAGGTAGTACTACAAAGACTCCGTGAACACCAACTCTTGGCCAAACCCGAAAAATGCTTGTTCACGTTACCTCTGTTCACTACCTAGGATTTATCCTTAGCCCAGAGGGAATTGGTATGGACCCTTCAAAGGTAAAGGCCATTCTGGCATGGCCTGCTCCCACGTCCGTGAAACAAGTTCAATCCTTCCTGGGGTTTGCCAATTTCTATCAAAAGTTCATATCCACCTTTTCCGAGATTGTTCAACCGATTGTTGCTCTCTTAAAGAAGGATACCCCTTTTATCTGGTCCACACAGCAAGACACAGCGTTCCAGCGTTTGAAGACCGAGTTTACACAAGCTCCTATCTTAGCCCAACCAGACATAAGCCAACCATTTCTAGTGGAAACGGATGCCTCTAATTACGCCATAGGAGCAGTGTTGAAACAGAAATTAGAAGATAACCTGGAACACCCCATTGCTTATCTTTCACAAACCCTGACTCAGAGTGAAGCACACTACTCTGTCCTGGAAAAGGAAATGTTAGCCATCCGCCAATCCTTCACTGAATGGCGGCATCTACTTCTGGGAGCTAGACATCCAGTCCAGGTCTGTACAGACTATCGGAATCTTCAGATTCTACAATCATTGGAATGTAGGAATAGTCGTCAGGCGCGTTGGGCCTACTTTTTTGCCCAGTACCAGTTCCACATCACTCATGTCCCCGGATCACATAACCTGATTGCTGACACCTTGTCTTGACGTCCTGACTACGTAACCACTGAAGATAAGGCATATCTTAAGATGTTTTCCCCCATGATCTTCGTAGCTCAAGCAGTCAACCTCCCGGCAGAAATCCGAACGCAAACCCAAACCTCTGAGTTATGGAAGGATATGTCAAGGAAAAATCAATGGAATCTAAGAGCCAAGGAGGGATATTTATTCAAGGACAATGCACTACTCATTCCTACACAGAAATTACAACAGAAAATAATAAACCTCTGTCATGACACACTTCACTCCGGGCATTGTGGCATCACCAATACCTTCCGTCTTATACAAAGACAGTTCTGGTGGCCTAAGATGAAGACTTGCATACAGCACTACGTCCAAGCTTTTGTTGTCTGTGCTCAGAATAAGCATGATAACAAGAGACCGGCGGGTCTTCTACTGCAACCAACACTGCCAACTAGGCCATGGGAATTCATCGCTATACATCGAGGATACACTACTATCATGGTTACCATAGACTTGTTCACTCATATGGCTAATTTTACGCCCCTCAGTAAACTACCATCCTCCTCTGAACTAGCTGGAATCTTTCTAGAACACATATTCCGCCTGCATGGACTTCCTTCCAAGACCATATCTGATACAGGACCTCAACACTTCTCACAATTCTGGAAACATCTCTGTCGAATTCTGGGAATTCAACATGCCCTCTCTTCAGGGTATCACCCCCAAACCAACAGAGCCACAGAACGTGTGAATCAGACCCTGGAACAGTATCTTTGATGTTTCGCACCACGGTCCAGGATGACTGATCACTCCTGATACCCGTTGCTGAATTCGCCTACAACAACTCCGAACATTCAGTGCTCAAGACCAGTCCTTTTTATTGTAGTCAAGGGTTCCATCCATCGGTTTTACGCTCTGTTCTTCCTCATTCTACACCGGTACCTACTGTTGACTCCTGGATCAAAACCCTTGTCAACATACACCAGGAGGCCAAAGAATACTTAGAGAAGGCCAGGACACAGACCAAGAGATATGCGGATTCCAAAAGAAGACCAGGCCCCTCTTATGCAGTCGGTGACCAAGTATGGTTGTCATCAAAATTACTACCCCGACATCTACGACCAAACAAATTGGCCACCCGGTACTATGGTCCATTTCCCATCAAGGAAATTATTAACCCTGTCTCATACCGGATCAAACTACCAGACCCCTGGAAGAAAATTCATCCAGTTTTTCATACCAGGTGCATTCTTTAACCCAAAAGGCATCACCTTAAATTGGTAGAGGCCAGCTGGAGTGGAGAATGCAGTTTTCTCCTTGGCATGGTCTGTCAGGGCTATTTGCCAATAGCCTGACGTTAGGTCAAATGTGCTGAGGTACTTGGCTGCACCAAGTTTGTCCACCAGCTCATCTGTCCTAGGCAAAGGATGGGCATCAGTCGTGGTGACTGCATTTAGAGCTGTATAGTCCACGCAGAATCTCAATTCTTTGGATCCGGCCTTTGGTACAAGCACAACTGGGCTAGACCATGGGCTAGTAGAGGGCTCTATGACCCCGAGTTCAAGCATCTGGTTGACCTCATTCCTTATGTGGGATCTGATATTGTCAGACATTCTGTACCCCCTGCTTTTGACAGGTAAACAGTCACCAGTGTGTATGTCATGCTGGCCCCAAGGTGTCAAGCCTGGTGAAAGTGAGAACAGGGAGGCAAACTGATTTAACAGTAACTTGCACTCATCCTGCTGGTCAGATGTGAGACTGGAAGAGAGATTAACTCCTTCCACTTGCTCATCTAAAGGTAAGCCTCTGAGGAGGTCAGGCAGAGGTTCACTCTCTTCCTCCTCCTGAGCTGAAGCTAGAAGCAGGGCTCCTATGTCAGGTCTAGAGACATAAGCCTTTAAACGGTTGGTGTGAAAGACTCTGGGAGCCTCCTTAGGGTTGCCTGAATCCACCAGATAGTTCACCTCTCCAAGTTTACCCACAACCTTGAAGGGTCCTATCCATTTGTCCTGCAAGGCCTTCTGCCTTGTGGGGACCATAACTCAACCATTTTAGCCTTCTGGTCATGCCAATGCTTGACCAGAGCTTGACCAGCCCTCAGGTTATCACTTGCTTCTGCCATCATGTGTGACATTCTCCTCCGGAGACCTATCACGTAGTCAGTCACTCTGACTGGCTTGGGGGAAGGAGCACTCTCCAACCCCTCCTTAATCAGGGCCATTGGACCTCTTACTGGATGGCCATAGAGAAGTTGGAAGGGACTAAATCCTACTCCCCCTGAGGGACTTCTCTATAAGCAAAGAGAAGGCATGGCAGTAGAAGGGGCGTTTCTAAAGCACCTATCATGCTCTTCATAGTTCTGTTAAACCTCTCTACCAGCCCATTGGTTTGGGGGTGGTAGGCAGTTGAGAACTTGTAGGTAACTCCACAGGTTTTCCACATGGTTGCATGTAGTGGGACATAAAATGTGATCCCCTGTCAGATATTACCTCCTTAGGAAAACCTACTCTGGTAAAAATACCAAGTAGGGCCTTAGCCACAGCCGGAGTCGTAACAGTCCTCATAGGTATGGCTTCAGGAAATCTAGTGGCATGGTCCACTACAACCAGGATAAACCTGTTGCCTGAAGATGTGGAAGGGTCAAGAGGACCAACAATCCCCACCCTCTCAAAAGGAATTTCCACCACTGGGAGAGGCACTAAGGGTGCCACATTCTTGGACCCAATCTTGCCAGAGGTTTGGCAAGTGTGGCAGCTTCTGCAGAATTTGTCTACTTCTGTACCCATCTTAGGCCAGTAGAAGTGCAGAGATAGCCTTTCTTTGGTCTTCTTAAAACTTAAGTGACCAGCCAAAGGTAACTCATGGGCTAACTGAAGAAACTGGAGTCGGTTCACTAGAGGTACTACAAGTCTTTTGTAGTCTCCAGGGGTTAACTCAGTTGGTTCACTGTGGAAGAGGCCATCTTCCCAGTGCAACCTATACTTCCCAGGCTCAGTCCCATTGAGCTGAGAAGTGGCCTGTTGGCGAAGACCTTCCAAGGGTGGACACTCTCCTTGTCCCTTGCTGACATCCTCCCTGTTGGGTCCACCTTCTGCCAGTAAAGACTGCAGCTCAGGATGGTCAACAGGGTCAAGATCTCCTACCAAGGCAAGATCCTCTTCTAAATCTGATTCCTCAGTATCTAGCTTGACCATACAGGGTTGAACCTCACACTCAGCCTCAGCTGGTGTGGGAGTCACGGGTGTGACTTTGGACAGTCTCGGAGATGTCCTTCTGGGCACAGGAGTTCTTGCAGTTTTCTTGCTGGCAGACTTAGGTTTCCCTTTTGT
Organism: Ambystoma mexicanum; assembly: GCF_040938575.1. Lineage (NCBI taxonomy): Eukaryota > Metazoa > Chordata > Amphibia > Caudata > Ambystomatidae > Ambystoma > Ambystoma mexicanum. The sequence goes on from NC_090933.1 coordinate 884,820,803, forward strand.
CTTTTCTTGCCCTGCAATGGCAGTAAGTAAGTCCTGTGGACTTGGGGTGATCGCTTCCTCTATCATGTTTCCAGGAGAGCCTCTTAAGGTTCTCTCCCTTGCAGACCTTGTGAGCTCCTGCTTCCTTCTGCTGGGGGCCCTGGGGGTACTAGACACAAATCCAAGAGTTTTAAGGTCATTACCTAACACGAACCTCCCCGGTACGTTATTTTGCACACTTACAGGTATTCTGACAGTTATGTCATTACACTAGATGAGAGCTGGTAACTGACGAACCATTTGCACAGGGCCTCCAGCTAACTTGGTTAGGTGTTTGGGTGCCTTAGGAACATCCTCCACCTTGAACAAATATTCATCAACCACAGTTATGCTGGCTCCTGTGTCTCTGATGGCAGGGGTCTCCTGACCATTCACAAGAACACTATCTTTGTAATACTCTTTAGTATTATCTGGGATTGAGTTATAGACATCTAAGTTCTGTTGTTCCCAAAGACCCAAGGACACTAAAGAAACACTAGCTGAGACTCCCATGGGCTCATCAGCTAGTAGCTGAAAGTAGCTGAAAGTTTCCACTTGTCATAGGTACTTCATCCACCTGGGAGAAGGCTAAGGAGACAGTGGTGATTCCTGAAGGTTTACCCTTACACTTGAGATCTCCTTTCACATGGCCAGGCAATCCACAAACAAAGCATTTCCCAAATGCTCTCTGGAATGGGAGCTTGCTCTGACCTCCATCTGGTGTGGAACCAGGTGGTACACTAGCCTGATTCGGTTTACCTAGTGGCTTTCCCTGGTTATGTTTGTGGCCCTCTTTTGGATTGTAATTATTGGAATTCTCCTTGTTATCTTTCTTGGACTGCCTTCCCTCTTCCTTCTTCTGAGTTGCCACAGAATCCTTGTGGGTAGCCCTGTTGGCAACCCACAGGTCAGCAGCCTTAGCTAACTTCTTAGGATCTATCTCCTTTGAATCAGCCAAGTGCTGTCTAAGCTCAGGAGAGCAGGCATCAAAAATAGACTCCAACATTACAAGCTTCCTCAAACCTTCATAAGTGTTCACTTTGTAACCCTTAACCCAACCATCTAAGTTTTTCAAACAGTCACACACCCAGGTAGCCGAAGGGGTACCATCATGCTTTTTGAGGGTTCTAAACCTCTTAAGATACTGGGAAGGGGTCTTCCCAAACCTAGCTATTAATGCTAGTTTCACACACTCATAATCCTGCTTATCCTCCTTGTAAAGACTGGTAGGGGGTGTCTGTACTTCTGCTCTCTATATGGTAGAGGAGAGGCACAGAGGACCCCAGCCAAGATTCTCTATTTGGTAGCAATGGACGAGCAATCAAGGCCTAGCTTCTCAGGAGGTGATGCGGGCTGGTTCTTAAGTAGTGTAGTCCCCGAACCCCCACAAAGGAATGTCCACACACTGTATTACTGAAAACACAGTCTTTATATCATTAATATTCAAAGGTATGTACACGATCACAATAACGCACTTTGTACTCGGAAGTCAACAATGATAAATATATACAATTCTAAAGTGGTACCACCAATGTTATCGAATCTCATTAAAGTGCATCAACTGTACGGTTAAAATGTCACACAGATCAATAACGAGGAAACCAGCAATAGAGATAGGCAGGAACGTAAGATGGTTGAGACGGTAGTCTTATTTCCTCCTATTAAGGTTTTACCCCCCCCCCCTATGTCCCTGGTGGAGTAGAGTTCTCCGAAGATGCGTCAACCGATCCTTCTTGAGTGACTCCCTTTAAAGCAGGAGCCACGGATCGTCGAGAGGCGTCGAGGAATTTGGCGTTCGGTGTCGGGAAATCGACGACTCTTCTTGAATGCCCTCCCTTTAAGGCAGGAGTCACGCGTCGTCGAACGTCCGACGGCGAACAGGTTGAGCTATGGCCGTGAAGTGGCAGGTTCCTTCCTGGCAGTGCTCGTCGATGACAGATCGTTGGCGTCCTCCAAGGAAGAGGCGTGTGGGGCACCTCGGTGACGATAGTTCTGGACCGCAAAGAGATGATGAAGAACTGTGGCCCAGCAAGGGCGTTGAGTCGTCGGCGTCTCTGTGGTCCTTAGGTGGCGGGAAACCCACCGGCGGATGCTCCTCGGCACGTCGACTGTCGGGCCTTCTCCAGCGGGATAAAGCGGGCGACGATGCAGACGAGAGCGTCCGATGATCAAATGAAGTTCTTAGGCAAACAGGAGCACGGCGGCTCCGGTCGACGACGGCGGTCGTCGACAGTGGCAGACAACAGTCCGAGTGCTTCTCTTTCAGATTCCGTGGCAGTCCCCGTCTCGGGTCGGCAGCCTTTCGAAGGTCTGTCTACCAGGGAGCTTTGGCAAAGATCAGCTGTGCACGATGGTCCCTCGTAGCTCGGGAAGAGGGCGCCTTACCAGGTCCTCTCTGGGTCAGTCCTTGGAGACACAGCAGCTTTCAGATTGCAAAGGAGAGCAACTGCACTTCTTCTCGTCCAGCGGGGCTTCAAGGTCAAGCTTCAGTTACTCCAGTTACTCGTCGTAGTGGACTTCAGCTTCTGAACACGATTCCTAGCAGTGAGAGGTCCCCAGATATACTGTTGATCTCCCATTCATTCCGCTGGGTCACACTCAAGCATCCAATCACGACTAAGGGCATTCATGCAGGCAGGCAGCCAATCAGGCACACGAGGTATTCAGGCCATTCACTTCTCTCCAGACACTCACAACATGTTATATGTATTGGAACAAGTACCGAGCCATTCAACACTCCAAACTGCATTCATACCGGTTTCGGGCAGGGCTGTCTCAGTCATTGTGTCAACCACCAGATACTAGACATCCACAACACAGAATGCATTTTCGTCACACACTCTATTTCACCTGGGTCCCACCCACAGGAGGTACCCACAACATACATCACTGAGAAGGCTCCAGCTAGTCTGGCCGGGCCTTCACAACAACACCATATATGGCACTTCCACCCAACAGCCAGTCAGGGGGAAGGGACAGAGTCAGGGCTTCCCAGGACTTTGGGAAAACAAGGTAATAGGTAATAGAAAGCAAGAGGCCACAGGGGCCATCTTGTTTTCCATCAGGAATCAACTGATCCCAATGGCAGGGCCGGGGTATCCCCAAAATGGAGGATACATCGCGCACCTGTCAAATTCAGCATGGAGCTGCCACCAGCCCATACCCTGCTCTGCGGGCCACCCACAGGTGCCCAAAAACATACACTAGGGGCACAGGGTTGTACCCCCACCCATGGGTGACATAAGGGTATCTCACGGGTCCGTTCACCAAACCAAAAGAGAGAGAGCTGCACCGCCAGGAGTTTGACATGGACTCCTGCGCGGAAAACACGACTGAACACATGATAAAAAGCAAAAAAGGACAAGGATACGGAGGCCCTGTCCCTCCGATGTATTTCCAGCATCACAGCCACCCCCCCCCCCCCAGATTGAGGTGGAGGGTGCCTCATCTCCCACGGGATAGACACCCTCATCCAGACGGTCAACATACCTTCTGGAAAGGCCATCTGCATTATCGTGACTCTTCCCTGGTCTGTGCTCTATGGTGAAGTCTAGCCCTTGCAGTCTAATGGACCACCTGAGCAGTTTCGGGTTCTCACCCTTCATCTGCATAAGCCACTTCAGAGGCTTATGATCTGTATGGACCTTGAAGGTAGATCCCGTAAGGTAGGGCCTAAAACGCCTAAGGCTCCAAAATATACTAAAACATTCCTTTTCAACAGTAGTCCACCTAAGTTCTCTACCCTTGAGTTGTCTACTGATGAATATGATAGGATGTTCCCTCCCTTTGTCATCTAACTGGGACAAGACAGCTCCAGTTCCGGTGTCGCAGGCATCTGTCTGGATGATAAAGGGTTGGTTGTAGTCAGACGCTTTCTTTCAAGCCATCAAAGGCCCTCTGACAGTCTTCAGTCCAATTAACCTTCCTAGGCTGTTTGGGTGAAGTCAGAGCTGTCAGTGATGCAGCTATGGTTCATAGTCCGCCATGAAATTGCGATAATACCCAGTGAGCCCCAAAAAGGCTCTTACCTGGGTTTGAGTAGTGGGAGTCTCCCAGTCATGTACATCCTGTACCTTACTGGGGAGAGGTTGGATTTGACCCCCCTCCTACCTCATGACCAAGATACGTAACTTTCCCCTGAGCTATCTGGCACTTGGTGGCCTTGATAGTGAGGTTAGCCCTTTTCAAGGCCTGCAACACCCTACCCAGATGTGTCAAGTGCTCTTCCGATGTGGAACTGTAGACAGCAATGTCGTCTAAATAACCCACACAAAAGGCTTCCAGCCCACTGAGAGCATGACTGACCAATCTCTGGAAGGTGGCAGGGGCATTCTTCAACCCAAAAGGCATGACCCTAAACTGGTAGAGTCCCTCTGGTATTGAGAACGCCTTCTTTTCCTTGGCATGGTCCGTCAGAGCTATTTGCCAATAGCCTGAGGTGAGGTCAAAGGTGCTCACAAATTTGGCGGCACCTATGGTGTCCACGAGCTCATCAGCCCTGGGCAATGGGTGCGCGTCAGTTTTGGTGACGGCATTGACTCCTCGGTAGTCCACACAGAACCTCCAATCCTTGATACCTGCCTGGGAACTTGCCTTGGGGACAAGGACCACGGGACTGGACCAGGGACTGGTTGAGGGTTCAATAACACCCAGATCCAACATCTTGGCGACCTCAGTCTGGATGTGGTTCTTAACCGTATCTGACATTCGGTAGCTCCTGCTCTTGACAGGCACGCTGTCACCAGTGTCAATCTCGTGCTTACACCACGGTGTAAGGCCTGGCGTCAGCGAAAACAGAGAGGTGTACTGCTGGAGCAAAGTCCTGCAGGCCCTCTACTGCTTGGTTGTCAAATCTGGAGAGAGATGCACTCCCTCCACTGAGCCATCGTGAGGGTTGCTATGCAGCAAATCAGGAAGGGGCTCACTCTCATCCTCTTCTTGCTCTGAAGCCAGCAAGAGACATGAGACTTCGGCTCGCCTGTGGAAAGGCTTGAGCCTATTAACATGGAATACCTGAGGGGATTCCCATGTCAACCAGATAATTGACCTCGCCCATCTTGGAGATTATCCTGAAGGGTCCAGTCCATTTATCTGCCAATGCCCAAGTCTTGGTAGGCTCCATCACGAGGACCTCCTGTCCCGGAGTCCAATCCACTTGCGATGCTTTAAGGTCATGCCAGTATTTGTTCAATTCCTGACTGGCCTTGAGATTCGCTGTTGCCTGACCCATCATCTGTGTCATCCTCCGTCTGGGGCCTAACACATAGTCCCCCCACTTGCTTGGCGGGACCGTGAGGGGTGGCTTCCAAACCTTCTGTGATCAAGGCAAGGGGCCCCCTCATGGGATGTCCAAAGAGTAACTCAAAGGGGCTGAAACCAACACCCTCTTGAGGTACCTCTCTGTAAGCAAACAGCAGGCATGGCAGGAGGAGATCCCATTTCCTCCTTAAAGCACCTAGCATGCCCTTGAGAGTTTTATTAAATCTCTCAACAAGACCATTGGTCTGGGGGTGGTAAGAGGTGGAGAACTTGTAGGTTACCCCGCACTCTTTCCACATGGTTTTCATGTAACTAGACATGAAGTTGGATCCTCTGTCAGAGACAACCTCCTTGGGGAATCCAACACAGGTGAAAATGCCCAGGAGAGCCCTGGCAACCACCTTGGCAGTAACAGTACGAAGGGGTATAGCCTCAGGGTACCTGGTGGCATGATCTACCAAAACCAGGATGAACCAATGTCCACCTGACGTGGGAGGGTCCAGGGGACCGACAATGTCGATGCCCACCCTCTCAAATGGTGTGCCAGCCAGCCACTGGCAATGGCTGCAGTGGGGCAATGACACTGCCTCCAGTCTTGCCAGACAACTGACAAGTTGGGCAGGTCCTGCAGTGGGACTCCACTTCTACTCCCATCCGGGGCCAGTAGAAATGGGCAGAGAGCCTCTGCTTAGTCTTCTTGGTACCAAGATGACCAGCTAAAGGGCACCTCATGCGCCAACTGCAGTAGGAAGGGCCTGTAAACCTGGGGTACCACCAAACCAGGTTCAGGCTTAGTGGGATCACTAACAAGGAGTTCACCCTCCCAAGAAATCTGGAATGTCCTAGGCACTTCTCCTTGTGCCTGGGAGAGGGCCTGTTTCCTCAGACCCTCGAGAGAGTGACAATCTCTTTGTTCTTTACAGAAGTCTGCCCGGGAGTGTCCCCTTTCAGCTAACAAGCATTGAAGATCGGGATGATCCTCCGGGTTGAGAACCTCTCCCACAGGAGAGTCTTCTGGCTCTTCTCCCACAGGAGTTGAGACGGGGTTTACCACTGGACCCAGCCCGTCCGGAGCATGGATCCCATGTCACGCTCACCTGATTCCCACGGAGGCGCAGGTATGGCTTCGAGTGCTGATGCTTCTTCAATGGTGAAGCGCAGGACTCTGAAGATGGACAGGAAGGGCCCCTCTACTCTTGCTTTTCTGGCTCGCAGGAATATTCCCCTGTGCGTGAAAAGGGAGTATTACCTACTGACGGAATAATGCTCAAGCCTCCCACTCCCTTCCAACCCTCCACGATACCCTTCCACGATTCCCCATGAAGTCTCACCTTAGGGTCTGGAAGGATGAGTTCTCCATCCTGCTTCTGATGCAGGGGCGCGTTGAAACCCAGTTACTTCACTGGATTGAGGTTTGATGGGAGTCCAAAACAAGCTTGACTATTCAGGTGAAGCGCTGTAAGAGTTCTGTTGCAAGTTCAAAAGTTCAAGCTTAATAATAATGTTCATTGTCTTATTGCAGCAAACGCTAATGTCTTTTTCCCCTTAGGGGCCGGGGTTCGGAATGCCGGAGATATGGCGCCGAACCGAAATGAAACGTGCAGTTCCAGTAAATGACAGGTAAGTTCTGGATGAGCGTTCAGGTAATGTCTTTGCATTCGCTCATTCAATGTCTTTGTCTTTTTTCCCCATAGGGGCCGGGGTCCGGAATGCCAGGAAGCGGCAGGACCCGAAATGAAATGGGAATGACCCAACAGGTAAGTCTTAGAAGGAAACTGAGCTTTTCCTATTCCCTTCCTTCTCTCACCTCGTTTTTCATGTCTTTTTCTCTCTAGGCTCTGGGAAGTGGGTGCAGATCCGGATGATCGCTGCTGAAGATGGAGGCGCCCAGGGAAGGTGAGTGAAATGCAGCGCTGCAGCGATCGAAGCGAAATGCTTTTAAAATGACGTCTTCCCTTTCAGGATCGTCGGTGTGATGTCTCCGTGATGCAGCTTTAGCAGGTAAGGTCTTCTTTCCCACCAATTCGCTCTTATCTCCCTTTGCAGGCGACCTAGGATGCTGACAGGCGTGGCTAAAGTCCAGATGCAGGAGCTGACACGGTGAGCGTCCAGCTGCGAGGAGCAGAACAACGCGAAGCGTGAGTTGCTGATCGGGTGTGGTTTAAATAGCTTTGGAAGAAGTTCCAGGTATGTATCCTTCCACCGATCAGGTATGTATCCTTCCCCGACCACACCCAGGTGGAAAGTAGTCCCACAGGTAAAGTAGTTCCATTCAAGCCTCAAGAGGGCCTGGATGTAGCAGCATGGTCTGCATCAGGTAAGTGCACATTAAAACACTTGAACACATGTCTAGCTTTATGAGCCTGGCACCTAAGGCGCCAGGACAGGGGTCCAACATGAGCCTGGCGCCTAAGGCGCCAGGACTGTGTCCAAAGGGCCCCAGCTTGGGCCCGCTGGCACTTCCCTGGGGGAAATGATGCCTGCCTCTGGGGTTGCTGGGTCGGACCTGGCTCCTTGGAGGTAGGCATCATGACATCCCAATGGGTGCTGTAGGAACAGCAGGAAGAGAAGGAGCTCCCTCCACAGAGGTGGCCTTCTTGCTCTTCCTTCGTCTTGCCTTAGGCCGCGCCTTCGGCTCGGGTACCTGACTCACAGCCAGACCCGGTGTCACCTGTGACCTAGTGACCGCAGCAGCAGTCATGGGAAGACCATCCGCGATCAATCCCAACTCTACTAGATCATTACCTAACAGAATGTTAGCAGGGACATTGTCCTGAACCAGGACAGGAAGCTTTGCTCTCTTGTCTCCAATTACGAGTGTGACTCGGGCTACAAGCGATAATTTGGGAGGCCCACCAGCTAAGCTGGTGGTTCTCAGAGGAGCACCTACATAGTCCTCTGGCTTGAGCAGGGTCCTGTCCACCACTGTCATGCTTGCCCCAGTGTCTCTCAAACCAGTAGAAGGCTGGCCATTCAGGAGGACACTTCTCAAAAACCTACGGGTGTTCTGTGGGATAGTCGCCAGTACTTCTGCATACTGGTCCCAGGCCCCAACACCAAATGTGATTCCTGCAGAGGAGGGGAGGACAGTGGCCTCCACCTCAGACATGGGGTAAGGGTAGGTCAGGCTGACAGCCTGTACTCCAAGTGCCTTACCTTTACACTTGGAGTCACCCCTTCTGTGATCTAGAGCCCCACAATCCCAACAAGTGCCGGGAGTGCAGGGTTCGGTACTGGAACCACCGGGAGCCTGCTTTGCAGCAGGTGGACCACTACTCTTATTCCCACCCACAGATGACTTATCCCCACTAGATTTTTGGGTCTTCAGAGAGGACGGTTTAGGTTTACCCGACTGTGACTGCTTTTGGGACTCCTCAGCTTTCTGAGAGGCCCCCTTTTCTTTGTCCTTGTCCTTCCCACTGGAGTCCTTAGGGGACACCCGGTGGGAGACCCACTTGTCAGCCAGCCTAGCCAGCTTAAAGGCCAAAATGTTCTGGTCAGCAACATACTGATACAGCTCCGGCGAACAGGCTTCAGAAAAATGCTCAAAAAACAACAGGTGGGACAATTCAACAAAAGGTTTCACCTTGTAACCATCAATCCACCCCATCATATTCATGTGCGCAGCACTCACCCAGTCAACCCAAGACACATTCTCTCTTTTCTTAAAATCCCTGAACCTTTTAAGGTATTGGGTAGGTGTCTTGCCAAACTTGGCAATCAAAGCAGATTTCACACACTCATACTGACCCCTTTCTTCCACACTCAGCTTCAGAATACAGACATACCCAGTCTGAGGCAGTCTGCTTAGCAAACACTTAGCCCAATCTCTTTTGTCAACATCATGAATTGCACAAGCCATTTCAAACGCTTCAATCCTTTGGAGGATATCAGAACCCTCCACAAACACACCAACCAAATCTTTCATAAATTTAGTTGCTGGGGGGGGGGGGGGCGCTGTTGAGCAGCCTGCAAGATGGCTGCCTAGTGTAAAGCTCCGTGCCTAGCCGCCTCTTATCCGTTGACATCTGCGGTTCTGCTTTGGATCCTGTGTCCCTGCTACGATCCCTGCACTGCGGCCATGGAGCTCTATCCGCACGTCGAGTTCTGGGAGAAATCGGACTCTCAGAACTGGAGATTCTTGTCCCACCGTGCCTCGCCGCCATTGGGCCTTCGCTGGGCCCTGTTCTCATCGTGACCTAACCGGTGCCTCCCGTCGGACTCGCTGCTGGCTGCTCTGCCCCTGACACCCTGAGGCACACACTACACTCGTAGGCCGGCTCGCTCCTGCCCCGGCCCCACCGGACAATCCTTTCCGCTGGGGGCCTAGGCCGCTGACGACCGAGGCGGGCCGGCGGCCCATCTGCGGCCGTGGTGGGCCTGGGCTGGGCTGCCTGGCACAAGCCAGCGGGGACGGCTGTCGTGCCCTCACGGGATCTCTTCAATACCCGACTCACTGGCTGAACCGACCAATATCTAACGTGCCTGCGGCGGCCCGGTACGCCGCCGGAGCCCGCTCCCTTCATCTTGCTACCTCCCCCTCTGGTTCCGGCCATGTCGAGTCGCTCCAAAGGATCTGCTAAAGGGGGTGCCATGGACAAATTCACTAAGACGGTCCCTCGACTGGAGGTGGGCCACACGTCGCCTCCGCAGGAAGAAGTTGACAACGACCCTAATCCGGGGGTGGCGGCGCCGGACCTCACTGCCATGATGGAATCAATGGCTAAAAACTTTGCCTTCTTTCATGAGAAGCTTGACGATATCAATGCGAATGTCGCCTCGCTCAAGACCCGTGTAGATCAGGCTGGATCTAGAATCACTGAGGCCGAGAACCGGGTGCGATACGATACACATACTTCAGGACACTGTGGCCACCTTATCGCACGACATGAAGAGTGTTAAAGCGAAATGCGATGACTTGGAGTCCCGCTCCCGCAGAAACAACCTTCACATCATTAGGGTCCCTGAAACTGCCCTGAAGGGGCACATGGAAGATGCAGTCGAACAACTAATCAAGGAACTGCTGGGGGACCCGGACCTCTCCCCTTATTTCACGGTGGAGCAGGCTCACCGGGCCCTTGCCACGCGACCCCGACCTGGCGACAGCCCCAGACCCAATATAGCCAAGATTCTTAATTATCGTGACAGGGACCTCATCCTTCGCCTGTCACGGGAGAAAGGGGAGCTGCGACTGGAGTCTCACATCATCAGGCTCTTCCCAGACTTTTCGGTGGCGGTGCAGCAGGAGAGACGCCAATTCCTTGGCGTCAAGAAAATGCTCAGGGAACGCAATGTACCGTATGCCATCTTATTCCCGGCTCGTCTCAAACTCACTCATAAGGGAAAACTGTACTTTTTCACAGCCCCAGACGAGGCGGTGAAATTCATCGAGATGCAAATACCGCTTCAGGGCTCTGGAGAAGGCTGAGTGGACGCTAATCAACTCTGAATGGCACGGACTGTGGACACTTATTGAACTTGTTTACTTAAATCTGTACTGTGGTACTGGTAAGGCTGCACTGTTTATTGTGACGTTCTGCCCCTGCAGTCCTTGCAAGCTGCAGTGTTTGTGTACACGTCCTTACTACGCACTCCACAGAGCTGGTCTCACATTGTTCTGTTGTTCTACCTAAATTTCTGTCTTCCTATTGTTCAGGTCCTTAATCTCTCAGTTATATACCCCGCTCCCCGCATATGAGATGCAGGGATGTACGATATTTGACTGTCGAAACTGTTTTGGTTTATTTCGGAACCGTAGGGGCTCGTGTGCTGTCCCCGATTACCTGCTTCGCGGGCGGGGCCTGCGCCACGAGTCCGCCACCACTGTCCGTTTTTGCAACTGAGCCATTTGGCTCCAAGCTGCTGGTGCACGGCAACAGCGCACCCCATTGCGATTGCACTGTTTTTCTCAATTCTTTGGTGTGTGTTGGCCCCAGTTGGGCCTCGGGGCAGATTGGGCCAGGTTGGGGACGGCCCAGCTGCGCGCTGTTAAGGGTGGGTGATGTTCACACTGCTGATCCATGGTTAGTGGTGAGGGTGGGGGTGGGAAAGAGGTTGTTTTACAAAAAGGCACACATGGTTTCGCAGCGCGCATGCTGAGGGGCCACATGCCCACTTGCTGTTCCAACTCTGGGAGCTCATACCATCACGGGAGCTGGGATGTTCACTGATTTGTGGGTACTGTGTCTGTAGATACCTACCTCTGAAATGGCTACTGTCATAATGTCCTGGAACATTCGGGGGTTGAGCAACCACACTAAGGCCTGCAAGATCGTTGCATATGCTAACAGACACAATTGCAAGATATTGCTTCTACAAGAGACACACTCCGATGGCCTCATTCCAAGGGCTGTTGCCCCATCATGGGGTTCTGCCAGGTTCTTTACCTCTTACTCCACACAATCTGGGGTGTTCTCACAATGATCCACAAATCAATCAGGTTTGTGCTGCATAAAAGCTATGTTGATCCTGAGGGTCGTTATGTTATAATACACTGCACACTTGTCAATAAAGAATACTTGCTGGTTAACACTTACTGTCCCAGCGTAGATTCTCCGGAATTCTTTGACACTGTAACTACCATACTGCTGGGCTTCGTGGGGGTGCAGATCATATGGGGGGGGACCTGAACCGTATACTGGACACTGCCCTGGACAGAACTGCCACGCACCCAGAGCTCTGTCTGACGCGGCGTGCAGGCTGCATGGCCACATGCAGTCGCTCAACATTTGCGACGCCTGGAGAACACTCCACCCCCAGCAGCGGGATTACACTTATTACTCTTCTGTACACGATAGTTCATCCAGGATAGATCTGTTTTTGGTCTCGAGAGAGGTCATGGGTAGGGTGGAGAATACACGCGTTTTGCCCCGCACATTCTCGGATCACGCTCCAATCACACTGTCCTTAGGGCTGGGAATTCCCATCCCAACACTCTGCACCTAGCGCTTTAAGTGCGAAGCTCTAAAAGACATTGGCCCTCATTACGACCCTGGCGGAAATCGAAAAACGATGGCGGAAATGCAATACCGCCATCGAATAGCGCTCGGTGCGACTATGACCCGTCACCGCAAAGTACGAAGCCATTAGCGACACCGTAGTGAACGCCAACGCTAACTGCACCAAGCACGCGCGCGCCATGCCAAACCGCAAACACCACCATGGCGCAAGGGTACGCCAATTCCGACCCTAGCGGACATGTACCTAACGCCATCAGGCATGGCGTAATGTACCATTCCGCCATGGCGAGAAGTACGGCATCGCGAATCAACCGTAAACGGCCCCACTGAGTGCCTGTACACCGCTCCCTGCCCACAAAGTACAACTCCCCGTAGGTGCAATGAAGCCACAATGCAACCATTGAAATGTACAAGTCACCCATGCATGGCAACGAACAAAATAAACACAAGAGGGGCCAATGGGAGCTGCAGGGCACAGATGGCACGAATACAGAAGCCATCCCAATGGACATGACCACAGTCCCCCACCAAGAAACGCACGCAAACACAGGCACCTGTGACCAGCAATATTCCGAAAATCACATCATTCCACCAGTCCACCTGGCTGACCGGCATCTGTTACACAAAACCCAATCCCCCGCCCCTGAGCATGACAACATTCAAACAGTCATATTGGCAGCCCCCATCCCTGACCTCACTGGGCTTCGTAGGCAAACGCGCCCAGCACAGTACCACGCAACTAAACCCCGAAGCTGGAACCCAATGCAGATCTCCTCACAATACATCGCCCCCCAAATAGGCATATGCCACATCACTTGCAAAGAAAAACGCTACACGGGCCAAATCAGATTAGAAATTTTATGCACATCAAAGTCACCAAGCCCATACAGCCATCAGGCCATGAACTCCAAAACACTAATCACCATTGTGGGCTGCATCCGCAAGAAATGACCAGCCACTACCTGTGTGTCGCCCTGTTCCCCCATGGTACACAGAGCCACATTCACGTACGAAAAGGCAACATGGAAGCGCACAGAACCGCAGGGCCGACCCAATGGGGAGGCACTAGTCCAGCTGAAAGGCCGAAATGTTGCTCCGAGCCACCAGTACTGCGTAAGGGCATGTGGGCCATTGGCGATCGTCCCATAAGATCGTAATGCTGCTCCACTGATTAACACGAAGCAGCAGGTGTCGGGAGTAAAATCCATCTGCAGGAGTGGCATACAGATGGCAGTGGCAAAAGGGGAGGAGATACCTGTCAACCAAAAGAAAAGAAAAAGAACAGAATGGCCATCAGAACTACATTCGAACAACTCACTTCAATGATCACACGAAATCCACAGCCATATGCATGCTAGCCCACTCCAAAGGATCATCACCACCCCAAAACCACTTGCGACTCATAACCATCTATATCGAGGTGCAAACACCATCACAAACGAGTGTACCTGTGCATGCGTCTGTCAAAACAGATTCCATCAGATGGGAATGTTAACGTGCATGGACACAAGTGTCTGAGGGCGCCTCGAGACAGGGAGGGCTCAACAAGGCCAGATAGACGATGGTCCCACTATGGCAGCCCTGCATCACATAGCGTAGGGGAGGCGGATAGATCCCAAGAAGCCCTGTACATGGCAAACTCTGTATCAAATCACCTGCCCATGCATCCATTCATCATTCCCTCATCCCGGGATCAAAACGCCTGAATAATTACTCACATAACATTAGAAACATCCATTGAGTCTGTGCGTTATGCAGCCTGCTAAATCCACAGTGCCCCAGCCCGTAATTCCAGTGTTGTGAAGTAACATGTATTTGGGAACGGACGGCCACATCGCCCACGTAGCTATTGCGCATCCCAAACTATTCATATCAATCATTGCTCCCTCGCCATGGGCCCTGTCTCAAGGACATAGAACAATAGAACGTTATATTTGCAGTCAGACCTGTGGGCATCTCCTCGCCGCTAGCTGGAAACCGAAAGCGCCGCCCTTCGAATTCCTCATTTGCAACATCACGTCGAAAAGGCATCTGTGGCCGTTTGAAATCACTAATTATTCCATCGAGTGCGGCTGTGTGTGAAAATGGCAACTGCCTTCAGCCACAAATGGGACGCCCCGCCCGTCGTTGCAACTCGGTACAGTGATGCATGAGGGCCCACCGTTACTCGAGTACTACGTTCCACTGACCCTTCACAAGTCTGTTCGCGACTGCACAGATAGTATGGGAAACAATGGGACCACAGCAGAATGAACATATCAACCAATCTTACACGGCCATCGGGTACAAATACATGATTGCAATAGCAAGATACAATTCCCCGATTTGCAGCGTTGTGCGCGGGACGTGCTCGGCCAAAGGGGAGAGCAGTTTGCACAGGTGGAATCAATCACCACAGGTGGAGGCCATACAGCCTGAAAACACATAAATTGCACAGCCAGTCTCCTCCCACAACCACACCGAAATGCTACCGGCAGGACTCGCGATGTTGGCCCTGGGGGACCTGATAGCACTGCAAGTGCTCCGACTCCAAGAAGAAGACGAACACCAACTACAACCAGCCGCACGGAGGAGACGCAGGAGGAGGAGGAGGCCAAGGCAGGGCCAGCAAGGCCCACCAGCACAGCCACTACCACCACGCAGGCAGCCCGCAATACCACGCCTCCGAGCACATCCGTTCAACCTCACTGATGAGCAGATCCACACCCTCTACCGTCTGGACCGGGACACCATAGCCGCCATTGTGGACATGACACAGGCTGACCTTGTCAGCATGATAGATAGCCCAACCGCCATCCCACCCCTACTGAAGGTGGTGTCTGTCCTCCACTTCCTGGCCACAGGCACCTACCAGCACACAGTCGGACAGTTGCATGGCATTTCTCAGCCACTGTTCTCACGGACACTATTGCAAGTGCTCGATGCCCTCCTGCAGCACGCAGACGACTACATCTCTCTACCACGCTCGGAGCAGGAAATAACCAACACAAAAGTGGGATTCCATGCACTTGCCGGCATACCGGGTTGCATTGGTGCCATCGACTGCACCCATGTTGAATTGGTCGTCCCACATGCCATGGAGGCCCAGTACCGCAACCGAAAATAATTTCATTCCCTGAATGTACAAATGGTGTGTGACTCCAACAGGATCATTACACATTGTTGTGCCCGATTCCCTGGATCAACCCATGATTCTATGGTCTTGAGGAACTCTACAATACCACGCTACATGGAGCGACACGCAGGGAACAGATCCTGGCTACTCGGTGAGTCTCATTTCAAGCATGATAATGTGGGGTATGTGAATTGGCAATGACCTGGCAGGAAGGGGGGGGGGGTGTGCGTACGTATCAATGGCATTCCACATCATACGTTTCTCGTCCACATACAGGTGATGCTGGATATCCACTGAAGAGATGGCTCCTCACACCAGTCCGGAACCCACGGGACCAGCATGAGGAGGACTACAACCATGCCCACTCACGTACCCGTGTAGTCATAGAACAGGCATTCGGCCTACTGAAGGGCCGTTTCCGCTGCCTCAGCAGGTCTGGCGGGGCACTCCTGTACCGCCATGAGAAGGTTGCAAAGATGGTCATGGCATGTGTCATGCTCCACAACATGTGCGTACGTAGAAATGTGCCCATGCCCCCTGACGCAGAACTGCAAGCACCTGATGATGGTCATGATGAGGGTGGGGATGTGGCAGCACCTCATGGAGTCTGCGAGGCACCGGAGGCCCGTGACATTCGTCAGCATCTCATTGATGTGTGCTTCTAGCACTCACGCCTGGTGGCTGATACATGGACACGGGACTCGTGGCACTGCGTGTGTCTGGGACATGCACAATATGGACTGTACGCCTATGATGGCCTAGTACACAAAGATCAATGTCCACACTTCTCATTGGTTGATCGTGCACTTTTTATGGCATATGTGATATAATGTTGAACACCCTATCGACCCGCCACCCAAGTGAGCCCAACACACCCCCTCCACCCTCCTACCTCCCCCCCGAACACCAGTGTCCAAAGATGCTCATTGTCAGTGGGCTGTCGCTATTGCATGCCCCCTCTGCGGGTATCAGGGGCACCCCTGCCTGTGGAGCGCAGGTTCCTTCCAGATCTACGTTGGGGGCTGCCCTGGACGGAACTTGCAACGGATGATGTGTCTGCCTGCTCACGTCCATGCATGTCCCTAAGGGTTTGCGAGAGCTCAGTGAGCACACGGCGCACTGCGGCAAGTTCGGCACATACGTCTTTGGACGTCGCATGCAGTTCCCCCCTCAGGCTCTCGGTGCTTCTCTCAATTTGTGCCCTTAGCGTCTCTGTACCTCTCTCCATTTCTGCCCTAAGTGTCTCAGTTGATGTTTCTATGTCTGCCTTAGTGCCCCCACATTCATCGGCATGGTCCTTGAGGAGTGTGGCCAGTTGCTGCTGTTGTTCGATCAACTGGTCGAGGGACTGTTGCCTCTGCTGGGCCATGGCCATTTGCGGGGGTGTCACAGAGGGGCTGTTGTCCTCATGTTGCCTTGCCACAGGGCTTGTGGGGGATGGCCAGTCGTCGTCTTGTGGGTGCCCCTGCGTGGTATCCTCATGTTGTACGGGATGGGACAGACAGGGGGATTGGGACAGGTCATGGATGGATCTGACTTCGGCATCCCCGTTTTCTGTGTCCGAGCATGCTGCCATCAATGGGGTGTCACCTATGGTGCTGCTGCCACCAGAGGCAGTGCCTTCTGTGGCATCCATTGGGGGGACCTGTGGTGGTGGTGTTGTGGGCATGCTGGCTGCTGGGGTGCCTGTTGATGTTCCCTCCTCTGTGCTGCCACCTGATTTGTGCTGCTGCCGTGTCTTGATGCGTGCAGCTGAGGTGGAGGGTCTCTGGCCGTTGGTCTTGGCCCTCTTTGCAGGTGTGCTGGTAGGGGTGTCCTGTAGCTCGTCGTTTGGATCGGACCCTGTGGTGGAGTAAAGGAGGGCGAGGGTTATTGATGGGTCTGTGGGAATTGGAATGGCATTGTATCACATGCTTTGGGGTGGTACCTGAGGGTGATTTGGGTCGGGGCCTTGGAGGTGCTTTCATTTGTGTGTGGAGTGAGGGTGCAGTTGTTTGGCAGCCTGCAGTTAGGGTGTGCCTGCTGCACGTGTAGTGCGTGTTTTAGGGGTTTTTAATTATTTATGTATTTATTGTGGGTTTTAACGTGCGCTATCAGGCCGATGTGTGTGGACGTTCTCCTGGACATGTGTTTCTGTTGCACTATGTGGACACATGGTACTTCACATGGTTGGACTTTGTGGATTTGGCATTGTTTTATCTGGCCCACCTACCTGAATCTTCGGATGTCTGCACTCCTTTCTCCATCCCTCCGACTCCCTCTATGCTCTCCATTCCGATGGTGGAGGCACAGATTTCTTCCCAGGGGGTCAACTTGATGGGTGATTCAGGACCTCCCCCGGTGGCTGTGGCAATGTTGCGGTTGGCAGAGAGTATGCTGCGGACGCGTATCCGCAGGTCGTCCCATCGCTTGCGGCATTGCTGTGGGGTGCGGGGTGCGGTCCCCACCGCACTTACCCGCTGTGCCACCAGAGCCCATATGGCCTTCTTGTTTGCAAGTGCCGTCCTGGTCATTTGCGTGCAGAAGACGACGGCAGCATTCTCCTGGAGGGTCTCTGTTAGCACGGTGAGTTCCTCACGGGAGAAGTGGACCTGCCGCTTGCGGTCGCACGCTTTCTTCGCTACTTTTCCCATTTTTCTTGGTTTCGCTAGGGTGGTTGACGGGTTGGGGTGTGTTTCAGGGTAGTGATTTTAGTGGTTGTGTGGTTTTAGTGTTTTTATAGGTGTACGCCGGGATGTTTCCCGTTCCGGGCCCGTGTTTTAACTTCCGTTTCCGTATATTTCCGGTCACCGTACTTTCCGGTAGGCGCACACTGCGGTGACCGCTAAGAGGGGTGGCGGTATTGCACCTAGGGCGCCGTACGGCGGCGGTTTGGGCCGTTTTGGGGTCATTTCCGCCATCGCGGACTTTGCACTTCCGCCGTGGCGTGGTGCTCGTGCCCGATGGGTCGGAATGGGCCGCACTTTGCTCCTTCGTGCAATGGCGGAAACGCTATTTACGCTGTGGCGCTCCGGTCAGTCGCTTTCCGCCAGGGTCGTAATGAGGGCCATTGTGTTTAAATCTGAGATACTAGCTGACATTGAGTCCTTCTTTGAGCTTAACTCTCTTCAAGACACGACCGCCGCGGTCAGATCGGAGGCCTTCAAGGCTTACATTAGGGGTATGTCTATTTCCCGGGAGGCGGGGGTGTTGAAAGCTATTAGAGCCGCTCTTGGGCGATCTGAGGACAAACTGAAAGGGTTGGAGCAATGTTGCTCCTCCGGGACTGACCCCACCACTCTGGCCCAAATCTCTTGACGAGCTCCAGGTGTTTAACACTCTAGCAACCAGCGAAGTTCATTATTTCAGCCGCCCGCAGGCCGCTAGGAAATATGGGGAGGGGGACAGGCCCGCTAAGACACTTGCGACACTTGTGAGGGGGGAACTGGGCCGCACGCAGATCACTTCCATAAAAGATCAGAATGGTGACGCTCAATGGGCGGACCATCGGATACTGGATATATTTAACGAGTTCTATAGATCCCTTTACTCCCAGCCCGTAGAGCATACTGAACAACATATGCGAGAACTCCTTGACCAGATCCCCACCACGGAAATTTCCCCACAGACCCGTCACCGGCTGGATGCCCCGTTTACGCTAGACGAGATAGTATCGGCTATCTCAGATTTACCTATAGGCAAGGCGCCGGGACCTGACGGCCTCACGGCGGACTTCTATCGAGAGCACGTGGCTATTCTGGCCCCCCGGCTGTTGGAGGTATGGAATGAGGCACTCTGAGCCGCTATCCTTCCCCCTTCCATGCGGGAAGCGGCCATCACGGTACTGCTCAAACCAGGTAAACCTGAGGACGAGTGCGGGTCCTATAGACCTCTGTCCGTCATGAACCTAGACACAAAGATCTTTGCTAAGATCATTGCTAACCGCTTTCTGCCCATTATGACGCACTTGGTACAAGAGGACCAAGCAGGCTTTGTCCCCGGCAGGTCCACCTCCCACAACATCATGAGATTATTCAATGTCATGTCCCGTATAGATCAAGACATCCAGGCCGTAGCGGTTACGCTGGACGCTCAGAAGGACTTCGACATGGTCTCTTGGAAATATATGTGGCTGGTCCTCGAAACAATGGGCATTGGCCCTAACATGATAGGGTTCATGAAACTATTATACACTTCCTCCGTTGCGCGGGTACGAGTCAACTCGCTAACATCCGAGATGTTCACTCTATTCAGAGGCACCAGACAGGCTGCCCCTTCTCCCCGATCCTTTTCGCATTGGTGATAGAACCGATGGCGGACTTTATCCAAGCACGGCACTCGCGTAAAGGAGTACGACTGTTTGACGATCCTGAAATAATATCTCTATATGCTGACGATGTCCTACTATACATCAGAGATCCCACAACCCATCTAGATCCCATACTGAGAGACATCACCCGGATCGGCACCCAGTCCGGATTTACGATTAACTATTCCAAATCGGAGATTTTCCCGCTCACTAAGGCTACCCTGCAGTCCACCACCGAGTATCCCCTGCACTGGGCCCCTGAGGGTGTGAGATATCTTGGGGTGCAGATGTCCCTCACTAAGCCCACCTTGCTTGCCGATAACAACTCGGCTGTGGCACGAACAGTTGAGACCAAAATTTCACGATGGCGCACTCTGTCCGTCGCTGGCCGTCTATCCCTTATTAAAATGATCTTGCTCCCCAAGCTATTATACACCTTTTGCAACATTCCTATATGGCCTGGGAGGGCTTACTTCACTAAATTGCATACGCTCTGTGCACAATTTCTCTGGCACTCCGGTGCGGTGCACAAGAGGTGGACTGACATGGCACTTTCATACAAACGGGGTGGTATTGCTGCTCCGGACCTAGAACTATATTGGATCACGGCCCAGGCCCAGCATGCTACTCATTGGTACCCGGGTTCCCCAGTGCGCCCACATGTCAAACTGGAACGGCTTGCCTCCACTGGTATTAACTTGATGTCCCTGATACTACATCGATGCTACACATCTGATTCCCCCATCGACCCCATTGCCGTGACTCTGTATGCCTGGTCACGTCTCCTACACTCGACAAGTGGGCCCTCCCCATATTACAAATGGCTTCCCGTGTGGGCCTTTCTGGGCCTGGAGCCCACGCTTGATACCGCTTTGGTGTTGTTTTCACTCGAACTTTGGAATTTGCAAGGATTGTTACTCATTCCACACTCACCC
This sequence comes from Ambystoma mexicanum, assembly GCF_040938575.1. NCBI lineage: Eukaryota > Metazoa > Chordata > Amphibia > Caudata > Ambystomatidae > Ambystoma > Ambystoma mexicanum. The sequence continues at coordinate 884,841,377 of NC_090933.1, forward strand.
GGCACTGCGAGCAGGGAGTAGCTCTTGTCGGTGCCGTTGTGTGTTGAACGCTGCGCTTCCTGGAGGGGGCGGGGACACAGTGCCCACGTGACTTATCACGTGACTCCAGACAGCCATAAAACACTGAGGCTGTCGGTCGAGCGCTGTGTTGTTTTCACTCGAACTTTGGAATTTGCAAGGATTGTTACTCATTCCACACTCACCCGGCACTGCGAGCAGGGAGTAGCTCTTGTCGGTGCCGTTGTGTGTTGAACGCTGCGCTTCCTGGAGGGGGCGGGGACACAGTGCCCACGTGACTTATCACGTGACTCCAGACAGCCATAAAACACCGAGGCTGTCGGTCGAGCGCTGTGTTGTTTTCACTCGAACTTTGGAATTTGCAAGGATTGTTACTCATTCCACACTCACCCGGCACTGCGAGCAGGGAGTAGCTCTTGTCGGTGCCGTTGTGTGTTGAACGCTGCGCTTCCTGGAGGGGGCGGGGACACAGTGCCCACGTGACTTATCACGTGACTCCAGACAGCCATAAAACACCGAGGCTGTCGGTCGAGCGCTGTGTTGTTTTCACTCGAACTTTGGAATTTGCAAGGATTGTTACTCATTCCACACTCACCCGGCACTGCGAGCAGGGAGTAGCTCTTGTCGGTGCCGTTGTGTGTTGAACGCTGCGCTTCCTGGAGGGGGCGGGGACACAGTGCCCACGTGACTTATCACGTGACTCCAGACAGCCATAAAACACCGAGGCTGTCGGTCGAGCGCTGTGTTGTTTTCACTCGAACTTTGGAATTTGCAAGGATTGTTACTCATTCCACACTCACCCGGCACTGCGAGCAGGGAGTAGCTCTTGTCGGTGCCGTTGTGTGTTGAACGCTGCGCTTCCTGGAGGGGGCGGGGACACAGTGCCCACGTGACTTATCACGTGACTCCAGACAGCCATAAAACACCGAGGCTGTCGGTCGAGCGCTGTGTTGTTTTCACTCGAACTTTGGAATTTGCAAGGATTGTTACTCATTCCACACTCACCCGGCACTGCGAGCAGGGAGTAGCTCTTGTCGGTGCCGTTGTGTGTTGAACGCTGCGCTTCCTGGAGGGGGCGGGGACACAGTGCCCACGTGACTTATCACGTGACTCCAGACAGCCATAAAACACCGAGGCTGTCACCCTCGCGGCGGTAAGCCCGATAGGAGACAAGCCCATCGGCTGTTGTGCGGCTGTTTGGTGGCGTAATGATGAAGACGTACGGACTCACAACCGGAATGCCTCAATCTTTTCATACCCGCATGGACCTTGTATCCTCTGACCTTCAGCAAGTAAGCACTAATCTTAATTCAACACCTAATGGGGCTAGAGGTCCCAAGGGGAGGTTGCACAATATGGACATTCGACAATTCTGTAATGGTTCCTTGTCAGCTCATAGAGCAAAATTTAGTCTATCAAACAAACAGGCAACCGTTGCTAAAGAAAATGTTGTTGCTACATTTGCTGACTCTGCTCTATCTAAAGATCTGTGTAATGAGCAGCCAGCAAAGAGACATCCATGTCAAATAGTAACAGATTCCACTTTGCTTGAGGGTGTATCCGAGACTGGGTCTCAGACAATTTCACCCATCAAAGATGTGGTTGTGATTGACTTAGACCCTGATGGCTCGGCACTTTCGAATGGTCTGATGTCAGAAAATCTCTCCAAATCACCAGTGCTTTTTCCTGAGGAACCATACTCATACTCATCAACAGAATCCAATATTTCTAGTTCAATATTACAAAGAAGCATTGCTCACACTAAAACGCAGGGACTGAACACGTCACTCCCTCATGAAACACCTGAATTGTTTTCCAACATAGCATTGCAAGCCATGAATCTAGCTATTCAGGCATTAAATCAAACATACCAAACAATAAATGCACGGTTGGTGACGCAAGACACGCTCCTGCAAAAAATTTTAACATCCCATGAAATGTTGAGGCGCGAGATTGTGCTGATTAATGATCAAAGATCTGTTACCCCAGCAACGCCCTTAATTGCTACCACCACAGCCTCTCAGACCAACCATAAACATGAGTTCATTAATCATAGCACTTTCCCATCCGCTAAGAGGTTAAGAGAAGAACCCATAAGCACCCTACCTCATATAGCTGCCATCATATATGATCCTTGTAAGAGTCCTGAGAATCCACCTCAAAGTGGAAACACGACTTCACTGGGACAATTAAATGTACCCACTACAAAAGCCCTGTTCCCAATTTTCACTTTGCAAAAATCGAGTGCAATTAAGCACAGTGATGAGAACATATTGGATGCAGTAGTTGCATGTGAAGATATTTCACAGCAACCTAGAAATAAAATCTTTCAAAAAATAAAAACAGGGCACCCAAAACTCTCAAAGAATGAAAAAACTATAAAGCACAGGGAAAATGCTGTGACTAAACGCTTCCTAAAAGCTATTCCGCTCCCAAAAAAAAACCAGATTCGGGCATCACAGGCAATTAAGAAAAAATATGCGCTGCAGATGTGCAATGCGAGAAATAAGGATGTGCTTCCCTGCCAATCTGCTCAAGCATTGGATCACTCGCCTCTAAATGACCTCATACAGGCATTACGCCCGCAAAATTTACCTCAATCCCCACCACCCTGCATTCCAACTGTCACAAATGACTTACAGTCTACTGCTAGCCGAAAGGCTAGTGAGAAAAACACACAGAATAATATCGATAGAATTGAGATTAGGAAGGCTGTTAACGCTTACATGTCAAACCGTCGACAATTCCAAATAGACACATCCAGAGGAATCTGTGAATGCTCTCAGAACAAAGGTAAACAAGAGCAGGGCAAGCTGAATTTATCAGTGACTCAGGAATTTCCCTCCCAAACACAACTGATAAGCACTTCTATGAATACCCAAATAAAACATCAAGAGGAGCCCAGATCAAGCAAAAGCTGCTTAAAAGCATCCTCCACATCTAACATATATGCACAAGACTCCGCTCTAACGAGTGATCTCTCAGATTCTATCAAACGTATTATTGAGAGTGCTTTGGGAAATGCACTTCCCACACAAACACTATTGAGGGAGTCAGCTCAGATTAGAAAACCAGGCCAAAAGCAAGCCCCGGAGAAAAACCGTTCCCCCAAAGCTAATCCAGCTCCTCACTCACTGATTCTAGCGTGTAAACCTCCGCCATTCACCCAATACGATTTAAACCGTAGGGCTGTTATGGCAATATTTTCGGATATCCAACAGCTTGAGGATATTGTATCGGGAGATTTGGCACAGGTGGAATTTGTGGAACACAGAAATGTGAATATAGTGAGACTCTGGATTGATTCGAGGGTGGTGCAAAATTTAATTTGGCAATCTAAGGGTGCTTTAAATGCTTTAGGCTTTGACCTTGATATCGATAATGTTATTCGGGATCCAACTAAGATTCGAAATCCACAAGTGAATCAACCAAAAGCTAATACACCCTCAAAAACTCAAAATCACGTTTCATTCAATTTGCCTTGCTCTTGCTTTAATAGCAATGAGCATAGATAACTAAGCCACAAAGTTGATCAATCTTTAACTTTAGTTAGTTGGAATACTAGAGGTCATAGGCATCTTGCTAACAACAATTTACATCACTTGAATAGTTATGATTTGATACTATTGCAGGAAACATGGTTGGTCAATCCCCCCATTTGGGACAGATATGAAGTTCATTTGAACCCCGCCATTAAGACACAAATGGGTAGGCCAATGTCGGGTCTCCTTATAGCAGTAAGGAAAAAAGCTGGTATGATGTCCCAGCTATGGGCTATGCCGAATGAATTCATGATGTTGGTCAAGGTAACCATATCCAGTGATGTTGTATACGCGGTGTTAAATTTGTACTGGAATTCACTGGCGATAACGGATGACTGTTTTTTTCGAGATCTAAACTACCTTTTAGACATGGTGGCCAGTGATTGCAGCACAAGGTCACTAATACTTGCTGGTGACTTAAATTTAAGATGCCTGGGGAATGAGAGTGTGTTGATTAACCAGAGACAAAGACGCTGGTTAGCACTGGTTCAGCACAGGGGTCTGCATGTTTTGAACGGAGCTTTCTCAACCGACATACCACCGGCTACAACGTGGCATAGAGGCACAAAATCATCCATCATAGATTACATCTATGTAAACACGACGTTATGGCCGGCCGTTCGTAGTTTTGTGGTCTTAGCCACAGAAGTTAGCGACCATAATATGTTGTCCACTGAATTAGAAGTCCAAATGCAACATGGAAGTAGTCCAAATGAGTTAAATGAAGGCTGCTTAGTGGTAAACACTGGGGGGTGTCGCCTATGATGGTCGGAGGATGCTCTCATTTACTTCAACGAACTTCTCGAAAAGTCAAGTCTTAATCAAAAGAATACAATAGATAACTCGGGAATTGCATATAGCAATATGCTGCAAATTTTCCGGCAGACCAAAAATCACATAAGTAAACAACACAACGAAAAACATCTACACATATTTGATAATTTGGTAAGTGCAAGGAAAACTGCGTATCGTACAGAATTAAGGAAACTCACGAGACATCCTCCGGCCATTCGAATACACCTCTCTGGGAAGCTACGCAACGAATATAAAAATTGGATTAGATGCCATCGAGGTGCTCTTTACCAGAAAGATGGAGCGTCAATGTTAAAAACGCTTGCCAGCAAAAATATCTCCAAAATGTGGGCAGAGATGAACCAATCTGTTGGTCTACGTCAGATCTGCGCCCAGTCAACTGCCGTGGACACACAGACGTGGATCTCGCACTTTGGTAAACTCTATGCTGCACCTCAGAGTAGCTCCTTTTCCAGCAATTTGATTAGCACCACACCGTTCAATCTAGAGTTTAATGAGGCGGGGATATATCAACTGATCACAACTGCTAGCAAGTCAAAAGCAGTGGGGCCAGATGGTTTATCCAACTTTGCTATGCAAAAGCATCCGGAGATATGGGCAACCATCCTGTTTCACATCTTCACCGCAATCAATCTCTATCAGATGATTCCTTTAACATGGACCCAGGCTATTACAGTCCCAATATATAAAAAGGGCGATCGACAATCCCCAGATAGCTATCGCCCAATATCACTATTGGATGCCCCAGGTAAAATCTTTTGCAGAATCATACTCCACGAACTTAATGCTTGGGTTGAAAAAAAATCATTATTAGACCCTCGCCAGTCTGGATTTGTGAGGGGATTAGGTACCATCCCTAATATATTTGCACTTGCTATTATACAGGCTCAGCAGCTAAAGCAGGGCGCCCCTTTGTATTTAGGATTTATAGACTTTAAAGCCGCTTTCGATTCAATCGATCGGGAACGACTTTATAGTAAATTAAAGAAAAATGACTGCCCAAGCACGTTACTTTCTTTGATAATCCTGCTCCATTCTAATACTTCTATGCAAGTACGTATTACCTTTGATGGCCAATTATCGCCGAGGATTAGAACATATAGGGGATTAAAACAGGGATGTGCTATGGCATCCTTCTTGTTTAATTTCTTTATACTTGAAATAGGTGAATATTTGAACAACTGTGCAGGTGATCCACCGAGAATAGGATCACAGAGAGTCCCATATTTATTATATGCAGATGACTTAGTCCTTTTGTCACAGACCCCTGTAGGATTGCAAAATATGTTAAATCGGTTGAGCGAGTATGCTCAGGATAACAACTTGAATATCAACATACACAAATCTCAGATAGTTGTATGTGACTCTAAAAAGCACTCCAGAATGAGCAACTATAGTTGGCATCTACAGCAAACTAAAATGGATATCGTCAAGCAATATAGATATTTGGGTGTAATGGTACAGCACAGTAAAACATTGGAGCAATATAAAGATGAGATGAAAGTTAAATTACAATCTTTGGTGTCACAATCCCGAATCCTCTTACGAAAATATGGGAAGTTTTCAGTGATGCACATTATTACATTCTATAAGATGAAAGTAACACCCATCTTACTGTATGGAGTTGAAGCTTGCTCACATAGGAACCGCACATTTTGGGACAGAATAGAATCAGATTACTGGAAACAAGTATTGCGACTCCCTGTTTGTGCACCCATGGCAATAATTCGTTTTGAATTGGGTCTTACATCGCTCTATTCACAAGTAGCATGGAAACAATGTGCATTCCTACGGAAAGCTATGATAGGGCTGGAGAAATCAACCATTTTACAGGTTGTAGCCCATAACTTATTAACATCTAGCAGTATCTTCCCTCGCAAGTGGCGCAATCATACATTAGATGCACTTAGTGATGCGGCAATAACACTTGATTTACTGCTATCAAACCCTGATCGAGCTAAAGTAAAAATATTCCAGCATGATTGGGCGGAAAACATCAATAAGTGCTCAACCTATAAGGACTTTGATGTTACTCTCTTTGGGTTGAAGAAACTTGGCATAACTGCCTCTTACCTTATAAAACATCCGAGCTCGCACTTCAGAGGAAAGTACATGAGGTTCAGGCTGAACCTATATAACACTCGTGACATTTTGCATAGAAGAAAGATCATCACAGGTGAGCAAAATTACTGCAGATACTGCAAAAATAAAGCTCAAATTGAAACCATGCAGCATCTGTTAGTAGACTGTGAAGCAGTGTCAGAGGCGAGAAATAAATGTTTTAAAGGTAAATTAATATTTCAGAACCATGTAACTCAGTTCCAGAAATGGCAAATGCTCTTCTCTAGCCCTAGAATATCTCTGCAAATAGCAATTACGCAATTCCTAGACTTAGTTTTACCAGATGATTATATTTTTTAATGAATTTGAGAACTTTGATCTATGCAAAGTATGAATGTCTTCTCTCCCCTTTTGCATTGAACCCAATGAAAAAACACCATATAGTGTAGAGACCAAAGAGGTCTCAAGGGAAAAATTTTACGATCTAAATCTAATTGTGGTTAAATGATTGTACTATGTATCTTTTATTATTTTTATTATGATCATTATTAATGATTGATGAAATAATGTTGAAAAGTGTTATGTAATTGATTTGAAAAGTTGTTTTACGACTAAACAAATAAAAAAAAAAAAAAAAAAAAATACCGCTTTGGCCCGACACTGGGGTGCACTGGGCTATCGGGCACTGTCCGTCTTCTATCCCGAGGGCAAATTCATAGGCCCCCAAACCTGGAGACCGGGGCACACCAGATCCCCCCTAGAGACTCTTCAATACTACAGGCTTCGCGCCGCGTTCCGCACCATGTGGCCCTCCTTTCCGGATGAGCCCCCAGATAACCCGGCGATAGCCTACATCGCCAACTCGGGCGGTGCACGTGGCGTCGTCTCTTCACTGTATCGAATCCTACAAGACATCATCCCCACTCCGGCTCTTGGGGCGCGCGACGGATGGTCGGCTGTACTGGGTCTAGAAATATCTGATGAATTGTGGGAGGACATGTGCTGCCACACACAAAAAGTATCCCTCAATTTCCGTTTTCGTGCCATGCAATACAAGCTCCTCAATAGGCTTTACTATACACCACGCAGGACATCAGGGTTTGCTCGCTCTGAGGTGCACCTCTGCCCGCGCTGTAGGGCGGTGGATGCTGATCACATGCATATGTTCTGGACCTGTAACAAATTGTCCGGTTTCTGGGACAGTGTCCTTCACACACTAAGTGCAGTAACTGAAACTGTAATTGATCCCGATCCTTCGGCAGTTCTGTTTGGGGTCTGGGGGTCTGACAAAACTAAGCGCTTGAAAAAGTTTTTGAATATAAACTGCATGATTGCCAAAAAATGTATACTTCAGAACTGGAAGCGCTCCTCCCCACCGTCCTCTCAGAAATTACTGGGTATGCTCACATGGTCGCGGAACTGTGAGGAGGAATACCTGACAATGCTGCCCACCCAATCTCGCCCCAGGAACATCTGGAGCGAATTTAATACATATCTCAACAATCAAAGGGAGAACACGCCCGGTTCTGGCTTGTCTCCGGTCTCCATCCATGCACCGTGATTTCTGCTGTGTACTTCTGTATTGTTGATGCTCTATAACCACTGTTGGAACTATATTCTGTAACCATTACGATGTTTTATGCTATGCTTGATTTAATTGTTTGTTGCCTTGACGTATGTGCCTTGTGAACCTCTGCCAACAAAAATAAAAGTTTTTATTAAAAGAAATTTAGTTGCTGGGGACCTGACACTCTCACTGGGTTTCGCTGAAGTCTCCACTCTAGCTTTCTCTAGCTGGATTCTCTGACATTCAGTGTCCTGGTTCTTGAGTTCAAGGTCCTTATTTTTGAGTTCAAGATCCCTATTCTTGAGCTCCACTTGTTGAGCCAGCTCCTCCTTCTTAAGCTCAGCATCTATTTCTAACTTGCGATATTCAAAGGCCATCCTTAATAACTCAAACTCCAAGGAATTGCAGGGGTTCGGAATAGAGGCAGCAGGAATGGCGGCGTTCCCAGAAACAGATTCAGTAGAAACCCCAGGGGCAGAGTCCTCATTGGTTGCATTCCCCCCTCATCAAGAGTTTCACCATAGGTCTGGTAGTCCACCAGGGCAGCTATCAGCTCAGCCCTAGACTTATCCACAAAGTCTAACTCCCTGGCTTCACAAGCACTCTGGAGAGCCTCTAAGCTCATCCGAGTCAATTTACCATTTGCAATAGACTCCATCGCTTGTAATGCAGTTATTTTGTACACAACCAAACCTTAATTTAATAAAGTGCACATATTTTGTAAGTTGCACGGTTATACACTGATTCTTAAAACCATAAGCATCCCACCGCTGCCACCAGTGTAAAGACTGGTAGGGGGTGTCTGTACTACTGCTCTCTATATGGTAGAGGAGAGGCACAGAGGACCCCAGCCAAAATTCTCTATTTGGTGTGCCGCCAATGACCTCTGCCTTAACGCCAGTAAGACTGAGATTCTACTCATCGGCACACCCACTCCCTCCTTCCCTGCAGCTCTCTGGCCGGCCTCCCTTGGCCCCCTTCCTGCCCCTACCTGCAAGGCTAAAAACCTCGGGGTCATCTTCGACTCCACACTCTCCTTCTCTCCTCATATATCTGACGTCTCTAAGAAGTCACACTACCAGCTGCACCTCCTCAGAGGTATTCTTCCCTTCCTCTCCTTCCCCCAGAAGCTCACTGTCTCCCGAGCCCTGGTTCTCTCAAGGCTGGACTACTGTAACAGCCTCTATCTTAATCTGCCTGCCTCCACTCTCCGCCCTCTGCAACTTATCCAGAACAGAACTGCGAGACTTGTCCTTGGCCTCAAGCCCAGGGACCGTATCTCTCCAGGACTGAAATCTCTTCACTGGCTCCCAGTGGCTGCGAGGATTAAGTTCAAACCCCTCTGCATTGTCCACAAGGCCTTCTGGGGCCTGGGGCCTAAATACCTTCAACTCTCTCTTCCTAAATATCTTCCTTCACGAGCCCTTCGCTCATCCGTCTCCAACTCCCTCATGGTCAGCCGCTTCTCGAAGCAACGAGCTGGGGGTAGATCTCTCTCCGCAGCAGGGGCCTCCCTCTGGAACAGCCTTCCTGCCTCCCTGAAACTTGAGGAGAACCATCTCCGGTTCCGGAAGCACCTCAAAACCTTCCTCTTCGCTTCTGCCTTTTCTCTCCCTCTCCCCTGCTAAACCTGCTTAACTCCCCACTGGAATTCTGCACTAAACCTGCATCTTGGCCACTCTCAGCGACCTCGGTCCAGGGCCCAGCCACTCTCCACTTGCACTGCCTCCCTGGCTCCCCCTGCACTGTGGGACTGTCACTGTATCCCTACAGCCCCCTTCCTAGCACTTGCTCTGCACTTACCTCGCACTTGCCACCAGCTGGCCCTTTTATTTATTATTTATTATTTTATTACGCTACTTACCGTGTACTGCACTTTCCCCCCCACCTCCTCCCCCTGCACTTTCTCCTTTTCCCCCTACCTCTGCACTTGCGCGATCTGAATGACACCTGGCCTAGTAGGATCGTTTGTCTGTCTTCCCCTTGTTTCCCTCCCTCCCTGCCTCGTCGCGCCTTGAAACACTTGTGTATAGGCGCGTTACAAATACCATATCATATCATATCATATCATATCATATTTGGTAGCAATGGACGAGCAATCAAGGCCTAGCTTCTCAGGAGGTGATGCGGGCTGGTTCTTAAGTACAGTATAGTCCCTGAGCCCCCACAAAGGAATGTCCACACACTGTGTTACAGTCTTTATATAATTAATATTCAAAGGTATGTACACGATCACAATAACGCACTTTGTACTCGGAAGTCAACAATGATAAATATATACAATTCTAAAGTAGTACCACCAATGTTATCGAATCTCATTAAAGTGCATCAACTGTACGGTTAAAATGTCACACAGATCAATAACGAGGAAACCAGCAATAGAGATAGGCAGGAACGTAAAATGGTTGAAACGGTAGTCTTATTTCCTCCTATTAAGGTTTTACCCCCCTAATGTACCCGGTGGAGTAGAGTTCTCCGAAGGTGCGTCGACCGATCCTTCTTGAGTGACTCCCTTTAAAGCAGGAACCACGGATCGTCGAACGTCTGACGGCGAACAGGTTGAGCTATGGCCGTGAAGTGGCAGCTTCGTTCCTGGCGGTGCTTGGCGTCCTGCAAGGAAGAGGCGTGCGGGGTAACTCGGTGACGATAGTTCTGGACCGCAAAGAGATGATGAAGAACTGTGGCCCAGCAAGGGTGTCGAGTCGTCGGCGTCTCTGTGGTCCTTAGGTGGCGGGAAACCCACCGGCGGAAGCTCCTCGGTGCATAGACGGTCGGGCCTTCTCCAGCGGGATAAAGCGGGCGATGATGCAGACGAGAGCGTCCGATGATCAGATGAAGTTCTTAGGCAAACGGGAGCACGGCGGCTCAGGTCGGCGACGGCGGTCGTCGACAGTGGCGGACAACAGTCCGAGTGCTTCTCTTTGAGATTCCGCGGAAGTCCCCGTCTCGGGTCGGCAGCCTGTCGAAGGTCTGTCTCTAGGGAGCTTTGGCAAAGATCAGCTGTGCACGATGGTCCCTCGTAGCTCGGGAAGAGGGCGCCTTACCAGGTCCTCTCTGGGTCAGTCCTTGGAGACACAGCAGCTTTCAGATTGCGAAGGAGAGCAACTGCACTTCTTCTTGTCCAGCAGGGCTTCAAGGTCAAGCTTCAGTTACTCCAGTTACTCGTCGTAGTGGACTTCAGCTTCTGAACACGATTCCTAGCAGTGAGAGGTCCCTAGATATACTGTGATCTCCCATCTCCCATTCATTCCGCTGAGTCACACTCAAGCATCCAATCACGACTAAGGGCATTCATGCAGGCAGGCAGCCAATCAGGCACACAAGGTATTCAGGCCATTCACTTCTCTCCAGACACTCACAACAAGTTATGTGTATTGGGACAAGTACCGAGCCATTCAACACTCCAAACTGCATTCATACCGGTTTCGGGCAGGGCTGTCTCAGTCAATGTGTCAACCACCAGATACTAGACATCCACAATACAGAATGCATATTCGTCAGACACTCTATTAACCTGGGTCCCACCCACAGGAGGTACCCACAACATACATCACTGGGAAGGCTCCAGCTAGTCTGGCCAGGCCTTCACAACAACACCATATATGGCACTTCCACCCAACAGCCAGTCAGGGGGAAGGGACAGAGTCAGGGCTTCCCAGGACTTGGGAAAACAAGGTAATAGGTAATAGAAAGCAAGAGGCCACAGGGGCCATCTTGTTTTCCATCAGGAATCAACTGATCCCAATGGCAGGGCCGGGGTATCCCCAAAATGGAGGATACTCTGCGCACCTGTCAAATTCTGCATGGAGCTGGCACCAGCCCATAACCTGCTCTGCGGGCCACCCACAGGTGCCCAAAAACATACACCAGGGGCACAGGGTTGTACCCCCACCAATGGGTGCCATAAGGGTATCCCACGGGTCCGTTCACCAAACCAAAAGAGAGAGAGCTGCACCGCCAGGAGTCTCACATGGACTCCTGCACGGAAAACATGACAGAACACACGATAAAAAGCAGTAAAGAACAAGGATACGGAGGCCCTGTCCCTCCGATGCATTTCCAGCATCACACTCCTCCCCCAACTTCATTACAGCATCACTTGCAACAGGGGGAAGCCTAGAGAAAAGCCAAGGAATCAACTGATTCCCTGAGATACCTTGGATCCCATGATTGTACTCAAACAGTGCTAACCAATCCAAAACATCAAGTTTAGTCTCATACATACCAATCATTTCCTTTGGCATACGGAGTCTCTTAGGGCTGGAAGACCTAGAAGACTCTGGGAGAGAAGCATTGTCTAGAGACAGTTTCTTCATTTAAAGTTCATGATTCAGCTCCATTTCTCTGAGCGCTAACTCTTGATGTTTCATGGCAGTTTGTGCATCAATACGTTTCACTTCTAATTCAAGTCTCATTTTCTCAAGTGCAATAAATTCAGGAGTAAGTGTAGGACCTGTGGGGGTCCCTGTGGACAAAGGTTGTGCATTCTGAGCAGGCAGAGGAGTTGTAGGGTTTCTTAGCAAAGACTCATCTACTTCTTCTAAATTAACACTCTCAGAATCAGAAACATCAAAATCCACATTGGCTGGAGGGGTAGGCCCTTCTGACCCACTCTCCAGATTTTTTCCCATTAACTTTACAACCACTTCAGACTTTTTTCCTTTACCAGAGATTCTTATCTCTACACATGGTTCTAAGAACCTCAGCAGTATAGAGTAAAAGACTCTCTTCAGTGTAGTTTTCCATACTTGACATGACTTCTCAGTTAAAAAGATTTAGTGGTGTTAGCCTTGTGGTTAGTTGAACCCAAGCAATAGCAGCACTCTAAGTGTAATCACTCTACTTCCAAATCCTCACCGCTGTACACCAGTGTTAGGCAGAATCCTGTGCAGTGCCCTTAGGGACCACTACACCTGATTAAGACTGCAGGTGGCAATATACGTTTTACCTTTGGTACAAGCCTGTACTACTAAGTTATAGTGGTAGCAGTAGCAGAGCAGCCAGGCTTATCTCAAGAGTATATGAGCAGTAGCAGATATTACACAAAGGGACCACAATTACTGTGACTCAAGCAAACACTGGCTCAAGGTTTCACGTAAAAAATATAAGTACATTTATTTTTAAACCATCAGTTATAAATACAACACCTCTATTAAACTTTAAACAAAACCACACATTAAATATACTACAATTAACCAATTCACTTTGTACAGTAAGTCTCAAGGTAAGTACCCTGTGTTTGAATGAACCGGTGTTATGAACAAAACACGATACCGCGGATACGGTTGCGATCACTTTTTGCAGTTCGGTCTACTAAATAAACCCGTATCCGTGACATGAAAAGCTACTGGGGCAAAAACACACTTAGCACCTCCTGAGATACCCAGAGGGAGTTGGAGGCAAAAATCACAGGCAATGTTTAGGTTAGGCAGACAGTATCGAGAAACACTCAGAAACAGGAGTTCAAAAGTCAAAGGGTCGGAGCAAGGTTTAGATGACACCGGAGGCCTGTGCCGAAGATCACACCGTTAGACAGTTCACAATTCCGTATAGCCCAAGAGTACTTGAATATTGTCAATGTTCCGAAGCAAAAGTTACAAGGAGGAGGGAAGACAAGGACGAGCCTTGGAGATGAAGAAAAGGGGTTCACCCAGTTTTCTCGAGTAGAACACAGTACCTTGTTTCCACAATGCAGCTGAAGCCCTGGCAGTTGTTCCTGTTGGTTTCCCGCAGACCCACGATTCCTGGAGCTTCGTTGTGAAGGAGGACGTCTGAAGGGGGTCGGCACCACACAGGGATGAAGCCGGCAGCAGAGACAACGAAAAGGTGTGCTCCTTAAAAACAGGAGAGGCTCAGCAGGTGCCTATCCAGACCACTACAGCAGTGTGCAGAGATTTTGACCATGGCCGAGATCTCTGGCTGAAGAAGATGAGCTGGTTATCCCCACCAGGCTCTCACCAAGAAGAGAGCCCTTATCCAAGCCCGCATCTCTGCGGCATCAAACAACTCAGCCGAACTCTTTAAAATCTGCAAGGAGCTGGCCAACCCTGTTGCAGTCTCTACCTCTCCTGTCCCCTCCCAGGCCCTCTGCACTGCACTGGCCTCTCACTTCATCTCTAAAACTCAGGACATCCTGTCCTCGCTCTCCTCCTTTCACCTCCCTCCCTCCCTACCCGGCCCTTCCTCTGGCCCTTCTGCTGTCACCCCTCCTCCCTCTTTCTCTGCCTTTCCACCTTTCTCTGCTGACGAGGTTTCCAGACAAGTCCGATCAATGAAAGTCTCGTCTAAACAGGTTCACCCCTGTTCCTCCAAAACTATCAAGGACCACATCGACTCCCTGGCTCCTGCCCTGGCTGACTTTTGCAACCACTCCTTCGCCTCTGGAGTCTTCCCTTCCCCCCTCAAGCACTCCCTTGTGCACCCTCTTCTCAAGAAACCCTCCTCCGACCCCTCCTGCCCGGCTAACTATCGCCCTACCTCCATCACTCCCTTCCTGGGCAAGCTCCTGGAGAAACTGGCCATCTCCCAGCTTAACCTCCATGCTGAATCTGTTGGTAGTCTTCATGACCATCAATCTGGCTTCAGAGCTGCCAGAAGCACGGAAACTGCTCTCCTGAACATCCGTGAGGACCTGCTCTTGAACCTCGATTCCAACACTCCGTGTGTTCTCATTCTGCTCGATCTCTCCTCTGCCTTTGACACTGTCAACCATGCCATCCTGCTCAACCGTCTCCGGGAAAACCTGGGTATCACTGGTCAGGCTCTGGCGTGGCTGACCTCTTTCCTTTCAAATCGACCCTCCCAGGTCCAACTGGGGTCCTTCCTCTCCGACATCTTTTTCTCCACCTGTGGTGTCCCCCAGGGATCTAATCTCTCTCCCTGGCTGTTCAACCAGTATCTGGCACTCCTTGCCCACCGCATCGCCGCTCTCTGCCCTAATTTCCAGTGCTATGCGGACGATACCCAGCTCATTTTCAGGCTACCCTCAGCCTCCCCCTCTCCTTCCCTCATCTCTGACTGTCTGTCTGCTATCCAAGAATGGTGTGCCGCCAATGACCTCTGCCTTAATGCCAGTAAGACTGAGATTCTACTCATCGGTACTCCCACTCCCTCCTTCCCTGCAGCTCTCTGGCCTGCCTCCCTTGGCCCCCTCCCTGCTCCTACCTGCAAGGCAAAAAACCTTGGGGTCATCTTCGACTCCACACTCTCCTTCTCTCCTCATATTTCTGACGTCGCCAAGAGGTCACACTACCAGCTGCACCTCCTCAGAGGTATTCTTCCCTTCCTCTCCTTCCCCCAGAAGCTCACTGTCTCCCGAGCCCTGGTTCTCTCGAAGCTGGACTACTGTAACAGCCTCTATCTTAATCTGCCTGCCTCCACTCTCCGCCCTCTGCAACTCATCCAGAACAGAACTGCGAGACTTGTCCTTGGCCTCAAGCCCAGGGACCGTATCTCTCCAGGACTGAAATCTCTACACTGGCTCCCAGTGGCTGCGAGGATAAAGTTCAACACCCTCTGCATTGTCCACAAGGCCTTCTGGGGCCTGGGTCCTAAATACCTTCAACTCTCTCTTCCCAAATATCTTCCTTCCTGAGCCCTTCGCTCATCCGCCTCCAATTCCCTCAGGGTTAGCCGCTTCTCGAAGCAACGAGCTGGGGGTAGATCTCTCTCCGCGGCAGGGGCCTCCCTCTGGAACAGCCTTCCTGCCTCCCTGAAACTTGAGGAGAACCATCTCCGGTTCCGGAAGCACCTCAAAACCTTCCTCTTTGCTTCTGCTTTCTCTCTCCCTCTCCCCTGCTGAACAGCTAATTAATTCTTCACTGAAACTGCACTTATCCTGCAACTGGACCACTCTAAACGGCCTTGGTCCTGGGCCCAGCCACTCTCCTCTTGCACTGATGCCCTGGAACCCCTTTGCACTGCGGGACTGTCTCTGTATCCCTACAGCCCCCCCCCCTTACCCAGCACTTGCTCTGCACTTACCTCGCACTTGCCACCAGCTGGCCCTATTTATTTATTTATTACTTTACGCCACTTACCTTGTACTGCACTTCCCCACCTCCCCTTCCCCTTGCACTTTTCCCCCTCCCCCACCCCTGCACTTGCGCGATCTGAATGACACCTGGCCTAGTAGGATCATTGTCTGTCTCCCCTTGTCCCTCTCCTCCCTGCCTCGTCGCGCCTTGAAACACCTGTGTATAGGCGCGTTACAAATACCATATCATATCATAAGAAGACTCCGGACTGGATCTTCTCTTAGTCGTCAAAGGGTAGATAGCTCAGGACTGCTGCAGGGTTTCACCGGGACGGGGTAGTTGCAGCAGAAGTCGTTCTCTCCGCTTCTCTTCGGTTCCTTGTAGTTCCAGAGGCGACTCTGACTTCTAGCCCAAGAGACCTGCCTTTTATGCGGAAAACCCCCATTCACACAGCCTGGCTGTCAATCACGCAGCAGGGGGGTTGTCCAGCCGGGACAACCACCTCAGCCAATCATGTCAAAGTGCGACTTGGGTTTCCTAGGATACCCTGTGCAGGGGGTGACTACACCCCTCCCTCACATTCATCCCACCTAGACACCCAGGTGCCTTGAGGAGGGCTTCTCTGCAGAAGCCCGCCAAAAAGACGGTGAACAAAGAAGGCAAACCTAGTTTGCCACGCAAAGTAAAACACAAGAAGGACTTTAACAAAAAGAAATGGCGGATAAACCCAACCAGAGCCCAAAGAAAGACGATTTGGTCAAGCAGGTTTATGTTCGAGGCTAATATAATAGCCAAGAACAGTACCACGTTTATCTAATATAATCGCGGTAGAAAGGTTTGGGTAGATACCACTGCCACCAGCCAAGTCTAAATGTTAAAAGAGCAAAACAATGCTCAGGGAGGTACAGACAGAAAAGGGGTACAGATTAGCCCTTTCCAGTACTCCATGTAAGATGGGCTGTACTGGGTCTGTGGTAAAAGTGACTATGTAAAGTAAATGGCAACTTTACCTTTCTCTGGGGGACGGTAGTCCGCCCCAGCGAAATGGAGTCAGAGGGAAGTCTAAAAGACAACCCTGGGTTACTACACTAAAGGTGCTGTGTAACCCATACAAGAACAGGGGCACTTGGAGTGGTGTGCTCCAGTGCCCAAGATCACACAATGAGTAACAACACTTAGGCCAAAACACATGTAAGAGTAGAAAAAAAGATGTACACTTTTACCAGGTGGAAAAAATAAACTCCAGAAATCCAGCAAAGCTGCTGGGTGACTCACTAGGTGAGGGAAATTAGCCCTAGAAGGAGAATTCTCCCTAACAGATCCCGAGTATGCTGGTTGTTTGTGTGGAGAACGGTGTAGTGTCTTCGAGAGGGTCCGGGGACATGCTGGAAGAGGTGGCAACCACCTTTGCACCTGATGACGCATCCATTGCAACATATCACGGTGCCTTGAGGAAACAACAAGGGTGTAAGCGTAATGCCTTGCACCCTTCTGCGGTCTCTTTGTCCTTTGTGCAGCATGGCTATTCAGCCATAGTCGTGCAACCTGAGAATATATGGGTCTATATGGGAGAATATATGGGTCTAACTGCCTCGACGTGTGTTAAACATCTCAGATTTCTGTCTGGCGGATGTACACAATTACGCTAATCTGATTTCCACCTTCCCTGTGGCTATACCAACGCTTACCCCGGTATTGTGACATCTATTCGGGGTATTGCATGAGGATTCTCCAGTAGAGGATTCCGATGTACAAAGTTCTTTTTCTGTTTATGAGTATTGTAAGTTCTGTGCGGACACGGACTGCAGATGGAAGAACATGACTCGCATCATCACTTACAATATCGCTCCTGCTGATGTTTGTTATCAAATGGCTTGTGATCCGAACTATATCGGTAAATGTCAACAGCTAGATTTGAACGAAAATGAGGGAAGAACTGGTTTTGAGCAGCGCTTACGTGCGTGACCACCAAGTGTTTGTGTTGATGTATCCAATAACATGGTGTGTAATTTTTCTGTTTTGACTGCCAGTCACCTGTATCATGTGAAACGTCCTACGGGTTGGTTATGTGGGAATTATACCTATTCATATATTCCTGGTAAAATTTCGGGTGGCCCCTGTGCTTTAACTTGTCTTGGCTTAATGATCTTTCCTTTGCAGCCTGCTGTTCGGCGGTCTATGCGATCTGTTCATTATACCGCCCTGTCACCCGATTCTAACTCTGATGTGCATTTATTGTCTGAAGCTGAAGTTTTGGCATTAGCCATTTCGTTAGTGGGGATTTGGGGTCTGGCAGCCGGTACTATAAAACATGATTAAACTAGCTAGCTTGCTTGGTAGTGAAAGGGCTTAACAAGACTTTGCAAAGTTGTTGTTATATAATAGAAATTTTAGAAAGGCCATTTTGCAAAATAGGGCTGCTATTGATTATTCGTTTTTGAAGCATTGTTTATGTTGTGGTGCTGTAGAAGGGATGTGTTGCTTTAATTTAGAGGATCATTCCCGTTCCATTGAAAAATATATTGGTGGGTTGAAAGCTCTTATTGCCCAGGTCACTCAAGATCAGGACGGGAACTGGTTAGCTCAATTCTTTGCGTGGATTCCCAAGGCATTGCATTCCGTTGTCATTTGGGGGTTTGAGTTTTAGTGATTTGGATTTGTTGTGTATTCCATGTATTCCAAATTTGTGGAGGATGTTACTTAAGTTTTGGGAACCATCTTTTCGCCCATTGGGTTATGTTAGTTGATTGTCCAAGGGGTGTAGTGTAGTACGTATGCGAAGAATTAGCTAAAAGAACATGGCACTGATGCAATGCCATTTTGGACATTCACTTCCATTACCGCAAATAAAGCCTACGTTTTCGTGGGCTCAGTAAGTGGACATGCATTTCTGCATCAGAGGCAAGGTCACATAATGATGTCAGCTGAACTAACTGTGGAGAATAGTTGTTGTATTGTCCGCCGAAGGAAGAGCCAGAAAGGGAGTCGGAGCATTCTGCAGGTGCAGTGATAAGGGATACTGGGAAAGAAGGCAAGTAGGAGAAGCTGGGTTTTTCCACTTCTAACTGGTATTTTCCACTTTTGGCTCGTCATGCTTATTGTCTGCTCTTTGGCCGAGGGCACTCTGGTAACCTATGAGGGATGGAGATTCCCCCATAAAAAGAAGAGGTATTCCTCTTGGAAGACAGATAGAACTGGGTCCCCGGGTGATGCAGTCTTGCTGAGAGGGAGGACGCTTCTAGACCCCGTTAGTATGAGTGATCTCTCTGCCTACCTGCTCTGGGACTAAGCAGTGTTGTGGTGGCCGAGATGAAGGTGTCTTCTGCAACCATATTAACGGTGAAGCTCTTTTTCTATGTTCATGTATAATTGACTATATGTTATCTGCGTATGTATAAAGAGTGAATAACGGACCTACAACGAGTCATTTTCTTCTTTATAACTAGTGGTCTAAGTGTGATTTCTGGCCTATCTGAGTCCAATAACTTGTTTTGTTATGGTCTAGGGGGTGTAACTTTGAGGTCGCTACACGTGGCCAAGCAAAAGCAAAACAGCTACCAACCTTAAATCATTCAATGTAATGAATGAAACAATAATTGCTTATGATGCCAGTGCATATGTTGTAGGAGCCACCCTGATGTAAAATCCAGGAAGAGCGATGTAAGCGCCAGCCTTCGCATCCAAGGTTCTGATGGAGATGGACGCAACTACTTGGTCAAAGAAAGAGATGTTGGCCTGCACCTTGGCAGTGAATTATTTTAGAACATATCCCGCTGAGGGAGGAAATTCAAACTGTGGATGGACCACAAACCCGTAATAAACATACTAGGGCACAGGAACACAGGAGTTCAGACTCAGAGATTGGCCTAGAAAATTCACCTTAGAACACATCCCTGGATGGTACAACAGATAAACTTATTGTCTATCCAGACGGCCAGGAACCAGAGAAGAAAATAAACATATCTGAGAGAAGAATGCATAGTAGCCTAATTTTGTATTTGATTTTTGTATTTTATTGTGTCTTATATAGCGCTTTTGTCCAAAGCGCTGCACGAAGTTAAAACCGGCGATATAAAAATAATGAACTGTAAAGTAAATCAAACATCAATTCTGATTGCATAGTAGCCTAAGTAACCCATAATACCAAACATGGAGAACAAGCCATAGAATAAGAATGCTAAAGAGAGCTACAAGAAGATAAAATGCACAAAAGAAAAGTGAAGGATTACACAAGAGAAGGATGGCTGGGAGAGAGAATATTGACACAAAGTCTACAGAACTACTGGAAAATACAATCAGAAGTGCACACACACATGGGTAGATAACATTGAAAGGAGGCATACTCGTCCTTTCAAACCTCAGGGATCGAATAACATGGCTGGGGCACAAAAGACAAACAGGCAAAATGCTAATGAAGACGAGAATAAGGGAACAGTACTCGCAGCCTCAAATGGATACAGAGATATAGTACTAACAAACTACATGATATGCAGAGGAGACACAAGATTAAGAACAAGACTACTGGAAAACATTGAATTGGAGGAGGAAATGTGGACCCAAGTCGGAGTTCACTTCAGAGGTCCCATGGACTACCTACCCAATGACAAAGTAGGCAACAGTACTAGTGGACTACACGTCCAAATAGACAGAAGTATGCTTTATACCTGTGATCACGACCCGATCAAAAGTGAAATGTTTTCAAGACAAATTCAGTAAAGAAGGTTATCCCAAAAGGAGAGTAACGGACAACATGGTCCAGTTCATATCAGAATGAATGAGGAGGTATTTTGGAAACCATGGCATCAAGCAGCGAATATCCACCTTATGCCGTTTTCACATGGTGTGTGCCAAGAGGGAGAAAAGGAAGAAGCCAAAGGAGGAGAGTGAGGAATGAGAAGGGACATGGAGCATCAGACTGGGCTCCTGTGAGACTATGGACCTCATTACGGGTCAGGCAGTACCCGTGCCGGTAAAACCGGCAGGTAGCCGCCGGACCCACAATTAATTCCCAGTGCCACCGGGCTATTCTAAGTCTAGTGGCCGGGAAGTCAGGCACCGGCAAAGTTAGTCCCCATTCCCATGGAGTCCTACAGGACACCATGGGAATGGGGACACGGGTGCACCGGCACCGTTAACAATGGTGCTGGTGGGGCATGGCCAGCAGCCGTACGATGAGGACGTGAGTTTTGCTGCTCCTGTGCCACCGGCCTTATCCTGTAATGATCCTGCATTAAAACTCTTCTGTGACAAGCCCCAAAGTAGCTCACCGAAGTGAGAACCTCTGCTGCACTGAATCGCACTGCAACGGCACAAAACCGGAGCGTGGATCAGTTTCCCGAGCGAGCGCAAAGTCCAGGGACCCGGAACGAAGGCCGTTTCCAAAATGGCTGCCGTGCGTTTGCAGTAGCTGGCGACCGAGGCAGAGGACGACGAGCCCCTGAAATGAAATCAAACACCGAGCACAGCGTCTACGGGCGCACGTGAGGAGCCGGCTCTGCGTCCGATATCCTGATCCCGACAGAGGTGCTGTGCGGCAGCCGAGGGCGAGCTTTGCCCGTTCATCCGCGGCGGGTACCGGCCCGCTGTTAACCGCTGGGCAGGCGCCTCTGCCTGTGCGGACATCCTGTAGCCCGGGGCGCGCCCCCCGGACGAAGCGCAGGGTGGCGGCGCTCGGACTGTGGAAAGGCACCCGTCACCTGCGGACTATTCCCTCGCCATCGCGAGAGAGTGGTGGTGCAACGAGGGACGATCCACAGAGTGACAGCGGGCGCTCCGCTCGGCGTAGAGCGCCCGCACAGAACCCCCGGCAAACCGAGGCACGGCCCCAACAACCCGACTCCCGAGTGTGCTGCAGGGCGAAAACGAGCAGGAGATGGTGGGATAGAGAGAATTGGTGGACATTGAGATAAAGGTGCACACAAAGTTAGTGCAGATATAAGTAATCGCCTTGTACGCCACGCCTAGCCTAGCACCGTTGCAACCACCACCACAGCCCTGGCAACAGCGCCCTATCCTATCGACCAGCACTCCCCCCATCAAGACCCGACACCAGCCTCCTGCACCAACATCCTACTAAGCAGAAAGATGGGTAAAGATAAGCCCAGGAAAACATCTACGCAGAGTAGAATTGATCGATATGCATCTACTTCAGTGCCTCGCTCACCAGAGAGGCTCCCAGCGGCCGATCTAGATCATGTGGAAGAAAATATCTCCCTCAGAGACATAATGAGTGCCATTGCCAGCTCCAGGACCCCAATGGAAAAAAAGATGGACAATATTGGCGCAGGCGTGTCCTTGTTGTGCCACGACCTGCAAAAGCTGACCTCCCTGACGGGAGAAGCGGAGACACAAATCTCGGAAACCGAGGATGGCTTACGTGGAGTGAATTGGCAAGTGTCGAGCATGTTAGTGCGCATTAAAACCCTGGAAGCAAGAGCTGATGACAGTGAAGGCAGATCCAGACACAACAATATCCATATAGTCGGCCTTCCTGATAAAGCAGAAGGGGAATGCATGGAACTGTTCCTCGAAGAATGGCTGGCAAACACCTATGACGCAGAGTCATTCTCCAGGTTCTTCTCTATCGAGCGTGCCCACCGTATCCCAACTGGCAAGTTCACACCGGGATCTCCACCGCGCAGTCATCACCAGATTTCTGAATTATAGGGACAGGGACACTGTTCTCCAACTGGCAAGATCAAAGGGCACTGTCACATTTAACGGATCAGGGTTGGCCTTCTACCCTGACTTCACCAGGGAGGTGCAGAAAGCGCGCCAATCATTCGACCCGCTCAAAAAACGATTGCACTCGATGGGTGTTAAGTACGGGCTAATCTTCCCGGCCCAGCTCAAGATATTCCACAAGGGCACAACCGTACACTTCACTGACCCTAGAGAAGCGTGCGGCTGGGCTGAGCGCCATATAGAATGGGACTGGAGCGCCGAGGGAAGAAAGAGAAGGGAATGCAATAGCCCTCGCCCAGAGCGGCCGCCGGAAGAAGAACCGCAGCAGTAACCACAAACAGAAAACCCGCAGCAGGGAGATGTATGAAGTAAGAGCAGCTGTGAGCAATATGTTAGAGTCACCAAGTAATGTAACGCTATGGAGCCTCCGCTCCCTACAACAGTCTAATCACAGAACACATCCAGGCCGGTGGCTAATCAATCAAACACCCGCCCCCCCGAACCAAGACTTATTAAGTTTCAGCACCCCACGGAGGTGCTGTAAAGTTTAACTGTTCACATGTTGCTGTTGGGTCGACAGATGCTTCAGTTGAGGGTGGAGCGTAGGGAGGGGGGAGTTGGAGACAATGTTTGTCTACACATTTTAGCATACAAAGGTACCGAGAGCAATGTAAACTTGGCCCATGCCACCATTTCGCTGCAAAAGCACCAAAGGAAACATACCTGTGAGACTATACTCCAGATGCCACCTGAAGCGACTCCAACCACTAGGCGCCTAACACTCATGACATGGTACGTTAATGGGGTAGGCTCCAGTATCAAGAGAAGGCTGGTGTTACGGCACTTGAATGGCCACTCCCCTGACATAATCCTTCTGACTGAAACCCATCTGGCAGGAACCTCATGCAAATTTTTCCAAAGATCTAATTACTGCACAGCAGTACATGCGGGCTTCTCCATGGGCGCAAGAGGAGTGCTGATACTCAAACATAAAAGGCTCCCTCTGGAAATCACGCATACCACACAAGACAAAGGTGGCCGCTATGTACATGTCCAGGCAACAATATGGAATCAAACCTTGGCGATCCTGGCAATATAGTCCCCCCATCTCTACTCAGTGCTCTCCTAGCAGACATTACCCCGATCCTTGCAGAAAATGATGCAGATACATGGGTGCTTGGAGGAGACTTTAACAAGGTCATGAACAATGTCTCAGATCGCTCACACCTGAGGGCAAGGAATCCAGCCGCCACCACCAAATTGACGGCATTTGCCTCCGCATTGGGACTACGAGATGCATGGCGCGACGTACACAAAGATGTCCGAGAATATTCCTTCCATTCTGGAGTGCACGCCTCCATGTCCAGAATAGACTACTTCTTCTTGCCAAATCAAAATGCGCACAAAATATGCAACGCATCCCTACTCCCACGGGGTATCTCGGACCAGTCCCCGCTGATCCTGGAACTAGAAACAGAGAGACCGTGCCCCCCACCTACATGGCGACTGAACACCTACTACTTGGGGTTCCCAGAGCTACAGGAGAAGATAGAGACAGCTACTTCCAGTTACTATGAGCTAAATTCAGTTTCGGTCGAGGACCCTACCACGCTATGGGAAGCCTACAAATCAGTCCTGAGGGGCGACATCATTTTGTGGAATTCAGCAAAGAAAAAAGCACACTGTGAACAGATTAAGTCTGCCGAAGAAGAGGTGGTGACCAGGGAAGTAGAGCACATCACCAACGATACCCCAGAGACAAATCGAGCGTTAACACTAGCGCAAAAGAAACTCCATAACCTATCGCTTGACTGTGTCCAAAAGGCACACCACGCCATGAGGGAACGCCTTTATGAAACGGGAGAAAAAGCTGGGAAAATGCTCGCCTGGCTGGAGAGACGAGAAGAGGGGCATCGAAAGGTGAAATGTGTTAAAGGATAGTTCCGGGACTTTTTTTTTATTGTCCCTACGGGTCGGCCATGTGTTTGTAAGCATAAATCGGTAGATCGTAGGAAACTTTCCTATGGACCTTACCCGACTTTTCGCCCATTATCGCACTCGAAATCAGCCTCCATTTTGTGATAATCCTATCATTTCGCCGCATCGACCTGGCTCACCTGCCTTTGCGGCACTAAATCAAATCCCCCGCCCCTGAAACAGACTTTATCAAAACATTCATATTCCCCGCCTCTATCCGTGACGTGACTGTGCTGCGTAGGCAAACGCGCCCAGGCGTCTTCTACGCGACTCCACACAGACCCCGGAAATCAACACAGATCAGCTCACAATACAGCGCGCCACAATTCGGAATATGAAACTGTACTTTGAAATCAAACCGCAAGATTGTAAATGTGGTAAAGTACATTTATTTGACATCAAATGTTTAGAGAATATTCAGCGATTTGCATTTTTATTTGCTCACGTTCCAAAAAGTTCGTATTGAGGAACGCGATGGTCCTTTGCTGTACACAGGGTCTTAGAGCATCTCACAATACAGCGCCACAATTCGGAATGTGAAACCGTGGTTTAAAAGCAAACGGCAAGATTGTACATTTGGCAAAGTACGTTTATTGGACATCAAATGTTTAGAGAATATTCAGCGATTTGCATTTTTCTTTGCTCTCGATCCAAATTAGTTCGTCTTGAGGGAAGCGATGTTCGTGTGCAGTACACAGGGTGTTGGTTTACGATAAAAATAAGCTCTTCGGTCGCACTGATAATCGCATGGCTGTTCCAACAACGAGGCACTAGGCCACCACAACGGTAGGTATGTTGCATCTAACCGTTAGTACCGCGTAAGGGCATACTTGTACTTGGCGATCGTCCCATAAATGGTCAGGGTGGTAACGTTGTTCACGCGGAGAAGCAACTGGCGGCTGTAGAAGCCGTCCGCCGGTGTCTGGTACTCGTGACACAGACAGTAGTGAATGATGTACCTAAAAACATAAAAAATGAAATTAGTCTCACCATCAGATCCTTATTAAAATTATTCATTTCATAGCGAGGACAGCGCTACTGGGTGTACACAAGTGTTTAAAGGCGTGGCGAGGCATGGAGGGGGGGGGGGAGTGGAGTACAAGGTAAGTAGCATAAAATAATAAATAAATAGGGCCAGCTGGTGGCAAGTGCAAGGTAAGTGCAGAACAAGTGCTGGGAAGGGGGGGCTGTAGGATACTGAGACAGTCCCCCAGTGCAGGGGTTGACAGGGAGGCAGTGCAGGTGGAGAGTGGAAGGGCCCAGGACCGAGGTCGCAGACAGTGGACCAGTTGTAGCAGGGGAGAGGGAGAGAGAAAGCAGAAGCAAAGAGGAAGGTTTTGAGGTGCTTCAGTAAAAGCAGATGTTTCTCCTCAAGATAGTGCGCGGTAGAAAACAATATGCCACATAGAACGAACAAGTACAACTGAACCCGTCTTTAAAGCCACTGTATAGTAATGAAATTGCGGTATAAACTCATCAAAAGTTACTTACATTATATTTGCATTTTCCATTGTGTCTCTGTGTAGGGCAGACCCGAAACACCACTCCTTCTTTGCCGACGTTACTTCTTCTAATGAACGTGGCTCATCGTTTCGTTTCTGAAATTTTATTCATTATCTTTTCTTAGTCTTTCAGGATGGTCCCGGCCTGTCAAGGTCAAATCACAATAGAACCTTATATTGGGTCGTGGGCCGTTCCGCCACCCGAGCAAAACATCAAAGCAGCTGACCTTCACTTTGAGCGAGCACACATTTCTAGTTAGCTGCAGTTAGTTTTAGGGACATCTTGTCTGCGTGCCTTTTTTTTATTGTCCCTATGGGTCGGCCATGTGTTTGTAATACGGAAACATTCTATAATTTTTGTAAAAATGATTTATATTACTGTTTGGTTTAATTGCAATGGGCCTGCAACATGAGGAGACTCGAGAGAACAGACAATCAAATTACAATCATTTAAACCGTGATGTGTATTTCTCAATGAGCTCTGCTTTAGGTGGACATGGAACAGAGGCAATGTTGGGTGGCAATGCAGTTGTCCCCTGCATAGGTTTGTTCACCACTCCATGTATGTGCCTATCGAGGACATCTACGATAAGTCTCTCAATAAACTCATATTGCATATCCTCAAACACTGGTTTGATCACCCATTGTTTACTTCTTTTAGTGAAGGCCTTATTGTAGCGAAGCGTCCCTAAAGTTCCGGTCGTCCTACTTTGTTGACGGCCAACATTATGGTTATGTGCCAAGACCGCTAAAAGAGTCCGATTTATCATGCCTTCCATGCCAAAATGCAATCTTTTGGGCCTGTACTTGAGGCACATATTGTGGAACACCTCCAAATCTCCTGTGTGGCAGAATTCCGTGAGTCCCCTCAAAGCTTTTGTTATAGTTTTATCAAATACAATCTTTTCAATGGCTTTGTGAGTGGGTGATGAAGGAATCAACCACTTCTTCTTCCGTGCCTCCTCTGTGGACAAATGGCCATGTTCACATTTGTGGAAATGTTCATTTGTCGACCATCGATGTACGTTGCTACAGTGCAACATTACTGACCGCCATTTTTCCAGTAGAATTTCCAACGACCCTTCACATGTTTTTGAGCTCCACCAAAGATGGTTGCTGATTGACTTGGACCACTGTGAAATACCTTGCAATTCTTTTTTTTTACCTGCAGCCGACAATTTTTTATTGATTGATTTTGCAAGATGCCAAACGTCAAATTGGTGATTTATATTTTTGTACTCTTCTCTCATTGTCTTGGCAATTGAAACGTGTCTGTCCGTGGCTATCAGGTCGATCACCATTCCCCGCGATTGTAGTTCTTGCAATGATGCTACAAAGCCAACTTTCTCCATGGCCACTGAGGATGTACTTTGTGACACCTGCACGACCACCGAACTCACAATTTTCTTACTTTCCATGTCCTGAAAGTGGTAGGTGCAGTACTTGGCTGAAAATCCTGGGCTGTCGCACTGTCCATCACCGGCTAGCCTGAAGCGTTTGCCCGCGAATGTACTTTCCATTGACATTTTTTCCATTCTCCAAGCTTCGCTGATGGCTGGAAATAGATAATCGGTTTGGTATTTGTAGAACTGACTTTTCGCAATGAAATGGATTCCCACAAACTGAAAGAAATACTGTAACTTTTTAAAACTTGAACCACTAAAAAGTGCGGCCGCTGCACAAAGTAGATTGCCTGCTGGCAGTTGCCCCAGCATGGGTTGTGCAGACCATGCGAACGGATGATATTGTGTACAGGTGGCATATATTTTAAGGTTAGTGCCTCGAATTGCACGAGTCACATTAATCAATGGCTCCCCACATACTTCCCCACCAACCCAATGCCCACATTTCATCATCATAATAATATCCATCAAACAGCTATCGAATACAATGAATTTGGCCTCTTTCCTTATACTGTCACTCTGCATCCCAGCTGGTTCGGCCTGTAACGTTGAGGACATGTCACTCGCATGAAAGGTACAATCTCTGATATCGTCTTCCGCTATGCTGAGTGATATTGATGGTGTTTCATTGTCGTCCACTTCATTCTCTTCCATTGCAACATCTGTTCCTTGTCCGGAGATGGGAGAAAAAAACAATGTCTTCAACTTTCGCGCGCTCTTATTTTTTGCGGGTGTGGATTCTGTGAATTGATCTCCGACTGCATCCAAACTACCAGGAGGACATTCACTATCAATGGCTGGTGGTGGTATAGCTCCGTTGTCAATCACTTCATATTCTTCCCATTGGCACGATGCATCTCCAGTCTCAAGTCCCTGCCAAAAGGTTTGACAAGCAACATCTCTCGTTCGCTTCACTGTCTGTGTAGATCTAGTTCTTACACCCACTCGCAACTAGAGGACAGATTAGAAAAGGGATGTTCAGTTTAAACACAACTTACAGTATTGAACTATTGACAGTGAAAGACAACATAATATAGTGAACAGGACACTAACCTTCTTTTGCTTTCTTTTCTTTGAAACTTTCTTGCCTCGAACTTCAACATCTGGACGCTGTTGCTCCGACTCGTGTGTGCATGTCTCCACTTCCTCTCGCGCTGCAACGACTATATTTTCATGATAAGCACATCCATCACTCACTGAGGCTCCATCGACTCCCTGAAGCATAGAACTTTCATTAGTATGTATAATAATATTGAAAACACAAAATGTACTTGGGGACCAATACCCATACGTACATCTCAATAGCAAAACACGAATGAACGCATTGTGTAGAACATTCAAACGACAATAGTTCACGCATTGTTGATCTAGTTAGATTGAACTGTCAAGATCCATACCTCGGGCTCCGCATAGACTTCCATTGATGATATTATTGAAGATGACGCTTCAGCAACTCCCTGAAACACAGTAATTGCATTAGTATGGTTTTCTATTTTGTTTAAAAGAACATAAACTTTCTGCAGGCGTCAACGGCTCATCTAAATAGACCTGCACAAATGATCAGTTGTCTAAAATAAATAATGGATATCTAAATATGATTCGATTTGCTCCATCGTTGGAAGTGTCACCACCCAGAGATCTGCATCAACTACTAGGGGTGATGTTCTTGTTGAAGAAGCTCCGTCAGCTCCCTGAAACATAGTACTTGCGTTAATAAAGAAGGAAGTATAGCGGATGTAATCACGTCATTTGATCTCGCATGATTGATCTGTCAGTATCCATACCTCGAAATGCATAAGAACATCAAGGGACGCTGTAACTGCGGTGCACACTTCTGCAAGCTGTTGCGCCGACCCGTAACTGCATGCTCCCCCTTCTTCTTGGACTAATGCTCCATCGACTCCCTGAAACATAGGACTTTCATTAGTAATGAACACAATATTGAAAAAAGAAGACACATAGGAGGGCGACGACAGAAGGACATACCAATGGCTAAAAACGAAAGAAACATTGTGTGTAACAATCACGCTACAAGAATGCAAGATCTGATGATCTCCATCGATGGAACTGTCCGGAAACGTACCTCGAGCATCTGAGTGACATCTACGGTTGTCGTCAATGCGTTGGACTCCTCAGCATCTCCCTGAAAGACAGTACTTGCATTATTTTGGATAACAATAATTATAACTGAAAACAAAGACTAGAGGACGAGTACTGTGGTGTACCATTAGGTAAAATAATTACACGATCAATTAAAACTATTGATTTACATGCCTAAAACAAGTCAGAGTAGCTAAGTAAGATTACCCGATAGGCGCTTGAAGTGGCTGATGACTGCAATAACGACACGGATGGAGAATCTTCCGCCTTCATATTGAGTGGATACATAAATGGGGAAATTATTGTTAGCTAATGCTACACACTACCGCAAGGCCGAGAGACAAATACGTAAACTTGACTCACCAGTGGAGGGATGTGGACGAATAGAGTGGGAATAGCGGTTGAGAGCAATTTTCGCCTCGCTCGCGGTGTTTTCTTCTTTATTAGCAATGATGTGGAGTACATGTCTGGGCTAAAGTGCCTGCTGCAGATGCGGTATCGATCACCCCTCTTGTCCGCAAAGACTTCTAGGACTCTACTTTCTAGCTCAGAGGCTGGATATCCGCAATATCGGACCCATTCTCTTATCTGATCTATTGTCCTAGGGAAAACATGCATTATAGTATCTTCAGATTTGTTATGGGTCTTCGAAGGGCAACCGCCAATGGAACAGGCAGGCATTATGGAAAGTTCTGAAAAGTAAAGATCAACAATTCTCTATGAATACCAATGTGTTAAAACATTAAATGACACATAAAAGGTTCAATGCAAGGTCCGTTTTGGTTCTTGGAACTATACACGTTATTCACATGCGGATAAGTATTTCAATAACTTTCAAAAAATAGAAAAAGTAATTTGACTAAACTCAGAACATGTGACTAGTTCCTTGCATGTACTGTCGTGAACGAAAAGAAAACATGGATGCAATTTGATGACTACTAGCAAATAGATATAAATTAAAAAATTGGACGCAAAATGATTATGGTACATGGACTTACCTTGACGAACAAACAGTTAGATGCAGGGATCAGAGTAGTTTCTTGTCGTAGAACAGGGAGCAGTTCACAGGTTGCAAACTGACGAGTTTGCTCAAAGTGGTCACGGAAGTTCACAGAGACGAAGAGCAGATAACCAGCACCTTCACGGGTTGACTAGCAAAGCGCAAAGAAGTTCTCATTAGAAATATGAAGTGGGTTATAAAGAATTCGAAACAGGGGTGTGTTTGTGAATGAATGACGTGTATATGTCGTGGCATTATGCGGATTGCAGGGGGGCGTCCAGCGTGAGGGGGGATGCTTGGCAGGAGACACGGGGTCTGGAGGTAGACATGGGAACAACAACCCATGCTCTATAGACCACTTTGAAGTGTACATGGTCTTTGGCACCTCTTGGCCTTTATCGCTCCCTGACAGCTCCACTTGCCAGCAGCGCAAGTACCCCGGTGCGAACTGCCTTTGATAGGGCGGGGGGTGGATTGGGGCGGTGGTCGTGCAGACAAGACCTGTTTGCCGCAGGGCCTCACCAAGGAGAGGCCATCTAACTGAATGTAAGAGGATGGCTGCAGGATCTACTACATGGAAGGCAGGGGGGTGAGTTTATAAATACCTCACCCTCCCAGGAGAATATATGGCGGTCATCTCTGTACCCGGTGCCCAAAAAGAGGATTTATTATGATCAACCATATTTATTATTTACCTATAACCATGTTTTGTATCAATAAAATCCAACAGCTTTTTATTGCCAACGCTTGATGCCAACCCACAAAATAATATATGTATGACTGCTGCATATATGGGTTCAACGGTTATGTGGATTGAAGGTGTGCGGCCAGCGTGAGGGAGGATGCTGGCCGGAGACATGTGGTGTGACAAGACAAGGCACTGGAAGGCTATTCAACGGAGACACACTAGATTCATTTAAAAAATCAAAACAACCATTGTTAAAATATATGTTGGGCTTTATTTTAGATTTTAATTAAACATAAATAATAAACATTACACATTGTAAAGTTGAGGTTGCAGCACATCGAGGGAAAATCCGCGGTATTGTCCACTGTCACTGGGGAAATGTTGTCTAATGGCAAGTACCGCACAGGCAGGTATTACTCTCCGAACGCGGTGTCCGAGCCTCCCGTGAAGCCACCAAGTGAAGCAACGATAGGCCACCAGCCTGTACCACCTGTGAAAAAAAAAGATGCAAACTGTATTAAACTGACCAAACTTTCTTATCAATGTCGATTCAGGTAACACATGTCATTTTTCTTAGAAAAAAATTATATCTAGAAAATGCACTATATGGAACCAATTTACATGCGTTCGAATGATATGTAAATGTAATTTTATATGTGGGAGACGACCATGAAATAGTGGTGGCATCACTGACATCACAAACAGAGTATACTTACTCGTTACTCGGATTACGCGGACGAACAGTGCCACGAAGTTCGTGCATAAGCACCATCATCATCCTCAACACTGTCCGTGAGAGGCAGGCTTCCCTGAACTCTGGCAGCTCGGTGATGCATTGCGGACTTTGCTCGCCTTCCTGCAGACTTTGCTCGCTTTCCGAAATGTAGGCCAAGCACCCGGAATTTTCACGGCAGCAGCAGTTCTCCTCCTCAGTTGGCATTAGCTCGTACCGATTGCACGTGCACCAGGTGGAGACGCCGTCCATGCGACATGGTCCAGGCTCTTCATCCGTTGACTGGTCCTCCCAACTGCCGTCCGAATCCCCATCGTTTTCGCGTGCTTGCCTTTCCAGTAGTTCCTCCTCGGTGTACTCGGGCTCGTACATATACGGCATTATTGTGGCCATTGTGCGGTAAAGATAGTAAAATAATTTACAGAGATGGTACAGGTGTTCACACGGGCTACAAGCGGCGAAGGTAGCTGACCAGAGCACTGAAACGAGTCACAGAATACTCAAAGTAACACAGAGAGAGTAATGGAATCGAAAATCTGCTGCTGTATGTTGTGAAACGGTCTGTTTATACTTATTGGGGAAAGAGGCGTCCTGCCATTTCCATGGCAACACGTCAATAGCTGAGGCGCAGCGATTGTTGACACGAGACGTGCTTGAAATGGGCAGTACGCGTCTGCTGATGTCAGGCTCAGGGGCGGGGGATTTGATTTAGTGCCGCAAAGGCAGGTGAGCCAGGTCGATGCGGCGAAATGATAGGATTATCACAAAATGGAGGCTGATTTCGAGTGCGATAATGGGCGAAAAGTCGGGTAAGGTCCATAGGAAAGTTTCCTACGATCTACCGATTTATGCTTACAAACACATGGCCGACCCGTAGGGACAATAAAAAAAAAGTCCCGGAAGTATCCTTTAAGACAGCAGACGCAGAACCAGTCTCCACTGATGCGGAGATAGCAGAGGGATTTGCGAATTTCTACGAAAATCTCTTCAAACCCCCGGCCACCACACCAGCCAGTGGCATGCTCGACAACATTGATCTCCCAATACTTCCCAATACTTACCACGGAACAGGTCACCATGTTAGACAGCAAAATAACAGGGGATGAAATATCTGCAGCCATCTCCCAGCTACAAACGGGCAAGACGCCAGGAGCCAACGGGTTCCCTATCGATATTTGGAAGACGCTGAACCACCTGGACATATCCACGCAGATGCTCAACATGTTCGAGCACTCTCTAACCAAAAGGTAGGCTCCCACCAGACCTCCGTAAGGCCACCATAATAGTGATCCTCAAGGAAGGCAAACCCCCTGATGAGTGCAGCTCATATAGACCCATATCCCTAATCAATAGTGAACCCAAAATCTTGGTAAAAGTGCTGGAAAATAGACTCCAAGCGGTCATCACAACATTGATACACCCAGACCAGTGTGGCTTTATGCACCAAAGGTCGACGAGAATGAATATTCGCAGACTCCATCTGGCATTAGAACGAGCACCCGTGCTACAACAATCACTAGCATTACTGGCCATAGACTTCGAAAAGGCCTTCGACACTGTCTATTGGGATGCTTTATGGGCGATCATGAGGAAGATGCAATTTGGTGATTCCTTTATAAAATGGGTCCAACTCCTCTATAATTGCCCACTAGCAGAGGTAAGGGTAAACGGCTGGCATTCGCGTATATTCCCATTGGGTAAGGGTACCAGGCAAGGCTGCCCACTTTCGGCTATGCTATTTGCATTAATAATAGAACCGCTAGCAGTCATCCTACGGAGCTCACCCACGTGGCGCAGCTTCTGCTGGAACTCAGAGTGGGAGGACAGGGTGTCGCTGTATGCCGATGACCTTCTAGTGTATCTGGGGGACCCGGCGGTCTCCTGCCCTATAGTAACTCAATTACTGGTGGATTAGGGGGTCTTTAGCGGACTAAGAGTGAATTGGGTGAAATCGGTGTTCTTTCCGGTAAAAGGGATAGACTGCATTCCGCCTTCCGGCTACCCATACCGTATTGAGACCACACAGTTCTGATACCTTGGCGTCCTAATAGAAAACAGACTTGACAATTATGTCACCCAAAACCTACACCCACTGATCAAAAGATACTCGCAAGATGTAGCTCACTGGGCATCACTGCCATTGACGCTGTTAGGCAGAGCGGCACTCTTCAAAATGCTGGCCCTGCCCCGATTCCTCTATATCCTCCAGAACGCCCCTCTCAGTATTCCCATTGTAGAATTCCACACAATAGACAGAATAACACGTAGGCTCCTATGGGCAGGGAAAAACCAGAGAATAGCGCTTAAAACCCTCCAACGCTCGGTCTGGGAGGAGGGAATAGGGCTACCGAATATCCAGGTCTACTACTGGGCGTCACAGATGGCGACAACAAACGACAACAAACGACATTCTGCATGGAGACCCAAAGCTCCCCCACATACAGGCTGAGATTGCTGCCCGTCATGATATGACCCCGATTGAAAGCCTATACACTAGTGTGAATCGTCATCCTAAGGGCACGATCACAGCCCACACGGCCCAAATATGGGGAGATACTCATAAGTACATAGGTTGGGACAACATACTCACCCCGGTCCAGTCCATCTGGAACAACGTCCATCTTGCAGGTCTCGACAATCTCCCTAAATGGTCGGCTTGGGTAACAGCTGGTATTCATACCTTGGAGCAGGTATATGCAAATAATCAAATAATCCCGTTTGCCGAAATCTCGTCCACACACGGTCTCCCTGCCACTGAAAGTTTCCACTATAATCAGCTAAACCATGCACTGATGGAACAGAGAGCCCGCTTACTAGAAATGCCAGAGTGCACGCCCATAGAGAGAAATATAGTTATCGACAGTGTGAAAGCCAGGATCACATCCACCATGTATAACGCTATCTCCTCCTTTGCCACAAGCGAGCTCACGAGCCTGAAACTCAAATGGGAAGGGGACTTGGGCCCGATTCTACCCGAAGACTGGATTGAGACCCTGATGTACCCCAGGGAAACGGCGATCTCACCAAGAATCAGACTCATTCAGCTGAAAATACTCCACAGAATATATTACCCTTGAGTGCCGCTATACAAGTGGGGAAAGACATCTGATCCAAAATGCTTACGTTGCAAGCAAGAAGAGGGGACATTCTATCACATTCTGTGGCAATGTACACAAGTACAACACTTCTGGCATAGCTGCTGTGATAGACTCACCAGAGTCTTAGGCCGACCAATCCTTCTACTGGGTATTGATACGGAACAGGACCTATCGCGCTTTGAAAAGCTATTCGTCTCAACATCCACCGGCATAGCTAAACGAAACATAGCACAACTATGGGGTTCTGAGATCACTCCACAGTATGAACAATGGAAATCAGACTTAGACGCAATTATCCCAATGGAACGACGGGTTTACCAAGCAAGAGGGTGCCCGGGCAAAGCACACAAAGTATCGGGGAAGTGGGAAAAGTTGTTGTGAAACTGGTACAATTTGAAATGATCCAGCTTGTAGTTTAACATCGTCGCCGCCTCTGGGCATAATAGCTAGGTCATTAAATCCTCTAGTCATCTGTAAGAACTGAACGTGAAATGTCAAATGGACACTTGATATCGTTAATATCTACTGTATTCCTAACCTCACTTGTGTTTCTACATTGGTCTGCATATAGGCAGAGGTCCCTCATGTAGCTCTACCACATGTATGCACAGTTTTATGTTTGTAAGTTTATATGTTATTGTATTGTAACACGAAAAGACAATAAAACATGTTATCAAAAAAAAACAACAATGGTGCTGGTGCTCCCGTGAGAACTCTGCGAATGGGTGCCATCCTGCCTGGCGGGTGAGACGGCACGCCCGCAGAGTTGTACTGTGCCAGTCCGGAAACAACGGTGCCGGTAGGCTTACCGGCACCGTTGTTTCCGGACTGGCACAGTTGTATTGAGGCCCAATGTAATTATAAATGATCTTGTTAATATAATAAAGAAATACTTGCTTATGTTGTACGGGTCCAGATCCAGTGCTGTCAAGGGGGGCGCACGTATCAGTTGCGTAAGTAATTTGGTGAAGTAAAGGTCATGTGGTGGGTGACATCGGGAGTGGTGACATCATTGAGCATGGCGCATGTATTATAGCTATAGTTTGTTAAGACACAGGAGTTGGCGAAGCACAAAAAGACCCACGGGGGAACGGAATGGAGTGTGTTTAATTTGCTTAGTGATGGGTTAGCTGACGCAGCAGGGGTATAGGGGCGGCTTTTGAGCAATAGGCAAACATTAGAGAAGCCATATTTTGTAGGCCCACATTAGGAAAGCATTTTTGTAGACAGCTCATAATAAAAGGCTGCAGGCTTTTTTGACAGCAATGTTCATTTTTGAAGACGCAGCAGAAACAGTGCACAGTAATGTTGCAAGACTGAATATTCCCAGGAGAACGCAGTCCTATCGAAGTTTCTCCGTGAGATACTTTCGAGGCCACTGATCTAGGCACCTGGTGTCTGAGGAGAATTGGTAGGAAAAAAGGAATCAAATAAAGTTAATGAAAATATATTCACAGTGTTTGATGTTTTTAGAAGTACGCCTGGCAGCAAGACGTGAGAAGGGGGCTGGTGGGTTAGAGCAATAAGGCTGGGGTTGTGGGGCGCGTGACAGGGAAGCAAGCAGCAGAGAGGTTTTTGTGTCCCTAGGGTGCGGTAGTATAAGGTGTCCTCACTGATGTCCGCGGGGCACATCATTGGTCAGACTCAGTGAGAAGGTCTCGCTCCGTGCCATCTCAAGACGCCATGTACAATCAGTACACAGCAGGGAATCCACTTGTATATTGAACAGTGCCAACTAATGACCATTAAATGTTTTTTGACCGATCTGCACAATGGCGTAATTGCGGGTGCAGTGTGGGAAGGTTTGTGATGTCACAAGGGGTGTCAATATGATTTTGTTCCAAGAAATGTTGTATCGAATCAGGGTCACCTAAGGAAAAACTTGATATAGGGGTCTGACATAGTTCCACCAATCAGCTCCTGTGACCTGCCCCACAAATGTAAGTAAAATGTTGTACGGTAATTCTGTAATTTGTGTATAAAATGTCCAGCCGCAGTGGACAGCGTTGAGAGCTCTTTTCATTCAGTTCCACAGGGCTGTCTGAACCGTGACTCCTAGCTGTTTGGATCTAACAAAACTGCATTACTTCTTGCTTGGTGTGTGCTCCTTTTTGGATTACTTTTTCTTCCCTGAAATTACTTTTGATGGAGGTCCCCATGTACATTGGGGAGGCCCCAGTGAGATCCTTGGTTCCCTCGGCAAGCTGAGGGTATTCTTGCTGCACTCCTGGGGAGCGCAGGGCCGAGGATGTCCCGCAGATGCTGAGTTTACAAAGGTCTGCCTGGTCCTGAGCGCCGCCAGTGCTCAATGGGAGAAGCAGGCCATGGGGGAAGACTCAGCATCAAGAGGACTCGAGTATCTGTAAAGCATGTTAGTGTACCCATGCATGAACGCGCAATGCTGTGCATGCGCGCAAGCAGCAGGGAGTTTTATGGTGTATAGGACGCATCCTACAGGGGGGTGGACGATCAGCAGTAGTAGTCATAGATATTAGTCCCACCCCTCCAGTAGGGAGAGGGTGTGTGGCAGGTACATCTATAGTAGTATAGTAGTATAGATGAGTGCGTGGACGGGGCAGACTTTATTAGATGGAGTGGTGCGTAGCGCAGGGGATTGTATAGTTGCGTCATTCTTTGTTTTTATTATGGGGATTGAGATAAGAGGTTATTGAGGTCAGCTCTGGTTATTGTCGGAGAGCGCACGCAGTAGACTAGAGATGTTGGGGTAGGATAGCTCAGGGACGACGCGCTCGCCTTGGAAGCAAGACGACACGGAGCAACACAGGTTCAATCCCCGGGTCTGCGCTTAGAAACCTTCGGGTATTAAGCGCATTATAAATAACCAATCATAATCATGTCATGTCGGTTCAGCTGGAAGGGCTGGCACGAGATTGTTGCTGTAAATAGTAGTGCTTATTTTATTTCTCTTTGGGGTATTCATAATGCGCCTATACACAATGGGCCTCATTACAACTCTGGCGGTAGCCTTGCCGTTTAAAACGGCACAGCTGCCGCCAGAGTTGCATTTTATTCCGGCACCCGTGAATGGGCAAGAACCGGGTCATACTTGCCCATTTTCGGGTGCCGGAATCAAGGGCCTCCTCATCCCTATTCTGCCCCATAGGGCTGAATGGGGATGGGGGCGTCGGATGCACCGGCACATGCAGAGTTGTGCCAGTGCATCCGACGTGCGGTGCTCGCGGGTGCCGGTCAGCCCGCCAGGAAAAACCTGGCAGGCAGTCAGGCACCCACGAGCACAGCCCGTAGTATGGCAGTCCGGGAACTACGGTACCAGCATGCTTACCGGTACCGTAGTTCCCAGACCGGCAGGGTCGTAATGAGGCCCAATGTGTTTTGAGGCAGAACAAGATAATAGAGGGGAACAGGGAGGACAAAAACAAACAAAACAATCCTACTAGGCCTTGTGATATTTGGATCGTGCAAGAGCAGTAAGAGAAGTGCAGGGGGGAGGGGTGGGGTCGGTGGGAGTGCTGGTCAGGGCAGGTGGGTCAGTGAGAAAAGCGAGTACCAGGGGAGGCCAGGTGAACAGAGCCAGGGGAAAGAAGAGAGTGCAGGGGAAGGAAGGTCCACAGGCTAAGTACGAGGTAAGGGGTTGGAAGGGCTACATGGGTGCTGGCCATCCAGGCTAGCGCAGGGAAAGGGGCCCGGAAGGCCAAGGGAGACCAAGTGCCAGGATAGACTGGAGTTAGGGGAGCCTGGTGCCCTGTAAGACTCTGAAGGAACCAGGTAGCCACTGAAGAGGCAGACAAGGACATTAGCAGGGGAGGGAGAGAAGGAAGGAAGAAGAGAAAATGAAGCTTCTGGAACTTAAGGAGTTCCGGCTCAAGTCTGAGGGGGGCCAGGAGGCCATTCCAGATGCAGGCACCTGCAGAGGAGAGAGATCTACC
The DNA here is from genome assembly GCF_040938575.1 of Ambystoma mexicanum. Classification (NCBI taxonomy): domain Eukaryota; kingdom Metazoa; phylum Chordata; class Amphibia; order Caudata; family Ambystomatidae; genus Ambystoma; species Ambystoma mexicanum. The sequence goes on from NC_090933.1 coordinate 884,880,447, forward strand.
CCCCACTATCTGCTTGGCAAAGCGTCTGATCTGCAGAGGGTTTGAGCTAGACGACAGAACGGCTCTAGCAGGGAGGTATTTAGGGAGAGAGAGTTGGATGTAGAGGGGTCTGTGGGAAACACGAGGGTGTTCTCACGGATAGACCCCAAGGATCTTTTGTTCAGGTGGCCAGGGCACGGCCATGCACAGTGAAATGTATTTTCCAAACCGCAGCGCTTTTGAAGATTAGCCAAGGCCGCTTGTGCTGACACAAAGCCAAGCAGTGACTAAATAGTTGCAGGAAGTCAAGGCTGCATGAATTTTGAAAAACATAAGATAGCTTTACAAGTTGAAGTGGCTATGTATCAGTTTGCACAGAGAAACAGCAATAGGCTGCTGACAATATCTTTAATGAAACACTAGCGAAATCATGGCTGATTTAGGAAAATGTATGTATGTGTATTTAACATTGAAACAGGAAAATACATGAAGATATGATTGAAACAAGTGACAATCAGTAGGGTCAAAGCTGATGTATATATGTTTGCTTGGAACAAGCAGTGGGTCATTTGAATCTTTTTTTAAATATTCATATTTCTTTGTACCAAGCTGTAAGTGCGCCAGGGCTGACTCACAACCTTATGGAAATATAGTTTTAAACCAGAACTTACTGGAATGAATTTAATTTTTCGGGGGATTTTTTGTGATAAACACATGTAAATGCTTGTGTTTAAGAATAAGGAACCTCAGCTGTAGGTCCATATGACAAACTTCAGCTGAGGAAATTGACAATGGAGTACGTTTTGGAAAATAGCATTTTTTCATGGCATTTGTGTATGTTTATTAAAGCCAGGTGCTGAGAGAAGCACTGAATTGAATTATATGACATTATGGGACAGTTAAGCCCCTGGTTGTTTAAGTTAAGCGAAGGTATATATTTTGAAAAAATTGTTGATTTTGCCAAATAAACCATATGTGAGTTTACCGTTTTATACTAGAAGCTGGCCCCAGTTATTGCATATATGTGAACTCGAATGGTCCCATTAGGTTACTGTTTAAAAGACACAAGAGTCACTCCCCATGTTGAAAGGATTGTTAGTTAGTTTGGAGTTAATGTTAGATAATTTCTCTGTTAAGCACACATTAGAGTACCTCCGATTTGTTAATCTCATTTTAAAACGACATAGGCATTTTTATACATGCATAGGCCAATCACGCTGAAAGGTTTCAGTGTGCTACCAAAGGGAAGAGCAGATGCACACAGTCATAGAAATTGAAACAGAAGGCAAGGAAGCAAGAAAGTAGAAGGAAAGGGACGCAGCACGATTGGGAGAGCAGGGGAGATGTATAGATTGCAAATGAAAGCACATGCTTTTATTTGCAATCTATACAGTGTTACAAGTAACCAGAACAGTGGGAATATTGGTAATAAAGGACAGAGAGAGGAGACATGGGAAATGCAGCACAATACAATGCAGAGTCATGGGGATGTTATACATGCAGACGCAGCCATGCGCACCAGGGCCACAGCAGATTGGACAGGTTTCAAGAGGGGGGCAGCATTTCCCCCACTGCACAGTATAGAGGCATCAAAAGGAAAAATAAAGTGATGAATGTGTCTAAAATCACACAAATTGTGAAAGCCTATCGCTGATAATAAAAACATAATTATGAGTGCAAATTAAATTAAAAAGTAGATTAATGCAATAATGAATGATATTAAATTAAGCACAATGAATATTTATGGGGAACAGCAAGAATTAATAAGACAAAACACCTTTTCGGTAAAAAATTTGAAAATCCATGTATTAATGCATTGTATTTAGAAGGAGGAAGCATTAAGTCATGAGGGGAAGTACTCTCAAATGTACTTAACTCAAAGGCCCTTTAAGACGAAATAACAGTATCTGGGATGGATGGGGATGCAGAGCTTACTCATTCATCAATAATCAGACCGACTCAGGAAGTTGGCAAAACACAACTGTTTTATTTGCAATTGTCTAAAACAGGGAGTACAACGGACATCAACGGATGCAGAACAATCATAAGTCTCTCTCTGATTTTCATAAAAAACTAACATTTACAGCAAAAACTCAACATGAGTGATGTCATAGTATGTGGCAAAATAAGAAAATCTACTAGGGCATGTGATAGGCTTAAGGGGAACACCTACATATACTTTTTATGGGGGACTGGACTTTTATTGGATCTCTAAGGTCAGGTGGTCAGCTATGCCCACCCCTAGTGCAAGTCATCTTCTGTGTCATACTAATACACAATGTTTTATTGGCTTTCAAACTGTAGGGCTCTTTGCTACATGGCCCTCTACAATTGGTTGGCATGCTTGTACCCTTCTGGAATATTCCATTCGCTAGCAGCACGCAAGCTGGTACCCCAGGTGCTGGAGGGTTGGCTTGGTCATGCCTCCCTACCCAATTAGCCCAACATCCATCATCACTCCTACTGTTTGTCATGCAATTAGTCCTTTGAACTCGGCCTTGCAAAGGATCACTATGCTTGAGAATAAAAGGGAGTGTGAGCATGGCCTTATCTTCTGGTCTCGGCGCAGCTTGCCAAAAGTATATCCAACTTGAGCATGTGACAGGATACCACGTTCTGAGCTCCTTCGTTGTATTTAATACTATTAAATGAATACAACCTGGCACTTCTAGTGTTTTTCCATTACACCTCAACAGGAGTTCGGCTTGCTTCTCACGTTCATTATATCGCCTGAAATAATAACCAGTTTCTTGGCTGCTTCAACCCTTCACACTGGGCCAGATAAGCCTTCTCGAATCTTCCTTCACAGTCAGCTGCTTTATTCTACTGCGCCGCACTTTCAGCCCTTCTACTCATGGGGTCCAGGTTTTGCTAAAATGCGTCGAGGAACATCCAGATTCTAAACAAACATATATATCTTGGCGGCATCGCCTGCAGTCTATTCACTACGTATAGCCAGCCTTATGATTACTTAGTCTACTTGCGTTACTGCATCTGTACAATTATAAAACAGCTTTGCATTTTCTTGAGTGCTCTTTCGCACCTTCAATCTTCAGTGTGCTCATGAAATGTTACTCAATTCTTTACTTCGCCATCAGATTCTATAAGGTCTATTCACCTTCTTCATTGGCATCTCTTCTTGGTGCGTCATCTCTGATTCATGTGACGTCACCAGTCTTCTCTTTCACTCATCTTCACACTTCTTCCAGAATCTCCTTCAGAAGACTGCCATCTCTTTGTGGATACATCATATAAGGTTTTCTCAATGGATACCTTGTTTCAAGGACTTTTCTCGGTATAGGTACCATTATTGGCTTTGCGCATGCCGCAATTTTAGGTTGCAAACATTTAGGCAAAATGGGGGTGGGATGTCCGGTAGAGGCAATTGGCTCCTCCTATACAGTACTAAGGCTAAGGTTACACATGATGTAGAGAAAAAGGTATGATATATTTAACAGTTGTATTGAGAAGACATTAGGTGAATATTTTCTATAGAGCACACACCCGGATTAATATGATTTTCAAGAATAATGAGTGCATTATTTAGATTTTTGCAGGGTTTGTTTAAATGAAATATATTTATGAATAAACACAAGCAAGCTGGGCACTGACAAAGAAAAACAAGGTAGGGTTGGTTCAATGATTAAGCACGATATGAATTACTATTATGCATGATTAATTGATTTAGGTCAGCGTCCCTGTCATGGTACGCTTATAAGGAGAGGGGGAGTGACACACACAAACATACACACACACATATGCATGCACACACACACACATGCGCACACACACACACATGCATGCACACACACGTACATGCAGGCACACACACACACATACACACAGGATCTTGTGGAAGTACAGGCAATCAATAGATTGCAGGCTTAATTCACATAAAAACACATATAGGTAGTCAGAAAAGGAATTGAATACTGCAATGAGCACACACACACATAGGATGCTTTCACTTTATGTTAGGAATACCAGTTAGGAACATTATGTTTTGCGAAAATATGATACGAAAGAAGCTAGATTTTTTGGAGATTATAAATGGAAGAGAGATAGGGATACTAGGATTCGCCCAAGATCAGACATTGTATCAGATGCAAGCGTTGAGAGTGCAACAGGTACAATAGCCACATCGAGTGCAAATGAATCCACAAGGGCAATCGCAATAAGCCACCATTCAGACTCAGCAATACGCGAACACAGGACAGGTATTGACACCCAGAATAGGAGGTGCCACTGTGGTAAGAGGAAATCCTTTTACAGGAATGGGAATATGCATACACCCACAACAGGACAGTTTACAGGGTGATATATGTGTTCAGTATGATCTGTGACGATAGGAGGCAAATCGTTTTCTTTTCTAGTAGACACTGGGGGGGTGACATGTTCAGGTATACGGGAGGATAAGTATCCAATGTCGGGAATTGCCATGAATGATCAAGGGTTCTCTGAAGCTACAAGTCGAGTTCCTTTTACTGATGAATTACCAGTATCTATAGGAGAGTGTGACATGAATATTCTTTTGTTATATTTGCGACAGACACCAGTTAATATTTTGGGAAGGGATTTGATGAGACAACTTAACATGACGATTTCATTTATTGACCAAGGGATAGTGTGTTGCACTTCTGGAATACACTTTTTAAACATGGGTAAATTTATACTGGCATTCACAGGGCAAGTGGCTCTGTGGGGCATTTCAGTGGAGCCAGAGGTTTTTCCTTTGTGGGGTGAGCATTTTATTAACATGGCTACCGGGCTATGAGAGGGCGCTAGAGGGCCATTCAAGATGGCTGCTTCCATGTGAGCTCTGTGCCACCCAGAATGAATCCTGCAAAATCCTGTTTGTTTCAGCTGTCTCCCGCCCCGACCGAGCAATATTCCTGTTGCCTGCCTAATCCCCTGCTGTGCAGCGAAATTCCGACGAAAATCGCCATTCCGGAACCCCAGAAACCCATCTACACCCGTGAGCCCCAGGGCCCGCTGAGAGGCCCTGTCAGAATCCGGGCACTTGCGCTCAGCCTCGGCGCTAGGTGCAGTGCGGGCCAGGAGAGACGAGACAACCCGGTCAGTGCCTTCAAGGAAGAGCCTCTCACGAGTGCGCCCAGATCAGGGGTCCTGCGGCGCTGCTTGCGGCGTGTGACTGCTGGCCCCCCCGCGCCGAGCTGCGGGCACTGCTGCCGCGCCCCTCGGGTGGCCACGGAGCACGCCATGAGGAGACACAGAGCCCAGCAGAGTGAGGGCGGGCTGCAGGGGGGGCGGGCGGAGAGGCACGGGGCTGCGGCGCTGCCGGGAGTCAAACCGGATCAGTCGCGGCTGCCCCGTCACCAGCGGAGGAAGGCACCCGCCCGCGGTGCCAATCGAGGGGGAGAGCTGGCACGAAGTCCTGGAGAACTCCCATAAGACATCACAAAGAAGCCCCACGGAACACATAAGAGGGAGCCCGCGCCGGCATCTATAGAGGCACCAGCGTATTAAGGTACGGCGCATCCTGCATGAGCCCAGATAAAACCCTGTTGAAATGATAATGCTGCTGCCGGCCATCACTGCACGCCTCAGCCAACCTGCCCACTAGACTGCAGGCGTAGTCACGGGGCAGCGCTCACCCGACCTCCAAGATATAACGGTGGAGACATATATCTAAGCCCAAAGTAAGCCTGTAACTCTCCAGTCAAAAATCCTCCAGAATGCCGTTGCCTCGCGGGACGAACTCCCGCCCCCCCATCATCCTGTTCACAGAGGGGGAACAGAAGACACGGATAGCGAGAGGCTTCACAAAACCATCAAAGCTTTAAAAATATAACAATATAAGGGGAAAAATAACGCCGCATTGGCCCTCAATACCTGGCTCACAACGCTCACGGCACCCACGGTGAATAAGCCAGCCAAGGTCCCCAGAGGAATACACAAGCCCCAGGAAGCTCAAGACGGGACCCCCGCCCAGCTACTAGAAAATGGGGAAAACGGATAAGTCACAGAGGAGGCTGAATTTCGACTCCGGTTCAGCTGCCAAAACCCCCAGAATGCAGGAAGAACCTGATCCTCCGAGGGTCACTCCGCAGCCTACCAACGAGGAGTCAAACTCCAACGATATCAAGGAACTCCTGCTAGATCTGAAGGCAGGTATAGGGAGTCTGAACAACAAGATGGACGGCCTTTCCTCCAAAGTTGTCCTCCTGCAACACCGTTTAGACACCCATTCAGAAAGCCTCACTGATGTAGAGCAACACGTGTCCAATCTAGATGACTGCACGAGTTCACCAACGACCAGATTGGCCCTACTTGAAACCCAAATGAAAGCAACAAATGTCAGGTGCGAAGATTTAGAGAGCCGATCGCGACGCAACAGCATTGGAATTGTCGGAGTGAGGAAACAACAACACCAAACGAAAATGGAAGACTTTGTCGAGTCACTGTGCACCACGCTGTTTGGGCAGGAGGCCCTTTCATGCCTTTTCATGGTGGACAGGGCACACAGAATCCAGTCTGTTACGCCGATCCCAGGTGCCCCCCCCAGGCCGATAATCGCAAAACTACTCAATTACAAGGACCGAGGTGCACTCATCCGACTCGCCAGGGAAAAAGGGGAGCTTCACCATGATGGCGATAAAATACACTTTTACCCCAACTTTTCCCAAGCAGTGCAGACACAAAGAAGATCCTTCACAGCCACCAGACAAAGGCTCAGAGAAAATCAGATAGACTACTCCATGCTCTTCCCGGCACTGCTTAGAATACAACACAATGGAAAAATCCACTTCTTCCAAACGCCCGAGGAAACAAATGCATTTCTCGATCAGGTGGGGTGCTCTGGGCTGAATCCCAACAATCCACGCATGCAAAGAGGCGGCAATCAGAGGAATCAAAGATAGGTCATCTCGATCATTGGTGGGAAGATAACTCCTCTAATCTAAGCTTACATTTCCACTGAAACGAGAACCTGAATCAAAGACCTCCGGGGATCCACAGCTTGGGAGGCCCCTAGTGCCCCGCGCACAGCAAAGGTTTGTTCACCAGTTCAAAGTTGTTACAAACAAAAAAAAGGGGGGGATCCAGGAGATGGACCCGTATCAATGCAGTCTGCACCCCACTTCAGTTACTCAACGGGCCAGTTGGGGGTTGCCCATGGACAGGAGTTATATTGGGAAACGGGAGGGTATCGCGCCACTCACTCAACTCCTCCCTCCGATTCATCAGACCTCATCTCTCCAGCTAAGCTGCTGCACCGTCCAGCATATGACCCCTTACGCGACGGCCAGGGCGCAGGACCAGAGCTGGCCTCGACATCACCGGCTAACACGAACAAAACGAGACTCAATCAACTCTTTAACCCGCTCCATTCAAAGTCTTAACATGGAACATAAGAGGGGGTAACAACCCGGTTAAAACCAGGAAAATCCTGCAGTACCTGAGAAGGCATGAGATCGACGTAGCCATGCTCCAAGAAACGCATTTACTTCCGGGGAAAGAGCACCTCTGGGCCAGAAGTTGGGGATGCCACAGGTACTTCTCATATTCATCCTACTCCAGAGGAGTCTCTATCCTTATCCACAGAAGAACCAACTTCCGGCTAATCCACTCCGTAAAAGACATTGACGGCAGATCTATTCTAGTAAGCGGCACAGTAGCTGGCCAAAGAATAACCCTTGTCAACTCCTACGCACCGAACACGGACGGCCCTGACAACTTTGGTTGGGCATTAACCCATCTCTCCGCTCTGGCCCAGACAACCATAATTTGGGGGGGCGATATGAACAGTGCTCAACCCGGCGAGGGACAGATCAAGGACTACGCCACAGCCCATGTCCAAGACCAGCCTTCAAATAAAAGAAATATGCAGGGCATTTGATCTGAAAGACGTATGGGGAGCATCCAATGGAGAGCGGCAGGACTACACCTTTCACTCGGCAGTACACAACACGAGCTCCAGGATCGATTACCTATTCATCTCAGCACAGGGCCCGCTGGTGAGTGACTCATGCCATATCCTCCCAAGAACTCTATCCGACCACTCCTCGATAAGCCTCAACCTCAATCCAGCCAATCCCAAACCCCCACTAGAGTACTGGCGTTTCAAAACTGGCTCCATGCAGGATGAGGTGTTCACAGCCGAACTGAGAGAGGAAATCAACACGTTCCTGGAAGTAAACACTGGGTCAGTTCCCTCCCCCGGCACAGTCTGGGAAGCGCTGAAATGTTCTACAAGAGGAATCTGCCTCGCTAAGGAGAATGGTATCCTCAAACTCATCAGACGCGAGTTGGCAACCAGCGAAGAACACCTAAAGGACCTTGAACGGCAAAGCTCAAGCACAGGTGACCCCAAAATAAAAGCTGCCCTGAAAGAGGAACTACAGAGGTTTAACAGCGCAGAACAGCGTGAATTACAATTTCTAACCCGTAACAAGCAAATCAGACAGTATGGCGAAGGCCAAAAGCCTGGCGCGCTCTTGGCAAACTTGGTAACAGCAGACAACAAGCTGCCTCCCATAGAAGGTATCCGCTCCAAGCAGGGTGAGCTAATTCACAGACGAAGGAATGACTGAGGAATTCAGGCTCTTCTACCAAGACCTCTACAGTACGAAGCATACCGGTGATTCAAATTCCCCACTGGAGTACCTCGAAGACACAGAGCTGTATTGGGTCGAAAGCCAACTGCGAGAACCACTCAACGAACTGATCACGCAAGAGGAGATCATCGAGGCCATCAAGACTCTCCCGAGCTCCAAAGCTCCTGGACCGGATGGCCTAACGGGGGAATTTTATAAAACATTTGCTAGCACCCTTGCTCCCCTCCTAGCGGCAGTTTATGAAGAGGCACTCAAAAAGAAGACCCTCCCCCAGTCCCTTTGTGCCGCCAACATTATCCTCCTACACAAGCCCGGCAAGCCTCCAGAGGATTGCGCATCCTACCGTCCCATCTCCCTGCTTAACCTCGACAACAAAAATCCTAGCAAAGGTACTTGCAAACAGGCTGATGCCACTCATGCCGGCCCTGGTGCTTGCAGACCAGGCAGGGTTAATTCCCGGCCGCAATACGACCTTCGGTATCAGAAGACTATTCGGCGTCATCGAAGCGCTGGATCCATCACAGCAGGCAATCGCGGTCCTTCTCGACGCCGAAAAGGCATTTGATTCGGTGGAATGGCCTTTCCTCTTTGCAGTGCTCACCAGGATGGGACTGGGAGCCCGATTCATCAAACTAGTGTCCCTGCTATACACCAAACCGCAAGCAAACATTGTGGTAACAGCGAAATCAGGCCCCGTGGAACTACAACACGGAACCAGGCAGGGTTGCCCGCTACGGCATTGGTCTTTGCCCTAGTAATGGAACCCCTAGCTTCCAACCTCAGGGAACAACGGCAACACAGAGGACTCATCATAGGACCACACAAGCTCATCATATCCCTTTACGCGGACGACATGTCGCTGTTCATTCGCGACCCCGAGGAAAACCTGAATCCAGTGATGAGGGAAGTCATAGCAGCCTCAGGGCTAAAAATCAAACAGGCAAAATCCATCATATTCCCACTGACCCCGTCGACCAAGTCGTTCACAGACGACTATCAGTTCACATGGAAAGTATCCAAGGTCCGATATCTGGGGATACAGATGGCGTTAACCCATCAAAAGGTGTTCCGGGACAATTATGAAGAGGTTACCAAATCCCTTCAAGAAAAAGTGGCACGATGGAAGACCCTGCCATTAATTCTCCTGGGAAGAGCCTCCCTGGTTAAGATGATCATATTGCCGAAGCTCCTGTACTTATTCACCAACATTCCCATTCTACTGCCGCAATCCTACCTCAAAAGACTGAAAAGCTTGGTTCTCAAACTATTATGGGTGGGCAAAGCAGCCAGAGTGGCACACTCCACACTGTGTCTCCCGGTGACAAGCGGGGGGCTGGCCCTTCCGGATCTGGAGAAATACTTCTGGGCGGCACAAGCACAGTTTCTCAGTCATTGGTACGCCACACAAACAGTCAGACCCCACGTGCAAGTGGAGCGGGCCCTGGCGACACCCAATCTGTTGAGTGCTGTCATCTTGAGCCAGATCCCGGTCCCCAACAATACCATGAACGTGATGCTCTCGACGTACAAGATCTGGAAAATACTCGCCCAAAAATATGGAGTACAAACGCGTTTCTCTCCTCTTCTTCCCGCCAAGTTTATACCATGGGTGCCGCTGACATCAGAGAAAGTTTTCCACCAATGGGTTGAAAAATTGCATATAAACTCCCTGGGAGATTTCTTCATTGAGGACAGCTTTATAACTCCACAGCAAGCCAAGCAGAGAGGCGGCAATACCGCACTTGACATATTCATCTACTTTAGAACCCGATACACCCTGCAAGCACTCCTGCCTGACTTCCCACGCCAGCCGCAGACCTGGCAATTACTGCATAACACAATACAAGCTCAGGGAGAAGGCAGACTGGTATCGCAGATCTACAAATCTATTATCACCGACACAACCACCAACAACACTCGTGCAAAAACCAGATGGGAAAAGTCCCTATGCATAACCATCCCAGAGGAAGACTGGACCTACATTCTGAGACAAACGCAGAAGATAGCTCTCAAGTCACGCTTTAAGCTAATCCACTTCAATTTCCTTCACCAAACCTACTACACGCCGGCAAAAGCGAATAAATATCATCCTGAAGCATCTGCAAAATGTGAAAGATGTGGGACACCCTCAGCTGACTTTGCTCATCTTGCATGGGACTGCCCCAAACTATCCCTATTCTGGAGCCAAGTTCTGGAGACAACAGCCGCAATCGTGGGGGGAAGCCATACAGCCCGCCCAGACAGCAGCCCTCCTCGGAATGACATGGCTGCTGTCAACACCAATAAGAAAACTGGCTGGTCTGCTGCTAACTCTTGCCTGCAGGAGGGTCGCCATGACCTGCAGTCGAGGTCCCCTCTCCACTGTCGCTGCTTGGCGCAAAGACATCCTGTATTGCCAAGATATAGAAACTGACTTCATTAAACTGTTGCCCTTACATGCCCGTCCACCAGACATCTGGGGCCCCCTGATAACCTTCCTGATGAATGAAACTGAGGAAGCCCCTCCCTCCCCTGTAAACTCTAATTAGTAAATGGGGCCGTACTCCAGCAGAGCGTCCGGCCCAGTGCTTCCGTCTCCCTGAGACACTGGACTGGAGCGGCGCAGTATGTACTTCTGTGGACACTGAATGATGGGGCGAGATGTCGGGGGGAGGGGCGGGGGATGGGAGAGTGAGATTTGGCGCAAGTTAAGTCCACCCTAATGTGGGTGTGAAGTTGTACTATGTTTGATATAAAAATCATAAATAAAGGTTTAAAAAAATAAAAAATAAAAAAAACATGGCTACCTGGCTTAGTGGGAAAGACTGTGAGGATACCTAACGAGTCTTTGTTCAGACCATAGATACCTATGGACGAAGAGGGAGGACAGACACTCCCTCTAGAGTTAGAAGCAGCCATAGTAGGAAGGGAAATGGTGATGCTCAAAGAAATGGACGATGAGGGTAGACCATGGAGGACCCCAATAGCTCTCAAAGAAGGATATAGGTTGACTGACATTATTGATGACGACATGTTTAGAGAAGACTCAACAGATGATGAAGTGATATTTTTTATGAGCACCACATACTGGATAAAAATAGACAAAAGGGAAATCCCACAGCGAATGATAAAATGTGGCAGTGCCCAGCATATTTTCAGGAAGACTTGGAGAGAGTGCCAAGTGTCCTATGGACCACAGGCCCTTACTACCTGGATCTATTGAAAGGAATAGGGGAACAAAATAAAAGTACACACATGTCAGGGATTATAATATGTAACATATGAGGGTTTGTGTTGTAATTAGACTAATTAATGTATGATAATCATAAACAGTTAACGCTAAATGTGCTGAAGTAAGAAGCTCAAAACCAAACGATTGACATCAATCCAGGGGGTGAAATAAATAAAAATAATCAATATGAATGAATGGATATTAAAGCAGCAAAAAACACATGTTGATAGAAGGAGCAAATAAAAGAACAAAGAATAACAATATGAGAAAAAGAGTGATGGAGGAAGGTGTGGATAAGATATCCAGATTTTCCAACAATAAGCACAATGGATGGTGCTTCTTTAAATTAATTGGTGTAATATATTTGATAAAGGTCAACTGTGATTAATGAAAGGCCAAGAAGGTGTAGATTGATCTAACAATATGAGAGAACTTTTAGTAGAACTGCACACAAGAACATACAAGAGTAAGTAACAAGAACATTGTTTGTGTTTATATGAAGATGTTGATTTATGTTTTCCAAATGAAAAATATCATCATTTTTTTAAGAACAGGAAGAATGTCCATATGGCTTTAGTGGAGTATAGAAATATAATGGAAATAAACATATATTATGATAAAGGTAAGTACTAGTTGATAAGTAGAGATAGAAACAGTAAGTACCAGTTGACACAGCAAGTGTGTGAACAACCTTATTGATCATTATTAGATTGATCATTATTAGTAGTAAGAAGGCCCAGGTAAGTACAGAAAAAAGGTAGTAAGGGATACAGTCGTTTTGAATAGGTAGCATTTTCCCAAGAAAGGTGCAAACAGGTGTGAGCATAGAATAGCACATATATGCGAATATGGCCATATCTAATGAGGAGAATGAAGAAGACTTTTGGATAGAAGGTGGAGTAACCTTTTTGTAATTCAGGTGATAAAGAAATGACAAATAGGTGCATTTGGCAAATGCATGAAACTTTAAGGATAGGCAAAATAATGTATGCCTATATGCCACACTCACATGCACTTAATAGAATCAGTGCCGGGTTCCAAATAACATGGGTAGGCAAGATTAGTGTACAAAGGACAACGAAAATGTTTAATTATGTCTCAATCGAATAAATACACCAAAGAAAGAAGAGACCACAGTCCCACGCCATTAAGAGGAGGACTTCAAAAGTACAGAGAAAATGTTCGGCATAGCAGAAGAAATAAAACAAACAGGCCTGTTACTACACTATTGACAGATCAACTAAAAGTGCACCAACATTTTTTATTTTTCAGAAAAGCATTCTAGATTTTATTGAGCTGAGGATGCCAAGAGATGACCTCAGTGACATCATATCGAAAGAAAGAACAAAGGTCTACCTTGAGAAAGAAACTGATCACTCATGACTTTGTCTCTATTTTGGTTTCTACAGGGAGCAAGAACCCATACCAGTGTCTTCTTCTTCAGCTATGGATGCACCAAGAAGAAAGAAAGGGAGCGATGGAAGACCACATCCTTTTTTATGTTGAAAGAATGCATAAGGTCTAATGGTATGAAGAATGACAACCACAGAGAAAATGTTTCCTTTACTATTCAGAATATAAGTACACTATACAATTTTCAGAAAAAAGCCCATGAAAATAGGGCAATGAATAGGGTAATGCCAGGAAAATGCAAATGTGTATATGCTTTATGGTCTCATGCCATAGCCACACCCCGGTATCAGCCAGTATGTATGAAGCATAAGTGACACCAAGATATGCAGGAAAGGGAGAAGGAAGCATCCATCCTATTTTATTAGAAAAAGAGAAAATGCAGTAGATATTGTTTTTAGGAGGTAAGAATGCTTAAAGAATGGACATGGTTATTTTAAGGTCTGGGTTTGAAGAGGCAGTAGTGATTATAAAAATACACTTATTTTTCAAGAAACTCATTCAGCTTTTATATTACAGATGGACAGGGGGTACCTACACACTAGCGAATTGACAGCAACCGATCCTGCAAGCAGGGAGAAAAAAAAACATAGTGAAAAGGGTTTTGAGGGACTCAGCCAGATGCCCAGTTACAACCAACCCTGAAGTTTTTTCATAAGCACCCCTATCCTAGTGTTGCCCAGAAACAATCATATGCCATCACCTTGACTATTCTATGTGAATAAAGAAGATTGAGAATTTGAGTCCTCTGTGGTCAGATAAAACAGTGAATCCAAAAAGACTGGCCTATGAATTTAGCGCCCTTGAACTTACTGCTAAGCAGCTCGAAGGACAAATAAAACAAACATAAATGGACTAAGAATGAAGAAGGTCCTTGGACTTGAAATAAGGAAAATAAGATGAATCGGCGGGAAGATGTGCCGATGAAAGACGAACAAAACGAGGACGAAATTAAAATGTATATGGGGAAAGGGCAGGAAACAAGGAATTGTCGTGGGGTGGGAAAAAGTGTATATGAACAGTGAAATGTTGCATGTGGACGTAACAGGAAAAAAATGGCGGGTGGGTTCCCTCAAGGAATGATCTCTCCCGATTCTCGTGGTGGCTGAAATTGCTTGTTGTGCATGTTATGTTTATATTCAATTGGGTAATGGGAGTAGGATCCAGACAGGAGCAAAACAAAGTTATTCTTTAAGGGTATGTACATACAAACATTAAAGGAGGGTGAAACATATGCCATGATCGTTTAACAGAATAAAAGATACAGGTATGTCTTAGATTAGGAGAATACAATATGATTGAAGACACTGTAGATTCTTTAGAAGTGTATTTTGTGATACCTCCCATGCTGCGATAGAGCACTACATTGAGGGGGGTGACTGAGATAGGGGTGCATAGGTACACTGTTTATGGGTGAGGGTGGACACAGGATGTAGTGGTCATATATTAACAGTGGTTGAATATTGACCACAGGGAGGGTTATGGGGCTGCCGACCCCTCCCCCTCAACTGAGTACAGATAACATGATGTGGTTCTATTATTGTAGAAATCAGGGTTATAGTGCCTTTATTAAAAGGTACAAAGTGCACATGGTACTGCAATATCTGGGTTAAAATGACCCAGGAAGTGAAGGGTGCTTTAAATATCACACATATATCATGAATATATACAAATATATTATGAACAAGAGATACAAAGTGAGAAATGCTTAAATAAATCATTAATGGCTCCCTGAAGGGTAGCACAGTGGCAGACTGAGAAATATTTCAAAAAGGAAACCTCAAGCTCAAAATGGTGCCCACTTCTTAGCCAGGTGTGGGAAACCCTGACTCATACTGATACAGTAGAAAGTCTTTGGCAGAATGTCGCTGTGAGATAAGTAAGTCACAGAGGTTAAATTTGGAACTTGGCAGGTGTTAGGAAAGGTTTCATAATTGTATGTAATTTTCCCTCCATATTGCAACCCCTAAACTTTTTGCTGTTGTTTTACACCCTGATCTAGACTTTGCCAGAAAAGCACAGCCTTCCGCCGCACTCCTCTGGGCTTTCGCTCAATTCTTATGGGGAAACTGACATGCCCTTAAGACAGTCAGTACTGGGAGACTCCTCTTAATGGCGTGGGACTGTGGTCTCTTCTTTCTTTGGTGTATTTATTCGATTGAGACATAATTAAAAATTTTCGTTGTCCTTTGTACACTAATCTTGCCTACCCATGTTATTTGGAACCCGGCACTGATTCTATTAAGTGCATGTGAGTGTGGCATATAGGCATACATTATTTTGCCTATCCTTAAAGTTTCATGCATTTGCCAAATGCACCTATTTGTCATTTCTTTATCACCTGAATTACAAAAAGGTTACTCCACCTTCTATCCAAAAGTCTTCTTCATTCTCCTCATTAGATATGGCCATATTCGCATATATGTGCTATTCTATGCTCACACCTGTTTGCACCTTTCTTGGGAAAATGCTACCTTTTGTGCAACATGAAACAAGAGTGCACCGTAACTTACATTACCGCGCTCTTGGGTCTCTAGTCATTCCAAAGGCCCTAGAAACTCTCGCTGGACTTATTATAAACTGTGCAAGTGTGTCACCGACGGGACTGGTGGCAGCTATCGTTTCTCTTGTGTTTTGAACCCTTGTTTGCTATGTATCCGCGCTTACCGTGTTTTGCACAAATAGGTGGCCTGGCTCCCAAAATGGCCATGCCACGAGGTTCTTTGTCCTGTCTGCTGACCGTCTTGCCCCTTCACCTTCCCCCAGGTCGAGCCGGCCCGGGGCAGTCCTTATTTGGTCATGCACTTTCCCGCAAAACACAACGCTTTCGCAGGTTTCTGCATGCCTTGTGTGTGCCTCCAGGATGTGGGCTGGGATGTCTGTTCCCAATACACACCCTGGGTGCCAGAGAGTCTAGAGTGTCCTGAATGCCTGGGACCACCGTGGTCCGTGATAGGTCCACGTATGGTGTGAGTGTTTGTGAGCAGATCTCCCATTGGGCCCTCTCCGTTTTGGCGCGAAGGGAACTTTGGATAAGAGGAGGCTGAAAACACCACTACCATGTCGATCTCCTGAGTTCACACCAAACAAGGGATAAGGAGCCAAGTATCCTGCAACAAGAAGCTGAGTCAAGGAACCGCTAGTGACCCTCTGAAGGTTTGGCACCCTGAACTGCTGTCGTCCTGCGAGACCCCTCTGCATCTGATCGTCCTAGAAGGTCTGCGAAGGCGCTTCGACCCATTGGAATAGTGGGATCAACTATTCCAGGCACCTTCATCAAACCCTGCAAGTAAGCCTCTTCGGAAGTGTCCCTGGGCCAACCAGTGGGCAGACAAGCTTACGCAGGACGCTTTGCTCTGTCACCGCCGCCGTTTCGGGGAAGCCCTCGAAACTTGGTCTACTGCTTGCTCTGTGTCCACAGCACCCTCACCCCGAATTCGTACACTTGGCATTCCCAGGTCTGAAGTGAGACGAGTACGCCCGGACCAGAGTAAGCGCGGTTGCTGTGTTGCCCTGCTGTGGTAACAACCTGTGCACGTCTGCTGCATTTGGGACACCCTCGACCCTGCATCCTGCTACGCAGAATCTACACGGTGTCGAGACATCCTGATCCTCGCAGCTGAACCTGCCAGCAACGTGAACTGAACTGGAGAAGTCTGGGTCTGCCTGCGTCTGGGACCGGTGAGTAGTCCATACCCCAACCGGTGGCCCCTCGCGCAGGAGCCCATTTCTTTTCTACCGCTGTTGCGAAATAGCGACTCTATCCCACACTCTCACCCTGCCTCTGCCCACAAGTGGAGGCCTTGCTTGAGTAGTGGGGACCTGTTCTGCATCGCTTCATTCACCTTCCTGAACTGCCTGATATCCTCAAAGAGGCCCTCTTTTGTCCATTGGCACCAGCGCGTGCAGGTACTTTTGAGCATAAGGCTCCTCTCTTCGTAGGGCTCAGACTTCCTCCTAGTTAGGTGTATTTCAGATGTCGAACTGGGTCTAATGATTACTTGCACTGCCTCCCCATCTAGGTGGTCTACATATTACGTGCTCCTAACTCCTTAGACCCCGCGGTCTTGTATAGATATTGTATTGATTGTGATGTGTTGGTTTAATTTAGTATTATTGTGATTCTTTGCTATGGTCGATGTTCCAAAGGCCTTGTAATAAATGTGTCTATTTTTAATATAACACCTGTCTGGAGTAATTTGTAAGTGTCCTTGCTTTGTGTGCTCATTGAGGTCTTTCCGTCACCCTCACCCCTCTTGAGACTTAGTCTTGACCGCCGCCATCGCTACCCTGATTGGTCTGGCTTGCCCAGAGGTTGCCCTGTTCCAAGAAACTAGGCTGGCCTTCTGAACCTCTGCCCCTCCAGGTCAGAGTTCAAAAATCCATCTTAACAGCAGGGAAAGCAGACAAGATTGATGATGGAGTCAGATAAAGGCAAGGGGAAATACCAATTTGAACAGACCAGCTATATTACTTGCCACCACTTAATTGAGAAGGGCATTAAACTAACTTGGCAGAACCTCGAAGAGTAGATGAGAGATTGACAGTGATGTGATTAAAAATGTTCTTGGCAAAAGATAAGAATGTTGTAATTGTGTTCAGCCGGGTTTAAAATAGCCTATCAGTTTATGCGTCACACAGCAAGTGTTAATACCAAGTATGCTAATGTGGGCTTGGGGTGCACCATATATGTTACCCTATGACAGAGAAGTGACGTTCTTTTCCTCTGGCTAAGAGAACCTATCAGAAGCATACTTTGACCAAGTAGTCATTTGCGTAAGGGCGTTGCATCATCCAAATAAGCCTTTATAAGCAGGTTCAAGGCGAAATGTGCTCTGTGCTTTTCTGGAGTGTCTTATAATCTCATCTAATAAAGGCTTCTGAGAAAACCATCCGGGTGCCGGATTTCTTTTATTCCTGTCTCTGAGACAGAATTCATGGATGCCAGAAAGCTTGATGGGAAGAGATCTCCCTGTTCACTAGTAAACCTATTGCCAATCCTTACCTCTAAATGCAAATAGTGTAGGAAATATTGTTTACGAAAAAGAAAGAAGTGTACACAAAAAGAGATGACAGAATGTTCAGGCCTTTGGAACCCTTCCCTGCGTTTTCAGCATGGGACAAGGTGGTTTACTCGACTTTAGCACAGTCTCTGGCATCTCTAGCATGAGGATACAGTTCAGTCATTAGCATCAAGGCCTTCAGGTGCCCAAGTCTCTTTGCCTTTCAAAGTCTCTTCAGTCAGAGGGCCTGATGCAACAAAATGAAAGAAAAGTTATTTTCCTCTTTCAAACTTTCACACGCATTCAATTTCATAGGCGATTTACTATTCACCCTGTATCCGCCTCAGCCGGGTTCAGATCCTTTTAACACAATGTTCTTCACCTTTCCAGTATTCTTTTTCGGGTGACTCACAGTTCACCCGGATCCCCCTCAGCCGGGCTCAGATCCCGTTAACACAATTAGTCTCCACAGCCTGGTCAGGACCAACTTCATCTAGCATCAACTATCGAAGACTTTCGAATGTGCACAGGGTTTTGCTTGACCCGTTCCAGGACCACTTCAATTTCCCAATTCCTTTTCTTGTAACATTTGCCACTTTTCAGTTGGATACCTAACAGAGACTTTCGAATGAGCACCCATGTGGTGCCAGATCACTCGGTCTATGATATTGTTTTTTGGATTCAAAGTTCAATTACTCATCTGCTGTTTAATTATGTTCGCATTGCTTGCCACATACGCTTCATACACTGTTTTCTTCAGTTTTTACTACACAATGTTGCTGCTTGCAACCTTGGCTGCAACACAGACCGGTCTGGTAGCACTGGCTGTGCTGATTTCACTGGCACTGCTCTGTTGTAGGAGCCAAGGGCAGTACCTCGGCGGCAAACAATTCTCCCCACTTTGACTATTGACGCGGGAGAACCCCGGGTACCTCTGACACACAATGCAGGTTTCTTCAGCTTTGATTGCGGGTCTTACCTTGCTTATTCTCGAAGGTTCATGAAAGTAACAGTCTTTCACTGAAAAGGTCATGGGCACTTCCCTCCTTGCAACCCTCTTTCATATTGCTGTCTTTCGCCTCGTTTTAAACTGCCACCTTAGAACTGCTGCTTCCTCGAGTGCTTTGCCTTGCTCAGCGTGTGCTTTCATGCTCCACCTTTTATCAGTGTGGGGAAGTGTGATGGAAATCAAGTGTGTAATGATCACTAATTGCCTGACCATTGTATTGGGACAT
Organism: Ambystoma mexicanum; assembly: GCF_040938575.1. Lineage (NCBI taxonomy): Eukaryota > Metazoa > Chordata > Amphibia > Caudata > Ambystomatidae > Ambystoma > Ambystoma mexicanum. The sequence continues at coordinate 884,899,861 of NC_090933.1, forward strand.
GTAAGGTATAGGGCTCAGGTTTTAGTCCATTTTCTTTCACAGTGAGTTGTCCGTGAGTAAGGGTTTGTGTCGGAAAAGGAGGGTGGGGGAGTTGAGTTCCTATGTATCCCACCTGGTAGGATGGGGTAAAGGTGTTGCAGGAAAGGGGATACCGCGTCTAACGATCCGGTCTCCCACTTCCACTCCTCGAGGAACCCTCACCCACGGGATCCTCCCGCACTGGTCCACCCCCAGGAACTGGATCCAAAAGCAATGGCCGTGTCTTGGCCACCTGGATGACAGATCCCAGGGACTAGTGGGTGAGACAGGGCAATTTGAAACCTTTGTGGTTCTTTTAACTCCATCTAAAAATCGTGTTTTGCAAATCATTTTGAGTTATAAAATGGTTATGCCCTCCTTGCCTGTCGGCGGGACCCATGGGTTCTGTGACCTCGAAAAAATAACAGCTACTGTTTGCTCCTTACCATACTAGCCTGGAATCGTGAGACCTGCGATGAGTTCCCAGCCACTGCAGCTTCTTTGCAGATTAATAAAAAAGGCAACACGTTTTCTGCAAAAGCATGCTGTAAGGCCTATTTACTGCGTTTCAGCCTAGTTAGGTTATACTTACCTGTGCCCCTGCATTTCTTTTATATGTAAGTTACTTTTATTTTGGGCTTGACTTGTATAATGATTAAAAGGATCCCCCTCCCCTTTTACAGTGCTACTCTCGCAATTGATGAGTGGGTACCTTTTCACAGTGCAGAACTTGCATTTTTATTACACCTGGATGGCTTGGCTGTGAATGTGGGGGGGCCTGGGCGGAGGTTCATCTGGTTTCTCTGGAGGTGGTCCATGTCTGAGGGAGGAGACTTTCAGGGGGGACAATCGTATTTGCGGGTGGTTCTCTCCCCCCAGAGGGGGGTTCTACCCACCTGGGATTTCTCTGACATCTGTTGGAGGGCTGGTTCCCTTGTTTTATTTTACTCTTTGCCACCCCCTCCCCTGCAAGGTTCTGTCCAGTTTGTTCCGTGTTCTGAGCAGTTGGTGCCTGGGGGATGACTGCCCTGCGTCTGAAATAACCCTGGTGTTTACAGTGGGCCTTCCTCCAATTCCCCTCTTCATAGTGCTGGGGTTCTGGTGGAGCAGGGCACCTGTCTTCTTGAGGTTCCCCTTTGCGCTGCAAGGTTCTCGTTTTCTTCAGGTTCTTCTGTGTCGGGGCCCTTGACAGGTCCCAAGCTGGCCTTGCCCTCTACTGGTGGGTCTCGGGTTTGGGTCATCTTCCGTGTGGGGGCCCGTTTGTTAGGCAGAATTATATGCAGTACCCTTTGGGAACACCACACACAATTAAGACTACAAGTGACAGTACAAATTCACCTTTGGTACAGGCCTGTACTACACAGTAAAGTGGTAGCGACTTATCTCAAGAGCAAGTGAGCAGTATCAATAGTTACACAAAGGACAGCAATCACTATGATTCAAACAAACACAGACTCAAGGTTTCTGAGTAAAAGAACATACATTTATTTACACATCAGTTGTAAAACATTTCACTAAAGTAAGGCAGTTGAAAGAAAATCACACTCTTAATACACCACACCACTCCCAATAGATTCTGGACAAGTTAAAATCAAAATGAAGTATGAGAAAAATGGCACTCCAGTAATTTAAAAAGGGAGGGAAAGACAAAGTTAGGTAAGAATTGAGCAGCACCAACAGGTAAGTAAGCAGGGCAATCTAGAATGAGGAACTACAGTGATGGAATCAAATCAAAAAGGCTTTAGGGCCAAAGTCAATAGGACAAAAGTCTTTTGCTCAAGATCACACAGTTCAGGGTAGTTCGCGGTTAAGTGTTTGCTAAGAGTTCCGGACGAAGTTGGTCGGCAGAAAAGTTAGTTTAAAGAGTAGAGAAGGACAAGCCCTCGGATTGGCTAAACGTTTCACACACCTTCACCGCGGCTGGACGAAACGAACAACCGGATTTGCACAGTACCTTTAAATGGAGAAGAAACTGTAGCTGGGGTGGACGTTCCTGGCCGTTCCTGCATGCTCACGGTTCCTGAAGCGACTGTCGGAATGACATGAAGTAGGAAGTCTGGAGGGTCCTACACTGCCCAGGGAAGAAACCAACAGCAGAGCAAAGCAACAAATAAAAGGTGCAATCCTTAAAACCCAAGCAGGGTCTGACCTACCTGGCTATCCGGTTCACTGTAGCTCTGTACAGCAAATTCGACCAGAGGAGGAAGTCCTGGCTTGCAGTTTGGGCGAACTAGTTGGACCCACCAGCTCAGGGGAAGCAGATTCCTGGTGGATCTTCTCTGTCGTTGGAGTCTGAAGATTCGGACCAGCAGCAGGGCTTCACCGGGTGTTTCAGTCGTTGTAGGGGTCCTCTTCTGTCAGCTCCTCGTCGGTTCTTTCGTTCCAGTGGCGACTCTGACTTTCAAATCCCAGAGACCTGCTTTTTATGTAGTTTTCCCCCATTCACACAGCCTGGCTGTCAATCACACAGCAGGGTAGCTGTCCCACCGGGACAGTCACCTAGCCAATCAAACAGGAGTGCGACTTGGGTTACCAAGGGAACCCATGGCAGGGGTCCTAAAACCCCTCCCTCAAGGAGGGCTTCTGTGGGGAAGCCTGCGAAAAGACGGTGAACAAAGGAACCAAACCTGGTTTGCACACGAAGTAAAACACGAGAAAGACATTTTCAAAAAGAAATGGCGAATAAACCCAGCCGGAACCGTATAAAAACGTATATGGTCCAGCGGGTTTAAGTTCGAGGCTACCAAGATAGCCTAAAACAATACCCAGGTAATTTAAGACAACAGCGGTAGAAATAATGTGGTGGTTACCACTGCCACCAGCCAAGTCTTGATGAAAAGGGAGCAAAACAATGCTCCAAGAGAAACAGACAAAAGGGATAAGTATTAACCCTTTCCGGTACTCTATGTAAGATAGGGTGTACTGCGTCTGTGGATTTTAAAAGACTAATAAAGTTAATGGCAACTTTACATGTTCTGGGAGACAGTAGTCAGTACCAGAAAATGGAGTCCGAGTTGGGAAGTCTAAAAGAGAACCCTGTGTCACTGCACTGAAGGTGCTGTGTAACACACAATAAAACGATGATGCCTATGGAGTGGGTGAGGCTCCACAGTCTATGAACACAAGAAAATGTTAAACACACACAGCAAAAAACATGTAAGAGTGGGGAAAAGGGCTCAGACTCTTACCAGGTGAAGAAATCCAGCAAAGCTGCTGAGGGACTCAGTAGGAAAGGGAAATTAGCCATTCTTGAGAATTCTCCCTAACACTGCCCCCCCCACCCCCAGACTAAGGGACAGGGGGATTTAATCCACTCCTGGATGAATCTCTACCTCTAGAGAGACCATCAGCATGTTGGTGGTGATATCCTGCTCTGTGCTCAATGGTGAACTCAAACCCTTGCAGGCAGATTGACCATCTCAGAAGTTTTGGGTTTTCCCCTTTCATTTGCATTAACCATCTCAAGGGTTGGTGGTCTGTCTGAATAACAAAAGTAGATCCATAAAAGTATGGTCTAAACTTCTTCAGAGGTCACACAATGGCAAAACATTCACGCTCTATGGTTGCCCACCTTGTCTCTGGTTCCTTCAGTTTCCTACTGATGAAGCAAATGGGGTGGTCCCTACCTTTCTCATCCAGTTGACTAAGGACTGCACCTATACCTGTATTGGAGGCATCTGTCTGCACAATGAAGGGTTGGTGATAATCAGGAGCTCTTAGGACTGGAGCTTGACAAAGGGATTTCTTCAGGTTTTCAAAGGCTTGAGTGCACTCCTCATTCCATCTAACCTTTTAGGGAATTTTGGAGAGGAGATCACATTCAAGGGAGAAGCTATGGTCCCATAGTTCTCTGTGAAATTCCTGTAGTACCCTGTGAGACCTAGGAAAGCTCTCACTTGGGTTTGAGTAGTAGGGGTGGCCCAGTTTGCACAGCTTGTACTTTGCTGGGCAATGGCCTTATTTCACCCCCTCCTACCTCATGACCAAGGTAGGCCACTTTGCTCTGACCAATATGACATTTGCTTGCCTTTATGGTCAGATGGCCTGCTCAAGAGCCTGCAAAACATATCCTAAGTGATCAATATGTTCTTTCCATATAGGGCTGAACACTGCAATGTCATCCAAGTATGTCATGCAGAAGTCCTCCATCCCATTCAGAACTTGATTGACCATCCTTTGGAATGTAGCAGGTGCATTCTTTAATCCAAAAGGCATAACCTTGAACTGGTAGAGGCCTGCTGGGGTTGAGAATGCAGGTTTCTCCTTGGCATGGTCTGTCAGGGCCATTTGCCAATAGCCTGACGTCAGATCAAATGTACTGAGGTACTTGGCTGAACCAAGTCTATCCAGCAGTTCATCTGTCCTTGGCAAAGGCTGGGCATCAGTCTTAGTGACTGCATTTAGAGCTCTATAGTCCACACAGAATCTCAACTCCTTGGATCCTGCCTTTGGTACTAGAACCACTGGACTAGACCATGGACTTGTAGAGGGCTCTATAACCCCGAGATCAAGCATCTTGTTGACCTGTCCTTTGATGAGGGATCTCACATGTTCTGACATCCTGTAACCTCTGCTTTTCACAGGTAAACAGTCACCAGTGAGAATATCATGCTGGCCCCAAGGGGTCAAACCTGGTGATAGTAAAAACAGGGAGGCAAACTGATTTAACAGAACTTTGCACTCCTCCTGTTGTTCAGAAGTCAGTTGAGAAGAGAGATTGACTCCTTCCATTTTCTCATCCAAAGGTTGGCCTCTGAGGAGGTCAGGTAGAGGTTCACTCTCCTCCTCCTCTTGAGCTGAAGCTAGAAGCAAAGTTCCCACTTCTGGTCTCGAGACATATGCCTTCTAACGGTTGGTGTGAAAGAATCTGGGAGCCTCCTTAAGTCTGCCTAAGTCCACCAAATAGTTCACCTCTCCAGGTTTGCCCACAACCTTGAAGGGTTCTATCCATTTGTCCTGCAAGGCCCTCTGCCTTGTTGGCACCATAACTAATACAAGCTGGTCGTGAGTACACTCAACCATGCTGGACTTCTGGTCATGCCAATGTTTGAACAGAGCCTAACCTGCTTTTAAGTTATCACTAGCTTATGCCATCATGTGTGACATTCTCCTCTGGAGATCTATCACATAGTCAGTCACTCTGACTGGCTTGGGGGAAGGAGCACTCTCCAACCACGCCTTGATCAGGGCCAATGGACCTCTGACTGGATGGCCATAGAGAAGTTCAAAGGGATTGTAACGAGCTCCCTCCTGAGGGACTTCTCTATAAGCAAAGAGAAGGCATGGCAGTAGAAGGTCCCACTTTCTCTTAAGGGGTTCTTCTAAAGCACCTATCATGCTCTTCATAGTACGATTAAACCTCTCCACCAGTCCATTTGTTTGTGGATGGTAGGCTGTAGAGAACGTGTAAGTGACACCAAAGTTTTTCCACATGGCCTGCATGTAGTGTGACATAAAATTGGATCCCCTGTCGGATATCACTTCCTTAGGAAACCCTACTCTGGTAAAAATACCAAGTAGAGCCTTAGCCACAGCCTGAGCCGTAACAGTTCTCATAGGTATGGCTTCTGGGTATCATGTAGCATGGTCTACTACAACCTGGATAAACCCGTCCCCTGAAAATGTGGGAGGGTAAAGGGGACCAACAATGTCGATGCCCACCCTCTCAAAAGGAACTCCGACCACTGGGAGAGGCACCAGGGATGCCACATTCTTGGCTCCACTCTTGCCAGAGGTTTGGCAAGTGTGACAGCTCCTACAGAATGTGTCAACTTCTGAACCCATCTTAGGCCAGTAGAAGTATAAGGATAGCCTTTCCTTGGTCTTTTTGAAACTTAAATGACCAGCCAAAGGTATCTCATGGGCTAACTGTAAGAACTGGAGTCTGTTGGCAATGGGCACTACAATTCTTTTGCAGTCCCCAGAGATAGACTCTGTTGGTTCACTGTAGAAGAGGCCATCTTCCCAGCTTAACCCGTGCTTTCCAACTTCTTGCCCATCAAGTTGGTTAGCAGCCTGTTGTCGAAGACCTTCGAGAGTAGGACACTCTCTTTGTCCTCTGCTGAAGTCTGCCCTGTTGGGTCCACCTTCTGCCAGTAATGGCTGCAGCTCAGGATGGTCAACAGGGTCAAGATCTCCAACCAAAACAGTGTCTTCTTCCAGATCTGACTCTTCAGAAACTGGCTCAACCACACAAGGTTGTATCTCCCTTTCTGCTTCAGCAGCTGGAGGGATCACAGGTGTGATCTTTGACAATCTTGGGGATGTCCTTGGTAGCACAGGGGTGCTGTCTGACTTTTTCCTTGAGGCCTTGGGTTTCCCCTTTACCTCTTTCTTTCCAGAAATAGCAGTGAGCAACTCCTGTGGAGTGGAAGTGATAGTTTCCTCTATCAACTCCTCTGGAGAGCCTCTTTAGGCCCTCTCCCTTGCTAGTGGGCTCCTGTCTCCTCTTACTGGGAGGCCTGGGGGTACTTGACACAACTTTAAGAGTTTTCCGGTCATTACCCAAAAGAACTCTCCCAGGCACTTCACTCTGCACACTATTTGACAGTCATATCATTACACTGGATGAGAGCTGGTAACTGGGGAAGCATTTCCACAGGGCCTCCAGCTAACTTGGTGAGGCGTTTGGGTGCCTTAGCAACATGCTCCACCTTGATAAATGATTCATCCACCACAGTTATGCTGGCTCCAGTGTCTCTGATGGCAGGGATCTCCTGTCCATTCACAAGAACACTATCTTTGTAATACTCGTTAGTATTATCTGGGATGGAATATAGACATCTAAATTCTGTTGTTCCCACAAGCCCAGGGACAGTAAAGAAACACTAGCTGAGACTCCCATGGGTTCATCAGCCAGTAGGTGAAAGTTTCCACTTGCCATAGGTACTTCTTCCTTTGGGGAGAAGGCTAAGGAGACAGTGTAGACCCCTGAAGGTTTACCCTTACATCTGGGATCCCCTTTCACATGGTCAGTTGACCCACAAACATAACATTTCCCAAATGTCTTGATGAATGTGGGTTTGTTCTGACCACCATCTGGTTTGGGTCCAGATGGTGCACTAGCCTGATTTGATTTCCCTTGTGGTTTACCCTTATGTTGCTGTTTGTGGCCCTCTGTTGGATTGGAGGCATTAGAATTCTCCTTGTTATCTTTCTTTGGCTGCTTTCCCTCACCCTTCTTCTGAATTGCCCCAGAATCCTTGTGAGTAGACCTGTTGACAACCCACAAGTCAGCCGCCTTAGCTAACTTCTTTGAATCTATCTCCTTTGAATCAGCCAAGTGCTGTCTGAGCTCAGGAGAGCAGGCATCCTGAATTGACTCCAACATAACAAGATTTCTCATACCTTCATAAGTGTTTACTCTGTAACCCTTAACCCAAACATCTACGTTTTTCAAACATTCACATACCCAGGTAGCCCAAGGGGTACCATCATGCTTTTTGAGGGTCCTAAACCTCTTAAGGTTCTGTGAAGGGGTCTTCCCAAATCTATCAATTAAAGCTAGCTTCACATACTCATAATCCATCGTATCCACCTCCCCCAACTCCATTACAACATCAGATGCAACAGTGGGTAGCATAGAGAAGAGCCAGGGAAGCAACTGATTCCCTGTAAAACCTTGAATCCCATGGTTATATTCAAACATTGCCAACCAATTCAAAATATCAAGCTTAACCTCATACATACCCACAATTTATTTAGGCATACAGGGTCTCTTAGGACTGGAAGACCTAAAAGACGCTGGGAGAGAAGCATTTTCAAGAGATAACCTTTTCAACTCCATTTCTCTAACCTTACGTTCTTGGTGCTTTTGTTCAGTTTGAGCATTTAAACGTTTGAATTCCAGTTCAAGCCTCATCTTTCTTTTCTAGAGCAATGAATTCAGGACTGAGTGTAGGACCCGATGGGGTCCCAGTGGACAACCCTTGAGGTTGTTGAGCAGGTAAGGGAGCAGTGAGGCCTACATTAGGAGACATCTACTTCTTCTAACTCATCAATAATAGACACATTATCATCCTCATTATTTTCCACATTTGCTGCGGGGTCAGGTATTTCAGACCCATCCTCCAGACTTTGTTTCTCTAACAACCTTTCAATCAATTCAGACTTTTTGCTTTAACATAGAGATTCCTTTCTCTACACAGATTTTTTAAGTAATCCACAGTGTAACTAAGGAGGATCTCCTGACTGTAGCTTTCCATATCAGACCTGATTAAAATTGCTTTTTAGTGATGTTTAGCCTTGTGGTTAGTTGATCCAAGGTAATAGCAGCACTCTAAGTGCAATTACTATACTTGATCCTCACCGCTGTACACCAGTGTTAGGCAGAATTATATGCAGTACCCTTTGGGAACACCACACACAATTAAGACTACAAGTGACAGTATGAATTCACCTTTGGTACAAGCCTGTACTACACAGTAAAGTGGTAGCGTTGGTTGAGCATCAGTTGTAAAACATTTCACTAAAGTAAAGCAGTTGAAAAAAAATCACACTCTTAACACACCACACCACTCCCAATAGATTCTGGACAAGTTAAAATCAAAATGAAGTATGAGAAAAATGGCACTCCAGTAATTTAAAAAGGGAGGGAAAGACAAAGTTAGGTAAGAATTGAGCAGCACCAACAGGTAAGTAAGCAGGGCAATCTAGAAAGAGGAACTACAGTGATGGAATCAAATCAAAAAGGCTTTAGGGCCAAAGTCAATAGGACAAAAGTCTTTTGCTCAAGATCACACAGTTCAGGGTAGTTCGTGGTTAAGTGTTTGCTAAGAGTTCTGGACGAAGTTGGTCGGCAGAAAAGTTAGTTTAAAGAGTAGAGAAGGACAAGCCCTCGGATTGGGTAAACGTTTCACACACCTTCAACGCGGCTGGACGAAACGAACAACCGGATTTGCACAGTACCTTTAAATGGAGAAGAAGCTGTAGCTGAGGTGGACGTTCGTGGCCGTTCCTGCATGCTCACGGTTCCTGAAGCGACTGTCGGAATGACATGAAGTAGGAAGACTGGAGGGTCCTACACTGCCCAGGGAAGAAACCAACAGCAGAGCAAAGCAACGAATAAAAGGTGCAATCCTTAAAACCCAAGCAGGGTCTGACCTACCTGGCTATCCGGTTCACTGTAGCTCTGTACAGCAAATTCAACCAGAGGAGGGAGTCCTGGCTTGCAGTTTGGGCGAACTGGTTGGTCCCACCAGCTCAGGGGAAGAAGATTCCTGGTAGATCTTCTCTGTCGTTGGAGTCTGAAAATTCGGACCTGCAGCAGGGCTTCACCGGGCGGTTCAGTCGTTGTAGAGGTCCTCTTCTGTCAGCTCCTCGTCGGTTCCTTCGTTCCAGTGGCGACTCTGCCTTTCCAATCCCAGAGACCTTATTTTTATGCAGTTTTCCCCCATTCACACAGCCTGCCTGTCAATCACACAGCAGGGTGGCTGTCCCACCGGGACAGTCACCTAGCCAATCAAACAGGAGTGCGACTTGGGTTACCAATGAAACCCATGGCTGGGGTCCTAAAACCCCTCCCTCACATCCTGCCTACCCAGACTTTCAGGTGCCTAAGGAGGGCTTCTGTGGAGAAGCCCGCGAAAAGACGGTGAACAAAGGAACCAAACCTGGTTTGGCATGCGGAGTAAAACACGAGAAAGACATTTTCAAAAAGAAATGGCGAATAAACCCAGCCGGGACCGTATAAAAACATATATGGTCCAGCGGGTTTAAGTTCGAGGCTACCAAGATAGCCTAAAACAATACCCAGGTTATTTAAGATAACCGCGGTAGGAAAAATAGGGTAGTTACCACTGCCACCAGCCAAGTCTTGATGAAAAGGGAGCAAAACAATTCTCCAAGAGAAACAGATAAAAAGGGATAAGTATTAACCCTTTCCAGTACTCTATGTAAGATAGGGTGTACTGGGTCTGTGGATTTTAAAAGACTAATAAAGTTAATGGCAACTTTACATGTTCTGGGAGACAGTAGTCAATCCCAGAAAATGGAGTCTGAGTTGGGAAGTCTAAAAGACAACCCTGTGTCACTGCACTGAAGGCGCTGTGTAAAACACAATAAAAAGATGATGCATATGGAGTGGGCGAGGCTCCACAGTCTATGAACACAAGAAAATGTTAAACACACACAGCAAAACACATGTAAGAGTGGGAAAAAAGGCTCACACTCTTACCAGGTGAAAAAAAGAAATCCTAGAAATCCAGCAAAGCTGCTGAGGGACTCAGTAGGAAAGGGAAATTAGCCATTCTTGAGAATTCTCTCTTGTGGTGGTTGTGATAATGTCACATGGCACGATGGCAACGCTCTGCCGCGTCGTGCATGTATTTAAATAAAAGGGGGGCAGTCCTGCGACACAGCAGTGTGCGCCAGGAGCCCGAGATGAAGAGTCTTGTGTCTGTGTTCCTCATTTAAGGTATTGGGGGCTAGGTCCCAGGGATTATCCAACCATCACATTGGCTACGATAATGCATCTGGGCAGGGGGAAGGTGCTCTGATGCAACATATTGCTTCGGTAGCTCGATCCGACGCCTGCCAGAGGCATCAAGCCTTGCGGGGAAAATAACCTCCGCCATTTTGGGTCCCAACGGTAGCGGCTCCACATGTGGAGTGCCCGTGCACCGTGAGGGCAATTTTTGGAGCCCACAAGGGCTAAAACAAAGCGGGGGGGCCACAGGGACCCTTTAAAAAAAAGTCTTCTCTTGCTCCATCACACAGCATACTGTGCCCACACCTGACACTTCATCCACAATCCTGAGGTGGTCTGGAAGGGCCGACGTACCAAGTGGTACACACGCAGGGGGTTCAAGAAGCACGTCTATGGCTGCAAACCGTGGCCTTCAACCAGACAGAGGGTGCCTGTACGGTTTTGCTACCACCAAAGTGCGCCAGAGGAAGCGGACTGCGGCCTTCGTTCCCATAGAAAGTGGCTGTGTAGTTTGCCACCATGAGTTAAGCAGGAGACCTCTGGGATGCCGACCAAGATGTAGCAGGGGCCCCGCAAGCAAGAAAGGCCCCATGCCAACAAGGTACACTGGCCCGATGCCAGAATTCGACACCTCAGGAAATCCCTCGAAGCTGGGGCCAACATGGCTGCTCTGGATCGAGAAGCTAGACATGTACTTTAAAGCAACTGGCGAAACGGATGACGAAGCCAAAATTGCAACCCTCATATACTCAGCCGGGTCGGAGGTTCACATGATAGTCAAGTCCCTTGCTCCAGTCAACAACTCCTACCAGGCTGCCAAGGACAGCCTCATAGAGCATTTCATGCCACTAGCAAACCAAGACTTTGAGAGGTTTGTCGTGTGCAGTCAGAAACAGAGAGAGGGGGAATCCCTCAACCAGTTCTAAGTCAGGCTTTGTCACCTGGCAAGTACATGTGATTGGGAGAATGAGGACGGCATGGTAAGAAACCACTTAATACAAGGGTGCAGCTCAGGAAAACTTTGCCGACAGATTCTACGTGACCCTGGGCTGTCGCTGGCTCAAATTCTAGAAATGGAGAAGTTATATGAAATGGTAGACAGCCATGCCACCAAAATGGACGCCGCAATCCAATCACTAAAAGAGGAGGACGCATGCGCGATAGGGTGACGGCAAAATGCTGGACGTCGAAACCCAGATGGCCCCCAAGAAGATCCGAGATGCCGCAGCCGTGCCCCAAATGAGGCTACAACCTTCCACATGCAGGGGAATGCCCAGCAAAAGGGATGTATGCGGACGCTCTGGAGCAGCTGGACATTTTGCAAGGATGTGCAGAACCCCCACACCAATCACCATTCATAGAGGGTCCAGCAGAATGCCCAGTGACACACGGCGGCGGCAGAAGCAAGTGGCAATTGTAGAACTGTCACAGGTTTCCCTGTTTCTCACCTGAGTTTGCTGCTTGCTGGAATTCTTGGGAGGAGTCTTCTTCCGTACGGTTCGGTTTTGTACAACCCGGCACGGCCGTCTTCGGCTTCCAGCGTTCGTTCAGCTTCTACATCCAGGATCAATAGGAAACTCCAGGAAGTCCAGGATTCGAAGGAGGTGTACTTGGGGGCGGGTATACTGAGTCCGGGAAGCAAGACAGGATAAGGAGGATAGTAGGAGGAAGCGGGGGGTCCGGAACCAGGAAATAACAGAGTTCAGAGAAGGCGAACTACAGAGCACACGTCTAGCCACAGCAATCAGTAGCGTTGAGACACGCGGGGGCGTGGCTTCTTTATAGAACGTGCTACGTCGGACGTGAAAGCCGGTGGGCAGCGTTCTGTGTTTAATGGCCATGTTGGAAGTACAGCAGAGTGTAAGACCCGATGTGTCAAGGACCAGGAGGTCTAAAAGGGGCGTGTCCGACGGTTCATGACAGCATGCCTCCTCCGAAAACCCATCCCACTGGGTTTGCCCGGGTGTATGAGATAGTACCTTCTGAGTAATCTGGGGGTATGTAAGTTTGAGATTGGTTCCCAAGTGTGTTCACTGGGAGGGTATCCCTTCCATTCAACCAGGTACTGGAGCTGACCACATTTGTATCTGGAGTCACATATTCTGGACACTTCCTATTCCAGTTGGTCATTGACAAGTACAGGATTGGGCCTGAGGGTAGTCCAAGAAGACTGGATGTATGGTTTCATTAGAGATGTATGAAAAACTGGGTGAATTTTCTTCCAGGAGTCTGGTAATTTGAGTCGGAAGACCACTGGGTTAATGATTTCTTTTATGGGAAAGGGCCCATAATACCAGGGAGCCAGTTTATTCGGTCGTAGATGTCGGGACAGTAGTTTCGAGGATAGCCAGACCTTATCTCCTACTGCGTAGGCGGAACCTGGTCTTCTCTTGGAATCCGCATAATGCTTGGCATGAGTTTGGGCCTTTTCTAAATGCTCTTTGGCTTCCTTCTGTACATTGATGATTGTTTTGATCCAGGAATCAACTGGAGGTACAGGTGTAGAATGTGGGAGGACGGAAGGTAGCACCGAAGGGTGAAATCCTTCACTGCAGAAAAAGGGGCTGGTCTTGACAGCCGAGTGATCCAAATTATTATAGGAGAATTCAGCCACAGGTATTAGAAGTGACCAATCGTCCTGGACCTTGGTAGTGAAACAACGAAGATATTGTTCCAGGGTTTGATTCACACGTTCGGTAGCCCCATTAGTCTGTGGATGATACCCTGCAGAGAGGGCACGTTGGATTCCTAGTATCCGGCAAAGGTGTTTCTAAAATTGAGATATGTATTGAGGTCCTCTGTCTGATATGATCTTGGAAGGGAGTCCATGAAGTCTAAATATGTGTTCCAGGAAGATTTCAGCAAGTTCTGAGGAAGAAGGTAGCTTATATAATGGTGTAAAATGAGCCATATGAGTGAATAAATCTTTGGTGACCATGATAGTCGTGTACCCTCTGGAAGGTGGTAATTCCACAATGAAGTCCGTAGCAATAATTTCCCAGGGCCTTGTTGGTAGTGTGGGCTGAAGTAGGAGGCTGCACAGGCTTGGATGTACAGTCGTACGTCTGTTTTCATTCTCGGCCACCAAAATTGTCTTTGTAGTAGATGGAAGGTGTTTGTGATGCCACAATGTCCGGATTGAAGGGTATCGTGGCAGAGGGTTATTATCTTTTGCTGTAGTTTCTGTGTGGGGATGACTAAACCTTTATCCTTGAAAAGATATCAGTCCTTTGTTCTCAGATTCCATTGGTTCTTTCCTGAAAATTCTTTCCATAGTTCAGAGGACTGGGTTTGTATCCGAACATCATCCAGGAGGCTGATTGCTTGAGCTACGAATATCGTATGTGGAAACATTTTAGGGAATGACCGGTCTTCAAGAGTTTTGTAGTCGGGACGTTGAGATAAGGCGTCAGCCATTATATTCCGTGTTCCAGGCGCATGATGAATCTGGAACTGGTACTGGGCAAAGAAGAAGGCCCAACAGGCTTGACGGCTATTTGTACATTCCAGAGCCTGTAGAACTTGAAGATTCCGATGGTCCGTGCGGACCTGGACAGGATGTTTTGCTCCTAGAAGAAGATGACGCCACTCTGTGAAGGCTTGACGGATGGCTAGCAGTTCCTTTTCCAAAACAGAATAATGGGTTTCACTGGGAGTTAGTGTCCGTGAAAGATAAGCAATGGGATGTTCCAGGCTGTCGTTGAATTCCTGTTTTAGAACTGCTCCAATGGCGTAGTTAGAGGCGTCTGTTTCCACTAGGAAAGGTCGATTGATGTCAGGTTGAGCCAGGATGCGAGCTTGTGTAAACTCTGTCTTTAACTGTTGGAATGCCTCCTCTTGGGCTGTTGTCCAAAGAAAGGGAGGATCTTTTTTCAACAAGGCAATGATCGTTTGCACTATCTCGGAAACGGAAGGTATGAATTTCCGATAAAAGTTAGCTAACCCCAGGAAGGATTGGATTTGTTTCACGGTAGTCGGAATAGGCCAGGATAGTATGGCTTTTACCTTGGAGTCATCCATTCCAATACCTTCCGGGCTAAGGACAAATCCTAGATAGTGAACAGTAGAGACATGGAAAAGGCACTTCTCGGGTTTAGCCAGGAGCTTGTGTTCACGTAGCCGTTGTAACACTGCCTTAACATGCTCTTCATGCTTAAGATGGTCCTTAGAGAATATTAAGATATCGTCCAGATACACAATGACGAAGAGGAATAACATATCTGAAAACACCCGATCCATGAAGCGTTGGAAGACCGCTGGGGCATTTGCAAGTCCGAAGGGCATGATCAAGTACTCAAAGTGCCCAAAGGGTGTTCTAAAGGCTGTCTTCCATTCGTCTCCCTCTCTAATACGGATCAGATGGTAGCCACCTCTGAGATACAATTTAGTGAAGATTACGGCTCCTCTTACTGCTTCCAGGATATCTGAGATCAAGGGCAATGGATAGCGATCTTTCACAGAGCACTGATTTAAACCTCGATAATCAAGACAAGGTCTGAGCTCATTGATATCCTTTTTTGGAACAAAATTGTGACAGTTTAATTGCCTGGTCTCCCTTTTCTCCCCCTTCTGTCGAACTCTCCTCACCTGGACTGCCGGAATCGCTGTCGGGATCCTGCAGACGCCGTCGAAGTAGATAATCCTTCTCCTTTTTCCGATGAGCTTGCTTGTCACGGAGGGAGGCCACCGTGACCGCTGGAGAGAACAGCTGTCCGAGGACCTCCCTTCCAGAACCAAGCCGAAAATAGGGGAAAAAACCCTGAATGGGGAAAAAACCCTTGGACTCCTCTGGTGTGTAGTACGGAAGGTGTAGTTCCAGCGGAAAGTAGACTTTCAGATGGTCCGAGGAGAATAGTATCCGTTAGCGTGACTGAGGGCAACACAGCAGCGGAACAGGGGAGTCCTGTCGTGGGAGCCAGAACACCCACCAGCCAAGGCCACAGCGGGGCGAGGACCGGAGGAGAGGAAGCAAAGGAGAAAAAACGTCAGGGAGGTAGCGGAGAGAGAAAAAGAAAGCGAAGGGAAAAAAGGGCGGTGCCTATCCGCGGGGACGGGGCAGCAAGAGAAGAGAAAACAGAGACCGCTGAGGCGCGGCGGCAGCAGAGAAAACTGGAGGGAAGAGAAAGAAGGAAAAACGCTCGCTGGAGGGCGCGAGTGAATGGAGACTGAACAGAGCGAGGCAGGAGCGGAGGAACCAGGAAGAGCGAGAGCTTCCAAAGGATAGTTGCAACGCAGGGACCGCTGGGCCGGGAGAGAATATATACTCCCAGCGGCCCCGCGCTACAAGGAGAAGCCAGTAGGGGACACAAAGGAGGGACTAGTACCTCCCGTACCTGCGTCCCAAAATCCAGCGCGGAAGAAACCGCCAGTCGGAACGCCTGCGGGTGACAAAAATACAATGATGCTTCGGCTGGGGATTTGGATGGTCGTATGGTGCCATTTTCAAGGTTGGCATCTAGGTATTCACGGAGGGCCCTTTTCTCAGGTTCGGATAAGAGGAACATCCTTCCAAAGGGAATCACAGCTGAAGGTTCGGTATCAATAGCACAGTCTTCGGTCTATGAGGTGGTAAGGCTTGAACAATGGCAGAAGAGAACACATCGGCGTATTCCTGATAGACTTTAGGAACCTGGATGATATTTGAGACTGTGAGCGGGCCTTGATGGTCTGCCGAAGCTCCTTCTGATGGTGTCGGAGAGGAATCCAGGAGTAAGCAATGAGACATGCAATTTTCGCAACCCAGAAACAAGGAACCTGCTGCCCAATTGATGTATGGGTTGTGTCTTTGTAGCCAGGGCATAACCAAAACCATTGGATAATGGGCGGACTTTATGATGTCAAACTTTATCTTCTCTCGATGGTGGTTTATTGCGAGTTCAATTTCCTTGGTTTGAAGGATTATGGGTCCTAAAGAAAGGGGTCTTCCATCAATTTCTTCTACGGGTTGCATGATATCTCAGGTTTCATATGGAATATGGTGTTTAAACACCCAATCTTGATCTATGAATATCCCCATGGCTCCACAATCCACCAATGCCAAAATGGGGTAGGTTTCCTTCTTGGATGGCGATAGAAAGGCCTGTAATATTACCAGATTGTTTTGTCCAGGAGAGTTCAAGGATGGAATAGATGTGGAGCAAACATCTCTCTCCCAAAACTGTGCTCCATCTAGGATCGGGAGCTGGCGTTTCCCGAACGCCGTGAAGGGGCTATAGGACACTCTCTCACTAAATGTTTGTCCGAGGCACAATACATGCATAAGCCCGTATGGATCCTTCGCATCCTTTCTTGGGGGGATATGGGTCCACGGAAAGCCCCTAGTTGCATGGGTTCGGGTTCGTTACTAGGGGGAGGAACAGAATCAGACTTCGAGGAGGTCCCTATAGGGATTTTCTGGAAGGGTATCTTGGTCTTCCTTTTCTCTGCCTTCCTTTCTTGGATGCGGAAGTCAATCTGCAGAGCGAGATCCATAAGGGCTTGGAATTAACTTGGACGAGCCACTCTGGCTAGTTCATCCTTGACGTCTTCATTTAGCCCTCTTCGAAAAAGAGTGAAGCAGGCTTCTGAGGACCAATCCGCTTATTTTGCCAATTGTTTAAACCGTGTTACCTATGTGAGCATGTCCTGGGAGTCTTGTTGGAAATCGAGTAGACGTTCCTGAGCACTATAGACCTGTTCTGGTCGGTCAAAAACGGTCTTAAGAGCTTGAATGAATCTGTCATAATCATCCAGGAGGGCATCTCTGGCATTAACTAGAGGTGTGGCCCAGGTTAATGCATTCCCTGAAAGGTGCGAAATAATAAAGCCCAACTTAGCCCTGGGAGTAGAGACATAATAGGGCTTAAAGGTAAAATGGACTAAACAGGAATCAAGGAATCCACGAAGGTTTTTTGCAGAACCATCGTATTTGTCCACAATGCCGCCCAATAGTACGCTTTCTTTCGTGGCGGAGTCGCGGGACAAGACTAATTGTTTTAACGCTGGATTCTCTGCCTTTAGGTTTTGTACTTCGGTCGTTAGTTCTTGCATGCCGCGCATAAGATCTTGAATGGCCGCCTCCATGTCTGTATTGACTTCAGTTAGGTGGCGTCTCAATCTGTCACAGGTTTCCCCCTTTCTCACCTGAGCTTACTGCTTGCTGGAATTCTTGGGAGGAGTCTTCTTCCGTACGGTTCGGGTTTTGTACAACCCGGCACGGCCGTCTTCGGCTTCCAGCGTTCGTTCAGCTTCTACGTCCGGGATCAATAGGAAACTCCAGGAAGTCCAGGAATCGAAGGAGGTGTACTCAGAGGCGGGTACACAGAGTCCGGGAAGCAAGACAGGATCAGGAGGAAGGAGGATAGTAGGAGGAAGCGGGGGATCCGGGAACCAGGAAATAACAGAGTTCAGAGAAGGCGAACTACGGAGCACACATCTAGCCACAGCAATCAGTAGCGTTGAGACGCGCGGGGTCGCGGGGGTGTGGCTTCTTTATAGAACGTGCTACGTCAGACGTGAAAGCTGGTGGGCAGCGTTCTGTGTTTAATGGCCATGTTAGAAGTACAGCAGAGTGTAAGCCCCGATGTGTCAAGGACCAGAAGGTCCAAAAGGGGTGTATACGACGGTTCATGACATGAACAAGATATGCCGGGTCTGGACTTGGCAGAAGAGGAGGAAGTGATATACTTTATTTTGAGTATTGACTCTCTCAAAAAGAAGAGGAGGCTGGAACAATGACACCTTTACTTGTGGACACCGGAGCATCAGTATGCATGCTGGCAACCTGCCACTATGAGACATTACCAGGGCCCCCAACCCTAGGGAAAGCATGAGCCAAAATATTTTCGTTTGGGGGACTCAACCGTTACCCCTCAGAGGCGCATTTGTGACCAAAGTAGCCCATGAGGGAAAAGAAATTCAAGCTAAATTCTTTATCACTGACATCAGCACGTACTCCCTATTGAGCTGCGCAGCAGCAGAGGCCCTCGGCATTGTAGACTTTGCCCTCACAGTATATGCCTAGGATATAAATGAGGTTCTGGAGAGGTTTGCAACAGTATTTCAAGGTGTCGGTAAACTAAAGGGCGAGCCTGTAAAGCTGCATATAGATGAGACTATACGCCCAATGGCACTAAAGCATTGTCGAATACTGTTTCACCTCAGACAAAAGGTGGAGAGTGAACTACAAAATCTGGTGAACATGGACATCATAGAAAGGGTGGAGGGTTCCATCCCAAAGGTGTCCCCCATTGTTGTGGCTATCAAGCCGAAGCAACCCGGATCTGTCCGTATCTGTGTCGATATGAGCCTGCACAATCTTGCAATCAAGCGCGAGAGACACATCACACCTACTCTGGATGACGTGGTGGGAGAGCTGCAAGGGCCAAGAGAATTTTCAAAACTAGGCCTGCGGTCCGGGCACCATCAGCTGGAGCTACATCCGGACTAGCGTTACATCACTACCTTCACGGTCCACCAAGGGTTGTACCAGTACAAACGTCTAAGCTTCGGAGTCTCCTCTGCAGCTGGTCTTTCCAAAGGTCATACGGAGGGCTTTAGCTGGCCTTGAAGGAGTCATAAACCTAAGCAACGACATATTGGTCTACGCCACGTCACATGGTTCGCCTTGAGAAAGGATTCAAAACCTTTGACTCGCCCTGCATTGTGAAAAGTGTGAGTTCCTAAAGGACTGCATTGAGCTCTTTGGTTTTGTCTTTCACGAGAAAGGAATCTCCCCAGACCCGCAAAAGATCAGAGATATCCAGGAGGCCAAACCACCAGGGAGCATGTCGGAGGTTAAGAGCTTCCTAGGGATGGTGACCTACTGCGGTAGGTTCATACCCAATCTGGCGACCCTCTCCGAACCCCTCCGGATGCTGCCAAGGAAAGACAAGGTCTGGGAGTAGTCCGACAATGAACAAAAAGCCTTTGAGACCATCAAAAAGGCACTCGCGGGGAAAGAATCAATGGCATTCTTCGACCCGTGGAGGGATTTTGAAATCATCGTAGATGCATGTCTGGTCAGACTAGGAGCAATTCTCTCACAGCCAGATGCCCAAGGACAGATGAGGCCAATTGCCTATACCAGCAAGGCACTCACCAGCACGGAACAACGATACTCCCAGGTAGAGAGGAAAGCGTTGGCTGTCCTATGGGGATACCGGCACTTTCGGATATACATACTGGGGAAACACGTCATGGTAATAACTGATAATTGTCAAACTCAGCAGCCTTAGAAGGTGTATCAGTAATATCCACAACCTCCTCCCCTTCCTCCTCACCTGAATCCTCAGAAGAAGTTAAATGGCGGATAAACTTCTTCCTGGTCTTCTTCTTTTTTGAGAAGAGGTAGGGCCGTCCGCGGTGGGAAGCCACCCTGGTTCCCTGCCAGGCAGGGAAGCAGTAGGTTTCCTTCCCGCAGGGACCAAATAGAAGTGGGAAAAAAGCAGACGCTCAAAAAAACCCTCTGTGAGTAGGAAGGCAGTTCAACAGGTCCGGAAGGTGAAGCGATGAAATTCTGCAGACCCAGTGACAGATGGAGGATGCCTGATGGAGCTTTTCTGGACTGAAGACCGAAGGTGAAGCAAGTCCTTCAAAGGGTTCCGGGAGAGACGGATAATGGAAACAATCCGAACGTTGTAACAGGAGCGTCCACAGGTACAAGCAGGAAGGGAAGAGAAACAAAAACGGGAGCAAGCGGGAAGAGAGGAGGACCAGGACGGCGAAGAAACGCCGCAGGAAAAAGGTAAGGAAGTCGGAGCGGCGAGGGGAAGCCGCGAGGAAGAAACAGGAGAGAAGGGACGGCTAAGGGATGCAGTCAGAGGGCCAAGGGGCAGAGCGAGAAGCACGGAGGAAAAAACACACGGAGCAAGCAACAAAGTAGATAAACAAAGTTGCAACGCGCCGAACCCAGAAGTGGGCGGAGCTTAAGTAGTGAAAGCCAGGAAGACAGAGCAAAGACTAGAGCGGGAAACCCGGAAATGGACAGAAAACCTGGAACATTCTAATGGCGCCGCCAGCGCCAGGCGTTCCATAGCCCCCACCGGCGACTAGAAACCGGTGGCATGACAATAATAAACTGCTACTCCCTATCATGGCGGGGTCATTGTCCAAGCCACCCCACAGGATTGAACTTTGGATGCTGGCCCTGATTGAGTATGGGGTGGTGCTGACCTACAGACCAAGAGCCCACAATCCCGCTGACTACTTATCGCAACACCCAAGAAGCAGTGGTGAACAAAAGGAAACGGCCCCCACGGACGTCAAAGAGCATGTTCGCCTGCTAGTGGGAGCAGCAAAACCCGTGGCTCTTACCATTGAGGAAGTGGCAGATGCCTCGAGAGAGGATGAGTGTTTTCAAATAATCCAGGCAGCCATGGTCAGTGGTGAGTGGAGAACTGTTCTATCTAATACTGCTCGAAGAAGCTGAGAGACGCAGCAAGATATGGAGCAGCTGTGGCGAGTCAGGCATGAACTGTCGGCAACAGACAACAGATTGTTACTACGAGGCCACCAGATAGTGATTCTGCACACACTGGTGGAAAGAGTACTAGAGTTGGCACACTGCGCCACCAGGGAACTGAAAAACTAAAGCACGACTATGACCAAAGGTCTGGTTCCCGGGTTTGGAAGCAAAAGTAGATGGCCACGTTGCCAACTGTGTTTGGTGTCAAGCGACCACCCCAGCCAACAGAGAGCCGAGGATGGAGTCCATGTCCAGGAGTGAGCAACCATGGGATGTTGTCCACGTCGACTTCGGGTCCACAGGAAGAGGGATGTACTTCCTCGTAATGATAGACCAATGATCCAGATACCCAGGGGTCGAGCTGGTGGAGTCCACCTCATTTCAGCAGATCATACAGGTCATGGAGAAAGTATTTGCTACACATGGCTTTCCGAGAGTTATCTGCTCTGACAATAGACCACCATTTAATGGGGGAAACAATGCAGAATTCATGGCGGACTGTGGAACAGCACACAGGAGAGTGACACCAGGATGGCCTCGGGCCAATAGAGAGGCTGAACACTTTATGTGAACACTAAATAAAGTTTTCCGCATAGCCCAAGGCCAGGGAAGCGAGCTGAGGAGAACTCTTTATCAGTTCCCAAGAGAGTGCAGAGCGACCCCTCGCCAATTTACGGGGGTGCCACCAGCAGAAGCACTCTTTCTGAGATGCCCACGAGGTCTCCTCCCGGAGGCGGAAGGTCGGCCGCCAGGTATCATTGATGACGATAAGATGTCGGAAGACTGAAGAACTCATAATGAGGGGGAAAACATTTGACGGCACCTTAAACCACCGGACATAGAGGTGGGTGACACTGTACTGGTGCGAAACACTCATCCTGAAGGGAAGTTGTCCTTCACTTACGAGCCCTCTCCCATGGGAGTGGTCTAAGTCAAAGGCTCTATGGTGACTGCCAATGACCAGAGAGGGACAGTGACTTGGAACTCTAGTTTCTTTTGAAAGTTGGGAGGGAGAGAGGGGCTGAGAGAACGAGCGGCAGAAGATTCCCCGGCCCGAACCACCAGCATGGAGCAAATACCTGAAGAGAGCGTGGAAGATGCAGAACCCACACCAGGCGGAGCTGAAGGAGAGGCCAGGGAGGCACCGGCAGGAGAAAGATACCCCCGCTAAGAGGGCAGGAAATGCCCAGTGCGATACCGAGACTACATAATGGGCGACCAGGCCTGAAAGAACCAAGCCACCTACTATTGCCCACGTTGGGCCCCTCACTGTTTGGTATGTTACCATGTTGAATTCTGCCATGTTGACATTGACTATTTCTGAAAAGGTCTGTTTAGTTTTTGTTACGAAAAAGGAGGAATGTGATAATGTCACGTGGCGCTACGGCAATGTTCTGCCGTCGCGCATGTATTGAAATAAAAGGGGGTGTTCCCGCAGGACGGCAGTGCGCGCCGGGAGCCCGAGTGAAGAGGCCTGTGTCCGTGTTCCTCATTTAAGGTACTGGGGGCAAGGCCTTCCCACGGGTGTCTCAGGGCTTATCCAACCATCACAGCAGTTGCTAACCTCCTTGCCGGGTGTACGTTCACCTTGCGAGCCTTTGGGAGCCAGTGTGTGCGTCTATTCAGTGGCATTTGGCACCGGCTACACCTCCTCTTTTTTGTGGTCTCCCTCCTGTGTTCCTGGAAGGGTTTGTAGAGGGGGTAGCAGTGTCCTCTCTGGCAGCTTTTTGAGCTCTTAGGGGCACATGCAGAAAGTTCTGGTTGGGGGATCTCTGGTGGGGGGCGTTCCTGTAGAGTCGTCCCTCCTCTCACCCCCGGTCCTGTAGGGGCCTTCCTTCTGGGATCTGTCTTTGGTGGTTCTTTATATGGGGTCCTCCCTTTGTGCCTCTTTGTGGCTTTGGCGACAATCACCTGGCACTCAAGTTGTTGATGCACGTGTTTCAGCTGTGGCTATGCTGGGCGGCCGCTTGGGCTGGTCCGGAAACTGCCCGTGAATTACCATAGGGTTGATTCCTTTGTTGGTTGATTTGCTGTCCATTGGCACATGCGGTTTTCTCTCAAATGGACCTCTCCCTGTTGATGTGCTTTGGTATGTCTCAGAGGTAAGTACTGGGGCGAAGAAGAGGGACGTGGAGGTAATGCCCTGATTACTTACTAGTAGTCTTCATTACTTCTAGTCCTACACTTCCTCGTCACAGTACTGACGACACTCCTCTCCCTCACTGAGTAGGGAAGGTCCCATGAGCTGGGTTAGAAAATTAGTAACTGCTGGATAAGTGGGGGCGGTGGGGGGGGTCTTATACCTCCACGGAAAAATAAATGGGATTCCGAGTGTGGAGGGGGCGGCTCACAGGCAAGTCATGCGACGAGGAAGAGTAGGGCTAGGAGTAATGAAGATTACCGGTAAGTAATTAGCCCATTAATTTGAATAGTGAGAAAAATTAGCACATTTTTTAGGAATACGGGTGTTTTGAGTGAGGGTGGTCAAAATGTCCTTCCGAGAAAGTTTGCAAATTGCGATTTGGGTATTTTTAAAGTATTTTAATCGAATAAAACGGGGGGCTTCTTTCCAGCCTTTAGTATTATCTTTTGGAAACTCGGATCCCAGGACAACGGCATCCACCTTTCTAGATCGCTCTATGAAAAGGCTCGAGGCAGCAGCAATGTGTTTTGCCTGGACATGTCCGAATTATAGACTCGGCTAAACTACAACAAAACGTATGGCACGGCGGGGTGGGGGGGGGCTGCAGGGGCGAGTAACAGCTGCATCCGTGTAAACCGTACCTAACCCTTCCGTAAGAGTACTTTTTCAGTAGAGCAGAATAGGGGGCAGTTGCTTGACACTGGCTTGCCTTCCGCTGTGACGCAACTATAGCGCAACAGGCTTAGATTGGTCTGAGGAAATGTTACCCTCCCACTTTCTTTACTAAAACCACCAGCAGATCACGTGCCTCGGCGACAGCCCCTACAAAACTACAAACCAACCCCTAGCTTCCCTCCCATTGGCAGGCCACATTCGTCACTCTGTGACGTCAACCCCGATCAGCTGTTGAAAACACTTTTCTGACAACAACAAAAGAATCAGTTGGGACCCGGAGTCCGAAAGAAAGGACTCAAAAAGAGACGGAGCGAGCGAGCGACAGCTTCCCGGCGCGGGCCCACAAGAGACCGATCAGCGCTGTTCATAATAACAAATTGCATCTACCTCATCTCCTGCCTGGGGACAGAACACTGTCATTTTGAAAAACAACGGTATATTAAAAAAACACAAGAGACAGGTGAGTGCTGATTGGTGTTTTTTGTTTGGGGGCGGGTGGGGCTTAAATGTAGTCCTGACTGAACATTCCTACCAATAACCATGCTAGGAAGGAAGCACTGGAACTAAAAGCTGAAATCCCACTAGAAATTATTTAAAGATAACCAAACGCAATTTAACCAGCAACTGCACGTAAAAGTGCAAACTACTGCGCCACTTTGTCGATAATACTTTACTTTAAAATAGGGGTGTCCCCCGCTCTCCTTCACAAAGCGAGGGTGCCAGTCAGTGTTGGCATAGTTTACTTCGGTGAGGGATTTCCCTGCGGGGATCGGGCAGGGGAAACTGAATTGAGAAACACCAAGAGGGTGCGCAGCAAGCCTCCTCAGCCCTTGGATACGGACATATCTCCTCGCCTGGTGACGTCATTAGCCGGTGGTGTTAAATTCCCTGCCGGCTCCCCGCCCGCTGCTCTGTTTATATGTTGGGCCACGCCCTTCCACCCACACCAAGTAGGCGAGGCCTGTAATCATCGAGGCGAAGCTGTTGGTGAACACTTCTAGCAGCCAATTCTGCCGTGCGAACCAGGGGTGGAAGGGATTCAGAAAAGTTACACATAACAAAAACCAATCTATAACACACTTTTTGAGATGGAGGAATAACATTCTGGAAGATTTGAAGATTTATAAACATTCTTTGTTTGGAAAGGGATGTGGGTGGATGAGGAGAAATGGAAGGAAACTGGTTTGGTGAATGGGAGAAGAGGGTATGGGGTGCAGAAAACCAGGGTACCCAAAAAAGAGGCATTGGCTTGTTTTAAGTTCCCACAAGTGACAGGAACTCTTGAGCACATCTCAATGCCATCACACACCCAAAACTCGATTTTAAATAGTACCAACAACACATTGCATTGCTAAATGACAACATTGACTTGTCCAATATGGACAGTTCTTGAATTGACCTCTTTTGATCTAAACCTGTACATACATCCCAACAGTCACTATCCATCAACCATGTTATCTCTCCCTTTTGTTGTGACTTATGTCTGTGATGTCTTGTTCTCCGACTTTCTCCCTCTTTGCCATTTCACGATTTCCTTTTCACATCAGAGACCATGGTCTGGTTTACACCATGGGTGGGATCACACTTCACCCATGTTGACATGGTTTTGGCTCTTTAAGACCACTACAGTGCTGATGTGCTCAATATAGTGTGCCACTTGCTCCAGGGATGGAGCCAGCCTCAATATTTGGAATGTTTCAAAAAGCAGTTTGCGAGTTGGGCCATGTGTTCACCCAATGCCATACATAGGATTCAGTGTTGATAAGTCTCTTTCTCCTCCCGGACCCCCACATCTTGCAAGCAGGCAAGATGTGGGGGGCTGGGGAGATGTGGGGGGCCGGGGTACAAACCTCTATTTGACCTCGATGATTTGGGTATCACCCGAACTAACTATGCAGACGACACCCAAATCTTCATACCCACCACAGGCTCTTAAAACACAGACTCAAAATCACTAAACGAAATCTGCCAAACCATTCAGGATGGTATGGCCCAACATGGTGCCTAAACGATGAAAAAATGGAATTACTCCTCATAGGCTCGCAAAACCGTCTAAACACTCTATGCGACTCCTTTAAATCTTTCACTATCAATGGCATCGCCATCATTACCTCCACTCTTCCTCGTCCCAGTACTTACTTCATGAGGCACCTGCCTCCGACACAGGACCTTCTTCTATTTCTTTAAATCCCTATAACTCCTCCCCCACATCCATGTCACTCAGTTTTAATTTTTCCTGCCTCTGGCAGGTTGTACATTTTCTTCCCGGTGCGGGGCACCAGGGAGCACCGATTGCTGGCCCCCTGGGCAGGGGCTGTGTGGCGGGGCCCTCGGCTCCCTCAGGTGCGGCGCTGCTCCTGGGCCCCCTGCGGGGCTTGGGGTCACAGTTGAGCTGGATTGCCTCGCTCCGTTCTTTGCTGGGCTCTGGAACGCAGCGTGAGCATTGTGTCCCGGGTCCTGCACGGCCGGGGGAAGGTAAGGAGAGGGGAGGACTGGGCTTGATGTTTTTCCCCTCTCCTCCTGTTTTGGCCATCTTGATTCGACTTGGCAGTATGGGCTACCCTTCCCTTTTGTTGTGAGGCCTCTGTTTCTTGTCGTGGGGTGACAGTGGCAGAGAGTCTTTGGGAGTGCGGGGGCTCTGTTCTGTCGCAGGCATGTCACATACCACCTGCTCCTCAGAGACACACGGCCCAGGATGCACCGGATGTTAGCTGCATTATCTGGGGGAAGGTAAGGAGAGGGGAGGACTGTGCTTGATATTTTTCCCCTCTCCTGCTGGTATGGCCATCTTGACTCCTTCAACATGCCGTTTTCCTCGTGCTTTGTGTGCACATCTTTATTGGAAATGATGGCAAGCACTTGGCAGTATGGGCTAAGCCTTCCCTTTTGTTGTGAGGCCTTTCTGCTTCTTGTTGTGGGGTGACTGTGACAGAGTATTTGAAAGTGTGGGGGCTCTGTACTGTCACAGGCATGTCACATACCACCCCCTCCTCAGACACACACAGCCCAGGATGCACCGGATGTTGGCTGCATTCCTTGCGTGCTGCCTGTGAATACGGCGCAGATTTGGACACGTCTGCAAGCGGCCGGAAGGGTACCGGCCTGGCATAGTCTACACTTCGGGTTCGAGTCTCAGCGGTGCTGACTCGGTCCTTCATCCTTCCTAGACCGACGCATTGGAACGATTTAGAGCATGGGGCTACCAGCTACTGGATACAGGGCTCAAGCCACCTCTCAGTCATGTGGCATGTTAGTGGTGTGTTTGGGTCTGTGCTAGCTATGGACGCAGACTCCTTGTCCTGTCCTCTTCCTCTAAACTGCGCGAGGGAAAGTCAAAGGAGTTGATTTGCTTTTCCCTTGTCCGGCATGGGATTATGGAAAATGCATCATGGAAGTAACAGCCATGCAGGGGGTTCCCAGTGTCTCTTCTTTTAGGCCCTAGATCCTCCAGGGCCGACGTGTTGCTTTCACGCCTCCTCTCAGACTTGTGGGAAGTGATAGGGCACATGGTGGCACATGTCTGTGCTTAGAGGGGTTCTCAGAGCCCCTGGTGCCGGTGGAGGGGGATGTCACTTCAGTGGGTTTTCCAGTATAGGCATACCTCAGGTAGGGGGTTGCCTTTGATGTCGGCTATCCGGGATGGATTGCTTTGCCCCGCTTTGTGACAGTACTCTACCCTTTTGACGCCAGCCTGGTGGCTCCTCTGTCGGCTGAGGGGGCCATAGTCTGCTGGTCTTCTGGGCTGTCCAGTATCTTCCTTTTGATAGGTCAGATCTTTTTGTGGGCTGACAAGCATGCTGTTATATTGTGGCCCAGGCCTGTTTCAACGTCCTGTGATTTCCCTCTGGTGCAAGTGCAGTGACTGGCGGTTTTCCCTGGCTCCTCGTCTCTATCTTCTCGGAGGTGTATGGGACCGGTGAGGTTTCGGCTTCCTGGGTAATGGGCTCCTTCTGGAGGGAGTATCAGTTGCCGTTCCTGTCTCCTCCTGTCCAGGTTTGCATGGTTAGGACTTTGGTACCCAGCTCACGGTCCAAGTAGTTGGCCATGGGATCCGTTCTCTCCGAACGGTTGTGGGTTACCGTCTTGCCCGTTCCTCTCCCTGTTCAGGGTCAAGTTTTCTACTTGCGGGTGTTCCTGGTCCCTATGCCTTCTAGGATGTGTCACCTGCTTATGGGTCTCAAGACCCTGCACTGCTTGTCCGGACGTCTGGGGAGAGCGTACTCTGGATGTTGTGAAGGGGGGGCGCTTGCTGGCTGTTCTGGGCTGGGTTCTCAGAAGGCAGTATGTCTCGGCTCGCCTGTTGCTGAAGTTACGGGGCATGTGGCGTCTTGCATGTTTTCCAGTTCCTTGAGCCCGTCTTCGGTTACGTCTCCTGGTGTCTTAAACACTCTCCCACTGGCTCCCAACATCTCGGCTTTCGTAGTTTTGTTTTCAGTGTCCCCAGCGCTGCGAGTGTCCCTGCTATGGTGGCGGGGGGTTTCAGGTCTACAGGCTGAGGTGTGCATGGTCCTTCCTCCTGTGGCCTCTCCTACTACCAACACCAGCAGAAAGGGTCTACATTGGGGGTCCTCTCAGCTCAAGGGTTGTGAGATCTGGGGAGAGCCGGCGATCATCCAATTGGCAAGAGTTGTGCCATTGTCCAAGCTCTGGTGTACTTCGAGGAGTTGCTGGACGGTCGGCGGTTTTTGGTCCGATCGGACAATATGACAGCCTTGGCATATGTCAACTGCAAAAGGGGTTCCGGCCACTCCTTGAATGCTCTGGCAGCGCTGATAGGCACCTGGGAGGGCTCTCATCTGGTGTCTCTGGTGGCCTCACGTATCAGAAGGGTGGACAATGTTCAAGCGGATCTTCTCAGATGCCGGTTTTCACTCCTCTGCGGAACTGGTCCTGTTGGCCCAGGTCTTTGCGGTGACCTGTGTCAGATTAGGGTCCCTGGTTCTAGACCTGTGTGCATCCCCAGCCTCAGCAGAAGTTCCCCTGAGGGGATTGGGGGATGGACGCCCTCTCTGTACAGTGGCCTTGGGGTTTTCCTTTATGCCTTTCCGCCTATTCCCCTTCTGCCCCGGGTGGTTTGGCGCATCTGAGTGTCCAGGGTGACTGTGTTGTTGTTAGCTCCGTTCTGGTCCCGCCAGAGTTGGCTCCCCTCTCTATTGGAGCTTCGGTCCTAGGAACCTTGGCTGGTTCCGAGGTGGCCGTGTCCCCTTCAAGGGGATCTGCGGTTGGAATTCCACCGGATGCAATGGGCGGTGTGGCTATTGCTCAGTCTAGGTTGATATCTCAGGGGTTCTCAGATCCTGTAGTTGAGTCCAAATGGATGCTCTTAGACCCTCCACTCTGAAGGTGTTAGGCAGACATTGGGGCCATTTCCAAGACTGGTGTGGGCGGTCTGGGATCCCTCCCCTGCGTTCTGGCCTCTGCTATCCTTCGGTTCCTCCAGGAGGGGTTTTGACAGGGGCCTGGCAGTTTTTCCAGGCTTCGCTCTCAGTGGGCCTCCATGAAATTCCTTTTGGGGGACTGACGGTCACTTGGATGGGGAGGTGTTGGTGGGGAAGTTGATCCAGGGTTTTTCTTCTTCCCGTCCTTGTGCCGATAAAGGGCTTTCCTCTTGGGATCTCCCTCTTGTATTACGGTTCCTTCACGGGCCTCCTTTTGAGCCCATTTCCGAGATTGATATCAAACATCTTACACTGAAATCTGCTTTTCTTATTGCCCTCACTTCTGCCCGTAGGCTTGGGGAGATTGGGGCTCTCTTATGTCACGCTCCTTTCCTGAGGGTGCTGCCAGACTCGGTGGTGCCGGGGTGTGGTCCGATGTT
The DNA here is from genome assembly GCF_040938575.1 of Ambystoma mexicanum. NCBI lineage: Eukaryota > Metazoa > Chordata > Amphibia > Caudata > Ambystomatidae > Ambystoma > Ambystoma mexicanum. Next base: position 884,929,385 of record NC_090933.1, read on the forward strand.
TCTCCCTTCAGTTGTCTCTCGGTTTTCACACCTCTCAGGGTCTGGTTCTCCCGGACTTCTTTCATGATCCAAGAACGCCTGAGGAGGTGGCTCAGCTTAACATTGATGTCCGGCGGGACGCGTTGGAGTATTTGGCTTGGTTTGCTTTTTCCACCAATCTGATAGTCTTCTGATTGCTTGTGGTCCGGCTGGGGCTGGGCATAACGCATCTGTGGTTTCCATTTTCCGGTGGTTCCGGGTTGTGATCTCTAGGGCCTATATGGCTTCTGGCCTGCCTGTGCCTGCGCACAATCAGGGGCGGTCTGCCAGGGGTTTCGTGGCTTCCTGGGCCGATGCAAGGAGGGTTTTTCTCTGCAAGAGATTTGTAAGGCTGCCGCCTTGGCTGGTCTAGTCATTTTCATCAACCGCTATGGGTTGAGTTTCTCCCACTCGGGGGTTGGTTCCTTTGTGGTTGGAGTTTTGTCTGTGGGGATGTGATTTAAGAGTTATTGTGGGGGTGTTTTGCTGCACTGTTTTTGGCTCTGTGTCTCATTGGGACCTTTTCCCCGTTGCTGCTTTGGTATACCTCATGAAGTAAGTACTGGGACGAGGAAGAGTGGACGTGGAGGTAATGCTCTGATTACTTACCGATAATCTTCATTACTCCTAGTCCTACTCTTCCTCGTCACAGTACTGACAACCCTCCTCACCCTCCCTGCGGGGAAGGTCCCATGCTCCGGCTTGGTAATATGAAACTGAGTGACATGGATGTGGGGGAGGAGTTATAGGGATTTAAAGAAATAGAAGAAGGTCCTGTGTCGGAGGCAGGTGCCTCATGAAGTAAGTACTGTGACGAGGAAGAGTAGGACTAGGAGTAATGAAGATTACCGGTAAGTAATCAGAGCATCACTTATCCAGATTAGATTACTGCAATGCCCTTTACGCAGGCACTAACAGCCGCAATATCAAAAAACTGCTTGTGATTCAAAGTAATGCACTAAGAGTAGACCTGAGCGTTCCCAAAAATATACCCCTAGCCATGATGAGATGGAACGTCCGCTGGTTACGGTCCATGCTCGTATGCTATTCAAAACCCTCTCTTTGATTCACAAATGGTTTCCAACTCAGCCATCAAGTACCTATCCAACAAATTTGACAAAAAACAATCCAACGGAGACCCACACGTTCAACCTATTCCCACTTACTATCCTTAGATTCAAACTACAGAAAGCAGGGGGCAGTAGCTTCCCAGTGGTCTGTTCCTCCTTAAGATCGGAATCTTACTTTTGGTCCCTCCGCACAAGTTTGAAAACTTGGCTTTTCACACAAGATCTGTTAAAGTAACTTTCTGTCACAGCAACTCTAACTGTATTAATGACTCTGAACAGAAAACCGTAACCCATTATGCATGATGTATGTACTTTTGCTTTACTGCCAAGAACCAGCGCACAGATGCCTCAGGGTTCGGTGCGCTTTACTAGTGTCAAAATAAATAAGACAACGCAGAGTGACACATGTTTGATTCCCAGTCCCGCAAGTCTCCTGCATCAAGTCTGATAAAAAAGATTAATTTCCCTGCACTCGTGCTGCCTTGTGCTACTTTAGGAAGGCTTCAGCCCCATCACGTCAGTGGCTATCTGCCACTGACTCGCACCCTACTCATTTCAATTAAGTTTGTTTGGAAGCTTGTATGCAGAATCGAAGAGTTCCTGTACATTACAATCCTTGTTTTTTTAAAGCTATGTGTAGTGCACTACTGGGAAACGAAATAATGTACCTTGAGAATCCACCCGTTAAGGGCCTGGAGGAAGTGACTTAAGTGTTGGAGTGGGGCTAAGTGTAGAGTCACTGTAGGCAAGTAATAGGCTTTTAATAACTGTAAAATGCAGGGATAAAACAAGTGTTTTATAGAAAAAGGCTTAAAGGAACTACACATAACAAACCTAACTATATCAATAGTTATTGTAAAATGTTGTGCATGAAGATTATGATTGTCGCTTTTTTTTCCTCATCACGAATGAAAACCTACAAGTACCAGCATGCAATCGAGGTGGCCCTAAACAAATTCTGCGTTTAAATCGCTAAGATCAAGACTTGGACACAGTGAAACAAAATCTTTTATACGGTCAGCTTCTTGTAGTTATTGTTTCAAACAGCATATAGCTTGTTGTGAACCCTGCCAATTTCTAATCACCCCAGCTATCCTGTTTTTTATGGGGCACGTCACAGACAATGGTGACTTCCAATTGCACACTTGCTTCTGTGTATGCAGCCATTTATCACTAATCGTTTCTTGTTTTAAATGCTCTGCCAAATCGACAAGACATTCTAATATAAAGAGATTTTTTACAGACCCGGATCCATTGCAAAACACTACTGCCCTATTTCCTTTCTTTTTTCTTTCTTGAAATGCAAAAGTAAAACAATGGCAAGTTGCAACAGAGCTCTTTTACTCTATACTTGGAAGTTTGTCTGTGCTCTCGGGCAACAGCAGCTCCTGCACCCACCAGTTGGAATGCCTTCCATTTTATCACTAGGGCCGAAATCCATTGCAAACCATTTTGTCTATCCCTCTTCTGTTGAAATCCGTCCCAATTCCTGCACTGCGGAAGGAACTTTGCCGTGACGGATGAACTCTGGTTAGCCTAATAATCATCCTTTCAAGATAGGCCATCTCTGCATGGGTCACGATTGATTCCCTACACCCTCTGTGTGCCCCCATTACAAATTAAAGTAGCCTGCACACAATGCAGCTCTACACAAAGCACCACATGAAATAAAAAAAATGAAATAAGATTGTGTACACTCTGGTAGCTTTAAAAAAAAAGAATAACTAGTCAAAAAATGGACACTTAATGCATTGCTGCAAAATTCTGGTTGGAGTCTCAACGGCCACTCGAGAGCTATGCGGAGCTCTCATCATATAATGTGTGCGTGGGGTTTTCTTTCCTGTCTTTTGCCAGAGTCCACATCACATCACTTTTACCTTTGCATGGGTACTTGTGGTACTACCTTACACCAGTTGCCTGGGGTCTCCATTTCACATTAGGGCTTCTTTTTCAGGCAGAATTAAGGATGGGTGCAGGTACAGCTGCTTCTGCAGTAAGAGAATACGAACCAAATGCATTCAGCCTCAGACTCCGAGTATGGTACATTTACCCAAAGAGCAAAACTGTGTTGACAGGGATAGCAACAAAAACATGACTGTGTTGGTAAATAGCCTTTTACCAGTTCTTGGTATATGGAATCCTCTTTCTATGCATTCTGATGTAAATTTCGGTAATGTAGCAAATTAAATGTCCGGCCTTGCCCCTAGATACTCCTGACACAGAAAAGAAGAGTAACAGTGAAGGAGAGATTGGAGTTGTGGAACAAAGGATGCCAATGAGATAAAAACAGGCAGTTTCTTATTGCATTTTATGTAAGGTTGTGTTTGTATATATAGGGTCTTTGCTTTAGGAGAGATTCAAAATTCTGAGGTTAATTTTTGAAAGTCATATGCAGCTTCTCCATGACCCTTTATTGCAGTTTTCTGCCATCTTTGGCTTTCCAGATGTTTTGGGCTACAACTCCAATCAGCCGTACCCAATATGGTCCATGGTAAGCAATCATAAGAGTCTGAGTCCAAAACATTCAGGAGTAGCAGCAAGCTGCAGATTCCTGCTACTGTATATAATAATGGGCACCGTTCCTACTCATTATTCTTAGTAGGGAAACAGGAACCCAAAGCCGTAAAACACTCCCAGTGTATCACATTCTGTTCCAAGTGTGCACACATTAGGTACAGTGGCACAGGTCCTGATACACTGTGGTTTAGCACACACAGTCCTCAACAATATCCTCCGTCATAGATAGCGCCTTGTTGCTTAAGGCAAGGCTGTGTCCCTCTAAGAGCAGTGCCTCTTCACACTGCCAGACAGCTCTACAGAACTATAAGACCAAAGAATTTAGCGATGCACTCGATCCAAATATCAAGGTGAAGTTCAAAATTAGCATTAAAAGCTGAGTGACGTAACAGTATAAAAAGTGCATACAACGGAGTAAGTTAATCGACATTCTCTTTCCCCATTCCCTATGCAATCCCCAGAATGTGTAGTTTTTGGTGGCAGTATGATTCCGCATAGTCATTGTGTAGGAAAGTGAGCACCATCTCCCACTCCATCGTGAACTTTGTCTGGTCCCCCTGCAACGAGTATGTGATCCATTCCAAGGCTACAAAGTTCCAGACCATAAACAGCCAGTCATGTTCATGTGGGGGATCTGTAGACTTACATTTTTGTGCGATGACCAGGAGTGCCGCTAGACTTAAAACGGCATACGCTGTCCGTCTGTGTTTTGGCACAGCCCTAATGTTCTGTTCTCCTATGCACAAAAGATTTTCTTTGGGGCCTCTAATTATTTGCGTGGCAAATATCGTTTGGAGATTGTGATTTATCGCCTTCCAATAGGCCCCAAGCTTCAGGCAGCTCCACCAGTCATGCCGCCAGTCTCCCCCCTAATACTCTTTCCCCTCCCCACATTCCCTCCAGCAGTTCTGGGAGACCGAGAGGTTCATTCGGTGGAGGCATTCCGGCGTGAAGTGCCACTGTGTAATTATTTTATACCAGAACTCCCTAATTTGCATATCCTGCGTTAATTTGTGGATTGTTTTCCCCAGAGGTGTTCCCATTCCTCCTATGGGATCAGTTCGCCCAGGGTATTTTTCCATCTTGCCTTTACTCATCATGTCTCCCTCACCTCTCGGCATGTAGCTACCATCTCTTTAACATCCGTAAAATCCGCCCCCTCCCACCTTTCATGCTACTAAACTTTTAATTTCCTCCCTCCCTTCTATTGTCCTTCTCTCTTCTTAGGTCTCCCTGCTTCCCATCTTGCCCCCCTCAAATCCCTGTACCACTCCGCCATCCGCACCCTTAGTCTTTTCTCCCCTCACAACTCCATTTCCAACTCCCTTTCTCACTTAGGTTGGCTTCCTTTCCACTCCCAACTTAAATTTCACTTCCTTTGTCTTTAAATCACTTCACGGCCTTGCTTCTCCTTACCTCTCCTCTCTTCTCTCATTCTACACCCCCTCTTGCTCTCTTCGTTCTGCTGATCTCTTCTTACACTCGGTCCCCCCACTCCCTTGTGCATCCTCTCGTTTCCGCTCTTTTCAGCTCCTTGCCCCCTTACACTGGAACTCCCTACCCTTTTCTATTCGCTCCTCCTTCCGCTCCTCATTAAAATCACTCTTTCATTCCCCTCCCTGACATCCTTCCCCCTCACCCTTCTCTCCCCCCCTCTAGTACCCTTCTTTTTGTTCTCTTTATCTTTCCCCTTCTCTTCTAAATTCTCCTTTCTCCTACTATTCACTTTACTCACTACTTTCTCTCCCTCTTCCCTCCTTCCCCACCCCCTTACTCTCCTTTCCCCTTTTCTTATGCAAATTGTTCTACATGGCGGTTTTCTGGTTTGATTTATGTTTACTGTTATTGCTTCTACTGTTCCATGTTTAATGCGTTCTTGTTTTTAACTGTAAAGCGCCTTGGATTAAGGCGCTATATAAAACAATAAATACAAAATACAAATAATTAGCCTCTATGATGGGCTCAGCATCCTGCAATAACGTGTAGAGGCTAGAGATAAGGTGTTTATCACCCGGCTTCGTGATCAGGAATCTTTCAAACGACATAAGGGGCCTAGTGGCCGCTTCTTTATTAGCTAAGGCCAACACCCAGTGACAGAGTTGGAAATAATGTATTCTGTCCCACTCCTTCAATCCTAATTCGTTTTGACATTGGGTAAAATATTTGACTTCTGCTCCTTGGAACATATCCTTAAATTTAGTGCATCCTGCTGCCCTCCACCGGGAAAAGGATCCCTTCTCCTGCCCAGGGGGGAATGCAGGATTATGGAATAGCGGAGTAAAGGGGGACGGGAAAGTGGTTATGTGTAGATGTGTGGCGGCTTTGTCCCATGGGACTTCCACTAGCTTTATCTCGTTTTTATGCATGTTCGGTGGTCTGTGTAATCTGGGCAGCCAGAGTACATTGTTCAGTGGGCCCACCACTACTGCCCTATACATACAAACCCACCGTTTCCCAAACCGAGCCTTCCACCAGTCCTTGATCACCCGTAGTTGCAATGCCAATTAGTACTTCTGCAGGTTTGGGAGGCCTAATCCACCTTTGTTTATCTGAAGCTGCCTGATCGCATTAAGCACTTCCTCAGCAGTAATGTCCCCCTCGAGTGCTTCACACTCCATAGGGTTGTTTTTCGGTAATGGTAGTGCTTGTATATGTGCTTTTTGGATGGATTGGTCAGGGGGATCCGATTTATACAAGGCCGAATAAAAAGAATTGTGTGGTAATGTCAGGGGTGGTAGTTACCTTTTGTCCCTTGAGGGTCTATTGTTCCCTGAATTGTCTGCGAGGCTGTTCTTTGCTTAGACTGTCTGGCCAGTAATCTGTCAGCATTGTTGGCATTGAGGTAGTATTTCTGTTGCAGGAGGAGCTCTAGCTTCCCTCTAGTGCATCAGTAAGCCTTGCAGAGCTTGGTGCATGTGTGCTTGGCCATTCTTAACATAACATTCTGTATTTCTTGTTCTAGTTCGGTTCCTAAAGCTCATTTGTTTCTGCCGCAAAGCCCTTGGGGCAATCAATTCGCCTCTGAGCATTGCCTTGATGTGGTGCGATATTTGGGGGTAGGAGTTGATTTCAAAAGTAGGTCTTAATCTTTTGCTCTCTCGTCTCGCATGATAGAGTCCACAAGCAATTCCTGAGGGTACCTCCAGCACCAGAGCCTATTCAGGGTTTCTTTGTGGTCTAATGTCATTGTGATGGGGGCCTGGTCTGACAGTGCAATTGTGTTTCCCTCAATCTGTTTTATCTTACCTATGAGTGTAACTGAAGTCCAGATGTAGTCTATTCTGGAGAATTAATTATGCACACGTGAGTAAAACATATATAGCCAACTTCCGTTCCCCGAAGAGTTCTCATGTTTATTTAATGGCCCCCAATTAGTCTCTAAGGAATTCGGGGATTTTCTGTGTAAGTATGGAGTGGAACAAGTCACCACCCCACTATAACATCCCCAGAACAATGGGTTTGTGGAGAGATTTAACAGGACCCTCATGGAGTTGATCAGAATCGCTGTCGCAACTGGGGGTGACTGGATTAGAACGGTGATGGAAAGAACTTTCCAATACAGGTTGGCACCGCACAGTGTCATAGGTGTGTCGCCATTTGAGGTCTTGCGTGGGGGGAGACCTCATTTGTATTTATGTCCAGGGTGGATGGATAAATCGAGGTGAGTTAGCGTGGACCTGGAAAATTTGAAAGAGAAGATATCTTTGTCTGGTGTCCAAGGCTAAATCGCGCTATGACCAGAATTGTTGCAGGGAATTCACTGTGAAAGAGGGGGAGTGGATACAGTTGAAACTGCCCACCAGGGTGCGAAAAGGTTCGGCTGTTTGGATGTTAAGGACGGGAGGTGTTAGAGTGGATGCTTGTATGCATGTCTGGCTTACTGTGTATTATTATGAGGTTGTCAATTACTATGATGTTTATTACTATGCTGTTCATTGTTGCCAGCTTTGTTATTATGGTTACTGTTGTCATGTATTTACATTATACAGTTCAGATGTGGAATGTATAATTTAGAACTGCAGAGATTCAACTGTTGGTAGTTGGTGGCTGCTTTCCTGGCCGGGGGTCGTATGCCTTTCTCTTAATAAACTAAACCTGTTTTGTTAGCCTGTCTCCTGTCTGGTTTGTGCCCATTTAACAGCTTCCGACTCTCATTTAGCACGGAGACAGCACTGGTGGACCTCCATTCTCACCTGCTGACATTTCTGGAGAAAGGGAAGGCCGGGATGCTAATTCTTTTAGATTTGTCAGCGGCATTCGATCTCATGGACCATGAGCATCTACTCCAGTGCCTACGACATCAGGGTGCCTGCTCAACAGCCGCTGTGAACTTGATCCAGTCTTTCCTGTCCAAACGCGAATCCAAGATCCACTGGGGCACAGCCTTCTCCTCTACCTCCATTATAGAGTGTGGTGTTGCTCAGGTGGCGTCCCCGCTTCTCTTCAACCTGTACATTAGATCTCTATGTACTCTCCCTGGTGTGTTTTTTACCAACTACGCCAATGACACGCAGCTGATCATCGAGCTGTCCGGGGACCACGCCATTGACTCAGGAATCCTAGATAACATATACAATGGCATTGAGAGATGGATGTCCACTAACTGGCTCTGTCTCAATGGAAACAAAACTGAGCTTATGGTTTTTGGTTCTCAACGGGCCCTTTCCAAACTTGACCCATCATACGATCAACTTTGTGATTCAAGGCAACATCATTAAGACACACTCAAATGTTAAAACCCTCAGGGTTTTCCTGGAGGCATCGCTAAACTCTGACTCACAGGTGCAATAGCTCTGGAGGAAGTGCAGTTACCACCTCAGACTTCTGAGATCCATTCAGCCCTTACTTAATTAACTGAATGCGGTTACCTTAGCACAAGCTACAATACTGTCCAAGCTGGACTATTGTAACGCACTACTAGGCAGAGCCTCAAAATCCAACATTCGGGCCATTTCAGGTCATCCAAAATGATGCGGTCCGTTTCTAACTTCAGGAGAAACCTACATTGGCTCCCGGTGCAGGAACGAATACATTTTAAAATTGGTATGCTAATACACCATTCACTCTTTGGCAAAGCCCCTGAATACATCAAAGCCCAGATCCCCCTCTACCAACCCAGGAGGACATTGCGTTCCTCCAGCTGCATACAGCCGCAAGCAGAGAGGTACTCAAGATCTAGAGGTCTGGGCAGATCTTTTCCAGCCATCGCTTCCTCCTTTTAGAATACACTTCCAGTGAACATCCGAGCTATAGATAATCTACGGGTATTCAAGAAAGCGCTGAAAACACATCTTTTTGGACAATTTCCCCCTCTCGGTTCTCTCCCCAAAGCTACACTGTGGTTTCACTTAATCTAAATCTATTGTCCCGTCCTACCTGTTCGTCTTGGCATATTTTTGTGGCGGCCCGATGCCTGCAGGCTGTCGGCACAGTATAAGCAAATAAATCAAATAAATAAATAAGACCTGGGAGAGAACAGGGACAAGAGATGTCCCGGAACTCTCACATATTCCACTGATTGGTTTTGGCCGGTGTAGGTAGAGATGGATTGGTTTTACCGGTCTCTCTACAGTAACCTATGAATTGGGTTTCAAGGGCTGTTTTGGGTTTCAAAGACTTAGACATAGCTTTCCCAGTCCCATATTTGAGAGTTTTGGGAGTAGTAGTTTGCCTGCTAGGAACTCTGAGGTAGAAAATCTCCAAAGGGGGCGGGGGGTGGAGATTCCTGTAAAAGAGTAGAGCAGGTGGGCAACTCCTGCCCCAAAATAACTTCTTCGGGTATCCCGGGAATTATGGCTGATGATATTTCACAGGATTCACCCCGGATTTCAATTTGTACAGGTATTTTGGGGTATACTTCATTGTCTCCATGTATACATGCCACTCTAACTAGGGCCGCGTTGTCTAGGTCTTTTGTTGTAACTAAATCGGCCCCTATAGTGGTTTGCTTACTACCTGAATCGATCAAGGCTCGTACTTGACTCCCATTCACCCAAGCCTTTTCATATGTGAAATCATTAGGAGTTTGACATAAATAGATGCTAATGGTCTCTAGCTCTCCCTCAGGGTCTTCCCATTCTTTGCTCTCTAAACCGCCTATTTCCACAGGGTTGTCCTTTATATTCTTTGAACAATGGCTAGCTAAATATCTTGTTTCTTTACAGGAAAAGGTGACCTGGGGAGGTTGTCTGCTTCTTTTTAATTCCTCCATTCTGCTTTCATCCTTGGCTTTCGCATCAGTTTTTCTGATTTCTACTTTCTCTCATGGCATCCCTTCCTTGATCCTATCCGACCCCCCCCTCCCACTTGTTTATCTATTCCCTGAGGTTGAGGTCAACAGACAGGCTTATGATCCTCCCGTTCTTCCCATTGATGGGCCAAGTGTAAGTGTTTAGCTGCAACCGAGTGGTTTTGTGCAGTCTCAATGGCCATAACGAGGGTAGGTCGAATTAAGTGAAGAATGGATTTTTGCAAAAAACGGGGTTAAGGAATTAGTACATTGTTCCAGGGTAATCATCTCCATCAGTTCTTCCAAGGATTTGCCATTAAACCATAGGGCCACTGTGTTTTTGACACGTTCACCCAGTTCTAAAGGATTTCTCCCGGGTTCAACCTAATGGCTCATCATTTCTGCCGATAAGAATTGCAAGTCTGCCCCACTCTTTTTAACAACCCTTCCTTGATGGATAGAAAGGTGGCTCCCTGTGCAAGGTTAAGTTTGTAGTTCGCCTTTCAACAAAGGATCCAAATAGCATCTTTTAAGGTTCTCTTCCCATCCCAGTTGTTCAGACAGGCATTCGAAGTTTAGAAAAAAATCCTACATTTTATTCTTCAAGATATGGTTGAAGTATGCCCTGTTGTTGTAAGGGCCTCGTTTGCAATTCAATTAATCTAGTTCAACTTTCTTGGAGTCTAGTTTCGGCTTGTATCTGATAGGCCGCCAATTGGGCACTGATATTGGCTAGGGCGGCCATTTCTTCCAGGGGTGTAAGGGTTTCTTCTGTGGTTTCTGAATCAGAAAAGAAACAACTGTCGACTCCCTCGGATAATGTTTCAAAATCCTGAGTCTTCTGATTCGCAGTCTGTCGAAGGAGTGGACTTCGGTAAATTAATCTCTAACTAACCCTGATTGTCCCGCGACAGATTAATCTAGTTCAGGGGAACTATTTAGAATCCTGAAAGAGGTTGAGGGCAAGAGTATTGTTAACGCCAGCATTGAGTGAGACTGCCTGGTGCCAAACAATCCAGGGGAAATTTTCTAATAAAATTCGTAGTCAACAGGAAGTTATTCATAAACAGCGAATTGGCTCTGTCTACTGTTACCATGGATCACTAGAATGGTGATGGATCACTAGAATGGTGAATGTATCTGTCACTTCAAGGCAGGTATAGTAAATGCAGTATAAACAAGACGCACAACACGTAGCCTCTTTCACCAAGGAAAAACTTTATTAAGAGACGTATCTCTTTTTAAACACATCTGTCACACCCACGTGTCTATACACACGTGGGTCTGTTCTAAAAGGTAAGGGCTTCCTAACACCAGCCTGTGACAGTATCCTTCAGCGAGGGTGTGGTACCCACTTGCCTTATGGAGGTCTGGGTTAGTCCCCTTCTGAAGAAGAGTTCCCTTGATCCTTCTCTATCTAAAAACTACCGTCCAATAACTAACGTCCCGTTCCTGCTCAAGATCCTGGATAAAGTAGTTTATCTTCAGCTCCAGGATTTCCTGGAGAAGAATAGCATCTTAGGCACTCACCTATCTGGATTCAGAGCACGGGACAGGAACAGTCCTATTGGATCTAAAAACCTCCCCGACGGAATAGTAGAAGGAAGACATCCAGCATTATTGATGCTACTTGATCTTTCTGCTGCCTTTGACTTGGTCGACCATGTCATTCTTGTCGACAGTTTGAAGGATTTAGCGGGCTGTTCCAATCTGGCCTCTGACTGGATTGCCTCTTTTCTTGGCCCCTGGATCTCTAGAGTAGCATTTGAACAAGCTCAGTCTCTCCCGGATACCATCAACAATGGTATCCCGCAGGGATCCTGTATATTACCTTCCCTCTTCAATGTATATGTTAGACCATTACTGAACTTACTTGACCGCCTGGGCGTCCGGTACACCAATTACGCAGATGACACCCAGGTGGTCATTGAGCTATCGGGAAACTATGTACTCTGTAACCATTAATCGAGTGTATGCAGCAATCCAGTCCTGAATGGCCTCTAACTCTTTGGCGCTTAATTACAAGACACAGCTTCTTATAGTGGCCACTGGCCAAGGGCTCAAGAAATTGGACATGGCTTACAAAAGCTTTGACATCGCAGATAACCAAATTATGGTTATGGACTGTGTGAAAACTCTGCATCCATTTGTACGCTGAACTGATTATGAAGTCCCACATGTCACACACTCGCTCATCTTGTTACATAGTCAGACTGCTCAATCAAATTAGGCTGTTTATCTCAGTCACTTATGGGTCTATCTTGGCTACGACCCTAGTGAACTTGAGACTTGACTACTGTAACAGTCTTCTGATTGGGACAACACAAAGGAAACTTCAGTCATTGCAGATCACCCAGAATTGCGCTGTGAGAACAGTGTTTGGTCTTCATAAACAGGTGCATATCTCACTCTCGTAGGACATTGCACTGGTTGCCTGCCATGCAAAGGATTACACACAAACATCTAGCCTTATCCTACAAGTGTTGGACCTCTGTTGCCCCTGTAGATCTCAGAGAGTGACTGGTTGTTGATCACCCCTCCAGACATCTTTTGTGACAATCACAGATGTAAACAGCCACTGTTTAGACTAGCTACATTTGGAGGTGCCAGCTTTTCTGTGCTGGCTCCTAGAGAATGGAATGCCCTCCAACTGGCAATGAGAATGTCCAACTCACCTGTCCTTATTTAAGGGGGCAGTTAAAACCTATCTATTTAACTGTAAGCCAGGTTAAACCTGTTTAGAACCTTTGGTCGCCCCTCCGGGTTCTTATCCTTATTCGTTCGTCTGTCTGTCTGTGTTGTTTGTTTTCGGTGAGCCCTGTGGCCCATGGGCACGTGGCACGTAAGAAAAGTTCGGAAGGAGGGGGTTTCAGAGCACTGGGTCTGATAAAAGCAAAGAGAGGTTGAACTTTTAGGATTATTCGGTGCCATGGCTGGATGTTCTAATGGTAGAGAGGATGGGTGTCTAGCAACACTTGAGTTTTAACCTTAAGTGCCAAGGACATGCTATCTTGTCCTTGACATTACCTCCGTGTTGCCAAGGACGAGATGGCTCGTCCTTTTTGGCACTTCGTTTTGTGTGATCCCTGCAATGCACAAAACTGAAATCTAACCCTCGGGCTATGTGAGGAGGAGGAGGAGGAGGTTGGATTTCTTTGTTTCACATCGTTGTGCGTAATGCACGCCGACATGAAACTGAAAATGAAATGAGTCTCCACCTTTCTCCCCATCGGTCTGCACCACTCTCCCCTTTCCAACAACACCTTTTTTGAAGCATTTCTGGGCGCGGATCAGGCTTTCTATTTAAGCAGCCCCACCCCCCGGTCCCCAAGCAATGGGCCACATGTATTGGCCCCCCTGGGGATAGATGGGTGATCATCTGCCTCTAGGTAAAAGGAAATACAATAATAAAAAAATCAAATAAGATTTGGGTGGGGGCCCACTAGACCACCAGGGTTTTTCTATATTGAAAGGGGGGGTGGCCCTCATGTAGCCCTCCCTGTGGGCAGATGTCCGCCCCCAGGGAGGGCTACATGAGATGCCCTCCCATCCATTTGTGGTGGGGGCCACCAGAAATCTTGGTGCAGGCCCCCCCCCCAAGCATGGGGCTGCACATATTGCCTCTGATGTTCTTCTCCCTATGCCTCTTGGTCTCTCTCCCTTTCCTTCTGCTACTCTCCTCCCTTCTAGTCTACCCAGAGTCTTTCCCTCTCTCCACGACACTTCATCAACTATTCCACTGCTATTCCTCTGCACCAGCTATCTCCACCCTCCGATCTTACTCCCTACTACTCTCGCCGATCTCCACACCACTACTAGGGAGGAGGAGAGGGACGTAACAAGCAACTATCATACTAGGACAGAAAGGTGCTGGGGGGATGGGAGGAGAGGACACGAGGGAAGGGGGGAGACAGACAGACAGGCTGCTATCAAAGGTCACAGGACAAAAGAGTAAGTGCTAGTGGACATAAAAGGGGGTTTGGGAGAGGAGGGGGCAGGTGGCTGTGAAAGGAAGGCGGCTACAAATTACTATGCCTGACGGCAATTGAGGTAGTGCCTGGCTTTAACAAGAGGGGTAGGTGTAGGAGAGGGTAGGTGACTGCACAGGACAGGCAACTACAATTACTATGCCTGAAGCCAATTGAGGTAGTACCTGGCTATAACAAGAGGAGGGGAGGGGCAGGGGAGGTGAGGGTAGGTGACTGTGCAAGACAGGCGGCTACAATTCCTAAGCCTGACAGCAATTGGGGTAGTACCAGAATTTAACAGGAGGGGAAATAGAAGGGGAGGAGGGTAGGGGTAGGTAGGGAAGAGGTGGGGAGGAGGGGAATGGCAAAAGCAACCACATACGAGGTCAAGGCCCGACAAGTCGTGCTAGGGGAGAGAAAAGTACCACTTTCTCCCACCAACCAATACTTCCCCAGGCACACTCCTTCAGCAACTCTGTCATGGTAAAAGGCCGCGGTGAGGGTAAACACGAGTCTGCTCTGAGAACATTGGCGGCTGCCCTGGCGGGTAGTCGACCGGACTACATTTTTTTTTTAGGAGCCTTCGACGTTGCACGACTCCGACAGGGCTGTGCATGGCCCCTGCAGCTGCTGTATTGACCTTTTTCTAGCCTCACAAGCTGCTTGCTCCCACTAATTCTGTTCTCCTGCTGTACTGGACCCTACCTGCCTAGAACTGCCACCCTATCCCTGTTTGCCGTATTGAAACCTGCCTGTTGGAACTTGCTATATCCTAGTTTTCTGTCTGTACTTTGGTGCATTGCATTGCATTGGATTGGATTACCTTGACCATCGCTGGTACATCTGGAATCCTTGGAACTGTATTTGCCATGCGCTTAATTTCAACCCTCGTACCGTTCGGTAGAACGTTTTGATTTTTGTTCCCACCTGACGTGGCTCACAGTGCACGTCCCTACTCTCCTCTATCCATCGGACCTTCTGGACATTCTTCAGGTACTGATACTTGCTATATACTATACAGGGCAGTGAGCATATTCCTGTATATATTCTGGTTTTCTGTTTATAACCCTTTCCGAGCTCAGGCGGCTCTTAGGTATTTGTGTTTTTTTTTAGTCATGAGTGTTGCACGCACATAGAGCTTTGTTAAGTACCTTTTAAATTAAACCAAATCGGCTAAGCAAACCACTTTCATTGGCGCAGACACTTACAAGCAGCTATTTGTTATTATATCATTAAATAGGAAATGCAAAGATTCCTCAATTTCTTTTATTTTTTTCCTTCTTTCAGGAGTTTCTGATACGTTTACACATTCCAGACCTGAGCTGGGAGAGCCTCTATGCACTTTAATTTTGTGTCTATGCCACTTGGTCCGTAACTGGGCTTTCAAGCTCCCTGGATTTGGAGGGCCAGAGTTGCAGCCAACGTTTCCCTTCCTGCCTTTGCAATGTTCCAGAGACTTAATAACATGTTTATGGGAGAAGTGCAAAATCCGTCAAGTCAAGAGCCAGAATTCATCGAAAAAGAAGATGAGGAATGGATTCTTGTTGATGTCATAGGTAAGCCTATGGTATTGTAATTGGGGGGAGGTGGGGCGGTGGGAGCAGAATATGTGGTATTTTTGCTGTAACATAACATAATATATCAGAATTTTGGAATGGCCTAATTCATTCAATGTAGTTATCGCATTGTTCAGTTTTTCCAAAAGAAGTTACAACAAACCAGAATGCTTAATCATTTTTTTCCAGGTTTTTCTGGAATTTGGGACGAGATGAACATGCTGCATTCCTTATTTGTCAGTTTATTGAGGGTCCAATAAAACGTCCTAGTAATAACACCGGTTTCTTTCCATACTAATAATAGGAATTCTAGCCTAGAAGGCAAAGGGGGATGGGCAGATGGCTGCAAATAATTATATGTGACAGCGTTCAAAGAAACAGCTGTGCTACGAAATCCAAACAATCGCTGACTCCTTAAGTGAACACTTTTGGGTTGCTTCTTTCCTTTGTGGAAACCTGCTTTGTTTTTCTTTAAATCTATAACACACATTTGATGAATTACAGCAGTCCAATCCTAAACCCACAACAAGCTAGCATGCCTTGTGAAGTGGTGTTTGAATGTATCCTAATTTCGTTCTGTTCATTTGAGTTTATTATTATATGGGTATTTATTGAGTGTGGAAGCAACAGAGCGCTTACAATCGTAGGTGGAAGAACACAGCAAGGGAAGCAATTTGGCAGCAAGGGATCTGCAAGCAACCAGGGGAGGAAAAAGTGGTGAGAAGATCAACCAGTCACCGGTAGGATGGGGAGTAGGAGGGTGTGTGGACCCAGGTGTTGGGGGGGGGGGGGGAGCCATTCCTTGAAGAGGAAGTTTGTGAGCTCCTTCCTGAACTATAAAAGAACTGAGATTTACCTTTAAAAGGTTTATAAGGTGGAGTGTCCTGTGTACTCTGGTACAACCTAAAATAATTAGGAATCCATGATGAGATGTAGACATTTGTGTCAGACAGTATGGCCTATTCATTTTTTAAAGGCAGACATTTCCTTTTGTAGGCCATTGTGAAACATTTACCCGGTTTGAATGTGCCGGTACATAACAATGCCCGTGTAGGAGGAGAACCTAAAAGGGCTTGGGACAAATCTTAATGGGAAGGCACGGATGGGGCAAATCTTTGAATTGGCAACAGTCTTGCCCAAGAGAGGCTAGAATTTCCTAAACTGAAAAACACATTGCCAAGTCAACTCCATAATGATATATGCTTTTCATACATTCCCAATAGTGGGCAGAGTTTGCCCTGCTGGAATTCGTATTTGCGAAGTGCAGGCTGACTCCATGCTAGAGGCAAGTGCTTGAGCAATCAACCAGGGGCCACACTCTGGTTTACGTGGATGTGGTTTACAGTTAACTTTCAGCTCAAGAATACAAAAGGGATAATTCGCCATTTCGTTAAAATGTTCCCACTTCTTTTTTTTTTCGGGTCACCTAAAATTTTAAAAAGCAGTTGAAATGTGCTGTCGTCTAGGCAGAGCACACTGCCACGACCTCCTGTGAACTGCAACGGTTGGTTTCTGAATTTTGTAGATACAAACTTTACATCTTTAAGCATCTAAAAGAAAAAAAGAATGAACTTCCCCTTTTGAAGTATTGACCTAAAATTGTCAGCAAAGTTCACATTCAGCATAAAATTTAGCTGATAGAACTCAAACATTTTCATAGAATATATTTGCAGGAAAAATGTAATAAGATGAGTATGTTTCCTGATGCTTTGTGTCTTGCAAGAGGTGGCAGAGCAGTGGTCTACATTGTAGGCTGGGGATCACATTAAAGGCTAAACTGATTTTGCTGGGGTGGGGGCGATTTGAGGGAGTGTCAAAGAGAGATAACAATAAATCTACTGCCAATATACCTCTTTAAGTGGGACATCACAACTAATGGGAGGAAACGGTAATCAGCCCTACATGACATGATATGGCATTCATAACGTACCTATACACAAGTGTTTTAAGGCGTGATGAGGCAGGGGAGGGGGACAAAGGGAAGGCAGAGACAACAATCTTACTAGGCCAAGCGACATTGAGATTGCGCAAGTGCAGTGGAGCGGGGTGGGGAAAGGTGTGAGGGGAAAGGGGAGGGGACAGTGCAGTACATTGGATCAAACAATAACAAGAAGTGCAGTTAATGGGTGGTATGTGCAAGGGTAAGTGCAGACAGCAGGTGTCCAAAGTGCAGGTAGGGGGACTGTAGGGTTGCAGATACAGACCCAAGTTTAGGAGTTTCCAAGGGGGAGCGGGGGGAAGTGCAGGTGTGCAACTGGGCAGGAAGGGGTCCTGGGCCCGAGATCAGAGGGTAGTCAGGTGAACGGTGCATTTTCAGCCAGGAATTAAGCAGGAGAGAGGCAGAGAGAAGGCAGAAGCAAAGAGGAACGTCTTGAGGTGGTTCCGGAACCGGAGATGGTTCTCAAGTTTCAGAGAGGCAGGGAGGCTGTTCCAGAGGGAGGCCCCAGCCGAAGAAAGAGATCTACCACCAACTTGTTGCTTGGAGAAGCGACTGACACTGAGGGAGTTGGAGGCAGAGGAGCAAAGAGCTCGAGTAGGATGGTATTTACGAAGAGAGAGTTGGAGGTATTGAGGCCTTGTGGACAATGCAGAGGGTCTTGAACATAATTCTCGCAGCCACTGGGAGCCAGTGCAGAGATTTCAATGCTGGAGAGATACGATCCCTGGGCTTGAGGCCAAGGACCAGTCTTGCAGTCCTGTTCTGGATGAGTTGCAGAGGGCAGAGAGTAGAAGCTGGCGGATTTGGAAAGACCAAGTGACCAGTAGAGAGAGAAAGAATACAGATAAGGCATTTGAAAGAGGAGTAGTCCTGCATAGGAATGACAGAGGCAGGCATTCACTCTGTGAAGATCAGGGCTACACCCCCTCCGGAACGTTTGGTCTGGGTGCAGAGAGGATCTTGTAGCCATCAGGGAGGAGAGTGTCAAAGCTTGTGACCGAGCTGGCTGTGAACCATGTCTCGGTGAGACTGAGGACATTGAGGTCAAGTTCTTCCAGGAGGCGGCAGATGTCAGAGGAGTGTTTGACAGCTGAGCAAGAGTTGAGAGTGGCAATGTGGAGAAGGTTGCCATCTTTGAAAGATTTCCCGGAAGGGTTACAAATCAGAGGTATGCCCTGCAGAGGTGTAGAAGGAGCCCGAAGGGGCCTGGGAGGGGGTAAGAAGAGGAAGGAGGATCTGGAGAGAATAGGGGCATAATCCAAATCTTGGACAAATCAATATTTTGTCATTTCTTCTATTCATATGGTTGAAAACGCCAACCTTTCAATACGGTTACATTTAATATACAATCCATTACGTATTTATAAACCAATCATTTCAAAGAGAATAAAACAGTCAAAAAGGAAAAAATAAACATGGCCATAAAATACATCTTATCTCCCTCTAATATCAAAACATAAAAAAATGTAAAGACTCTAAAAATGTCATTGTTCCCAGAATAACCGCTATATGTTGACCACTAAAAATCATCATCCATAAAGTATCAAACGTTAAAATTGTATAATCCTTAAACAAATGTAAAAGCAATTTACGTTGAGGAAACATAAATGGACACTGGACCACCAAATGTTTAATCGTTTCTAACTGGGTCTGGTTTATACAATATCAACAAGATCTGTCCGCCTGTGAAACTTTTCATCTAATACCTAGAATTTTATTTGTTGGCCATAAATTAAATCAAAATCTTAGAAACCGGTTTCTAAATATTGGCGATGGAAACTTAATCAGATATGGTGCAGGTTAATTAAAAGATTTCAACTTTAAAATGTCAATTTTAAAAATGTTTGTATTTCATGCACTGCTCCCATGTTAACCGCCAGTCATATAGCTACAACTTCTTTTTTGCCCGGTCCGGATTATCTACCAATAAGTCCAATGAGATATCGGCTTCCAGCATCAGTGCTATAGATTTTGCTTTCCAAGTTAATAAAGACTGATCTATATTTGAATCCAGTGATAAAGCTCTAGATGACAGTAATGAGCCTGAAGTGGAGGACATAATGCATTTTCTATTCAATTTTCCACATACACTATGAATTGGGTTTATTGTCACTGAACACAATGTGTATCATTCCCACAGTCTGACTTGATGGAAGAGACAGCACTTTATTCCAGTATAGGCCGTCCAGCCTACTCCAGCGCGGCATAGATTCCAGCATCTGAGTCTCGGCTCCATAAATGGGAACGACTTTTTGCTTATAAAGAATATGTAAAGGTCCACAAAATTGCCCATACTTTTTGTGTATTATTTGCACCTGGCAAACCGCTGTTATAACCTTCCTTATCAGGTCCAAATGATAAGGTAACTCTGAGGCAATATTATTTGTGATCTTTCCCAGGTAACGATATTCATTCACAACAATCAACAGCATTTTATACAAAAACCACATATAGGAATGCCTCCTTTTGTGAGGGTTTGTATTAAAAATCATAATTTTAGTGTTTTCTTGATTAATGTGTAAAGGGTTCTTTTTTGCAGAAAGCTTCAGACCTGTTAGTACATTTTGTAAGACCTTTGGAGTTTAAGCTAGAACTAAATCGTCTTCATACAAGAGCCATGGTAACAGAACATTTACCAATTTTGGTGGATAGGAGACCACACTATTCAAGTGGCGGCCAATATCCACTATAAAAAAATATAAAGGGCTGGTGCTGAAATAAAGCCCTGTTTCAGACCTCAAAATGTTGGAATAGGTTGAGATAACACTCTTGATTTAGCTGGATTTGAAGAAAAGTATTCGTATCAAATTGTAATTTCAGTGCTAGAATATATGCTGGGCATGCTGCCTCTTCCATCTTTAGCAATAAAAGATCCCTTGGGATAGAATCAACGGCCATTTTAAAATCTATGAAAGGATTTCCCTGTTTGCATCCCTCGCTTATTAACCAACGTGAGGGACAACACATTTATTGAAGTCCTTGGGCCAGGGACAAAACCTGACTGTAGGGTATACCCAATGGATTTAAATTGGATCCAACCAGTAAAAACCCTTAAAAGCAATCGCGCAAATATTTTCACCGGAGCGTCTGAGTGCAATTGGTCGATACTTTTGTGATCATTAATTTGCGGTCTCCAATCTTAAATATAAGGATTATCACCGTTTTTTTCCAGGTTTGCGGAATTTGCTTAAAATGCAATACCTGGGTAAAAGAGCAGATAACTCTTGACACAGTCTCTGGATGAGCCTTTAACATGTAATTTGTCAAGCCATCAGGGTCCGGAGCACTAGACCTACTCAATTTATCTGATGTCCATATCAAAACTGATTGTATCTTCAGTAGTACAAAGGTAGAGTCCCTTTCTCTGGGGTGGACCCTGCAGGGCATGTAGGTGCTGGAAATATTGAACCCATCTAGCCTCTTGAACTGCGATTATTTGAAAAGGTAACTGTGTGTTATTATTAACTCTATTTAAAATGGTACAAATCTAAGCACTATTTTGGGATGTCAAGGTAGTCGGCATAAATTCCCCATCTAGTTGCAATATAGAAGCACAATGAAATTTCAACCAATTCTTACACTGCAACTTCAGTTTTTAGGGTACTAACCGCTTTCATAGAAGACTTAAAATGAGCAGTTGCCCGCAGGTCCCTGCGTAACTGGGTCTTCTTTGCACTGATCCTTGCGTCAAAAACATGTTTATGTTTAAAACGCGGTTTCTGGCCATCCTCGGTGTACTGCACAAATAAAGTCATTGCGGCCACATAACGGCCATCCGAGTTTATCACATCTGGAATCAGCCGAGACCCATCAGACTTTATGCACATGGCTAATTTATCCAAACACTCAACATTCCATCTGAACCTGTTTCTTCCCCCTGTCATTTCCACACTACCACGAAAATGATCTGCCTGAGAGAAAGCCCTCTGCCAGTTCCATGTTAACCATAATAAGTTGTAATCACTTTGGGGTTGAAAGGTGATTTGGAAGTCCTCTATTGCCATGACCATTTTCCTTTGGACAAAAATATAATCAATAATAGTGGATTGATTAGCTCTCCTCCAAGTCGGTTTCGTAGGTATATCCTCCTTCAGAGCCCCATTTAACATACACTGCCGGTTAGCCATTAAGGTTAACCATCGCTTTGCCAGAGTTGTCAGTTTGTCTGGGTTTGCATCCATAAACTGCATATTTAAGTCACCCCATATTATTGTTGAAGTAATGTTAGCATCTTTAGAAATAAGGTCTAGCATTTGTTCTACCCCCTGAAAAAACAAGCTATCCAAAATTGCAGCATGTTTCCAGTATAAATTTTGGAGGGTAAACTGGCCCTTAGATGAAATAAGTTTAGCAAGCTGTGTGAACACATTTGGAGAGGCCGAGGGCTCAAGGGTAAACCCAGTCGTTTTTTTAGGCCACCAAAAGGCCAGCCGAAGGTCTTCCCTGATTATACTTTTCCACTGGCAATAACATTAAGGCGTAGCCCTCCCAGACCAGAGGCTTTAAGAGCCATGTTTCTTAAAGCATGACTATGTACATGCTTAAAAGCGGGTTACCCTTCTCCGCTAATAAATTCTTAAAATCCCTGGTATTCTAGCTTGCTAACTTAAGAGTTACCACTTCAGTTTTATCCTGCTGTTAATTCTGAGATGTTTGTTTTTTCAAAGATGGAACCACAGACCGCATAGACTGTTTCAAATCCTTTCTGTGAAGTAATTCAACTTGTTGATGATTGTTAGGGGCCCCTGTGAGCAAGAAATTCTCAAGGGGATCCAAAGCCCCTCCCATTGCTGGATGTTGAGGCAAATAAACGTCTCTACTCCCCTCCAGTTGTTGGATGCTGACCTCTTGCTTTAAAAAAAAAATTGATAGTCACCTTTAGCCCTCAAAATGGCCTTCGTCACCATTCAAGACTCAACCCACAGTGTAACTTTGCCCGCAACATAGTTGTTAATAAATTCGACTTAGGCTATGTCAGAGGATTGCAGCTCCTCCAAGGCTGGAATGTCCATAAAGAGATTCAATATACTTGCTCTATTTAACACATAATTGCCATAAGATACCCCTCTACACTGGAGTAAAAGGCTATATTAATTCCCTGGGGCCTGGCGCGAACACACACTGGGCTTAAAACTTCCTATTTAATATTGGTGCCGGAATCCCTCTGGGTCCCTCTAGAAGTCCAAGTCCCTCTCGCTGTCCCACAGCCCAAGCCTCATTTTGTATCAAGTGTGTATCAGATCTGAAGAGTCTGCTCTTGTAATCCGTTTGCCCTTTAGTTTTTATAATTTGGGCTTTTTTCAAAGTGTTAGTTGATTTTAGTAGTTATCAGCGCATTACTACTTTGCTCAACAGTCAAAAACTTATTCCCCAGAGAGGAGTGATTTGAATGATGCGAATCATCCAGATCACAGTACGTCATTTCATCACCTCCATTTATGAGAGCCGAAAGATCACCCTCCGTATGGGTTGAACGACTTGACAGATTTATCTCCTACAACAGCTCATCCAGAAGTTCCTGTTCCATCGAAGGATGGCCAGGAAGATTATCTTCTACTATTGTCATATTGTCTTTGCCTTTTCTTTGCGTTTAATAGTTTAGATCTTTTATTTTTTTTTTAAATGGCCTCCTTTAACTGACAATTTATATTCGGAGGGATCGTTAAACCTTGAATAAACTTTCTTGAACCAAACTGAGTAGATCTAAACAGGAATCTCGGTTTAATTGTTTTTTTTTTCCCATTTGAACTATTTTTTAATCAGGGGTGTTTTCCTGGAAAATATTTTTAAAACGGGACCTGCAACGATTTCCCCTAGAGGTTCTTGAACCTCAGTATCCACCAAGCCCTCTGTTTCTCTCACATAGATAATATCACCCTTCTCCAAATGTGAAACCGAACCCTGGAAAACCTGGTTAATTCGTACCGTGGATCTTTCAATGGACCAATTTCTTAACTTGGGGGTAATTACTTCTTCCGTCAAGATTAGGCTAACCTCCTCTATTTCTGTTATTTTCATGGTCAACAACCCCATTTGATCTGTCATTTTGTTGTCTAAGGCCTCATATAATTTGGCCAAAGCCATCAGGGCAGTATTCATTGTCAATAAGGCAACCTCAATAATCAGAGCAGTCCCCTGTTTTTTTCCTACGAGTCTACGTGGTGTAGGATTAACAAAGGAGACTGAAGAACATGATGATGTATTTACCGATTCTGTGTACAGTATCAGTGAATGCGAGAGGTTCAAGGGGGGAGAACTTCGTAAACCCGGGAGCTGGGTATCTGCCATTAAAACTGCCTCAGCAGCCTCATGATTTAATAGGTCCTCGGACTGTAAAACTTCCCTAACCCGATTTATGATATGGCACTTCTAACGCGCCTATACACAACTGTTTCAAGGCGCGACGAGGCAAGGGAGGGGAAACGGAGGGAAGACAGACAACGATCCTACTAGGACAGGTGACATTGAGATCGCGCAAGTGCAGGGGTGGCGGGGGAGGGGAAAAGTGCGGGTGGAAAGGGGAGGAGGCAGTGCAGTGCAATGCAATAATCAAGAAATGCTTCCTCCTCCACACAATAAGAATCTTACCTTTCCTCTCCTTCACCCACAAAACACTCACAATCGTCACCCTAATCATGTCAAGAATCGACTATGCAAACAGCCTCTATCTCGGGAGGCCAGGATACCTCCTGAAGAAGCTACAACAGATCCAAAACACAGCAGCCAGATTGCTCCTGAAACTATCCAGAAGAGACCACATCACCCCAGCACTAAAAACACTGCATTGGCTCCCAGTCAAACATCGCATCACCTTCAAAACAAGGTGCATAACACATAGGGCAATCAGCGGACAGGGAGCTGAATTCCTACAAAAGAAAATAACAATCTACAAGCCAACGAGACGCCTCAGATCAAGCAACGAAATCCGCCTGGAACAAAAACCATACCTTAAGAAAAAACATGGGGGGCTCCTCCTTCTCCCACTTAGCTGCAAAAACCTGGAACAACATCACAAAAGAAATAAGAAACACCAAAGACCACCTACAATTCAGGAAACTACTAAAAACCTGGCTCTTCAACATCACAGATTCAAACTGAAAAAAACCAAACAATGGAACGGGAAACATAAAGAACAGGAAGACAAATTTTAGGATGACCTACTACAACAAGAGCGACGATGCTAGGTCGAATAGGACACACGCGACACCCATCGGGACAGAAATCAGCATCCCTAGCCAACTCCAACCAACAACCTCACCCGCTCCATAAATTGCCACCAGGTATCATACCTGAATAGAGTTGTGTGAATGTTAGCACTTGCGACACTTGAACTAAGTTGTGGACATTGGCATGTGTATATACCTGATGGAGCTGTGAATGAAGGCAGGTGCCGCCCCTGGTCGTAATTGCATGGTACCACGCCTCGAAGGGGCTGGGGGCGTTAGCCTCTATGAGCAACTGAATAAAATGATGAATGCCGACCTCCGCCACGTATGGATGGAGCAGCCTTGCCTGACTGATACCACGCACCGACTTTACTGGGAATGCTCTCTGGGCCAGATTTGAAGGACGCACAAACGATGCCTGCCCCACATACAGACCGGTGTGACGAAGGTGGCTGGGGCCGATCCTGGGCAAGGTTATGAATGCGAGTGCACGCCATGTGTGAAAGGGACTCTAAGTGTCAGACGGTCCCAGATATGGACGGAGACACAGAGATGCTTGTGCACTCCACCTGGAGAGAATATGGAAGTTTAGCGCCTCGCTTTCAGACAGCAATGCCAATTAACCAATCCACTAACAATCTCACCATCTACATACACCACTCAAACTCTAACCAAACACAACCACAAGCCTACAACACAACAATCCGCACAAACTTCACTACACTTCAACAACAAAACAAACCACACATAGACTCTCACAACAGCACACGACGACTACCCCAACCCCAGTCAACGGAATTACCGGGCTGAGGCCGCCAACAGCACATCACTGCTCTCTTGCACTTTTCCAGCTTATTCCCACTAACCCCCCTCGCTTCCCTTTTTCAGAACCGCCAGAGCAACAGGGGACCACTCCGGTGGTGATAGTGCGCGGTACAAATATCATTTAACATTAACATAGGATAACAGTAAAATAAATAAGACAATAAATAAGAGTGCGGCCAGCTGGTAGCAAGGGTAAGTGCAGACATCAGGTGTCAAGTGCTAGTAGGGGCTGTAAGGATACAGAAACAGTCCCCGAGTGCAAGGGTTGCCTGGGGGGCAGTGCAGGTGTGCAACTGGCGGGGAGGGAACCTGGGCCCGAGATCAGACGGTAGTCAGGTAGCCAGTGCAGTTTCAGATTCAGCCAGGAGATCAGCAGGGGAGACGAGGAAAGAAAGCAGAAGCAAAGAGGAAGGTCCTGAGCTGCTTCCGGAATGGGAGATGGTTCTCCTCAAGTTTCAGGGAGGCTGTTCCAATGGGAGGCCCCAGCAGAAGAAGGAGATCTACCCCCAAATCGCTGCTTGGAGAAGTGACTGACCCTGAGGGAGTTGTTGGCGAATGAGCGAAGAGATCGAGAAGGAAGATATTTAGGAAGAGAGAGTTGAAGGTATTGAGGTCACAGGCCCCAGAAGGCCTTGTGGACAATGCAGAGGCAGTGCAGAGATTTCAGTCCTGGAGAGATACGATCCCTGGGCATGAGGCCAAGGACAAGTCTTGCAATCCTGTTTTGGATGAGTTGCACAGGGCGGAGGGTAGAGGCCGACAGATTTAGAAAGAGGATGTTGCAGTAGTCCAGCCTAGAGACAACCAGAGCTCTGGAGACTGTGAGCTTCTGGGGGAAGGAGAGGAAAGGAAGAATACCTCTGAGGCAGTACAGCTGGTAGTGTGACTTCTTAGAGACATCAGAGATGTGAGGAGAGAAGGAAAGTCTGGAGTCGAAGATGACCCTGAGGTTTTTAGCCACGCAGGTGGGAGCAGGAAGAGAGCCAAGAGAGGCCGGCCAGAGAGTGACAGTGAAGGAGGGAGCAGGTGTGCCGATGAGGAGAATCTCGGTCTTACTGGCATTAATGCAGAGATCATTGGTGGCACACCACTCCTGGATGGCGGACAGACAGTCGGAGATGAGAGAAGGTGAAGAGGTGGCGGAAGGGAGCCTGAAAAGGAGTTGTGTGTCATCCGCATAGCACTGAAAGTTGGGGCAGAGAATGGCAATGTGGTGGGCAAGAAGTGCCAGATATTGGTTAAACAGCCAGCGAGAGAGGTTAGACCCCTGGGGAACACCACAGATAGAGACAGAGGAAAGGAATGACCCAAGTTGGACCTGGGAGGGTTGATCGGAGAGGAAGGAGAACAGCCTATAGTTTTATAGGGCTTAGAACTGTTTTTTTCCCTTGCTACCAATAATGAACACGGGGCCCCCATACTGATTTCTAAGGAGGTGTTAAGTGTGTATAAAGTGGCATGCTCACCTCCATGAACCTGAGCAGAGATGACCTGCCAAACCTAGTTGTCTTTAGATGTGACAATCATTGCATTATCTTCATTCGATTTTAGTGCCAGTTGGGATAATTGAATAGGGTCTAAACACCTCAGGTTCAACCCTCAGTCTATTTGCGGGAGCACCGCCACAATAGCTGAATCTGGAATCTCCGAGAAATCAATGAGTAGATCCTTTGCCACACATAAATCGTTAGAGGAGGGGGAAGGGTCCCAGGATCCACAGCCGCAGCCCCCACCCATGGAATATTCATTTTACTACCAAATCCTCTGATATCTGATGTTAATAATTTAGCACGCCTGTGAGTCTGCACACGAGCACTCCGCTGAGAAAGCCCATTAGTTGTTTTAGGCATTAAAAAGTCCATGGAGGGTTGCTGTGATTTTATTTTTTTTAGCCTAACATTCTCCAGCATTGCTGTTTTCAGCGTGTACATATATGACATAGCAATAATAACACAACACAGAAAACAACTCAATAAATGATGACATTCAAAATAAAATATTTAAATACCCCTAACACCACCAGCCCAACTGTGTAACTGCACTCTAAGATGTACTCCTAGATGCACGTGCGCTGATACGCGTGGCTGGTTTGTTTTCAAGGATTTTGGCAGGAAGGGGCAGAGCCAACCAATTTTGGAATGTTTTCTTTTTTTAAATCAATTCTGAAAACGTAATCCGTGCCTTAGTTGATAACGTCCTTCCATCGTACCACAATTCAGTAGATGAAAGATCAAAGACCAAGAGTCTACTACAGGCTCGGCATAACTGCACTCGAAGATGCACTCCTTGATGCGCATGCGCTGATGCGTGTGGATGGATTGTTTTCAAGGATTTTGGTGGGAAAGGGCAGAGTCAACCAATTTTAGAAATGTGTTTGCTGCAAGGTATGTTTATGTTCACTGTTGTGGTAAATGAAAATGATGCAAATATATTATGTTTCTTTAAAAGTAGGCATTGCCAGTATGCAAACTTCATACTGTGTTTCCAACCAGGAAAGTGTGATGGCATGGCATGAAAGTGTGAGAGATTTGTCTTTGGGAAAATAGGGGCAACAGAGTTCCTAAACCTTTTTATGGATAAAAGTCATACAATGTGCTACCTGCCCCTGCTGACACTGGATCTGCGGATCAGAAAGGGGTTTCTTCCAAGCTGCAGAAGTGAGCACCTCATTTGGAAGAATGCATCATATAATTCCACTATTTGTATTGCTTGTATTCACATCTATTTTTGTAATTTTTTTATTTATTTCCCTTCACCCATCTTCATTTTCTGCTGGTGGACTTATAAACGTTCTCGTCTGGACACATGACATCATGACCATTCCTCCTGTAGTTGATAATTGTACTCCTTTTTCGAAAGAAGAAGCCGAAATCGAAACTCCGTCCTCCCCGGACTGCACACCTATCTTCTCCTGTACAGCCACCTCTTTAGAGTGCCTGGCGGATATCAATGAATCTTGTTTTATCCAGTTTGAACAATACCCTTTGGAGGAGAGCTGGTTCGTGACCCCTCCTCCGTGTTTCACTGCAGGTGGATTAACCACTATCAAGGTGGAGACCAGCCCAATGGAGAATCTTCTGATTGAACATCCCAGCATGTCTGTGTATGCTTTCCCCAATCCCTGTCACGAAGAACAGCAGAGGAGCTGCGGGTCGGAGATGTTGCATAAGCCAAGCAAAGCGAGGTAATTTGATATTATTATAGTACGGCAAATTCATTGCAAGTTGTGCTTTGCTTGGCATTTCTTTGTCTGTATTTATCTGTAATGGGTCATTTGTCATTATTAGGTGGAAGATTCTTAGGGTGGTATCAACTACCATATGGAGATCAATGCTTATTATTAAGCCTGAAAAGTATAGTCACTAAAGTGTGTTGAAATTGTATGCCAATTCCCTTTGACAAGTTTCCTCCTAGTAATGTAAATGAGATTTGCTTGACATCATAGCAACATTAGTTTAGTTCTTTGTGCCCCATTTTGGGATTTCTAAGAGAGCTATTCCTCTTCCAGAAAATATTTGTAACTGTATATTTATTTTTATAGTAGCACACTACTCCCACACCTCAGCTCATTCAGGTACACGGGTAGACCAAAGTAATTTGCACAGCATAAAATAAATGTCCAGGTCCTGCCCACCAGATTCTGTTTTTTGTCTTCACCCTCGATTTCACCCTCTGATTTAATCTGGGTTACAGACATTTTTGCAGACTAGAACATCAATTGGACTAAATTCTCCATCATGCCTATGTCGTAAATAGTCAGCAAATAAAATGGGTCTACCACCTGGCCTTTTCAGTAGGAATCTGAGCACCTGAGCTTCCTGGACACAATCCCCACCCATAACTCCAAAAATATACTGTCCTTGAACATCTCGGTTACGGCCAATATACACCTTCACCTCTTGCACTGGAACGTGATGCTCCTCACAACTTGGGCCAGATTTAACACAGTCAAAATTAATATTTTCCTTAATATCATTCAGAATGTTTCTGCACATCAGTGATTTACAGAGCGATAGAAAAATGCAGATCGAATTTGTATGGCACCCATCGAGGAAAGCCAAGATAACACTTAAACTCAAAATGAATTGAAAGGGTACCTGCAGGTTGTAAAATGAAGTGCAGAATTGATACTCCAAGTACAGACTCTCCTGGATGAGTTCACATTGAAAGGCTGCCTGTGGCCACAAGGCACATGATCTCCGCCCTGCTTGTTGGGCCCTTAAAACAATACATCTGCAAGTTAGACAGCACAAATTCACAAGACGGATGTTTAGAGAATACACCCTGAATAGGAATCTAAATGAATACCACAGTAGCTACTACAATACATACTGTAATGGTCAGTTTGGGACATTTGGATAACTGTATGTGCTGGTTTTGCAACGCTGTCGTTGTTCAGAGGCAAACTACATCCAAATACTGGCACATGCACAGTAGACCTCTCGGTCCGCGAGTAACACAGATCAGACTGCCCTCTATTCCAGCAACTGTGCCTCTCCAGGCCTGATCACTGCCTACGGGCTTATTCCCAGCCACTTCCACAGGGTAACCACTGCCCCGGTTGGCCCTCAAACTTACCTGATCACCACTGCATGCCCGCTCCGCAAGATACACTACCAACACCTTCCCAGACAGCGCCTCCACGGCATGTGCCAACCCTCTCCCCAGGGCACTGGGTTCACCCTGAGGCACTCCACCTCCACATCATTAATATACTTTCCATTGGGTCACAGGATACAACCTCAGACCTGCGCCGTGCAACAGCTACCCAGCACGCAGCCATCCACACACCCCTTCCACCACATAATCCCCCTCCATTCCAGATACATACGCCCCACCCGCGTTCTAATCTCAAGTTCTCTCCCATGTAGTTGCTATCCAGCCTCCTTACTCGAGGAACATGACTGCTCAATTATCCTCTGGTAAGAAACTCCTTCCATCTCTATAATTCCATCTAATGTGGAGCTTTACCACTTCTAATCATCTAACTCTTCTCCCTTCCTTCCTTTTGCCATTTGGTGCACCTCTGGTCTATTACCATCTGGGCTTTTCCAATTGTTGATTATCATGTATTATTTTTCTCAAACTTGACATGCATTTATTTGTCACATCTTACTCACTTTGTCACTATACCACTTATATGCAATCTGTATGACTTGTAACATTGTTACCTAAGTCAGGTAAATTCCCAAGCTTTTTTTCTCGGGGCTCAGGACTCAAAGGGAATTCGCTCAAAGCGAAAAATAGAAGGTGAGTCTGATTACCCCTCTTTCCGTTGCCCTGATGTGTCGGCGTGACGCTCAATTACAAACTAGACAGGTTCATTCTGGCTACTCGGGGACATCATAAACCCAATACGAGCACAAACTTAGAAAAAAATAAATTCACTTTTTAATATTGTGGATAAAAACAAGAGTGACAAATGCCCTACATATAACATTACACATTTACACAATACAAAATGTGTTAAAAACCTTATTTTCATATAACAACCAGAGTACAAATGTACTCATGGAGCAAGGGGGTACAAACAACACAAAATGCTTGCTTTGTATATAAATCCCACAGTTAAATCATTAGGGTATCGAAAGAGGGGTAATCAGACTCGCCTTCTATTTTTGACTTGTAACATGACAATGTTCTTTGTCACGACTCACAACTTCGCTCACGGCAACTCGCCACCCACCCCTACACCACTTGACAATGTCACTATGGCACAACATCACAGCCTTAATAAAGTCCTGCTGGTCGAAACACGTGTTGGCTTTTTTCATGTAAATGGCACAACATGTGCTCGAAAAACAGCAACCTCATGCTAATAAAGTCCACATTACACTACTAACCGATTAGTGAGACTCCTCTTTTGCTACTGCTAGATGCACTATCCAAACAGGTGACGTGCCTTTGAAATCCAGTGCCAAGACGGACAGGGATCCCTACCCCCCCCCCCCCCCCCCGACCCCCCCCTTTGTCTACAATTCACTACACAGGACCCTTTAAGCATTGTCACTCGGGAACCCTTGATCAGGCAGCAGGAGGAACCACTGAAGACGGAACAAGATCAGTGCAGGGATTCATCATTCCACTAATGCTCTTGGCCCTACCTATCCTATACATCCACTGCCCCAGAGATGCTGACTTCTGAAACCAAGTGGGTGATAGAACTGTATTCAGTTATTGCAGTGACCATAAACCGCTTCACAAAAAGTGTTCCTCCTCCCTTGCCCCTAGACCAGTGACATATCTGAGGAAAATACCAAACCATAACAGCTCCATTTCCACCATTACCGAAAACTAAGTAAAATCTCCATGTATGTCTCCATCCCCCTTTCCTACAAAAAAAATCCAAAAGCCATCTTCTGTATAGTGATTTCCAGTTTTAGGGCTCAGAGCACTCTACCCACTGAGATGGGCTTTGCCCAAGCTTTTGCCTCCGGCGGTGAAAGCAACATCTGCCCACCCCTCAAATTAGAGAGCAATCAAATTGACCTTGCAGCCTCCCCTTTTGGCCTCTGGTGTCATTGAGGAGTAGCGATTTGTGCTCTACACATATCTCACTGACGGCCACCCACCAAGTTGTGCAATGAAAGGCAGCCTAGAATAGGGATTAGCTCTAAGCTAAATCTGGGAGTTTGCATAACTACATGCTGCTGCATTATTCAGGATCAGCCTTTCATACTGTAAACTGTTTTCCTTCAGAGCTACTTCCATTACTCCACCCCCTTCATTTCTAGTACTTAGACAGCCACCATGGAGGCCTAGGACACTGGTGATAAACTGAGACTGGTTGTACATTTTTAAAATTGCAGATACCCCACAGTTGTTCACCTTAATGAAAACCTTGTCCAAGAGCCTTAAAGACCAGTCCGTTCTAGCTCCAGTCTGTTCCCTTTCTACTAGAGCTTTGATTTCTAATACTGCCTCAAATATTTTACACAATTTGTTGGAGTTCTGCAATGGTCCACAATGCTACCTTTCATGTTTGTTGATGTCTTCTTAACCGTGTGATGTAGGTTCATAATCCTTCCTTCAACCATTTGCCCTGATGGCCACCCCAAATCCTTCCTTACTGTCCCCCACTCCCGCTCCCATATCCCTGAGTCTCCTTGGTTGACCCAGTGCATGAGGTACTCTTGTCAGTGGCACAACAACAGAGACTACAAAACAATGGTTGACATGACTCATTGGCTGATGTCATAGTGCCCCTGTCTACACATTAATACAGCTTCCTTTGATTGGCTGCTTTTCCATAACCCACAAAAACGATGGCGTGTGCAGTGCATACTCCTGATGTAAGGTGAGCTCTATTAGGAGTGTGCATTCTATGTTTCATTGTCCATGAATGGCCGCACCAATTCAGTGAGCCATAATTGTACTTGTTGCAGATTGTCTGACTCCAAAGCCTTACACTGTAATGGAGAACATTCAGACCGTTTGTATTTTCTCACATTTAGATACGCCAGCCTTCTGTATTCTGTTTTTCATATCTAGCTTTTCTCTTGGGCATGTATCTGGATACTAGGAGACATGTTTTCTGCGATTGTACCTAGGGTATTTGAAATCTACGGCTTTCATTTGTGTTAATTTTGTCGTCTAGCCCAAAGCTGCAATTCACGGCTGTCAAAGGGTGGGTGAGCAGTCACTGTCTGAAGCTCAATTCTAATAAAGTCTAAGCTCTGATTGTAGCAGAACTCCTGGGATTCTACATTTTTGCCATCTGCTAAAAGATCCTATTTAATCCCCACTTTTGGGGAGTAAACTCTTAGGTTTAAATTACACCACTCATTGTCTTTGGCAGGTCTGCAGACTATAAACGTTGTCCTTTGCTGCCATCTTTTATAGCAAGACCTTCGTTTTTACAGCCACAATAGCCTCAAGATTGGACTAGCGGCCTCCCTATACCATGGTACCCCACTCTATCTGATTAAACCTCTCCAGGTGATAGAGGATGGATCATGCTACACCCTCTTCTCTGGAAGTTGATTTGGCTGGCTATGTAATATGTTTGCATAAAGCCTCACATGACTTTTCACTATCCCTGCCTCCTTAAAGGAACAATATTATGTCCCTATCAGTACTCTCAGCTTGAGTGCTGCTCTCTTTGCTGTTGGTTCTGGCCTACAGTTTTTTTTGTTACTCCCCTCCTATGGCACTCTATGGTGTTAAGCTATTTGTCATAACGAATCATCTAGCCTTTTGTTTGGCAATTTAAAACGTGTTTTTCCAGCTTAGTTACTCTTCTTCAAGTTTCCTATCAAATGCCCACTGGTTTACAAGCACCTTTCTAAAACCAAAGAAATACACATAAACAAAGTAATAATGCCACCAAAGAAATTGCCATTGGCAAAGCACCCCCAAGCTCTGCCAGCCTGCCTGGACATGTTAGGAAGGATGGGAGAGGAGGGCAGCACAATTGACAAAGCACTGGTATACAAGCACAACATCCCTGCTTTCCCTTCTGTCAGCAAGGAGGAGGCATGGCAGTATCGGGAGGTGGGGAAGGGAAGTGGGGCAGTAGGGCATCTGCATTTAATGCTGGTTGTGGAACTTCCCAAATCAGGCAGCCTTGTTCTGCTAAAAACACTTATTCTGTGAGAGACTTCTGTCTCCTGCTGCCCATTTCCTGAATAACCACAGCTTTTGGTGAAACGTAGTGGTGTGCAGATACATACATTTTCTATAATGAGTGAAAATGAGCACTACCTCTAAAATTTGTATACATTAGACCTGTCACTCCGATACAAGACTCGTCATGAGTAAACATTCACTTACTCATGTAACAACTCTGGAGATACAAGAGAATTAACTAAAGTAGACTTCTTTAAGTAGAATGTAAATCTCTGAGCAGATAATCTAAAAGTGCACTTGCTTTTTGTTTACACAGATCTGTACAGGTAATTCCTATTCCCCCCCCCCCATTATTATTGCATGTTACAGGTTAATTCAGTGGTGTTAGCCGTATCAGTGGAGAACTTCAACTGAGTCCCCAAATGGTTTACGGCTCGCCTAGGGTAAAATGCACATGATTTGCACACAACTCCAAATAATGATCAATCATTGGCAGTGTAAGGAATAACCAATCAAAGTCTGCTGGCATAAAGACTTCCACTTTCAGTATTGGTGTTCTGTAGGAGAAATCCTGACTTCCCTTTCTGCCACAGTCTGGTGTGCTGCTGCATACTTGGACCTGCTGTGCTCTCTTCCCACCTGTTGTCTCACTATGGTGTGATGCAGTATGTTGCAGTGCAAATGTCCCAGAAACCGTGCATTCTAGGGTGGAGGACTGGTCCTTCTACGACTACATTGATGTTTTGCTGATTTCAGGAAACCATCTCGTGTGTGAAGGTGCTGGAATCCGGGGAAAGGGGTGGGGTGTCTAAAGGTCATGTAGCCAGTGTTTGGAGGGTCCTAACAGGTAACTTTACAAAATGTGGTGCAGATTGGTGAAACTGTGTGGAATTGTATAGGGAACAACGCTTTGCCAAACCCACAAACAAATTTTGACTTTTATAAATATAGATTATAATGGTATTTATTGAGCACGGACCTGGCTTCAGAAAGCAACAAGAGGGCTTTACAGAGGTATACAACAATACAGATACATAACGGAGCGCTTTACAGAGGTATACAACAGTACAGATGCATAACAGAGCTATTTTCAGAGGTAACAGACAGATGTACAGCAGGTCCCAGAGGAGGGGTACAGCTGTACCAGGTGGCGGGGACGAGAGGAGCAGGCTATGTCTAGCGAGTCAGGTGTGTAAGGAAGGCATGCTATCAACAGTAAGACAGACCCAAGTGACCACAGAAAAACACCTATCTAATCCTTAATCTAAAGATGGGAGCAAGCTACGACCATCAAATAAATAATGCTGTCCTGGTGGTGTCTTGTCAAAATAAAAGGGCCTATACTAATAAACCTATTGTCAATCCTTACCTCTAAATATAAATGGTGTGGGAAACAATGTTATGCAGAAAAGTGTTCAAGAAGCCATATGTCGGGATATTCAAGCCGTAGGCTTGCCTTCCCCACATTTTCAGCATGGGACAAGGCTGTACACTCTAGCTTAGCACAGGACAGTCTCTGGCTTCTCTAGCACAAGGGCGCAGTTCAAAACTTCAACATCATGGCCTTCTGTGTCAAAGTCTCTTTGCCATTCAGAGTCTCTTCTCTCAGGGCGTCTTTTGCAAAAAAATAAAATAAAGTTTCTTTCCTTTCTAGGATCTCACATATACACAATTTTCTTAGGTGATTTGCTATTCACCTCAGACCCCCCTCTGCCGGGCTCAGATCCTTACTTAGACACACAATCTTCAATTAGTCTGCCTCTGCTGGGTTCGGACCAATTTATCTACTTTAACACAAGCTTGCTTTAACCCAAAGCTTTCAATTGATCTCCCTCTGCCGGGCAGGGACCAACTTTATCAACTTTGCCATAAACTTTCTTTACTGTATCAACATCGAAGACTTTCGATTGTGCGCAAGATTTAGCTTGACCCGTCACAGGACCACTTCGATTCACAATCCTTTGCCACTCTTTCACTTTTGTCAACTCTCAGCTGGATACCTTGCAGAGATCTTTAACTGAGAACACATGCGGTGCCGGACCACTCTGACAAAGGTATCGTAACATGGTTTCAAAAGTTCACTCACCTTATCTGCAGTTCAACTTTACTTGTGTTGGTTATCACACGTGTTTCAAACAATGTTCGTTCCAGCGCTCGCCATACAAT
Source organism: Ambystoma mexicanum (assembly GCF_040938575.1). Classification (NCBI taxonomy): domain Eukaryota; kingdom Metazoa; phylum Chordata; class Amphibia; order Caudata; family Ambystomatidae; genus Ambystoma; species Ambystoma mexicanum. The sequence goes on from NC_090933.1 coordinate 884,965,407, forward strand.
GTTGCTGCGTGCAACCTTGGCTTCAACACAGACCGGTCTTGTATCGGTCTCTCCAGCTCACCAGCGGTGTTGATTTCGCTAATGCTGCTTTGTTGTTGGAGCCAATGACAGTACTACGGTAGCTGGTGATTCTCCCCGCCTTGATTATTAATGCGGGAGGGCCCCGGGTACCTCCGACGCACAATGCAGGATTCTTCAGCCCGGTTTACTGGTCTTAGGCTTTCTTTTTGCGAGGGTTCATGAAAGTAACGGTTCTTTGTCGAAAAGGTCAAGACAACTTCCCTCCTTTCAATCCCCTTCTGTTTCGCTGTCTTTCTGTACAGGGAGGGGGTACCATGCATCAGAGCTGCTCCTCTTTGCGGCAGTAGCTCTAATGCACTGCACGGCCAAGCCTACTATTTGGGCTAAAGGACACACGTTAAGTTTTGTGCTATGTTATTACTGCGGGGTTGGGTGCCTTTAAGCTCTGCGCTCGGTGCAATAAGATTGCCGTTGGTGTAACACTATTATTCAATGGAATAGCAAACAAGCAGTATTATATTGCAAATTGCAATGCAATACTGCTTATTATATGCCTTGCACTATTGATAAAGTCAACGGTGGTTCTTTTCCATGCATACTGTTGCCCTTGGAAGGTAAACACAAATAGGTTTTGTATGTCCTTTGCTAGAAACACACACCAATATCCAGCTGTTAAGGGATAAAGTCCTTTGAACCGTGGATTTGGGCAAGGCCTTCATCAATGAATCAATTAATGGGAGGAGCCACCTTGACACAGGTACTCTCTTATTCAGTTCTCTCAAAGTTGCACATAATCGCCACTGACCATTGGGGTTCAACATGCCTAATATAGGCGTGTTTGAGGTACTGTTAATGGGTCTAATGATTCCGCTGTACTCATACTTTTTGATTATTTCTGCCAAAGACTCAGGCCATGGGTAGCCTATATTGTCACATAAAGACAGGTTCCCTAACATAACCTTGTTGCGGTTTAAGAAACATGCAGGTTTCTAGCAAATGCATCCTTGAATTATAAAAATATTTTCCTCAACTGGTCTTTCTCCAACTCATTTGTGCATGCATCTGCCGCTTGGACTTGTTCCTCTACCATTTTAGAAAATTCTGGAAAATCCTCCAGAGGAGGAATCGCTATGATTTCTTCTAATTGTGTGGCAGTATATCTTTGAATAGACGCCACTCTCAGGTATCCTGGCATTTCAGCCTCTGCCTCAATTTACTGTTTTTCTTCTCTCATTTTCATCCACCTGGAATAGAATGCAATTATCCTGGTGATGACTAATCGCATCTTTTGGTTCATACGGATACACTGACTGAAATCTGAAGATCCCTTTTGGTGTGGAGTCTAAAGACTCAGGCAGTTCACCCTGTGAAGTGACATAGCTTTCAGGAATATTCCCAATAACTGGTTGTTCAAATCCGCAGAGTAATATGATTTTTGCATTGCCATCCCTAATGGTGTACCTTCCTTCAAGTAAATCTCCTGACATCCTTTAACTACCAGTATCCGGATTGGACCATCCCCAACTTCTATCAATGGTGTGTATTAAAACTCTTGCCACTGTTTTCTCATGGTTTCATTGATACAGGCAAATGCATCAGACTGCATACTCTTTTGTCCCCTTTTGGATTTCAATGATACTGTAAACTGCATTGTGAATGCAGGAATAGTAACATCTTTTTGTATTTGAAGTTCGACTGCATACAACATCATTTGTGCACAAAAGTATGCTCCCTTCTATTCTCAAATTCGCATGCTGCTCCACCCAGTCTGGACCAAGCATTTTGATTTAAAAAAAAAAAAATAATCTAAAACCATACTCATTCTGTGCATGATATCATTTCCACTTACAATCCAAATATAGTGATGGATGCTTTTGAATCCTATTTTTATTTTGACATGCATCTCCCCACAAGCCTGCCTATGTCCCAAATCAGGGCTGTTTAATCAAAATATTTGTTGACTTTTTATTTTAAAACTTGGTATTTCTTTCCTGTCAAGCATTTGTTCATGCACGTTCTCATTAATGAAACTCCTCTCCTGTCTAGGGCCAATACTGTTTTAATCATTTCTGGATGCCCATTCATGTGCACTAGTATCCGTGCCTGACCTTCATTCATGTATCTCTGTGGTTGAAGTATATTTTTCCTGATCTGACACCAAAGCATTACATCATCATTTAGCAACGTAATGCGTCTTCATCCACTTGCTTTTGGCAGTTTTTCTTGGAATACACAGCCATTGTGAAGATATACCACTACCGCTCTCTCTGACTTGGTAATGGTGTGACATTCTTTTGCACTGCTAACCTGGCTCACCACTTTTTGAGGCTTCTTGGCCAAAAACCACTGAACACCATTTACCTCATCAATTAGCAGCGACAGTCACTTCAGACATGTTGTGTGTAATAGAAATGGGGTCTCCTCAATCGGCTCCACCAGTATCTCTTGACCATTGAAATTATGCACAGGGCCCTCAATCTGTCTTTATTTCAAAATGTTTTGTTGCTGTTTCCCTTCATTAATGCTGTCCACCATTTTCCATGACATTGGGCCTCATCACGAGTTGGGCGGTATCCCAGCGGCATTACTGCCGAGATACCACCTGGGCTAATAGCTTCACCGCCAACCGGTCCGGTTCTATTAACGCCAGATCAAAGGTTGTGCGGTAATGGGTATTCCCCATTGAGTCCATTGTACCCAATGGGGCATTTTCGGTGCAATGAGCGTGCGCTAATAGCGCCCGAAAATGGCTGTTAAGTTGGCGCATTTACCCCCTTACTGCCGTGTTGCACAGTGATTCTGATGGTATTAGGATGCGCTGCTTCACTGGTGCTCAAATTGTCTCATAGATACCCTTGTCTGCCTCCCTGGACAGGGGATATTGCCTAGCTAGTGGTAAAATGATTCCTGGCTTCAATTATATTTTCACTGTTCCTATCCCTTTCAGAAGCCCCACATCATAGGGACTTGTGGTCCATAAGTTGCTGGGGACCTTTGCCAGATCTTCCTTGAGAAATGTTGATGGTGCTTTTAGCATCATCGCCATTCTCTGTGGTTCCTCTCTCTTCCTCGAGAAATGTCGATGGTGCTTTTAGCATCATCGCCATTCGCTGTGGTTCCTCTATGTAATGTATTTTCACCCAGTATGTGATGCTAATTCCAAACACTACCTTGTGATATCCAGTTGTCCCCCACTATTACTGCCTCTCAGTCTAGTGGCACCATCGTCCCTTCTTTCTCGTCTAATGGTAATTCTGGCCTGAACATGTACTCATATGGAATGTGCACATTTTTCCATGAATCCCTGGGAGCCATGCTATTATTATTTCAGTCCCATACCGAAATAGTTACTCATCTGCTGGCACCCCCTCTGTACCTTGTGTCCACAATAAGCTTGAATAATCTCCTTCATGTTTATAAGGTGTATCCCAGGTGTGGAACACACTATCCCCTTGTCAGTGAATGAGATGGTCATGTCTCTTCCCCATTATGTTTACTGGTGTCTGTCGGGAATACTGTAAGGGTAGCTAGATCATGCTCTTCTATAGAAAGTGCAATATCGTCTGTAAATGGAACCAATTCCATCACCTCAGAGAATCCTTGAGCGTTCATGGCATCACCTGACATTCTATACTTAACTTCCCGGATGCAGGATCTATTCGCCTCTGTGTCTACAAGAAAGTAAAACGTTTTATCACCTATCGTCACCCCTATGCGTGGTTCCTCCGCTGGGTTGGGTGTAATCGATAGGCTGGAACACATCAGGTCCATCTGTGAGCTGTCCTATTGAGGGCATAATGACATTCCATTTCCTACAAATGGGTTCCCCCCACTACAGTAATCCCACCTCGTTTCCTAATGGGAGTCATTGTCATGGAGTCTGTGCATGCCAGTGTCCCGTGGTTTGGCTGTGCCGTGTATGATGGCTATGTGTTATTCTGCATCTGCAGTATCTGTGGTGCCTGTGTACACTGTTGCACTGGCACCTGCATTTGTGGTGTCTCTGTCATGGGCTGTTGTGTCTGTGGGTATGCATTTGGTGTCTGTCCTTGTTGTGTCTGGTCCTGGGCATAATACTCATTCTGTTGCTGGCTGGTATTGCATTCCCACATTCTGTGGCATCCCCCTCTGCTTCTACATACCCCAGAGATATGTCCTATCTGTCCACACACCCAATCAAAGTCTGCTGGCATAAAGACTTCCACTTTCAGTATTGGTGTTCTGTAGGAGAAATCCTGACTTCCCTTTCTGCCACAGTCTGGTGTGCTGCTGCTGCATACTTGGACCTGCTGTGCTCTCTTCCCACCTGTTGTCTCACTATGGTGTGATGCAGTATGTTGCAGTGCAAATGTCCCAGAAACCGTGCATTCTAGGGTGGAGGACTGGTCCTTCTACGACTACATTGATGTTTTGCTGATTTCAGGAAACCATCTCGTGTGTGAAGGTGCTGGAATCCGGGGAAAGGGATGGGGTGTCTAAAGGTCATGTAGCCAGTGTTTGGAGGGTCCTAACAGGTAACTTTACAAAATGTGGTGCAGATTGGTGAAACTGTGTGGAATTGTATAGGGAACAACGCTTTGCCAAACCCACAAACAAATTTTGACTTTTATAAATATAGATTATAATGGTATTTATTGAGCACGGACCTGGCTTCAGAAAGCAACAAGAGGGCTTTACAGAGGTATACAACAATACAGATACATAACGGAGCGCTTTACAGAGGTATACAACAGTACAGATGCATAACAGAGCTATTTTCAGAGGTAACAGACAGATGTACAGCAGGTCCCAGAGGAGGGGTACAGCTGTACCAGGTGGCGGGGACGAGAGGAGCAGGCTATGTCTAGCGCGTCAGGTGTGTAAGGAAGGCATGCTATCAACAGTAAGACAGACCCAAGTGACCACAGAAAAACACCTATCTAATCCTTAATCTAAAGATGGGAGCAAGCTACGACCATCAAATAAATAATGCTGTCCTGGTGGTGTCTTGTCAAAATAAAAGGGCCTATACTAATAAACCTATTGTCAATCCTTACCTCTAAATATAAATGGTGTGGGAAACAATGTTATGCAGAAAAGTGTTCAAGAAGCCATATGTCGGGATATTCAAGCCGTAGGCTTGCCTTCCCCACATTTTCAGCATGGGACAAGGCTGTACACTCTAGCTTAGCACAGGACAGTCTCTGGCTTCTCTAGCACAAGGGCGCAGTTCAAAACTTCAACATCATGGCCTTCTGTGTCAAAGTCTCTTTGCCATTCAGAGTCTCTTCTCTCAGGGCATCTTTTGCAAAAAAATAAAATAAAGTTTCTTTCCTTTCTAGGATCTCACATATACACAATTTTCTTAGGTGATTTGCTATTCACCTCAGACCCCCCTCTGCCGGGCTCAGATCCTTACTTAGACACACAATCTTCAATTAGTCTGCCTCTGCTGGGTTCGGACCAATTTATCTACTTTAACACAAGCTTGCTTTAACCCAAAGCTTTCAATTGATCTCCCTCTGCCGGGCAGGGACCAACTTTATCAACTTTGCCATAAACTTTCTTTACTGTATCAACATCGAAGACTTTCGATTGTGCGCAAGATTTAGCTTGACCCGTCACAGGACCACTTCGATTCACAATCCTTTGCCACTCTTTCACTTTTGTCAACTCTCAGCTGGATACCTTGCAGAGATCTTTAACTGAGAACACATGCGGTGCCGGACCACTCTGACAAAGGTATCGTAACATGGTTTCAAAAGTTCACTCACCTTATCTGCAGTTCAACTTTACTTGTGTTGGTTATCACACGTGTTTCAAACAATGTTCGTTCCAGCGCTCGCCATACAATGTTGCCGCGTGCAACCTTGGCTTCAACACAGACCGGTCTTGTATCGGTCTCTCCAGCTCACCAGCTGTGTTGATTTCGCTAATGCTGCTTTGTTGTTGGAGCCAATGACAGTACTACGGTAGCTGGTGATTCTCCCCGCCTTGATTATTAATGCGGGAGGGCCCCGGGTACCTCCGACGCACAATGCAGGATTCTTCAGCCCGGTTTACTGGTCTTACGCTTTCTTTTTGCGAGGGTTCATGAAAGTAACGGTTCTTTGTCGAAAAGGTCAAGAGAACTTCCCTCCTTTCAATCCCCTTCTGTTTCGCTGTCTTTCTGTACAGGGAGGGGGTACCATGCATCAGAGCTGCTCCTCTTTGCGGCAGTAGCTCTAATGCACTGCACGGCCAAGCCTACTATTTGGGCTAAAGGACACACGTTAAGAGACAAGTGGAGCAGCACATGTGCGTTTGATGGTAAACTGTGTTAAAAAAAAGAGCGAGAGACTGCAACCAGGTTTAGTGGTTGGCGCGCACATAAATGTACATACGTAATGATCAGTGATTAGACAATCTGTGATCATGCCAAGCAGGTGCACAAGGGTATTGTCTGTGAGCACACCAAGCACACAACTGACATGGCTAATATTCCTGGCCCAGCGCTTTTTTTAGCCCAAGGTGGAGGGGAACCATTTATTAGGTGGAAGGATTGAAAAGAGGATTTCCTAAAATATGTGCTTGCAGTTTACAGGCCTAACTATTCTTTAGAGCGTACGGATCACTGTTTGGATCATGGAGGTCAGGCGGTTTTGAAGATACTCCCTGAGCCGTTAGTGGACGAAGGCATTTGAAACCAACTCATTGAAACTTGATAAACATTATGATGTCAAGGAAAATGTGATCCTTGCTAGATATCAATTTGCCACCAGAGAGCAAAAGAAAGGAGAGAGTATTGAAGAGTTTCTCACGACTTTGCGGGAATTTGCAGTTAAATGTCAATTTAAGGTGTGTGTTGTGATTAACTTTGCATTCATCTGGTGCAAGTGACTAGAATCTTGAGATGGAATGCAGGGCTGAGAATGTTTATCTATGAGTGAGTTCCAGGTTTGTTAGTTGCAAGGATGTAAGCCCTGAGAGAGGATGCCGGTGGGTGTCCTATGTCCCCTTTTACTTACCTGACTCTAAGAACTGTATTTGGTGTACCTAAACTTAAGTAAATAAGTTAACAGTTCACTGGAGTGTCAGAGTCATTTGTGGCCAAACCCTGAACACAACACTGGCGACGTGGATGGGATCTGGCTGTGCTGGGGGGACAGCACCAAAGGGAGACACCCCCCCCCCCCTCTGAGAAGTGATCCTCTCTCAGGTAAGAGCGCTGGATGGCTGTGAGGCACTGCAAGTGCAGTGAGGGCAATTGAGGTCCAGACAGAGGTGCTACAGAGGAAGAGGGGGCAAGAAAGGCCCAGACAGAGGCGCTACGAAGGCACTGGAATCACAGAGCAGCTATGGATGTAAAGGTGCTGCATGAGGCAGTGGAGAGGTTCTGCCAGGGCAGTGAGGTGCTACAATGGGCAATGAGATGTTGCAGAGGCAGTGAGGTGCTGCATGAAGAGGTGCTGCGAGGGCAGTTAGGCGCTGCAACAGGCAGTGAAGAGGTGCTGCAGAGACAGTGAAGTGCTGCTAGGGGCAGTGAGATGCTACAGAGGCAGTGAGGCGCTGCATGAAGAAGTGCTGCAAGGGCAGTGAGGTGCTGCGACAGGCAGTGAAGACGCGCTGCAGGGGCAGTGAGGTGCTGCGTTAGGCAGTGAAGAGGTGCTGCGTGAGGCAGTGAAGAGGTGCTGCATGAGGCAGTGAAGAGATTCTGCAAGGGCAGTGAGGCACTGCAAGATCCAGTTAAGAGGTGCTGCAAGAGGCAGTCAAGAGGCGCTGCAAGAGGCAGTGAGTGGTCGCTGCAGAGGCTGTGAAGTGCTGCATGGTGCAGTGAAGAGGTGAGGCGCTGCGAGGGCAGTGAAGTGCTGCACGGGGCAGTGAAGAGGCACTGCATAGGGAGTGAAGAGGCACTTCAGTGACAAGGGTGTGCTGCAAAGGGCAGTGGGGACAAGAAGTTCTAGTGTTGAAAGGTACAACGGTCTGCTGTAAAGTGCAGTGGGCTCTGTGAGACTTATGGTTATTAGAAGGAGCTGTGAAGTTCATTGGAGCAGCAAGGTTCAATCATTCATTGGCATGGTGAAGTTCAAGGTGGCAGTCTCTCATAAAGCATTTAAGAGAATTGAGACTGTACAAACATTCAGAAGAGTTGGAAGTTGTTAATGGATCTGGGAGGGGCCTGGGGCCCATGGACTGTGCAAACATCTGTTGCGCCAAGGCTACAAGCTATTGGTCATAGTGAAGGCAGCTGAGATCACTGACAAAGTTATCCGATGTCAGCGCTTACCTTTGACTGGAACCGAAGGTTGCTGCGGTTGGCTTGAGTGGAGTCCTGGAGTTCGGCATGAGTGCTGCAGCGGGAGGCCTGACTCAGTTATGAAGTTTGATGGGGATGGGAGCTCTGTGTTCCTCCGTTACTCTCTATGCAATGGTGAAGTAGGAGAGAATGCAGAGGTGCTGGCGATTAGAGTTGAGATACTAGAGCTGATATATATTAGTTTATTAGAGTGATGTTGTAGGTACATGTCTCTCTCTTTAATTGAGTTATGTAGTTTAACATATTTCTCTCCACAGGCGGACTACTGTCCATTACATGTGTAAAAAGGTGCAATGGTTGAGGTGAACCGTTGAGCGGACTACTGTCCATTACATGTGTTGCATGTGTAAAAAGGTGCAATGGTTGAGGTGAACCGTTGAGCGGACTACTGTCCATTACATGTGTTGCATGTGTAAAAAGGTGCAATGGTTGAGGTGAACCGTTGAGCGGACTACTGTCCATTACATGTGTTGCATGTGTAAAAAGGTGCAATGGTTGAGGTGAACCGTTGAGCGGACTACTGTCCATTACACTGTCTGTATAAAAAGGGAAATGTTGTTCCTAGACTTTGGTGCCATTGTTTTGGCATATGTTGGTAGACATGTATGCAGTGATGTGTGAGTGAAATAAGATATTAAGGTTTTGAGTGTTTATTAAATCTTCATTAGAGTTATTAAGTTGATAACAGTGTTCATCATTAGCTGTTCTATGTAGGCATATTAATATGTTCTCTCCACAGGTGGACTTTTAATTTTAATCCACAGATGGACATTGATGTTAATGTTAATAGATTTTGAAGTGGTGATAGGGTCTAAACCTTTTGGAGTTGGTTGTGGTTATATATGAAATGCTTTGAATAATCTTTTGTTTTTCAGGTGGGACTTTACTGGACAAATCTTTTGATGAAATATTGATCTTGCCACCGATACCTTACTGTTCTTGTTGTTGTCCCTATAGGGGAAAGATGTGTTGTGATTAACTTTGCATTCATCTGGTGCAAGTGACTAGAATCTTGAGATGGAATGCAGGGCTGAGAATGTTTATCTATGAGTGAGTTCCAGGTTTGTTAGTTGCAAGGATGTAAGCCCTGAGAGAGGATGCCGGTGGGTGTCCTATGTCCCCTTTTACTTACCTGACTCTAAGAACTGTATTTGGTGTACCTAAACTTAAGTAAATAAGTTAACAGTTCACTGGAGTGTCAGAGTCATTTGTGGCCAAACCCTGAACACAACAGTGTGTTGTCGGGAAGAACATGTACGAGACCAGCTAATGATAAGGTGTGCTGAGGATAAGGTGCTATGGAGACAGAAGTACCCAATTCTTGACAGAGCAGTCGAAATAGCAAAACCTGTTGAACATACAACATTGTGCATTAAAGAGGTGGTCAAGGAGACTGAAATTAATGCAGGTAGCACGAGGAAGGTGGTTGATCTGACTGAAGCCAATGTGGTACTCAAAGACAGACTGAACAATAAACCCTAGTTTAAAATGGACAGTCCGAGACCATGAGTAAGGAAGTTGACTGGAGAAACAGATGAAAAGATAAAGATGTGGAGTGGAGGAGCAGAGGAAGGGGGAGTGGAACCCCTAATAGTCGAAAAGAAGTCACTGGTTTTCGTGCTGTTGCTCGCCCAACCAGGGGTGGCTACAGACGTGGGAGACTGAACATTTTGAAGGGATATAGTGCACTGCTATGTTTGAGTGCAGACTCTGTGGTAGAAGGAGGGGCTCCTGCAGAAGTGTTGTCGATTCTGGAGTGGCAATGTTGGAGCTGTGGATGAAGATGTGCATGATTTTGAGGAATTTTATGAAGGATTGGATGTTATTCAACTGATGGATGCCATATGTGAAGGCAAGATAAAGAAGTCCAAAACCTGGATTGTTGTTAATGGGACAGCGATAGAGATGCTGGTTGACATTGGGGCTGACTACACTTTGTTCAGCAAGACGTCATGGGAGAAAGAACTCAACAAGTGTGTTTTGAGAGAAAGTCGAAGTCGTTGTAAAAAGGGTAACATAAAAATGTTACATGAGAAACTAGACAAAGGGGATACTAAGTAACGCCTCCTGCACCCTATTGTAAGCTAGTTTGTGCTGGGTCTAGAAAGTTACAAAATGGAAGTAAAGTCAATTTCACTTCACTGCTCTTGGGAACAATAGTTTCACCATGAGAAGGTATTTAAGCATTCGGGAAATCTAAGAGACTTCCTTGTGCCACTGCACTGAAGGTGCTGTGTGTCACAATGCAAAGATGATGTCTATGGAGTTTGTCATACTCCAAAGTAAAAAGAAACACAAAGTATAAATCACAGCAAAAATACATGAGAGAGTGGGAAAAACGTCTCACTCTCTCCAGGTTAGAGATTAAAAGTCCTAAAGTCCAGCAAAATAGCTGGAATTTGCACATTCCTGAGAATTCTCCCTAAAAGTCATCTATGTTCTAATATGTGGCTCCTTTTTTTTCACCATCTTCAGCCTGGTTGACCTTTTGTTAGCCCTTTTTCTACCATTCTAGGAGGGGAAGGTCTGTGTGTGTTTTGCCTTTGTTGGGAACCTATGGGTGTACCCGCCTAGGCTTCCAGTGTGTCTGCCCAGGCATGAGGTGGGGGAGGAATTTTTCACTCCACTGCCCTTTGTCTGCCTGACTGCCTGTATGGAACCAGTGCCCACTGTGGGGCTGGCTGTCCTGATGGAACAGCCACCCGTCCCTTTCTGTAAACTGCGGAGTGTGATTGCAGAGGAGTGTGTGCTGAACTTGAAAAAAGGCTTAGGTTCCTGTGGTGAAAGGCAATTCGACCACTGGAAACAGAAGTAACTGAAGAAGACAACCACAGATGCCTGCAGACCATTTGCAACACTCTGAAGCGACCACTGCTCTCCTGCCCTCGTTTTCTATGCGACCGGTGAGCTCCGAGACAACTTCTTCCCTTTGGCTGGTGTGACCAACCAGCCCTGAGACTAACTATAATCTCTGCCATCTCTCGAGGTACTGTGCCTGTCCAGAGCTGCAGACCGCGAATACTGGGAGACCTCCTCCCCAATTGCACTGCGCTCTGCTTTGAGAGGTTGAATCCGTCCAAGTCTTTTCTGAGATCCAGGTGAACCTCCAAAGACACAATCCGACTCATCCAAGTCTCCTCATCAGAACTCCAGGAATAGAAGAATAATCAAATGTGTGAATCGTGTCCGTTGTTGGTGCTGCAGAAAAGGCTCCAAAACCACAGACTGACCAGAGAAGTTGAGGACATCTGTGCCAGAAGTCCTCTCTCGAGACAGCTGCCGAGGCATCCAGTTCAGTGTCCTGACTTTCGTCACCAGACCAAGGAATCTGGAGACCGGGTCCATTGCTGGTGTACAGAGGGGAATCCAGTCACAACATTTCTTCTAACCTAAGGTACTGTGGGGTGAAAATGTATTACTTCCCTTCAACCAAGAAGCTGCTCCAGAATGTTGAAGTGCACAAAGAGGTGTCCAGGGTGTCTACTCTTACCTCTGATCCAAGCTGTCGGATTGTGTCCCTTTTACGAGTCCTTTAACAGGGTCTCCAACGTTGTGTTAATTCTTCTAGCATCTTTAACTGGAGACTGAAAGTATCCAATGGAACGTTTGCTGTTCTGCTGCTTCGTAGGATTTGAGCCCTCTCTGGACTGACTTTTACATAGAGTTAGGGATCGGACTTTAAAAGCATTAGTTTGCTCCGAAACTGCCTCTAGAACCTTAAACTCTGCTACTATTTGACTAACCAACCGTTTTGCTTCCTAAAAGACTTTTAAACTTATGTGGTTTTGCTAGCTAAATACAATTACCGAACATCATGTCTGTGCACGAGTGTGCAGCCATACTGATGATACGGTAGAAGTGTCATTAGTGTCAAACTCTGTAACACTTGTACCACGAGCAACTATAAACTAAGCAGTTGCATTTGAAAGTATTTGGAATTAATCGTATGTGTGTTGGTTAAGTGATATAAGTGTTCTAAGACATTCTTTGTGTAAATAATAAATATATATTTTAATATAAATGTATTGGTGTGTTTCTTTGGATTACTGTACTAACTGGATTCAGTGTACTTATCTACAGCTCACGTCTTCCTCTTATGATGGGCCTGATTGCTCTGCCACTCTACCAAGGTTCCATTAGTTGGGGACCTGTATACCATTGGGATAGTTTTATGAAGTCTTACCTCAAGTGAATTTTAGGAAAATTCCCATAACAGTTTTCTACTGCTGTGGATATTGTTTTGTACGTTCCAGCCAACTCTGCTACCTGGTTACTCCTGGGACCTACCTATGCTCATGGTCAATGATGGGATGCCTTTGCATTTGACCCATACATTCCCGATTCCTGCTACCAATTTCTTTTCAGGGTCATTACTCACGTGGTATGCACACCCATCCACATATACGGTTGGGAGATTTCTACATTTTTTCTCCATCAAAGGCCTTGTGTGGTGATTGTTCAAATTCAATTAAATCTGTTTCTGATTCTGTACTATCTGTAGTACCTACACATGCACAGTCATGCAATTCTGCCAGCCCCTAAGCAAATGGACTTCTTTTATTCTGCCCATATCTCACTTCTACATGGAATCCCTGTAATGCCAATGTCCACAATGTAATTCTTGATTGGGCTATATTTCCTGATCTGACCCCTACTCCATAAAAATTGTGCAGGGGTTGATGAGTAGTCTCAACAATCGCACGCTCTCCTTGAATAATGGGGCGGAAATGTTGTAATGCCCAAACAGTCGTCAATAGTGCTTTTTCACATTCATTAAATTTGGTTTCGACTTGTGATAAGTTTTTGCTGGCATATGCAATGGTCTTGTGATTTGAATCATGCTTTTGATACAAGACTACTGACATTCAAAAGGTCTTTGAACCCTTTTGCTAGGAAGAAATTCTGATTCTTCTTTGAATAGGCCAAACATGAGGCCCTTAATAAACCTTCAACTTGGCTACCACCTCACGCTGTTCCTGTCTCCATTTCCAGGGCACACCCTGTTTCAGTAACTTAGTCAATGGCTGTGTGATTTCCACATAGTCTTCAACTGATTTCCTGTTGTAACTTGTCATCCCTAACATGCTGTTCAAACCCTTCAGATTTGTGGGATCCTTCAACTTTTGAATGGCTTCTACCTTTTTCTTCTGCGGGTTCAATCCCTGGTCCGTGACTTCATGTCCCAAGAAATGTACCTTTTTTCTGCACTACTGCGCCTCCTGCAATGATACCTTTTCCCCATCCTTTAGCAAATGTCTTATTTCACTGAAATGGCTTTTTATGTCCTCATTATTGATCAGGATATCATCCACATAAACCGCAGTTCCTCTCTTGGTTGCATCCGGAAGTGCCTTAATCAGAAAAATTCCAAACCCACTCCCAATAATGCCCTTCTAGCTGGCACCTCCGCCAAAAACATTCACAGACTGCAAACCACACAAAACAATGCCCTCAGAGCCGCCATGATCATCCCTAGAAGAGACCATATATCCCACGGCAGACGTGAAGCACGCTGGCTCCAGGTCAAAGACTGTATTACTCTGAAAATCCTCACCATCACTCACAGGTGCATCAACAAAACTGCTCCAGCATACCTATCTGAAGCAATATCAAGGACCACATCCACTCGCCCCACCAGAGCTCAGTACAACAACTAGCTACACATACCACGCATAAAGAGAGCCACAGCGGGAGGTCTAGGCTTCTCCTATATTGCACCGAAACTCTGGAACTCACTCCCTGCCACCCTTAGAGCTGAAACTTCCATCTGTCTTCCGCAACAACCTCAAGGCCACTCTCCTCAACCAGCAAGTGGAGGACTGCCTCCTCCACTTCTGCCATGTATATTGTAATATAACACAAATGTAATATAACTATATTGTAACCTGTATATATACTGCTAATGACTATGTAACTATATGGGGATCCGGTGCAAGTGGATCTAGGTCACCTGGCCTAAGCCCCGCCCACCTGGTGCCATCTTGCCTGCCGCTCTTTTTCACCACTTAGCAAGCCCCGCTCATCTGGTGCCTTCCTGCTTGCCGCTCTTTTCCACCGCTTAGCAAGCCCCGCCCTCGTGGTGCCTTCCTGCTTGCCGCTCTTTTTCACCACTTAGCAAGCCCCGCCCACCTGGCACCTTCCTGCTTGCCGCTCTATTTCCCTACTTAAGGAGCCCTCCAGCTTCTTTTCCTTTGCAGATGGGGAGCAGGTGCAAGTGGATCTAGGTCACCTGGCCTAAGCCCCGCCCACCTGGTGCCTTCCTGCCTGCCGCTCTTTTTCACACTTAGCAAGCCCCGCCCACTTGGTGCCTTCCTGCTTCCCGCTCTTTTTCACCACTTAGCAAGCCACGCCCACCTGGTGCCTTCCTGCTTGCCACTCTGTTTCCCTACTTAAGGAGCCCTCCAGCTTCTTTTCCTTTGCAGATGGGGAGCAGGTGCAAATAGATCTAGGTCACATGGCCTAAGCCCCACCCACCTGGTGCCTTTCTGCCTGTCGCTCTTTTTCACCACTTAGCAAGCCCCGCCCAACTGGTGCCTTCCTGCTTGCCGCTCTTTTTCACCACTTAGCAAGCCCCGCCCACCTGGTGCCTTCCTGCTTCCCGCTCTTTTTCACCACTTAGCAAGCCACGCCCACCTGGTGCCTTCCTGATTGCCGCTCTGTTTCCCTACTTAAGGAGCCCTCCAGCTTCTTTTCCTTTGCAGATGGGGAGCAGGTGCAAGTGGAACTAGGTCACCTGGCCTAAGCCCCGCCCACCTGGTACCTTCCTGCCTGCTGCTCTTTTTCACCACTTAGCAAGCCCCGCCCACCTGGTGCCTTCCTTCACCATCACTGTCTTGTGGTCAATGCTGGATTTGACTTTTATGGACTTCATTCATTCACGGTGCATCACTCTTTCTCAACTCTCATGCTGGACTTCCTTTGCATCTTGTACTCATGGTGGCCCTGAATCATGCTGTTCCCATCTTCATCTTGTATCCTGGCTTGCAACATTATGTGTTACTACTGACTTCTGCAATTGTATTCGCTCTCCACTCTTGCTTCTCCACTCTTTTTGACTGCTTACTCTCTTTTCTCTCCTCCTTTCCCTTCTCCCATTTCCTATCTCTTCCCCTTACTTTCTTCTATGCACTTACTCTATCAGAATTGTACCTGGACCTAATATGATAGCAACCTTGTCTGTTTCCTCCATCCTCCCATTACTGTTTTTTTCCTCCCCACCATCCCTCCAGCACTATCTGAAATGTCGTCAGGCCTAGTATGATAGTCGCTTGTTTTGTTCCTCCCCTCCCTTTCTGCACCCCTCTCCCTCACCTTTTGTTTTTCTCCGGCTCTGCCAGAAATGTCGTCAGGCCTAGTACGGTAGTCGCCTGTCTGTTTCCATTTCCTTCCCACTCTCCCCCTCCCTTCCTTATCTATGTCTTAGCTCTTGCACTATCTGAAGTGTCGTCAGGCCGAGTACGATATGAACATCCTTACTGTTCATGGCCTGTAAGAATGTGGTTGTGTTTTCCCTTGTTCCCTCCCTTGCCTTGAAGCGCTTTGAAACACATTTGAAACACATTGTGTATAGGCGCTATATAAATAAACAATCATATCATATATATTGCAACCTGTATATATATTGCTAATGACCATGTAACTAAGTAACTAAGCTTTGTACTGTAACAAGTGCCACGATGTCCTCGGGCTGTTGTGCGCTATATAAATACGAATAAAACAAAAAAAAACAAACAATATCAAGGTATTCGTTTTCAAAAACTGATTAGCAGAATTTGCTAATTACATTTTTTTTTTAATTAGCAAACAAACTTATTTGATGAGCAATTTTGTACTTGTATTTTAAATGTCACTAGAAGTTAGTTGTACCCCAAGACATACAATTTGCACCAATACAGCATTTCTATGTACCTCTGAAGTAATACAGTAGTGCAATGAGTGTCTGTAAAATGTAAAGGTTCGCTACATGAATGGACACCAAAAAATAGATATGCTAAAAAAAAGCTCTGAAAACATTTTTCAGTTGAAGGCTCTAGCGGCTGGGTCATGGAGTCGGTGTTGGAACGCGCAGGAGAAATCTTATTGCCAGCCACTTGCTAACACCGAGCCCCACAATCAGAGGGCCTTTCAATCCTTACAAACGAAAGAGGCCTCAAGCCTCCATGTTGCCAGTCCACAGTCTTGTATCAGTGCACAGTAAAATAAAGTCTCAATTTTCGGTCTTGAGCTTAAAATATGTGCTCTGCAGTGCTCAAATTAAAGAAGCATTTTCTCTTCTCACGGAATATACAGAAGTGGTATCATTGCATTTACTTCTAACACTGGTTCCTTCCCATCGGCCACTTGCCGACAAAGAGTTTATAGCTCTTTGGTGGCCAGTTAGTGTTTACGCTCCCTGCTGGCTAGCTGCATTGTGATAATTGACGGCTAATAACCTTATCTATGTCGCCATTAATGTATGCACCCCACGGGGGCCTCACACTGCTTTCGCTCTCAACAGGGGGAGGGGTGGGGCACACATATTCAGCCTGGCCTGCCCACACTAATCACACATACTTCATACTTCACTAATAACATCATACATTATTTGAGAATGTATGAATATTTAAAAGTCCTTCTGCCAGCTTGCCGTGTTATTACTGTGGGGCTAGTTACTAGCAAGTGGCTGGAATTAATATTTCTCCCACCAGCGGCCACTTGCTAACACCCAGCCCTGCACACAACCTGCTTGCAGAAGGCCTCCCCCTTGGCCCCCATCCCACCCTCTCCTAAGCACCCCAGCATGACTCCTCACCTCAGATTGAGCCTTGTGCGTGAGTGGAGCTGAGGTGCTTGTGCTGTTCGCCGTCTTTCTCTCCACGTAATTTAATGACACTGCTGCCGGGCTGGGATCATACATTGATACAATGTTTGTAGCCCAGTCCGGGAGCTGAACTTCTGCCTCGCCTGCAGGCTATGTTATTACTGCGGGGTTGGGTGCCTTTAAGCTCTGCGCTCGGTGCAATAAGATTGCCGTTGGTGTAACACTATTATTCAATGGAATAGCAAACAAGCAGTATTATATTGCAAATTGCAATGCAATACTGCTTATTATATGCCTTGCACTATTGATAAAGTCAACGGTGGTTCTTTTCCATGCATACTGTTGCCCTTGGAAGGTAAACACAAATAGGTTTTGTATGTCCTTTGCTAGAAACACACACCAATATCCAGCTGTTAAGGGATAAAGTCCTTTGAACCGTGGATTTGGGCAAGGCCTTCATCAATGAATCAATTAATGGGAGGAGCCACCTTGACACAGGTACTCTCTTATTCAGTTCTCTCAAAGTTGCACATAATCGCCACTGACCATTGGGGTTCAACATGCCTAATATAGGCGTGTTTGAGGTACTGTTAATGGGTCTAATGATTCCGCTGTACTCATACTTTTTGATTATTTCTGCCAAAGACTCAGGCCATGGGTAGCCTATATTGTCACATAAAGACAGGTTCCCTAACATAACCTTGTTGCGGTTTAAGAAACATGCAGGTTTCTAGCAAATGCATCCTTGAATTATAAAAATATTTTCCTCAACTGGTCTTTCTCCAACTCATTTGTGCATGCATCTGCCGCTTGGACTTGTTCCTCTACCATTTTAGAAAATTCTGGAAAATCCTCCAGAGGAGGAATCGCTATGATTTCTTCTAATTGTGTGGCAGTATATCTTTGAATAGACGCCACTCTCAGGTATCCTGGCATTTCAGCCTCTGCCTCAATTTACTGTTTTTCTTCTCTCATTTTCATCCACCTGGAATAGAATGCAATTATCCTGGTGATGACTAATCGCATCTTTTGGTTCATACGGATACACTGACTGAAATCTGAAGATCCCTTTTGGTGTGGAGTCTAAAGACTCAGGCAGTTCACCCTGTGAAGTGACATAGCTTTCAGGAATATTCCCAATAACTGGTTGTTCAAATCCGCAGAGTAATATGATTTTTGCATTGCCATCCCTAATGGTGTACCTTCCTTCAAGTAAATCTCCTGACATCCTTTAACTACCAGTATCCGGATTGGACCATCCCCAACTTCTATCAATGGTGTGTATTAAAACTCTTGCCACTGTTTTCTCATGGTTTCATTGATACAGGCAAATGCATCAGACTGCATACTCTTTTGTCCCCTTTTGGATTTCAATGATACTGTAAACTGCATTGTGAATGCAGGAATAGTAACATCTTTTTGTATTTGAAGTTCGACTGCATACAACATCATTTGTGCACAAAAGTATGCTCCATTCTATTCTCAAATTCGCATGCTGCTCCACCCAGTCTGGACCAAGCATTTTGATTTAAAAAAAATAAATAATCTAAAACCATACTCATTCTGTGCATGATATCATTTCCACTTACAATCCAAATATAGTGATGGATGCTTTTGAATCCTATTTTTATTTTGACATGCATCTCCCCACAAGCCTGCCTATGTCCCAAATCAGGGCTGTTTAATCAAAATATTTGTTGACTTTTTATTTTAAAACTTGGTATTTCTTTCCTGTCAAGCATTTGTTCATGCACGTTCTCATTAATGAAACTCCTCTCCTGTCTAGGGCCAATACTGTTTTAATCATTTCTGGATGCCCATTCATGTGCACTAGTATCCGTGCCTGACCTTCATTCATGTATCTCTGTGGTTGAAGTATATTTTTCCTGATCTGACACCAAAGCATTACATCATCATTTAGCAACGTAATGCGTCTTCATCCACTTGCTTTTGGCAGTTTTTCTTGGAATACACAGCCATTGTGAAGATATACCACTACCGCTCTCTCTGACTTGGTAATGGTGTGACATTCTTTTGCACTGCTAACCTGGCTCACCACTTTTTGAGGCTTCTTGGCCAAAAACCACTGAACACCATTTACCTCATCAATTAGCAGCGACAGTCACTTCAGACATGTTGTGTGTAATAGAAATGGGGTCTCCTCAATCGGCTCCACCAGTATCTCTTGACCATTGAAATTATGCACAGGGCCCTCAATCTGTCTTTATTTCAAAATGTTTTGTTGCTGTTTCCCTTCATTAATGCTGTCCACCATTTTCCATGACATTGGGCCTCATCAAGAGTTGGGCGGTATCCCAGCGGCATTACTGCCGAGATACCACCTGGGCTAATAGCTTCACCGCCACCGGTCCGGTTCTATTAACGCCAGATCAAAGGTTGTGCGGTAATGGGTATTCCCCATTGAGTCCATTGTACCCAATGGGGCATTTTCGGTGCAATGAGCGTGCGCTAATAGCGCCCGAAAATGGCTGTTAAGTTGGCGCATTTACCCCCTTACTGCCGTGTTGCACAGTGATTCTGATGGTATTAGGATGCGCTGCTTCACTGGTGCTCAAATTGTCTCATAGATACCCTTGTCTGCCTCCCTGGACAGGGATATTGCCTAGCTAGTGGTAAAATGATTCCTGGCTTCAATTTTATTTTCACTGTTCCTATCCCTTTCAGAAGCCCCACATCATAGGGACTTGTGGTCCATAAGTTGCTGGGGACCTTTGCCAGATCTTCCTTGAGAAATGTTGATGGTGCTTTTAGCATCATCGCCATTCTCTGTGGTTCCTCTCTCTTCCTCGAGAAATGTCGATGGTGCTTTTAGCATCATCGCCATTCGCTGTGGTTCCTCTATGTAATGTATTTTCACCCAGTATGTGATGCTAATTCCAAACACTACCTTGTGATATCCAGTTGTCCCCCACTATTACTGCCTCTCAGTCTAGTGGCATCATCGTCCCTTCTTTCTCGTCTAATGGTAATTCTGGCCTGAACATGTACTCATATGGAATGTGCACATTTTTCCATGAATCCCTGGGAGCCATGCTATTATTATTTCAGTCCCATACCGAAATAGTTACTCATCTGCTGGCACCCCCTCTGTACCTTGTGTCCACAATAAGCTTGAATAATCTCCCTCATGTTTATAAGGTGTATCCCAGGTGTGGAACACACTATCCCCTTGTCAGTGAATGAGATGGTCATGTCTCTTCCCCATTATGTTTACTGGTGTCTGTCGGGAATACTGTAAGGGTAGCTAGATCATGCTCTTCTATAGAAAGTGCAATATCGTCTGTAAATGGAACCAATTCCATCACCTCAGAGAATCCTTGAGCGTTCATGGCATCACCTGACATTCTATACTTAACTTCCCGGATGCAGGATCTATTCGCCTCTGTGTCTACAAGAAAGTAGAACGTTTTATCACCTATCGTCACCCCTATGCGTGGTTCCTCCGCTGGGTTGGGTGTAATCGATAGGCTGGAACACATCAGGTCCATCTGTGAGCTGTCCTATTGAGGGCATAATGACATTCCATTTCCTACAAATGGGTTCCCCCCACTACAGTAATCCCACCTCGTTTCCTAATGGGAGTCATTGTCATGGAGTCTGTGCATGCCAGTGTCCCGTGGTTTGGCTGTGCCGTGTATGATGGCTATGTGTTATTCTGCATATGCAGTATCTGTGGTGCCTGTGTACACTGTTGCACTGGCACCTGCATTTGTGGTGTCTCTGTCATGGGCTGTTGTGTCTGTGGGTATGCATTTGGTGTCTGTCCTTGTTGTGTCTGGTCCTGGGCATAATACTCATTCTGTTGCTGGCTGGTATTGCATTCCCACATTCTGTGGCATCCCCCTCTGCTTCTACATACCCCAGAGATATGTCCTATCTGTCCACACACCCAGCACTGGGGTGGTTCTCTTATTTGCCTCTGATACCCTCCAGAGAACCCTTCTGGACCCTGCTGCATTTGTTGGCCATATCCTTGATATCCTCCCGAAAATCTTGCTTGGCTTTGTTGCATTTGATGCCCATACCCACGTCAACTGGGTGGCCCCCCCTTCCTCAAAACCCATGCTGCCCATCCCTTGCCACATGACCTTCCTCCAGCGGGCGGTGGGGCGTACTCTGTGTGTGGTGCCCCTTGTCCTCCCACGCTTGTTAACACTACCCCTACCATGGCGTATTTAGAAAATGTTCTTCTGCACGAACTTCACCTCCTCATGCTTTCTTTCCTCAAGCTTTTTCCTCACACTTTCTAGCATTAACCTGCAGTGATGTACTATTGCAAGTTCTATTTCTGACCACGGTTTTTCCTCCATCCCCACCAACTTCTTGAGTTGCATTTGCACCTGCTCTGGTAACCCATGGCATAGTACTTGATGGAAAAATGCCACTGTTTTATCCCATGGTTCTCGTGTTTCAAGGCACCATAACTCTTGAATAGCCTGGTCATATTGTAAGGGGTCTTCGTCTTCCCCCATTCTGCATGCCATAATCGCACTAATATCCGACGTGTCTGGGTACTGCGTCTGTAGAACTTGCCATATGGCTGCTCTGCAGTTAGCAAACGGCAAACCATTGTGCGCCACGTTCTGGGTAGTTACTCCTGGGTACCCCGCCCTTCTCCAAACGTCATCGGCAGCCTCTCTGATGGCCGCCACTAGTAAACCTGTTATGTCCCCCCCACTGCTAACTTTTGCCCTGCTGTCATTCTCTCCATTTCGTATATCCATTTCCCCGCACCCGCGGTCCACGAAGGTAGCCTACACCTCAAATGTTGCTTGTCGATATGTTTCCATTGTATGTTATGAGGTCGCCCCCCCTCCCTTTTCCAGTAAGGGGAACTGTATCAGCCCTGCCTCCCCATCCAGTCTCCCAGTGCATGCCCTTGCCACTTCTCCCCTCTTTTACGCTGGAAGGTTTCAAAGTCTCTGTGCATACCGGGTTATGTCGGCTATGCTGCGCGATGTAGCCCCGGACTGTCCTGGTCTCTCGTCCTTGGCACCCCGCAATCCCCCTGTATCTTTGTCTCCTCCCAATGTGGAGCTCTGATCGGTGTGTTTCCCTGTCGATTGATGACCAGGCCGCCCTACTCCCTCCTCCTCACTCCCTACCAAGTCATCTTCTGACTCAGTGTCTCCCAAGTCACTGCCAAAATCCTCATGGAAGCACAGTCTCCTCAGTACCTTTGTTCCCTGTGGTTCCCCGTCTAGGTCAATCAAGTTCTCGCAGTCCCCTCAGAAACCTGTGTTGGTTTTGTCTGGCAGCTACTACACTGCCCTATCATATTTCTTGCTGCGCTCTTGCTCTGCTTGCCTATCCCTTCCTTCGTTGTTGTCAAAAGCCGCTGACCCCAATCGCAATGTTATGCCTCTCACTGCGCACTCCTCCTCCTCCTTGCGCTCTCTTGTTAGCCGCTCTATTTCCCACTTCCTGCTTTCCCTCTTTACTAAAACTTGCCTTTCCTTCTGGTCTTCCTCCCTTCTCTCTATCTCTTCGAGTGCTCTTTCTCCTCAGGTCTTGCTCTTTCTCTTCTTCCTTAAGTTTTTCTTTTCACGCTCTCGCATTCCTCCTTTTCCTCTTTCTCGTGTCTCTCTACCTCTTCCATTATCTCTGCCCACTCTCGTGCTTCACTGCTCTCCTTGCATCCGCTACTTCCTTACTTGCCTCTCTTGTTTCTCCCGCTGTCTTCCCGTCTAATTTCAGGAGTATTTGTCCTCCCACCCACTCGTTTGATGCTATACTCTCCAGCCCCTGCAATGTGCTTGTCTGGGTCTTGTTTTGCACCCCTTTTTCACCTCCTGTTGGTGCAACCCTTTTCTGCCGCTCTGCCTTGGTATATGGTAGAGGTGTGAATGTTGGATTTGTGTACATTTCCGCTGCTTTCAATTCTCGTATAGGATACAGTCCCTGTGCTACTATGCAGCCCCTTCGCTCTCATGGTCAGGAGGAGGTGGGGGGAAGCAGGCTGAGGGCTTTTTGCCTGGGATCTCCTGTTGGCTCAGCATCCATTGACGCCTCGCCACATCCCCTCTGTTGTCCTGAAAGATTTTCCAGAGCTCAAATATCGCCATATGATTGCTTAACTTTTCCCCCTTTATAAACCTCTTGTAAATGTGTGTGTGTGTGTGTAACGGTTGTTGCACATATTTGGAGAAGCTCCCGCCCTTTGGCCATGGCTTAGTCAATTTACCTTCTGTGCTTTTCATCCATTATGCGCTATATTTACAAATCGTGTCCTTATATCACAGAAGGGCCTTACATAGGTGCTCTAGGGGCGTGTCCCCGCACCTTTACCACAATACATTGCTTTTTAATACTCATTTGACCTCGTCGGGGCGTTCAACATTTCTGTTATGCAGACATAAAAATACATTTAATCTTGTTTTTTATGCACTTACAGGTACCAGTTCCTTACAAATATCACTAGCTCTCCGGCTCCCAACCAACTTTTCTGGCGTGTGCTGCGCATCGCTCTTCTGCAAATCTCTGCCTCCTCAGGCACACCCACCAATCTCGCACATGCGCAGAAGAGCCTCCTCAGGCACACCCACCAATCTCGCACATGCGCCTTCTGCGCATCGCCACAGAACAGCCGACTCCCTCCTCGTGCTCTCCTGGTCCTATACATAAACCTCCCTGGTGATGTCACCTCTTTACTAAGTAAGGGAATTATAGAAATCACTAACAGAGCTCACAACGATATTCTGTCATTACACAGATATTTTCAAAAACCCAACCAACATATACCCACGGCTGTCGTTCTGCCTCCTTATGGGGGATACCAATATTTCACGTGCTTAATCAGTACCTACAGCGTCGCCTTGAAGATAAAATTCCTCTGCAAGACTTAACCAGAAAAACACCTTCCGCAATTTAAGCTAGCTCCATTTGCTAAGCCCTATCGACCGGTATACCATCACCATGACCCAAGCTAAAACGCCCAATCCACAGGTAATCCAATATTTACATAACTTCTGTCTTCGGTACCCTTAAGTCAATAGTCTAGGCTAACCGCCTGAACCTTTTGCCTCAAGATCGAATGATCCCTAACCACAAACAAATGACATCTACCTCTGCTCCTTTCTACACTATACTTCAACAATACTCATCACCACCCCAAGCCCAACATGTCTTTACCACCCCCTCAATTGCTGTGTGGCTGAGTCAATACTTACACTCTGTGATCCACTGACATTGCTCAGCCACCGGCTCTCCCCAAAACTGCCACACTGCCCTTCTGGTCTGCTAGGCTCCTCACGGACCGCAAGCAGGATATTTCCAAGACCGCTCCTGACGGCCTCTGGAAGAGGTGCACTCCTGTGTGGGCTTGCGCTCCGCAAAGACCCTCCCAGCCCTCTAGGCACTGTGACGGAAGAGGCGGCTCTATGCCGAACGGACGTAGTGAACCATCCCTCTGTTACCAATTGTTTGGGTATACCAGAGAGGACCACAGGTCACACTGCACATTCACTATTCAGAGCACACCGGGCCCAACTAACCCTCCCTCGGTATACAGATGAGGACTCAGCCAAGGGCAAGTTAGAACTGTCCTTTATTTTCGATAACAGACAGGGATCAAACAGGAAATGGCAAGATCTCCATCAATCACAGCTCCAGAGCCTGTGTCAGGGGCTTTTATTGAGGTCTGATGTCACAAGTCAGGGCTCTTCCTCAAAAACCTAAGAGCATACACGATTGGTTGCTTGGGGTGGTATTGCCTATCCATAAAAAATATAACACAAGCAATATACAGGCTACAAACTAAAGATTGAATCACAACATTATATGTATAAAGTACTTGGGAAATCACATAGATTTGAACCTTTGCAGACGCGTGAGGTATTTTGGGTACACTCCACGTCATGGATAGTGTTACAGTCATGCCCATGTCGACGTCCCCTTTCGATCTTTGACAGAAAAATGCAATACTCCACGATTACCACTGTTGGACTATATGCACAGCATGTGAATCTAAGCAGATACAATCATCAGAAATGCCATTACGATAACTAATGCATGTCATATGAGGCATGCCACAAAAATCCACAGAAAATGTTATAGTATTTCAGCACCAGGAATCTTGTTTCTGCCATCGTACTCCACTCTCAGAACTTTGAAATAAAGTTCACACATAAAATAAGCTCTGAACGAGTAAACATGGATATGTACATTTAAAGGTACATGTTCCTATTTTCTAACAAGGATTGATGACGCATGCAACGTGAAGCCTTCATATGTGGAAAGTTGAATAAATAAGGAAGTATGCTTCATGTTGTGCATCATTAATAAATCCTTGTTGCTAATTTAAAGGTACATGTTTCTATTGTCTAGCTCTATGTTTACTCGTTGTCATGTCCCCACTGGTTGAATTCTGTGGGAGCTGCTGAACCCCACAGACTCTCCCTTAATGTGGTGTTTACAACTCCTATTATTCTCACCTAAACTCAAGAAGGAGAGGTGGATAAAATAACAAACAAAAGACTTTCTCGCCTTTTTGATCAGGAATCTGCAGAATAGGAGAAAAGCAAAATATTACAAGGTAAGTCTACTCATTGGGCCTCATTACGAGAATGGAGGTAATGAAAAAAGGAAGGCGGAATGGTAATAGCGGCATTGTTAACGGGTCCGGGTCATTACGACCCGACAACCCGCCAATACCGGCACCGCCCGTACATGCGCCCCTTTGGGGAGCAAATACCGGCATGCCGGTAATATGAGGACATCACAATCCACGCGGGCATGCAAATACCGGCATCCCAAAGACGGTAATCGGGGGTTGCACGATAGCGGCCATACAGGCATCGCGGACCACCCGTAAACAGCAATCAAGCCAACTGCCACAGGTTCACACAATCGCCATAGGTGGACTCAGTGGAGTCTGGCCCAGTATAAAAGGAGTACACCCACACAACACACCCCTTCCTACACCAAAATGATACCACTAGCTGTTGCAATCATGGTGCTGGCGGACATGCCTATACTGCTACAAGTACAGCAACTACAACAACTACTACAGCAGCAGCAACAACAGGCAGCACAGAGGAGACGCAGGAGGAGAAGGAGGGTGAGACAGGCCCAGCAATTACCACCAGTGCATCCAGTAGTTCCTCGTAGGCAGACGCCAATCCCTCGCATCAGACCCAGTCCATTCAATCTAACCCCTGAACAGATCCACACCCTGTACCGGTTGGACCGGGACACCATCACCACCATAGTGGACATGATAGGCAACGACATTGCCAGCCTCATAGAAATACGCACTGCCATCCCCCCGCTACTAAAGGTGGTGTCTGTGCTCCACTTCCTGGCCACAGGCACCTACCAGCACACAGTGGGGCAGCTGCATGGCATATCACAACCACTATTTTCACGCATGCTGACCCAAGTGCTGGATGCCCTCCTGAAGCACGCTAGCACCCACATATCCCTACCACGGACTGACCAGGAGATAGCCGACACCAAAGTAGGCGTCCATGCACTGGCAGGCATGCCCAATTGTGTTGGTGCCCTGGACTGCACCCATGTAGAATTGGTAGTCCCCCATGCCGTAGAGACGGTGTACCGCAATCACAAGCTATACCACTCCATCAATGTGCAGATGGTATGTGACTCCAGCAAGATCATCACACATTGCTGCTCCGATTTCCCAGATCAACACATGATACCATGGTGCTGCGTAACTCCACGCTACCCCGTCACATGGAGCGACATACTGGACCACGCGCCTGGCTGCTTGGTGAGTTGCCTGACTGGCCCATGGCAGTGCAACGGGGTAGTGATGTGTTGGGTTGCATACCCCACCTGGGTGGGAATGGGGTGGGGGGATGCATACTCCACCTGGGTGGCAAGGGGGGGGTGCATACTCCACCTGGGTGGGAATGGACGGTGAGTGGAGAATGCACGCAGAGCTAATGACACCTGACCTGAACCTCCCAACCCCAACATGACACATCATTGGCACACATCTGACCATTTACGTATATCAATGACCACATGTAAGACGCACAACCTGCCCACCATGTGTATGTCAAGCAATGCATGACTAAACAGGATCGCAACTGTGCCAATGTGGCTAGTGTAACCATGCACACTGTAGTATACACAGCATAAATGGGAGGCTAAACATTGTCGTACAACCACAGTACATCCACCTCAGCATGCATTATTTCACCCTGCATCATATATTCAATGCCATCCAGACTACCACACCTCATAGCAGTATAGAATGCATCTAGATAATATTTGTGCATACGTACAGGGACATGTGCATGTCCACACCAAATAGCTGCGGGCATGACTGTATATCCTGAAGGTGGCCGCTCAGATTGACACACACCTATTTGTATTTGCTGGCTGGTGATGGAGGATATCCCTTGCAGCCGTGGCTACTTACCCCTGTGCGGAACCCGCAGACAGCCATGAAGAGGAGTACAATCGGGTACACCCGTAACCATGTTGTGGTTGAGCAGACCTTTGGCCTGTTGAAGGCGTGGTTCCGCTGCCTAAGCAGGTCTGGTGGAGCACTCCTTTATAGGCCTGTGAAGGTGGCAAAGATCACCATGGCCTGTGTCATGCTGCACAACATATGCGTCCGGAGAAATGTACCACTGCCACCTGACATTGACATGCACGCACCGGGTGAGGATGATGATGAGGATGGAGACGGAGGTGAAGCAGCACCGCTGCCAGTACGTGATGCACGGGATGGCCGTGCAGTACGCCAATCACTGATTCACGAATACTTCTGAACCACAGGGACTTTGATAGATATGTGTCAGTGACACACTGGGTCCATGTGGACATGCACACAGGGAATGTTGGGAGTTGGGCACTGAGCACCGTCATACATTAAATGGATACACACGAAATGAACAGTGTCCAGGCAATTAATGGTTTTTCACACAACGGGTGTATTGATTCAAACTGCAAAAATGTGACAACCCCCCCTACACCAAACCCCCCCAGTGAACTCCCAAACCCCCCCAGTAAACTCCCAAACCCCCAGTGAACTACCCAAACCCCCCCAGTAAACTCCCCAAACCCCCCAGTGAATTCCCAAAACCCCCCAGTGAACGCCCCCTAATGCTCCCATTCACCCCCAACACCATCTGAGCCACACCCATAGTTCTCCCACACTATTTGCAGGATTTCTTGCTGTCCGGGGGCTGCATTTCAGTGTGCCTCGCACTCCTTCTCGTAGGACGCACAGGGCTGGGGGGTCCAGAGGAAGTGGGGACAGAGGAAGCTGGTGTGGTGGATGGTGAGGAGTCGGTGGGGATGCCCACACCTGCTGCAAGTTGTGGCCGCTGCATGTGCAGCAGGATGGATGTCAGGACCTGTGTGATGGCCCCCAGACAGTCTCATCAGCAATGCCGAGGCATTGACTGTGGCTGTGTTGGCCGTTATGGCGGCTGTGGTCCCCGCTATGGCTGTGGCTATCTCCCGCCTGGTGTCCTCACCATCCGCAATGTATTCGAATGGGTACCAGAACGCAATTGAACCGCAGATGGGCCAACAAGCCACGAGCCAATTCCCTATCCAGGGTGACTCTTTCTGATGCTCCAACGTGAGCCCCGTAAAAACCCATTAGCCTTGAGAAAGACTTCGGATGAAACGCGCGTCGGCTGTTTTTTCTGTTATCACCATGCCCCATGTGCCATACTGCACTTTAATTAATAAATAAGAAAGCACAAACAAAACTCAAGACTATAGTGTGAATATCTACTGACAATTCAGGAGTACCTACTCCCTGCCAGCGCCTGCAACTAACAAGGTTTTGCCGCTCTACCAAGTATGTTCATGTGTGTGTTGGGACATGCATTGCCTTGCCTAGACTCTTCCACATCACTTGTGCTACGTCATGGTTTCCCCTACAGGGATCTGCACGGTCACTCAACCTCCATCTGCTGATGATGCCGCACCCGTCTCCATCTGCCCAAATCCCTCGATGGACTCCAGATTGATGAAGATGCTTGCCGTCTCCTCCCAGGTGGTCAGTTTGGCAGGAGAGTGGGGACCCCCGCCTGTAGCCATGGCCTCCCTCCTGTAGCTTGCAAGGATATTACGGATCTGGCAGGAGGTAGCCCGCACGGTCTCCGCTGTTGGAACCACCCCACGGACAGTTAAGGATTGCAAGAAGAGGTGGGACGACCTCCTGCCAGATCTCCTTCTTGCGGTGCTGCACCTCTCGCTTCAGGTTCTGATCTTTGATCACATCAGCATGTGCGGCAAGGGTGTTCGCAAGCATGTTCAATTCTGCATCAGAAAAGCGCTTTTTCCGCAGGCGGGGGGTAGTCTTCCGGGTTGCCTTGGACATGGTGTAAGCATTGCCACGGGTTTCTCCTGTAAACAACTGTTGGTTTGGGAGGATTGCAATTGATTGTGTTTTTAAAAATGGCCGCCGGTGCATTTCCCTTTCCAACGCGATGACGTTACTTCCGGGTCCGGTATTACGTGCCTGGTATTAGCATGTTATTATTACTGGCTCGGGATTGAGGGGTTCCTCCGAGGCGGTATTAGCGGGTCCCGCGATGGCGCTATCGGGGGGTTGGAGGGCCTTAGCGGCATGCCGGTATGGTCATTACCGGCATGGGGGTTCGCGCGTGCTCGCGCACTCGTAATCACCCGCTATTAGCGGCGTCATACGAGCACGGACCCGCTCGTTCCTCCATGTCGGTAATGACCCCGTTTTTACCACGCTTCTCGTAATGAGTCCCATTGTGTTTACCCACAACTTAATACACATCTTTACTGTCTTTTGATTATAACCTACTTTTACCACCCCTCTAAATGCTGGGAGGAGATCCTTATAATATTATTATTTTTTGTTAATGAATGTATGTTCAATTGCTTGATTTTTAAAAGATGCACATGGAATTAACACTGAAGATGCACATGGAATTAACACTGCCCTATTTAACTTTCCCTAACTACCTAAAATGGGCTATCTTCTTTGGTCCTTCAGTTACTACTCAAACAATGGTCTCAGTCTTCTTACAAGGTTGAATTTTTTTAATTCAATAACCATTAAGTAAACAAAATGGCTCCATCTGCAAACTGGGTGAAGGAGTGCCCGCTTACATGCTATGTTAATTAAATGTATTCATTTTCAGGAGGTAGTATAACTACAACATCTGTTATCTTAGTACATAAATCAACTTGCTGTGCTCCCACCGTATAGTTGGATGCCTTGCTCCCAAAACATGTTTTCTTCAAGAAATCATCAGTAATTCTTCTCCTTGATGATTCACATCGTCAACTGTCTCCTGCTTATCTGGAGCTAAAAAAAAAACACTGAACCGGTTGGCTCAACACACTAGATGAAAGGCAGTTATGGAATGTAGCCAACATTCCAAATTGCCTGTGTTTCACCTCAACCAATCATTTTCCCAGCAGCTGCCTTCCATCTTAGCTTGGGAAATGCAATGTAGTTCTACCAGTTCCACCCACCATAGCCCTATACTCCTGTTCCTTAAACCGACACTCTTACCTTCAAATTCCAATAATCACTAAATCAATAACTTTTAAAGCATCCCCCAATCCTGTGCACCACTACGGGCCACATGTCTGCCCCGACTCTCGTTCAGTGGTTATATTATGTTTAAACTGGATTTGTTTCAAAATGCATATGAAGAGCAATACCACAAGCAATTAAACCTGTTCTGTGAAACCTGCTGCCATTTGACTCGTTTTTATTTTGAATTCTCAATATTTTCCATGTGATTCAGTTTTATAGTGTCTGTGCCTCGATGTTCAAACGGAGTGCCCTTTAGGTCAACAACTTTCATGACTATGAATTTCTCACCATTGTCTATGCTGGCAAGTATTAGAAAAGATTTCTGTTTTGGCATTTCTCCCTCCATTGTTCTATGAACCCCGAAAAGTTGTGCTTTATTTTTCCAGCTTCACTCCCTTGGACTTTTGCTCATTTTGTTATCTGGGAAACGGATCCATCCTTCAGCCTATCAGTACTGGGAAACTGTTTCCCCTTTTGGCTTTTACATTTTGTAACTTTACCGTTGCACACAGCATCTTGGATACTTTTGTATCACCATAGTTTTTTACACTTGGGATGGTTGGTTACGTTTATATGTGCCTAAAGACAAGCTGGTGGCAGCAATTATTGTTTTTCCATGTTTGTGTTATTTCTAGTGTGCACATTCGTGTTTGCCTTTGTGTGTGCATCGCTCAGGAAGTGGGAGGGACTGGCTTGTCTGGTCCCATTGCACATTCCTGCACTCAGAGGGTATCAGTGTAGGGTATGAGTGAAACCAATAGTTGTTCCTGATTGGACAAATACTGGCTGTTGAATGGTGCAGATCCTTTCCATTGGTGGGCTTGGACTTGCTTCAGGGCTGGATTTTGGATATGAAGAAGACTCCTACAGCTATTTCTTCAGATCAACGTTTGACCCAAGAATCCTGTGTAGAGAACAGCCGACTGAAGATCCAAAAACTCATGAAGAGATCCAGCCTCCTTTCCCATGTCTGGTCCAGTGAAGCCCTATTGGCCTACCTGATCTGCGAAGTCCCTGCGCGGTGCTTCAACCCTTGGACTGGTGTGACTAACCAGTCTCTACATGTTTGAGCATCCAGCCGTCCTGAGCCTTCGGAAGTGTCCCTGGACCACCCGGTGGACAGGCCAACTCTCTACTGTGCTACCTCACTAGAACAGTCACCGTTCTGTGTTTGAAGCCAGAACTTTGGTGGTCACCCGCTTGTTGTGTAAATCGCCTTCCTGACGAATTTCAGCCCTCCAGCTTCAAGTAATCAACCTCTGGAAGGCCTTCAACTACGACTGGAATGATGGCTGCCGTCAACTGTGTGCGCTGGCAGTCGCTGGAACTCGCCATCCCCTGTCCTGGGAAGTGTCGTGAAGAGGTCTGCATCTGTGCTTTCTGCATTTCTCCATCGCCAAGGATTGCACTCTGCTTCTGGACCAGACCGGAAGAATCATTTCACCCGCAGCTCCTGGGCACCTCTCACTAGAACCAATGGCGGGAAATCCAACCTCAAGTGACCGCTTCCTCAGCCGACCCATCCAATCCTCTGGGAAATTCAGAGTAGAGGAGTTAGTAAACGCAAAGCATTTTTTCTTCCTGTGTGATCCATAGGATAACATTGAGAACAGGTATCTTGTATCGTTCTATTGTACTGCTTTTTGGTCATCGCACCTGAGCAGTGAAACCTGAAAGATAAGAACACATTTTCACTTACCAGTAACTTTGTTGCATCTCTTCTTTTGAACACTCACCAACTTGAGTTGTTTACATGCATTGGATACTTTTTATGGTGAAGCATTGTGCCGTTTGGGCACAAGGCCCAACTCCTGATAGGAATTGGACTTCTGAAGCTAGGGCATACTTTTTGTGATTTGGTTCCATCTTACTGCATCACTTAATTACCATTTATTGAATTGTCATTTAATGCTTTTTAAGAACCTATGGTGACTATATATTTACTATTGAGTGTTGTGTGATATTCTCACCTGCTTGTTTCATTTTGTTGTGTGTGTTTTAAGGCCTAGAATAAATATAGTATTTTTTATATATTCCTGTCTAAATTCAATTATTGTGTGCTTGACTGTGTGGACTCATTGTTGACCTCTGATTCCACTAATTCTCCCCTGAGAATAGCCTCGACTGCTCTCTATTGCTACGTTGATTGGGTTTTGGCTAACCCCTTTGAGTTCCCATGTACACTATAACTAGGGTGGTCTCCTAAAATCTGTCCACCTATTCTAGAAATCCATCTTAACAGCAAGGGCTAAGGAAAGTTGTGTTTTGAAACATCGGGACTACCAAAGGTTGCATACCCCAGCTCGTCAACACCATTACATGTCTTTTTTTGTTTCAGAAACAGTGGTTTCAGCAACTTCTTTGCAGGTGTGCATATTTTGCACAGACCAGCAAGAAATGGAAATGATATTTTCTTCCAATCAAGCAGTTGCATAGAATCTCACATTTGTTCCCCATCAACTTCCATGTTCAATCTCCAAACAGTGGTGCATTTAACAGCATAGCATTTACCAGTTTCTTAAGTCATGGTGACTTGAAATTGCATAGATAAGGCTCTGGCTCAAACGATTTAGGAATTTTTAAACCAAGTATCCAGGGCCAGCAAGCTCAATTGGCAATGCCCCTCCGGCCCACAAGTCTTGACTGAATCCACTTTTGTTTTGCTGCCTATCTTATTTTCCGTTGCCCAATTTCTAAATGTGCGCCCATTACATTAGATAAACTTAAATGATCCAGCTAACGCTATTGGCGAGTTCAAATATTATGCCCCCTTCCTTCCTTTACATGATTAGTCAACATGCTTGGGCTGGCAATGTGACCTGTATGTTTTTTATAAACTTAAATTATTATGGTAAACTTCACATGCAAGGAGACCAGTTTCCAATTGCATGGTCAAAGTTTGCCACATCAAGAACAGTGTGCAGGAATGTATTCTGTAATACCTCCAGTCAGTCCTGGAATGGCCCTAGATCTATCTGGTACAACAATGGGGAGGAAACCAATAATCCTCAAGGTATTTAACTAGTATTGTGCCACTGTAATATTCAGGGAACCTCAATATACTGACATAGTATTCCAACTACTCTTGATTTAGGTGTGTTCCACCACCCGTTAAGTGCACAGAAGTGATGCTCATGTAGACCTGTTTCATCAAGATTACCTCAGTTGTACTTCGACAGTTATATTTCAACTCCACACCGTTCTGCAAACATATCCTGTTTATGGTGACCAAACAAAAGCTTGCTTTCAGTTCAGCTAACAAATGCCCCATCTGAGTAATAATCTGACACCACA
The DNA here is from genome assembly GCF_040938575.1 of Ambystoma mexicanum. Lineage (NCBI taxonomy): Eukaryota > Metazoa > Chordata > Amphibia > Caudata > Ambystomatidae > Ambystoma > Ambystoma mexicanum. The sequence goes on from NC_090933.1 coordinate 884,999,328, forward strand.
CAATAGGACTCTCCCCTCTCAAGGCACTCATTGGTCCTGCAATAGTATGCTGCTTTTGCAACCTGTAGTTTACCACCAAATAAGCCAATAGAGAAACAGGCAGTGTAGGCAGAGACTATGTTTATTTCGATACAGCAGTGCAGAAATGTGTTGGGCAACCAGTACAATATCCCTGTCCTAAATTTGTACCCCCCCCCCGCACAGACCTCATGGTTTTTATATAGTTTTAAACTATGAACTTAATGCAGAAAAGTCAGCATGATTCATTTAGTCTGTTACATTAAAAATTGACTTCTTAATGGTACCTGGCCTAGCTTTACAGGACATCCTAGCTTGGTGAAATTCCACTCTGCCTACACATATGACCTAAACCACCTCATTTGGAGGAGCCTTCCATTACACCTAGCAGTAATTGACCACAGATCACATTCACACGACTGGCTTTCCGGTTCTCATGTGCCTACATCTGCCTTTATGACATAACACTGGGCATGTAGTGGGGCGTATCTGCGCCTCGGACATTGACTTGCATTATCTTCTCACCGCCTTATGGGCAGTCCTGTGCTTGGTACCCAATCACTAATTGTACCTTGCCACCACTACCACAACCGCGGCTCCCCCGTCATTGTCACAATGATGGCTTATGTTCATCACCGCCCGAGACTCATGTATGTCCACGGCCATGAAGTAAATACCACCAGCTTTCACACTCCTTAACCTACATAACCAGGTGCATGTGGCTACTTCTGCTCACTGCATCTTCTGCCCTATACTATAACCCTCCCATGCTAGTATTCTGTCTCTCTTTTCTATCTTAAGTGAGTATGACAAACCGATTACAACAAATAGAAGAAAGAAGGGGGCGGAGGGCAGTTTGACTGATACGTTTCTTGTTGACCTGCCCCAATGCATATAATGAAAGGTTGAAGAAGTTAAGAGGGTGGGGGAACAAAAAAAGATGGAAAGCAATTAAGTTGAGAGGGTGTAAGGCAGGAGTGGTGATTTGGGGTTAGAACTATCTCTTCCTCCATAGTTATGTTGGGGGTTTGGGATATAGCAGAGTTCCTCTTTCGGCTTATAGCCATTTACTATTATCAAATTACTGATAGTTTCTTCCTACTATCCTTTATATCACCGACTTTTGAAACACCAGACGCTGGTGAAGGAAAAAAAGACAGTCGACAGACTTCTGCGATGGGTCAGTTTCGGCCTTGGAAGGCCGCTATGGGCTTCGGCCCACACAGTAAGGGGGAGGTCATTTTCGAATGTATATGGCCATTTTATTAAACTTAATTCGCCTAGCTGCTGTGTCATTCCGTTATGGACAAGACCCCCTTTAAATTTTGCCCCAAGTGCAATAGGAAATTTCCGTGGGTCGATAAACAACTTGTGTGTAACCTGTGCCTCCCGCAAGACCATGTCGGTTATTGAAGAGCGTGAAAACTCTTCAAGCCCAAGACTTTGAAGGACCGATCTACTAAACGCTGGGCCCACTACGCCAGGCAACTCGAGGCCATGGAAGTAGAGGGTGTCTTCAGCAACGCCGCGGTATCTGAAGGCGACAGGGTTACTCCTGTTACCCAAGCGCAGGCCCCCGACTGGGGCAGGCCTGTGGCCTTGTTATGGGAACAACACCCGGCAGCGGAAGCGCTATCACTTCATCCTCCACTAGACCCAAGCTGAGACTCAACATGTGTCGAGCAGACTGCAGCGCACAACGTCTAGGGAGAGGTCGATTGAATCTCTCTCCTGGGCACTGACGATCGAGATCGCCACATGACAGGCCCCGGCCGTCGAAGGACTGTACAGACGTCGCACGAGAAACTACTACCGGGGGTCGATCGTCCTGCGGACAGGGCTCCGGTTCAGCCTGCACCCGAAATGCGACGTTCTGCGTCGACTCGGGTACAAAACCCCATACAGTCGGTCTGGCCCACTTAGTCAAGAAAAAACACTTCAGGGGGCCAGGTTAAAGAGAGGGAGTCCAAGAAAAAGTCCTATAAGACCCCTCATAGGGAGAAATCTCAGGATGCTAGGCCCTCTCAGAAGATTAAAGAACCTGTATCTCATGATTCTCGTTCTTCCACCCTGAAAGAGAAGGCTCCTCCTTCTACTTTACTTCCTCCCACACCTGAAGATTTAGAGCTCCCTTCTCAACCATTGGTCATCCCTAGTTTTGCCCAATGGTCGGCTGCGGATATAGACAGGGTCATGAGGAGGACGCCCTTCACGTCCAACTTCTATAAGAAAAGGGCACTCACTATTTCACAAGCTTCCACACCACCCCCTGGCCGCTCCCCCTCCCACTATAGCATCCTCTGGGTCGCAGATCCCTGCTCAACCCCCTGCTAAGAGGTCTCTCCCCGAGAATCCAGTGCAAGGCATAGTCATTGACCTTTATGACCCAGAATCCGATCATGAAGACGTCTCTATTCAAGAGGCAGAAGACCCTTATTATGGAGATGATGCAGCAGACCCTTATTACGGGGATGATGAGGACCCTGAGGTTGAACCAGAGACAAATATGTATGTCATGGACTCTCCTGTTAATCAGGACCTCCGCCACCCCCCGGTCATGGACTCACCCATTGACAATCAACCCCTGCTAAATGAAGTGCTTGTCAAGGCGATAGAGCATTTTCAGATAGCAACTCAGGAAGAACAACAAGATAAAGATTTCGTAGACGAAATCTTAGGAGATAAGAAGGTTGTTACTCAGTTTATCCCTCTCGTCCATTCGGTGAAAAATACAGCCATCGCTGGAGACCCCTAATCTCACGCGGGCATTGAACCCCCGCATAGAGAAACTGTTTTTAGACCTGCTCTTTCTGACCCGCTGTATATCAGAGGGCAACTGAAGCCTGATTCATGAAGCCTGACAAGGAAAGCAAGAGACTTTACACAATGGGCAGAAAGGTGGTGTCCTCTGCGGCATTCCAGACCAGGATTGCTAACAATTCTACCTTGTTGGCTAGCTACAACTGCCACAAATGGGATGAGGTCTCGGCCTTACTGTCATCGGCCCCGGAACCACTTAAGTCTCAGCTTGCCCAGGTGGCCGCTGAAGGCAGGGCAGTGTCAAGCTGCTTATTAAAAACCAATCTTGGTGCGCGGACAACGCAGGCAGGATAATAGCAGAAGGGACAATTATCAAGTGTCACGCTTGGTTGCGCCAATCAGGTTTTAAACCAGAGACGCAAGCTACCCTTATTAACATGCCCGTATTAGTGGTAATGTGGCTGAGTAGCCAGGCTTATCTCAAGAGGGGTCAATGTGAGCAGTAGGGTCGCTACAGAGATTCACAGTGACAAGTATCCAAATAAACGCTTACACTCAAGGTTTCTTGATTAAACAATTATTAATTTATTTAACAGTCAGTTTGAATAAGCCTTCTTCGGAAGGGGCAATATAATAGTAACACACAAATACACTCCAAAATACACACTCACTCTTAGTTTCTCTAAATCAGTAAATACCCATTTGGGATGGCACACAGGCACTTACTGTATCCTCAGGTGACTAAAATAGTGAGAACACGGTGGACATTAATATATCACTGGTACATTTAGAGCAATACTGAGATGAGTGTCAAAGTAAAGAGGTTTCAGAATAAGACAAGAGATCACACAAATATTCTGAAACAGGTAAGTACTTTTGAACCCCCCCATGCAAAGTAAGTTAACCCTTTCCTGGAAGGAAGGTAAAAACACTTCATCAGAGAAGTCATTCAGGGAGCCAGGTGAGCCAATGTCAATTGGGCAAAAGTCTAGGTGAGCTGAAGCACTCCTCGCAGGTAAGTAAAAGTCTTGCACAATGTTTTAGAAGTCTTTGTAGAAAAAGTAGAATCAAAGTAGGGTCACAAGCTGGGAGGCTTGTGAGGTGTAGAAGATGCTAGCATGTCTACAGGAGCAACCAAGAAAGGTCTCACCTGAGAACAAATAAGGCTACAAGACAAGAGGTAAGTTCTCTTAGACTTTACAGTACCTTTGGTTAGAAGAAATGGTTCCAGCTGGCTTCTGTTCCTGTGTGGCTCTGCAGATCCTTTTGTTCATGGGCCTCAGTTGTGGGGACAAGAGGGAGGACCTCTGGTGACACCTGCAACACAACGGTCAGCGACAGCAAAGGGCAAACTTCAATTCAGTGCACTTCGGTGTTTCAGCTCCTCACGTCTGACACCAAATAGCAACCCTGCGGTTCTCGGATACCACTTCAGACTTTGCTTGCTTCTGGGGTCCAGCACTCTGTGGGGGTGGCTCAGGCTTGGTCAGTCCTTCATCAGGTAAGTCCGGAGGATCTTCTAGCACTCGTGTTCGACTTAAAAGCGATCCACTCGATTTGGTGTTCCTCTCCCTGGTACTTCGGTTCCAGCAGCAGCTGCAGCAGTGAAACTACAACCAACCTCGAGAGGATGTCCAAACAAGTTCACTTTGGAGTTGATTGGTCCCACCAACTCAAGGGGAGATGTCGTCCTTGCCGGGCTTCTCTTGTCAAGGTGAATTCGGGGCTTCAGCACAGCAGCAGAGCTTCACCAGGCAAACCAGTGGTCCAGGAGTTGCAGCAGGCGTCTCTTCCAAGTTCTTCTTCGGATTCCTTTGTCCAGTGGTTGACTCTGCCTTCCAAGCCAAAAAGCCTCACCTTTTATGCAGGTTTCTCCCATTCATTCCAGCCTAGCTGTCAATCACAAAGCAGGGTGGCTGTCCTTGCCGGACAGCCAGCCGGCCAATCACCTTTGGGTCCATTCCTGTAACCAAGGGGATTAAGCACAGGGAGTTTTCGGGCACCTCTCACTTCCTGCCCCTGCCAGACATACTGAAGCCAGAGGTGGGTTTCACTCGTGAATTCCGCCAAAGACAAAAAGTACAAAGGCACCAAACCTGGTTTGGCACGCAGAGTAAATCTCAAGAAGGACCTTTCCAGCAAGAAATGGCAAAAAAAAGAAGAACCAGGGCCATTTTGACAAAATGGGCACCCATGGGTGCTTTACTGTTGCTGCGAACGCAGCCCGCAGTAAAAACTCCCAATGGTCGTTAAAAGTAAACTACTGCCACCAGCCATTCATTGTAGAAAGGGTAACATAAGATTGTTACATGAGAAACTAGATAAAGGGGATCCTAAGTAACCCCTCCAGCACCCTATTGTAAGATAGTGTGTGCTGGGTCTAGAAAGTTACAATTAGTCAATTTCACTTTACTGCTCTTGGAAACAGTAGTTTATCCAAAAGAAGGTTTTTAAACCTTTGGGAAATCTGAAAGACTTCCCTGTGCCACTGCACTGAAGGTGCTATTTGTCACAATGTAAAAAGATGATGCCTATGGAGTTTGTCAGACTCCAAAAACCAAAAGAAACAGAGTTTACATCACAGTAAAATACATGAGAGAGTGGGAAAAAGGTCTCACTCTCTCCAGGCTGAAAATTAAAAAGTCCTAGAGTCCAGCAAAAGGGGGTAGAGAGGAATTGGCACATTTCTGAGAAGTCTCCCTAACACCAGTAATGGGGGCTTGCACTGTTCCGGCAGAGTGTCAGCAATGGTGTCTTTGGTTCCAGGACTTGCATGCTAATTTTGCCGGTTCAGCCCACGTTTGTCACTTGGAGCCAAGCCGGACTCTGAGGCTCGGCCCTGACTTGGCCCATACCAGGAATTCTCTGGCTCTCCCAACTCTACATCCTACAAATTCCACCAACAGAGCATAGCTCTCTGACTGTCTCATACAGAGTCCTCACACCTATCTTTCCCACCTATCTTTCCCAGCTGTCACACACTGGCCCCCTTTGGAAGTGGAGAGATTACCCAACATAAATTCCTCTGAGAGGCCTGTTAGGTGAGGGCCTATTACTCTGCCTGACATAACAGAGCCCTGCTAGTCTCCACTACCTATTGTGAATTCTTAATGTTTTTCCATGTGCATGGTCCATAGGAACAAATGCTGCTTACTTTTCACTTATCCTCGCTACTCCTTCTCGCCAATACACAAACATATGCACCTTATCATTCCTGATAAAATATCAGACATTGTTAAACTCAAGACTCAAGTACTTAAAGAAAATGGGGGGGGGGGGGGTGGGTGACTATGACGTAATCAATGGGAAGTGACATGACAGTAACTGAATATATCCTTAAGTGAAATATGCAAATTTCTAGCAGTTTGTCTTTTGCAACTGAAAAAAAGTGCACATTGCATATAAACATTCGCCAAAAGAAAAGATTTTCCTGTATTGTTGCTGGCTCGGTATAAAAGGTTATGTCTAAGAATCTGTAAGAAAACATGCCCTAAAGAGCAGATTAGAATATAAGCTATTTTGCAACGGTGTGATGCCTAAGGGCTGCAGTGCGCTCTACAAATCTAAATAAATAAAATTTGTCTGGTCTTGTGGCTAAGTGTCTGGTCTAATACTATTCAGTTTTGCAAACAGAAAACAAAGTATTCGGCAAGAGCCAAATAGAAATTATTCGGCCGGAGCCGAATAGATTTGTTTCTGCTGGGATTCGGCCAAATACTGACTCAAAGCCGAAGTTCGATACACCCCTGCTCGGAACACAGAAATCATCAGGGCTGCTATAACTGTGATTGCTCAGAACACAACTCTTCAGGGCTACTGTGCTTGTAATGGCTCAGAACACACACCTGATTGGGGCTGCTATTCTTGTAATGGCTCAGATGAAGCACATCCCTTGAGGACTACTATACTTGTAATGGCTCAGAACACACACCTCATCAGGGCTGCTATACCTGTGATGGCTTAGAACACACATCGCATATGGGCTAGTGTACTTTGAATGGCATACAATGTTGGTAACGCATCTGCCTTCAAGCAAATGCTGCATCTGGTCAAACCTCTAACTCTATAATTCCCAGCCTAATGGCCAAAAGAAGGTTTGGACAAATCTAAAAAGGAGCACCCAATGGTAAAGCTGCATTAGATTTTTAAATAGAAAAGGCATTTTCAGTTTTTTGGATATTCATTGGTGCTATGTTAAAAGACAAACAGAAAAACGGCCGAGGAAGAGCAACTCTGAACCTTAGCAATACAGAAGAACAAATGTGTGGCAGTGGGGCGGGGTGAAGGGTCAGAGAACATACTAGACCATGGGTGCACAACATACGGCTCGCGGGCCAGTTGCGGCCCGCCATGCTATTTTTGTCCGGCCTCCATTAGGAAAGTCTTTGTTGTCTTCCGGGCCGGACAAAACATTGGCCCTCATTGGCTCAGCACACACACACGCACCACGTCGCTCCTACGAGCCACGTAATGCGTGTGTGCTGCACCAATGGAGGGCCAGCACTACGGCTGGTGTGGTCCATAAGGCTTGATGCCGGAAGGCATTTCAGCCTTGGACCACGCCAGCCGTAGTACGATTCCAGCGTTCCAGCTTACCTGCCTTCCAGCACGTCTCCGGTAAGTGGTCTGTTTGTGTTTCGGGTCTGTTTTGCTTTATGTTAGTGTGTGTATGTTGCGAAGGGGGGGGAGTGGGTGTCGGATGTGTGTCGGATGTGTATCGGATGTGTATGAATGTTTGGATTTGAATGTATTTTGTGTGTATGTGGGGGTGGGGGTGGGGGTTGGGGGGGTGTCGGATGTGTATGAATGTTTGGATTTGAATGTATTTTGTGTGTATGTTGAGATGCGGGGGTGGGGGGGGTGTCGGATGTGTATGAATGTTTGGATTTTAATGTTTTTTGTGTGCTGAGTTGGGGGTGGGGGGTTCGGGTCTGTATGGGTGCTGATTTGGGGGGTGGGGGTTCGGGTCTGTATGGGTGCATGCTTGAGAGTGTGTGTGCTGAGTTGAGGGGTGGGGGTTTGGGTCTGTATGTTTGCATGGTTGAGAGTGTGCTGAGTTGGGGGGGTGGGGGGTTCGGGTCTGTATGGGTGCATGATTGTGTGTGCTGAGTTGGGGGGTGGGGGTTCGGGTCTGTATGGGTGCTGGTTTGTGTGTGTGCTGATTTGGGGGGTGGGGGGTTTGGAGTTGTGGGGGTGGGGGGGTTCGGGTCTGTATGGGTGCATGCTTGAGTGTGTGTGTGCTGAGTTGGGGGGATGGAGCTGGGGGGGTGGGGGGTTCGGGTATGTATGGGTGCATGTTTGTGTGTGTGCTGAGTTGGGGGGTGGGGGTTTCGGGTCTGTATGGGTGCATTTATGTGTGTGTGCAGAGTTGGGGGGTGGGGGGTTCGGGTCTGTACGGGTGCATGTTTGTGTGTGTGCTGAGTTGGGGGGTGGGGGTTCGGGTCTGTATGGGTGCATGTGTGTGTGTGTGCTGATTTGGGGGGTTTGGAGTTGGGGGGGTGGGGGGTTCGGGTCTGTATGGGTGCATGTTTGTGTGTGTGCTGAGTTGGGGGGGTGGGGGTTCGGGTCTGTATGGGTGCTGGTTTGTGTGTGTGCTGATTTGGGGGGTGGGGGGATGGAGCTGGGGGGTGGGGGGTTCGGGTATGTATAGGTGCATGTTTGTGTGTTTGCTGAGTTGGGGGGTGGGGGGGTTCGGGTCTGTATGGGTGCATTTATGTGTGTGCAGAGTTGGGGGGTGGGGGTTCGGGTCTGTACGGGTGCATGTTTGTGTGTGTGCTGATTTGGGGGGTGGGGGTTCGGGTCTGTATGGGTGCATGTGTGTGTGTGCTGATTTGGGGGGTGGGGGGTTTGGAGTTGGGGGCGTGGGGGGTTCGGGTCTGTATGGGTGCATGTTTGTGTGTGTGCTGAGTTGAGGGTGGGGGTTCGGGTCTGTATGGGTGCTGGTTTGTGTGTGTGCTGATTTGGGGGGTGGGGGTTTGGAGTTGGGGGGCGTGGGGGGTTCGGGTCTGTATGGGTGCATGTTTCTGTGTGTGCTGAGTTGGGGGTGGGGGGGGTTCGGGTCTGTATGGGTGCATTTATGTGTGTGCAGAGTTGGGGGGTGGGGGTTCGGGTCTGTACGGGTGCATGCTTGAGAGTGTGTGTGCTGAGTTGGGGGTTTGGAGTTGGGGGTGGGGGGTTCGGGTCTTTATGGGTGCATGTTTGTGTGTGTGCTGAGTTGGGGTGTGGGGGGTTCGGGTCTGTATGGGTGCATGCTTGAGAGTGTGTGCTGAGTTGGGTGGGGGGTTTGGAGTTGGGGGTGGGGGGTTTGGAGTTGGGGGGTGGGGGGTTCGGGTCTTTATGGGTGCATGTTTGTGTGTGTGCTGAGTTTGGGGGTGAGGGTTCGGGTCTGTATGGGTGCTGGTTTGTGTGTGCTGATTTGGGGGGTGGGGGCCCTGGGGCATAGTGTTTGGTTGGGTGTGAGGGGGGCATGGGGCATAGTGTTTGGTTGGGGTGAGGGGGCCCTGCAGCATAGTGTTTGGTTGGGGGTGAGGGACATGGGGCATAGTGTTTGGTTGGGGGTGAGGGGGCCATGGGGCATAGTGTTTGGTTGGGGGTGAGGGTGCCATGGGGCATAATGTTTGGTTGGGTGTGAGGCGGACATGGGGTATAGTGTTTGGGTTATTGGGTTCACTCCAAGAGTGAATCCAATAATAAAGGTAAAACAGGCACAGTTAGGAGATGTTCATCTTTGGCTTTTTGAGGAAACCTGACTCAACGAATGCCATACTCCTCTTGGGCAACCCAAATAGCAAACTGTAGCAGTCCAAAATAACGGCATGTCCAATCTAGGGTCAATAAAATATATATAAGTTAATTAAACAGGCGAGATACAATAACTAAATAGAAATAAATTATAACAATGCAAAATGTGTAGTACAAAATGTAAGTTTGAAATGCAAATAAAAATCGTTACCCCTCAAAAACATAATTTTTCCATGTGTTCAGTACAAATTGGGGGTTTAAAAAGCCTCCTGCCACGCCCCGCCTACCGCCCCGCCCACATTTACTTTGCGGCCCACTATAGCCCTCATGTAAGGTACTTTCGGCCCTCTGTCAAAATCAGTTGTGCACCCCTGTACTAGACCATCCAGAACGGGGATATTCGAGCAACAGGAAGAGAGCACTGAGCTACATGATAGGGCAACAAAGAAAGTGAGAAGGGAAACAGAGTTAATAATAGGACACACACACAATAGGAGTGAGGGATAGAAGCAGAGCAAAGGAGACATTTGGAGACTGTAAAATAAAACACAGTTCAACTGCAAGTGGGTAGAGATGGAAATGGAAAAGCAAGACTAGAGAAAGGCAGTCCAATAACATAAGAGACAGTGCAAGAAAGATAATCAAAAGAAGTAGCAACCACAACTGAGAAAATGAAAAAAACCAGATCTAGCCAGAGGAAGAGGAGTTATATCAACAGATGCAGCAAGATATAGGAGGGAAAAAGCAATAATAGAACACAGGGATGGGAGATCCAGAGTGACAGAGAAACAGACTGCAAAATGTGGCATCGCAACACTTAAGGGTGAGAGGCAGAGCATCAGAAAGTGAGAGACGGGGAAACAAAGTAGCAAAGGGAAGGAGAGATGGAGTAAACTGCATCACACTGTGTTTCTCTCTTGCCAAGAGAGATCTACCCTTCACACCTACAGCACACTCTACTCGGGGCAAAGGGGCTACCATAGCATTCATTGCAAATGTTCCTCTTGAGTCCATTTGCAAAGCAGCAACCTGCAGTTCTACAACACTACTGCCTAGATACACACTGTAGATCTGATTCTCAGGTGGGACAAGCGGTGCTAAAACATCTCTTTGCTACTGTTCCTTCACACATCCCACCACCATCTCTCGGCACTGCTTGCTAGTCTATGCACAGCATGTGATTCTAAGCAGATTCACAAGCCTTAGAAGACATGCATTACTCACCGTAATAGCATTTCTGATGATTGTATCTGCTTAGATTCACATGTGTCCACACTTCCTCCCCTCGTGGAGTAGAAGGAACATAGACCTCCTACACCTTCTCGCTTCTGTACTCGCTCACGCGGACTATAAGGCTCCCTCATGGCAGAAAACACATAACCAGAGGGACGTCGACGCGCAAGGGATTTTGGGTACACTGCACGTCACGTTAGGAATAGTGTTAGTCACGCCCATGTCGACGTCCCCTTTCGATCTTCGAAGGAAAGATGCAATACTCTGCGATTACCGCTAGATGTCGGACTATATGCACAGCATGTGAATCTAAGCACATACAATCATCAGAAATGCTATTATGGTGAGTAATGCATATCATACGGCAGCAGGAAGAAGACCAGCATTATGAGAACCAGATCAGCGCAGGTGTCTGCTTTTTCTATAAGCTCACAACCACCAATTCCATACTTGGGAGAATACCCTCAAGTTTCTCATACAAGCCACAAAATTCTGCATAAAAACGCTACAGGAAGTAATCCCACTGTTAAAAACGGGGACTACATGGCAACCTTGGGACATGAAAGAAGCATACTTTCATATTTCAATGTTCTCAGTGGACAGAAGATTGCTGCGAATCAACACTACCAATTCAAGGTGCTACCCTTCGGCATAGCCTCTGCTCCAAGGGTATTCACCAAGGTACTCGAGGTAGTGGCAGCGCACCTACGCAGAGAATCAATCCCAGTGTACCCTTATCTGAACGACTGGCTAATAACAGGGGAATCCCCTCAAATTTGCAAGCAAAATACCCAAAGAACAATCAATCTTCTGTCCTATTGGGATTCTCAATCAACGAGAAAAAAATCAAGTCTCATTCCAAACAAAACAATTCTTAGGAGCCATCATAAAGACAGAAGAGGGACTAGTCTTCCCATCAAACAAAAGAGTGCAAAACATGCTGCAAATACCTCAGCATCTAGCCGGTCGCCAAATAACCGTACGCAAAGCAATGTGCTTGCTCGGGATGACAGCTTCATGCATTTACCTGGTTCCGCACGCACGGTTGCGCATGCGCCCAATGCAAGAGTCGACAGTGTTCTCAGGCAAGCGGTCAGTGGGACTATATAGTGGTTGTTTCGCTAACTCTAGTTCAATTGCTAAACTGGTGAACAAAGGAAAATCTGTTTAAGGGAAAACGTCTACTCGGAAAACGTTTCGACAACCCGACAGTGCAAGTGATTGTCACATCAGATGCATCACTCACCGGGTGGGGAGCCCATTACCTTCACCACACAGCACATGGTCTGTGGACCCATATCACAGCACAAAATCACAATCACAGCCCAAAATCAAACAAAATCACATAAACCGTTTAGAGCTACTAGCAGTGCTCAAAGCCCTGCAAGCTGTTCATGTGCATCTATCAGGCCAAACAGTACAAGCCCTCACAGACCGCACCGCTGCCATGTTTATGTTTTACATAAACAAGCAGGCAGGCACACACTCTCCAAGTCTGTCCAGGCTAGCCCAAAATATTTGGAAGTGGGCACTCAAGCAGAACATGTTCCTAGTGTCGCAACCAGGTGAACTCAATTCTCTGGCAGACTCACTAAGCAGAGATCCTGTACCCGAAGAGCGTGAGTGGCAGCTCAGCAGAAACATTTCAGATGATATCCTTTCCCTCTGGGGCTATCCTGCGTTAGACCCATTCACCACAAGCCTAAACACACAATGCCCAGACTCTGCATCTAGGTTTCCCCAACCCGGATCCAAGAGGAACGCCCTGTGGGTGAGCTGGTCAGGGGAATTTGCTTATGCCTTTCCCCCCAATGCCGCTACTAGACAGGATTGTGAAAAAGATGCACCAAGAACAAGTTACTCTGATCCTGGTTGCTCCTATGTGGGCGAGACAACCTTGGTTTCCGCATCTGCGCAAACTGGTGATGTGCGATCCAATAAAACTCCTGCGCCCCATCGATATGCTCACCCAACACGGGAGAACAACGTTATTGCTCCTGAAGTCATAGCATTTGGCCATTTAAAACTACCTCAAAGGTGTATGGAAATCTTCAAGGAGGCACGTAAACCAAACCTCAGACATTGTTACTTTAACAAATGGAAAGGATTTGTAATATGGTGCCAGTCAAAGAATGTAAACCCAATCTAATGTATTCTATCACACATTCTTCATTACATGCTCCACTTACTAGACTTTGGTATTTAATCTTTCAAAAGGTCCTGCAAACAGGATATATTCTGTCTTCCTGGAGAAAACCACTGATAATTCCCCTCTTCAAAAAAGGTGATAGGTCTGATCCAGCCTCTTACAGACCAATTGCCTTACTAGATTCACAGTGGAAGATCTTCGCAGGACTATTATTGAGAGATTTTAATCTGTGGCAAGATGAAAGGGAATTACGAGATCCCTTTCAGACAGGATTTATTCCTGGAGTAGCAACCAGTATTAATCTACTTACCATTAATGCAATCAAAGCAAATGAACAATATAGGAAGCAATCGCTATACATGACATTTGTTGATTTTCGTATGGCCTTTGACTCCGTGCCAAGATAATTATTGTTCAAAAAATGGTTAGATGCACAATGTACATGTAAAATGTATACATCAGTTCCACACTCATACGACAGTACAGATTCGTTTAACCACATCTGGATTGGTTAGTGCCCCAAATAAGAACAGATAGGGGCCTCAAACAGGGTTGTACTTTTGCCTCAGCTCTTCTTTATTTCTGATTTAGGTCAATGTTTTTCTAACATCATATCTGACTCACCGAAATTGGGCAATACAACAATTAAATGGTGGAGCGTGGCCAGCAGAGAAGCGATGAGGACGTGAGTCCCCTCAGCTCCCGTGCCCGCCATAATACATCCTGGTAATGCAGCGTGTTTTCCTTTCCGTTTCCGTGGTAAAATTTAACATCGGAAACCGGAACATCTGAAGGGACCGGTGTGAGCAAGGGAACGCTGTAGATGCTTGTTGGCTCAATCCCCAGCGGCTCACAAACAAATGTAGTTGCAGCGACCTGTAATCAAAATGGCCGCGGAGGAGGGCCAGTGACTGCGACCCGACGAGTCGAGAACCCGTGTGTGGCAGAAGACACGGCAGCAGCTGCACTGTACCACGTCAGGGAGAGTGGTGCCAGCGACAGCAAGCTGGTGCTGCCACGAAACTGCTTTGATGCGGCTGAGAGGCTGCTGAGAGGTCCAAGAGCCGCGCCTGCTGGACGAACTGCATGGAGCTGGCAGTCTATCAGAGGTGAGCGGACGGGCCGGAAGGAGGTCCACGAACGCCACTGCGGACACACCTGAGGTGATTGAGAAATGACCGACTCGCCGTGCGGTAAGAGTCCTGAATGCGTAGGGGACGTCCTACCCAGCTACTTATTGCACTCTGAAGCCTGGGGAAAGATACGCTCCCTCGAGCCACCGGGATCACCTGCCAGGGTGAGGGCTGCTTGCTGGGAGACCCCTGCACTGCATGAGAGGCGCACATTGTTTGGCTGCTTCATGTGTTGATCTCCAGGTGGTCCGTGCCGCCCTCCCTGGGTCGGCTACTGCTGTGCACTGGCAGAGGCGGGTAAGTAGCCCTGAGACTGGTGAACGCACGCAGCAGAGGGTCTGAACACTGCACGACGCTGCAGGTGGTGTGTCTGTCCTGGAGTGGCTCTGGTGTAGCTGACAGCGCACTTAAACCGCTGGGAACTGCCCCTCATACCGCCACGCCAAGGGAGCCTTGGTGCCTTGGAGCATTTCTTCTGTGAAACACGGGGGCCCGTGTCAACCGGTGGTGATGAAGGTCAACAAGTTTCTTTGAAATTGCCAGCAACATGTCTGCCAGGGAGACTTGAAACCCCAGGCGGTAATCCCAGCTGCGCAGAACAACACAGAAGGCTTGGCCTGGTGAAACAAACTGGAATGTACGGCTGTCTGGTGGTGTGCAAACCTGTGGCCTATACTACCCAAACAAAGGCACGGTGACACCCTACCAAACTCTACATAAACAACAGAATCGATGAAATCATTTGCACACCCAAGTGAATGATCTGCGCCTGGTAGACCGGCAAAACAGAAATAGAGGCAAGAGGAGCCACAGATTGCATACGGGTATACTGAATACCATGCCACTGATCTCCATAGCCAGCACAGTAGTACGCAGGCAAGGTGCCAACACTCCCTGCGCTTGATGAGCTCGGATAGGAGGGACTGCCCGAACTGCTCCTAAAACTAACACTGCCAAACAAGAAGCGTGCAACCAATCGAGAAGAGGCCCCGTCGAGACTGACTATACCTGATACGAACACAGCCTGCGCCTATCATGGGCAAAGACAAGGCGAAAAAGTACTCCATACAGCCCAAAATGGATCAATATACCACATTGGCCACGTAAAACCAAGATGAACCAGAACCAATCAACAACGCCCCCGGCTCACAAGAATATGCTTTCCCTAAAGGACGTCATGGCAGCCATAGCAGACTCGTGCGCCTCCATGGAGCAAAAGATGGATGGCATAAGTATGGATGTATCTCTCTTATGTCATGACTTGCAAAAGCTAACGTCTCGCACCGGGGAGGCAGAGCAACGCATCTCTGATGCGGAGGATGGAATAAGAGGGCTACAACAACAACTAGACAGTCAAATCAGACCTAAAAGCAATGGCGGAAAGGGTAGATGAAAGTGAAGGCCCATCAAGGCGCAACAAGGTGTCATTATGCCTACCCCCGGGCATCCGGATCAAGCCCATCAGCCCCGGGAGCAGGCATCCAGATATCTAATAAAATCCCAGCAGCCCCGGCTGGGGGCTGTCTGGGTTCAGTCGGCGCCAGGCTCATAATAGAAATCAGTCCTGGCATCATAGGCGCCAGGCTCATAGACTTTACTTACTTCAAGCAGACCATGCTGCAAATGAATCCAAGCCAACGTGAGGCCTGGATGGGACTATTTTTTACTCGGGTGTGGTTCTAGGGACTTCTTACCTGGAACTACTTTGGAGGCTATTTAAACCACGCCCGAACAGCAGCACATGCTTCGCGTTATTCTGCATCCAGCAGCGTAACGCTCACTGTGCCTGCAGTCAGCATCCAGACTTCAGCCACGCCCGTCTCGAATCCAGAGCTCCTAGCAATAGAAGAAAGAAGAAGGAAAGGTTAGAAAACAGATATTATTTCAATCCTTACCTGAATTCCGGATCCATCACGTCTTCGAACTTGAAAAGGACATTACTCTACACGCGTGGCATCGCCAGCTGCAGCGCCGCGCCATATCATTTTCTCCACCGAATTCCACCATCTAGGGGACAAAAGAAACATAAGGTGAGCCGAGAGAGCCAATAAATACAACCTCTCCACCATAGACTTACCTGATTAACAACCGGAGGCATTATTCTGTAACAAACCGCAACTTCTTACGCCGCACCTGTAAGGAGAGAGAAACCAGCAATTTAAACACACGCATCTTTTGCCGGACAGTGTTGGGTAATACAGACTCTTACCTGAACACCATCAGCTGCCACAAGACAATCTTCCCTTGGACCCAGCTGCAACACAAGAAAGGAATGGACAAGAGTGAACATCGGACATATTGAACTCTTTAAACTTTATACTTACGGGTTCTCGCCTGGAACCTCTGAGTCAATATTCATCCAGAACTCTTCCAACGCCTTCAAACCAGTGAAGTAACTGGTATCTACGCGCCCCTGCATTCCACGCAGGATGGAGAGCTCATCATTTACAAACATAGGGGAGCTTACTGAAAGTGAATATCGGTGGTGATTAGTGGGGAGAACAGTGGGGTGCCATTACTAAAATCCACGGGTGGCTAAATCCCTTTCTCCACTTGCAGGAGAATACTTCTACGAGTCAAGCAGGCGAGATTAGGTGGTCCAGTCCAGTCTGTTATCTCTGCACTACGCTTCACGTTGGAAGAGGTTGCAGCTGTCCGAGTCCGATCGACACCCCTGTGGGAGCCAGGTGAGCGTAACACAACGTCAGGATCCTTGGCTTGCCTGAAAATACGGAAGGAGACGCATGGAGAGTTTCCTTGAGCAATGGCTCTCAGACATGTTCGAACCGAACTCCTTCTCAAAATTCTCAATTGAAGGAGCACATCACATCCCATCTGGAAAGCCGATCCCAGGGGCACCGCCTCGAACAGTGATCGCCAAACTCCTTAATTATAGAGACCGTGACGCACTACTCCAGAGAGCAAGAGCTAAGGGCACCCTGACCTATAATGGTGCGAGAATTGCTTTCTTCCCCGATTATACCAGGGAAGTTGAAAAAGCAAGGCAGTCCTTTGACCAGCTAAAGAAACAATTGCAGGCTCTTAACGTGGAATACGGCCTTCTGTTCCCGGCCCAACTCAAAATATATCACAATGGAACAACAGTGCACTTCACTAATCCAAAGGAAGCCTGGAGATGGGCAGAACAACACATTGAGGGTGATTGGAGGACAATGAGAAACAGCAGACAGAGAAACCCGCGGGCACAGCAAGAGAGACAACCACTGATGCAACCGGTGGAACACCCTCACGACACAGAGATCAGCTGACAGCAAGTGACAAACTACTAGCAGGAGGCACACGTTTGCAACACCACATACTGCTAATGAAAGGAAGACCTTATGGTGGCGGCCACGAAGGCAGCCCCCACACCATGGTTTGTTTTTTGGTATACCACACCAGACGGGGGTTTTGTTAGTCTGATCGCCAGCCACCTTGGTTGGCATCAGCATCTGTACAAATGCTTTGAAAAGGGCGAAGTATAGGGTGGGGGGTAAGATGGTTATTTGTTTGTTTGTGTTGAAGTTACGCAGTTTAGGTTCACACTGGGTCTAAGAGTTACAGCAAACGACTATGTATCAACGAGATATGGTAAACCAACAAGCAGTCATGGCTCTCCCGCAGGCTCCATTGCCTGTAAACACGGTATGACGCCCAACACTATAGCAGCACGCAATATGGCATCATGCAGGCCAACACGATGGGTCACGTCCTGCTCCCACCCTAAAGAACGATGACTTCCAATAGGAATGACACCAGAACCATAAGATTTATGACCTGGAACGTAAATGGGCTTGGCAGCAGCCTCAAGAGGCGCCTAGTATTACAGCTGTTAAACCGCCTCCCACTGGGTGTCGTATTCCTAACCGAAACTCATCTGGCGGGCTCAAACTGTTCTTTATTCAAACGCACCAACTACCGTGTAGCGATACATGCCGGGTTCACCATGGGCTCCCGTGGGGTACTAATCCTAATACATAAAAGGCTTCCCTTTACTCTTACTACTGTTACCCAAGACACGGGGGGTAGATTTGTATACATAATGGGGACTCTGTGAGCGAAACATCGCAATGCTAGCGGTCTATGCACCCCCGAATCTACTGTCCCCCTTAACTAAAGACATTGCACCCATAATTGCTGCAGACTCCTCAAACCTTATGATCACCGGAGGAGACTTCAACGAAGTCATGAGTACAGAACTTGACCGCACACACCTTCGCAATAGAAACCCTTCCAACGTACCAAACTTGATATGTTCACTGATGCTTCGGGACTCCGAGATGTATGGCGGAACGTACACCCCGACACAAGGGAATACTCATATCACTCTAGAGCCCACGCCTCGCTATCAAGGCTAGACTATTTCTTTCTCCGCTCAGTGGATCTACATTTAGTGGACGAGGCGCGACTGCTTCCCAGAGGTATATCGGACCGCTCACCTCTGATAATGGGGATCAGCACCAACAGACCGAACCCCTCGCCCCTTTGGCGAGTGAACAATTACTACCTAGGCTTCCCAGATCTGGTGGAACAAATCCAGAACACCACAAAGACATACTTTGAATTGAACACGGGCTCTGTAGACAATCCGGTAAAACTATGGGAGGCTTATAAAACTGTGCTTAGGGGTGAAGTTATTTCCCGGTCCACAGCCCACAGGAAGAAACACCTAAAGGCGCTACACAACGCTGAGACACAAGTAACTTGTGCGGAGACAGCACATCTAATCAGTGTCCAAACAGACACATTGAGCGCTTCAGTTGGTGCAGAAACAGCTACAAAACATAGCGCTAGACAACGCGAAGCAGGCCCATAATGCATTGCGAGCCAGGGTGTATGAAACGGGGAGCAAAACTGGTAAAATGCTGGCATGGCTGGAACGCAGGGATGAGGGTCTTAGACAAATAAGGAGAATTACCACCCAAGAGTCGGGCCACTAGAGACAGATCGAGACATAGCAGAAGGCTTTGCAGCCTACTATGCTGAGCTCTATAAAGCACCATCTGCCCCCATTGACACCTCTATCTTAGACGATATCACACTTCCATCCCTTGAATCTGGTCAGCTAGAACTGCTAGAAAAAGACATCATGGAGGACGAGTTAACCACAGCAATGCCGGAATTACAATCTGGCAAGACCCCGGGTCCAAACGGCTTCCCGATCGAAGTATGGAAGAAGATGGGTGCGAACGAGATAACTCTGCACCTGTTGCGGATGTATGAAGACTCACGCGCTCAGGGTTGCCTCCCCCCAGACCTTAGGAAAGCCACTATAATAGTGATACCGAAAACAGACAAACCACTGCACAGGTGTATCTAATATAGGCCCATCTCCCTCATAAATGGCGAAGGCAAACTATTTGCAAAGGTGCTGGCCAACCGATTACAACAGGTCATACCTATGCTGATCCACCCAGACCAATGCGGATTCATGCCGCAGAGATCCACCCGGATGAACATACATAGGCTACACTCAGCGCAAGAGAAGATACCAGCTCTCCAGGGCCCCTTAGCCCTGCTAGCAATAGACTTTGAAAAGGCCTTTGATTCTGTCTACTGGGAGTCGTTTTGGGAGATAATTCGTCGTATGGGCTTTGGCCCACAATTCATAAGCTGGGTCAGACTCCTTTACAACGACCCGCAGGCAGTGACGAGAGTAAATGGATGTGTATTAGCCCCCTTTGAACTAGGGAAGGGGACAAGACAGAGCTGCCCTCTGTCGGCCCGGATCTTTGCGCTGGCAATAGAACCGCTAGCGGAATTGTTGAGATCCACAACGACATGGGAGGGCTTCTGCTGGGCGGACGGGTGGGAAGACAAGGTGTCCTTGTATGCGGACGATCTATTGATATACTTGAAAGAACCAATTAGATCCGGCAGCACCGTGACGCGCCTGTTAGAAAGGTACGGTACCTTTAGCGGCCTGCTTGTCAATTGGTCTAAATCCACACTGTTTCCGCTGGGAGAAGGGGTAGACATAATGCCAACCGACTGCCCCTATCGAGTGGGAAAGAAACACTTCAGACACCTGGGTATACAAGTCACGAATAACCTCAATGACTACGTATCCAAAAACCTGCATCCTGTAACGAAGAGACTCACAGAGAACGTACAACACTGGACATCTCTGCGGCTGACATTACTAGGCAGAGCGGCCCTTTTTAAGATGATAGCCCTGCCCTGCTTCCTATACATACTACAAACCGCCCCTCTATACATTCCACCAAGTGAGTTTAAAAAAATTGACCAAACACTTAGGAAACTATTATGGGATGGGGGCCACCCACGTCTGGCACTCGCAAGCCTCCAAAGATCCATATGGGAAGGCGGGATCGGGCTACCCCGTTTACAGACATACTACTGGGTCAGCCAGATAGCAGTTGTAAACGACAAACTCCACAGAGATATCTCACTACCACACAATAGACTATCTGAAACCAATGCACTGGAAAGACCCATTATGAGATGCCTCTATCGGGAAAAAAATAGATCGGCCACCACAAGTATGTCATCACAGATCACGCAAATATGGGACGACACACACAAATATATCAGATCGGACAAAAAAACTAACCTCAGCACAACCACTATGGAACAACAGGAACCTCCCGGAGGTGAACAAACGCCCTAGATGGTCCACTTGGCTAAACCAAGGAATACTAAAAATAGGAGATGTTGTGAAAGACAGCAATGTAATCCCATTTGTGGATCTCGCTTCCCGTTTCAATCTACCCCAAACTGAACAATATCTTTACACACAGCTGAAACACGCACTGCTGGTCCATCTCCCTGCCCTGAACGACATGCCTGAATACACGCCAATGGAACGCAACCTATTCCAAGAAATAATAAAACATAAAGTAACATCAGTGCTATACAATGGCATAACTTCCTTTGCCACGAATGAACTGTCGAGTCTAAAAGCAAAATGGGAAAGGGATGTGGGAGCCATGCTTCCAGAGGAATGGGTCAACTTGTTGATGTTCCCCCGGGTGATAGCTATTTCATCCAGACTCAGGCTAGTCAAATTAAAAATACTACATCAGGTATATTACCCAAGATTGGCACTATTCAGGTGTGGTAAGACTACTGATTCGAAATGTCTGCGCTGTAAAACTGAGGAAGGAACCTTCTTCCATATCCTGTGGGAATGTACTCAAATCCAACAATACTGGCAGACGTGCTGTAACGAGTTAGCTGGGCAAAGTGATTCCCAGGGACCCGAAACTGCTCCTGCTGGGGATGGAAGATGAGGGTGAACTATCACAGTATGAAAAGCTGTTTTTATCCACCACTGTTGCGCTCATCAAAAGAAACATATTGCAATTGTGGGGCTCTGCTATAACACCAGACTATGAACAATGGACGACTGATGTAGACATATGCATTGCAATGGAGCGCAGAGTATACAACGCAAGAGGCTGCTCTGAGAAAGCAAGTAAAATCTGGCAGAAATGGGAGGAAGCCCCACTGACACGCTGCCTGCGATGAGGGGTTGCTTTAATTAGCAATGATATCCTGTGGACACTAGAACCAAGTTCATCTGTTATGCAATTATACAAAAATGTAACCAGTTAAGGTGTAAGAACCCTGTTATACTAATCCAAGTGTGTGTTGTATCAATCAGTGAAAGCAGGTGGGATGAGATGTTCCTCCAACCGCTGTTTTGTTAGCATGTTTTGTCTAAAAAACAATAAAATGTTTTATCAAAAAAATATATATATTAAATGGCGACTCTACGCGGATGATCTAGTGTTAATTTCAAAGATTCTGCGTGGGTTACAATTATTGTTGGATGCACTAGACAAATATGCAGTCAGAAACTGCCTGACCATTAACACTGCAAAAACAGAAATAATACAATTTGGTCCTATGGGCAGAGGACAAACATTTCTGAGTTGGCACCTGCAGAACCAATCCCTTGCAGTAAGTTGCAGAGAATACTTATCTTGGCATAAGTATAAACAATTGTCCAAATGATCTTCCATACCAAGAAAAACAGAGAGAAAAACTAACCTCAGTAACGTCACAAGCTAAAATAATAAATGGGAGATTCAGTAAATTCTCAATTATATCTGTGTTGACAAATTACAAGCAAAAATTCAAACAGATTGTTTTATTTTTCGCATAAAATTCGGTCTCAAATGCCCCCCCCCCTTGTACTTAATGAAATCCCCCAGCATGAAATACAGATCTGATTTTCTACGCTTCAGACTGAACTTGTGGCATGGCACACTAATGAAATTATGTTCCAACGAAAAATGGGCTCTGAAGCAGATGATAAATGTCGATTTTGTCACACAATATGTAATAATGAGACATCTGATCACAGAATGTGTCAAATTATTACGCATACGAATAAGTTACTTCAAAAAGCATTTTTTACATTTTAAAATTTTAACACCGGATGAGCTATGGGCAATATTATTTCACACAGCAAGTCAAACTGTTAGCTATTCAATTGTGAATTATTTGAAATTCTTGAAGTTAGATCTTATGGCGAATTCCATGGCTAAAATAGACTAGTCGAGAGAGAATGCAGGTAAACATGTATGCTGGTTATATTGATTTTGATGAATTTGAGCAATCTAACTAGAGTGGTTTTACATTTCTCAACTTTTATTTACTCGTATTATGTAAAACAATTTTATTACCCTTGTATTATGTGAACAATATGTCTAAAAAGAAAAATATTGAAAAGTTGATGTTTTTCATCAGCTAAATCAATAAAAAAACATTTTCAAAAAAGACTCTGGTCTAGTATTCAACTCCATCAATGTGCACCTAGTGGCTCTATCCGTGTACACCACTTCTCAAAGCAGGATTTCCTGGTGGAAGGTCCCGGTCATTAAGGCATTCATGGAAGGAGTAAAAAGGCTTTAGCGCCCCCCCCCCCCATTTCAAACCCACCTCCAGGGTGGGATCTAAATGTGGTACTCGCAAAGCTCATAGGTCCCCCCCCTTTGAGCCTATGCACAAATCCAACCTTAAACACCTAACGCATAAAACGGCTTTTCTGGTGGGCATCGCCTCCATAAGAAGTCAGTGAAGTACAAGCTTTGTAGAAAACAAAGAAAGGGTCTTGCACTGACAAAGACAAATTGGTACTAAGAACACACCCTAGGTTTTCACCTAAGTTCATATCCAAGTTCCATGTCAACCAGTCCATTGAACTACCCGCTTTCTTTCAAAACCCTTCAAGCTCAGCTGAGATAAACCGCCATACACTAGATGTAAGGAGGGCGGTCCTTTACTATGTAAAAAAATGAAAACTGCTACGAAAAACAGACCCACTCTTTGTCTCCAGGGAAGGTGATCACTTTCACAAAACGCCATCTCCAGATGGATAGTGAAATGTATACAGCTCTGCTCTTCTCTATCAAACAAAACTCGGCCTTTCACACCAAAAGCTCACTCTACCAGGGGTACAGGAGCTACTTAGGCCTTTATTGAAAACATCCCGCTGGACTCTATTTCCAAAGCAGCTACATGGTGCTCGATACATACTTTACTCAGCACTACTGCATTGACACACATTCTAAAGCAGATTCACAGGTGAACCAGTGGTGCTAAAATAACTATTCGAATGGATTGTGTCCTCCCACGTATTCCTCATCTTAGATATATCCTTACCTTCAGCTTTGCTGCTTCGGAAATGTTTTCTCTCTCCACCATAGGGCGCTCCACTTGAGGCGACGGCGTCGATGTCCCTCGGCGGCATCCGTAGAGTGTCGATGTCATCCGTAGTATAAATGCCTCGAGCGCGCCCGTTGGCCTCAGTTCCGTTTTTCCGTTAGCTTCGCTTCGGAACGAAATAAAACGGCGCTTCAGTCTTAAGCGATTATGTCGTCTTCCTCGAACCCATCTACTCCGGAAACGGGGTTTAAGAAGTGTCTAAGGTGCGGCAGAAAAATGTCGCTGACCGACCCTCACCGTAACTGCCTCTGGTGTCTCGGGTCTGGACATCAGATCGATGACTGCGGTTCGTGCCAATCCATGACCCACAAGGCCTTGAAAGAAAGACGAGGTAAACTGGCGGTGGGGGAGGAATCCTCGAAGTTTTCTTCGAGAGGGAAGAAAGACTCGGCTGAGTCTTTGGCAAAACACCATAAAAAATCACGATCGAGGAGTAGATCAAGGAAGTCTTCTTCTTCGTCCAAAAAGGCAAAAAAGAGACGACACCGATCTCCCTCTTCTTCTTCTTCCTCGACTTCGGAGGAAGTTATTACTTGTCCAACTAAACACGACTCCCCTAAAAAGTGGGAAGCATTTAGAGAGTCAATGATGAACATTTTTGAGAACGCGGCCCACACCCCCTCAAAAATGTCTGTTGAAGGTCATGCCTCTAGTCACAAAAGTGACAGAGGAAGGTCTAAAACTAAGAAGTCCGACAAGAAATTGTCGAGGGTGTCTTCCAGGGACTCTTCCCAGACACCTAAAAAGACAGACTCTATGAAAAAGACTTTCGACGGCGATAAGTCATTAAAGACTTCGACGAAAACATCTTCGAAGCCTCTGTCGAAGGCTGTCGAGTATAAAGGGTCGACAACCCAACAGAAAAAAGTCACATCGAATATTTTATCGACGACCTTGAAGATTTCTTCGACGGCGTTGAGTGTTTCGAAGACTACTTCGACAACATTGACTGCCTCGAAGATTTCTTCAACGCCATTTGTAGTGCCTTCGAAGAATACCTCGACAACATCGAAGGTAACGGCCACGACCTCATCGACGCTTCTGTCGACATCGACACCAGGGTTGAAACATATTCCTGAAAATATATTTCACCCTGAAAACAGACATGATTTTTTTCCATACTATGTCATCTGTATATGGAGAAATGTCATCAGAAAATGAAGAATATGAAGAACAAGATGAACCTCAGGTTACATCAGCAGGGGTAAAATATGGGACAAGAGATGTTCCAGAGGAAGTAATAAATCCTCAATCAAAAATGCAGGATTTGTATGAATGTTTACAGTCTGCAAGTGGAATAGACACATCTCCTGAATATGAATTTGAGAGACCAGATCCAGCAGAACATGCTGATCTGGGTTACAGAAAACTCATGAATAGAGTAACAGAGTTTATGGGGTGGGGTAATAAGGCACCTGTATACCAGGATGATGACATGACAGATATTTTGTCAGGAGGTCCTCAACCAGACCCCATACTTCCTTTTCATATTGCCCTGCAAAGGAGAGTGAATGCTGCTTGGGAAAGACCGTAATCTAGTCCAGCAGTAAATAAAAAATATTTGGCAAAATACAGACCTTGTAACTCTGACCCAGAGTATTTGAGTAAACATCCTTCTCCTGAGAGTCTGGTAGTTCAGGCAGCCACATCAACAAAAAATGCGGCATACTCCACTATTCCCCCTGATAGGGATGACAAGAAAATAGATACTTGGTCGAAAAAGATCTTTACATCAGGGAGCATGGCTCTGAAGTCTACCAATGTATCTTGTACATTGGCTAGATTTAATTATACTCTGTGGGACTGCATGTCAGCGGCAGCTCAACACATCCCGGAAGGAGAGGAACGTGATGGTTTCCTATCCATAATTAAGGATGGTAAGGAGGCTTCGGGGGAATGCCTTCAAGCAGGTTTGGACACTGCTGACAGTATCAGCAGGTCCATGGCGTCTAGCGCAGTGCTACGCAGATTTGCGTGGCTAAGGAAGTCAGGTTTTGCACCAGATGTTCAATCTAGACTCCTTAACATGTCATTTGATGGCTCGAGGTTGTTTGGCAGCAAGGCGGATGAAAGTTTGGAGAAGCTGCAGACCTCCAAGGCAGCAGCAAAGTCACTTAGTGCTGCTATACGACAACCTCAGCAACGCCCCTAGACAGGCTCATCTTCCTGGAGGGGTCATCCCTTTCGTTTTTACTCCTTATTTGGGAGAGGAAGGGGACAGGCCAATCAAAGGGGGCAAAGAAAATTTCCTCGGGGGTGAGGAAGAGGCGCTAGATCTGCCCCAGCAGCAGCATCTGTCCCTTCAGCCGCTGCTGGAGCTGCCGCAAAACCACTCTGAGGTTTTGACTCACAAGACCCCAGTGGGAGGCAGGATCTCACAGCATCTGAAGGAATGGCGGGGCATTACTTCAGATGTTTGGGCACAGGAAACAGTATCCCAAGGTTACTGCCTTCCTTTTCTAAAGAAACCTCAGAATCACCCACCGGAATACAACTCTACCAAAAATCCAGACCCGCTCCTGTTGCAGGAAGTTTTAACCCTGCTACAGAAAGGTGCAATAGAACATGTACCTGTAGCGGAGAGAAACAAGGGATGGTATTTCCCATATTTCCTCATTCCAAAGAAGGACGGAGGACTGAGGCCCATCTTGGACTTGAGAAACTTGAACAAGTTCCTCAGGAAGGACAAGTTCAAGAAGGTTACTCTTTCTCAGATCCTTCAGGCTCTCCAACATCAAGACTGGTTGGTATTATTGGACCTTCAGGATGCTTACTTTCATGTGCCAATCCATCTCAAGCACAGAAAGTACCTGAGGTTCGCGATTGGCAACTCTCACTATCAGTTTCGAGTTCTGCCTTTCGGGTTGACCTCCGCCCCAAGAGTTTCACCAAGTTGATGGCGGTAGTGGCAGCGAGTCTCAGAAGAGGGGGGATTCATCTCTACCCCTATTTGGACGATTGGATGATCAGAGCGCATTCTCCAGAACAAGTCCAGGATCATCTATCCAAGACTTGCCACTTCCTTCACAAACTAGGGTTTTCTCTGAATTTAAAAAAGTCAAACATGATACCATCACAGAAGCTCCAGTTTATAGGAGCAGTCTTGGATACTCGTTCGGGCAAAGCCTCGCCTCCCGAAGAGAGAGCTCACCACATTCTGCAGATGGTGACAAAATTCCAGAATGCCCAGCATCTACCGGCCTTCGATTTTCTCAGGTTGCTAGGCCTCATGGCATCCTGCATTTTTCTGGTGCCGGAGGCCAGATTGAGGATGAGATCCCTTCAATGGGCCCTCAGGACTCAATGGTCCCAATTTTCAGGGGAAATGACAGATCTCTTACAAGTTCCAACCAGAGTAGCTCAGGACCTACAATGGTGGGTTTGCAAAGAACACATCCTCAAGGGACAATCTTTTTGGCAGCCATGAGCGGAGATCACTGTAGTGACGGACGCCACACTCACGGGGTGGGGAGCCCACACCAACGATCTGACAATCAGCGGTCGTTGGTCTCCATCGGAGTCCAGACTACACATCAACCTTTTGGAGCTTAGGGCGATCAGACTAGCGCTGAAGACCTTCCTGCCCTCTGTACGGGGAAAGAATGTCCTGATCATGACGGACAACACAGTGGCCATGTACTACCTCAACAAGAGAGGAGGATTAGGGTCACTGCCACAGTGCAGAGAGGCAATGTAGCTCTGGTTCTGGGCAATACAAGAAGGGATCTCTCTATCTGCCATTCACCTAGCAGGAGAGCAAAACACAGCGGCGGACGCTCTGAGCAGGCAGAGCACAGTCTCTCATGAGTGGGAGATAGCTCAGGAAGTCCTTATGGAGATCTTCGCCCTTTGGGGAACCCCTCAAGTGGATCTGTTCGCGACCATTGTCAACAGGAAGTGCGAACTGTACTGCTCAAGGGAATTTCCCCCGAGAGGAGCTCTAAGAGACGCATTTGTAGTAGAGTGGGAATTTCCTCTTTTATATGCGTTCCCTAAAATTTTAAATTTTAATGTCGGTAAATTTTTGAATGCTGCACTGAACTTCGCACTGAACCTTTCAAATCTAAATTTAAATTTGTCCCTTATTCTCCAGAAATTTTAATTGGAAATTGGATCTATGTTTTAATGCTTATTAGTATAATTGAAATTTAAATGTAATGAATGTCTTTTTGCTTCTTAAAGTCTCTTTTTTGTAAAGGTTTCTTGCAAACCATATACAATAAAAAAAAATTTAAAAAAATAAAAATACGTGTTCCCTCCAGTCCCTGTGATCCCTCAGGTAATCAGGAGGTTGAGAAAGTTCAGGAAAACCATGATCCTAATTGCCCCAGATTGGGCCAGGAGAACGTGGTACCCGGACCTTCTCGACATGTCCATCTGCCCTCCAATACGTCTTCCAAAAAGAGAGGATCTTCTCTCGCAAGAGGGAGGTCACGTTCTCCATCCAGAGGTCAACATACTCAACCTTCACGCATGGCTTCTGAGAGGTTGAGATACAAGGATTGGGACCTTCCGGATGATGTTATGGAGGTGTTGCTTTCGGCCAGAAGGCCAGCAACAAAATCTTTGTACCGGTGTTGTTGGAATACATTCAGTAACTGGTGCAGGGATAAGAATGTGGATCCTTTTGAATGTGACATTCCAATGGTATTATCTTTTCTATTACATTTAGCTAATCTGGGGCTCCAGGTTAAGACAATAAAAGGATATGTAGCAGCGCTATCTATCTTCAAGCGCTCATCAGAAGAAAGATCTTATTTTAAGATACCCTTAATAATACAATTTCTAAAAGGTTTAAACAATGTTTTTCCACCAGTACCTTTTCAAGTTCCTGTGTGGGATTTAAATTTGGTACTTACATTTCTGACATGTGCACCCTTTGAGCCTTTACATTCTTGTCCGTTAAGGCTTCTTACATTAAAAACTATACTTTTAATTGCATTGACATCAGCCCGCAGAGTAAGTGAGTTGCAGGCACTTTCGAGTGGTCCTTTTCACACCATCTTTCATAAAGATAAAGTTGTCCTTCGAGTTAAACCATCTTTTCTGCCAAAAATAGTTTCAGACTTTCATCTGTCACAGAAAATAATTCTACCTGTGTTCTACCCTCCTCCTCACACATGTAAGGAAGAGGAAAGACTGCATAGGCTAGATCCCAGAAGGGGTCCAAGCTTTTACATCTCAAGATTGTCAATGATACGTCAGTGTGATCAACTTTTTGTGGGATACACTGGCAGTAAATTGGGACTAGCTGTAACCAAACAAACATTATCAAGATGGATAATTTTAGCCATAACAGAGTGTTATAGGCTAGCCGAAAAAGATCACCCTGAGGGCTTAAGAGCCCATTCAACTAGGGGCATAGCAACTTCAACAGCACTTAAGAGGGGTGTCCCTGTGCAAGATATTTGTGCAGCAGCTACATGGTCATCCATGCATACTTTCATCAAACATTATGCTTTGGACTCAACTACATCTCGAGGAGGTTTATTTGCCAAATCTGTACTACATTCGGTACATGACTAAAAGGCATCTGTACTCCCTCCTCCAATACAAAACTGCTTTGGAAGTCTATCTAAGTTGAGGAATACGTGGGAGGACACAATCCATTCGAAGAACAAGTTACTTACCAACTGTAACGTTCTTTCGATTGGATGTTCCTCTCACGTATTCCTCATCGACCGCCCCCATCCGACCCCACAGTACAGTTTACGTGGTTTACACTCTAAATTCTTTCAAGGCTTGGGTCAATAAGAGGCACGCCTTTGTTTATAATACATGGGCTCTGATACGAAAAAAACAGAACTGAGGCCAACAGGCACACTCGAGGCATTTATACTACGGATGACGTCGACACTCGACGGATGCCGCCGAGGGACATCGTCGCCTCGAGTGGAGAGAGAAAATATTTCCGAAGCAGCAAAGCTGAAGGTAAGGATATATCTAAGATGAGGAATACGTGGGAGGAACATTCAATCGAAAGAACGTTACAGTTGGTAAGTAGCTTGTTCTTTGATGCTGTACCTTCTCACAACCCACCACCTTCTCCAGACACTGCTTGCTAATCTATCCGTAGCATGTGATCTAAGCAGATCCACAAGCCTCAAAGGGGATACATTACTCACCATATTCGTATTTCTGATGCTTGTATCTGCTTATATTCAAATGCACCCACCCTTCCTCCCTTGTGGAGTAGAAGGTGCATAGATGCTTTCTGTCTTTTATCTACTCTTATCTGCTTTATTACATCTGTACTCAAGCTACACTTCGTGCTACCTCATGTCCGAAACAAAATAATCTGGGGGACCTCGACGCATGAAGGACCATGGGTACAGTGGACATCACACTAGGGATAGTATTACTGGCACGTCCTGTCAATGTCCCTTTTTGAGTTTCGAAAACAAAAAATGTAATACTCTGCGGCTACCACTAGATGTCGGCCTATGCATAGCATGTGAATCTAAGCAGATACACGCATCAGAAATATGATTACGGTGAGTAATGTATCATATATATATTTCTGGAGCTTGTAGGTCTGCTTAGATCACATGCTCTGCATAGTCTGACATGTAGTGGAAGTCATGGAGTATTACAAGATTTGTTTTCGAAACTCAAACGGACATCGACAGGGCGTTATTAGTAATACTATCCCTAGTGTGACGTGTACTGTACCCATGGTCCTTCACGTGTTGAGGTCCCTCAGAGTTCTCTTCTAGGCTGATGGCTTTGAATTACTTAAGTTATATTGGTAGAATTGCTTCCTGTCCTTTATTGTTCGGCATGGTTTTCACAAAGTTAAAAAGTAATTGTCATTCCCAACTGAGGGAGAGGGCCTAGGTGAGTAAAAAGAAATACACTGGGCCTCATTACATTGCCAGTCCGGAAACAAGGGTTCCCGTAAGCTCACCAGCACCCTTCTTTCTGGACCAGCAAACTTCACAGAAGCACCGGCACCGTTTAGAACGGTGCCGGTGCTTCCGTGTCCCCACTCCCATAGAGTCCGATGGGAGTGGGGATTAACAAATATACCAGTGCCTGACTTCAAGGCCGCCAGACTTTTAATGAGCCGGTGGCACCGTGAAGTCAGGCGCCAGTACATTTTTACGGGTCCGGCTTCAACCCGCCGGTAGCACTGGCAGGGTTACCGCCGGACCCGTAATGAGGTCCACTAACTTTTAAGCTTACTTTAAAAACAAATCCATACTACTTTACATCTAGAGGGCAGTCTGAAGATGTGCACTTCAAAGCAGCGGCCAGGTTTTCTGTATCTGTTACCTTTTTCTTGTTGGAAGCATTGTTAATTCACTTTTTTTGATGTTGAGAGTATTTGTCTGTTTTTAGAAGTAAAAGTTGTGGTACTTATCGGTACTTATCGGTCGGGTTGGTTCCAAGTGACCTTAAAGACCAATCCTGCTACAGTCTTGTTGTCTAGCAAACGTGACTTGAAACTCCTTAGTGGTAAATATCCCAGTACCTATTAGATCGTCTATTAATTGGTTTATGTTCGTTTATCCTTTTTCTTCTCTGTAAATTGATGATTAAAACATTATTTTATTTTTTTAACCTGTTGCAAATTTTTTCCACTTTTATTTTAGAGTGGACGCACAAAATGAAATGGGTCAACATATTCGTTGCTATGTTTCAGCACTTGCTGCGCATACTAATTTTCTGGAACAAGCCAAGAGATTTCACCCAAAACAGTGGTCTAAAGGACATAACGAAAGATCTTCTCTGAACCGAAATCGCCTTCGCCGCCAAAACCTTACCAGGGAATGCCACTCCCGGCAAATCAAGCAGAGTGGACTGTTTGTTCGCCAGCCTTGTCAGCGTCAGTATAATTATTGAGGGTTAGAGTTTCCCATTTTATTTTGAAACTATGTTTTCATTTTTGTGTAGACAATGACGGTGTGATCTAATTTAGCAATCATTTTTTTAGAACCATCGTGATAGATTTCTTACATTATTTTGGAAACCTATTTAAATACTGTTTATCACAAAATGCCTTGCTGTAGGTTCTGAAGACTGTTAAAAATGCATAGTTTCCTGAGCATATCTTTGTATGTACAGTGTTGTATGCATGTAAAGTTGTCATCTCTGTTTTATTATAGACTGTACGAGTGAATTTTAGATTGTTACTAAATTAACCTTTCTCAAACTGTGGGTAGAGGGTGGGACAGAATGTTGTTTAGTTATGTTTTTTTCTGTAATATTTACGAACTTTGAAGTTAATCTCAGGGTCAATGCAATTCACCAGAACACTTTAAACAGTAATTTGTCTGATTGGTGTGGTTATGAGGTTAGGGATGTGTGATTGTACTGCACATAAATGAGAACTGCAAATGGATCAAGTTGCCAGTGGAAAATGTATGAGTGAATTTACAACTTTTTATCAGACGTACAGTCCAATGGTTATATGAAGCTGGGGTGTTTTGTATATTTCTGCACATGTTTATTTTGATACCAATAAATGAGGAATTGTTCTTTCTATTCTTAAAAGTGTCTTTAACTACGCTTTTAATGCATCCAGTACTGCCAAACACTGTTTTTATTTTATTGTGCAGAGTGGCATGGTGGGAATGCAGTATGCTCTTTTACAGATCTGCCTGGTTATTTTTGGTAGGCCTTTATCACTGTACCTTCATTTCACCATGTCATCCTTTAGTACGAGTAACCAAATTAGATACTGCACAATCTGTTGAGTCAGAATTAACAATTAAGAATAGCTAACCTGTTGTATCAAACAATACCTGTGCCTAACCTGCTTCAGGCCGAGACGGCCAGATCTTTAGCAGGTGGTATGAAGAGGCTCAAGACCAAGCCAATTGGAGTTGTAGTAAAGCAGAATGGTGAAATGGAGAACCTTTGGCTGAGGCAGTGGGAGGCAACACCCAAGATGGCAGCTGGTGTGGTGACAGCAATGCTGGTTGGGATGGGTAGACCTCCTTTCCAAGACGGTACTGGGCACAGCATTCTATGTGATGGTCTTTATGTCTGCTGCAGAGATAGTGAGAGACCTGGAACAGGGCCTTTAATGGTCCTCTCCCACTACTTATTCTAACCACCCTCAACAGCGGATCTCAACGGCCACCAATAGAAAAACAATAATTCTCAACCCTTAGAAACAGGTAAAGGTACAGTAAGATTTAAAACTAGCACTCAGTTATACGCATGTCTAGTATAGGGTACCTTAAACTTACAGCGCAAGGCCTGACGACAGCTAGGAAGAGCAGATTCTGCATGGACAACTGAAAAGGCAAACAAAAAAGTAAATGAAAAAGTGAAGCGAAACTGGTGAGCTACACAGGATTTCAAAAGCAACATTCAGGGAAAATGAAGTGTGGATCCTAAAACTCTGAACACGCATGAGTGGGCAAAACATGACCTTCTCCAACATTGGATCTTTCATGTAGTCACATGCTTGAATATTCCCTGTCGTCGGATTGGGAATCCTCTGTAATTTAATAAAATAATTATGTATACATTTCTTTCTCTTAAGGAAAAAAGCTAGACAAATTGCCAATTATGCCTGAAAAGGCACTCACTTGTGCAGGGCTTAAGCTCCAGCCCAGGCAGCCATCTTCAGCTTTTTCTCTGCCGTCTGTTAGAAGGGGAATCCTCTTCAGCCCTCTTCAGCTCTCGAAGCTTTCATCTGTTTTTGGTAAATGTCTACTTCACTTCAACCCGTTGTTTTGACAATTTTAGTCATTAAGGGTTCGGTTTACCCTCGGGAAACTCTTATTTATTTTTTTTTGCCTGTAAAAGCGAAGGTTTCCTCGAGACAGCTCATGGCAGAGGCAGTCATGGAAGAATCTCCTAAAGGGAAAACATCAGTGTTTAAAGATTGCAGTAGGTGCAAAAAGGTCATGTGAGTACTGCATATACTGCTTATAACCTCATGATATTCAAATCTGAAAAATCTTTCTCTCAGAAAATGTTGCAGGACAGACACTGATGGCCCCTGAGTCATCTGGAAAGCAAATAACAATCATCAGATGAGTAATCGTCCAAGACAGGCCCTTAATATTCTCACAAGAGTACTGAGAAGCAAACTTCTAAGAGAAGAGCTTCTTCAGTAGAAAGGGGAGGCTCTCCACCCTCTAAGTTCAAGAAAAAGAGCCAGAGTGACAAGTGCGCTCTTTTGCCTTTAAAACGGTCTAAGAGGCCTGGTGCCCCAAGACCATGGAACTTCTTGGAATAATCCAGCCGCAAGACGAGTCTGATTTGGGAAGGGCTGGCACAGCAGGTCCAACAGGGCGGCCGGCACAGGGGAGCGGGCCAACGACCCGCTATAGCAGTTGTGCCCGGACTATAAACTGAGGACACATGCAAGGGGTGCTCTTGGATTAGGGGTCGGAGGGGGAGGAGGGCTTTGGTTGGGGAACGGGGGGGAATGTGTGTTCATATAACTGGTTAAAAATGCTAATAAAAACTTATTTTAAAAAAAGGGTCTAAGAGTCATAAGAGCCATCATCCTGAAGAAAAATCCAGTCGAAAAGGTAAGGAACCTCTCCTTCAACCTTTGTCATCGGAGCAGTCATCAATGGGCCCTCCGTCAACGAGTATCTCCTCCATACTGTGCACGAGCGGACGTGTGTCACCAAGACTAAGAGCGCCCTCTACGCCAATATCGTCCATGGAGGGTCGATCGAACACGGTGACAGTTACAATGTGATCCACAAACAAAGCTTTGTCCTTTGTCCTAAAGACCTCGTTGATGGCTAAAGAATCTTCATGCACAACGAAACACTGTTCGTCCACAGTCAACCAGTGCACCGTTGACAGAGGATCCGTCCACAAAAACCAGTACAGTAAGATCGTCCACGAATGCCCTGTCAATGGGGAAATCACTGTCTACGGAAGAAACAAACTCTGCACCAGAGAGTCCACAGTCGACAGTCGCAGACGAAAGAGCTTCTCCGTCCACGGCAGGTCGATGGGACAAAAGAACAGCAATTTCAGGCAGCGTAGGAATGACCGGAAACCTATCCCCGATCAGGGAAATGACGGAAGTCCTAGAGATTATCCTGCAGGAAGAGTTTTCAGATACTGAGGAAGGATTTGCACTGTCCTTACATACACCCAAGGAACAAAGCCCACTTTGACAACCCACCATCGAGGACACTTCAGATCCCTTTGACCCTGCACTCATGCAATTCATGTAGAGGATCATTGAGAAAGTACAAAGACGGCAGAGTGCTCGACTCACCATCAACCTCAACAAAAGGAAGTGTCTCACCACCACCAAGAAGAGAGGAAAGGAAACGTAGGAGTAGATCAGCAGATCTCCGGCACCTCGAGACAAACTAGCACCTACAGATAGGTCACCACTGCTAAGTAAGCCTCAAAAGTGGAAATGTTCCCCTGTACCACAGGCAGGCTCCCGGCAAGATCGCTACCAAGAGGGGCATTGCCAAGGCCATCGTTGCCTCCATGGCCCTGGGAAAACTACAGCTTATCCACAGTCTCAGACTGGCAGGAGGATCCGTATGACCCAGACCCTATGGATGACCCATACAGGGACTTTTCCAATCCGGATATACAGGATGATGAGCCAGGGGAAGGGGAACTTTCTAAGGATACACCGGATTAAGGTACCAATGAATGGGACACCTATATTATTCAGCAGCAATAAAAACGTGACTCGCTAGGGGTTACTTTGCCACCAAATGATATTCTGTCATTCCACAATATAATAGCAGAGGCTGCAGAACTGTTCCAGAATCAGGTTTCCTGCGAGGAAAATAAATCCTTGCTCTACGAACAAAGGTACAAACGCAGACTATCATTGACATCTTTCATAAATGCACATGCGCCCACTCTCCTCCCCTGGGAGGCTGGTCCAAAGCCAGTCAGTCATCGTATTACAGTCACTACGGCTCAGAATCTGAAGATGGCTGACTGGGGTGGAGCTTAAGCTCTGCCACCTCATAGTTGGGGTCATATAGGACCAACGTGAGGTGGCAGGTCTACACAAGTGAGTGCCTTTTCAGGAATAATAGGCAACTTGTATTGCTTTTTTCCTTAATAATTATTTTTTCCTCCTAATATAATTATTTTAAATTGCAGAGGATTTCCAGTCTGACGACAGGGAATATTCAATCATGTGAATCTCAGAATGATACAAATGCTGGAGAAATACAGTTACAGGTAAGTATCAAAGAAGTCTCTGGGGCTAACAATACTGGTGCACGTATTTTGGAAAGGATTTTGAAGCTTTATGTAATGTTTACACCTATGCCACAAGTATTTTATTACACTCAAACATAAGCCATGAGTGGGGTGGTGAAAGGAGGAGAATCGCAAAGCATCCCATTTAGTCAAAGTAGTGTTAAAAAATGCACAGAAAAGAGCTTTCAGAAGTATCTCAGGTCCAAAATCGTATTTGGAGCCAGAAGTTGATGTTCGCTTACTGAAAGTAGACAAATTCTCCTTCTCCAATAGAAATGCATAGATTTTAGATCAACTATCAGAATACTATGTGCCATTTTAAAAAAGGAGTTAGAAGAAAATGGTAACCTTAGCAGGATTCTCAAACGCACAGTAGAAGGTGAAATTAGGTTTGAAGGGGGCAGCTCTGACCACCCGGCCGTAAGCCTTGCCTGGGGGCCCCTACCCGCCACCACACACAGAGCCCAGCAGAAACACGCCTCCTCGGAGCCTCCTGTACACAACACAGCACACGCTCCTCAGTTGTGCCGGCAGCGTCATCCCGCTCCCAAATAAGCCCTTGTGTGTGGGCGCTGGTGCGGGCTCCACAGGCACGATACAGCGCTCGAGGGAGGGAATCCCTCCATCTCCTGAGATGCCACGGGTGCCAGGAGGCCCCTGAACCTCAGGCCGGCGCTGGCAGGGGGCAAATACGGGCCTGAGCCCACAAAGCAGCTCAACTACTTAGTGGACAAAACCCCCAGAGCGACCAACACGGAACCAACAGGAGGGGCCCCACAATGTGGGAGGTGCCCCCCAGCGCCACCCCGGAACACCTCGGCTCCAGAACAAGGTAGGCGTGCAGCTGGCCCAGGAGACCCACCGCTGCCAATAGAAGGTCTGGCATCCACGACTTCCCTGGGTCCTCGGGCCCCACGCTGGGGTGAGACCGGGGTGCGGCTTCCGAAGTGGCCCCGCTCTACCACCAGGGACCTCACCTCCCCTAACACGCACCCTGCTTGGGCACCCCTGCTGGGGACCAGGGAACATCCGAAGCGACCCTGCCTTTCCCCTATTGCAGCTCTTCCCTCCAGAGGCGCCCCGGCCCACTCTGCTCCCCCCCGCTGCCTCTATATAACGGTGGGGGTCTTTAACCCACAGAACTTTGCAACCCAGCGAACACCATCCACAGAATTGTGACTCCTACGGCAACACCCTCCACGCACAAAGCGTATCTACTAACATCAAGGAGTCCATATCCTCTAGTACGAACTAAGCCTCGGCCGGCCCGACCTGGGTGCTCCTTCTGGGTGCTGAGAGATATTAGAAGCAACCATGCTCCTCCCATTCTGCTGCCCCTACTTCCTGGGGCGCCCCAAACACCCTGCTCCCCCTAACCCCCCCCCCCCGACTGTCACAGTACAACGGTAGGTGACTGCTATCTACAGAATATCCTGGCCCGGCGAACACCAGCTACAGAACCGGGACTCTTACTTCAACATCTTCCACGCTCTAGAATCGTACCTACCAGCGTTCTCCCACCTACGCCCCAGAGGGTCCCCGACTCCACCTCTCAGGAACCAGATCTAGAACAATGGCGAAGCAATCGAAAGTGGGCAGGAACTCAGACATCGCCTCCATGTTCTGGACAACGGACAAGGGGAAGAAGCTCGACCCCCTTAAATCCACCCCTCCAAAAGCTCAAGAAGACAGGGACTCCCTGGCCACCAAAGAGGACATACATGCCTTCATGGCCGATATTAAGTTCGAATTCAGATCCTGCATGACGGAGCTTACCACCAAGCTAGAACACGCGGATCAAAGGGTGAATGAAATGGAACAAAGACTAGGGTAGATCGACGACCGCTCCCAGCATCCGGAGGCCGCACTGGGGGAAATCCAAAGCTCTATAAGTTCCTTACAGGACAAGTGCGAAATCCTTGAGTTCAAACAGGAGGATTTGGAAAACGGGGCTCGGCGAAACAACCTCCGAATCCGTGGGGTTCCATTCTCTGTACCAGACAAAGACCTGGCGGAATACGTGGAGCACTTTTTCCAATCTCTGGTTCCACACCTAGACAAACCACAACTTCTTTTGGGTCGCACCCATAGATTGTGCCCACAACAAGGGGTGGACTCGGACCTCCCTCCAGATGTTATAACAAGAGTGCACTTCTTCACTACAAAGGAAGCTATCTCAGCTATCAGCCGTTCCCAGGACGAACTTTCCTTTTGAGGGGTCACCTCTCCAGATATACCAGGACCTCTCCCTACTCACCCTCCAGAAGAGGAAATCCCTCCGGCCCCTGGCGCTTTTTCTGCAGGAGCAACAGATTCGGTACAGATGCCTGTTCCCAACTGCCTTACAATTTTCATATAACGGCATGCTACGCAGAATCAGCCACATTGAAGACGCCAGCAAGATCATGCGACCCTCCGCATCTAACGAGAATACTTCACCAAGGTCGGAGGACCCTATAGGCTGGGAAATGGCCGTTCTTCCAAAGCCAAGACAATCTTTATGGTCAAAGGTCTCGCGAAGTAGCAGGAGAAAATAAAGTGAAGAATGTACTCTGCAGAGATTTGCCCCTCTCGGGGCTGCCCTCAAAACACTGCTGCGGAGATGCCTCGCCAACCCTGACCTAGCCACGATTGACCACGTCTGATGCAGCGGGCCCTACCCACAGCCCATCCTCATTTCCAAGGTACATTCCATTTTTGAGTCCTTGGAACTCTGTTACACTTGTATTTCTACGATTGGCCCTGTTGGCCAGGGGGATGGCCACACCCACAAAATTGGCCCGCCCACCAGTTAAAGTTATTCTCCCACTTTGGGGGCATATGTTAAAACTGAGGAGAAAGGCAAATATTGCTACCTGCCAACCCTTGGTGCACTCCAGAGGGAATTCAATCCCAAAATAAATAAATATGACAGGCCTATGGGTCTAGTGTCAGGCCCACCGCTTGTTATTTGTAGTCTCTGTATATTATAATTTCTCTAGGTCAGGGGTTAAAGTACTAGGGTAGGGGGAAGTCAGGGCAAATGGCTAACCCCAATTTTTAATGTGATTCTTCTCAATATTGTCCGTTTGACAGTTTAGATTCAAAGGTATATAAATTCACAAGTCAAAACAATTTCCATCAGGCTAATTACGTGACACAATTTTAAACAAAAGTCAAAAGTTAAAGAAAACATTTTAATCAATTGAAATCTACAGTTTTTTGTGAACATTTTCACAATCAAAGAGGGAAAGTAAAGCGTAGCAAGTTTACATCACATGCCGTATTTTACAGCATTTCAATTTAAAAGATGAGCCAACGATTCTTACTTCAGGCATAACATAACGTTGAGGGCATGTTCTCCCCCTTACTTTGACTTGTGGACGATATCACGTCCCAAATATCTAGGGGGTGCTTGTTGGGTTGGGCCTTAGATGTGAGGCACTTATTTTAGAACCTTAACATCTATTTGCAATGTCTCTTTCAGATTGTAACAAGAAAAATAGGAGAATAAAGAACAAACATAGCGCGAACGACCGGTTCGAGCCACTGATCGTTCGCGCATGTGCACGACCCGCACTCCTTGTCTCTGATTGCGCATGGGCTAGGCAGGCAGTGCGAGCGCCAGGGTCGAGCCGCATCCCCCCTGCGCGTGTGCATGGTGGGTGATAGCAGATCCCGGGCACCACACGTCGCTCGCCAGCGCATGCGCATCTACATTCCTTGTGTCACCCACGTGGGAGACTAGTGTGAAATCATTCACACCTGTGTTTCATCACGGCTTGGAATATCGTGCTGAACTGAATGCGGTACCTGTGCCCGTTCTGAATTCTCGGTGATCAGCTGTACCTGTGTGGGGTATGTGAATATATCTAGCCAACAACTAGCTATATGCATATTTATTGTGTAACCCTAGAATGGGGTCAATATATCAGACAAGACCCATCAGTGATCCCTCTGCATGGGGTCTGTTCGGATCTTTGCATATCCGAGGGTGCCTATAAACTCTCCATAAGGTAAAATACTTGACTAACCTAGGTATCCCATTTGTTTTAATTGTTAGGGGGATGACTGATCGAGGCAGGGATACATTCAAACTGGTCGAATGTATTGGGCGAGTGGGGGTGAGGCAGACCTGGGTCTGCTTGGGTCCCCATCTGTCCCATGTCATGATCCCAGTATTGCATGTCCCTCCTGTGGTATTCTTTCTGTGTGTTACCTGCCAGAGGTAAGGATAGTTTTGCGTACATGTCCCATTAATCTCTGCCGTCATATAAGTTCTAAAACACCATAAGGTATTAGAAGACGTTCACATTCTATATCATGCAGGTGGCTTTGTTACATGTTCCACATTCAAGGTCGGGGCAACATCCGAAAACAACATTAAATGTATTTTAAATAACACCAAAGGCCTTAAATCAAAACATGCCTTCACCTTGGATTCAAATATCAGATACAGAGGTAGAATGCATCCATAAAACCAAGTCCATATTACATCTCGATATTTCAAACGTAACACATCAGGTCAAACTCTACGTTCATGCCCCTGGGGCTGAGACAATCAAGTGCATCAATCCACATTATTTCTTTCTGATGTAAAGTTCTTACAATATCTCCACCTCTAGGGCCTAAATTCACTTGTTCGAGTGTTACACATTTAATTTGTGCTATGGAATGTCTGGCATCTACGAAGTGCATTGCGACTGGTGATTTTTGACTCCTTGTTCTAATGTTGGATTTGTGCTCTGACCACTAGGTTTTGGCTTTTCTGGTGGTCATGCCTACATAGAATAGGCCGCATGGACACTTAAGTCCGTATATGACATTGGTTGAGTCACATGTGCATGAGTGTTTGAGGGGGATGGTTCTCCCTGTGTGTGGATGTCTGATTGTGTTTCCCTTCAATATATTGCCGCAGTGCTGGCAGTTGTGGCATGGCACAGTTCCATTGAATGTGGATTTCCCGGTTCTCGTTGTACTTATGTATGCTCTGATCAAGCTGTTCCGTAGGGATTTGTTGTTCCTATAGGCGAATGTAAGACTTTCTGGGAAGAGTTGCTGTAATTTTGGGTCCATTTGTAACATGCGCCAGTGATTCTGAATAATCCTTTTTATCCTCTTGCTCTGGGTTGAGTATGTTGTCACGTATACCAATTTTTGTTGATCTTTAGTAGGTCTTGGTGTCAGGAGTGATTCCCTTTGTGTCAAGTTTACCTTTTCTTTAATTCCTGAGATGAGGTTTCTATCATACCCCCTCTCAATAAATTTGGTTTCTAAGGCTAGTGACTGCCTGGAGAATTCTGTTGATTCTGAGATGTTCCTTCTGTATCGTAGGAATTGACTCAGCAGGACGCTGTCCAGTGTTCTTTGTGGGTGAAAACTTGTAGCCAAAAGCAAGCTATTCCTGTCCGTCTTTTTTGTGAAGATCCGTGTTTCCAGTTTTCCATTTTTTACATATACTTCCACATCCAGAAAATGTATTTTAGACTCAATGGTTAAGGATGTGAACTTGATACTTGGGTTCATCTGGTTCATCATGGCAAAGAATTGTTCGAGTTCATCCTTTGGGCCTGTCCAAATCCCGAAGATGTCATCAATATATCGTGTGTACAATGCTAGATGTTGTGACCATCTTGGAGAAGTTAAAACATTCTCATATTCCAAAAAGTACATAAATATGTTGGCATAGCATGGAGCCATAGCGGCCCCTATGCTGGCTACGAATATTTGCAAGAAATGGCGATTTCCAAATTTAAAGAAATTGTTCATTAGGACCAATTTCAATAAGGTCAAAACGAAGACCTGGTCTGCTTTGCAATCTGCTGTTCTTAGTAGTATCCATTCAACCGCCGCTAAACCAGTTTCATGGGTAATGTTGGTTTAGAGGGATGTGACGTCCATGGTGAAGAGGAAGTCACAACCCTCTATAAAATGAACATCTTGTAGTTTCTGTAAGAAACTGGTTGTGTCCTTCAAGTATGTTTCTGTATTCTGGATCAGCGGCTGTAGTATCCGGTCTAGGTATTGTGCTAAGGGTTCTAAAATGCTGTTTGTTGCTCCGATGATTGGGTGACCTGGTGGTTTCAATAGTCTCTTATGAATTTTTGGCAATATGTACAGGACGGCATGATCGGGTGCTTGTTGTTTAGAAACATGTGTTTTTTCAGAGATCATCTCTTCTGCTTCATCCAAGATTTCCTCAATAAGTGCCACAACCTGGTTCGTTGGGTCAAAACCTATTTCCCTGTATGTTTCTGTATCCGCCAGTTGCCTCTCGATCTCCTCCAGATAGTCGCTTTTGTCCATTAGAACAAGTGCGCCTCCCTTGTCTGCGGGTTTGAAAATCATTGTCCGATTGTCTAATAATTTCTTAAGGGTTTGTCTTTCCCATGGCGTAAAGTTGCCGTATCCACTGCTCTTGAATTGTAACTTCTTAAAGTCTTGAAGAATCGTTTTTTCGAAGGTGGATAAAACATGGTTCTGGACTTGTGGGTTGAAATGGCTCTTTGGGTTAAGTTCAAGGAACTCAGATGATTCATTAGAGTCTTGTTCTTCTTCAAGGTCATCGTAGAATGCCTTTAATTTCATTTTTCGATTTTTTTCTTTCAGTAGAGTGCTATTGCTCAGTGGGACAAAAGATAG
Organism: Ambystoma mexicanum; assembly: GCF_040938575.1. NCBI lineage: Eukaryota > Metazoa > Chordata > Amphibia > Caudata > Ambystomatidae > Ambystoma > Ambystoma mexicanum. Next base: position 885,041,847 of record NC_090933.1, read on the forward strand.
ACCTTTCCGGAGTACCTGGAGTTCCAAACGGGTGGGAGTGTAGGATGATATGTTAATCACTAGGTCTTTTTCTGGGGCTTCTTTCTCTGTGTGTTTCTTCTTCTGTCCACGCCTTGTTGGTCCTTTTCTAAAAAAGGCACTTCTTCTGTTGCTGGTACCGTATCCCATGAGCTGGTTGGTTGGGAAGTTTCCGGTGTCGTTATTGGGTCCATTTCTGTACTTGATGCGTCTGAGGTAGTTGCTTCGGCATGTGGTGTGGCTGGTTGCAGTGTCTGTCCCTGGTATGGCTTGTTGGGGCGCTGTCCATAACATTCCTGCCATGTATACACTATGTCCAACTTGTAGTCAAGTGTATCTCTCCGGAACTTGCGTATTTTTTTGGTCTCTAGTTCCTGTTTGTATTTTTGAAGTTTTTGGTTAGTGTCGTCCAAAACCTCTTTCAGGTGATCTTCCGAGTAACATTTACTCAATGATGTTTTGAGAGTTCCAACGTCCTCACTTGGTGTTTTGAGATTATGAGCCAGCTCCTCTATCGTGAGGAGTATTAGGTCCAATGAGCATTTGTTTAATATCTGGCGCCACCTTTTAACAAATGTTGGATTCTCTTTGCATAAGGTTGGCTCAAGATTGACTCTCAGTCCACGGGGAATAACAAGCGGAATAACAAGCGGTGGGCCTAACACTAGACCCAATAGGCTTGTCATATTTATTTTGAGATTGAATTCCCTCTGGAGTGCACCAAGGGGTTGGCAGGTAGCAATATTTGCCTTCCTCCTCAATTCTTTCTCCATTCCTGAGTGGCCCTGTGACATTCGCCCTGGTGCACCTGAAGTTTCACTACATAATACCAGCTACAATCAAAAAATATTTCAAGTGAAGCATTAAAGACGTTAGATCCTACTGCAGTAGTGCTTTCCCCCTCTTCCTCCCGCATATGTTAAAACCCCAAGAGCAAGGTGACCCATGGCTAACATACCCCCTTGATGTCGATTAATCGACACCTTACCGACCCCACCCCTGCGAACATAACAGCAGGGGCGGAGCAAGCGCAGGAACACCAAACCCCGAAGTTCCTCACTCTCAATGTCAACGGATTGAACTCTCCCGTCAAACGGAAGTCGATCCTGAAAAAGCTCCAAGACGAGAACGCAGCTGTAACCCTGATACAGGAGACCCATCTGCTACCGGAAGATTGGGGACGGCTCCGCTCTAGATTTTTTGCCTCAGGGAGCTCTAAGAAAAGCGGCACAGCAATTCTTTTCAGAAAGGGCCTGAACCCCCAGATCCTGGATACTAAATCATGCCCGGAAGGCCAATTCATGGCAGTCAAATGTCGATTGCCTGGAGATATATACACTCTTGCCTCAATATACACCCCCAACATCGGGCAATCAGCTTTCTACGACTCTGTGAATTAAAGGGTAGCAGCTGCAATTACAGACCAGGCACCCCCCTGACTACATTGGGGGGCTGTTCCAGACTCTCCTGCCGCACATGGAGAAGGCTAAGCTGATCCTGTCCGGTACCCATAAACTGCACACTCGAGGAGGCCGGCCCTCAGACAGACCTCAACAAGAGATCCTGATGGCTACCCAGACACAAGAAGACCTGATGAAGTATCAGTTAGCACCCATACACAATTTCCAGGATCTCGCAACGGCCACATTTAAAAAAACGAAGGGAGATGAGACCCCTTACAACTCTACTGCAAGACCAGAAAATCCGCTATCGATGGCTCTTCTCGCCACCCTTCAATTCACTTTTGGCGACACGACTCGCACTGTCAGCACTTTGGAAGAAGCGGAAGATATCCTGAAGGCACTTGCCCCTGGGATAGAAGATGGCTCTCCTGTGCAATCTACCCTGCCACAAGAAGCCCCCAAACCAAAGTGTAACACATGGGCTAAGGTGGCCAAGGGATGCAAGCCATGAATACCCCCTCAGTAAACGTGAACCCCCCCACCATCGAGACTCTTACTCACGGGTCCGGCTTTGCAATCTGCCTCTCTCTAAAGCGCCTGCAAGACTTGCACAGGTCAGTGGTCTTCCTACAGGAGACACACCTGCTCCCATCGGACTTAACATGTCTTCGCAACCGAAATTTTCTGCTGCAATACTTTGCTTCCTACGGCTCTAAAAAAGGTGGTACAGCAATTCTCCTGGCGAGGGGAATCGCATTTAGAGAGCTGGAGATGCTGCGCTGCCCAGAGGGACGCTTTACAGGAGTAAAAGGTATGCTCTTTGGCCAATCTTTAAAAACAATAAAGCAAATAAGTTCCTGGTTGTTAAACTGGCCAAATTAAAGCAAAGGGACATAATCACCAGGCTATAAGACACACAGAGTAAGGAACAAGTTACTTACCTGTAACTGTTGTTCTCCAGCATGGGTCTGGCATGGATTCACATGCTCATGAATATTCCCCGTCGTCAGGCTGGGAATCCTCGGTAAAGAAAAAACCAGTATCAGTTTCGTTTCTGATCTGTCTTTCGTAGTAATAACCAATCACTGGTCTCTGCGTCATACTGACCACAGCCAATGACTGCCCTCTACCTAAGCACCGCCTCTGGCAGCCATCTTCAGATTTGGAAGCACGTGAAGTGGCAGTATGACCAAGTGAAGAGCCGCAGAGGGGTAGGCGGGAGGGTTCGCATGTGAATCCATGCCAGACCCATGCTGGAGAACAACAGTTACAGGTAAGTAACTTGTTCCTTCTCCAGCATGGGGTCTGGCATGGATTCACATGCTCATGAATAAAGAATACATAGCAGTACACACATGCACAACCACGGGAGGTGGCAAAGGCTCAACATTAAGCATCACATCAACTCAACATTAAGCATCTTACCTCCTCACCAGGCTCACCTCAGGCGAACAGGTTGCGCAGCACTGCTTGGCCGACCCTGGACTCCTCCCTGGAATCCCGGTCGACGCAGTAGAATTTCGTGAAGGTGTGCGTCGACCTCCACGTAGCAGCCCTGCATATGTCCAGCAGGGGCACACCAGATAGGAACGCCGTGGTAGCTGCGATCGCTCTGGTGGAATGGGCTCTCGGACGGCCAGGCAGCGGTCGGTTTGCCAACCGGTGACAGTACATGATACAGCCGGAGAGCCATCTGGAGATGGAAGCCTTCGAGAGAGCCTTCCCCTGATTGACAGGTCCAAAGTTCACAAAGAGTTGTGACGTCTTCCGAAAACCTTTCGTGCGGTCCACGTAGAACTTCAGCGCTCTAGCTACATCCAGCGAGTGCAAAGTCCTCTCAGCCGGCGACGAAGGCGACGGGAAGGACACAGGTAACACCAAGGGTTCGTTGAGATGAAAGTCCGACGGTACCTTGGGCATGAAGGAGGGGTGCGTCCTGAGCACTACCCTCGTGTCGTGGAAAGTCAAGTACGGGGCCTTGCAGGAAAGGGCCTGGATCTCTCCCACTCGTCGTGCGGAGGTGATGGCCACGAGAAAAGCTGTTTTCCACGATAGAAACTTCAACGGGGCCGAGTGCAGAGGCTCGAACGGAGGTCCCATGAGTTTGGTCAGCACCACGTTGAGCTCCCACGCCGGGGCCGGAGCCTTCACCGGCGGGAACGATCTGAACAGTCCCTTCATAAACTCTTTCACCAGACGATGAGACCACAAGGACGTCCGGCCCGTGGTTCTGGTGTATCGGGAGATCGCAGCAAGATGAATCTTGATGGACGCGTGAGCCAGACCAGCTTTGGCCAGCGTCAGCAGGTACGGCAGCACTTGGGGAGCCGTAATCCGTAGAGGGTTAATCTTCTGTGCGTGGCACCAGACAGAGAACCTCTTCCATTTGTGTCCGTAGCATTTAAGAGTCGAGGACGCCCTGGCCTTTGCAAGAACCTCTCTGCAATCGGCCGGTATGTCGTATCCTCCAAACTCTAGCGCTGCAGGAGCCAGGCCTGCAAGTTCAGCGACTTCGGGTCGTGGTGGAGGATGGCGCCTCCTTCCCTGGAGAGTAGATCCGCGTCCGCCGGCAGCTTGATTGGCGGGGACGCCGACAAGTCCAGAAGGTCCGGGAACCATATCTGCCTCGGCCACGCAGGTGCGACGAGGATCATCCTGCACCGTGACCTCTTGAGCTGGTTGACGAGCCGGATTAGCAGAGGCAAGGGAGGGAACGCGTAGAGGAACAGGCCCTCCCAGGGGAACGAGAAAGCATCGCCCATGCTCCTCGTCTGGGGAAACCTGCTGGCGAACCTCCGGCACTTGGTGTTCGTCGCCGTCGCGAACAGGTCGATCTGGGGTGTGCCCCACCGTCGGAAGAGGCGATCCACCAGATCCTGCCGTAGTTCCCACTCGTGGCACGAGCGCAGCTCCCTGCTGAGTGAGTCGGCGATGGTGTTTTTTATCCCTGCCAGATGAAACGGCACCAGAAGAATCCCTTGGGCGACGGCCCAATGCCACAGGTCCTGCGCCTCCTTGGACAGCGCTGGGGACCTGGTTCCGCCCTGTTTCCTGATGTAAAACATGGTGGTGGTGTTGTCGGTGAAGATCCTCACCACCTTGCCCTTGAGGGACGGAAGGAAGGACCTGAGGGCCCAAAACACTGCACGGAGCTCCAGGACGTTGATATGCAGGGACTTCTCCGTCGGGAGCCAGAGTCCCCTTGCGTGCAGATTTTCGGTGTGCGCTCCCCACCCTTCTAGGGAGGCATCCGTGGTCACAGTCACCTGGTGGGCTGGGGTCTGGAAGTCCATGCCCGCCGTCAGATGCGCGCGGGTGCCCCACCACCGTATCGCTCGTCGGAAACTCTCGTCGAGCTTGATCCTTTCCTCGAAGCTGCCCGTCGTCTGGATCCAGCGCGCATCCAGGAACTCTTGCAACGGGCGCATCCGGAGCCTGCACATGGGAATGAGGTAGATGCAGGAAGACATCATCCCGAGGAGGGACTTGATGGACCTCACCTTGGCCGCGTCGGCCACCAACATCCGTTGCACCTTGCCCAAGATGGTCCTGGTCCTCTCCTCCGACGGGGAGGCCAGAAGGGACACTGTGTCGAGCCTCGCTCCCAGAAACAGTGCGACTTGCGCGGGCACCAGGTGGGATTTGGCGTAGTTCACGGAGAATCCCAGGTCCGTGAGGAGTTGGACGGTCCTTGCCGTGTGGACCACGGCGAGCTCCCTCGTCTTGGCGCGGATGAGCCAGTCGTCCAGGTAGGGGTAGACGTGAATCCCCTCGCGGCGCAGCTGCGCCGCCACCGGTGCGAGGCACTTGGTGAAAACCCTGGGTGCCGACCGTAGTCCGAAGGGAAGGGCTTTGAACTGGTAATGACGCCCTTGGACCACGAATCTGAGGAATTTTCGGTGCCCCTTTAGGATGGGAATGTGGAAGTAGGCATCCTCCAAATCCAACGACGATAGGAAGTCTCCTTCCTCCAGCTGACCCAGGACGTGCTGGAGGGTGACCATCCGGAACTTCTGCGCCTTGATGAACTTGTTCAGGCGTCGCAGGTCCAGGATGGGGCGCCATCCTCCCGTCTTCTTCTTCACGAGGAAGTAACGCGAGTAGACTCCGGAGCCCCGAAGCCTCTTTGGGACGAGTTCGATGGCGCCCTTTCTGAGCATCGCCTTTACCTCCAGGAGAAGTTGAGGGACGTGAAGTTCTTTCTTGGCCACGGGGGGGACGCGCGGGCACCTTCTTTGAAACTCGAGCGCGTGGCCCCGGGCCAGGGCGTCCAGCACCCAACGGTCGGTGGAGATGGACTCCCACACGCTGACGAAGCCCGCCAGCCGGCCTCCCACCGGGGTGCTTCGGTGGGGGCCCGACCCCACGGCCGGTTCAATCCTGCTTGGACGCGGCCTTGCCACCTTGGCCTCCTTGGCGACGACGGCGGGGTCCGCCAGACTTGCCTCGTCCTCTGTAGGCCTCTTGCGACGACGAGCGGGCCGCTTGACGGTAGGAAGCGAAACCGCCGCCGGAACCTTTGGAGGCGCCCTTGCCTCCGCCGCTCCGAAAGGGCGTCCGCCGTTGCTGCAGTACTCCAAGGGCCCGGGCCGTCTCAGTATCCGCCTTGATGGCCTGAAGGGAATCGTCCACTGTCTTCCCAAACAGGTTGTTCCCGTCGAAGGGCATGTCCAGGACCCTGGTCTGGACGTCCTGCCGAAAGTCCGTAGCCTTGAGCCATCCGCGACGTCGAAGGCAAACGCCGTTGCCCATCTGGCGGAACCCAGTGTCGGCGATGTCCGTCGCCACGGTGATGGCGTGGTCCGAGGCCACCTCACCTTCCTGCAGGATCTCAAGGGCCTCCGCCCTCTTGTCGTCCGGCAGAAAATCCAGCAGGGGAGCTATCTTGTACCAGAGTTCCCTGTCGTAGCGGGCCACGATAGCCAAGGCGTTGGCCGCTTTAATCGTCGTCGCCGCCGACGAGATGACTCTGCGTCCCATGGCATCCAATTTCTTTCCCTCGCCGTCCGGCGGGGAAGTCGACGTGGAGGCCGCACCCCCCCCGCTTTCTTCCTGGCTGCCGCGGAGACGACGGAGTCTGGGGTAGGCTGCGCCCGGAGGCATAGGGGGGCCGAGTCCGGGACCCGGTACTTTTTCTCGTACCGGTCTCTTTTCGCTGGCGTCGTGGAAGGGTTCTTGAGGAGGGAAAGGCCCTCATCCCAAATGTCGTCCAACAGAGGCACTGCGAGGACCGTCTTCCTCTTGGCCTCGCGCCGTTGGTAAAGGAAGCCTTCCTTTTTCTTCTCCTCAGGGCAGAGTTGGAAAAGCTCGGATGCCCTGGCGATCATTGAGTGGAACGATCCAATCTCGTCGGGTGGAGAAGCCCTGGTGGGAGGCGACGACGGAAAATCCTCGTCGTATGCCTCGTCGTCCGTACCCGTCGCTGCCGTGTCAGTCCCCGTATCATCCCCTCGGGTGGACGGGGAGGAGGGCTGGACGGGGCGCGACGGTTGAAAAGGAGGCGGTGGATGGATCCTTCTTTTCTTGGTAGGGGGAACACCAGAAGGTCCCGGTTCTGGATCCCCCGACGGGAGAGGTTCCTCCGTCGGTAACGGAAGTCTCGTCCTTATCTCGGAGCATAAGGACTGTATAGCCAACAAAATGGCCGCTGAGTTGTCTTGCGGCGCTGGCAGAGGGGAATCCGACGGGCGAGCAGGGGCCCCGTCGGTATCCTCGACGATGTCGTCGTCGTCACCTGCGTCGGGGCCCATTCCGACGGGCTGGTCTTGTTCCACGCCTAGGCCGTGGCTTAAGACCTCGATCAGTTCCTCTTCTGAGGTTGAGGCCGAATCTACGACGACGCCCTGCCCCCCCTTCTTCCCCACGGAGGGTTTCACGGGGGTCCTATCGATGGGCACGAAAGAAGACTCCCTCCGAGGAGGCAGGGAGATTCTGGGCCCCGAGGCCGCCACCACTGGTGCAGCCTCCACAGGCTGGGCCAGGGCCGCCGCGACCGTTTCGATAGAGGGCTTGGTCGAATGGATCAAGGCCTTCACCACCTTAGGTGCGCTCACCGCCTTATCCTTGAGGGAGGGGGCACTGCCACGCTCCTCCTCTGCCTTAGAGCTCGACCGGGGTCTCTCCAGGAGCTTCGCCGGGTGCTCGGCCTTCCTCTTACCCGACCCAGAGCGTTGGCTCGTGGTTGATGGTGCCGGGGAGGGTGCGCCCTGCCTGGCGCCCGTAGAGCCCGACCGTTCGGCGCTCCCGGTGCCAGCGGACTCGCGGTGCTTGGCCTTATGTTGGGCCCCCGTCGCCGGGGCGCCCTCAAAGGTCTTAGAAGACCGCTCAGATTTCTTCTTCTTCTCGCCAGACGGGCTCTTACCCTCCAGCCAGCTGGCGAGACGTTGATGGCGGTCCTTCATGGTCCGTTCCGACATGTTGCCGCAAAACGCACAGTCCTTCTCCACGTGCGTCTTGTCCCCATGAAGGCAGTAAAGGCAGAAAGAGTGTTCGTCCTCCTTGAAGACGTTCTGCAGCTGGCATCCAGGGCAGGCCCTGAACAGCTTTCCGGGCGTCGAGCTTCCCTTCTCCTGGGCCATCTCCGAGACCGGGCCTGAGAAGCTTCTGGAGTCCTCCGAAGCGTAGCTCGACGAAATCTTCACCCTTGAGGGGCACAGATGAATCCGACACGGGTCCCCGTTGATCGGATGTAGGATCGGTGGAGCTTGAGGCTCTTTTGACCGAAAGAATCGAAGTTTTTTGTGAAAAAGCGCGAAAAAAAAGCACTAACGCTCGAGAGCAATAGCACGAGGATCCCAACACATGAACGTGCGGTAAAAATCTGAAGATGGCTGCCAGAGGCGGTGCTTAGGTAGAGGGCAGTCATTGGCTGTGGTCAGTATGACGCAGAGACCAGTGATTGGTTATTACTACGAAAGACAGATCAGAAACGAAACTGATACTGGTTTTTTCTTTACCGAGGATTCCCAGCCTGACGACGGGGAATATTCATGAGCATGTGAATCCATGCCAGACCCCATGCTGGAGAAAATACAATACTCAGAAGAGGCTAAACTGCAGCTGGCAGCCACTCATCTATCGGAAACTATGTCATCACCCCCAGATACATTATATCGAAGAAGCGGCCTTGCCACACCTCACAGAGACAGTACAGAGGCCCCCAATCACCCCCGAAGAGGTACAGCTAGTTATTAAATCCGTAAAAAATAGGCCCCCCGGTCCTGATGGATACACAACTAGATTGTACATGCTTTTTCGCCTACTGTTAACTCCTTCCAGCAATCAGGCTCCATAACTCCATCGATGCAGGACACCCTGACCATCCTCTTATTAAAACCAGGCAAAGACCCCAAGAACTGCACCTCCTATAGAACCATCTCCTTACTCAATATAGATGCCAACATATATTCTAAGGTCCTAGCCAACAGCCTCTCAGCAGTTCTACCCAAAATAATCGACCCAGACCAAACCGGCTTTATAGGGGGCAGATCAACATTCATCGGGTCCTAAACCTGGTAGAGATAGCAGTCTCAGACCAACGAAAGCGAGCATTGGACGCATCCAAAGCAATTGACAAAGTAGACTGGGCATTCATGCATCTAACTCTCGAGGCATTTCATTTTGGCCCATTTTTCCTCAAAATGGTCATGGCCAATTATTGCTCTTCTAAAACCCCCCTCTGGGTCAACCAGGGAATATCGGCGCCCATCCCATTTACTTGAGGGACAAGACAGGGGTGCCTTCTATCCCCCCTAACGATTTGCCTGTATAATAGAACCCCTGGCCCACGGGTCCAAAATAACCCCTGCATCAAGGGACTTCAGATAGGCCCCCACACAACACAAACGTGCTGCTCACCTTAACAGAGATCCAGCCCTCTTTGGAACAAGCTCTCCGGGAACTATATAGATTCGTGAGGGTTGCAGGGTTCACGATTAACTATGGGAAATCTGCCGCCTGGGGGGTGGGCCCAAACACAGAGGAGATAGATACTCTTAGACCTCTCTGCCCCATTCAATGGAATAGGAAATCTATAGACTACCTCGGGGTACATATCTCAGCTATACCAAGGGAAGTATATCAATCAAACTTTCCCCCTCTATTCAGGGAAAGACCTGGCAAGGTGGGCCTCCCAAGAGATATCACTACTGGGGCGAATCACAGCCTGCAAAATGAACCTGCTTTCACGTTTCCTATACTTCTGCTCTACTTTGCTCGTCCCAATCCTCCTACCCCCTCTTCTTCACCTGCAACAGAAAATGCTTCAATTCATATGGAAAGGTAAAAGAGGCAGGATTCCGGATACCAAGATGGCCGCAAGGGTGAGGAGTCGCAATTGAGCTGCGCTCCGCCCGGGCCGCCAGACAATTTAGCATAATATAGAAGCTGAAGTGGCCAGACAAGGTGGATCGCCCACGCCGCTACCATAGTCCCCCCCCCAGCGACATCAGCACCCACCCGACCCGTCGCTCGCTGAAACACGAGAGCGGAGACAACAACGCGAGCGACCCCTCCCCCACAGTGGGAAACCGAAGCCAGCGAGGAGCGAGTGGAGAGGCCGGGGGAGAGTAGAGGCCCGGTGTGGGGTGCATAGACCCGGGCACACCTGCCCCCCCACAGCACGAGAACCAGTTAGCCCCGTAATCCCGGGACGGCGCGGCCGCCGGCGCTGAGGCGCGCCCCCCCTCCACTCACCCGGCGGGGACCGCTTGATCGGCGCCGGCCGACGGGAGATTTAGACAGCGGGAAGAGTGGCGTGAAGACCGCCGGAGGCGGAGGAGGGCCGGCGGAGGAGGGAGACAACAGCAGACGGGCAGAGGCTGTCACGAACGACGGCAAGCAGGGCGGACCGCTCTGATCCTGGAGCGGGGGCCGCCCTGTAGCCACCACAAGCGCCCACGGAGGAGGTGAGTCCTGTCGGGCGGGACCCCAGAGCAGACCCTGCAGTGGGGAAGAGGGGAAACGAGTATGGGTGAGGCGGGCCCCCGGTGGGCTCCAGTGCACTCTAATTACACAGACACACCCCGGGGGGGGAACCCCGTGTATGGACTAAAAAAAAAAGTATATAAAAACCAAAAAAAATTACAGAAATTGAATAAAAAAAACAGAGGGAAAAGAAGGAGAGAAAGAGGAATAAGAGGAATTTTCTGTCTAACATAAAAATAAAGAGAAGGAAAAACAAGAGGATCAGCATTGGCCAATCGATAAAGCTCGCCAAAATTGGCCAAAACACTGCATAAAGCCCACCGAGGGAGGCAGACCCAGCTTCGAGGGCGGGGTGTGAACTGGACGCACAAGGGAAAGGAGTAAGAGGGGGGCCTCCTCTCCCCCCCCTCGGGCTGCACTCTGCAAAATCAGATAATCCACCCCACTAATCCAACGGGCAAGCAAAGACTCCGACATTGAGGGGACTCCTCCGTCCCACGCACACAACAACAGCAGGCATAGTAGACCCCGAATTGGGGACAAAGGGGAACAAGAAGGGAGACAGGGGAACACGCCGGAGGCAGCACTAAAACCTTTCAGGGAAAGAAGCAACCAGGAACACCCCAGCAAACAGGCTTGAAGGGCACGAGAAAACAAGGTGAAGCCTGAAAGGTCAGAAATTGCTACCCCGGACTCCTAAGGGGCTAGGAAAGAATACTCAGCTCAGAGGGAACAAAACAAAGAAGTACACACAGGATAGCAGAAGGACCGTAAATCCCCCGGGACGTCCCAGAAAGGCATTGAAATATGTCAAGAGCCAAGGGGAAAAGCAATGTCATGTAACAAACACCACAATCCTCAAAACGAGACGCAACTATCCTACAAATGTGGTCGACTGAAGGCGCGGCACAAAATAGAGGTAAATCACAGGAGGACTCTCAAAGTGAGGGCGAAGCGTCCATCCAAAACCAACAGCCACCAACGAGAGAAGATATGCAGACACGTTTCAGGACCTGCAAGAAAAATTCATGTCCACAGTGCAGGTAAAATTCGCAACGATGAAGAACGACATGAAGCAGGCGGTGCAGGACATGAAAACAGACATGGCCAAGCTAGAGGAGAGAACGGATATAGTGGAGAGATCAATCCAGCAGGTCGAGGAAGAGGCGCTACAGGTTAGCGAAACTCAAGAACACCTAGTGAGACTTACCCACAACCTGGAATTAGAATGTGAAGATCTAGAAAACCGTTCCAGATGGTCCAACATATGCATCAAAAACATGGCGGAATCCGTTCTTGATAAAGACCTGAAGCAGGCTGTGAAGGAAGTCTTTAGAGATGTCCTGGGCGCTCAGGAGACAGAGGAAATTGGGATAGACAGAGTCCATAGGGTAGGACCAAAAAGGAAAGGTGCACCGGGAGAAAGACCAAGGGATGTCCTGGCAGCTCTCTCTTCATACCCACAGAAAGAACAGATATTGAGGAGGGCAAGAGAAATGGAGTATATCAGAATGAATGGACAAGATATACAGTTATATCAGGATCTTGTGCTGGTGACCCTACAAAAAAGAAGAGCTATGGCCCCTTTGGTCAAGGCGCTGGTGCCGAAACAAATCCACTACAAGTGGACCTTCCCTTTTGGGCTGGTATTCACCTGGGAAGGGAAGCAGAGAAGGGTTACCACATGGGAAGAAGGCCTCAGCATGATGGGACTACAGGAAGAGGAAGTGGATGCGGAGGAAGCTAATTCAAGGGGAGACCAATCGAGAAAGCCGAGAGGCTGGGAAACGGTTAGACAGAGAAGGACAAACGCAGGAAGGGAGGGCCGTATGAAACAGCGATGACGGAATCGAGATGTAAAGAACTTTAATGGACAGAATAGTGCGCGAGGCCAACTCATAGCTCCCGTGGAGTGGGAGCGGAGAGATAAGATCAGCCACTTACTACATGGTGATGGCGGTCCGGGAAGGACCCACCGGCTTGGAATCGGGAAAGAAAGAACGGAAATGTGGGGTTTAGGATTCCCTACAAAATCTACCCCCGAGGGTAAGATGGGCAGAGAGCGACAGGTGCAACGCCCAAGCGACAATAGTAACCCTCGCCCAACTCGGGGGCAAGTTGTTCGGCTTAATGTTTTTGGTTGGGGGGGCAGTTAATGGGGAGGGGAGGGAGGGAGAGGTGCAGGAATTATCCTTACTGGGCAACCAATGGGACTCGAAAGTTCTACATGAACACGTAAAAAATGGAGAAGATACGCATCATAAGTTATAACATTAGGGGCATGAACCATCCAACGAAAAAGATGAAATTGGAGAAGCAGCTTAAAAGGGAGAAGGCAGATGTACTACTGCTCCAAGAAACCAACATCTGGACAATGGACAAGCAGAAAACACGCATTAGAGGGTATAATATCTGGGCACAGGCAACCTCAACAGAGAAAAAAGGGGGGGGTGCTGATAGCGATACCGGATGGGAGTGAGGCCAACCTGGTGGACACATGTACGGATAAAGAAGGGAGATATGCGTTTGCTAATGCGGACTTTAAAGGATATCGCATTACCTTTGCATCGATATATGCACCAAATCTGGGACAAAATGGCTTCCTCGGAGATACATTGGGGAAACTAGAAAGCTTTGCTAGGGGGGAGGTGATACTGGGAGGCGATCTCAACATGGCTTGGAATCCATTACTAGATAGAAGCGCAGGTAACGCACAGGGCCAGGGAGCTCCATCTAAACGCCTCAGACAACAGATGGATCACATGGCCCTTAACGATGTGTGGAGGGAACTGAAGGGGGAACAGAAGGGGTATACTTACTTCTCACACGTTCACAATTCTATGTCAAGAATAGATTACTTCTGGGCATCAGTGGGTCTGTTGGGAAAGATACAAGGGATAGAACTGGGAGCGATAGCGCTCTCAGACCATGCACCGCTTTGGCTCGACCTAATCCTACCGGGGAAAACAAATAACCTGTGGAGGTGGATATTACCCCTGGACGTAATCGAAGACCCGATAACAGGGGAAACCATAAAAGTGATGACAGAAGAATATTTTGCGCTAAATGATACCGGGGAAGTCTCCATGGGCACAATCTGGGACGCTTTTAAAGCAGTCATGCGAGGGAAGATCATAGCACTGAAAATTACGAAGGAAAAACAAAGATATATGTGGGAAAAGGAACTGGAAAAGTCTATAACAGAGTTGCACGAGAAAATCCTGTCCCACCCCCACTAAGGCATTAAAGAAAGCGCTGAAACAGTCACAGGGCCAACTGGAGATGCTGCGCACAAAAGGAGCAGAAAGGAACTTACTCTACCTCAGGCAGAGATTTTACATAAAAGCAAACAAGGCTGACAGACTCCTAGCGAGACAACTCCGTTCAAAGCAGAAAGAAATAACGATTAAGGCCATACGAAATTCTAAAGGGGAATTACAGACGTGCACACAAGAGATGGGAGAGTCGTTTAGAGAATACTACCAAAATCTATACACCTCGGACCTCCCAGATGTAGAAGCACAGGACAAATATCTAAAAGCCCTCCCCATCCCGCGAATCTCAGAAGAAGATAGACAAGCCCTAGAGAATCCAATCAGGGAAAAGGAAGTTAAAAAAGCAATAACAGAACTCCCAGTAAATAAAGCACCGGGCCCAGACGGCTTCACAGCCCCTTTCAATAAAAAGTACACAGATCAGATAATCCCAGCTCTCACTAGGCTCCTAAATTCATTCAAAGATAGCGGTAACGTGACTCTCACAATGAATGAGGAGAAGGTGTTAGTCTTTCATAAAGCAGGGAAGGACCTGACAATCCCTGAGGCATATAGGCCAATTTCCCTGATCAATCTGGACGCAAAAATATATACAAAGATCCTAGCAACAAGGCTATCCCTGCTCCTCCCAAAGCTAATTAATTGTGATCAGTCAGGCTTCATCACGGGAAGACAAACCCACGACAACCTTAGAAGGCTCATTCACTTAGTGGAAAAAATAGGCATAACACACACCCCAGCGCTATTACTCTCAGTGGATGCCGAGAAGGCATTTGACCGGGTAGAATGGTCATTGCTATTTAAAGTCCTATCCTGCATGGTATTTGGGGAACAATATATTGCCAGGATCAGGGCAAACTATAACTCCCCATCCAGCAGGGTGGCCATCAATGGAGAGGTCACTGACAAGATACTAATATCCAGGGGTACGAAACAGGGTTGCCCGCTCTCCCCACTTTTGTACGCTATCTTTTTGGAACCCTTCTTAATAAAAATGAGAGAGGCTACCCACATTAAGGGGATTCAAATGACAGGTACATAGCACAAAGTAATAGACGATATGCTGATAACCGTGGAAGATCCGGAGACAACTAGCAGTGGTTAGGGAATTAGAAGAGTTCGGGACCATATCAGGACTAAAAATGAATAGGAAAAAGTCAGAAATTCTAATCCTGGCGGGTGATAGGGGAAAGATAGAAAGGGAAGCTAGCCTACTGAATCTTAAAATCGGCGGGAAGGGCATAAAATACCTGGGAATAAGAATAACCCAAAAGATAGAGCAGCTTTATGGGGAGAAATACCTGCAACTCCTAGCAGACATACGCAGAGACCTAGAAAGATGGAATCCACTACTAATATCCTGGTGGGGCACAATACAAACGGTCAAGATGACCATTCTCCCAAAGATTCTATATTACTTTCAGGCTCTCCCGGTGGGCGTCCCCCACACCTGCTTTAAAACGCTATCTAAAGCTATTTCCTCTTTTAATTAGAGAGGAAAGACCCTGAGAATTGCTAGGGCTACCCTCACAGCTCCGACCAGGGAGGGGGGGGATGGCGCTCCCCCACTTCAAGAAGTATTATCAGGTGGCGCAATTAAAGGTCCTGCGGGAATGGATGGGGGAAGATCCACAGCCGATCTGGGCGAAACAAGACCGGGCAGCAGTGGCAAGGACACCCTTGGTGGAACTACTCTGGAAACAGAAACAACATAGACACCCTAATGTAGGCATAAGTGAATTAATGAGGACCACATTGGAGGCATGGGATTCCCAAACACGGATAGGCACAATGACCACAGCGCAAGGCCCCTTCACACCCATCTGCCGAAATCCCCAATTCCCACCAGGTATGGAACATGGGGCATATGAAAAGTGGGAAGAGGCGGGAATAACGAAATAGGGGAAATGTTTATAGACAATGAAATCAGGTCACATGACTCATGCTACCCAACTGCTTCATGCTCCCGACGAGATAAATACAGATATGAGCAACTTAAACACTGGCTGAAATCCCCGGACATTACTAAAGCGGCAACGAGGAACCGTACTCCATGTGAGACCTATGTTATCTCCAACACGGGGGCGAAAAAGTGGGTATCGACACTTTATTCATTCATAAACTCACGAGAGGAGGAAATAAATTGGTCGTACATGATCAGATGGTGCAGAACGTTGGGGGAGGAACCTACACAAACCCAATGGGAGGACCTATGGAAACTAATCCCCAAGATGACACGCTCTGCACAGACTAGAGAAATGTGGACCAAAATAGTTGTTCAATGGCACTACACTCCAGAAAGACTGCAAACTATGTTCCCCAAAACGTCAACAAATGCTGGAGAGGATGTGAGATCATGGAGGCACATATGGTGGGATTGTAAAGGGATAAAACCATTCTGAGAAGAAGTAAAGGGAGAGATGGGTAAGATGTTTCCGGATGTGGCGCTGTTGGGAGAAGTGGTTTGGCTATGCGGAATAAGAGACCTTACAGCAAAATAATTTAAAAAGGCACAGTGGAGAGGCTTCATGGGACTTCTCATAGCCGCATGGTCAACCATCGCCCAGAACTGGAAAAATAAAGACACCCCACTGACTTTCACATGGTTACAAAAGGTATGGGCCCATATAACGATGGAAAAAGTCACCCACACGATCCAGGGCACGAGAGACAAGTTTGCAAAGGAATGGGAAGGGATCCTCGAATATCTTCAGTCGGACTTTATGGAACAATGGTGTCCCCACAACATTAAAGTATCGGATATTTTAAGCCCCCCGGATAATTGGACATAAGTGCCTTGAGGGGGGGGGGGTTGCAGTTTGTTTTTGTTGTTGTATTGGTATAGAAAACTAATAAAAACAAGTTTAAAAAAAAAAAAGAGGCAGGATTCCTAAAAAGGTTATGATGGCCAATGCTCACTTGGGAGAACTGAGCCTCTCGAACCTGCACAAGTATAACGTGGCTGCACAGTTGGCACGATTCCCGGCATGGCTCTCCGTGGGCAGACATTGAACAATCTAGGGTACCACTACTCCTCAGATTTCTCTCATACGCTCCCCTGCCCAGCACGAAAGCTCTGGCCGGGTGTCCTCTCCTCCACGCAATGCACAATACAAATCTGGGACTGGGCACTGAAATCTAAAGGCATCCCAATCGGTCTGGGCCCATATACGCCCATATACACCTGTCTTTCACCCCACAAACTTCCAGACCTGGGTAAGGGGCGGACTCCAAACCCTAACACAATTGTTTGATAATGGGCAATCATGCACTTTTGTGAGCTGCAAATCAACCTTAAAACTGGCCGACACACCCAGATTCTCCTATATCCAACTTTGCCACTGGTACACCCACCCTCTAGTGAGACAAAGACCAACACAAGACCATAGCCCCATTGAACTTAGCCTGCAGGGAGATCCAACCAAAGGAAACCCTTCCAAATTGTACAGATTGCTGCAAGATGACATGTTATCCCATCGTCCCGCATACATGACTCATTGGGAAGTGGACATGAGGCATCCAATCGAGGATAACACGTGGGTGGACATTTGGACAAGAAGGCATTCATCGATACGTGTCACAAACCGAGAATGCGTTCTCAAGCTACTTCTCCGGTGGTACTATCCTCCAGAGCGCCTCCACCTCATTCAGAATTCATTAGACCAGAGTTGCTGGGAAAAATGTGGAACAGGGGGACCCTTTATGCATATGTGTTGGGAATGCCCCTCGCCCATGCCTTCGGGGAAAAAGTCCTCTCTGCAATTGAAGCCATTACGTCTGTTAAACATCCGAAAGATCCAGAGGTGGTCCTCCGGGGAGTCTCAATTCAGGGGGTCTACCCGAAAACAGGGGCAACTGCCAAACTCATCACCCAATTACTTTTGGCAGACCGGACAACAATTGCTTGTACCTGGAAAACCCTAGAAGGCCCCCTGCTTGCACTATGGTGGATTGAAGTATGGGATATCCTAGTGACAGAAAATGTCACAGCAGCGAAAGAACGATTTCTTCACAGATTTACTGACATATGAACACGACTGTTGGAGTATGACCACACGTACCCAGCATTAAACTTCAAACCCTGGCTATATTAACATTCAGAAAGCACTCTCCGATAAAATTGCGCTACTTCAAACCAACATTGAATCTAAAAAAAACACCATCCAACCTGACCAACTACCTCATCAAACTCTGACTCCCCTGAGCAATAACACTATAAAACAATTTTAAATCTCCCCTGTCTCAAATGCAGAAGTCCTAAAAATCATCACCAGCCTCAAACCATCAAATTGTCAAGGCGACCCTTGCCCTGCAATGGTCATCAGGGATTGTCCGTCTGAACGTACTCCCTTCATTACAAGCCTAATCAGCGCCTCTTTTGAAAACAGTACTGTCCCAACCAATCTAAAAAATTCCTGGGTACTCCCGCTACTAAAAATTCCTTCACTCGACCCCAATATACCAACCAACTATCAGCCTGTTACCCCGGCGCCTTTCCTACTTAAAATACTGGATAGAGTAGCGTACCTCCAGATCCAAAACAACCTGGAGGTCAACAAGCTCCTTGGCCTTCGCCAATCTGGCTTCCATCCAAGACATGGGACAGAAACCGCACTTCTAGATCTGAAAATGCAAATGGATGAGTTCAAAGACGGAGGCAAACTAGCCTTGCTCCTCCTACTAGACCTCTCTGCAGCATTTGATCTGGCAATCATAAAATTCTGTGTAGACATCTGGCATAAGCAGCCCACTTCTCACCTAAAGACATTCAGTGGATACAATCATTCCTCATGGACAGAACGATGAGTCTTCTCCCCGAGCGCAGCAGCACAACCTAGCTTGGTCACTTGTGGCATTCTACAAGGCTCCTGCGTCTCTCTGGCGCTCTACAACATTTTTACTAAGCCCCTATTTGACCGCCTCAATGATTTGGGTGTCACCTGCACCAATTATGCAGACAGCACCCAAATCCTCATTCCCATCACCAGCTCTCATGACATCGACTCAGCCAACCTCAACATCATCTATCAAATCATCCAAACATGGATGGCTCACCCTGGCCTTTGGTTAAACAACACTACAACTGAACTTCTCCTCCTAAGATCACAACTTCGTCTTAAAAAAAATTTGATGACTCCTTTAAATCCTTCAACATAAATGGCAACATCATAAAGGTGTCGTAAGAAGTAAAAACCTTGGGCTTTTACCTTGACGCATCCCTGACACTATCCAACCAAGTTGATGCCACCACATCAGTAGCAGCCTACACCTCTAGGCTTATAAATGCCTGTAGACCCGTCCTGTCTCCTGACAGCTGCAACACAGTGGTCAGAGCTCTCATCTTGACCAGGCTGGACTACTGCAATGCCCTCTATGCAGGCACAAAGAACCAGAACACTAGAAAACTACAGGTTTTACAAAACTACGCCCTAAGAGCAGCCTTAAATATATTGATAACTTCTCACATCTCGAACATAAGAAGGAATGCCCGCTGGCCTCCGGTTCAAGAGTGTATTATCTTCAAACCCCTCACACTAACACATAAATGCCTAAACAGTTCAGCAACTACCTACCTGGCAGATAAAGACACTCGATCCCAATCGAACAGGCCCATGTGCGCCACACATAGTCACATGCTAGCCACACCAAGATTCAAACTACTGAAAGCAGGAGGTAGCCGCTTCCCCACAATAGCTGCGAAACACTGGAATACACTACCAGCTAGACTGAGATCTGAAGACTCCTTCTGGACCTTCAGAATACAATTGAAAACACATCTCTTTTCTCAGGCAACTTGTAATTAAAGCATGTACAGATCCAGGGCAGTGGGGACGGGGAATCCCTAGGGGGAGAGGAATAAGGGATGTATTCTGCATGCATGATTTAACCCTGCTCTGGTACAATGAAGTTGTCTTCCTTTAAAAATGTACATCCAATCCCATGGTTGCAACCAAATAAAATAAATTGTTTTAAAAAAAAGTATTGGAAGCACAGTTCGTATGTTCAACTACTACTCCGTGGAGGTCTCCAGATGTAGGCGGGCCTTTCACCCACTCTTTGAAGCGCTAAAGGGGTCCAAACATAAACATTATCGTAGGTTTCTGGCGGTGTGGTCCATTCAGCTGAATCCCCAATGAACCCTGAGGCGGGTTGGTGCTTTTTAAAGCTCTGGGATATTATCACCTTGGAGTTCACCCCAGTGGAAGAAAGGTCAACACAAGGGGAGGGAGTGGGCCCGCCCCCTCGAGCGCAGCAGCAGATGCGGTCCCGCGATGGATGAAAAAAAGGCGGGCAGGAGACCACGTGGAATTGGCCAGCGACAGGACGGGCCCGCAAACTGTAAACCGTTTAAGACGCTTTGCAGGTGATGAATCTCTGCCACACAAGAGCCTACAGCCTCCCCTACAGGCTCGCTGGACCAACGAACTTGGACTCGCGACAGCAACATGAAATTAACGCACTGCCAATACCTATTTGCTACCAGGAATTTAACCATAACTGATATGCTGGCTTGCATTGGCTTTAGTCTATCCTAGAAGTTGTATTGGAGTCTAGTTATTTATTTATTTTAATTATTTTATTTATATAGCGCGTGACAAGAGCCCGCAGGCATGGAGGTGCTAGACAAGACAAACAGGTACAAATAGCTAAAGTAGGTCAAGGCAGTAGACATCAACTGAAACTGATCAGGTCGCCAGAAAGTGAATCAATTGGGCTTCAATGTTATGTTGTTTGGTTGGTTGAGGGCGCTGTTCATTTTGGGGGAATGGTATCTGGCAGAATGTTACAATGTCCTCCCGCACGTAGATCTATACATGCTTGGTGCTGGGGTACAAACGGGATGAGCCTGTCTGCATGTCGTCTACAGCCCGATCTTGCCCAAATGCTGGCAAAGGCTGATGGCCTCGCTCATATGTATCACCCTTAATGTCCAGGGGCTGGTACATCCGATTAAGCGGCAACTCTTATTGAATATGTTGCGGGATTTGCAGGGGGTCATTATATTTTTGCAAGAAACGTGCCTTGATGCCAATGAGTCAACTAAACTATGCAGAGGGTGGGCGGGGGCTTCCGCTCACTCCCCGTCTCATGGTAAGAGGGGGATTTCCATCCTTATTCACCAGCGTGTGCCCCTTACTATTTAGATCATGAAGGCTGACAAGGAGGGATGATTTGTGCTCATGCAGGGACAACTATATAACCAAACTGTTACCCTCATTAATATCTATGTCCCTACGACTGATACCCCCAGATTCGTCACACACTTATTTGCCACCTGTGTACCATTTTTGGGTTGTCTGATATTGATGGGGGGTGATCTCAACGTAGCAATGAAACCCGAGATTGATCGGTATAACCCTACGCATTCACAGTCTGGCCTTGCGCCTAGAAAGGTCTGTACACTCCGGTCCTTTTTGACAGACCTTAGATTAGTGGACGTATGGAGACATATGCATGAACATACTAGGGACTACACGTTCTATACTTATCACCACCAGTGTTACTCCTGGCTTGACCACTGGCTGCTTCCATGCACTATGCTACATATGGTCACCCCTTGCTCAATCTTCCCTATGACATTGTCAGATCACGCCCTGGTCCTTATTCACCCCACCTTCCCGAATATACCACCCAAGCACCCTCATGGAGGATGAACCTTATTGCACTACAGTATCCCGATATGGTAGACCTGCTAACACAAGATGTGGGACGGTTCTGGCAAAACAACTTAACTGAAGGCTTTAGCATACTCTGTTGTTGGGACCTCTTCAAGGCCTGCTCCAGGGGACACTTCATTTCACGGTGGGCACACAAGAAGGAACCTGGGCTGGGTGGGAGGTCCAGCTAACGACTAAGTTTTCCGCGGCCGAACACATACATAAAATGGGGAGAGTCGCCCAGATGTATATTCAGATACTTAAGTTGCGCTTATTACCACGCTTAGGGCTCAGAAGTCCTTTTCTAAGTAGGCCCTCGACGTCTACGCGTCCGTAGATAGACCTCTTTGTATGCTCGCTCTCACCCTGAAGGGAAAACAACGGGCCAGTTAATTGCAGCTATTCAGTTGACTGAGGGGGGCTCCTTCCGGGGAATCAGGCCATTAATGAAAGGCTTGGTGAGTTTTATCTGGATCTTTATGCTCCCCCGCCCACTAGGGACATCGAGCATATCATAACTTTCCTCAGCGACATTCCCCTCCCGTTGCTCGATCCCTTAAACGTACCATTAGATGACGAGCAGGTGCTCTGGGCTATTGGGGGGTTAAACTCAGGGAAAGCCCCTGGGCCAGACGGTCTTCCAATAGATATGTACAAGTTGATGCAAGAGTAACTCACGCCACGACTGGCGGAGATGTTCTGTGAGGCCATGGAGGCAGATCAACTTGGATCTCACTTCACGTCTTACTCTCATATTCCACCACAAAGTGGGTTCTTGCGCATCAGCAGTTCTGCTGGGGCAATATTAGGTTCAGGGATATTTTTGAGGACGACATACCTATTTCTTTCACAGAGGCTAGGACTAGACTTGGAATGGCAGATACGGAATGGCTGCAGTACTAGGCCCTCCATTCCGTTATAGCGGCACACACTACTAGAGACACCAGGCAATCAGAACCCTCTTTGTGAGAGAAAGAGGTGATGAGTATCCTAGGACAAGACCATATACGCCCTAGCTATGCACAATAACTATAAAAGAAGCCTGACTCTTGCGGATATGTGGATCAAAGAGCTTGGGGTGGAGATAACTGTGGGCGATGTATATGGGCGATGTATATGGGCGATGTATACGGCTTCTTCTCCACGACTACCCAAGTGTCTTGTAATCTTCGCCAGAGGGAGACCCAATTCAAAGTTAGAAATAGGGCCTATTAAACCCCGGCTTGGTTGTACAGTATGGGCATTCCAAGGACAGCTGAGTGCTGGCGCGGATGTGGCGGAATCGGCACTATTGGACATGTGTTATGGCACTGCCCCGAAATTGAACCACAGTGGTTCTTAATTGTTGGGCTTGTTTGGGTTATCAGAAAAGGCCCATGCATTAAAATACCAGATAATCTAGTTAAGGAAGTGTTCAAAGCAAGGTAGCTTGGGGGCTTCTTTGTGTGCCCTCTTTTGGAACCACTGACCTTATTGGCTGTACTGTGCTTGTGGCGATGCCAAGTGCAGAGTGCAGAACTGTCTTTTCTCCAGCATTGGATCTTTCATGGATTCACATGCTTAGAATATTCCCCTTCATCAGACTGGGACCCCTCGGTACACATATATAGCCTTTTCCTATAGGAAAACTTCTGACACTTTTGTGTCCTATCTACGTCCTTTTGGGGCCCGCATACGCATGCCCCGTAGGACGTTGCGGTATAAAAGCCCCGCCCCCACGTCTCCCTTCAGATTTCAACCGTCTCCAAAGTAGTGGGATCTCCTCGCGTCGTCTTACTATTTTGTACAAGGTTGTGTACTTGAAGTTGGAGTTAGGTGAATTTTTCCTTCATGTCGGGAAAGGCGCTGTTCCGTCCGTGCGCGACGTGCGGCTTGAAAAAAGTTTACGAGGGGGATGGACATATGGATTGTATATACTGTCTCCACCCTCATCATTCGGCTGATAACTGTGACATATGCAAAGGGTTTTCTCAAAAGACCCTCAAAGACCGAAATCGACGGCTGGTGGCATGGTTGAATGATGGAGCGGGGGCATACCCCCCTTCGGAGGTAGGCTCCACACAATCGGCAAAAACATCACACCGCGCTGTATCGTCGGAACCACCGGCGAAGAAATCGCGACCGGCGGAGAAAGAGTCATCTCGGAGTCATTCAGCTAGAGAATCTTCGACGAGAAAATCGTCATCTTCGTCAAAAAAGCATGACAAGGAAAGGCCGAAATCCTCCTCAGGCGATCACCATAGATCGACCACGAGTCGAGAGTCGAGTAAAAGCAGGCCAAGTGCAGAAAAGGCGGGACCGCCTAACCCACCTGCTAAGCCACCTTCGTCGACGGCAGTCCAGTCATCGGCCTCCTCCCTACCACTGACGCATGTGGTATCTACCGTCCCACCGTCAACGACTGCGACGGTGGGCTCATCGACGGAGGTTCTACAGGAAGCCTGAAGGCCTGAAGTTTTCGATCCGATCCCTCCGGATACTTTACTGCAGGAACAGGCAGCGTTGCTGTCCTCGGGAGAGGACGAGAGCGGGGGAATAGCTGGCCCGGCAGACCTCGGGCTACGAGTGGTTGACAAGTCGTCGACGAGGGGATCCGGAATTCCGGTGTCTGCCCCTCTTCTCAATCCTCAATCTGTTTTGTCGTTGGAGATTCTGTCCACGCTTCAGTCTTTAGTACAGTTGTTGGATCAGAGACTACCTCAGGTAAACCTGCCACAGTCACCCGTCGACGAGCCGGGCCTGTCCCGTCCACCGACTCACTTACGCACGCCAGTCTCAGCACCACAGGCACCCCAAGAGGAAGGTGAGCTGCCAGATTCGGAGTCTGACAGAGGAGCCATGTCGAATATCTCCTCATCCCCCTCCAGGGATCCAGCCTGGGAATCAGAGGTGGAATTAAAAACCCCAAGGAGCCCGGCTCAGCCGTCCCCCTCGGATGATATTGCATCATTCCATTCTATGATGGAGAAGGCGTGTAAGGAATTCGGTTTGTCCCAGGAAGAACAGAAAAAGGACTGCTTTCTTTTCGACCACATGGGTAAGAGAAGGAGGTCAGTGTTTTCAATACCCATACTAGATCACATGTGGAAGGAGGGTTTGCAGACAATGCGTCACCCCTTTTCGGAACCGGCGGTAAAAGGTCGCCTTGAGAAAAAATTTAAGGCTCCAGAGTCTACCCCCAAGTGCTTATCCTCCCAACCAATGCCTGAATCGGTGGTGTCGGCGGCAGCCGAGAGGAAAGCGAAGGCCCAGCACAAGTGCACGACTCCGCCTGAAAACGAGGCAAGATGTCAGGATGCCTTCGGCAAAAAAGTGCTATCTGTGGGAGCAACTACAGTAAAGGCTGCAAACTCTCTGGCTATTGTAGCCAGATACGACAGAGAAATGTGGCACAGGCTGGCTGCGTTGATGGATCATCTTCCGGAAGAGCATAGGAAGGCGGCGATGTTACTTGTCTGAGAGGGTGAGGAAGCCTCCAATCACGCAATAAACATCGCGGTGGACCTCGCTGAATCGGGCTTCAAGCAAGTCAATAATGGGGTCGTGTTACGACAACAGTCATGGCTTAAGTGAACCTACTTCAGGCCGGAGGTACAATACAAAGTATTAGATATGCCCTTTGAGGGAGACCTTCTATTCGGAGAGAAAGTAGATGAGGCCCTAAAGGGAATGAAAGAGGACTCGGACACGGCATGTTCATTGGGTGCCCTCCAGAGTGGCCGAAGCTACAAGTCTTTTCGTCCCTTTAGAGGGGCTTCAGGTAATTCCAGATTCTCTGCGTCAGGAGACAGATCGTTCGGGAGGTCGGCGTACCCCTCCCAGGGATACAGGCGTGCTTCCCAAACAGCAAACCGACGCCGGAACTTCCAGACCTCCAGGAATGGACCATCCTATCCGTCGTCGTCGAGAGAGAAGCAAAATAAAGATCAGCAATGACGAGCAACACACCGTTCTGGGGGGAAGAGTATCAGCCTATGTCGACGAATGGGAACGAATAACGACAGATCAATGGGTGCTGGACACAATAAGGAACGGACATTCTCTACAATTCAAGCGCAGCCCTCCGCACATTCCACCTGCGTTCGTCGCTCATTCCCATCTGAGGGTACTGCAACAAGAGGTTACACTCATGTTAGCAAAAGGTGTGATAGACCAGCATCACAGAAAGGTCAAGGGGTTTACTCAAGATACTTCGTCGTGAAAAAGCCAAACGGAAAATGGCGTCCCATTCTAGACTTACGAGATCTCAACAAATCCTTAAAGAGCCTAAAATTCAAAGTGATCTGTGTCAGGGTTGCACACCGGTACCTGGCGCAGGAGTGGATGTACCAATTACCCCCACACTGGTCTTGATACCTGCAAGACAAAGCTTACGCAGGCCTTCGCGACCAGGGCAGGGAAAGAGGGTTAGGGTCTCGTTGATTGGATAGGTTTGGGGGTAGTGGGAAAACCGGGAAAAGGAGTAGGGCGAGGTAATGGGTAGTTAGAGGGAAATTGGGGGAGGTTCAACTGCTGCACACCTTCATCGCCATCTCATAGCACACCACATGATAATTCCTGCAGTGCCTACAGGCTGGGCCAAACTGTACGCTTTCTGAAGTATGAATCACATAAATAACTTTTGACCCCTCTGAGCAGTGCAATTGGCAGTGGGCAACCACTGTCACAGTTAACTAGCATGCAACACTTAGCTTGGGTTCATTGTCCGGTCCTAGTGCTCGGTCCTTGGAAAGCTGTCAGTCTGTGCTGCGTCTCTGAAAACGGTGTGGGCCGGTCACGTCTTCCGCTACAAAGAAAGAATATGTGTTATTCTTGGTCACACATACACACGGTCATTCACTCCATGCTGCACTCATACTTTCTTCCCAGGCTTAATGATACGGCTCCCCATGGACTATGCCGCTCGCCGTACTGGTCTTTTAGCAAACAAGTCGCTAGTAAAAATGCCAGCGCGAGCTTCGCCGCGCGTGGCTTGGGGCGCGGGTAATCTCTGTGTCACAATGTCAACATCGCGTCCCTCATATCTGCATGACTCGCGCTGCTAAACACTGTTTTTTCCCAGAGCTTGTACTTATCTCGTATGCCGGTGCAGGGGTGAGCGATATGGACTGGGAGACTGTGCCCCCTGGGCTTCCCAAACCTCTCTCTACGGGCTTTCTCAGGACTGAGTTTTGCGCGGCTTCGACTCCCTGGGTATGCGTCCCCAACTTATCTGAGTATAGGCGAGGGGCCGGATTCTCAATCAGGCGGGGCGGGGCCCCTCGCACGAGTTTTCCTGCGGAGCTCGGTGTCTCACGTCCTTCTCTCCAGCGATCTCGAGCACAAGCCCCGTGCCAGTGTTTTCGCGCATGCCCGTTGGGGCGTACCACGCCCGATCCGATCCCTGATTGGCTGTCTGTGCGCGAGGCATGCTGGGAAGTGTAGTCTCGATGCACTTGCAGTGCCTGCAGCCTACAGGGAGGACAAAGCAGTCTCCTGTATGGCAGCACCCTTCCCCATCCTACCTGAACACTACACACTTCCACAACACGTGGCCCATAGTGCTGGGCACCCACCAGTTTCTTCACTTTAGGTTTCGCTGCATGCTTCGCTGCATGCTTTTTGCGTGCCCCCCCAGGTCTGCCCCTGACATCACTCCCCCCCCCCACGGAAGGCCGGTTGAGGCCGGGGTTTATCTGGGAAATTACGATGGAAGGTGCGCAGCAGTCTTGGGGCATGTACATGAGCGGATGGCTCCCAAGAGCGGTCTTCAGGCCCATACCCGACCCAATCTACCAGATACAAAACCTGTCCTGCCCTATCCCGTTTAGAATTTAGGATTGCTTGAACCTCATATTCAGGTTCTCCTTGTACTAGGACGGGTGGTGGTTTTTGGGTCTTGGTGGTCTTGGGGGCTGGCTTCAATAATGAGGTATGGAACGTTGGATGTACTCTCATTTGAGGGGGTAATTTCAAACGCACGGCTACTGGATTGATGATTCGTTCTATGGGGAATGGGCCCAAATATCGTGGTTGTAATTTATGTGGTCCGTGTAAAGTTATATTTCGAGTGGAGAGCCAAACCATGTCTCCCACTTGATATTGAGGGCAGGCTCGATGATGTTTGTCAGCATACTTTTTGTAGATGGTCTTGGATTGTACAAGATTTTCCTGCGCCTCTTTCCACACTTGTTCCATGCACTTCCTCCGTCCTATTGTGGTTGGAAGGGTTGGCTTGGATTCTGCCAATGCAACAGGGAGTACCATGGGATGGTAGCCATAAAGGCAGTAAAAGGGTGATTGCTTCGTGGAAGTATGTTTTGCGTTGTTATACGCTAGCTCCGCCAACCACACATGTTGCAACCAAGTTGCTTCCCGACTGGCAATAAAACAGCGTAGGTACTGTTCTAGCCCCTGATTGACTCTCTCTGTTTGGCCGTCTGTTTCCGGATGATAGCCCGATGTCAGGCCCACATCCATTCCTATGATTTTGCAGAATTCACGCCAGAAGCGAGAGGTGAATTGTGGTCCCCTATCCGTAATTATGTGAGAGGGCAGTCCATGGAGGCGTACTATATGCTGAAGAAATAGCTCTGCGACTTGACCTGTGGTTGGTACTCCCATACAAGGGATAAAGTGTGCCATTTTAGAAAACTTATCAACCACCACCATGATGGAGGTAAACCCCTGGACTGCAGGTAGATCTACTATGAGATCCATAGTGATGGAGCGCCAGGGTGCAGAAGGCATTGGTAATGGGCACAACAACCCTGCTGGTTTACCGTGGTCGGATTTATTACGTGCACACGTATCACAGTCACTCACATACTATTGTACGTCTCGCCGCCAATTAGGCCACCAGAAATACCGTGATACCAGTTCTTGGGTCTTTGTCCTACCTGGATGGCCCGCTAGAGGGGAATCGTGGCACCAAGACATGGCTTTTTTCTGTAGTTTGGTAGCGGGTAAGAAGAGTTGCTGGCCGTGATATGGGAGTCCAGCAACTACCTGATGTTGCGGGTTTTCTGCACACCACTTGTGCAAATCCTGCATGGATAATTCTTGCTGAATCATCTCAAATAGTCCAGTCGTAGCACCAACTATGCGTGCCAGTGGAACTATGGTCTGTGGAACACTTTCTGTCTTATTGACAGGATCAGGATATCGTGACAGAATGTCGGCCTTGCGGTTATTAGTGCCCGGCCTATACGTAATTATAAAATCAAATTCCGTGAAGAACAGGGGCCAACGCAATTGCCGCGGGCTCAAGTTTTTAGCAGTCCGGATAAATTGCAAGTTCCGGTGATCTGTTATCACAGTTACTGTGTGCCGAGCCCCCATCAGGTAATGTCGCCACTCATCAAAGGCGGCTTTGATGGCAAGTAATTCATGGTCCGCAATGGTGTAATTTGACTCAGCTGGTAACAGTTTTCGCGAATAGTAGGCCACTGGATGGAGTAAGCCTGATTCTGGATTCCTTTGAGACAATATGGCCCCTAGTGCATAGCTGGAGGCATCAGTCTCCACTATAAATGGTTGAGCTAGGTCAGGGTGCCTCAGGACAGGTGCGTTAGTAAAAGCGCTCTTCAATAGTCGAAAACCTTGTTCAGCGGTTTGATCCCACACAAAGGTACATCCTTTACGTAGTAATTTTGTGATTGGTGTTACCAATTCCGAAAAATTCTTTACGAAGCGCCGATAGAAGTTGGCGAATCCCAGGAAGGATTGTACCTCTTTCACGTTAGTAGGGGATGGCCAACTTAATATCGCTGGCACCTTTTTCTGGTCCATTTGTTCCCCGGTGGGTGTCAGGAAATACCCCAAAAACTCAACGGTGGTACGATGAAACTCGCACTTCTCCAACTTAGCGTAGAGCTGATGTTCCCGCAATTTAGATAATATGGCGCGTACGTGCTGGACGTGTTCCTGAGGACTACGAGAGTAAATTAAAATGTCATCTATATAGACAACTGCACAGATGTCTAGAAACTCTCGGAGGACTTCGTCCAAGAAGTGTTGGAAGGCTGCGGGTGCATTACAGAGCCCGAATGGCATAACCTGGTATTCATACAATCCGAATTTTGTACGGAAGGCGGTTTTCCATTCGCCCCCCTCACGCACCCGCACTAGATGGTAAGCGCCTCGAAGGTCCAACTTGGTGTAGATGACCGCATCTCGTACCTGGTCCAACAGAACCGGTATGTGAGGAAGGGGGTAACGGTTTTTGATGGTAATCCGGTTTACCCCGCGGTAATCGATACAAGTCCGGAGCTCCCCGGACTTCTTGGGAACGAAGAATAAGGGGGAAGAGACTGGCGAGTTGGAATGGCGAATAAAACCGCTCTACAAGTTTGTAGCAATATACTCACGAAGATGCTCATTTTCTGCTTCTGTCAGTGCATAGATACGACTGCACGGGAGAACAGCTCTTGGTTCAAGATCTATTCTGCAGTCGAACGATCTGTGCGGGGGCAGAGTCTCTGCAGCCTTTTTATTGAACACATCCGCAAAGTCGGAGTATTCTTTGGGTAGATCTGTGAAGCGCGTCTTGGCCGGCTGGTCCTCTACAGTACCAATGGTGCACGAAGCTATGAGGGGTTTTGGTCTACAATGTGTTTGGCAATAAGTGGAGTTCAATGCGACCCGACCAGTAAGCCACCGAATATCTGGATCATGTTTACGTAACCAAGGTAGCCCAAGAATAATCCCGAACTGTGAGGCGGCAATCACGTCAAAGATGATCTCTTCCCAATGTGATTCCCCACATTGTAGGGTCAATTTTTGGGTACAATGAGTAATAGGACCTGAACTGAGAGGGGAGCCATCAACCGCCTGAACTGGCTCTGGTGTTTCTTTCGGGTAAACGGAGATCCCTAATGCTACAACACACTTGGTATCAATAAAATTTCCCGTTGCTCCCGAGTCCACCAGCATGGATACCATCCTCTGGTGCCCTTAATAGCTCAATTGACCCGATATCTTAATATGGGGAGCATAATCGGGATTGTCCGTGACTGGGGCCCTAATCTCCGGAAAGCTCGGTCGGGTGACCCCCCACTACCGCCGAGCGGATACGTTTCCCTGACTCTTAGGCTTTGTGGGGCATTCTCGCACGAAATGCCCGGCTAAACCACAATAAAGGCAAACACCTTCTTTCCTCCGTCGCTCCTTCTCTTCCTTGGATAAGGGTCCTCGGACAGAACCTATTTGCATGGGTTCATCCCCACCAGACCTTTCTACCGGCCCACGAGGTCCACGAGACTGATCTAACCGGACCATTGGGCGAGGTTCACCTTTTCTTTTATCGCCCCGTCTCTCAGCCTGGCGATGATCCAACCGTAAGGCAAGATCGATCATGTCGGAACATTCCACCGGCTGTGGATCAACCTGGGAAATAGATCTTTCAGATCGTCCCGCAGGCCTTGATAGAATAGGGATATTCGCTTGTCGGCAGGCCACTCAGCTTCCCCTACTAAGCGGTTGAAGTGTGTAACGTAAGTTACCAGTTCCTTGTTGCCCTGCCTGAGCGTCAAAAGCTCTCTATCCTTATACAGGGTGGCTGCCCGTCGATTGAATATCTTCTCAAACTCACCCAGAAACCTATCCCAGTCATAGAGTAGTGGGTCGTCCTTATGCACCAAAGGATTGGCCCATGCCGCAGCATCCCCCGTGAGATACAAAATGACGAAGGCCGTCCTAGACTGGGTGGACCGGAAGGCCGTGGGTTTAGTAAGAAACTGGAGGCGGCACTGAGTGATGAAGGTAGTAAACTTCTGAGGGTCCCCAGCGTAACGCTCTGGGGGTGCAAGAGGAACTGTGGGTTCTGGTGACACTTGCACTTGGACGGGGACCGGGGCTGAACCAGGTAAGGGCGAGGTCTGCGCTGCCAGACTTCGGACTTGAACCAATAAGGCAGCGTATTCCTGCCGAGATGCTGCCAATTCGTTCTGCAGATCCTGCAGGACTTTAGCAATCTCCTCCATGTTGCGAGAAACGGGGGAGGGTATCAAACCCACTCAGGCGCCGTAATTATTCGTGGGCTTCTGCTTCTGTCAGGGTTGCACACCGGTACCTGGCGCAGGAGTGGATGTACCAACTACCCCCACACTGATCTTGATACCTGCAAGACAAAGCTTACGCAGGCCTTCGCGACCAGGGCAGGGAAAGAGGGTTAGAGTCTCGTTGATTGGATAGGTTTGGGGCTAGCGGGAAAACCGGGAAAAGGAGTAGGGCGAGGTAATGGGTAGGTAGAGGGAAATTGGGAGAGGTTCAACTGCTGCACACCTTCATCGCCATCTCATAGCACACCACATGATAATTCCTGCAGTGCCTACAGGCTGGGCCAAACTGTACGCTTTCTGAAGTATGAATCACATAAATAACTTTTGACCCCTCTGAGCAGTGCAATTGGCAGTGGGCAACCACTGTCACAGTTAACTAGCATGCAACACTTAGCTTGGGTTCATTGTCCGGTCCTAGTGCTCGGTCCTTGGAAAGCTGTCAGTCTGTGCTGCGTCTCTGAAAACGGTGTGGGCCGGTCACGTCTTCCGCTACAAAGAAAGAATATGTGTTATTCTTGGTCACACATACACACGGTCATTCACTCCATGTCGCACTCATACTTTCTTCCCAGGCTTAATGATACGGCTCCCCACGGACTATGCCGCTCGCCGTACTGGTCTTTTAGCAAACAAGTCGCTAGTAAAAATGCCAGCGCGAGCTTCGCCGCGCGTGGCTTGGGGCGCGGGTAATCTCCGTGTCACAATGTCAACATCGCGTCCCTCATATCTGCATGACTCGCGCTGCTAAACACTGTTTTTTCCCAGAGCTTGTACTTATCTCGTATGCCGGCGCAGGGGCGAGCGATATGGACTGGGAGACTGTGCCCCCTGCGCTTCCCAAACCTCTCTCTACGGGCTTTCTCAGGACTGAGTTTTGCGCGGCTTCGACTCCCTGGGTATGCGTCCCCAACTTATCTGAGTATAGGCGAGGGGCCGGATTCTCAATCAGGCGGGGCGGGGCCCCTCGCACGAGTTTTCCTGCGGAGCTCGGTGTCTCACGTCCTTCTCTCCAGCGATCTCGAGCACAAGCCCCGTGCCGGTGTTTTCGCGCATGCGCGTTGGGGTGTACCACGCCCGATCCGATCCCTGATTGGCTGTCTGTGCGCGAGGCATGCTGGGAAGTGTAGTCTCGATGCACTTGCAGTGCCTGCAGCCTACAGGGAGGACAAAGCAGTCTCCTGTATGGCAGCACCCTTCCCCATCCTACCTGAACACTACACACGTCCACAACACGTGGCCCATAGTGCTGGGCACCCACCAGTTTCTTCACTTTAGGTTTCGCTGCATGCTTCGCTGCATGCTTTTTGCGTGCCCCCCCAGGTCTGCCCCTGACAATCTGAGCCGTTCAAGAAGGGGATTTTTTGGCGTCCCTGGATTTGCAGGACGCGTACTTCCATATTCCAATGTGTCGGAAACACAGGAAGTTCCTGAGGTTTGTGATAGGGCGGACTCACTACCAGTTCACGGTTCTTCCCTTTGGGCTCAAAACCTCCCCCAGAACGTTCACGAAATGCCTGGCCCCAGTAGCGGCCTGGCTAAGAAGGCAAGGCCACCATGTATACCCATATCTCGACGACTGGCTGGTAAGGGGATCCTCCCCAGCGTTGACCAACACAATTCTGCAAGCCACCATGCAGCTTCTACAACAGCTGGGATTTGCCATAAACTTCAAAAAATCCTTGCTGATGCCATCGAGAACGTTGGTGTTCCTGGGGGCACAGTTCGAAACCCGGTCAGGGCTAGTGAAGCCTTCCCTCGACAGAATCTCAAAACTCAATCAACTGGCGAGTTGACTACGGCGAAACACCAAGCTTTCAGTGAGAAAATACATTTTGGTCCTAGGGGCCATGGCATCCTGCATCCATCTGGTGGCCAACTGTCGCCTATTCATGAGGCCAGTTCAGGAGTTCCTGGCGGACCGGTGGACACAGGCCCAAGGATCGTGGTCAGACAAGATAATCGACAACGACAAACTGCTTCAGACTCTTCAGTGGTGGCAGAGTTTCCACAACCTGAACAACGGTGTACCCCTACAGGAGCCGGAGTTCCAGCTAACCATAGTCACGGATGCGTCTCTAACCGGCTGGGGAGCTCACATGGGCGCTCTTCAAATGCAAGGTCGTTGGTCTCAAACTGAGTCACTCCTACACATCAACGTGTTAGAGCTCAGAGCAGTGCGATGGGCCTTGAAGGCGTTCCTACCACACATCAAGGGATTGAGAGTACGAATGCTGACGGCCATGTTTTTAGAAAACAAGGGGGGACGCGATCCAGGTCCCTTTCCATGGAGGCCCAGAAAGTGTGGCATTGGGCATTAAAGCACGAGATATCCAACGTGGCTCACCATCTCCCGGGAGTGAGGAACTCGCAAGCGGATTCCCTCAGCAGAAGGATGGCCCAGATACACGAATGGGAAATGGACACAGTTCAGCTGACGAAAGTTTTCAAGAAATGGGGTCACCCCCCACTGGACGTCTTCGCAACGAAGGAAAACAAGAAATGTGAACAATTCGCAAGCAGATGGCCTCAGAAGGGTTCCATGGGGGAGGCGTTCTCCTTCCCATGGACGGACAAGTTCCTTTACGCTTTTCCTCCATTCCCCCTCATACGGAGGATGGTGCAGTGGATACGCAGGTACAGTTGCCGGGTAATTCTAGTGGCACCGTACTGGCCGAGGCAACCGTGGTTTTCCGACCTGCTTCACCTGTTGCTGGAACAACCAATAGCGTTTCCGAGAGTCCCGAACCTACTGTCCCGGGACAAAGGTACGGTGTGGCATCACGACCCAGACAGTCTCAACCTCACAGCCTGGCTCCTGACTTTTCGGAATTTGGTACCTTAGACGTTTCGGAGGATTGCCAGAAAATTCTGCAAGCGGCTCGGGCCCCTTCTACCAACAAATCTTACACCTATAAGTGGCGAAGGTTCTGTGAGTGGTGTCGAGGACAACAAGGTCTACACCCGTTAAAGGTGACTCCGGAGCAAGTTCTGCCTTATCTACTTCACTTGGCAGAGGGGGGTTTATCTTTCACATCGATAAAGGTGCACCTGGCAGCCATCTCTAGGTTCACGAGGAAGAGACAGTCGTCTCCTTTATTCAGC
The DNA here is from genome assembly GCF_040938575.1 of Ambystoma mexicanum. NCBI lineage: Eukaryota > Metazoa > Chordata > Amphibia > Caudata > Ambystomatidae > Ambystoma > Ambystoma mexicanum. Next base: position 885,076,268 of record NC_090933.1, read on the forward strand.
GACAGATTAGTGAAACACTTCATGAGGGGTTTATTTCGAACTTTTCCCCCAGTAAAACGTTTTCCACCAACATGGAGTCTCAACGTAGTGCTGGCAGGCTTAATGAAACCACCCTTTGAGCCTATGGCCACTTCGGACATGAAATTCATATCGTGGAAGTTGGCGTTCTTAATTGCTATCACGTCAGCTAGGAGAATCTCGGAACTGCAAGCGTTGGTCGTAGACCCTCCATACCTAAGATTCTTTAAAGACAAGGTGGTTCTGGCAACTAATCCTACTTTCGTTCAGAGAGTTCCTACAGTGTATCACAAACACTCGTCCATTGTCCTCCCTACTTTCTTTGCGACCCCATCATCGGCAGCGGAAAAAGCTCTTCATACCTTGGACGTTAAGAGGGCACTAAAATTTACCTACATCGTACACGAGAACTCAGGTCTACTCGACAACTGTTCATCGCGTATGGTCCGTCGACGAGAGGAAATGCAATTTCTAAGCAAGGACTGGCTCGGTGGGTCTCGTCGACGATTGCGTTTTGCCACTCCAAGGCCGGAAGGCTGCTGCAAGGGCATCCTAGAGCCCATTCTACAAGATCAACGTCCTCTTCAGCAGCATTATGGGCAGGAATTCCACTAACGGACATATGCCAGGCTGCAGCATGGTCGGTGCTCCACACGTTTACCCGCCACTACTGCCTTGCGAGGCAGCATGCGGACGAGGTGCAGATGGGAAGAGCAGTACTACGCCATCTGTTTCAATAAGGTAAGCTCTACACTGTGGAGAGTTTTTTCTACCTGTTGGTGACCGTATGCTTTATGGAGGTACAGATATATGGGTAAACTTATTTCTTGTGTACCTATGCATTGTGTATTTTTGTGGGTGTATATTGCATTGCATTCTCACCGCCGTCTTCCAGTTTACTGCTATACAATCTATTTTAAGCATGTGAATCCATGAAAGATCCAATGCTGGAGAAGGGAATAGTTTCTTACCTGTAACTCCATTTCTCCAGCATTGGTATCTTTCATGGATTCACATGCGCTCGCCAGCCTCCCCGGAATGCAATGTATATGCTTGATAGGTTTGACCCTTCCTACTTTGGAGGGGCCGAAATCTGAAGGGAGCCGCGGGGGCGGGGCTTTTATTCCGCGACGTCCTACGGGGCATGCGTATGCGGGCCCCAAAAGGACATAGATAGGACACAAAAGTGTCAGAAGTTTTCCTATAGGAAAAGGCTATATATGTGTACCGAGGGGTCCCAGTCTGATGACGGGGAATATTCTAAGCATGTGAATCCATGAAAGATACCAATGCTGGAGAAATGGAGTTACAGGTAAGAAACTATTCCCATCTGCAGCGTCTTCAATCTGCCGGATTTGCGCTTGTGTTTAAGGCTGGAATAGGGTGAGGAAGGAGAGTGTGAGCCATGGGCGTGCTCTGCATAATTTTGAGTATCTAACATTTAATCCTCTGTGGTGGCTGTGTTAACTGGTTGTGAGAGCAGGTAAGTATTGCTGTTAGCGCATGGTCCTATTTCCCATGCATATCTTTTTCCTCTCGTCGGGCAGAGCTTAAAGGCGTCCCTCCATTTGTTACTGTAAATAGATGAGGGAATGGATTTTGTTCGTTACGAAATGCGTTGTCCCTAGTTTTGTTAAAAGGACATTTGTTTTCATTTTTTCTTACTTGCGATCCTGTCACAGAGGGGTCTGGAGTTCTGCGCTCTTCCATGTCTTTATTTTTGTTGCGCGTTGCCATGGTAACTGAAGTAGTTTTCTGGATTAGCGCATGCGTGGTGTTTCTCTGCGCGTGCCGAGCATTGTGCGATCGCGCAGGCTGTGAGCTTTGCATACTGTGGTATCTGTTGCCATGGAGGAGGGTGTTAATCGACCAAGTGGGAGTCAATGTTAGGGATGTGTGTGTGTGTGTATATATGTGTGTATAAGTATATAGTATATTATGGAACACACGTGTGTAGAGCTGAGTGAATGTCAATGTTGTAGTCCATGTTGGCATAGTTGCAGGGAACATGTCTATGTTCTGTATGTCAGGGTTACAAAATGGGTCCGTATATGGTGCTTGCTGTATCTACATCAATCTGATGAGGGTGGACAGTAGCTCAAGTGAGTGGTTTTCTCAGTGGGGATGGCAAGTGATGCTAGTTCTTTAGAAGCCTGTGAATGCTGAAGTAGATACATTTAGTCCATTTGTGATGGTTTTAAGTTTGTGGACCCACCACGCTTCTTGATGTAGTAGAGCATTAGTTACGTTTGTATTGCTTTCTACACGATCCACAATCCACCAGTGGATGTCATCCGGGCTGTTTTGTAGTTCCATGAAGTGCGATACCATTGGGGCCCTGTGCTCCCCAATCCTTTTATTGGCTGCTAGAGGTGTTTGGCCCACATACCTTAATAAACGTAAAGTGTGTCAGCGGAAAAAAACAACAAGTTATGGAGGAACCCGTCTATGGAACTAGGAGGGGGGCACCCAAATTCAGAACCACAGATCAAACCATACCAAGAGCAAAGAAATTTAGAAACCATAAATGTTTTATTTGTATTTCATTATATGTTTAAAATATACATATTGAATCATGTTTCGAGCTCATTATCTGAATAATACCATTTAATTAGAAAATTGAAAAACACAGTACTTTTCTAAAAACACGACTGATAATTCAGTCAACGCTAACTTGATGTAGCCAAGCAGTCTGAACGTCATGTCGGTTGAAGGGGATCATCCAGCTGGCGGTCAGAGGCTACGGCCACATTTAACAATATAAGAACCGCCGTAGCTTACTAGACAAAATAATGTTGGTTACTTCTGAAGTTAAGACCAACAGAAAAAAGAAGAAGGGGTGCCGTGCGTCAACTACTATACCGTCATGACCTATTGAATACACTGGGTCCGACATGTAAATAGACAGTAGTTTCGATGGTACAAGGCATCTAAGCTGATTCACAATTGATGCCCATCTTCTTCAGGACGGTGCACTCCCATCAGATGTATGCCACAGGATTTTATAATGTGGAAAACTGCATGTGTAAGGCGATAATGCGTTCAACTGTAAAGATTTGTGCAGGCTGAATCCATAATTTTGCCATTATCTCAACCTTGAATGCTGGTCACCTTTTCCCGAATGTAAATCCTGAGAAATAAATGTAGGCCAGCAAAACCAGTTCTCTATGAAGTAGAACTGAATAAGGATAAACAAGGCGAAAAAGACATTAATCTTGACATTGTGTTGCAGGCGACAGATGACATCAAGGCGTCTGCAAAAAGTTGTCCTATCAGGATGGAATGGTGTTCGGCGTGGCGTAATGAGCACACCAAAAACTAACTAAACAATGTTAGCGTCTTGAAATTGCATACATCCATGCCCCCGGGATTTCAATGAATCGACCAAGTGGGAGTCAATGTTAGGGATGTGTGTGTGTCTGTATATATGTGTGTATAAGTATATAGTATATTATGGAACACACGTGTGTAGAGCTGAGTGAATGTCAATGTTGTAGTCCATGTTGGCATAGTTGCAGGGAACATGTCTATGTTCTGTATGTCAGGGTTACAAAATGGGTCCGTATATGGTGCTTGCTGTATCTACATCAATCTGATGAGGGTGGACAGTAGCTCAAGTGAGTGGTTTTCTCAGTGGGGATGGCAAGTGATGCTAGTTCTTTAGAAGCCTGTGAATGCTGAAGTAGATACATTTAGTCCATTTGTGATGGTTTTAAGTTTGTGGACCCACCACGCTTCTTGATGTAGTAGAGCATTAGTTACGTTTGTATTGCTTTCTACACGATCCACAATCCACCAGTGGATGTCATCCGGGCTGTTTTGTAGTTCCATGAAGTGCGATACCATTGGGGCCCTGTGCTCCCCAATCCTTTTATTGGCTGCTAGAGGTGTTTGGCCCACATACCTTAGCCTACAAGTGCATTTGATTACAAAGATTGCATTGACCGTTTTGCAGTTCGAGAAATGTCTCAAAGTCCATTCCTTGTCTGCCACTTTGAATGTTTTTTTTTTGGTGAATCGGCAGACTGAGCATGTGCCACAAGGATAGCAGCCTACGATTTCTCTTAGGTTTCAGAGTGAGTTCCTGGTTTCTTATTTGCCAAATCATGCATGGGTGAAATGTTCTTTAATTGGTACCCCAGCTGTCTGTTTTTCGAATTCATAAATCCACTTGGCCACACCCGCCTTAAGGGGCGGGAATGCCTTTAGCAAATTATTTGTATCCACCTGCGCCCATGGCACATACTGCGGCCTGCCAGCCCCTTATGTATAAGGGGCATCTGCATCTTTACCCTACCCCGTCAATCCTTTTTGTCTCCATGCTTTACAGGAAAGTGTAGGGTAGTATATCTAAATCTCATTGTCAACTAGATTTCATTTTATTCGGAAAGATGCATCCTATAGACGAGTTAACACTTTTGAAAATATACATGAATGCACAGTCAAATACTTTTGATGGCAAACCTAGTTCTGTGATCTTAACCTATGAGCTGAACCCCTGCTCCTGTACATGCTATCTTATCACCCTCTTGCTTTATACAAGCTACCCCGAAAGGGAGATGGCCACAAACTACAATTTTCTACCCAGTTTGTCCAGTTCTCTGCCTGCTACGCCATCCACTCTGCTTAGTCTATTACTTTCCTTCCTCTTACATAATGAATACACAAAACAAACTAGATATGTACGCAAAGTAGTGATCAATAGTTCCATCCAGTCTGTACATCTACAGATCTGCTGCAATACCATCCACCGTATTTAGCCTCCAGAGCTCACACAGCGCAGAAGAGCGGTGGACAAACTGTTTTCAGAACCTTTTTATCGTATCTATTTGTGTCCATTCATTCCATCGCATAGTCAAGTGAGTTTTATGAAGGGCGAGGACCATTTGCAGGAGTATTTTGAAACCTTTATTTAATATTGACTCTGTTTGCAGTAAACGTCGAATAAAAGTTTCACAATGCATGGCTGGCCTCTGTTTGGCAGCAGTGTGCCAAAAAAGTGGGTTTTTGGTGACTTGCACCATTTACATAAATCGCATATACATTTTTTGTCATCTGTTGCTACGGGTTTGAGTGCATTTCTCTTAGGTCGAGTAGGTAAACTAAGCTACTACACCTGCAGGTCTAGCAGAATTTTAAAGAATTTGCAAGGCCTGACTCTTTTTTTTTTAACTAATGTCTTACTTCAGCGGTACACAAAAATGCTGCATTGTTGCTCGTTTTATGTATTGGATACAAACAACTTTTAAATATTAGTCTAACATTGCTAATCAAATGGGTTTGTTTGCTAATCAAGAACATTTTAATTAGCAAACTCTGCTAATCAATTTATGAAAACGAATGTATGCCTTGTAGCAACAACTTTCAAACAAAGAAGGGTTTCTGTGGAAGTCTGCGGCGTCGGCCTCTCTCATCAGTGCTTGGGCCATCCAGATTTCCCCTTCAGGCTTGCGGCCTGTGTCTAACACAATAAATACTGCACGGCCGTGCAGGCCCTGTGCTTTGACTATGGCTACTAATGTCTACTAAAATGGAGTTCACTTGTTTGCACTATGTCTAAATGTCATACAATATTATGTTTGTGTGGGGACTTTTAGGACGCCCCATCCCCTCTGGTCTATTATAGTTCTTTCAATGGGGCTCGTCTCATCTTAAAGCACCTGCGGGGGTGGGGGGTGGGATGGGCTTGCACCTTTCCCAACACAATATTTCTCTGAACAATCTATAGGTGGCTGGCCCTTGTTTGATTTAATGTAGGGAAAACCACCATTGTCAACGTCTAGCATGCTTCCCAGGAAGGAGAACCTTTGCTTCTCCAATTGTCGAATTGGGAGGTTGTACCTTGTTTCTTTATTCCTAATTTAACGAGCTATCCATATCTAATTATATTTAGAGTTTCACCTGGCATAGATGTTTCCCTTTTTAATATAGAGTCTTTAAATTGCGTCTCTCAATGTTGCATTGTCTTTCATAACCGTTCCTATTTCTGATAGGGATTTTGCTAAATGGAGCTGAAATTAGTCATGAACTTTTGAACACTTTTTGCTGTTCTCCTTGAACTTCTCTGGTGAGCTCAGGCTTTCCCATGAGGCCAACATGGTAAATGTTGAAGTGTTACCTCAGGCATTACATATGTCTCATTGGGAAACATTGTTCTGATGGGATTTCTTGTTACTTGTTGAGCGAAAGCCCTGGAAAAGGCACTGCGAGGGATGGTGTCTGATTGTTCAGCCTAGGGCTGCCCAGATGCAGAGACCCCACACCACCCTTTGCTCGTTGACAGTGTCTCTCAGAGGCATTGGCGTAGAACTGAAAGATGAGAGGCCACTCTCTGGTCACAGTAGCATCTTCTCTAGACAGCAGCCCACAATGTAAAAGTGCTCTGTGAGAGAGTCCGGTCCCCTCTGGCTGAAATCTGCAGCGGTTGCTGAAGTCCACAGACCCCTTTGGGTGTTTAGTCTACAGCTTGTTTAGCCTTCAGCTGAATTCAAAACACTCTGGAGGAAAGAGGAAGTGGATAAAATAAAAACGACTTGCTACCTTCTGTATTATTATTTTGTTATTTATTGAGAGCGTACCTAGCTTTGGGAAGTAAAGAAGCGCTTAACAATCATAGGGGGAAAAGCACAGGTAGGGAAGCAGAGATAAATGGGGGTGGGGAGCTAACAGGGGGCTTCAGGCAATTGGCAAGCAAGTGATCTACAAGCAACCAGGGGAGGAAACAGTGAGCAGATCACAGAGTCTCGGGAAGGGTATGGTGGGAGTGTAGGGTGTGTGGACCTAGGTGTTGGGGAGGAGCCAGTCCTCCGACAGAAATCTGCAGAATGGACAGGAAATAGATTGTATTAGGTGTGTGTGATGGAGAATTTGGTTCAGTACATAATTTCCTCAATGTACTTCTCATGCAGTATGTTACCTCTCGCAACTCAACATGGAGGTGAGAAACTGGATTGCTTGAAAGGATGGCTTATGTTGAGGCAGTATAGAACGTTGTACAACTGCCTTCTATCAGCATGATTTGAACCCGCAATACTGTTTTCCCAATAGCTCTCGTCCTGGGCCTTGCACGAGATATAAAAAAAGAAAACACTGTGATTGTTTTGAGGTCAAATGAGGGACATAGTGCAGAGACTCCAGTGGGAGTTAAGTGGTTTGTTTAGCTCATTATTCTGAGAACCGTACTTCAGCCATGGCCCTCTGGAGCTCTCAGGACAAACTCTTGTCTGTGCCATTCTAGCCAAGCTATTCATTCAGTCCTGCGAGGAAATCATATACTGTTGCTTTATTGAGACTACACCAAGAGATAGTAAATGAGGAAAGAATTCAATTCAATGAAAAGCGATAGCCATACTTTATAAAGTAAAGGATCTTGCAGCTTCATGGGCACGAGCATTTAAGGAGGGGCTTCTGTTGACAAACTCCTCTGCATGCATCTGCTGCTCTAGAGTCCCTGTCTTGCCAGTGTCACTCGCGCAATTGCACTCCAGCACAAAACGCAGGTAAGCGGCTCTTTACACTATAGAAGTGTGCGCAAGTTGGAGCAACTTGTCAAAGCAACAAACCAAAAGACCCACCTGCTCTTCTTATCATTTCTCACTGTTCACAATCATGTTGTCGTCTTTGACTTCTCGCTTACGTTTTCTTCCCATATTTTCTGTATCTGCTACTTTCAACTGCTTTAATTAAAATCTGCCCGTAGCTTTCCTTCACTGCAACCGAAACACTGTTTTTGTGTTCTCTCTTATAGACCTATTGGCCTACCAACTAGGCCATCTTTGCTTCGTATTTAACTTCTCAATTCACATCCTCGGCCTTGCTTCTCGCTCTTCTATTTCCGCATCCTTATTTTCACTATCCTGTCTTTCTCTTGAATCCTTCCTTCTCTTTCCTCCCTTTTCTCCCCTTCTTTCCGCCGCGTCTCCCAATCACACTTTTTCTTTTCTGTTTCAAACCCACCTTGTGCTCAGTCCGGCTTTTATTAGTTAGCTCCACTTGTTCCTAAACATTGGAATTCTCTCCTTTGTATTCGCTCTTCCCCTTTACTTCAGTTGTGTCGTTCTAGCCTAAAGTGTTTCTTGTTATCCTCACCTGCCTAATGTAAACCCATTGTGATCTTGGTTGTACTGCACTTTGCTGTAAAGTCCTCCATAATTAAATACAAGAGGAGATTCAACATCAGTCTCACTAAGGAGGGTGAAAGACAGTACAGTGCATGTTGAAAGTATCACTTCTGAGAACAGTCAAACCTATAGATAGTTAGTTAGGGAAAGCTTAGTTTGGATTACCGACACCTCAATAACTCATCTGAAAGTCTAGCAGCCCACTAGAAACTTCATCTATGTGGGTGTGCAAGCTTGAGCAGAGAGAGCATGCAAGTAAGATATAAAACCTAACTTATTAAATGTGTATGATTACAGATCTCAAGACTAAAAGAAGACTTAGAAAGACAAAAGCAGGGAAGACGTTTATTTTATACACTTCCCACCAGTGAGGTAGGACAGAACAAAGGCTATTTCATACACGTAGGTTGGGAAGGCCATGTATCGATATAAAAAGTGCAATTACATTATAAATACTTGAAATATTTTAGCCCTTTCACTCAAAACTTCAAGAGGGGTTAGCAGAACTGGCATCAGACGAGTACTGTGAAATATGTGGACCCTCTCTGGGATTAATACCATATAACATACCAGGACCCCTCCATGACCTTTTACAATCAGTGCAAAAAAAAGTTTGGAATCACCTTCGACTCTACCCTGCTTTCAACAAATTAATAAATAAATTCACCAAAAATGCATACTTGTAACAACACATGATCACAAAAACTGAACTCGCCTGGAGTGGTTCTGCTTTGAGGTTAAAGTACACTACTGCAACTCCATGTACATGGGACTGCTCAAATGCCTCCTGTAGTAGTTGCAGTAGTGCAAAATAGAGCAGCTAGACGTATGCTTGCCTTAATGAACACACCTACAAGCCTCCATCATTAAAATGGCTACGAGTGGAAAAAAGAATCCTACTAAAACACTGTACCACTCACAAAACTGTCTGAGGGAATGGCTAGAATTAAGACACTACAACCCAGTGAAAGAAAGAAGGTTCTCCTCGTCAGATAAAAAACTCAAAAGTCCACATACTGAAGAAAACAACCCTCGACAATAGATTCTCCATCTCACAAGGTGCCATCGATGGAGAAACAAAATCACACCTGAGCTAAGACACAAATGAAACCTTATGCATTTCAAGATATCCCTGAAAATGTAATACCTCAAACACCATATCACACTGTTCCTCCAGCACTCTGGAAGGTTCTCAGTTAACTATAAATGACTGTTTCTACCCTTTTTGGTCTTCCCATCTAACTGCTGACGTATGTCTCGACTGGTATGTTCTGTTTTTCTCTTTGTCTTTCACCTATAAGTGCCTAGAAGCGAATCACCTCTGCACGAAGAGTTTTATAAATCACAATACACTTGTTCGGATGAGTGGCATTAGCAAAGCCACAGGATTGAGCTCTAATAATACTGCCTGATCATTCAACACCCAACTTCAAAAAATAGTGATATTCAAACTTCAACATTGTATCTGTAGGCCTGTGTGCAGGTAAAAAGTATATGACTGCCTAAACAAGTAAACACAGTTACTTTTCAAAATAACCGTCTTTCGAAATATTTCGCAATCCACATTTCTCAAAAGAAATTACCTGGAGCAGACCAGGGACGGAATTGCTCCCGTTTGTTTGTGGGTATAATGGCTTCTGTTGCACTCCTAGGATTCTTTTCAAGGTGTGTTGTCTAATTGTCTAACCTTTTTAAGGGTCTTGTCCTAAAGCACCACTTTGTAACGTTCAGTGTTCTCAAGACTGCCAGAGGTAAATCTTTTCCAGATTAAAATAAAAAAAAGTTATTCAAATTACACGTTTTCCATTACCGTGCTCCCGCTCTGCAATTCTTTGCCTGGACATATTCTGCTTCTTCCTTCCCGTCTAGCATTCTGGGAAGTTCTGTCTGCTAGAGTGTGTAATCAGTTGTATTCTTTTTAAATTGTATGTTTTTTCTTTTTCCATTGTATTTGTGTATCCCGATTCTTTTCTTGTCTTCTTGTGTTTGAGCATGTTCTTATTCCTGGTTTGTAATTGTCAATGCGTCCAGACAGCTTCTGGTATTGTCATGTTTCAGAGCCCCTGACATGCAGACATTGGCATGCCGGGGGATCTGGAACATGAATGAACGGAGGCTTCCAATTTACTCATGCTGCAGTAACTCAGCCAGCATACCCAGTGGGCCGTGAAAGGTAGAGCAGTTTTCCCCCAACGAGGCATGGACCGTTTGGAATGTTCTACTCTCTGTTTTATAGTGGTGGTTTAATGATGGAGGACTTAATTGGGAGGGACTCACCTACTGGGGATAAGGACAACAACTACTTGGGTGATAGGCGACACAACACCCGAACCCAAACCTGCCCAAAACCTCTGTCACCCTTTGGCACACTCCCTTTGACTGATGCATCCATGTGGTATTGTAACATCATGTCATTTTCACCAACTGAGACAAAAAAAATCATCCTAAACATAAAGATTAACCCCAATGCAAGTAATGAGAAGAGGGGGCCCCAAGTAGCCATGAAGAATGGCACATGGAATCGGAGTAAACGTACTAATGCTCCACGGGGGAGTGTTCACATAAGAAACATAAAAATAGATGAAAGACTCTATGAAGGAGAGAACAGTCCTGGATGCAGATTGCTGGGAACGTGGCTGTAGTGCGACCTTTGAAAGGTGGACCGCACAGTCCTGCAATGGGAATGAGACACGTGGAACAAGAGCCACAGAGACACAGACCACCCATGCTAAGCTCACAAACAAAGCAATGCCCAAGACAGGCAGAGCATACCAAAGCCAGTGAAGGTAACAGGTGCAATGTGGGAACCGGTAGGGGTGTAAAGTTGTAGAATGAATGCAAGTTAACTGAAAATAACTATATGAGTAATCTTATTTGTGGTAGTACTTGGCAGAAGAGTGAACAAAGTGGGCCTGGCCCAAGAGGGAGAAAAGCACAGGGTTGAAACCCAAGTAAGATCAGGGTCTGGGACCCGAACCAGCAACAAGCAAGTACCAGAGGGAGTCACTGTCAGGTTCCCTTATGTTTGCCTGTATCCAGGAAATAGGTTGGTACAGGAGTCATGATTATAGATTGATTAATTGAATGTTTCCTTAACTATAGTGGCAGACATCTAATTCTGTCCCTATCCAAGATGGTGGGGCAGCGGAATAGCAGTGATTGGCTGAGAGTCCTGTGAGGTAGTTTGGCACCCTGGAAGAAATTCCCAACTGCCTTTCATTCAAGACAGAGACCAGAGAGGACGCGACTACAGTGAGCTCCCAAGAAGTAAAAGACTAGAGAAGGCTACAGTTAGCCAGAGTTTCCTGAGTGTTGGCCTGAGGAGGAGTCATTCTTGAGATAAGTGCCAGCATAGAAAAATATTCAAAACATATACATTGCAGCAGTTAAGAAATGAACACTTGTACATAAGCTTCAGCGTTAGGACAATCAAGTTAATTAATGTCTATAGAAGTTATTGACTGTGCTTAAATAATTAGAAGTTTTGTTTTAAAACTGTTAAGCAACTGAGTTGTGAGTGCATTTTTAATGCAGCTGATTGAGGCTTGAGCGCCAGTCAACAAACGGCCAGAGGCATTGTGTGAATATTTAGCAGCTGTTAATCCTTGTGCGAGTGTTACCCAATGTAGAGTTTCTTAAATAAAGAAGACGGTTTGACAAAAGGACTTCAATGGAACTGTGCGTGTATCAAGAAGCAGTCTGCATGTGTTTCTTCATCAGATAAGGTTTCGCGCATGTGAAAACAAGGGTTATTGCTGCGTATCTATTGGGAAAAGACTGTGCTGCAAAGGGTCTTTTCTTTTGGTCGCGCGAACAATATTCAGCCTCACTCTTCTTCAGAGTAAAGCACCTTACACCATGCCGAGTGTCTGCAGGAAGGCTTTCCAAATGCATATGAGCTCAAGTCTCGTTCGTGACAAACAGCTGATCACCCGGAGCTTTGTTCAAAGCCGCTCTTAGTTAAATGTCAATTTCACTGTGCGCTATTTAAATACAGCGTTAGTGTGTGTGAGATCTCATAAATCTGAACCCTGTCATTTCACGAAGTTCCCCGGCTTTGTGAGAAAAAAGGCTAGAGTTAAAAACGACAAAGGAAAGATTCATGCAAGAAACCTCACGCTGTGATTCAAGTCAAAGAACTTTAGTTAATAATTATCTACAGTGCTTCCATGTAATATTTTTAAACTGCTTAAAGAGACTTGCAAAAAGACAAACGAAAGACAAGAGAGGAAAAGAAAGGAGCCACAAGCTTTCAAAGACTCTCAACTCTAAAAAGCTTTTCCTGAAACAAGAACCATTGAGTTGAGTTGCCAGTTTACAGAGAGAAGAGTTATAGAAAGTGAACTTTGGCAATTCTAAACGCTGTAGAAAGAGAGCAGAATAGAAGCAGTCTTATCCTAACCAAGAGGGCCTCCTAGCTTTGGGTGGAGGTAGTCAGGTAAGGTTAGGGATTTAGAGATAAATATAGGGAATGAGTAAGCTGTACTAGATGTATAACCAATAACATTTACAGATACTTCAACAAGACAGACAAGAGAGGACAGTGAGAACCGGAAGTAGAAGGCTGTTGAAGGAGACCTGATCGTTTGTTATGTTATCCACTTCCCCTTTCCCCATGCCTGGTCAGTTCAGTAGTTGTATAAAGGTCAAACTCCTGAGGAAACCAGATTGGGGGGTCAGGAAGACTAAGCATCTGCTCCTGCTCCTAATCGTTGGGAACCATGATAGAATGAAAGGGCCACATGTGTAATACCTGCCTGAGCAGACATGGAGTCGGTGCAGATTTATCTTTGGGAGCTTTGGGAAGGATGTTAGAGGAGATGAGAGAGGAACTTAGGCAGTCTAGGAAGGAGACTGCTGAGTTGCATGCTAAAATGAAAGAGATACGTTTGCAGGTTAGTCAGGGAGTTAAAGAAGATGAGAGACCTAGTGTTTCTGACTGGGGTTCTAGGGAGAGCCCCCCATTTTGTATCCTGAGAAGAAGGTAGCAGAGTCTAGTAGTGAAGTGGGAACGGGAAGAAGATTAGGCAGTTCAGTTCATCTGCAATATCTTTGGTGACCTCTCCATTAGCTCCACCGGAGCATTTTGCTGGTGATCAGCGAAATTGTAAGTCTTTTTTAATGCAATGTGAGTTGCATTACCGTTGCAGACATGAGTTGTTTCATAGTGATACCTCTAAAGTGGCTTTTTTAAATTTTCTAGCTGTCTGGAGAGGCAGCAGCGTGGTCAGTGCCTTTGGTGGGTGGAAGAGTCAGTGAGCTTGAGAATTGGGAACAGTTAAAGGCAGAATTTAGTAATATGTTTGACCGTAGAACTTTGACCCAGAGTGTTGACAATGATCTTTTAGAGTTGAAACAGGGTAGTCAAGATCTGTCTGGATATATTACTCAATTTAGGGCCCTAGTGCTGGAGAGTGGGTGGCCTGAGGAAAAGAGATCATCTCTGTTCTATAGGGGATTGCGGGAGGAGCTTAAGGATGCCTTGGCCGCAATCGTGGAAAGACCAACCTCCTGCGAGGAATTGATTACATTGGTGTTAAAGCTGGATGCTAGGCTGTCAGAAAGACGCTTAGAACGGAGGAGGAATCTTCCTGAGGGAAGCTCTTGGGTTAGGCGTGAACGACCCAGAGTAGAAGTAGTTTCTAAGGACATTAAGGCCAGATGGTGTGAGAGACAGTTTTGAACGCCCTTATCTAAGGAGGAAAAGGAGAAAGGCGAAAAGAAAATCTTTGTATTGTGGGGACAGTGGTCATTTTGTAGGAAACTGTCCTCGCACTCCTAGAAAATTTCAGACATCCATGGGAAGAGGTCAAATGGTGGGCAACACGATCCAGATTTCTGTGCCTCATATTACCCTGAACGCATCCTTTCATTGGAAGGGAGGTTTGCGATGTGGGGGTCCTTGTATGTTAGATTCTGGTCCACAGGGAACTTCATGGATAAGAATTTGGTGATCCGCCTGGGAGTTCCAATTGTAGATAAGGAAGTTCCAGAACACGTTAGAGCTGTAGATGGGACTCAACTCACTTCAGGGCTTATTGCTCAGAGTACAGAGGTGTTGGGACTAAGGATTGCAGAAGGTCATTGGGAGGAAATGATATTTGAATTATTTGACGCCCCACAGTTACAGATAATATTAGGAATGCCTTGGTTAACCCTCCATAATCTTCTGATTGATTGGGCTAAGAGAACTGTGGACTTTAAGTTTGAATTTTGTTTGGATCAGTGTGCTAGGGGAGGTGAGGAAGTTGGTCAGGAGAAGAAGGAGAGTTTGGGAGAGACTTTGGCAAGAGCTGCAGTGGTGGAGCATGTGGTGGGGGCAATAGTGGGAGTCTTGCCAGAGTGTTATTGTGATTTGAAAGACGTGTTTTCTGAGCAGGAATCCAGTGAATTGCCACCACCATGCTAAATTGATTTGGAAGAAGATTCTTTAATTCCCTGTGGTCGAATGTACGCATTAATGGAGAAAGAGAATGAACACTTGAAGCAGTATCTACAGGAGAATCTGGCAATTGAATTAATTCATCACTCACAATCTCCTGCCGTCGTCTTTATTTTTTGTGCCTAAGAAGGACAAGACATTGAGAACATGTATTACAGAGCCCTTAATAAGTTCACAGTGAAGAACAGATATCCTTTACCTTTGATTTCTGTGATGGTGGATAGGATACAAGGCACCAGAGGAGCATATCATCTTATGTGGATAAGAGAAGGTGATGAATGGAAAACGTCTTTCTGTACCCGTTTTGGCCTGTTTGAATATTAGGTGATGCCCTTTGGGCTTTGCAATGCTCCTGCAGCATTTTAGTTTTCCATAAATGAGGTGCTGTGAGAATATCTTAGTTTTTCGTAGTCGTCTATATAGGCGACATATTGCGTAAAGTGTTGTTGAAAAAACGAGAAAATCATTTATATGCGAAGCTCAAGAAGAGCCAATTTCACACAGTGAAGGTAGAGTATTTGGGCTTTGTGATTTCTCTGACAGGATTAGAAATGGATATCAGCAAGATTTGAGTTGTTGTGTATCGGCCTACTCCAACCTGGTTTAAGGATATTCAAATTTTCATTGGGTTCGTGAATTTTTACCGTAGATTTATTCAAGATTTTTCTCAGGAGGTAACACCCATCACTCGGTTGTTGAAGAAAGGAGCAAGATTTGTTTGGGGAAGTGAGGCAGAGGAAGCTTTCTCATCCTTGAAGAAGAAATTCACTACAG
This sequence comes from Ambystoma mexicanum, assembly GCF_040938575.1. Classification (NCBI taxonomy): domain Eukaryota; kingdom Metazoa; phylum Chordata; class Amphibia; order Caudata; family Ambystomatidae; genus Ambystoma; species Ambystoma mexicanum. The sequence goes on from NC_090933.1 coordinate 885,091,622, forward strand.
GACCCATTTTATTACATCCTAATGTCGAACAACCATTTTTTGTGGTGGCGGATGCTTCAGATGTGGCTCTAGTCTAGGGGCTGTGTTATCTCAAAGACATCCAGTATATGGACAACTTCATGCAGTCGCCTTTTACTCCAAGAAGTTTTCGGCTGCAGAGAAGAATTACACCATTTCGGATAGGGAGCTGTTGGCCATCAAAGCAGCATTTTGAGAGTGGAGGCATTATCTTTTAGGTGCCCGACACCGAGTGACGGTACTCCCAGATCATAAGAATCTAACATTTTTGTGTTCATCCAAGACTTTGACAATTGTGTTGGTCACTATTATTTGCAGAGTATGATTTTGTTATTATTTTTAAACCAGGATGCCAAAACGGAAAGGCTGATGTCTTGTCTAGATGTTTTAAGGGAAGTAACAAGGAAAATCTGTTCACTCCAGTTCCATTATTACAAGAAAGAAACTTTGTGGTTGCAGATGTTCATAAGATTGACAGTTTTAAGGAACATGTACGTGAATGTATGACTGAAAAGCAATTGCGTGAGTCGGAGAAAGAGGACCCGGTACGATCGATTAAAAGGGGTTTGCCATTTGTGGATTCTAGATTGTTTTGACCATCAGAGTGATTACGGGAGGAGGCTTTGAGGCAGGTTCATAATTCTCCTTTAGCTAGTCATCCAGGGTGTAGAAAGATTCTGGAAATGTTTTTTTTTAACTTTATTTTCCGGCTGACGTACACATTGCAATCAACAGATTTTGTCAAGTACCAACCACTCATTACTGGGTATACAACATTTGTCAAGACATTTAACATTTGGTTGTACTGGACATCATAAGTCTACTTGTTCGACTACTGTATCCGGATCCTCCTGAGTACTGTTTAGGTACCTCCTGAGGGGGTCCCAAATGTCTTTTTGTCCGGAGGTGGCATTCATTCCTCTGATATAGTATCTAGCAAGTCTCTCCACCAAGTCTGCATAGTGGGGGGAGCTTTCGCTTTCCAGTTTTTCAGTATATTGCTTTTGGCCAATGCTCCCTCTATTGCAAAGAGTCTACGGGTTTTCACTGACACCTTGCCTATGTCCCCCAGCAAGTATTTCAGTGGTGTCGCAGGGATATTTACATCTAGTATGTTGCTCACTGCCTCTGCTACCCCCTCCCAGCATTGCCTAATAAGTGGGCATTCCCAATACATGTGTATGGAGTTTGCTGCAGGGGCATCACATTTCGGGCAGAGTGCATATTTAGATGGGTCTAATTTGGAGATCTTGCTGGGGGTAATGTGCAGATGATACAGCATTTTGAATTGGATTAACCTGAAGTTGGTGCATAAAGAGATGGCCTTGGTGTGTTGACAGTATTTCGACCATTGGTGTTCTTCTATCGTGATACCTAGATCTCTTTCCCACTTCGCCTTCATCCTGTTATGAGATGGGGCATGTGTTTGTACCGCCTTATATAGCAAGGATATGTTCCCTATAAAGCCGTCTTGCGTTAAGATAGTGGATAGGAATGGATGTGGTGTGGGTACATTGGGGAATGACGGCCATTTTTTCTTGCAAGCTGCCCGCAGACAATGGTATTGGAGTGCTGTGATGAGACCCGGTCCCACTTTATCCTGGGCTTCCCTCAGGGTCACAAACCTTCCCTCCGGGTATAGGTCTCCCAGCCGCATTTCCTTCTCGGGATGCCATTTCTTTTGCATTGTAGTGTCTAGTGTGGGTTCGAGGCCAGGCTAGTGCCAAAGGGGGGAATGGGGCCAATATAATTCTGCGCACTTCACCCTGCCGAATAGCTTGGACCAGGCACGTACCGTAGAGATCAAGGGGTCTGGGATTTCGCTGTCTTATTTAAGAGTGGCAAATAGCATATTGCGCAGGCTTAGTGGAGCAGCCGCACATTTTCCGGCTTGTATGTGTGCATATGGTTCTGATGATTCAGCCCAGTATTTAGCAAAGTGTGCTTGCGCTGCATAGAAGTACAGAAGGAAGTCTGGCGCCACCAGCACGCCCATATCATAGTTTTCACACATTTTGCACCAACTAATCCTTACCACACCCCCTCCCCATACAAACTCTGTGGCCAATCTCTGTATCTTATCAAAGAGTTTGCGACCAGGCCATATCGGAATATTACTAAACAGGTATATTAATTTCGGCACTACTACCATCTTTAACAGAGGTATTCGGCCATATATTGAAAGTGGCAATTTCTTCCACATGTTCATCTTACATTCCAGCTGAATTAGGTATGGATCATAATTATTAGAGATTAAGGTCCGTTTGTCGGTAGCCAACATTATATCTAGGTATCGTGCTGATGTAGGAGACCAGTGCAGTTGGGAGGTGGCTTCAGATTGTGTTGAGGACCTGGTCAGGGGGACTACTTCCCATTTAGCTTGGTTTATTTTATATCCCGTGTATTTGGCAAATTCCGTTATTTCTTCTATTACTGGAGCCAAGTTGGTCTCCGGGTTCTTAATGTACAGCACAGTGTCGTCCGGATAGAGCAATGTAAATTGTGGGACATCTCTGATGCGAATCCCTCTCCATGAGTGTTTGTATCTTAGTCTCGCCGCCATACCCTCAATTGTGAGTGCAAAAATGAGAGGAGACAGTGGGCAGCCCTGCCTTGTACCCCTATGAAGTCTGAACCCAGCTGACAGGGTCTTATTAGTTCTGACCTTGAATGAGAAGTCACTGTACTGCAGTTTAATAAAGCTAAGGAATCCCGGGCCAAATGCCATCTTACGCAATATGGCAAACATAAAGTTCCATGAGACAGAATCAAACGCTTTTTCAGCGTCTAGTGCCACTGCCACCGTTTTAGCCTTGGGTTCCAATTGGGAGGTTATCGCAAAGAACCTACGTAGGTTGAGCACTGTGGAGCGGGAAGGGACGAAGCCGGACTGGTCAGGGTGTACTAATTTATTCATATAGGGGAGTAGTCGGTTGGCTATTGCTTTTGCGTATATTTTAGTGTCTACGTTGATCAAGGAAAGAGGGCGTATGATGAGAGGTTGTGAGGGGGCTTATGTGGTTTTAGCAAGACCGTGATTATGGCCTCTCTCATGGTTTCAGGTAATATTCCGGTCCCTAATGATTCTTCCCAGACCTCCAGAAGCCTTGGTGAGAGTTCTGTATGATATGTTTTGTATACATCAGCTGGAATTTCGTCTGATCCAGGCGCCCTGCTCGCCCTCAGGTTTTGACAGCCTGTTCAATCTCTTCTATCCCCATGGGGAGATCCAGGGCTTCCCTCTCGACCGGATCCAGTAGGGGCAACGGGAAGGAGTCCAAGTACTCTTGGAGCTCATCCATCGAGACCTTATCCGTGATTGAGTACAGCCTAGTGTAGAAATCTACAAACACATCACTCACCCCTCGGGCATCTGTGTGGGTTATACCTGCCTGGTCTGTGATACTATTAATGTGCGTAACCCCATGCTCAGCATTGATAAGATTAACTAGTGTTTTACTCGTCCTGTTTCCTTCGCCATATCGTCTTGCTCTAACTGGCTGTGTCATATAAAAGATCTCTCTCTACGCTAGGGCCCTGAATTCCGAAAGATGTACCTGCAGGGGGGCTAGTGTGCCGAGCCCCGGCAATTATGCGTGCGCATCCTCCAGCTCTTTCAGTAACTTCTCAGTTTGTGTTAGGTCTTTCCTAATGTTTCGAAAAGAGTGCCATGTACCAGTTATATTATATGACCCCTAAGCCACTCCTTGAAGGCTTCCCATACCATGTAGACTGACTCCACCGTTCCCATATTATGCAAAAAAATCTATAATGTCTGCCCTTAGCGGCTCTATCACCTCTACATCCCTCAGCAATTCCGGTGGCATACACCAGGTAGGCGGGGATCGGTCTAAGCCAGCCAACTGTAGATCTAATATGACTGGGGAGTGATCCGACAGAGTATGTGGTAACATTATACATTCTCCTATCTGGGGGATGAGGTCCGGGGCACACAGCCAGTAATCAATACGGGAGCTATATGCATGTACGTATGAGTGGAAAGTGTATTCCTGCTGGAGTGGGTGCCACTCTCTCCAGGCATCGGCCAGAGGCAGAGTTGCTATGGTTTGAAGGAGGGTCAATGCAGATTTAGTGGTATTTCTGTGGCTTTGGGATGATCTGTCTTTTAAGGGGTCTAATATTGTATTTAGGTCACCTCCCCAGATTATCCTAGCCCCACCAATTGGGGAGATCAATGCCAGTAGCTGTAGATAGAACTCAGGAGCATCAACGTTTTGGCCATATGTGTTTATTAAGATCCAATCTTGCCCATGCATTGAGCCCCACACAATCGCGTACCTTCCTCCAATGTCTACTTTAGAACTCGACACTTGGAACCCAACACACCGATGTATCACAATCATCACCCCTCTGGCCTGTGTGGAGTAGTCTGTCGCTATTTTTTATTGGCCTCAGTTCCGGGCGAACGATTCCGTGACCTTGTTATTAGCATGCGTTTTCTGTAACATCAAAATGTCTATCCTGTGCATATTTGCGTATGCAAGAATCTACCTGGCTTTTATGGGGTTCATTAGACCTCTGAGGTTCCAGGTCAGTAATTAATTTCCCCAACCTGCATTGGCAACCAGCCTTCCCCCCCGTAGAACCACCCACCCAACTGGACGGTGTAACCCCAATTAGAAACTGCAAATACTGCAACCATGGGGGGCCCTGTACGTTCCGGTACAACCTGAGGAGCTGTTGCGCCATCTTCACGTGGATCCGGCCTTATAACGCTTGCAGTCTATTCTAGAATGTGGGCCCATTGTTCAGGTGTTAGCTTGTGTCAGCAAGTCCTTTCCTTGCAGCGGGAGCGGGATATTTCGCTCTATGTACCACATGGCTTCCTCAGGGGTTTGAAAAAAGTACGCCTTTCTGGAGTGTTGTAGCCGAAACTTGGCCAGGAGCATCATGGCGTATGGTATTGCTCTTGCTTTGAGTGCCCTTTTAACTTGATCTCCAGTCTCCATGAACGTTCCGGTACAACCTGAGGAGCTGTTGCGCCATCTTCACGCGGATCCGGCCTTATAATGCTTGCAGTCTATTTTAGAATGCTGGACCACTGTTCAAGTGTTAGCTTGTGTCAGGGAGTCCTTTCCTTCCGGCGGGAGCGGGATATTTCGCTCTATGTACCTCATGTCTTCTTCAGGGGTTTCAAAAAAGTGCGCCCTTCCGGAGTGTTGTAGCCGAAACTTGGCCAGGAGCATCATGGCGTATGGTATTGCGCTTGCTTTGAGTGCCCTTTTAACTTGATCGAACGTGCAGCGAGCTGCCTAGACGCCATTAGAGAAATCCGGATATATATGCACTCTTGCAGAGTCGTATGTCAGCATTCCCTTTTCTCGGGAGAGACGGAGTATCAGGTCCCTGTCCCGGTAATTAAGTAAACGCGCCATTACAGTGAGTGGTGGGGCTCCTGGTTTTGGCGGCGGAGCAAGGGATCTGTGTGCCCGCTCAATAAGGAATTGTTGGCAGAACTGGTCGTCTGGGAACATGGAACATATTACTTCCTTCAGATACTGTTCCATTGGAATGTTGAGGGGCTTTTCCGCCAGATCGACCACCGTAATGTTGTTTCTACAAGATCTTAACTCCAAGTCATCGCACTTCACCTGGACTATCTTCATGCACTTCTTAATATCTTCAATATCCTTACTATGTGAAGTAGATGTATCTTCCAGTGTCCCTATCCTGGTCTCGGCTTCACAGACCCTAGTGTTCACTTGTTGAAGGTCTGTCTTGATTGAAAAAATGTTGCTCACAATTTCATCCAGCCTACTGTTCACCGCTGCAAATCCGGCCTGGAGAGCAGCCATGTAGGGATCGGGGTCACCCCCCGCCCCCTGCTGTAGCTTCATCTGCAGAGCCCTGCCTCTCCTCTCTGCCTCTTCCCTGTGGCATGTTAGGGTTAGTAAAGACATCCATTGGGCCCTTTTTGTTCACTTTATTTCCCCTTGGCATGGCCTGAATTGACGGTGCCCTCTTGACGTATTTTATGCGCTGTTTTGGCCCAGTAGGGGTATATTGCTAATCTGAAATTTGATCCCACCTGCTCCACACATGGCCACTACTACAGTTCTTAGACTAAACATAGGCCAGGGCTTCGTTCAGTATGGCTTAATATGGGGCACCAGGCTTCACAACCCCTAAATAGGGGCCTCTTCTTTACTGTTGCCCATCTGTGCTCCAGTTGGGTATCAATATGTGGCTCGCACACCACTCTGGTCAGACAGGAGATTTGTATACCTCTGTTTTCCTCTCCAGCCGTGCAATCTCTCCCTTCCAGGGTCGCACACGCTGTGGGTGGGGGCCGGCACCCGGCTTCTATTGTGCTTTATTGTGCCCCTTCTACTCTCCTTGGGCACTCCTCCCCCAACCCATCGCCTCCTGTGTCACTCTGGGGAGACTGGGGAGCTCTAAGGCGGCGGTTTTAGGCGAGTATGTGTGCCACACTACATGCTGGGCAGATGAGAGCGGGTCCCTTTGTAGGGGGCCCGCTGTAGTTGCAAAGGCACTTCCAAGTCTCCTGAGCGGGTGCGCGTCTCAGCCCACAGCAGCATCCTGTGGGAGAGGGCCATGGCGCTCCCTCCCTCCGGCTCTGCTCCAGCTGCCTTTCGCTGTTTGTAGGAGCGCAGCCCCCTCCCTGCCGTGGCCACTGCTTGCTCTCAGCGCACACGGCCGCCCGCCTCGGGGGGGGGGGGCACCCAAAACCCACCTTTAGGATCTCTTCGCCAGCCGGTACTGGGGCCCAGGGCCATCCCGAGCTCCACCATCAGCACGCTGGGGTCGTAGATGCCTCCCGCTGTTTTCACTGGGAGGATTACAGGGCTCCGGACTGGCGCTGCTTTCTTCTGGCACAGGATGTCGAGCTGCTGGGGCTCTCTGCAGCCGGGGGTGAGGGGTAGGCTCCATCCCCCACCAGCCGGTCCTCCAAAAGGCTGCGCCACACGCTATTAACCGGTGTTAGTCGGTTTATACAGCTCGGCTATGGGCCCCTCCGGCTCTGCAGCTGTCGTGGACCTTCCAACACTGTGCACTGCTGTCAGCCCCAGACAGATCTTCGCAATTCTGCTAGATTTTGCAATTAGGATATTTAGAAGCGCAGAGCTCTCAACTCAGGCGGCCATCTTGGTTGGTGGCCAACAGCCAAGACTCTGGAAATGTTGCATAGAGAGTTTTGGTGGGGTGGAATGAGAAAGGATACTTTGAATTTCGTGAAAACATGTGAGATTTGTGTTCGAATGAAGTAAGATAACCAAAAGCCTGCAGGTTTATTAGTTCATTTACCTGTACCACCACGCCTCTGGCATACGGTTTCATTGGGTATCCAGGCATTGTTTCGAAAAAAAAGTTTCGAATGCAAAGGTTTTGAAAAATAATGCATTGAAAAAATGCTTTTTTTTTGCAGGTAAAGGTTTTTTTTATTGTAAAGTGGGTGTTAAGGGTTAAAAAAAAACAGGGGTTGGGACCCCCATTAAAAAAGAAATAAAAATCAATTTTTTCGATGCATTTTGTGTCGAAACTTTTGCATTCGAAACTTTGACTGTCGAAATAATCACTATAAACCTTTCATTGTCGATCTTCCTCCTGATCAGGGGTGTACCACAATATTGGGGGTTGTGGACGTGTTTTCTAAAGCAGGTCATTTTATTCCAATCAAGGGAGCGGCTACAGCCACCTCTTTAGCTCAAGCATTTGTTTAAAACATAGTAAGGTTACATGGTCCTCCATCTCAAGTGATTTCTGATCAGGGGTCTCGGTTCGTATCAAAGTTTTGGCAATCATTTTGTAAAGAATTAAAGATTGAGGTGAATGTGACTACCAATTTCGATCCTGAGGCAAATGGTCAAACAGAAAGAGTTAATCAGGAACTCAAAATGTATTTGCAATACTACTTAACATCTGGTAAGGGTTGGGTGGAGTTGTTGTGGCTAGCTGAGTTCTGTTATAACAACACGTGCAAGGACTCCACATCAATGTCACCATTCTTTTTAAATCAGGGGTTTCATCCAAGATTCCTTAGGGAGGGGAGTCTGATTGAGGTGGAGGTGTTGGATGTGGAAGGAAGACTGAAAATCATGAGAGAAAATATAAAGAGGGCAATGGAGGCGTTACAAGAGAGCTAAATCAATTACAAGAAGTATGCTGATCGCAAGCGGCGGGTAGCACCAAGGTATCAGAAAGGAGATCTTGTTTGGCTATCGAGTAAAAATATAGCTCTTAAGGAGAAGAACAAGTTTAGTCCACGATTTATTGGCCCTTTTGAGATTGTGCAGGTATTGTCTCCAGTGACTGTTAAATTGAGGTTACCCTCTAGTCTTAAAATACACCCCACATTCCATGTAAACCTTTTGAAACCCTGTAGAGAAGGTACTAGGGTGAAGCAAACTCCAGATCCAGTATGTATTGAGGGGTCGGGAGAAGAATATGAGGTACAGGAAATCCTGGATTCTCGAATGGTGCATGGAAGTTTACAATATTTGGTGGATTGGAAGGGTTTTGGTCCGGAGGAAAGGTCTTGGGTGAATAAGAAGAATGTGCACTCTCCAATACTGGTTAAGAAATTTCATGAATTGAGACCTGAGAAACCAGGTGCTGGGACAGGGAATTAAGGGGGTGGTACTGTCAGGTCCCCTTACATTTGTCTGTATCCAGGAAATAGGTTGGTGCAGGAGTCATGATTATAAATTGATTAATTGAATTTTTCCTTAACAATGGTGGCAGACATCTAATTCTGTCCCTATCCAAGATGGTGGGGCAGTGGGATAGCAGTGATTGGCTGAGAATCCTGTGTGGTAGTTTGGAACCCTGGAAGAAATTCCCAACTGCCTTTCATTCAAGACAGAGAGCAGAGAGGATGTGACTACAGTGAGCTCCCAAGAAGCAAAAGACTAGAGAAGACTACAGTTATCCAAAGTTTCCTGAGTGTTGGCCTGAGGAGGAGTCATTCTTGAGATATTAAAAACATATATAAATTGCAGCAGTTAAGAAATGAACACTTGTACATAAGCTTCAACATTCGGACAATCAAGTTAATTAATGTCTATAGAAGTTAATGACTGTGCTTAAAGAATTGGAAGTTTTGTTTTGAAACTGTTAAGCAACTAAGTTGTGAGCGCGTGTTTAGTGCAGCTGATTGAGCGTGAGTCAACAAACAGCCAGAGGCATCGCATGAATATTTAGCAGCTGTTAATCTTTGCGCATGTTACCCAATGTAAAAAGTTGAGTTTCTTAAATAAAGAAGACGGTTTAAAAAAAGGACTACAATGGAACTGCGCACATATCAAGAAGCAGTCTGCGCATGTCTCCTCATCAAATAAGGCTCCGCGCATGTGAAAACAAGGGTTATTTCTGCGTATCTATTGGAAAAGACTGTGCTGCAAAGGGTCTTTTCTTTCAGTCATGCGTACAATATTAAGCTTCACTCTTCCTCAGAGTAAAGCACCTAACACCGTGCAACGCATCTGTAGGAAGGCTTTCCAACTACGTATGAGCCCCGGTCTCGTTTGTGACAAACAGCTGATCTCCTGGAGCTTTGTTTAAAGCCGCTCTTAGTTAATTGTTGATTTCATGGCACTCTATGTAAATACAACGTTCGTGTGTGTGAGATCTCATACATCTGTACCCTGTCATATCACGAAGTTCCACGGCTTCGTGAGAAATAAAAGATAGAGAGTTGAAAACGACAAAGGAAAGATTCATGCAAGAAACCTCACGTTGTGATTCGGGTCAAAGAACTTTAGTTAATAATTATGTACAGTGCTTCCATGTAATATTTTAAAACTGCTTAAAGAGACTTGAAAAAAGACAAAAGAAAGACAAGAGAGGAAAAGAAAGGAGCATTGGAGCCACAAGCTTTCAAAGACTCTCAACTCTAAAAAGCTTTTCCTGAAACAAGTACCGTCGAATTGAGTTGCGAGTTTACAGAGAGAAGAGTTATAGAAAGTGAATTTTGGCCATTCTAAACTCTGTAGAAAGAGAGCAGAAGAGCAGCAGTCTTATCCTAACCAAGAGGGCCTCCTAGCTTTGGGTGGAGGTAGTCAGGTAAGGCTGGGGAATTAGAGGTAAATATAGGGAATGAGTTAGATGTGCTAGATGTACAACCAAGTTATTTAATTTGCAGGTACTTCAACGGTACCATGTCATTTCTTCGACTGCCTGTTCATCCCCAAGCTTTTTAACGTGCACATTCCATCGAATGTGCTCATGTTTTTTTATTTTGGGGGGGTACCCCTCCAAGCTTGCCCACCCGCCCAAATCCTTATCTGCCCTTTCCCACACCCCCTTAAAACATTCGATGAGCACATTCGATGGAATGTGCACATTAAAAAGTCTGGGGATGAACAGGCAGGCGATGAAAGGACGTTGTACCACTTCAACAAGAGCGACAGAGAGGACAGTGAGAACCGGAAGTAGAAGGCTGTTGAAGGAGATCTGATTGTTTGTTATATTATCCACTTCCCCTTTCCCCCTGGCCTGGTCAGTTCAGTAGTTGTATAAAGGTCAAACATCTGAGGAAACCAGATTGGGGGGTCTGGAGGACTTAGAATCTGCTCCTGCAGGAAGAAATCATTGGGAACCAGATAGTCGCCCTCCAGACAGTGGCAGAGATAAGCCCACTGGCCACCAGGCAATGGTCTGGGACCCTGTCCATAACTGCAGTGGGGGAGAGAAGCCCACTGGCCACCAGGGAATGGTCTGGGACCCTGTCCAGAAACCCAGTGGGAAAGAGAAGCACACTGGCCACCAGGGAACTGTCTGGGGCCCTGTCCACCATAACAGTGGGGAAGAGGAAACCACTGGTCATGTAAGATGGGTCTAGGACCACAACCAAAAGACACTAAAGCAGGGAGGAAATCTTCCTCATTATACTGGCAGTGATAAGTCCACAAGTCATAAGAGAAGGGCCTGAGATCCTAACAAGATTTGGGATATTGTTGAAAGAAAGTCATAAAGGCAAAGTGTGTATCAACCTGGAAGCACAGAGGAAAGATTGTATAACGTAATACCAGGAGATGGGACTCATTCTCCTGGTAATAAAACAGAAGTTGTGATATAGACGCCAGGGGAAGGGAGTCATTCCCCCTGGTTTTATAGGAAATTGTGCAGTACCACACCAGGAGAAGGGAGCCATTCTCCTGGAGAGAACATTGTATAAAGACTGTTTTGAAACCTGCAAACCAGGGTAAGGAGTCATTCCCCCTGGGATTTCATTTTTGAAGGAGCATTTTGTTAAACGCCATTCAAGGACCAGGAGAAAGGAGCCACTCTCCTTAAAGAAGGATCTTTATGCTACTTTACGCTTTAGATATATAGTGTGAGGAATAGAAGTAGGTTTTGACACAGGACAATGGAATTTAAATTGACAAACATTCTGACAGACCTTTTTAGTAGTTTTGAATCAGGGAAACTCCTCTTAGAGGTTAGGGATAGTGAGGATCTCTTTTCCACTTCCAAAATAAGTATATAACCAAAATCATGCCACCTTTGTGTCAGTCTCCTTCTGCATCACCCTTACAGCTGCTAGTTTCTCCATAATGGGCAGCAAGTTGGTATAGACGAACCGGCACTGCCAGCATGCCACTATAAGAATACAGTTTCATGAAGCCTGTGTTCAATATATGCCAGCATGCCACTGAAAGAAAATGTGTATGCTGTTTGTTGCCCCAGTTCTGCCCCATTCTGCCCAAGTTGCACTCACTGCCCAGGTATGTCCCCATTTGGCACTCAGACTGTGTTCTGCCACCCATGTTGTTCTCTTCCAGGTTTGTCCACCCCCTTTGTGACTTGGAAAGCAACATCTCTACTCGCAGTGGAAGGGTTTTGTAGACTTCTTATCGCGGGACACTGTTCTCACATAAACTCACCTTTTTCATAAGGTAACATTATAGAGGTAATTGCTGAGAGGCAATTTTTTCATCTCTCAATATGTGCCAAGATTTTGTTACAGATGGATGCTGAAAGAGATTGGTGGTGTGAGCTGGAATCCATTTTGAACCAATGTGTGTGTGGCCCGGCTAGCGGGCGCTATGTGTTTGCACCCTAAGGGAACACCTCGAAATAAAGATTCAGACACCAGGGTATAATAAAAGTACTTTACTAAATGTGTAGTGCAGTGCTCTTCATACTGTGGGGCTGGCCCCCGAATAGGGACCCAATAGATGTTCGGGGGAGGGGGCGCAAGACTCTTCAAAAAGGGGGAACAGTGACTGCTTTCAATAGACAATATAAGCAGATATTGGCTCAGGGCGCCAGGCAACAATTTATTTATTTAAGGGGGTGGGGGTCAGCAACAATCATTTTAGTCAAGGGGAGCTTGGCATTAAGAAGTTTGAATACCACTGGTGTAGTGTATGTTTTATTTATGTGTGAGCGTTCAATGTGTTTGATTTTGGATCAAACCATCCAGCCCACCATCGGGCTGGATGGAATGTTACTAAAGATAAGGACGGAAAACAAAGGAATAGAACCCCCCACCGGGCAGGGAAGCAAATAATCCTGAGAGGATTGAAGATAAAGAGAGTTAGAAAAATACAGTTCGAAAAGAACAGGAAAAAAGAAAAGAAAAAAAAGACAGAGGAGTAAAATACTTACATGGGGACAGCTGCCTTAAGCGCCCCCAGCCATCCATCTGGGCATGGTGGCCATCTGCTAAACACCCTGAAGAGTGAGCCAGAAGGATGAACTGCTTATGCCAGAGGCATCTCGGTTGAAGTGGATGTTGGCCAACTCAGAGGGCCACATCCACTTGAAAAGGGCTGCAGAGAGCGGTGGTGATGGAGGACGGACCCACACTCACACAGGGGGCCTCCCTGAAGACCAGCAGAGCGCTGATGGCACCATGTGGTGGACGTGCCCACCCTGAAAAAAAGAAGAGGGACCAGACCACCCCCCCCCCATCTATCATCAGGGGACTGGACCCCAGCCAGCCCTTGCCAACTTGGCAGCCAGCCCTTAGTGTGCAGGGGTCATTGGAGACAGCCCTTGAAGGTACCGTTAAGAGGTGACTGACTGCAGCAATCACCCCCATTGTGAGACACTGTTTATAACGTATATATGTTGTATGTCAATATATATATATGTATATATTAAAATATTGTTAAGTAGGGAAATGTGGAATGGGGATATATGGAAAGGGAATGTTATGCAGACTTAAAAGATATGTAAGGGTATGATGTTAAATACACAGACATTGAGAAGAAAAGGGGGTAGAGGGGAGGTACCCTGACATGAGGTTGCATGCTCTGGGCTCACACTCCATGTGGGTGGTACCTAAGAGTAGAGGTGGGGGAGCCAGCGATTTCATAGGTAGGGCCGAGCCAGGGAAATGGCTGTACAAAATGCTTTCTTCAAAGCACTGTACATACAGTATATTTGCAAGTCGATAAATGTGTCCCGAAGTTGGTACCCATTTATCTACCTCGGAAGGATGAAAGGCTGAGCTAGTCTTGCTGGGATGCATATCACACACAGATCGCAGCAATGAGCACTCAACTCGCTGGACTATCTTACCAGCTATGGTATAGAATGAGGACACTCCCTGTTATTCTTTAGTATGGAGTTCATAAATAAAGTGATGGTCATCTTAACAGTTACTAAGTACGTTTGCAGGACATGTATTTTTTGCCCTACACTGCATTTTCATGGACAGTGTAAATGAAGGCTTAGTGCCTGAAAAATGTGGAAGAGGGGGCAGCAATTCACTGTCATTCAGAGATGGAAGTGCAGTATAAATCATTGGTACGCCATACCAATGGTTCTTTTAATTTTTACAGAGCGTATCTTTAGTTCGAAGGCTCAAGAAACACATCATGGTTGCTTTCTCTTTCTCCCGAGCCAAATATAGAATCCACTCGGGACAGACATTCGAGCACTGCCAGTTTCCCAGGTCTCAGCTAGGCAGACACACGCACAACGTCCGTGGCTCTGCTGGTCTTTAAGGTGCTCAGGTTGCAAACACTTTTCTTTTATCAGTGGCAGTCAGAGCCTTTCATATGCATGATGGAACATTTCCAACTCAAAGAGCTCGCAAAGCACCAGTTACCTTGGAAATCTGTGCTAGTTAAAGTGAGCAACACAAAGCGCCCATTTAAAGATTGATTTATATCCGTGATGTCTACTATCTTGATATGCAAAGCAATAACGTTGCTTAAAGTCAATAATTAAATGTTTTTAACATGAATAACCCAAAATAAAAGTACAGAATGTGGTCCGCGGCATCACAGCAGCACAGTGCGGCCATGGTAAAATGGCTACGCTGAGAGATACCGTGGCAGAAGAGTTGAACATGCAACGTGTGCTGTTGGATGCAGGAAGCCAGGAGAGTGGAGAAAGGCGTGCTCTCCCCGGCAGGGTAAGTTTGGGTCAGGTGGCCGGAACACAGGCAGACGCGTGCGTGTTTAAAAAAAACATTTTTAAATGGACTGCGAGCACACGGTGGACCTCACAGCTGGCCCCTGCTTTGGGCAGGCACTGGCCCAAGAGGGGGGTCAGGCCAGAGCCCTAGGTGGGGCTCAGTCCAGTCCGAGCCCGGCCGGGCTCGCCCATCTCTACCTGAGAATAGGCAAGGGCTCTGTTGTTTCAGACTCACCCTATGGGTCCCAGAGACCCCTCCAAAGAAGGGTGAAATGAGGCAGCAGGAGCCCAGTCATTTGGTGCTCACGCCAGGGGAATTCTATGAATGGGTAAAAGAAAAGGTTTAAAGAATAAGTGTGTTTTATAAATAAACGGGTCCCCGTTGGGATCCCTTTAAGAGTCACTCTGGTATAGGTGTTCCTTAGTGATCTAAGAACTCAAGGTGTAACCCATCTCCTGTTATCAGCAATTTTATTTTGAGGTGCATCTCCCCACCCTACGTGGCGGGCCTGGGAGTTGGTGGTTCCCATGGGGACTGTCCCTGATCCAGGGTGTGGGAGGAGGACACCCTTGATTGAGCCAGGACTGGAAAGCATGGACTACATGTGTTAAAGCGAAGAAAGAGAAAAATAAATTATTTACCCCCCGATTTATATTCCACCACGATGGCACAAGTAAATTGTACACTGCTCTGCACGCTATGAAACTGAGGAGGGTGTATACTCTTAAGGCCTCTCGCTTCTTCTAGTTTGCAAGGGGAGGCTTCAAAGCTATTAATATTTCCCTTGTTCAGCTGCAAGTTTTATCTGTCCACTAACTGCGTGTTGCTATTCCCCTCCGTTGGGGAATGGACGTTGGCTGGACATGTGCTGACCCCTCCAGCTAATTTATTTCTCGCTGAAGGGTGTGGAGCTGATTAAATGCTTCAGCATTGAAGGAGAGGTGGGGGTACTAGTACAATGCAGAGAAGCGTTCACCTTTTCAGTAAACAATAATAAACTTCAGACACTTCTGGCTCCCAACCTCCTTGCCCAGTTCTGGTCTCTGTAGTAAATCAAATACACCAGATTACTCAATATTCTGCTCAGGGTATGCAAACAATTACTAATTATCTAATATATTACTTGGTTACCCGAGTTACCTCTGCTTTCTGCCAAGAGGTGTTGAAAAAGAAGGTATTTGAGCTCACTTTTATCTTTAATGATACGTCTGTACACTTTTTGGTGAAAAGAATGTTCATCAATGGTACCCTAACTCACTATCTCTAACGGACTACTTAATAGTAGAACTATATTACACAGTCTTTACTTTTAATCTTGAGCATCTTCCTTCCTTTGCTGCAAGGGTTCATATTTCCTTTAACTGCTTGAAAAAGTGCTTGTTCTATTTCATTAGTTATAGCTTATTCTGGACTTCGTTCCCACTGTGCTGCTGGAAGTCTGCTGTAGAATGGTGCGCTTACGCAAGTTGTATTATTAATTTGTCTTAACTGCGCATGCGCAGAATAATGTCATTCGTATTGAATGCTACAGGCGGAGTGTGAAGTCCTGTTTCTATCTCTATGAGTAGTCAAGTACGCGATTCCCTTTTTATAATACTTGACGCCTTAGCAGTTTCGGCTAGTGCGCTGAAAAACCCTTGTTCTCTGTCTCTAGGGCACTGCCGCAGGCTGGCGGCAGTTCACTTCGCCCACGCACAAGGAGGTAACCGACGCTGGTCTGCCCTGTTACTCTTCCTCTGGTGAAGTACTTGCTGTCTCACTTTGCACTGAAAATACACACGCGTGCTTGCTTTCCTCAAATAAACGTAACGCTTCAGTGCGTTATGTACCTTAACACAGTTTCTAAAGTAAACACAGTTCAATCTCTAAATGCTAACAGGCTTATCCTAGCTTTACTTTTAAATATGCATTTCCTCTTATGCACTGCATAAATATTAACACTTCAGTCTTCACTTGAGAATTTCAACATAGTCTCTCTAATTGCTGCGCACCCACCTGTGGCCTTCTTATGACATGAACATCATCAGGTAGGTTGACTTCTCACTTGTAGTAGGCTTCTTTACTTCTGTGGTTGAAACTCTGAACTCCGAATGGGGCCTATGTTAATGTGCTAAATAAACAGACAACCGGTCAAGAAATTTCTGTGGATGAAAGGCAGTTATAGAACTCTCAAGCAAGGCACTTCAGGCTATTGTTCTCTCAACCAATCAAATCAACCCTGTAGTCCACCATCTTGACTTGGGAAATCTATCATTCGTAACATGGTGAATTAAGTCTTTCTAACACCTGACACTTTTCCTTGATGAAAAACATCCTCCCACTCTATGAATCACTGATGGCCACCTGCTAGTCCTGACAGACCCGACATGTTTTCTGTAGTGTCAACGTTGTCTGCTAGGCCAATTTCTATTGCTTTATACTCAATGTACACCTTATTCTCATTTAATTTTATTCAAAAAGTCTACACCATTATCAACCATTCTACGCATTTGTATCTCTGTAATTAGCACATAACATTACAGAATATTGTTTCAAATGTAATCTTTCGTAGTGTATGTTTTCAATGCATATTTGCTTTAAGTGCCATTTTTTTATAAAGTAATTTTTTTTTATTATCAAAGGAATATGATGTTTGATTTACTCACTGTGATACTTTTTTAATAGTACTATTTGTTTATATTTCTTTAACAGATCACAGGGACAATCCAACAATGCCTTCTTATATCGTTTTGGGTTGCACTAATAAAAGCCATGCTAAAAGTCAGAGTACAGTCCTGCATGTATTTCCAAAGAATTTAAATTTAATAAGAAAATGGAGCTGCGGATTTCCAGTGTCCAAAATTGAAAGCAGTGCCAAGGATGTTTTAGATGACGTGAGGGGCAATCGATTGTTTAACAATGTAATCAATGTTCTTTGAATTTGTTATGTACAAGGAATGCTACTGAAGCGGTCGAAACTGAAAAGACGCATGGACAAGAGGTATACATAAGATACTGTAAAATATCAGTTATAATCCATTTTAACTGTGATGCAATAATGAATATGTTCTAATGGTTTCCATGGTAACATTTTGTTATATATATATATATATATAATTCTTTAAGTGTAACAGAAAATTTCAAGGTTTATACAATTTAAAAATGCTGTTTTTCAGCTTGGTCGGCAAATCCCATTTGACTGTTTCAAGGAAAATTCAGAAAAAAGGGTACATAACAGAAAGGTTTTTAAAGAAATAAGTTGTTTATCAGTTATTTCATCGATATTACATTTTCATGCTGTAATTCATATATTCTGTATGTGTGCTATAAATTAAGCATTTGTTTCTCTTTGATTGGAGGCCTAGGAAGAAGAGGAGCATAAAGACGCAGACAACTACACAAACTAATGATGTTGCTTGCTAAACCGTTGTCACTTGGCAGCAGCTACATTTTGAGGCTCAGCACGACGGTCCTCGCAAGATTCAGTGTCAGGCTTGCTGTAGAGCGAGCTGAGTTGTTGGTTGAACTCATCTCTCGTTATTAGATGATTTCAATAACACTGCATGGACCGCTTCCGCGTTCCTCTGGAGAAGCGCAGTGTTGTGGACAGTGGCTAAGCCGTTCCTTATGAGCTCCTCCATCACAAGCATTTGGCCCTAAGGTCAGGGGATGGCTGCCATATCCCGAGTCGTGGATCACAGTGAATTACACCTTCTTTCAAATTATTGGTCCTGTGTTACTCACCAGAATGGGGAATACGTAAAACAGGCCGGACCTCTAGTGCTGGGGAGTTGCTTGAAGGAGCAAGGGTTGGAGCCTCCACCCAAGCCTCCTCTCTGTGAGGGAAAGAACTCTTTAAACCGATATGACCACCTGCTGAACTGTACAGACAAGGGGACCGATCGATCAAAAGAGCGGGGAGAACACACCGCCTCGAACCCAGGCTGTAAAGGAAAGGATAACAAGTTAAACTATATGTCAATTCTAAATCTGGTTTCCCCAAGACTATAGCCCTTAAGTAGTACCTGGTTTAACTCCCCTTAAGCCAAAAGAACTGGAACAACCTATAAAGCAAAGAGGCTTTAGTATATAGCTAAATGTGTAACTCTCCAGTATTGAAAACCAAGAAAACTATACTTTACCACTGGTGGAAGTAAGATTGGTGTAAAGAATCCTGGGTAACAACGAAAGTATAAAATAAAAAAAAAGGAACGTTAGTAAGGCAGCTATCCCCGAGCGGAACGAGGGTTGCACTGGTTTCGGGATGGTGCACCACAGCAAAGCGTTCCAAAATGCACTTTAGAAATGAAGCCAAAATCCACAGAAGTGATGACAGTCTGATGAAAGAGGGATTCCAATTATAGAGTTGTTCTTACCAGAGTAATCACTATCCAAGAGTCCAGGAAGCAGGCAAGGGTTCTGGTACACGGGCGGTCAATTAACACAGCAAAATCACTATCCAAGAGTCCAGGAAGCAGGCAAGGGTTCTGGTACACGGGCGGTCAATTAACACAGCAAAATCACTATCCAAGAGTCCAGGAAGCAGGCAAGAGGTCTGGTACACGGGCGGTCAGCAAACAAATCAAAATAAGATTTAAGAAGAAGGAGTCCGTGTGCAGGCAGGGTCGGTACACGGGAAAACAGGAACTTCCAAAATCAAGGTACAGAGAAAGCACTTCAGAAAGTAAGCCGGTTGTAACTTTAAACAGAAGCAGCATTCTGTACGCCGCTGTGGAATAAGTAACAACAAGGAGGCGTACCGTTTGAAAATGAGGCTCCCGTATCAACGCCGGGAACTACAACCCTTGACAGGTTTTCTGGGTAATGTAGTTCGTGTAGCAATTTTCCACGGCAGCTGCCAGCGCGATAAGAAGGGTGCATGCCGGCGCCGTAACCCTTTATGAAGGGCGATCACTTTCCTGTCCCTTATTCTGGGGTTACCTGGAACTCCCCAATTGTCCTTGTGTACACGGGAAGAACGAGGAAGAACCCGGGAAACGTGGTGCGGCTGAGGGCGAAGTGTAACATCCTGAAGATGATGACCTAAATAGCCCTAGTCCTCAAAACCGATTGGCCCCTTTCTGCCTTGATATCCTCAAAGCAGCAGGGATACTCCTTTTAATCAATACCTGCCTAGTGGCCGGTATATAGGGCATTAGATGCACTGCTCTTTCCTTGTGGTTTGCAAGAATGTTTAAATAAAAATAGGACCAATTACACATCCTTTGAACAGATTGCTTTGTGGGTGAATAAAAGGAATTTAATTCATGACAAATTCCCCTCTGTAATGTTCAGAATGAAAAGAAATCAGACACTAAGGATCTGTTTCCTTTATGGGCTATTGTATGTTTTTGAATTGGACACTCCAATAGATTGTGCTTTGAGTAAAGGGACAGCTTCCCTCCTGTTTCCTTTTACATAGACGGCACACCAACGCCAACCTAGGGACAGCTCCCCTGACAGAAACAGGGTGTGCTTCTACCTAGGGTCAGTGTTAGTGGTCCTTGAGATGGATTTCTATATGGAATAATACTGTATTTGTGTGCGCTCCAAACTGTTTTTGTGTGTTAGACATGTTCCTTATATAATGGTATAGCCGAATTATGTAGTCTAAAATAGCATTGCTGTCCCTGACTGTTATAGTGCCATTGTTTCAACATACACTCTTGGAAAGAGAACAAACATTTCCACAAATGTGCACATGGACCATTGAGCAAGGAGCAGGAGTGCGAGAAAAGGTGGTGGTTCCAGGCTTCCCTTCTCACACAGCACTTGAGAAGATTGTGTACTACAAAATGCTTTCAAGAGACATGAGGAGACTCTCCGAGTTCTGCCACACTTGAGATTTAGAGGTATTCCCTAATATGTGCCTAATGTACAGGCCTAAAAGGTTGCAATTTGGTATAGACGATATGGAGGCCAGAACAAGACTGGCTGTACTGGCACACAACCAGAATGTTGGAAAGGAACAATCAAAAAGTGTAGGAATTTTTGGGATGCTTCGTTACAACAAGGAGTTTACCAAAAGAAGCAAACAGTGGGTGGAAAAGTCAATCTTCCAGCAGATGGATTTTGAATGTGTGAAAGATCTGACATTGAATGTGCTGGTCAAGCAAACGCATGGAACTGATCCAGATTTTGTTTCCAGGGCCTAGTCTATGCCACATAACATTGCAAAAGAGGTTTGCCCTTCCAAACTTGAACTTGTTCAAAGGTTGACTTTAAGATTCAAATGATGTGTGGCTCTCATCTTAACAAAGCCAGTTTCAAGCTTTTATACAGTGTTTGGAAACTGTTTTCACCGTTAACCCACCACTTTTGTATTCAAATTCAGTTTATTTCAGAAAAGAAGTGGCCCACTTTGGCCCAAAAAACTGCCCCAAGTTAATTTTATTTTTTCGGGCATTGCCCTATTGAAGTATAGTGAAATCTGAGCATGTCTGCACCTTGCCTAGGGTCATCTTTGAAAGAATACGTACATGTTGTGGGACCAGGCGCATTGATACTGTTGAAATGGAAGTAAATATTTTCATATGTAGGATACTTGGAATATTTTGTTGTTTTTCACTGAACAGCTTGCCATTAATATTGTTCAATTTTGTGGCATGTGTTCCCAAAACAAAACTCCCTAAGACATGCTGTAAACGCTGGATGAAGGGTTGCACTGTTATGTGTCATTGAATCCACTGCACTAACGTTTTGGAGGCCAAAATGCGTCAAATATCCACAAAGAAGTGATAAGATTCACTATATTGAAAACCTACGTAGGAATTTTAAGTTTCTATTACTGAAATCTGTCTTTCGAAGCGGTTGGTCATCCGTCACATAGGCAGAATGGAAACGCAAGACACAATGGCCCTCATTACGACCCTTGCGGAAATCGGAAAACGATGGCGGAAATGCAATACCGCCATCGAATAGCGCTCGGTGCGACTATGACCCGTCACCGCAAAGTACGAAGCCATTAGCGACACCGTAGTGAACGCCAACGCTAACTGCACCAAGCACGCGCGCGCGCGCCATGCCAAACCGCAAACACCACCATGGCGCAAGGGTACGCCAATTCCGACCCTAGCGGACATGTACCTAACGCCATCAGGCATGGCGTAATGTACCATTCCGCCATGGTGAGAAGTACGGCATCGCGAATCAACCGTAAACGGCCCCACTGAGTGCCTGTACACCGCTCCCTGCCCACAAAGTACAACTCCCCGTAGGTGCAATGAAGTCACAATGCAACCAGTGAAATGTACAAGTCACCCATGCATGGCAACGAACAAAAGAAACACAAGAGGGGCCAATGGGAGCTGCAGGGCACAGATGGCACGAATACAGAAGCCATCCCAATGGACATGACCACAGTCCCCCACCAAGAAACGCACGCAAACACAGGCACCTGTGACCAGCAATATTCCGAGAATCACATCATTCCACCAGTCCACCTGGCTGACCGGCATCTGTTACACAAAACCCAATCCCCCGCCCCTGAGCATGACAACATTCAAACTGTCATATAGGCAGCCCCCATCCCTGACCTCACGGGCTAAGTAGGCAAACGCGCCCAGTACAGTACCACGCAACTAAACCCCGAAGCTGGAACCCAATGCAGATCTCCTCACAATACATCGCCCCCCAAATAGGCATATGCCACATCACTTGCAAAGAAAAACGCTACACGGGCCAAATCAGAATAGAAATTTTATGCACATCAAAGTCACCAAGCCCATACAGCCATCAGGCCATGAACTCCAAAACACTAATCACCATTGTGGGCTGCATCCGCAAGAAATGACCAGCCACTACTTGTGTGTCGCCCTGTTCCCCCATGGTACACAGAGCCACATTCACGTACGAAAAGGCAACATGGAAGCGCACAGAACCGCAGGGCCGTCCCAATGGGGAGGCACTAGTCCAGCTGAAAGGCCGAAATGTTGCTCCGAGCCACCAGTACTGCGTAAGGGCATGTGGGCCATTGGCGATCGTCCCATAAGATCGTAATGCTGCTCCACTGATTAACACGAAGCAGCAGGTGTCGGGAGTAAAATCCATCTGCAGGAGTGGCATACAGATGGCAGTGGCAAAAGGGGAGGAGATACCTGTCAACCAAAAGAAAAGAAAAAGAACAGAATGGCCATCAGAACTACATTCAAACAACTCACTTCAATGATCACACGAAATCCACAGCCATATGCATGCTAGCCCACTCAAAAGGATCATCACCACCCCAAAACCACTTGCGACACATAACCATCTATATCGAGGTGCAAACACCATCACAAACGAGTGTACCTGTGCATGCGTCTGTCAAAACAGAATCCATCAGATGGGAATGTTAACGTGCATGGACACAAGTGTCTGAGGGCGCCTCGAGACAGGGAGGGCTCAACAAGGCCAGATAGACGATGGTCCCACTATGGCAGCCCTGCATCACATAGCGTAGGGGAGGCGGATAGATCCCAAGAAGCCCTGTACATGGCAAACTATGTATCAAATCACCTGCCCATGCATCCATTCATCATTCCCTCATCCCGGGATCAAAACGCCTGAATAATTACTCACATAACATTAGAAACATCCATTGAGTCTGTGCGTTATGCAGCCTGCAAAATCCACAGTGCCCCAGCCCGTAATTCCAGTGTTGTGAAGTAACATGTATTTGGGAACGGCCGGCCTCATCGCCCACGTAGCTATTGCGCATCCCAAACTATTCATATCAATCATTGCTTCCTCGCCATGGGCCCTGTCTCAAGGACATTGAACAATAGAACGTTATATTTGCAGTCAGACCTGTGGGCATCTCCTCGCCGCTAGCTGGAAACCGAAAGCGCCGCCCTTCGAATTCCTCATTTGCAACATCACGTCGAAAAGGCATCTGTGGCCGTTTGAAATCACTAATTATTCCATCGAGTGCGGCTGTGTGTGAAAATGGCAACTGCCTTCACCCACAAATGGGACGCCCCGCCCGTCGTTGCAACTCGGTACAGTGATGCATGAGTGCCCACCGTTACTCGAGTACTACGTTCCACTGACCCTTCACAAGTCTGTTCGCGACTGCACAGATAGTATGGGAAACAATGGGACCACAGCAGAATGAACATATCAACCAATCTTACACGGCCATCGGGTACAAATACATGATTGCAATAGCAAGATACCATTCCCCGAATTGCAGCGTTGTGCGCGGGACGTGCTCGGCCAAAGGAGAGAGCAGTTTGCACAGGTGGAATTAATCACCACAGGTGGAGGCCATACAGCCTGAAAACACATAAATTGCACAGCCAGTCTCCTCCCACAACCACACCGAAATGCTACCGGCAGGACTCGCGATGTTGGCCCTGGGGGACCTGATAGCACTGCAAGTGCTCCAACTCCAAGAAGAAGACGAACACCAACTACAACCAGCCGCACGGAGGAGACGCAGGAGGAGGAGGAGGCCAAGGCAGGGCCAGCAAGGCCCACCAGCACAGCCACTACCACCACGCAGGCAGCCCGCAATACCACGCCTCCGAGCACATCCGTTCAACCTCACTGATGAGCAGATCCACACCCTCTACCGTCTGGACCGGGACACCATAGCCGCCATTGTGGACATGACACAGGCTGACCTTGTCAGCATGATAGATAGCCCAACCGCCATCCCACCCCTACTGAAGGTGGTGTCTGTACTCCACTTCCTGGCCACAGGCACCTACCAGCACACAGTCGGACAGTTGCATGGCATTTCTCAGCCACTGTTCTCACGGACACTATTGCAAGTGCTCGATGCCCTCCTGCAGCACGCAGACGACTACATCTCTCTACCACGCTCGGAGCAGGAAATTACCAACACAAAAGTGGGATTCCATGCACTTGCCGGCATACCGGGTTGCATTGGTGCCATCGACTGCACCCATGTTGAATTGGTCGTCCCACATGCCATGGAGGCCCAGTACCGCAACCGAAAACAATTTCATTCCCTGAATGTACAAATGGTGTGTGACTCCAACAGGATCATTACACATTGTTGTGCCCGATTCCCTGGATCAACCCATGATTCTATGGTCTTGAGGAACTCTACAATACCACGCTACATGGAGCGACACGCAGGGAACAGATCCTGGCTACTCGGTGAGTCTCATTACATGCATGATGATGTGGGGTATGTGAATTGGCAATGACCTGGCAGGAAGGGGGGGGGGGTGTGCGTACGTATCAATGGCATTCCACATCATACGTTTCTCGTCCACATACAGGTGATGCTGGATATCCACTGAAGAGATGGCTCCTCACACCAGTCCGGAACCCACGGGACCAGCATGAGGAGGACTACAACCATGCCCACTCACGTACCCGTGTAGTCATAGAACAGGCATTCGGCCTACTGAAGGGTCGTTTCCGCTGCCTCAGCAGGTCTGGCGGGGCACTCCTGTACCGCCATGAGAAGGTTGCAAAGATGGTCATGGCATGTGTCATGCTCCACAACATGTGCGTACGTAGAAATGTGCCCATGCCCCCTGACGCAGAACTGCAAGCACCTGATGATGGTCATGATGAGGGTGGGGATGTGGCAGCACCTCATGGAGTCTGCGAGGCACCGGAGGCCCGTGACATTCGTCAGCATCTCATTGATGTATGCTTCTAGCACTCACGCCTGGTGGCTGATACATGGACACGGGACTCGTGGCACTGCGTGTGTCTGGGACATGCACAATATGGACTGTACGCCTATGATGGCCTAGTACACAAAGATCAATGTCCACACATCTCATTGGTTGATCGTGCACTTTTTATGGCATATGTGATGTCATGTTGAACACCCTATCGACCCGCCACCCAAGTGAGCCCAACACACCCCCTCCACCCTCCTACCTCCCCCCCGAACACCAGTGTCCAAAGATGCTCATTGTCAGTGGGCTGTCGCTATTGCAAGCCCCCTCTGCGGGTATCAGGGGCACCCCTGCCTGTGGAGCGCAGGTTCCTTCCAGATCTACGTTGGGGGCTGCCCTGGATGGAACTTGCAACGGATGATGTGTCTGCCTGCTCACGTCCATGCATGTCCCTAAGGGTTTGCGAGAGCTCAGTGAGCACACGGCGCACTGCGGCAAGTTCGGCACATACGTCTTTGGACGTCGCATGCAGTTCCCCCCTCAGGCTCTCGGTGCTACTCTCCATTTGTGCCCTTAGCGTCTCTGTACCTCTCTCCATTTCTGCCCTAAGTGTCTCAGTTGATGTTTCTATGTCTGCCTTAGTGCCCCCACATTCATCGGCATGGTCCTTGAGGAGTGTGGCCAGTTGCTGCTGTTGTTCGATCAACTGGTCGAGGGACTGTTGCCTCTGCTGGGCCATGGCCATTTGCGGGGGTGTCACAGAGGGGCTGTTGTCCTCATGTTGCCTTGCCACAGGGCTTGTGGGGGATGGCCAGTCGTCGTCTTGTGGGTGCCCCTGCGTGGTATCCTCATGTTGTACGGGATGGGACAGACAGGGGGATTGGGACAGGTCATGGATGGATCTGACTTCGGCATCCCCGTTTTCTGTGTCCGAGCATGCTGCCATCAATGGGGTGTCACCTATGGTGCTGCTGCCACCAGAGGCAGTGCCTTCTGTGGCATCCATTGAGGGGACCTGTGGTGGTGGTGTTGTGGGCATGCTGGCTGCTGGGGTGCCTGTTGATGTTCCCTCCTCTGTGCTGCCACCTGATTTGTGCTGCTGCCGTGTCTTGATGCGTGCAGCTGAGGTGGAGGGTCTCTGGCCGTTGGTCTTGGCCCTCTTTGCAGGTGTGCTGGTAGGGGTGTCCTGTAGCTCGTCGTTTGGATCGGACCCTGTGGTGGAGTAAAGGAGGGCGAGGGTTATTGATGGGTCTGTGGGAATTGGAATGGCATTGTATCACATGCTTTGGGGTGGTACCTGAGGGTGATTTGGGTCGGGGCCTTGGAGGTGCTTTCATTTGTGTGTGGAGTGAGGGTGCAGTTGTTTGGCAGCCTGCAGTTAGGGTGTGCCTGCTGCACGTGTAGTGCGTGTATTAGGGGTTTTTAATTATTTATGTATTTATTGTGGGTTTTAACGTGCGCTATCAGGCCGATGTGTGTGGACGTTCTCCTGGACATGTGTTTCTGTTGCACTATGTGGACGCATGGTACTTCACATGGATGGACTGTGTGGATTTGGCATTGTTTTATCTGGCCCACCTACCTGAATCTTCGGATGTCTGCACTCCTTTCTCCATCCCTCCGACTCCCTCTATGCTCTCCATTCCGATGGTGGAGGCACAGATTTCTTCCCAGGGGGTCAACTTGATGGGTGATTCAGGACCTCCCCCGGTGGCTGTGGCAATGTTGCGGTTGGCAGAGAGTATGCTGCGGACGCGTATCCGCAGGTCGTCCCATCGCTTGCGGCATTGCTGTGGGGTGCGGGGTGCGGTCCCCACCGCACTTACCTGCTGTGCCACCAGAGCCCATATGGTCTTCTTGTTTGCAAGTGCCGTTCTGGTCATTTGCGTGGAGAAGACGACGGCAGCATTCTCCTGGAGGGTCTCTGTTAGCACGGTGAGTTCCTCACGGGAGAAGTGGACCTGCCGCTTGCGGTCGCACGCTTTCTTCGCTACTTTTCCCATTTTTCTTGGTTTCGCTAGGGTGGGTGACGGGTTGGGGTGTGTTTCAGGGTAGTGATTTTAGTGGTTGTGTGGTTTTAGTGTTTTTATAGGCGTACGCCGGGATGTTTCCCGTTCCGGGCCCATGTTTTAACTTCCGTTTCCGTATATTTCCGGTCACCGTACTTTCCGGTAGGCGCACACTGCGGTGACCGCTAAGAGGGGTGGCGGTATTGCACCTAGGGCGCCGTACGGCGGCGGTGTGGGCCGTTTTTGGGTCATTTCCGCCATCGCGGACTTTGCACTTCCGCCGTGGCGTGGTGCTCGTGCCCGATGGGTCGGAATGGGCCGCACTTTGCTCCTTCGTGCAATGGCGGAAACGCTATTTACGCTGTGGCGCTCCGGTCAGTCACTTTCCGCCAGGGTCGTAATGAGGGCCAATGTAAGCAAAGTTTTAAATAATATTTATGCAAGCGAGGATGGCAAGTGTGCTGTATGCTACATGATTTACGTTGTTTGAGACAAAGTGTCCATACTTAATGAGCACTCCCATCCCTTGCACACCTATATTCACTGAAACACATTTTTCAGTCAACATTCCAAAGGATGTTTCATCATATTCGTAATTTACAGAATAAACATTAAACATTAATCGTGCTTCTCACTTTGGATTGCTAAAACTCATTTTATCTTTGTTACCGATTAGAGTTGCGTTGGTTAACT
Organism: Ambystoma mexicanum; assembly: GCF_040938575.1. NCBI lineage: Eukaryota > Metazoa > Chordata > Amphibia > Caudata > Ambystomatidae > Ambystoma > Ambystoma mexicanum. Next base: position 885,119,263 of record NC_090933.1, read on the forward strand.
CAATGATTACTCAGTGATTGCTCACTACAACTTTACCATTTTGTTTTAGAGAAAGGATGTTAGAGAGAATTCCTCATTCATTCCACGCGGTTCTAATGAGCCCAATTTATGGACCCAGAACATTTCTCTTTGTGTCATGATGTCCTGCATGTTGCCCCCTCTTGGGGGTCTAGATATTGTTTGTAAAATCACACATTTTAGTTGGGATATTGAGTGATGTTTTGTCTCAAAACGTCTATATACAGATGATTTCTCATTCTTCATTTGTATGTTTGACTTATGTTCTGAAAGTCTCTCCTTCATTTTTCTAGATGTTTGGCCAACATAATACTGACCACATGGGCATATGAGTCCGTAAATTACAAATCTGATGTTGCATGTTGCAAAGTCGTGCAATTCAATTTTTTGACCTGTGTATGGATGTCTTATGATGTTCCCTTTTTGAACATTGTTGCAATGGCAGCAATGAAGACAGGGGAATGTTTCTTTCTTAGGTTTGTTGAGAAAAAGAGGTTTATTCCTTTCCACTCTTTCAGCTTTCACTAGGCAGTCTCAGCGGTGGATCTTCCTTCATTTTCATTGGGGGAATCAGTAAGCTTGATCTGTTCTTTAGCTGGCTCTTCATTACTGCTTCAGTTAGGACTCCCTCTGGAAAACCCCTCTCTTTGAATTTTATAAATTAATGATTGTAGTCATATAGAATTCTGGGTAAACCATTGATTAAAAATATAGCAAAGACTCCTAATCCTTTTCCAGTGAGAAGTACAATTAATGTTTATTCTGTAAATTACGAATATGATGAAACATCCTTTGGAATGTTAACTGAAAAATGTGTTTCAGTGAATATAGGTGTGCAAGGGACGGGAGTGCCCATTAAGTATGGACACTTGGGCCTGATCACGACTTCGGCGGTAACCCTTAAATCTGGCGGTAGCGCTAATACCGCCGGATTTAAGGGTCCGCCGAATCAGGGCTTCGGCGGATTTCGCCCCAGCTCTGAGCAGTGGGGAAATCTGCCGAAAATTTGCGCTATTACCGCCGGCGGGAAATCCGCCAGCGGTAAGAGCGCGAAAATTCCCCATTGAGCCCAATGGGAAATGGGGCATTACTGAATGGGCTCAATGGGGAATGGGGAATTACTTTACCGCCGGCGGTAATACTGCCGGCAGTAATGGCCAAGTCGTGATCAGGCCCTTTGTCTAAAATTAATGTCTTGACTTTTGATGCCAGAGTCATATATTTCTCCCTCGCACCCTTAACATAGCATAAATCCTTTTGAGCTAGGTTCTAGGTTTACACAATTCAAGATTAACAACCTGCAGTTCCTAAACTTGGTGTGCTTAGCCACTTCCCAATTGTGTACATGATTTATGTTGTGACAGATTAATGTTCAATTTGACGGAAATAATAGACATTGAACATGTTAATTGTAACTTGAATCGATAGTTAACATAAATATGTACTATGTATGTACAATTATAAATTGGGTACTGAAATATATTTTTGCATTCTCTATTTTCCATTGTTATATCATACCGATGTGTGCCTGTCATGGGTACAGTTTACTAGTCGACGGCTTCTTTAGCGGCAATTGGACAATAATCATCAACAACGCATCTGTGATAACCATTATCTGGGACAATCGCCATACACCAATCTGTCCTTTTGCAGTAATAAGGAGCAACATGGCATCCCATAGGTTCTGAAAATGTACAGATGTGAAAGTGTTGCATTTGAAATTTAAACCACTCATTTCCATGTGGCTCGATCAGAAATCGGAGATAGAAGATAATAACTTTCTGTGAAGAATGCAAGGACTGGGATTACTCGATTGATGAACAGAATCAGCATTATAAGATCAGCGTTCAGAGTTAAACAAAAAATGAGAAACATGCGATGTTCGCTAGCTATAACCTCAATTGGAAAAAGTTAGCCATGTTTTAGTGGACTTAAAGACCTCTTTTCAGCGTTGTGTAAAAAAAAAAGTACTTGTTACGCTCCCGTCTATTGCTGTTTTCTTCAAAATGAACTGTTTTTATCGGTCTGCATCTGTTGTGGGTGTGTGTGTTTAGGTGGAATTACTGTTACCGATAAATCATGAGTAGGCAGGTGCCCACACCACACATCAGCAGTAACGGTAATTCCGAAACACACAACACGTTGGTCCTTACCGTTGGGTAATCCTGCTAATATTCAGTGGAATTACTGTTACTGCCGAATGTTGACGGAATTGCCAAATAGTAATTCCGCCGAATGGGAAGTTGTCATAACGCAAACGGGAAGTTAGCTGGTGGCCATCTTGGAAAATCTCAATCCATTTAAAATCACCATTGAGGAAGTGCCATCCACTCCTAGAAGTCACAAAAAACCTGTCGGGAGGGAAAAAAAGGCAAGGGAAAGGTGCCTGAAATGCAGCAACGCAAGCAGAAGTACACTGTACAGGAGCTCAGTGCGCTTGCGGAGCAGTTCGTGGCCCATGCAGAGAGGCAAAACGACCCAGCACCAAGAACGCCATCTGGGCTAAAATCAAGGACAAGGTGGTACCCGTCAGCCATGTCCCACTGGACAGCAAGGGCATGCAGAAGAGGAGGAATGACTTCACAGCCCGAATCCACACCCTCATTCCCAACCACCATTGGGAGACAGCAGCTAATGGTGGAGGAAGAGTTGGCCCGCAGAAGACGATCCCCCTGGGAGGAGACAGTGAGCAGCATACTCCACATGGTGTGCCTCGAGTGTGTGGGTGCGGCAGAGGTCTGAGCCAGCAGCCAGGAAGACCCAGGGGAATACATGAGTGAATTATGGGTCCATTGCACAACAACCCCAATAGCATGTTGACAAACACACACTTCCATGCATCCAGCTGAGAGTAACCCAGACAATGCACAAGCCATCAATGTGACACTGCAGCTCAGTACATCATGAGGCATGGAAGGTGAGAACCCCCTTAAATACTCACCATGTAGAATGAAGAGGCCATGATGTAGGACACATACAATTACCATAAAACAGCAAATATCATGGACAGTCCCCCAATCGCATGTCACATCGTCACCACCCCTTGCATGCTGAGCGCCCATGTATAGACACATCAGCCAAACTGCTTCTACACACGTAACGTATGGCAATCAATCAATACCACTAGGCATGGCTCAAACTTACAACTAGTGCAACAGACCAGTAGCTGCAAGGCCTCCATGAAGATTGTGTATCACTTAATGTCGCAATCACACCGCCATAGCTAGAAGCGCACCTCTCGGCTGACAGTACAACAGGATATGCATGCAACATTAGGCCTGCCCTACGTAGGCACACTTGACCATGTATAACTGTGAAGCACATGATACCACAGTCCAAGCAAGGCACACATTCCAGACTGTCAGTATGCACACACAACCATCAAGGCAGTAAACCATCATACTATCTGCCACATGAAGTAGGCCCCCATGGTGCCTTAGCCCCCTGTGAGACCATAGAACACTATATTAGAGCACACCCTACTAAAGTCCATCAAGATATTGATGCACTATTTCCTGTCTCCTAACAGGCACACAAGACACCCATGACCCCATGGAAGGCAGCAGCACTTATGGCACACCTGCCCAGGAAATGGAAAAAAGGACACAGGACATGCTGCACCCAGGAAGGGGAGTGCCCACAAGTCACCCATGGTGTGAACCCCCTTAAATACTTACCATGTAGAATGAAGAGGCCATGATGTAGGACACATACAATTAGGATGGAACAGCAAGTATCATGGACAGTCACCAAATCGCATGTCACATCACCACCAACCCTTGAATGCTGACCACCCATGTATAGACACATCAGCCAAACTGCTTCCACACACTTAACGTATGGCAATCAATACCACTTGGCTGGCTCAAACTTACAAATAGTGCAACAGACCAGTAGCTGCAAGGCCTCCATAAAGACTGTCTCACCCAATGTCGTAATCACACCGCCATAGCTAGCAGGGCTCCCCTCATTTGACAGTACAACAGGATACGCAAGCAGCATTCGGCCTGCTCTACATAGGCACACGCGACCATGTATAACTGTGAAGCACATGACACCACAGTCCAAGCAAGGCACACATTCCAGACTGTCCATATGCATACACAACCATCAAGGCAGTTAACCATCATACTATCTGCCACATGATGTAGGCCCCCATGGCGCCCTAGCACCCTGTAAGACCATAGAACACTATATTAGAGCACACCAAACTAAAATCTATCAAGGTATTGGTGCACTATTTCCTTTCTCCTAACAGGCACACAAGAAACCCAGGATCCCATTGAAGGGAGTAGCACTTCCGGCACACCTGCCCCATGAAGTTGGTAAAAGGGCACAGGACATGCTGCACCCAAGAAGGGGAGTACATACAAGACACCCAAAACACCCCTGTCCAAGGGCACAGACATACCTGCCGAGATTGTGCCACCAACTCCGGCAATGACAGAGGCTACACAACCTCTCACCACTGAGCCACCTCCCACTATTGCTGTAGGGGTCACAGGACCAACCCACCCACCCAAGTGCCAACAACATGCAGGCACGGGACCAGGCCACTGCATCTACTGACACTGTGCCACCGGAGTCTGACACCACTGCCTCAATTTGATAATTAGTTACAGCCTAATTGTTATAAATTGTCACGTTCCATACAGAAATATTTCTAGTAAATTATTTGTATACACAAATGTGTTTTGGTGTTAAATATTTTGAGTTGCGAAGAAAAGTAATTGATGCACCTCTAAGAAAGTGCCTGAGCTCCTACATTATAGCACTCTAAATGAGGCCAGAATATAAAAATCAGGAAACTCTGTGTTTTGATGTTGCCACTGTCCCAGCCAAAAGGAATAGGGGTACTCCCTTACAGTATATACGTAACATCATGCTCACTGTAAGAGGCAAGTATCCCTATGTAACTAAGACAACTACATGTATGTAAGACAATCTCTGCAACAGCGCCTCGATGCCCGTGGGCTGCTAGTGTGCTATACAAATAAATACATAAATCAATAGCTGTGTAGTTTGCTTTGTTCGGGCCTGAGGATTTGCAGAAATTGGCCCTTCCATAGCCCCCCCTCTCAGTGCTTCTAGCTCACATGATTCAGTATACTTTTCATGGCTTTTTGCTTCTCCTCCTGTTCCTCCTCTATGTGTCATGGTCTCCTCTCTTGCCCCTAATCCTGCCACACCTTGGTGGCTCACGCTTTGCCTTTTATAGGTCTTACTCTGTTCATTCTTCGTCATCTAGATTTTGGATCGATGTCTTGCTAGAACCTTTCATGAACGTTATGTGCATTGGCTTGTTTTATTAGCCCCTGCAGCCATGGGTCTGCCTTGTATATAGCAGCTAGACTGCCCAGTGGCTGTCTTTGTTTGAGGGCATGCCTCATATGACTATGTGGAACATCTTCCATGGTTTGCCTCAGCTACCAGTGGCCATCCTGCTTCTGTGGGTGCTTGTGAGTGCCATTGTTTCCCTCTGGCAATCCTTCTCTCACATTTCCTGCTGCGGGTAAGATCCTGGGGATGGCACATGGATCCCCTGCTTTGTGAGCAAGACTCTGCATTTTAGTCTACTCTTACCCTCACTCAGATTCCATACTGTGGGGTCTTCCCTTTGCCAAGCATTGCCATGTACATATTTCCAGCCTTCACTGGTTCTAATGTGAATTGCAAGCTGGAGTTAGTGATGTTGGCAACATCCCCAAAGCCTACAAGCCTGGGTTGAGTTCCTGCTCTCTCCACGGCCTGCATTCAAATGCTAGCATGTTGTCCAGACAGTAAAGGGATTATGGGCTCCTTAGGGAAGGGCATGACTTCACTCTCGCAAGGACCCAGTGATGACCAGGGGGTCTGCAGTATCCCCCTGTACCGCCTTCCAGGAGCTCACCATTCTGGAGTTTGATTCATGGTAGAAAGGCTATTCTGGGCTCAGGAGACCCTTCTAGATCTGGTGATGAAAATGTTTATGGTTTGCTATAAATCCTGGAACCAAAGATCTGTGTACTTTTTCATAGTTCCCCACTCATATAGGAATATCCATGATACAATACTGAATGATTTTTCAGCATGCACAGACCTGTACATAGACTGTCTTGATCATATTTTGTATTTATTCTGCATCTAAACCGCAATTGCTGCTTTACCGTGATATTTTGCATTCTATATTTGTATTTTGTATTTGTACAGTGTATGTTTCCCATGACCCCACCCTGCAACCTAAGCTTCGCATTTTCTGTACTGCTGCGCCCGGTTACCTTCGGGTCTGGTGCACATTATAAGTGAATAAAACAAACAAACAAACAAACAAACATAGTTGGCTCCCTGCCACCAACTTTATGTCATTTGCACAGCGCAGTGCGAATGTGCAGGGGAAAAGGCTGTGTATGCTGCCTTTTACCATGCATTTTGGCACTCAAACCATGCAAAGTGAGTAAACTCTGCCTGGCATGCGAGCATGCCAAGAATCGCTCACAATTAAACGTAGCACATAATTTTCATTGTGAACACTGCTCGCCATGCCCGCATGGTAAGCAGTATTCACAATTACAAATAAATGCTGACTGATATGTGAGCATGTCGGGCAACATTTAATTGTAAACGCAGCCTGCCATGCTCACATGGCAGGCAGCATGTACAGTGGATCCCTATGGGGCTCTGCCTGCTTTATGCTGTCGCATAAAGCAGGTATACTCCATAGGGGTCTTCAGCATTTGAGCCGGCATGAAAGTCCATGCCAGCACAAATGCTGGAGCATTTGTATGGCGAGAGGCAGGGAGGTGGTGAAAACGCAAGTTGTGTTCCGCCCCTCCTCTCTTTGAGAAACCTGAAAGTGCCTCATCCGCTAGTCCCCCGTGATCTGTTATCCAGGTGGCCAGGACAAGGCCATCGCTTTTGGATCCAGTTCCTGGGGGTGGACCAGTGCGGGAGGATCATCTGGACGAGTGGTCTTCAGGGAGTGAAGTGGGACACCGGATGGTGAGATGTGTTATCCCCTTCCCTGTAACACCTTTTCCCCATCCTACCAGGTAGGATACCTAGGAACTCAACCCCGCCCTTTCCCAACACTAACACTTTCTCACAGACAGCTCACTGTGACTGACAAGGGACTAACACCAGAGCCATATACCTGACATGTCCCAATACAATGGCCAGGCAAAGCCAGGGAATTACTAATCATTACACACACCTGACTTCCATCACACTTCCCCATACGGATAAAAGGCGGAGCACAAAAGCACACTCTGAGCGAGGCAAAGCACACGAGGAAAGAGCAATTCCAAGATGGCCGTTTAATACAAGGAGAAAGACAGCGAGACCAGAGAGGGTTGCAAGGAGGGAAGTGCCCTTGACCTTTAAAGACCGTTACTTTTGTGAACCTTGGAAAGTAAGAAACCTAAGACCAGGAACTAAAGCTTATAAAACCAGCACAGTGTGTCAGAGATACCCGGGGCTCTACCGCGTTGATAACCACGGCGGGGAGGAGCGATTGCCGCTGTGGTACTGTCCTTGGCTGCTACAACAAAGCAGCAACAGTAAAGACAGCACAGCCGGTGAGTCGGAGAGACTGATAGGAAACCAGCCTGTGTTTTGACCAAGGTTGCAAGCAGCAACATTGTACGAAGAAATCTAAAGAGAACAGAGTGTGAGACATATGTGATGAGCGGCGCAAATATAATTGGAAACCAAAGGAGTCACTGAACTTTGGGAGGCCAAGAAAAGATACCATAGACAGAGTGATCCCGCGCCACGTGGGTGCTCATTCGAAAGTCTCTGTTAGGTATCCAATTGACACTAAGTGTGAGAAAAGGGGTTGTTTAGTTCATCTCTTTAATCCGTCTTGACGGCTTGCGTATGGTCCTCCGCGATGGGCTGCGTGCTGGTGGATATGCACTTGTTTGTAGGCTGTCACTGTCATCAGTATCTCAGTCCTCCTCTCTGTATTCAGAGTCTATGCCTGATGACTCATCTGCTGCGGTCAATGTAGTGCTTGTTTACTTGCTGTCGCCCTGAAAAGTCCGGAAGAAAGTTGAATTCCGTCTAGTGGTGCCTTGTGGGCTTGCGGCCGTTACCATTGATCCGTGTATGTGAGTTACAGTCATGGGTTCTGGCTTGAAAGCTGGGATGTCTTTGGCATTTTGATTTTGTCAGACCAGGACTTGGTCTCCTATCTGAATGGAGCTTGGTCTTGCTGGTCTTCGGAGGTCCGCATATTCTTTCATCTTTGTTTTACTTTCCTTGTCTTTTGCTCTCGCAGTGTCGACTTAGGTGGTAGGCAGAGCAGCATGGGGGTTGTGTGGTAGCGTGTTCCTTTTTACTCGTCCAAACATCAGGGCGAACGGGCATTCTCCTGTCGAGCTGTGGGGTGTGTTCCTGTATTCACATAATAGTGTGCAAATGGCCTGCATGAATGATCCATTGGTGATGGAACACACCTGGAGGGCGCGTTTTAAGTTGCTCATGCATTTCCCTGCCATTCCATTAGCTTGTGGCCACAGTGGCTTGATCTTGCGATGCTGGAAGCCCAAGTGTTCTACGAACATGGCAAAGTCATGTCCACTGAATGGTGGTCCGTTGTCTGACTTTACTCTGGGCGGGATTCCATAGTCTGCAAAAGTTTTGTCTAGGGCTGGTATTACTGCCTGGGCACTTGTGGAATGGATGAGGTGCACTTCAGGGAATCGAGACATCTCGTCGACAATCACCAGCATGTATTTGCCATTTGGCAAGGGCCCGAACATGTCAATGGCTACTTCGTCCCATACTTGCAGGGGCATTGCAGAAGTTTTGAGTGGCTCTGGGAATGTGCGTGGGGCCACTGGTTGGCATGCAAGGCACATTCCTAGTAGTTGTTCCACCTTTTCATCCATTAAGGGAAACCGCACTTTGGTCATGAGTTGTCATTTGGTCGACACTATTCCCCTGTGTCCTGCGTGTGCCAGAGCTAGCACTTGTTCCTGGAGACTAGACGGAATGACTATTCTGTTTTCTTTTAGTAGTAGGCGATGTTGATAGTGTATGTCTGATGAGTTTGAAAGTGCGGAAGCGTTGTTCTTCACTTGCCGATAATGTTTGTCCACTATTTTGCTTGTGCCATTGATCAGACCTCAGGCACTCTTGTATTGTTAGAAGTAGGTGGTATTTTTGCATGGCTTCTTGCAGTTGAGCTGTTGTGATGGATTTGGGGAGCGCACTGCTTATCAAGTAGTTTAAGTATTGATTGGCCTTGGTTGACTGACGTAGCGGGTGTCTGGATAGAAAATCTGCCGGGCTGTTGTCCTTTCCAGGATGATGTATGATTCTGAAGGAATACTCCTGTAGCCTTAATCGACACCTGGGGATGTGTGGGGGCATCTTGGCAGTTGGTTTGCCATATATGGTGGTGAGGGCCTGGTGGTCTGTGATGATAGTGAATGGGCGTCCATACAGAAATAGGTGGTAGTGTTCACATGCCCATACAACAGCCAGGCTTTCCTTTACGGGTTGAGAATATGCGCACTCTGTGGCTGACAGACTGTGGCTTGCATATACCACAATACGTCTAGGGGAGTCTGGTGATGCGCCTGGCTTAGATTGTGCTAGTATCGCCCCCAGCCCTACTGGGCTGGCGTCTACTGTCAGCTCAGTTTTAAGATCAGGATCATAGTAGGCCATGCACAATGCTGATGCAATGCGCCTTTTGATTTCCTGGAAGGCTTTGTAAATGGCTACAAGGACAAGGCAGAGGTCTCCGTCAAACGCACCAGTAAGTGGGTTTAACAATCATTTATTTTCATCAAGACAAAATCTTCTGCGGAAGGGCCGACTATGGACATCATCATAGGGATGCTGTCTGTGTGAGCTACTAGCATTACAGAGTCGATACAATTTATAGGAAAATGCTAACATTCAGTTCTATGGCTGGCAAGAAAATGAGACACTTCCAGACATACAATTTCCTGCCAGAACACGTTTGGCTGTAATCCCAGACATTGCTGTGAGAAACACAAAGGCCAGACATTCTAAAAGCTATTCATTCATATTTCTTATCAGGGCATGTCAAAACATGGGCAGGATGCAGATGTGGCCTTGGCACGCATGGACGTGCAAAACAATCATCTCATCAAATTTGATACAGTGGGGAATCTTACCAAACAACGTACATCTTGCTGAGACAACAATAATAATTTCCTTTTATAGACTTTTAAACAAAAGCAGGTCATACATTTTGCAGGGCGACGCATGAGTGTCAGACAAAAACTCCCCTTCAGAAAACATTCCCGGAAACAACAAATGCCAAATGTAGATGGGTTTATGCTTAATTTTTCAGGATAGAACGCAGATGTTGAACAATCATTATTCCTCAAAGGGGCTCATGGGTCACTAAACACATGCTGCAGGAAGAACTCGAAGGCCGCATATTATGGGAAGGGAAGCAAAGGAAACCTACCAGATGCTGTTATGTATGCATTTACAGGAAAGGCAAATGGAGGGACAATCCTAAATCTATGAGTAATGTGCGCTTAAGGCAAAACCTAGGGCTCGTGTGCAAACACAAAAAGCCATCATTTTAGGACAAACAAAATGCTATAATGTGAACAAGATTTTAGTCTTGCTGAAGCAAACTAACATGGCAGCTCAGGAGAAATTATTTCTGCATTTACAAACGACCATTTTGCGTCAGCAAGACTATATCAGTAATAAACTTGGTGCGCCTAGTATTTATTCATTCCTCGACTGTTGTTTCACGGCTAGGTGAACCGCCGATAGAGAGATTTCTTCTTGAATTGCCCAAAACCAGAGCTGCATTGCCTTTCTGCACAGCGGCAGTGACCCTGGTTTTCTTAGGTGTTGGTACTTCAACAGGTGCTGTTTTTCTGATAGGTACTGGACAGAGCCCAACTGCGGCTCTCTGCTGGTTTATTTGTCCATTATACGTCACATATTTCGGCGTAAATGTTCCACTCATTTTATTTTCATTGTCAGAAACATCAATGTTTTGTAACCCTTCTATGGCCTCCTCTAATTTTATCATCTCATTGGTTGCCATAACATTAGTGGGTTTGGGCGCCAGCGCCTCCATCATTTTCTTGCAACAATCTCCTATGACAGATACACATAAGGGAAAGCACTGAATGCAACAGCAGCAAGCAGCTATCAATCCTCCTATGACAAGAAGAGGGGTAAGAAGCTTCCAGCCCCAATTCTGTAATAATTCCCAGAACCAGGACTTCCCATCTCCGGGCCCAAATTCAGAATGCATTTGAGCTGCCATTTTATACATTTAATCGATCCCTTTAAAGATGTCAGTGCTATAATCAGGTGTAAAGGTGCAACAAGATGTTCCAATTATTTTACAAGCTCCTCCTACCTCTGCCAGCATTGTATCCAATACCAGACCATTTTGTAATGCGACCATTCGAACTGCCTGTATTTCTTTAGTAATGTTAGTTAGTATTTTGGTGGTCATATTGAGTTCTTTTTCCACTAATCTAGCCAAATGTCTAATGCTCAGGGAATTCATAATTATTCCCATCGGCATCATTATACCCTTTAAAAAAATCAAAAAAATTCGCCCCAGGTGGTGTCTTCATCATCAAAAACACCTCTTTTCCTTCACCCGTAATTCTCCATATTGATTTTTATTCTTTTTGTTTCTTGTCTCAAGTTCACTGCCTCCATTGGTTTATAATGCAATCCTAGCAATATATAACCAACAGTACATCTACCTTTCCAATAGCGGGGCAACCAGATAAAGGCTTCATTTCCACAAATAAACATTGTCCCCTTTGGAGGAATGAAGGGTGATGGCGCCACATTCATATCTACCATAATCTTGACAGCTGTGTCGACCCATAAAAATGGCTTTGTCGTGCGTTTGGTTTCGTTGTTAACAAAAGGGGGCTTTTCGAACTATATAATGTACAGGGATTGGGAGGGGCAATTGTTCGTCCCTTTGTCGTCCTGTAAGAAAAAGAAGTGGATTTATGTCTATTTCTTTGCTTGGGCAAGAAGTGGATTTTTTTAGATACAGGGTCGCCTTAGGTGTTAGGGTAACGTTATTGGAGGGAAGCAAGATGAAATCTCGTAGGGGCACACGTTTTATTTGTAGCGGGAGTCACGTACCATTTGGGTCCGCTTTCATGGCTATGGGCAACATACGTGCATATGTATGATATGATATGATATGATAGGTTATTTATAAAGCGCTTAATACCCAGAGGTTTCTAAGCGCGGACCCAGGTATCGAACCTGTGGTGCTCCGTGTTGTCTTGTATTTTGTATTTTGTTTATTTGTAAAGCGCAAACCAGGCCCACGGGCAACCAGGCGCATAATCTTGCAAAGAATGTTACAGTAAACAGTAAATGTACAGTAAATTTACAAAACTACAGACAGAAGGTATAGATAGACATACCGTTAAATAAATGAGATCCAGATACAATAAGAGGTGTATATACACAAATTATATTACATGTGGCAGGCAGGTCTAAGATAGGCGCCTCACTGGACGTGAGAGAACAGCCACATTTTGTCATTGTTCCTGAAGGTTTGCAATGACGGTTCAGCTCTGAAGGGAGTGGGTAGAGTGCTCCATAGTTTGGAGGCTGAGACTGGAAAGCTCACGCCACCCGCTTTTTGGAGTTTGAATCTAGGCAGGGTGAGGCTGTGAGTTTGGGCCGATCTTGTGGGACGAGAGGATGTGTGGGGTGTGAAGTGGGAGGAGAGGTAGGGTGGGGCATTATTGTTCAGGCATTTGTGGGTCAAGGCTAGGGTCTTCAGGGCGATTCTTTGTTTTATCGGGAGCCAGTGTAGGTTAGATCTGACGGAGGAGATATGTGCACATCTCGGGATGTTTAAGGCTGCCCTTATGGCATTATTTTGGATGGTTTGCAATTTATTAAGGTTGGACTGACTAGTCCCAAGGTAGAGAGCGCTACAGTAGTCGATTTTGACCATAATCGGTGTTCTGGCGAGGGTGATGCAGTTGATGGGGTTTAGAAAGGGTCTGCAGGCGGTGATAAGTTTGCACGTATAGGCAGATGCCGACCTTACTGCATTAGTTTGTCTGTTCAATGAGAGCGTGGAATCAAGGTAGACGCCTAAAGTTTTGGTATCTTTAGAGACCTTGATATCATTGCCGTCAATGATGAAAGACTTGTAGGTTTGATCTAATTTGTTGAGACGATAGCTAGATCCTAGTAGTAAGAGCTCGGTCTTATCATCGTTAAGGCAGCATGTTGCCACTGAGCTATCCTCCCAAGATATATGTAACAGTTAGCCTTATTTAATATTTGGTTTGTATCATTCATCCATGTCAGGATGCTATTTGTGGGGTGCTTCTTCCGATACTCCTGATCTATATGGGGAATAGTTACTAGTTCTGGTGCTGGGGGCTGCCTTGTGACGGGTAACAGGTTACGAGCAACATAAATATCATGGTGTTGAAGGCACCAAAAGAATATAGCAGACCCCACTGCTATAAAAACACAAACAATTGATATAATGAGTTTCTCCTTTGGGGTCTATGCATACCTATCAACTTGTGGACGCGTTTGTCCTGCATCCTCGTTCCTCTCTCTCTTGTTAATATTATCCATTGTAACAACCTACTTTGTTCCCTCGCAAAGGGCTGATCCCAGATGGCTGAGTTCCGGAACTTGGCTGTCAAATGTCACACGTTACATACAGTATGTATTTACACAAGAAGTTTAAAATCCCTAACAATTACCCTAACGGTGCCGTCCGTTTATGCACTAGATCGCAAGGGTTGCACATTATAACCCGTCCTGCTGTCACTGCTTCTAGCACCTACCTTGACACGTCTCAGTGAGGCTACTTCCTTACCCTTGAGGGGCCATTGAGGCCACTTCATCTGTTTTTCAAGTGCCCTTGCTTGTTCCGACCCTTTACCAAGTCCTTTTCTCAGCCAGGTGTCAGAGTTCAAACATAGGCAATCAATGCTGTTTCCTAGAGTGTAGGTTGTACCTGGGGGAGTCTTCCGTTGGTTCTGCTGAGAAATGGTCCGTGTCTTTGGTTGGGGGGTGGAATATCTGAGGTGGTGCTTGTTTTATATGATTCGCATGTATCCAAGTTTTATGACCTGTGATTTTCACCACTGTCTGTGTTGCCAATAAGACCAGGTAAGGCCCTTTCCATCGGGCCTACAGGCAGTTGGTCTGATCAAAGCTCTTTACAATCACATACTCGCCTGGTTTGATAAAGTGTCCCTCTCCTTCTAGGGCCGATGGAGCTGCTTCTTTCACCTGTTGATGGATAATAGACAGTTTATGTGTGAGTTCAGCACATTACTCTCTCAACAATGGCTGCTCAATATCACCAATAGCTTTGGGCTTTGGGATGGACCATGCACTTGGAGGTCGGCCCATCACTATCTCGAATGGGGACAATTTGTGCGTCCCCTTTGGAGTAGTTTGCATGCTGAGCAATGCCAAAGGAAGTGCAACTGGCCATTTCAGATTTGTGGAGGCACAGATCTTGGCTAACTTATTTACCACGGAGTTGGCACGTTCAATAATCCCAGCTGAATTGGGGTGATATATTGAGTGGAATCTTTGATCAATCCCTAAGGCAGTACAGACATATCTGACAACCTGGCCCGTAAAATGTACTGAGGTACCCAATGTTTCAAAACGCATTTTGCTGTGGAAATAGCAGTGTTGTCTCTCAGGGGGTAGGCATCTGTCCAGCCAGAAAACCCACACCTCATCACAAAACAATATTTAAATCTGGCAACTGGCTCCATTTGTATAAAGTCCATATAGACCACCTCGAAGGGTTGCGTTGGGAGCCTGCTATGACCTGCTGGCACTTTTACAGATTTACCCACATTATGCTGGAGGCAGATGGCGCACTGTGCTGCCCACCTCCTGCAGTATGATCCAATTTTCCGGTTCTTCCATGCCTTGCTCAGAATGTCCTCCATTGCACTTGCATTAACATGGGCATTCCCATGTGCAATGTCTACTACCATGGGTAAATAACTGTCAGGAAGCAGCCATCCCATTTGAAGTTTATCCAACCACACACCCTTGGATGTTTGTTCATTGTTACTGTCCTTAGTCCATGCTTTAATTTCACAATCTGCTGCTTCTCTTTGAATGTCTCTTACTACTTCTTCAATGTCTCTTCATAGTTCACCATCCCCCTTCCCTTCCATATCCCTCTGCATCATGTTACATTCTGGAAGGGGCAATTTACAATGTTCTGCGGCATTTCCCTGACCCACAAAATCTACTATCTTTCTATGGGCAGAGCATTTCACTATAGCTACCTGAGCAGGTTCAGCCAATGCTGTTAATAATTTGCTTATCAAATTACCATGTTTTATTTTGGTACCATGTGAGGTGATAAACCCTCTTTCTTTCCATAGTTGGCCAAAATTAAAGGCCACTCCATGTGCATAGGCTGAATCCATATAGATGGTCACAGCTAAGTCCTTGCTCAGTTCCAGAGCCTTTGTCAATGCCCTTAATTCTGCAGCTTGTGCTGATAACTCATGTATACGCTCCATATGGACAATTTCATTTTCAGTTGTTACTGCATACCCGGCCACTGTTTCCCCACTTTCCAATTTGTAACATGAGCCATCACAAAATAGAACCCCATCACCTCCCTCCAAGGGAAGGTCACTCATGTCGACCCTACCTCGGGAATGTTCATAAGTGCGTATTAAACAATTGTGCATGTCTTGATCTCCCTCCTCACTTGGCAAGGGTAAGAGGGAAGCTGGGTTCAAAGTTTTACATCTCATAATAGTCACATTTGGTGCAAACAATGTCAGTTCATATTGGGTTAGGCTGGCTGCGGTTAAATGCTGAGTCTGAGTTCTATTGAGCAACAGATCCACAGCATGAGGTACTCTTACAATTATGGCAGTTCCCAACACTAAACCAGCACTTTGTTTAAGTGTTACCACTGCTGCAGCAACTGATCTCATACATGGGGGCAGTGCAGCTGCCACACTGTCCAAGGTGTCGGAAAAATAAGCACAAGGCCTTTGCCTTCCATTTTGTTCCTGCGTTAATACAGATAGGGCACAACCTTTCTCATGTATTAAAAGGGTAAATGGTTTGCTGTAATTGGGTGTCCCGAGCCCCGGGGCACTACACAAGGTGCTTTTTAGGGTGTCACAGGCCTCTCTCATTCCTTGTGTGCAAATAAAGGGTATCTGATCTTTTTCAGTTTTTAGACGTTGTAGCAGGGGCTTAGCCAGCAGCGAGAATTCAGGGATCCAATGACGGCAATACAAGGTGATACCTAGCAGGCGTCTCAACTCTTTAAAGGTACTAGGATAGGCCATTTCTTGAATTACCCGTACTCTTTCAGGTGACAATGATCGACCCTCTGCAGTGAGGACGTGTCCCAAATAATCGCCCTTTAGCTGTACATATTGCATTTTCTTAAGTGATACTTTGTGACCATGGTATGCCAAATGCTGTAACACAATCAATGTACCTTCCTTACAACTCAATTCCGTATCTTCACAAATAAGGATGTCATCCACATATTGGATGAGTATCACCCCAAGGGTTAACAAAATCTCATCCAATTGTTGTTTTAGTGCTTGACTAAAAATGCCGGGCTCTCTGTGTAACCTTAGGGTGCTCGGCAAAACCTGTATTGTCGCTGCACTAATACAAAGGAGAAAAGGTGTCTAGATTCTTCAGCTATGGGTATGGAGAAAAAGGCGTTTTTCAAATCCACTACACTAAAATAAGTGGCTCTGGGGGGACCATAGTGAGAATAATGTTCACACTGGGGACAACTTGATATCTGGGATCCACAACTTTGTTAATCCGTCTGAGGTCAATTATAAACCTGTACGGGGTCACTTCTTCTCCTTTTTTATGAACAGTAGCACCAGAGAGTTACATGGGCTGTCATCACACTCCTCAACAACCCCAAGCCGTATCAAGTCCTGTACAACCCTGACCAATGCTGCTTCCCCTTCTGGTGATAATCTATATTGTGGGGTCTGAGGCAGAGGGACCCCATGTTTCACCTTGATCACAAGAAGGGGTCTGTTCAGAACACCTACATCATTACTGCCGGCAGCCCAAAGCTTTTCAGGCAATACCTGTAACTCTGGTGGCAATGGTTCAGCCAGATAACAACCTCCAACTTTGGATTTACATATAGTCATGCAAACACCTGTTGGTGAACAATAAATAGTTGCATTGAAGGCTTTCAAAAGGTCCAATCCAAGGAGATTCTCAGGACACCTGTTGGTGAGTAACCATTTGTTTGTCAATTTCACTCTGCATATAGATGTCTCAATTTTCTGGGACACCGAAGTACATATGGGCTCCCCACCAAACCCTACAGAAACCGTGTTTTCACGTGATAGTGGAACTGAGGGGACAGTCTTGACATCAACCGAGCTGTTACCTGCTCCGGTTTCAATCAAGCATTTGACGGTAGGGCGCTGTCCTATTTGCAATTTAACATATGGTCCTTTCTGGTCCATACGAACAGACACGGCCTCCTCAGGTTCACAAGGGGTGTTTCAACTCATTGCTGCTGTATTATCTAAGAACATAACTCCACTCAATTAATCTTCCACAAATCCATTACTATTCACTCCAACCATTTGTCGCTGCGCGGCACCAGCTGAGAATACATTATTCTCGGGGTTTATAAACCTTCCTCGTCCTTGGGGTGCCCTGCAGGGAGTCCACCTCAACTTTTTCCTCTCCCAACCGCCTGTTGATCGCCCCGTGCCATTAATGTGGGACAATTGTTTTTCCAATGTCCCATCTGCCTATAAAGTGAGCACTGATCTATTCTTAGGGGCGTCCATTGTGGAGCGTTACCTGCTGGGTTTGTTACCTGGGGTCTCTGGTCCTTTGGTTTATTATAAGGTGCCTGTACCAATTGTTGCATTAACACTTTGTTTTTTAAGTTCCTGTCTGCCTGTCTTTTACCTTCTATTTCTTCCTCCTCCTACCGTTCGTAATATTTAGCCATCTCTAGGATCTGGGACTGAGTGCTTGCCTGCCAAGTACTTTTGCACAATTTAAGTGGTTTCTTAATTCCCTTACGCAAGCCCTTAACAAAGCCCATGGTGAAATATCTCTGACCCGTGGGGTCGCTAACAGACTGTCCACTGTGTGCCTTAAATGCACTTTCAAATTTCAAGAAATAGTCCCCAACTGTTTCTGAAGGGCCTTGTATAACAGCATCCTTTTTCTCAACATTCACGTCCACCTCTGGCAGTACCTCACTCAGTGCCTTTAATATTCTTATCCCTAAGGTTTTTAGGTAATCCGGAATGGGGTCAGTTGGTCACCGATCCCTAACTTGCCTTCCTAATGTGGCCCAGGCAATAGTTTGCCCAGGGTTATCCCGCAATCTAAAAGATTCCCATACATCAGCCAGGGTTACGGCAGCCATCACATGATCGATGTCCTGCAAAGTCAAGGTACACATTTTAAATAATGCTCTCAGCTCTCTGTAGAATCCTGCGGCATTAGTCCTAGGGTCTGGGGTGCTTTTTATTATACTAACAATTCTGCTCTAGTAAGGGGTACATAGACATATGTCTTAGTTACAACAGGGTCTTTGCTTGGGTCTGTACCTGCTGTAACAATGGGCGCACATTCCTTCAGGGGTCCCATCATTTGGATCCCTGGGAGAAATACTTCTAATAATTCTTTGAACAATCTGGTTGTCCTAAGGGGATTCTCTTTTTCCCAGTTACCGTCATAAGATTTTAACTCAACCTTACACTCTCGCACTTTCTTACAAACATCCTCCCGTTCACCCTCTTTACATTCCGATCCTAGCTTATCCAGGGGTCCATCCAGACACACCAATTGGGTAGCCGGGTTATTGGTAACAAATATTCCCATCCAGTAGTCTACCTTCCCTTCCTCATTATCATTAAGTATCCTTTTTATTAAAACATCAGCAATTACTTTAGCATCCCGAAGGGCCTGCTTTCTTCTTTCATTTTCCTGTTCCTCCCCATTACTTGGTCATTGTAGTCTTTCATAACTTTTGTTACCTGGTCAATTATTTGGGCGTATTTATCCCACAGGGCTGTCCGATCCCTCTCAGTGCTAAGGTCCTGATAAGGTTCATACAACCCCGAGTGCCACTGACACTTAGCCTCATTTCTCATCCACTGATTAACAAGGTCGCTATGTATTCTCATTACTTGTCGAAATTCCTTCTTTTGGCAGATGTATAACTTCTGCATTACCCCTGCGCCCGGGTTGTCAAACAACTCTTGTGCCATGTTTTCTAAATTGGCATATTCAATGGATGTCTGGTTAAGTTCCCTGTTTCCTTTTCCAGTACTACTTGGGTCCATAGTGCCGGTCTGGGTACAATATGGGGGTGGGAATGCAAAGCGGGGTGCAGAAGGGGCAGGAGGCGCAATGTTGTACTGGGATGTGACGGATATTGTTTGTCGCAAAAGATTCCCTGTTAATCTGATTTTGTCCTGATCAGCCTCGCTGTCAGGACTGATGGTTTCCTTACCTGTTTTCGGGAGGAGGGGGCACACACCCTTACTGTATTTTATTAATGCAGCCCGATCCTCTAAATCTAGCTGATGCTCAAACTCTTTGTTGTCTAATTCACAGGCCTTCTCCTGTATGGTTCATTCTTCCCATCCTTCTTATCTTGGGCCATTTTCTGCTTTATTGCTTCCGTTCGCCATTGGCAAACAACATCGTGTTGAGCGGGGCAGACCTTTTTCGTTAGCAATACTATTCTAAGTGTTCAATAATTTTTACATCAAAAGTTCCTGATTTCGGCCATTTGTACTGTATGGACCTTTTGGTATAGTCCTCCCAATTTTTACAAAACTGCACTGTTCCCAGCTCATAATTTGTTGACACGCAGTGCCTTCAGCAGGCGCATACATAGGTTCCTCATTCTTATTTCTAGCACATACATTTCCTATTAATAATATCCTTACAAAATCAAATAATACGTACCATAAAACTGATACCAATGTGGCTTACCATCCACCAATACAATTTCTGCAGATACAATCAACTCACCGCACTATTGGAGACCTCCGTCCTCTGTCTGATTCCTCAATTCCTCGACAGAGCAGCCTTGTCTCCCTCTTCCTGATCCCTGTCTTTAAACAAGGACAGCGCTGTTTGTGCATCAAAGGTGCAATAGATGTGGGGGGGCCCCAATGTCATTGTCTGAAGATGAGGTTCAGTGGAGGGCATGCGTCAATGCAAAGGGCTGCAACTGCGAAGCAAGCACAGGGACGCCAATTTGTAAATGGCTACAAGTACAAGGCAGAGGTCTCCGTCAAATAAACGCACCTGTAAGTGGGTTTAACAATCATTTATTTTCATCAAGACAAAGGCTTCCGTAGAAGGGCCGACTACAGGACATCATCAGAAGAATGCTGTCTGTGTTAGCTACTAGCATTACAGAGTCGATACAATTTATAGGAAAATGCAAACATTCAGTTTTATGGCTGGCAAAAAAACGAGACACTTCCAGACATACAATTTCCTGACAGAACACTTTTGGCTGTAATCGCAGACAGTGCGGTGAGAAACACAAAGGCCGGACATTCTAAAGTCTATTAATTCATATTTCTTATCAGGGCATGTCAAAACATGTGCAGGATGCAGATGTGGCCTTGGCACGCATAGACGTGCAAAACAAGCATCTCATCAAATTTGATACAGTGGGGAATCTTACCAAACAACGCACATCTTGCTGAGGCAACAATAATCATTTCCTTTTATAGACTTTTAAACAAAAGTAGGTCATACATTTTGCAGGGTGACGCATGAGTGTCAGACAAAAACTCCCCTTCACAAACATTCCAGGAAACAACAAATGCCAAATGTAGACGGGTTTATGCTTATGTTTTCAGGATAGATCGCAGATGTTGAACAATCATTATTCCTGAAAGGGACTCATGGGTCAGTAAACACATGCTGCAGGAAGGACTCGAAGGCCGCATATTATGGGAAGGGAAGCAAAGGAAACCTACCCGATGCTGTTATGTATGCATTAACAGGAAAGGCAAACGGAGGGACTTTCCGAAATCTATGAGTAATGTGCGCTCAAGGCAAAACCTAGGGCTCGTCTGCAGACACAAAAAGTCATTGGTTTAGGACGAACAAAATGATATAATGTGAACAAGGTTTTAGTCTTGCTGAAGCAAACCAACATGACAACTTCGAGAGAAATTATTTCTGCATTTACAGCTTCTTCACATTCACTTTACCAGTGGAATTCTTGCTGTTTTCCTGTGAGGGGTGTGCTTAATGATGCAAAGTCTTGGATGTAGCGCAAGCAGTAACTTGACATTCCCAGGAGTGAGCGTACTGCTGACACAGATGTGGGCGCAGGGGCCTCCACAAGAGCTTGAACCTTTTCAGGATCGGGTTTTAGGCCGTCGCTCGAAAATATAATGCTCCTGCAGACAGACTGGAAATGATTTTCACCACCGCACTTGTCTGCGTTGAGTGTGAGATGAGCATTTTCGAGGGCCATGCATACTCTCCTCAGGGTGTCATCATGTATTTCTTGGGTGGTGCCAAAGATTAAAATGTCATCACTATAATTCAAGCAATTTGGGATGTGCTTAATCACTTGGTGAATTTCATTTTGAAAGATTTTGGTCGCTGATGACACGCCGAAGCTGAGCCTTTTGTATCTAAATAATCTCAAGTGTGTTAAAAATGTGATGATGTATCTTGACGATGGGTGCAATTCCAGCTGGTGATAGCCCTAGTTTAAGTCTAATTTTGAAAACACTTTTGCCCCATGAAGTAAGTGCATTATATCGGTCATCCTGGGGGCAAGATGACGTTCTCATTCTATGGCTACATTTGGGGCCCTCATGTCTACGCAGATGCGAATACTGTCCTTCTTCTCCATTTTGGGCACAGGAACAATCGGGGATACCCACAGTGTTGGTCCTGATGCCGGTTCAATGATGTCTTGCAGCAGTAGGGATTGAATTTCGACGTGTCTCTGAATGTTGATGGGAATGCCCCTGTAGTGTTGAGCTGTCGGAAGAATGTGCAGGTTTATATGTAACTTGATCTGTTTGTCTTTTATTTTACACAAACCTTTGAAAAGAGCCAGAAACATTTTCTGTATCATGTCCTTCGGTCTGGTGGTGTATGCCGACATGATTTGATACATGATTGGAATGAGGCCCATTTGAATGGCTGACTTGAAGCTCAGTATGCTTCCCCCAGTACTTCTCCTTTTATGACGTAAATCTTGACTCTTTGGCTCTTGTCTTTGTATTGGCATGTCGCTGTGAACATTCCTCGACAGTTGAGGGGTTTGTTTAACCCGAAGGGGGAGATCAGTGTGTCTGCTTCTTTTAGCACCTTTTTTGTGGCGAAAGACTTGTAGGTGTCGTTGTTGATTACATTCGCAGTTGCACCTGTGTCAATCAGAAATTCTTGATTTTGTCCATTCAGTTGTAGTAGTAATCTAGCGCTATGCTGTTGCCAATGGCATGGACGTATCCTCTCTTCCAGTCTCCACTGGAGGAGGGTGAGTGTGATTCACGTCTTTGACGTGGTGAATCATCCAGATAGCTAATCTTCTTTCTTGAATTTCTTCTTTGGGAGTCATGCCTGCTCCTGTAATAACTGGAACTGTCTCTCCTTACCTCTCTCCATCTATCATTTCGTGGCGGCTCTCGTGAGGTGCTGTGAGAGTGGCGCCTGCTGGAGGTGGGTGATCGCTGCATGTGGGGTTGTGGGCTTTCCCGCTTTGAGCTGCGGCCATCTTGTCTCCAGGAGTCTCTGCTTGTTTCAGCTGATTGAAAGAGTTTGATGTTCCTGCAGAGAGACTGGAAATGATTTTCACACTGCACTTGTCAGAGTGATGTCCTATTGCTGGGCATGGACCAATATGAGGAAATTTTAATCCGCATCTATAGCATTTTTTTTTGTTCCGCTGTGTCTCCTGTCGTGCAAATGGGGCACACCGTCGCAGTTGAGGCAGATTGTGTGATCTTGGCAGTTGAGGCAGATTGTGTGATCTTGATGTTTCCTAGTGGTTCAGTTTGCAATGCTAGGGCAGAATCAGCTCTTGCTTTTCTGGAGGAGTTTCTTGCGGAAGGCAGGGGATTCGCAGCCAGCAATAGCCTGCGATTTGAGTGCTTCCTCTGTCGAATATCAATCAAAATCACAATATTTTGCCCGCTTTCTTAGTCTCATTACGAAGTTGTCCATGTTTTCACCACTTTCTTGCGTGGTGGTGTGGAAAATGTGTCTTTCGTAGTCTACATTTGTCAATGGTGCAAGGTAAGAGTTTAATGAGTCAATTATGCCTTGAAATATGACTGTGTTGGCTTCTGGCATTTCAAACACAATGGCCTCATTACGGGTCCGGCGGTAACTGAGGCGGTAAAACCGCCTGGTTACCTCCGTACTCGTATTACCATTCCACCTCTGTGATTCCCGGAATTACCAGGGCATTACAACCCCGGTGACCCGGGAATGGTGTAAATCCCCATTCCCATTGAGTCCCATAGGACTCAATGGGAATGGGGACAATGGAAACACCGGCACCATCTCGTGATAGTGCCGGTGTTTCCACGTCCGCCTGCAGGCGGGCGGTGGTAAACCCACCAGGTCAGACCTGGCGGGAACGCCACCTCCCGCCTGCAGGACTCGAGATCGGGCGGTCCAGCATTAACTGTGGTGGCTGGTTTACCGCCACTGTTATTTCCGGGCCGCCCGACCTGTAATGAGGCCCAATGCCTAGTACCACGGGACCCATTGAGTGCATTAGAATGCCCCGTAGTCGGCGTTCTTCTCGAATGCCTGATGCGTCAATGTTAATGTGCAATTCTTTGAGCCACCTGGCCCATCTAGGTGCCAGACTGCTGTTGTCTGAAATATAATATCGAAGTGCTGCATGGCTTGTAGTTGTAGTGATTCAGTGCCTTCATCTTCTCTCAGTGTGGGATGGAGCGATGTGGAGTTGGACTGTGGGCTCTGTATTCCACTGTCTACGTTGCTTTCAGAAATGGCCTTGCTGGTCCTCTCCTGTGCGGCCGTTCACTGACGCACTGGCGGTGGCCTTATTTACATTCCAGGCCCTGTGGGCTTGCAGTTCTGTGAGTGCACCTTGGGGTGGACTTGGCACTCAGTGGAGTGGCTGGTGCTGTATAGATTAGTCTCACTGATGTGGGCCAGACAGAAGTTGTTGGTAATATGAGGCAGCATTATAAATGGTAAATGTGTAAATGGTAAGCAAGTGTCATACGCGACACGTGTAACACGGAAAATGAAGCAAATTTCCTCTGTGGCGGTGCCGTTGGCTTTTGTTGTTGCTGCACTTCTTACTTGGATGCGCGGTGGTAGAAGGTGCCCACGTGGAGTTCGGGGCAGCACCGGCTTCAGAGGCCTCAGGCGCCGCAGCGTCTTTCACGCGGTCTGTGAGGCAGTTGCAATGCGGATGAAGTCCGGAGTGAAATGCTGCTTTAGATGGTCCTCGTCGCCATTGTTAGATCTTCAATCGGTATGAATTCTCCCTTGTGGGCCAACCCACTCAGCTGGACACACTCTGGATGCCCTCATACACTCTGACCTCTCTCTTTCTCCCCCCCACTAGTCACCCCTCTGTCCTGGTCTGACCATTCTCTCCTCTCCTCGCACTTTAGTCCCCTTGGTCCCCTGACCACCCCCCCGCAAGTCCCACCAACTTCATTTGATAACATCTGCCAGATGAAACCAGTGTCTGCGGCTGCCTTCGCTTCCACCTTCATCCCTTCATCCCCTCTGGCTCTTCCTCTGTCTCTGCCCTCAGCAACCTCCACCTTTTCATCACCAATACCCTTGACATTCTTGAAACATGCCTCTAAGCGTAACACCTAGTACAATACCAAAGTTGCAGCCCTGAAACATAAGTGCAGGGCAGCAGAACGGAAGTGGCAAACCTCAGGCTTATCCTCTGACAAACTGGCCTGCTGCCTGCTCCAAAGGCAATACAAACACTCCATCCGTGCCAAGAAAAGAACCCACATTCAGGCACAGGTTTCCGGTGCATCAAATAACATGGCTGAACTTTTCAAGATCTGCAGGGAATTAGCCAACCCCTCCTCGGTCTCCTCCTCCCCTTCTCCCTCCCAGGCCCACTGCAATGCACTGGCCTCACACTTTGCCTACAAAACCCAGGACATCCTTATCACCCTTGCTTCACACCCTCACAACCCGTCCCACACCTCCTCACCTCCAAACCCCCTTCCCCCTCCCTCATTCTCCTCCTTCACTCCTGTCACACCTGAAGAGTTACCAGAGTTTTCCGTTCTATGAAGGCCTCTTCTAAGCAGGTTTCCCCCTGCTCATCCAGGACCATCAAGGATAACATCAACTCTCTTACCCCTGCTCTCGCTGATTTCTGCAATCACTCTTGTCACAGGATTTTTTCCCTCCTCCCTTGTGCGCCCACTCCTGGAAAAACCCTTCATCAGATCCTACCTGCCCTGCCAAATACTGCCCTATTGCCATCACCCCCTTCTTTGGAAACTGCTGGAGAAGTTGGTTTTGCCCCAACTCAACTCACACACTGAATTTGTTGGCGGTCTTCAAAACCATCAATCTGGATTCTGGGCATCCAGAGGCATGGAAACTGCTCTTCTGAACACCTGTGAAGAACTGCTCACATCTCTGCACTCCAACTCCCCAGCTGTTCTTATCCTTCTCGATCTCTCCTCTGCCTCTGACACAGTCAACCATTTCCTCCTCATACAAAGGCTCCACAATACCCTTGGTATCTCAGAACAGGCTCTTTAACATCTACCTTGCTGTGCTTGCACGCCTCATCTCCTCATTCTCTTCCAACTTCCAGTGTTACGCAGATTAGACAGCTCTTTTTCAAACTCCCTGCTGACCCTCTTGCACCCTCCAACAACCATGACTGCCTATCTGCTATTCAATCCTGGTGCACTGCCAACAAACTCTGCCTCAATGCCTGTAAAACTGAGATCCTTCCCATCGGGATCCCTGCTCCTTCCTTCTCCCCTTCACTCTGGCCTTCCTCTCTGGGCTCTCCCCCTGCACCCTCTTCTGAAGCCAGAAACCTTATAGTCATCTGCGACTCCTCTCTCTCCTTCCTCCCTCACACTCAGGACATTGCTAAGAAGTCCCACCTTCAGCTTTTCCTTCTCAAAGGAATTCTCCCTTTTCTCACTTTCCCCCAGAAGCTCAATGTGACAAGTGCTGGTTCTCGCTAGGCTTGACTATTGCAATAGCCTACTCCTAAATCGATCATCTTCCACTCTGCATCCCCTCCAACTAATCCAGAATAGGGCAGCAAGACTTATCCTTGGCCTTAAGCCCAGGGACCGCATCTCTCCTGCACTAGAAAGTCTTCACTGGCTCCTGGTGGCTGCACGGATTAAATTAAAATCCCTCTGCATCATCCGCAAGGCGGTCTTGGCCCGGGGTCCACACTATCTTCAACTTTATCTTTGCTTCCGGAACCGGCATTTCGAACACCGGGACGCGCTGGGAATGCCAAACATGTACGCCAAACAGCAATCTACATAGCGCCGCTGAATCTTCTGCTCACCTGGGCGACCGCTTCAACTGGGAACGCGGCACAACAGGCGCCTTTGCACATGACTGAACATTGTCAGCACCTGCAGTGGGACTGAAGTTCTACAGCCTCACACTAGGACCAACCTGACAAGAGAAGACATCATTGTCAAGGGCAGGTCCATCAAGGAAACAAGCTAGATCCAGCTTCTCTTTCAACTACAACAGCTTTACTACCCGTCAACTGTTCTAGCCCTGATGAAAGTGGTCCTTACCACTGAAACCGGTCGGCTCATCATAATACTGTACCTGTGCAGCCAAATCAAATGCAAGATGCCAGACTACAGATTGATCTCTCCAGGAAACAAATAATAGGACTGATCAAGGACTTTTTACTGTGTATACATGACACAGGGATTGAGATATCAAGTGCAAAATAAAAAGATCAAAAAAGAAACCGACACGAGGACCCCTGGTCCTTTTGCACAAACTATACCCACCCCCAAGCACGATGATCACAGTGGTCAATGTGCTACAACCAAAAACCAGGGAACTGTGGGACTTTTTAAAGCAAATCTGTCCCCTATGGAAACCAAATAAAGTCACAAATTGTTTCACCTAGAGGATAGTCCCCCATTTATGACACACAACAAAAACGTTTCTCAAAAATGCTCTCCTTTTCGCAAAGCATTAAATAAAGACTAACCAGATCCTAGTGTGGTACCAACATTTTCACTCACCCAGTGCCTTACCGCTTTTATGCTGGCCCGAGTTCTTTTCATTTTATTACAGAGTACCAGCAAGCCTAGCAAGCACCGGAACAGAAGAATGCAGAGGGAAACCAGCAGCCCAGATGCAATCTCACAAACCCTTGCATTCAATGAGTTGTGTACTTTACCAACCCACCAAGTACTCGCTGCAGCAAATGGAGGCAGCAGCATTGAATGTACTCTAAAGGAGGCATGGTATCACAAGTCTGTGTTATGCTCACCTGGTTCCCACAGGGGCGTCGATCGGACCCGGACAGCTGCGGTCTCCTCCAACGTGAAGCGTAGTGCAGAGATGACGGACTGGACTGGCCTGCCTAATCTCGTCTGCTTGACTCGTAGAAGTATTCTCCTGCAAGTGGAGAGAGGGATTTAGCCACCCGTGGATTCTAGTAATGGCACCCCACTAATCACCTCCGATATTCCCTCTCAGTAATCTCACCTTATGTTTTTGAATGATGAGCTCTCCATTCTGTGTGGAATGCAGGGGCGCGTAGATACCAGTTACTTCACTGGTTCGAAGGTGTTGGAAGAGTTCCGGTTGAATATTGACTCCGAGATTCCTGACAGGAACCCGTAAGTATAAAGTCCAAAGAGTTCAATATATCCGATGTTCACTCTTGTCCGATTCCCTTCTTGTATTGCAGCTGGTCCAAAAGAAGATTGTTTTGTGGCAGCTAATGGCGTTCAGCTAAGAGTCTGTATTACCTAACACTGTCCGGTAAAAGATGCGTGTATTTAACTTGTTTTCTCCCTCCTTACAGGTGCGGCGTAAGAAGTTGCGGGATGATAAAGAATAATTCCTCCAGTGGTAAATCAGGTAGGTCTATGGTGGTAAAAAGAGATTGTATTTGTTGGCTTTCTCTCGGCTCACCTTATATTTCTTTTATCTCCTAGGTGCTGGAGTTCGGCGAAGAAAATGATGGAGGCAGCGCCGAATTGAAAAATGCTGTGAGGACTGGTGAGTATGGCACGGTGCTGCAGATGGCGATGCGACGCGTGCAGAAATAATGCCCTTTCCAAGTTCGAAGACGTGATGGATCCGGAATCAGGTAAGGAAGTAAAATAATGTCCGTGTTCTAACCTTTCCTTCTTCTTTCTTCTTGTTCTAGGAGCTCTGGATTCGAGGCGGGCGTGGCTGAAGACTGGATGCTGACTGCAGACACGGTGAGCGTTACGCTGATGGATGCAGAATAACGCGAAGCATGTGCTGCTGTTCGGGCGTGGTTTAAATAGCCTTCAAAGTAGTCCCAGGTAAGAAGTCCCTCAGAACCACACCCGAGTAAAAAATAGTCCCTGATGCAAAGTACTCCCATTCAGGCCTCACATTGGCTTGACTTCATTGCAGCATGGTCTGCACGAGGTAAGTAATGTACATGAGCCTGGCACCTATGGCGCAAGGACTGATTTCCTCTATGAGCCTGGCGCCCATGGCGCCAGGACTGTACCCAGACAACCCCTAGCCGGAGCTGCTGGGCTTTTAGTAAGCACGTGGATGCCTGCTCCCGGGGCTGATGGGCTTGGTCCGGATGCCCGGGGGTAGGCATCATGACAGCCTGACACTGACACAAGAGTTACATGTTTCAAAACCTTTATTACTGCCCTAATTTTAACTTCTATTCTGCCCTACTGCTATGATGGGAGTAGTCTCTTCCATCAGATAATAAACAAAGCACAGTCCTAGTCAGTCTTTGTCAAACCAAAATGGCCTATACTAACAAAACTAAATCCCTTCCCTATTTTTTAGGTTGAAAAAGGGGAATGTGTATGCAAAGGAAAGTCAGTGTTACAACATAAGGGATCAAGATGGCTGAGTCATCTCTCCTCCCCACGATGGACAGCACGGAGTGAGGTGGCCCCTGTAAACAGGATGACACACTCTGGCTCAGGTGATCAGAAAAAGGCAGTCCAAAGCTTGGGTTGAGGCCCACTTGGCCTTCCACGTTAAAGTCACTTATTCCAGCTTTTCAAAATTTCTTTCACAGTTCAACAAAAGTTTACGTAGGTCTCCCTCAGCCGGGTTTGGACCTTTCAAACAAAAAGTACCTGATTCAACGTAGATCTCCCTTGGTCGGGCTCAGACCTCGCAATCACAGCACTTGCAGGGGTTCCCTTCCCCAAGCTTTATTCACATTTGTTAAGGGTTCTCTTCCCCTAACTTATTTCATATTCCAGGCCTCCCTCGGTCGAGCTCAGACCTTTCTCTGACGTCAAAGACTTTTGAATGTGCGAGGCTTTCACTATAGGCCTCCGCAGGACCACTTCAACTTTCACTTTCGCTCTCCCTTTAGGTTACTTGCCTCAGTGTCTCTTGGTCTTGGTAGTTCCATACGACAAGCACAAAAGTTCAAAGAAATCTTTCTCTTAAAGCATTCACCTTTCACTTGCTTTTCGCTGGGGTTATTCCTGACCATTGCACATTTCATAGTTCATTCACTTTGCCGATTTATAACAAGACATCAATCATTTCACTGAGACTTTCAAGTCGGCTACTACCTTTCGCCGGACCACTCCGCTACTCTTTATCACTGGCTTCACAGTTATCTGCAACTTAAAAGTTAATCACTGGTTAGCTTTCTTTCGTGTCTCATCAACATTCAAAACAATGGAGATGCCTAATTCTACCCTGGTCCCTCAGGCTGTAAACCAGTGAAACAATATACAATGTACCAGTGGGAGAGATAAATATCAACCTGTATTTCGAAATATTCAGTCAATAAATTCAATTTTATTGTGCCACACACATTTTTTTTTAAAACAATTATATAATGCAAAGTACATAATACAATTTATGCAATTTTGGAGAACTTTTTTTCCCATGTCTTTCAAAGATTTTATCAAAAAAGACCTGTTCTATTTCCAGGTTATTACTAAGACACCAAAGCTCACATTTCAAGGTACACTTTCACTCATTCATTCTCGTTCTCCATTCCATTCATACTTTCTATCTTCTCTCTCTAACCCTCCTTGGTTAGATATGACAGTTTCAGTATTATGATTTCTCCCTGGGTTCAAATCTGTTGCTTAATCAGCCCGTCTGTGTAGATGTTACTCTCACAGATTCAGAATGTCCACACTTTCCATGACCCCTAATCGGGTCTTCTTCGTGTAGCAACCCTCTTCAGGACGAAAACAAACAGCAACCCTTCTATGTGCTGTCTTTTACGGTAGGGTGAGCCATGGTCCCTAAAAAAACTATTAAAAAACACTCTCAGTTCTATATTGCCCCTCTCACTATTTCATAATATACTTAATATATATACACACTGACTCATGAATGGTCATAGTCTGACTCACCTGCACTTATAAATCGGTGCAGATTATTCAGATGCGGGTGTTAATCCATATTTCTATGTGGGTCCTTGTTTCCCAAAAATGGCACGACCTAGAAGGTTTCGATGCCACAGAATTTTTACTATTCAGCAAAGCATCTTAATCAGAAAAAATTATTAAAGCGGCTAATTTATATGAACCTACTGTATGTGTTCGTGCTCTGTGTGTGTGTGGCCACTGTGATGTGGACAATCCTCTCCTCCAGAGTTCTTAATCTTCCCTGGTTTCTTGCTACTGCCACTCTCAACTGGGTCTCATCCGGGGCCCTATGGGGAGGTGCAGTAAGCTCAAGTGAGTGTGTAGCATTTAATTTCGTTCAAACTCTCTAGACAGAGAGTCAAAATCATCCATAGCATGTTCCTGTTTTCAACATGCCTAATATCGATTCATTTTCTGAGAATCAAGATTCTAAAAATATGTACCACTGTGTCACTATATTAATTTTCACAAGTTCTGTTACAATTCTTTAGCACACTCATGATTGCATGACACCTATGTAGGAGCAGCAAGCACTCTCGCGATTTGAACGTGATGTACATCGGTCTAGAGATCTGCATTACTACGTGCGGTCTAGTCTCGCCTTCTTACATGCCGAGGCCTGCGGGGGACGCAAATGTCACACTCACCTTTTTCTTTTTTATTATTCTCATCGGGCGCGCTGATTCCACCTCATCTCACGGTCACTCAGTGCCCACACTGCTGCAATCATTAGCTTTATTTACTTCCGGTTTCGGTCATGATCAAAGGACACAAAGGAAGGACTAATGCGTCTTTTACACCAGAATGGTCATAGATAGAGGACTATTTCTTCTCCATGCCCCGTATTTCATATTGTGTTCCATAATGCCTCCTCGGGCATGAAAAGTTTATCATTTATTGTCCATGGCACTATCGAGTGCTGGGTGTGTTCTTTCATCCTAATCTTAATTGAAACACATCTAGTTAGGACTTTTGCTATGGTCAAGGAAGGCTCTTTTTTGCCTATCGCTCATGTTCCTTCATCATGTTACGTTACACATTAGATCATATGCACTATTTCTTCTCCGCTATTTCATGATGGATAATTGTCACTGGACGACATTGAATTGGTGATCCATGAAAACCTTTTTGTTACCACATTATTTTAAGTAAACAAACTTATAATGGAGAACCAGTGGTGGAAATCACCCACTTCTGGTCGTCTAGGGAGGGGTCCATATTACTCAACCCTCCTCATCTGTCACGGTCACAGCTATTCATTTCTGAGCAATTGGATTGTTCCATTCTACAGCCACATTGAGCCCTTGTTTTACTGTATAAAGAGTGTAAATTAAGAGTGTAAATCCATTTTTCTTCAATTTCATGGAGAATGGAGGCAACGGTTCCCCCCCCAATGGGAGCTTTTACCTGCTGGCGAACAAACCACCCAAGATCTGTGTCGCAACCTTCATTTGTAAGATACACTGTTGCGGCTTCAATCTTTCCTTCACACAAGCTGGCCTTCAATGTCTTTCACTAACTCACCGGTTGTGCGCGTTTCTTTCTAGTCTCTGCGGCTTTGCTTCACGAGTCAAGGTTAGTACCACAGGCTTGGCCTCTGCTCCCCAACTCTGTTGTTCACCTGGGAGAGTTGCTGGCATCCTTGAAACACAATGCAGGTTTGTTCTCATCTGCGATTTGTCTTTCTCTGTATTTTCTTCACGGCTTCCCGGGGGCAATGACCTCCAGCAGGGATCTTTAGGGTTTCTCTACCCTTTGCTCTAGTCCCTCGATTGGTCATCCTGCACCAGTGGGTTTTCCTTCGCCCCAGACGATTTGCTCCTTCTCGTGTTCCACCTTGCTCAAAGTGTGTCTCTATGGTCTGCCTTGTATCTGTGTGGGGAGAGCTAATGGGTATCAGATGTATGTGGTTAAAGTCAAGTGCCTGACTTTGCCTGACCTTATTAGTGGGACATGTCCAATGAGATATGTAAGTGTTAGCCTTTCTACCATGGGTCGCCCTCTTCCTCTGCCCAGTGTTTGTGTAGAAAGGGGTTGGGGGGAGTTGGGACATTGGAGAATCCCATAAAATAGGATGCGTTGTGGGCACGGGAAAGGGGGGAATACTGAGTCTCACCATCGGTTGCCTTACCCCCACTCCCCAAAGACCCCCCACCCAGGTGATCCTCCCGCACTGGTCCACCTCCAGGGTCTGGATCCAAAGGCGATGGGCGTGCCCTTGCCACCTGAGAGAGAGGTCCCCAGGAACTTGTAAGTGAGACACCCTTTGGTTTCTCACACTGCACCGAACCACACAGAGGCCAAAGACAAAGTCGAGTCCCACACGATAAAAAAGGTCTGGGGGATAACAGCAGTTTATAAAGGCTTACCTTGTAAAGCCCCATCTCCAGGGGAAAGAGCAGACACAGATTGGCCCTTTGTGTTAGATGATATGGCAGACCAATAAAAAGGTGGCAGGGTGGCCAGAAACAGAAAAGGAATATAAAAGAGCAGTACATGGAAGACAGGGTGAAAGGCATTTGGGTGAAGTTTGGTGGAGTGGAGGTAGACAGAGCAATCAGACGGATGATTGGTGGAGCACAGTGCTGGGTAGCTTGTGGTGGTGCAGGAGATTGCTACAGGTGAGGTACTGATAGTGAAAGAGAGTGGGTGGTACCAGATAGTGAGAGTGAGACAGTGAATGAGTGAACGCCCTTGAGAGTGAGAGTAACAAGAGAGTGAGTGGTTGTTGGGAAAGAGGGTGAGTGAAAGGAGAGAAAAAACAAGTGAATAAAGGAGATTCAAAAACATGGAAGTACAGAGGACAGTGGAGCAGAGAGGAGGATGGGGGAAGTGAGGGAGAGAAGAAAGGAGAGAGAGAGAGAGAGAGAGGGAAGATGAGACAGTGTGTGACCATCAAAGGGTGGGAAAAGCAAAGTATGGGAAGAGAGAGTGTGACCATCGGAGGGAGAGAAGAGGAGAGAGAGAGGAGAAGGGGTGAGGCCGGGATAGAAAGAGGAGAGAAGAGTAACCGAAAAGATCAGAGACAGGAGAGAAAGGGAGCAGGTCGAGGAAGAGAGCAAAAGGAGCAGGCTGCCTGTTCTCGACACAATAGAACACCTTGCCATTTATATTAAAACCTGGGAAAACAACATTCAAGTTATTGAACCCTTAGTAAGTCTAGGGGGTAGAAAAGGCTTAGGCCTTTAGGCCCTCATCACAGCTAAACTGAATAAACAGCAGGTGTTACCAATCTAGTCTGAAGTGAACTTGGAGTTAGGGAAGACTGGGTGGAGGGGGCCCAAAGGAGGTTGAAAGGGGGATGGCCATTAGAGTGCCCACTGGTGAAACAAACAACTAAAATGACAAACCATTTGAGTTGTGTTAAAAAAAGACCCTTAAACCATATTGAGTCTGGGAGTTTGTAAAGCCAGTCGTGACAAGATACGACACAACTTTTTCAATGCCACAGTAAAATGTGGACTACCTTGCCAAGGGCTTCGTTTTGCCACAGGGTCCCTGGAGGAAAAAGGTGCACAGTGCAGCTGCAAATACCATCAGTTAAAGGTCCAGTGGAGTATCTGGGCCCCAAATCTCTTTTCAGTGCTCTTTCAATTTATCTTGTGAACTGACCGGTTAGTTTGTTATGGAATACGTGATGGTATGTATGGTTCAGAGAAACATTACACATTTTGTGGTGTGATCCATCAGTTTCTGTGTGTTTGAAACTTGACAGGTGTGAAGCGCACCGCAACACAAGAAAATAAAGCAGCACATTACCTAGACACCAGTGCTTCATCAATAGTCTCGCTCCAAGATATAGCACCTCCACGTGGTTGCTTCCACAAACAAAAGAGTAACTGACATAATCCAAAATGACCAACCTGTTGTTATCTGATCTTCCCCGGTCATGGGACATGGGCCAGAAAGCAGAGCCTGATGGTAAAAGAGACAGTGCTAAATAGAATTCAAAGGAGAAGGAAGTTCCCTACAGATCAGAGGAGGGGTATAATAGAAGCAAGATTGTTGGAAGGCAGGCTGCTGCCATCTGGGGCAGGAGGAAGAAGCATTAAGCTGATTTATGGAGAAGCAGAGACAGCTGTATACTTGCCAGGTGGGGAGACTGAGCTGAAGGTACCACCCAAGAAGTGGCTAGAACATGAAGGGCACTGAGAAACGTGGAAAACACCTAAACCCTGAGCAGCTCCCCAGAATTGCCTAGAACCTTGGAGTAGTGTTGGAAGAGAAAACATTCAAAGTGGGCACGGAGAATGAAGACAAAGTGCCTACAACCTGAGACATCCGACGGTTGAAAGACAACCTGAGTGGGGCATTGAGACAGATGACTAATCCGAAACTGATAATGGTGGTTGGTATTGTGGTTGTCAGAACCAGATGTTGTTGAGGATCCACAGGGGCTACTGGCCCCACAAAGGCATAGACTTACCCAATAGCTCTTCGCCTAAGCAGATTCTTAAACTATGCTGCACACACACAGACCCAGGGGGAAAGGGGAATGGGGACAAAATAAATACAGCCACCCCCACCTTGCTTCTGGGGCTAAAACACAAAAGGGGAAAGTCCATTAATAATTAGCTTTAAATTCTACTCCTTAATCCCTGCCATTTCCTGAGATCCCCATTCACCTGTGTTTTCTCTGCCAGATAGTCTGCAGATGTGGAATGGGGCTTTTCTGGTTTGCTGGAAGACTAGACGTCTGTAATGATGATGTTTTCTCAAGTTCCTTTGGGCACTCATAGTATGACTCAAATGTGCTTCCTTTTTATCACCCATTTGACGTCTGTTGAATTCCAGTTGCTGAAATTCCACATGGCTTTGACTCTAACCCCCTAAAAAGATTCTCATCAAATTCCTACCCTAAGCACCTAACTGGAACCTAGCTACTCTGTCCGCAACATTTGTGGTAGTAAATGGAACCAGAGATGGTTTCCCTAAAGCAAACTGAAGCTGAAAAATTGCGAACTCCACTACTACTTTCTTGTTTCAAATGTAAACATTTAGTGAGATTTTAAAGTTAAGTGGAAGGTAGCAGGAAAAGATAGCATTTTATTTTATGATTTCTGCCTCTTACTTGCTACCACGATAAGAGGTGGGGAGGGGCCTGTGGGATACAGGTAATCAACTGCACACCTGTGCGTTTGCACTTGAAAAATGGGGAGCGCCAGTAATTGAGTGCCCAGGGGGGCCACCAGTGACTGTGGGCCACCTTGGAGGTGGTAGGGCTCACAGGCACTCAACTGCTTAGTAAAGGATCCCTCGCATGATCACGCATGAGGGTCCTTCACTAATTATTTTTTCCTTTCATTTTAAGGATCCCTGCCATGGCTTCTCACACCAGGGATCCTTTACCTTTTCATTTTTGTTTATATCCCTCGCAAAGGGGATTACATTAAATATATAGGTTATATGTTCTCTAAACCCCAACCGTAAATATTATTTGGAACACTGTGCACTCCAAAGCAATAATGGCTAATTCTCAAATGAAAAAGACGAACACGTTTTGGTTGCTTTTCAGTTTTACCTATATTAATGTTTTATAAAACTACAATAATTCCATCCCTTTTATATGGTGTGGACATCTTTCTGAAATGTAATGAAGTCTTCTGAAACAAATTAGGGGGTCTGATCTGGAGACAAACTTTGCCCTGCCAAACTGCTTACCGATTGCAGTGTTGTGCTTTGAGCTCGGCCTGATGTTTTGGCTTCTACAGTGCAATGTAAATCTGTAATGCTTTTCAGAAAGATTCATTTTCTCTCCTCAATCTTTGTTTTGTGATTTTAAAATGGACTGGGAGGATGGTAAATGCCTTTTATTCAATAATTGGTGCTCCAATTCCATAGGAATGATCGGAAAAGCAACAATGGACCTAGATTGGTGCCATACTAAGGACAGGATTGGCACCTATCACTTATACTGTACCCTTGCTGCTGAGGAGAAACCACAATCCATGATTTATGATTACTTAAATCAAATGTCCTTGTTATAAATGGAGAAATCTATATGCGATTCAGGTTAAATTTCCTTCCCACTCATGAGGTATTAAGTGCGAAGTCCAGGGACAAGGACTTCATTTCCTTCTGTCGGTTTTGCATAATTCCTTTGGAATTTGAAACCCTTTAAGCATATTTTTCTTGACTGTCCCATTAAACATGAGGCAAGCCATGTCGTTTTTGCACCGTTTCTTCAGGAGGACAATATCAGTACAATAAACAGCGTATTGCTCAAATCTGCACAGGCAGGCAAATCTAACCGACTTTGGAAAAAAATAGGTGATAAAGATCTTGGACATTCAAATTCTCGAATTGAAATATCCACAGGCTATTTTGATGTGCACTGTGCCACTACTCATTTTAAACATGAATTCACATCTTGCTTCGATTGTGTTCTGTTTAATTTAGATTTTGAATTTTTAAAAAAAAAATATACAGTTGAATTGGTACATATGCAATTAATTTGGATCTGTACTATTCTGTATTACAAAATCTTTACATTGTAGTGATATTTTATTCTTACATTTTATATGTAAACAATTGTGGGTGTTAAGGTTTATTTAAATTACTGACAATTAAAAATATAAATATATTATTGAATAACATGGTGCTAAAAATGCAGCCTAAAATGGTGCAGATTTTCAAAGTTGACCTATTTCAACTCAGAGCCCTCGGCCCCCACTTGTGAGAAACTTTCTACAACAACTCTTTGAAAAACAAATATAAGTTGGACTGTTGCAATGGGGTTGGAGAAATTATTTTCGGAACTCAACAGATGCTCAACCTAACGGTCGGCTTGCCAGATGATCAATATAAGGCCTATTGAAACATTCTATCCATCATTGTCAGAGACCATCCATGCGTCCCGGAGCATAGAGTCTGAGAACATTGGTTTAGTTGAGTTGGCATATTTCTGTCGGAATTTACAACACACAAACGAATATCCTGTCAAAAACAACATGGAGTGGTTTTGCCCCACCACCATTGTTGACCACAAATATGAAAATTAAAGTCTTCCATTGTAGATAGGTAGTGTGTATTCAATAGGAGTGCCTGACTGTTAGGTAAGCCAATGTAAGGGTTGGGCCAATTATATAGTGGGACATAGCCTGGGATGGGAGGATAGCTCAGGGGCAACTCATGTGTCTTGGAAGCAAGACAACGCAGAGCAAAACCGGTTTGAATCCGGTCCCACACTTAGAGACTAGTCTCTGGTGTTAAGCATGTAATTAAAATGAATTAATTACCCTGAGAGTTCTGAAAACTTTAACAAGCAGTTTAAGTACAGAACCGTATATTCTGGCACTGGGAAGAGCTTCAGAGAAGAGGAACACCTGCCCCCACCCCTCTTTAGAGGAGTACTGAACCTGGATATCACCTGGAGGATTTGACCTTGTTCAAGAGGGATTGCAACCAACTTAACCGGAGGCAGTCCTAACTCCATGGAAGGGACCAAGGGGGGCTTGCTGACAGACTCGATTTGGAACACATGAAGGGTTTATGCGGGTTGCATTCAATTATATGTATATTCAAGTTGAGCATGACAACTCCCCAAATATAGTTACATACGTCCCCTGGAATTATTGCCCATTATTAGGACCTGGGGGACAAAGGAATTGGGGTGGTGATTGACACTATGGGGCGCCCTTTCCAAATAAAAGAATCCTAATATTTTGTATTCATTGCAACAGTACTTCCGATTATATTAGAAGCTTAGTGAGACTTGATTGCATAGAGAACACATGCCATCCCTGCACATAGGAGTAGA
Organism: Ambystoma mexicanum; assembly: GCF_040938575.1. Classification (NCBI taxonomy): domain Eukaryota; kingdom Metazoa; phylum Chordata; class Amphibia; order Caudata; family Ambystomatidae; genus Ambystoma; species Ambystoma mexicanum. The sequence continues at coordinate 885,157,621 of NC_090933.1, forward strand.
CAAATTAGTATTCATGGAAAGATAGTAGGATACTGTGGTTTGCTAGGGTGAGTCACATCTGAAGGCGATTATATTTAGAAAAGTGCATTCTCTGTCATGGGCACGCTGTAAAATAGGGAATAGTTCACTGTGCATAAATAAGTAATATTTAAAAAGTACTCTGAATGCTACCACAGTAATAGTCAACATTAGACCATGTTTCAAAGCATGTTCATACAATGGCCTTTTCAGGATAGGTTTGTTGATATATGTTCTGTTAAGCCCATTATTATTTTAAAATAAATTCGAAATTGAGAGCAAGTTAGGAGGAACATTTTTATTCCCAGAAAAATAGGTTGTATGTAAATCCCAGGCAATCCCTTATTTTGAAACTGCACAGGGGGCTCCTTTGTGGTACTAGAGGGGCCTATATTTGTTCAATACAATCTAAAACATTTTTACAGGTTGGGTGGGCAAACTTAAACTGCGTACATTTTTAATTAAATACATTACTTCCCTAACCCAAAAACCTGCAAAAGTCTAAGCAACTATAGTGTAAACTGTACACGCATGTAGTAGCCACAGCACCACATTTATATGGGAAGCAGGAAATGAGAGCCCTGCAACAGTTGTCAGATTCTTTAAGTGGTGGCATTTTGATTCATTTGCAAATGTGACTTTATATGTAATTTGGAGATGGTTTGTGAAGACATGGATTTTGATATATTGATTGACAAGCTGTAGAAGTGCAACTAAAATGTCTAGTATTATTCGGGATGTGTGATATATAACACACACACACACACACACACACACACACACACACACACACACACACACACACACACACACACACACACACACACACACACACACACGTTTGTGGCACAGTTTAAATCTATCAGCTGTAAGGAAGGCACCATGGCTTACAGCTGATGGATTTGAATTGTAGTCCTTCAGTGTTGGCAGAGTATACATGTCATGATCACACTGTGCTTTTACATTCATTTTTTTAAAAAATTGTAGCTTTTCTAACTTTGTGTATATTTCACCTGAAGAAGCACTGTGAGGTGTGGAATGCGTGGCATCTGTGGCAATTGTTTGATGTTTTCTCTGCCATATTTTAATATGGATTGAATAAATAATTTGTCTTCAACCAGCATCTTTACCAGTTTGACTGCCCAAGGTCTTTGCTGTGTTCGTGGGAGTCCCGTGTGCTTATAGACTGGTACCCCAAACCTGTTTTTGTGTTTATATTGGCAGGAGAGGCTCCTCCTGTTACTCGTGGCACCCGTTGCTAATGTAGGTTGAGCAACCCTTTTGCAGCATTGCTAGTTTTTGTGGTATATATATATATATAAAATAATCGACAACCGAAACGCTGGGCCGCCTACACAATGCTGCAGAGGCATCAAGAGAATACCCTGCCGGGGCGGAGGAATCCGAGGCAGAGCAGGACCGTCCTGGTTTCATTAGTGACACTGAGGAGACTTTTGATAGGGAACCTGAAGATTCCCAAGGGCCGGTCCCCAGCTCTGAACGGCAGCCATCACACTCTGCTATGGAGGCTTCCACTGGCGACAAGGCCAAACATACAACACATCCTCATGGGGCAAGCTTAGCGCATATTATTACAACTTGGGCAAAACAGAAGCACACTACTACAAACAAAACATTCAATGCCCACTTCTGCTGTTTTGATGCACTCGTCGAAAGGGATAAAGTCTTCGGTGGACCACGCAAACTAAGCAAGGTGTTCGGAGATGTAGCACTGCTGCGCCGAGCATCTCCGTCTCGGTGCATGTTCACAAAACGTTGCAAACGCTGAAAGTAACCAGTTCTGCACTAAAAAATACTACACCTATGCCTAAAAACAAAACACTGACACCGAAACAGACAGTTTTGATGCCAGTTGAAACCTAAAAATCAGGCTATACAGGTAGTTCCCCCTTAAAGGTCACACTAAAAAATAGAAAACCGGCTCCTCAGAGTAAAGTGGAAGAGGTGGTCTTTCCATTGCAGGCCTCACCTTCTAGTGGTGCTTAGTCAAAAGAAAGATTTGAAACGACCTTCCGTTTATGGAGTTTTTAGATAAGCATCCAATTAAACAAACATATTGTACAGGAGGAGGAGGTACCACCAAAAAAAGCAAGGGTAGAACCCCAATAGGAAGAGTCCATAATTGAACAATATTAAGAAAGTTTTGCTGAGAAAGAGCCAGGCACTGAGCCTGATGAATTTACTGTTCCAGTCCCAGATATTATGGAGGAGACCATATGTCATCATCAACCATAGATGACCACATTCTATACAAACAACCTCCTTAAAAAGGCAGCTGAATATTTATAAATTGAAACCAACGAGCCTGAAGAAGACACAGAATTTGTAGATTATTTTCTCAATGAGAAAAAGCAAATGGGACAGTATATTATTCTGATACAATCTGTCAAAAAGAGATGAGTCCTACCCATACAGTTACAACATGCAGGGACTCGAATCGAACCAACTACCACACGCAAGACAAAACGCACACAGACGCCAGTTCCTCCTGGTTCCGAACCTATCCTATCATGCTATCCTCACTAACATACCCCGCCCTCTTCTCTTGCAGAGCCACGTGAGCGTCTGGAGACTGACCTCAGGCGGTAGCAGTGGACGGTATAAAACATAACATAATATTATATACCCCAGTGGCGCAACACCACTGAGGTGAGCGGGCTTCAGCCCCTCGCTCCCAGTCCCACCACCCCTCGCCCCCAAATTGTGGGCTATGTTGAATCAACCTGGCTGATCTACAGAGCCGTGGCCGGACACAAAAGGACACAGACATGTACCAGCGCCTGGTCTTCGCTGTTAACAAAGTCCATGAAATTACTAACGTAAAGCATTTCATTGTTAGCACCTGTATTCATATGCACACATTTTTAGGCAATTGAAATCTTAATGTGGGGTTAGAACTTGCATGTCAGTGGAGTGATTGAAACGTAGAGAGGAGACAGGAGACTGCTCATTCTCACAGCAGTCCTTAAGTGGGTGCTTTCAGGCTTAAAAGGAGAGAGTTAACTGCTTGTAACATTGAAGCTGTCCTAGAATAGTCGCATTAGAATGCGTAAAGAAGTGAAATGCCCCAAACAAAGTTTGCCCCTACCGCACTCTCCTAACATTTAAAGGGTTAGGCCCTGACATACTTTGCTTTAACTAATCAAGATAAACTTTGTGTGGTAACATTTTTAAAACAGTATGAACGAGCAACAGCCGATCTCAGGGTCACATACAAATCACTGCTATTTATTTCTTCTGAGAAACTGGTTGCACCAGTGTCTTCTCCTACGCTTGCCAAGTGGGTCAGATGGGTTAGGTCTTTAGCCGGCCTTGATGATTCTATATTTGGGGCTCATTTCTCCAGAGGGGCCATGGCATCTAAGACTTACCTGGCAAGGGATTCCCTTCAGAAGATTTTAAGGTCTGCTAATTGGTCGTGGGATTCCACTTTGAAGGCGTTTTGTTTTAAGCGGCTGTGCTTGTTTCGCAGTCGGTGGTCAATGCACTTTGAACGTGCAAAATCGTATCCTCCATGTCTTTACCTAAAATGTTGACCTTTATTTCTTAAACAGAGACATACATATCGAATTAAAACAAAATTGCACATATGAGATTATAGAATTACTTTGACACATTCAATCAATTCTTCCGACATGGGTATACACTTGTGTACATGTTCAATGAGCACCGAATTGTTAATTCCCATGGGGTCTTGGTCCCTTTTTACCCACTTCCCCTCCATGATCAGCACCGGCCAAATATACTCTGAAAGGATTCCATACGTCTTTGGGTCTATAATCAATGTAATCATGGGCTCATAATATTCCTCTCTTTCATTGGCATATATTCAGTCTCTCAGCTACTCCTCACTATTAGCAGCAAGTCTTTATTTTCAATGTTTTAAGATACATTTCTTTGCAATAACGCAAACTATGTTAAAAGAATTGGCGTGTAACTATCAACACTTTACCAATGTCCCCCAGTAAGTATTTGAGTGGTGTCATTGTTGGCAGGATATCAATATGTCACCCAACATTACAGCAATCTCCTGCCAAATAATAAAATCAGTGGACATTCCATAAACATATGAAAAGAATTTGTCATTACTTTAGCACATTTACCACAGTCGCCACCCACTCCAGGAGATAATTTAGGCAATTTGGATGGGGTGTAATACAACTGGTCCAGCACCTTAAACTGTATTAGAACACCTTCTGGTGTTTCCGTAAAGCTGCATTCCCTTGCCTGTTAAAACTAGAAATAACTGCTCACAGTTGCAGTTACTTTCCCCATTTAAATACTCCACCCCTCACTGCTAATTGCCAACCACAACCCTATAAAAAAGCCACAACCAGGAAAACGCCTTTAGTATAGCAGCTTCTACTTTCAACTCCTACACTGTGTACATGTGTACTACAATGACACAGGTATCATTTAACCTCCTTGGCTCAATGAAGAAACAGAAGAAATATAGGAAACTATTAATATCCCAAAAAGACGTAATTGTCTTTCAGATGCTGATTAAATGTACTAGATGCAAAGCCAATACACAAACTGCAACCGAATGGTCCACCGATATATTCAAAACCTCTCTCCACTGGAACAAACTGCCGCCGAGCCTGAGAGTTGAACCCAACCTCCTCAGATTTCGAAAGCAATTGAAAACCTTTCTATTTAGATGAACTAAGCAACCCTGAGTAGTACCTGCGTCAACCTGTTCTTGGCATGCCAAGCGTCTTGTGTCCTGTTTTGTCCAGTCCATCTACTTTATGTATGTAATCGTCTTCATGTGGCGCCCCGATGCTTGCGGGCTTTCGGCGCCTTATAAACAAATAATTAAAAAATAAATAATAAAACCTGGCTAGCACAGTGTACACTATCCTCGCATTTAGAAGACCTTCCACTGCCAAGTGTGAACAACTTACTGCAGAAATGTTACGTAGGAAATTCATCAAGTTCTGAATATCAGCCTGCAAACCTAATTCCAATCTGTGCTGGCCTAAATAGAAATCTAAAAAACCCTCCATGTTCACGAAACGCGAACTTGGTGCATGGCGAAGACTTCCAGAGTGCCAACAATGTCTTCATATCCATTACAAAAAAGGCAGGACGTGAATGCAGAGATCAAACAACCCACAAGCCGTACATCACTCAAAATGATCTGCACACACAGGTGGAATCTTTAATACAGACCATCCCATAAATCTCCAATACAAAGTGTGGTATGATATCCAACTGCATTTTGCATGACGAGGTAGAGAAGGACAACGTTCCCTGCCAACTGATGCTTTCTGCATTTGAACAGACGAAACAGGCCGCAAATATTCCACAATAACATTCAATCCATGTTTAAATCCATGTGTCTGGTTCACCGAGCCTACTATGGTAAAGGAGCGGAGTACTTGCAGTCAAAATGTGTGCAATATATACCCTCCCACGCCGTCCGGTCTCAGTCCGCCTCTCTTGTTGTTCCACAGTTTAGGCGCACCCGCACTTGGGGGTCGCGCCTTCCCCATTGTGGCAGCCAGGGCCTGGAATGACCTTCCTCTCGAACTGCGGAAGATGGCAGATCACCCTGCTTTTTGGCGTAAACTGAAAAACTTGCTATTCTAACGCACTTCCTTGTTACTAAACTTTCAGGTTTCATCAGCGTCATGATGCCTTCGGGCGTACGTGCGCTTTATAAATCCTGCTAGCATAACATAACATTCAATGAACCTACAAAAAAAACATAAAACTACCAATCCATCACGGAAAAAAACGGGATGCCCTTAGTGGTGCAATGTATGAAGTTCCAGGTGAGGCGGACTGCCTCATTAAATCTTTACAATTGTATCTACAAAAACTTCCCCAAAAAGCACCATGTTTCTTTCAACTGGTTAAAAAAATGTCAATTGTTGAAGCCAAACTTAACTCCATCTGGTACACCTGCACACCACTAGGAAAAAACACACTTGGCTCACTGATGCAAACCATCAGTAAAAAAGCAAAATGAAGTACACAATCACTACTTGGCGTGACACCTGTGCAGATTTTAGCTAATGTAAGTCTGGAAGCTCGTCGGATAATGTCTGTTACTGGGCACAAAAATGAATCCTCAATCAAAAGCTAATAGACCCCACAATACTCAGAAAAAAAGAGAATGGTCTGGACTCTTACATTGTGGGGGAAAAGCAACCAACTAAGCATCAACCTCCCTTTGTACCACCACAGCTGACACAGATACTCCTACAACAACCAAAATAAAGGAAATATCCTGCACTGCCACAAAACACCGACAAACCAACTGGAAAAAGGTTACCAAATGAACTTCCAAACACATCATCTGTCCCTGATTCTCTAGCTACCACCTCAACCACAAATGTAAACAACACTGGAGTCAGCGGTCTTGTTCCACATGGCCAATATATAAACTGCACCCTTAATTTCCATGGCACCACACACTTCTACCTAAAATAGATGTTATTCTTTACAATACTACCCTTTTCATCCTTTAAGCCCTTTCCCAATAAAAATTAATTTCTGTACCATTTATTACTCATTTGTCTTTTTTCTAATTTAATAAAATACTATGGGTGTTCAAATAGCTTTATAAACACACAGCTCAGGTCGTACCGGGCGTTATGGTCCCTCACACCTCGTTAAAGGCCCTTGCTACGCTCGGGCCTTTAAGTCTGACTTCAGGGCCCATACCGCCCAGTACGGCCCTCGCTGCAGGTCTATAAAGATATATTTAACGGTATCTGGCATTCGTAGAAACCTCCTTAGTGGACATACAGAATCTTCTCCATTTTGTCATCATTCACTGTACATCCCAGATCACTCTCCCACTTCCCTCGTATCATGTTTTTGAATTTTTGATGAGCTTGAAATAATCTGTATAGTTTGGACACCATATGCCTAGCCTCATCTCCTGTTACGATCACTGTTATGCATTTGTGGGTTTCCACTTCATTCGTAAAAGAAGTCAACAAATTGCAAACCGCCGCCCTCATATGGTAGTATTGTAGCATCTTAATGGGACTACCCCCTTATTTATTGGTGAAGTCCTCCAATGACACAAATCGCTCTTCAGGAAACATGTCTCCCATTGTTAATTGTTCCACTGTATCCCAGGCCCTCCTAATTTCCATATCAAATGACGAGGTAATGGCAGGAAAATTTCCACAAAGGAACCGTTCTATTATAAGGGGTTGTTAACTCCAATCTACGGAATAGTCTTGACCAGGCATTTACAGAAGTGCTGACCGGATCAAAGGTGCAGGAGCCAATATACCGATCACTAGAGATGACTGACTTCAGGTCTGAAGGCGCTGCCTCATACTTTTCCAGTGGCAAGTGTACATCTTTAGACCCAGGGATATAAAAATGTCCAGCAAATTGTGCCAGAGTGGTTAAGTAATATAACTCAAAGTCAGGAGCCGCTAGTCCGCCCTTTTCATAAGGTTGTCATTTTATCCCAGCTGATCCTAGCCGCTCCCACACACCCAAAGGAATGACACAGCCGACTGCGAACATCATGTGCAAATTGTGGAAAAATTGCACTGATCCTTGGAAGGGCCGCTTGGTGGATGCAGGATACGCCTAGGGGCCACACAAGTGCACAGGGAGGGCTTCATCTTCCTGTTGGAGGTGGTTTCCTGGAGCTGTGTGCCTCGCAGTGGTAGGCGCGAACCTAACATGGCCACGGACATGCTCTCATGGTAGCGGCTCCTTGCGGGGCAGCCGTGGTGGAGGCCAACAGTGCAGGGGAGCCCTGCGAGGAGATCGGAGACAGTCCATGGGGGAGTCTGACCCCTCTGGGCTGGGCTGAGGCTTGTGGTGCCAGTCGGGCAGACAAGCCTGCCGGGAGATGCGGTGCTGGGGAGAAGCATGTAAGAAAGTGCGGGCTGCCCCCTGCCATGCAGAAGGACACAGTGGTCTCCAGCTACGGATCCCAGACGGGAAACCTGGAGCCCACACCGGAGGCTTCCTGAAGTGAGGATTGGTTGCTGGGACACGCACACGCTGCGGTGGGTGCTTGCTGGAGGGACATCAGGCACCAGAGGACTCGTCCAGGAGAGTGTGACCAGGCAGAGGAATCATTCAGTGGCTTTACGAGGCCAGCAGTAAGGGGGCTCCCCTCCCAGCCCTCTAGTCAAGGAGGTACAGGAGAGATAGGATCGAGAGCCCCAGGAGTCATTGGGGAGCTGTGACTGTTGCCTGGCGGGGCTGGAAGACAGCAGGGCACCACAGGGGCCTCCTGGAGACAGAGGTGAGTCAGCTGTGAGGGGCAGCTGGGGTGTGAGAAGGGGCAGGACAGTGTAGTAACACCAGAGTGAAGAGTGAAGGGGACAGCAAACCATCCCAGAGTCTGACAGGCAGAGACATTATAGTGTTTACCTCACTGGTCATTCCTCACACAGGGCAGTGGACCGGCAGTAAGGGCCAAATGCAGGGGAGGCCAGTGAACATCCCCAAGGAACAAGAGGGGGTCCTGCGGGGAGTTCTGAGTGGAGCCAGCCCAGTAAACAGAAATCTGGAAGAGGAGGGGAGTCAACCACTTGTGGTAATGAGGAAGGAGGTGAGGAGTCCAGTGTGGTGGAAATTGAGGAGAGGAATCTAGGGGCAGGTGAAAAGGCATGTGGGCCCCCCCCCCCGCTGGAGGACTGAACGGTCTGGAACTTCCTGGAAGGTAGGTATTGTGGCAGAGACTGGGGTCAGAAAGACCATGGTAAAGGGCCAACAAAGAATGGAAAAGTACACAGACCCCAAACACAAGCAGCCGAGAGCAGAGGGGAACCGCAGGAGAGTACAGGAGGGTCACATATAGAGGAAGGGGGATGTTGAGGGGATGAGGGGAGTATGGAAGAGGGTAGGTGGAGAGTTGTGGGACAAGTGAAGGGGGCTGAGTTTGAGGGTTTTTGGAACGGTTGTCCATGCGCTGCAGGAGAGAGGGAAAGCCACAGGGGTAGTTGGGGGTACTGTGGTCAAGGTGATGGGGTTACTGTTTATACAGGTGATGAGGATGGCACAGGAGCCTCTGGCTGGGGACATGGTTTAGACTGGGAAAGATATGCAGGGCAGGTTCATAATGGGGAGTGACTGCCTGGAGATCGGGCTGGGGAATGTTCGGGGTATGGGAAATCGGCTCAAGCATCAGTGAGTTGGGGGGGTCCCTTAGAAGGCATTGGATCCAAGTGGCATTGCTTCAAGAAACTCACATGGTCTGGAAAGATCTGGAAACACTAAAGAGAAATTTGGGGGTGGGTGGTGTGGTAGTGTGGACATCCTACTCGTCCCATGCAAGGGGGGTATTCAACTGGGTGGCACCAGGGGTTCCTTTGGAGGTAGAGAATGTCCTGGCGGACGAGATTGAGAGGATGGTGTTGCTTACGGGAGAAGTATGTGTGTGGTGAACTCATACATGCCGAACATAGATGATAGAAGCTATTTCCTGGCTGTGTTGGATTTGGCAGGTGAGTATAGGGAGGTCTTGTTCATATTGGAGTGGGACTATCTGTGGGACCTAGAATCAGATAGTACAGGGATATCAGGGCTGCGAGGGGTAGTCAAGGGCTTGGAGGAATTATGGCGGGAGACATTCAGGCAAGAACAGGGTTTTTTCTTTTTTTCGGGAGTACATGGTTCTCTTGTCTCAATTACATATTTGTGGGAATGGAGGACTTCCACTCCTTCGATGGAACTGAATATCTGGGGCACACCCTATCTAATCATTCCACTTTGGTAACGCAGCTGCGAAAATAACAGCAGCGGCGAACCCCAAGGTGGCTGTGGTGCTTGCAGGCTGCGGCTTTAGAGGACATAGGGTACAAGGGGATACTGAGGGAGGAGGAAGGGCTGTTTTTTTTTTGACCAACAAAGGGTCGGTAGAGACAGCAGGGTACCTCTGGGAGGCGGCATTTAAGTCTTCAATCAGGGGAATGTGCAATTCTTATGTAACGGGTATCAAGAGGGAACTACAGGAAGCAATGAAAAAGACTGAAGGGGGGTGATGGAATTTGAGAGGGGCCTGGCAGGAGGGTGGCGGAAGGGGAAACTGGTTTGGGCACTGACCGCTTATTGCACGGCTCTGGCTTCACTGTCAAAGTTTGAGAACAGCCGAAAGGATGTGCCGAATTACGGGGAGGGAGATAAGGCAGGGAGATTATTGGCTTGGCTGCTACATCGGTAGCTACGGAGGCACACTATCAGTCAAATCCGTGGGGGGACAGGGAAGCTGACCTTTACTCAGGAGGGTATTAATGAGGCCTTTTGATCTTTCTACCAGGATTTATATACTAGTGAGGTGGACGAGTTGTTAATGTTTGGTTCAGTTGCCGGTCCTGGCAGCAGAGCTCAGGGAAAAGCTTGAGGGGCCAATTGATGTGGCGGACATACAGGGGGCATTGCAGTCGATGAAAAGGGGTAGATCTCCGGGAAGTTAATGTTTCCCTGTAGAGTTTTATTGTGAATACGGGGATCTGGTAACCCCATGGCTCAAGAAAGTATATGACGAAGCGTTTGAGACAGGGATTCTTCCGGCCTCCATGACGTAGGCGGTTTTCAGTCTTATTAAAGTAAGGAAAAGATCCACTTGACAGCACATCCTATCATCCAATCTCTTAATTAAACATGGACACAAAAATCTTGGGTAGGATTTTGGCCACCAGATTAGCTGGTGCCGCTCCGATACTGGTGCATCCGCATCAGTACTGATTTATTGGGGACTGAAACACAGCAATGAACATTAGTGCCTTATATCACAGTATGGACCAGGTCAAACATCTAAAGGGGGAAATGGCTTTGGCATCCTTGGACACGATGAAAGCCTTTGATTCCCTGGAGTAGCTATGGCTATTCAGAGTGTTGGGGGCAAACATATGGGTTCGGGGCAAACATCTGTCGCTAGCTGAGTCTACTGTACAATAAACCGGTGGCGGCGGTAAAGACAAATGACTGGGTATCGCAGCAGTGGACACTGGGCAGAGGCACGCGCCAAGGATAACCGGTCTCGCCAATTCTATTCTCCATGGCACGAGAGGCGTTGGTACATTATTTGAGAAAAGATGAGTAAAGCAGGGATACTAGCGGGAGGAGTGCAATATGTAGCATTACTTTATGCAGATCTGCTGCTGATGTGGGGAAGCCGTGGGATAACATGCCAATGATGCTTGAAATAAAAGGGAATTTCCTGAGGTTATCGGGGTTCCAGATCAATAAGGATAAGTCTCTTCAGTTTCTATTGGGAGGTCTCAGGAGTCAGGATCTCGCTGCTCTCCCGAATTGGGGGGATACATTGGGATGGGAAAATAATTTCAGTATTTGGGAATCCATATTTTTCACGATATAGAAGACACGTTTGTATGCAAACCATGAAGGGCATTATCTGGGAGAAGAAGGGTGTAATATGGCTGCAATATGGGGAGTGGGGGGAAATATCTGAGGAGCCAACCATGAGCCTGCTGATGTAGGTGATACTCGATCAGGGTGGAGGTGGGCCCAAAATCTCCCGCATTTACCAGGCTGTGCGGAGCGAGATCCCTTTGAAGGAGTAAAAGGCAAGTGGGAAAGGGATATGGACTGTCAGATATCGGAGAAAGAATGGACAAAGATCTGGGAGCAGGTCTGTGAGGTCTCAAAACATGCTCGGTTTCAACTTAATCAGTTCAACATACTGCATTGAGTCTATGCGACTCTGGCCAAACTTCATGCTATGAACAGTGCCCTTAGTCGGGGCTGCCCGCGCTGTGGGATGGGGCCGGCAGGGCTCTGGCATATGATATAGGGAAGTGCGTTCACTGCAGGGGTAGTCATGACCAGGATTAATTAATTTCGAGTGTGACCCGAAGGTATGTTTATGGGGTATAATACCAAGGGTGGAAAACAACAGAAATCACGGAATCAGCTGGCCCAGTTTATGCCGATTCTGGCCAAGCAGCGGATAGCCATTGTCTGGAAGAAGCCCCAGGGCTCCTCTGTAGTGCATTGGATGGAGGATGTCCATATACAAGAGCTAGACATTTTGCAGAAAGTCAGAGATCCCAAGCAGGAGGACGGGACGACGGTGGATTGGAGCCAGATGCTGAATGAGTTGTGCTCATCAGCAGATTTGAAGCCTCCATAAAGCAAGGGGATGGGAAGTTGAACGACATTGAGGTGGGGTTGGAAGTGCTGGGGTTGGGGGATAAGACTGGGAGGATCTTGATATGGGGGGATAGTAAAGGGTGGTTTGGCCTTGTACCTGTCCAACAGCTAAATCACCTGTTACGCAATCGGGGTTATGTACACCTGTGGGGACTCAATGTATGAAATGTCTTGGAAGAATGACAAGGGGGAGGGGAGAAAGCGGGGGTGGGGGTGACCAACTGCGGGGGATGTGTCATTACTGTTTGTACTCATGCAAACATTTAAACATTGTTAAAGAAAACCCGCCTAGGCCAAATCGGAACATTGCAAAAGAAATATAACAATTTAGGAACCACAACCATCTTTAATAGTGAAAGTCTCCCATTTATTTATATTGGTAGGCCAGTCCATATATTCAGCTTGGCGCTGAGGTGTTGTACACTCTGCAGGGCACACTCTGGATGTTCTGATCTCCTCAGACCTTCCCCTTTCTATCCCACGCACTACTCCTCTCTCCTGGAATGATCACTGTCTCCTCTCCTAACACCTCACCCTCCCTACTCCTCAGGCCAAGCCACTTCCATCACTGCCACCCACCTTCTCGGTCATCCGACTCATGAAGCGCGTGTCAGTTCAGGCTTTCGCCGCAACCATCTCCCCCCCCCCCCATTCGCCCTTTGGCTGACTTTCACCCTGACACAGCCCTCGCCACGCTCCACTCTGCTATCTCTGATACTCTTGATATCCTTGCCCCTGTCATGAGAATCCACCTGAAGCCCAAAGCCAAGTGCAACTCCTGGTGCGACTCAGACCTCGTTACCCTAAAACACAAGTGCAGGGTGGCCGAAAGGAAATGGCGTTCTTCAGGTACATCCTCTGACAAACTGGCCTGCCGCCTGCTGCAAAGGCAATACCGGCTCTCTGTCCTAACCAAGAAGAGAGCTCATATCCAAGCCTGCGTCTCGGCGGCATCTAACAACTCGGCTGAACTCATTAAAATCGGCAAGGAACTGGCCAATCCTGCCGCAATCTCTACCTCTCCTGTCCCTTCCCAGGCCCTCTGCATGGCACTGGCTTCTCAATTCAACTCAAAAACTCAGTACATCCTGTCCTCTCTCTCTTCCTCTCCCCTCCCCTCACCCTACTCCCTGCTCTTCCTCTGGCCTTTCTGCAGCCACCTCTCCTCCCTCCTTCTCTGCCTTTCCCCTGTTCTCTGCTGACAAGGTTTCTAGACATATCTGATCCATGAAAGTCTCGTCAAAACAGGATCACCCCTGTTCCTCCAAAACTATCAAGGACCACATCGACTCCCTGGCTCCTGCCCTGGCTGATTTCTGCAATCACTCCTTTACCACTGGAGTCTTCCCATCCCCCCTGAAGCACTCCCTTGTGCACCCTCTTCCAACCCCTCCATCCCAGCTATCACCCAATCTCTATTACTCCATTCCTGGGCAAGCTCCTGGAGAAACTGGTCCATCTCCCAGCTTAATCTTCACACTGAATCTGTTGGTTGTCTTCATGACCATCAGTCTGGCTTCAGAGCTGCCAGAAGCATGGAAACTGCTCTCCTGAAGACCTACTCTCCAACCTTGACTCTAACACCCCTTGCGTCCTCATCCTGCTGGATCTCTCTTCTGCCTTTGACACTGTCAACCATGCCATCCTGCTCAACCGTCTCCGTGATAACCTGGGTATCACTGGTCAGGCTCTGGCATGGCTGACCTCTTTCCTCTCCGACTGACCCTCCCAGGTCCAACTTGAGTCCTTCCTCTCCGCTATCCTTTTCTCTACCTGTGGTGTCACCCAGGGGTCTAACCTCTCTCCCTGGCTGTTCAACCAATACCTGGCACTCCTTGCCCACCGCATCGCTGCTCTCTGCCGGAACTTTCAGTGCTAGGCGGATGACACCCAGCTCATATTCAGGCTACCCGAGGCCTCCTTCTCTCATTCCCTCATCTCCGTCTGTGTGCTATCCAGGAGTGATGTGCCTCCAATGACCTCTGTCTTAATGCCAGTAAGACCGAGATTCTCCTCATCGGCACACCCGCCCCCTCCTTTCCTGTAGCTCTCTGGGTGGCCTCTCTTGGTCCTCTGCCTGCTCCCACCTGCAAGGCTAAAAACTGTGGGGTCATCTTCGACTCCACACTCTCCTCTACCAACATCTCCGACGTCTCTGACGTCTCTAAGTCACACTACCAACTGAAACTCCTCAGAGGTATTCTTCTTTTCCTCTCGTTCTCCCAGAAGCTCACTGTCTCCAGAGCTCTGGTTCTCTCTAGGCTGGACTATTGCAACAGCCTCTTTCTAAATTTGCCTGCTTCTACTCTCCGCCCTCTGCAACTTATCCAGATCAGGACTGCAAGACTTGTCCTTGGCCTCAAGCCCAGGGATCGTATCTCTCCAGGACGCACTGGCTACCAGTGGCTGCGAGGATTAAGTTTAAAACCCTCTGCATCGTCCACAAGGCCTTCTGGGGTCTTGGGCCTCAATACCTTCAACTCTCTCTTCACAAATATCTTCCTTCTCAAGCTCTTTGCTCATCCACCTCCAACTCCCTCAGGGTCAGTCGCTTCCACAAGCAACGAGTTGGTGGTAGACCTCTTTCTTCGGCTGGGGCCTCCCTCTGGAACAGCCTCTCTGCCTCCCTTAAAATTTGAGAACCATCTCTGGTTCCGGAAGCACCTCAAAACCTTTCTCTTTGCTGCTGCTTTTTCTTCGCCTCTCCTCTGCTGACCTTCTGGCTGTAACTGGTATGGCACTGGCTACCTGGACACCGTCTGACTAGGGGCCCAGACCCCTCCCCCGCCAAGAGTCACACACCTGCACTGTCCACCTGGCAACCCCTGCACTTGGGGACGGTTTCTGTATCCCTACAGTCTCCCTTCCAGCACTTGACACCTGATGTCTGCACTTACCCATGCACTTGCTACATGCTGGCCCTTATTGTTATTGTTATAATTATTCCCATGTATTGCACTGTCCCTTTGCACGCACTTGCGCTATATGAATGGACAGTGCCAAGATGAAGACTACCTGGGACCGCGGTTTGCCCTGTGGTTGTTGAAGATGATGCACGCTGGCAAAGATGACGTTCCCTGCACGTGTCCTTGTTTATAGACTGCTAATGTGGAGCAGCTACACCTGGGCCCCGTTACACGGTGCTTTAATAGCGTTTTTTCCTGTTTGCATTCATATATATATTCTTTGCTGCTGGCAAGACAGTAAAGAGGTTTAATGCAAAATCTATGCTTCCATTGTCTATTAAAAATGAAAATCTTCCCACACAGCTTGCTAAGAAAATCAACATTTGTAATTGCATGATACAAAAACAAGGAGAGAACGTGATTATGCAGGCATGCAACACGATTATGTAATGCTGCGTGCTCATTCTGCTGCGTGTTATTACTTACCACGGCCCTGGCGTTGCTCGATTTGCCCTCGTTGTCATAGGCATGTCAATTTGGACAGTTTTAGTTCTACGGCTATCTTCGCCATATACTTGTGCAGAACGTGTCCTAGCCTCCACTCTCATTGAGTCAGCTCTGTTTACATCCTAAACTGCAGTCACGTTGCTCCGAGCTTCGCTTTTCTCATTGGCTAGCTCATTGCCCGACCCCTCCCCCGGTGGGAGGGACAGGCCCCGCCTGGAACAATGTTAGACAAGCGCCGATGACGTAGTTGGGTGGGAAGTAAAGTGTCAGGAAGACACAGCAGCTGCGACTAGGACTGGAGCGGGGGACGCCTGGTGCACACGCGCCATGTCACTGGGGGAGTCCAACAGACAAAGCGAAGCGCGGGAATGGGCCAGCCTTGTGAGGCAATGCACAGACCTGTGCGACAGGGTGCGTTCCCCCAGTTTTCTTGAGAAGGATGCGAAAGATGGCGTTTTCGTGCAGCTCTCCTACCTATCCCTTCTTAGTAACGTCTGCCCGCTCACCCGCAACCACACCAACAGTTTGTTGCTGCAGTGCTGGACAGCCAGTCCATAAGTGCTACGCATAAGACAATAGAGCAAATTGCGTGTACAAAATAATGACCATAGCAAATATATCAGAGGTCAACAGGCGATGTATCGTTCTGTGTCAGTCGGGGTCTGTTTATATCCCAGCCTGCAAGGGCCTGTCCTTATAGCAGAAGCATGCCATATTTGAAGGAGCAGTCTAACGGCTGTAAAATGTGAGCATACTTTCTTCATTAAAATCACTTCCCAAACTATACAGACAGTATTTACTAAAACAGACAATCTTGCCACGAAATTGTACGTATGCACACTTTTCAATTATCATTGGATTATGTTGAATTCGTGCATAAACAAAACAACCGTATAGCGATGTGTTTGCATTTGTTTTTGTCTTAAAGGGTTACATAATACCGCTTTCTGCCAAGGTACTGTATAAAGAATAGTCGCGATAGATTCTAGAACTGATAGTGCCCATTACGAGGGCTGGGGTAGTAATCAAGTTGTAAGCATTGTTTGTTGACTTTAAGGTGGTCACAGAAAATAAGTAAGGCGTGGGGCTGGAAATTCCATTAAAGCAACCTCTGTTCACCAAAATGCTTCCCACTATTCCAACAGAATAAAAAATGCATATTTTATTCTGAACTAAGTATTAAGGAGTCTAGCCACAATAGTTACACTTAGAAGAACACGTTGTTTAAGGCAAGGATAACTAGGTGCAGGTTTAAAAACCTGGCAGTACTCCAATCATATGTTTTTAAGTTAAACATGACACTAGAGCTATCCATGAAGATCTTACCATTACAAAGATCATACGAGTGTTGTGTTCTTTAATAAGCAGCAATTCCTTTCACGGCATAAATCAAGGTAAATTAAGATATAGTTGCAAAAATGTTAATCCGAGAACAGCGGAAGATAAAATAAATCTCTAGGAACCAGATTCACACAGATTTGCACTGAACCAATCAAAGATATATGTGAGGGTCTCTGATCTGCACTTTGCTACTTGATTTACAAAGCCTAAAACTGGAGCAAATTGGGAGATATCGAGAGCATCATCGAATCATTTCTTAAACCATCATTTTGGAAGGATGGTGCAGTTCCCAGGAAGTCTAATCGAAACTGGAGGAAGGAGAGACTCCCACAGCTCAGTATCCTAAGCTCAAGCGTACAGATCTCGCTATATACACATCTGAAAGGATCAGTGCTCCTGCCAACTTTATATAATAATCACGGTTTAATTACCATCCAACATGACATGCTTTTAAACGAAGCTTAGGGTCATCAGCAACATGTGAAACAGAATGCACCCATATCTTATGCATGTGAACACATGAATGGTGAAAGGTGGGATCAAGAGCACTGACCAACGAGGGAACACGGCTGCAACATTTAAATGTACCCAAGGGAAAAAACAAATTACCCAATGGAAGGTTCAAGTAAAACAAATAAAGTAATCCCAGAGTGTGCTTTCCTTCATAAACCAGAATGAGATGGCACATCTTTCTGCACCTATTATTGATGCCCCCCGACCCCAAATGTAATCTTGGAAATGCCACTGCATGGTTCATAATAGTTGCTGTAGAAGTATCATAACCTCCTGAAAAGGCGAGTTCACTATAGACATTGGTACACACTTGAAGGAGGGAAGGTTTATACTTGTTTTAGTGATCTATAGTAGGTGGGTGGGAAGCGGTCTGGATAGATGGCGACCCTGCATGCATGGATAATGTAAGTGACAGATATATGTTAAAGGATATTTGTACCACACACTATCACCACCGGAGTGGTCCCCTGGTGCTCTGGGGGATCTGAAAGAAAAGTGGGGTAGGTTAGGGCGTGTTAATAGGACAAGGTTTGGAGAGGAGGAAGGGAGCTGTGATTTACTGTTGGCAGCTTCAGCTCGGTTAACACTGTTCGCTGAGCTTTTTGGTGTGGTATATGGTCCGAGACAGTCATGTGCTGTTTTTTGAGGGTCTGTGTGGTGTGTTTGTTGTTGCGGTGTGGTGAAGTGTGTGCGGGTTGCTGCGGTTTAAGAGGTGTGGTTGTGTTTAGTTAGGGTGTGAAGAGGGGTGAGGTTTTTAGAAGTTTTTATTAGGGTTGGTTAGTCACATTGTTGTCCTGAGAAATGCACACTCCAATTGTGTGTCTTTCGAGATTTAGACAAGCTTGTCTTCCTTTCAGTGATCTAGTTTCAGCATAAGGCCGTCTCATCTCTCTGTCATTATGTTAAATTAGCTAGTCTTTGCATTTCTATGTTAGTGTTTGGCCAGCCTCTACATCCCAGTTTTTGGTTGGTGCAAACTCGTCCTCACAGATCAATCTACTTGTGACCTACGCCTATACCCAATGCCCTGTCTGAGTGGGTAAGGTTGGTAGTTGTGCCTTTTGTGTTAGATCAAGCTATTGTTCTCTCCTGATAGGGTTGTCGCTCGTGGTCGGTTCCACCTAGCATGGTCTTTGTTGGAGTTTCCCTTAGTCGGTTCTAGGTGTTGTCTGTGCCATCATGGATTCGGTCAGCCTGTTCTTTTGTATTGCCCGTTTGATGTTTCAGTTGTTTTATTCTGGTTCGGAGGCATTGAAGAGCCAGGTTTTTAGTAGTTTTCTAAATTTTAGTTGTCTTTGTATTTTTGTATTCCTTTCGGGAGGTCGTTCCAGGCTTTTGCCGCCAG
Source organism: Ambystoma mexicanum (assembly GCF_040938575.1). Lineage (NCBI taxonomy): Eukaryota > Metazoa > Chordata > Amphibia > Caudata > Ambystomatidae > Ambystoma > Ambystoma mexicanum. Next base: position 885,176,380 of record NC_090933.1, read on the forward strand.
GTGGGAGAAAGAGGAGCCCCTAGTTTTTTCCTGCCCTATGGTTTTGGTTCCAGGCGGATTTCATAGCTTGATCTGAGGAGTCTCATTGGCTGGTAGATTGTCATTTTCTTTTGTAGGAATTCTGCTCCCTGTCCGTTGATTGCCCTGTGTGTTATGCACATTGTTTTGAAAGCGATACGTTGTTTGATTGGAAGCCAATGTAGCATTTTTTTGCACTGGAGTGATGTGATCTCTTCTAGATAGTTTGAGGACGAGTCTAGCTGCTGCATTTTGATGTGCTGCAATTTCTCCAGGAGGTGCTCCGGCATCCCAAGGTAGAGGCTGTTTGCGTAGTCGATTCTTGACAAGATGAGGGCGACGATTGTCAGTGTTTTGTGGGTGAAGGACAGGAAAGGTAGGATTCTTTTTGTTGAGTGAAGGAGGAAGAAGCATTTCTTAATAATGGTGTTTACTTGTGGTTCTAAGGTTAATGCGTTGTCCATTTGGACTCCAAGGTTTTTCACTAGTTTTGATGTTGTGGGCGCGGTTCCCAATTCTATCGGCTAAGGTATGTAGGTGTTGTTCTCTTGGTTTTTGGATATAATCATGATTTCCGTCTTTCATGGGTTGATTTCTAGGTTGTTGGCGCTCATCCAGTCATAGATTTCTTTTAAACATTCTCCTAAAGTTGAGTGATCTGCCTGTGTATCTTTGATTTTGTAGATGATTGGAGTGTTGTCTGTGTAGTTGTAGCATTTAAGGTTGTATTTTTTTTAAATCTTGATTAGCGGAGTCTGGTAGATTTTGAAGTACAGCAGTGATAGGGAGGATCCTTGTGGTACCCCACAGTCGTTAACTTGTGGAGTAGATTTGAAGGGTTTTATCCATACAGTTTCTGTTCTGTTTGCTAGGAATGATTTAATCCAGAGTAATGCCATGTCTGTTGTACCTATATCTTATAATCTTTTGATTAGGGTGTTGTGGCTTACTGTGTCGAAAGCTGCTGAGAGGTCGAGCAGAATCAGGGATGAGGTTGTGTTGGAGTCATAATTTGTTTTTAGGTCGTCACAGATGGATAGGAGTGCCGATTCTGTTCCTCTTGCGGGTCTGAAGCCGACGTGTGCTTGGTCTAGCAACTGGTGTTTTTCTACGTGATCTTGGGTTAGTTTGTATACGTAGGTTTCTATGAGTTTTGTGGGTAGTGAATGTTTGAAATCTGTCTGTAGTTGGAGAGGTCTTTCACATCGCCACTTGTGTTCTTAAGAAGCAGGGCTGGACTGACCTGTAGGTAACTCTGGAGATTTCCTGGTAGGCCTCTGCACCCTGGGCCTCTTTTGTGTGGTAATCTAATTATTTCCACATTTTCTTATAGTAAAAGGTTTGGGCTTGCTGAAAATGTATAATATGGGGTCACTTTGAAATTTATTTCCAGGGTGTCTTTTAGTTCCCAGTCCACCCCTGTTAAGAAGTGGTTTAATATATGCTGATTTGAAGGATCGTGTTACGGTCCCTCTCGAGAGACAGCTTCAGGAAGTTTTTGTAAATATTCAGATGGCGTTCCTTGTGTGAGGATTGATTTGTAGATGTCGGGGGGCAGGAATCCATGGACGATCCTGCTTTCTTGCTATATTTTACCAGCTTGACAAATGTCTCTGCTGATATTTGTGGGAAGTTTTGGAGTTTGTGATGTTGCTCCTCGTTGGATCTGGTTGGTTGTGTGTGAGGATTGGTCGGTCTGTTTTGTATGATTTTTCAGATGTCATTGATTTTATTTTTTAAATGGTCTCCCAAGTTGTTGCATAGTGTCTGTGAAGATATTGGAGTGTTGTCGCAACCTGGTCCGTTTCTCATTTCGTTTATGATACTGAACATTTCTTTTTGTGTGTTGGTGGCTTTCGTGATTCTGCCGTCATAATGCCTTTTCTTTGTCTTTTGAATTTCCTTATACGATCAGATTTGTCTGTGGAACTGAGTTTTCTATCTTGGTCATATTCTTTCCTCCATTCTAGTTCCAGCTTCTTCTTGTTCTTTTCCATGGCGCTTAGTAGTGGAGTGAACCATTTTGCTATTGCTCTTTTTCTTGAGGGGGTAAACAGTTTTTCTGGGGTGATGTTTTAGATTGCATCTGCAATCCATTTATGGAGTAGCTCTGTTTTCCCGTCTAGGTCTGCCTTCTCCAGTTCTGTCGTGCGAGGTTTGGTCAGCTCCAGTTGTTCTATTAGGTTGCTTGCTTTGACGGCTTTCCAGTTTCTTTTTGTGGTGGTTGGGAGCTTGAGGGGCTGGATCGTAGCTTTTGTCGGTAGTATGATCACAATTGGAATGACATGGTCACTCCAAAGTATGTGGATCGGCGGTGCAGTGGTGATCAGTTTTTATGCCCTAAGATTATATTTTGTCTTGAAAAACCTAAAGATTTTGCCAGCACTGCTGGTCAAATAACTAAGTATTTAATCTAGGGGAAATGCAGTCGACCCATGAACTCTATGGCACAATATTTTTCTTTTAAAATGAAAATACAGGTTGACACACCAGGTAGCCCTTCCAGAGCTGCTAATGTGCCTTTTCAATAGGTTTCCCCTTTTGGGCATGTTGGAAGCAAATTTCCAAAAGACAGTAGAGAGACCAAGATTCCATATGTGAAGTACCATTAGGCAAGGGTAATAATGCATTGGGGTTACAGTTAGGCTAAGGTTTTGCAATATCTTATTGGTTCGAGATAAGGTTAGAAGTTCATTTGATTTGGGTTAGAAGAAATTATTCTACACACAATGGACCATCAGCTGAGACCCAAGTTAGGGTTGGAGTGTGAGTTTGCATTTGGACTTCTTAAAGAAAAAGGAGCCCTAAATCATCCAGGATCTTACTTGAAATAATATGCTTGGCTGCACACAGATGCAAAAATATAGAAAAAGCATGTCCAGTCGCCCCCGCACAAAACCCCCAAGAGTCTATCCTTTGTTCCCCAAAATGCAGCCACCTCTCCTGCTGGGCCCCCTCACTAAAGATCTGTGGTAAAGTACGCAGCACCGACAGGAGACCGCCACCTACTCCCTGGTTCAATAATGCACCGGAATGCAGATACCTCTTCTCCCTGGGCTTCTTCCTGATCAGTAATGTACAGAAAGCAGCCCATTAAGTCTGTGATGATGTTGCGCTGTCCTTACCACGTTCTCAGATTGCTTCTATTTTCTCTCTATGGCTCTCCGCTTCCAACGGAAGCTCTGCTAGCCTCTGCTCTGGGACCTCACTCCCCATGATGAGCCTGTAGCAGCTGATTTGGCACTTGTTGCTGAAGGCATTTGAGTTGAGAGACTACGGATTTGGCCTCACAGTATTCACCTAAAATGCTGCAGGAAGCTGTGTCCATCGTGCCTTCCCCCTCCATAGCCTTCTGAATCTTAAGGGCCAACCTCTCTCAGTCCCAACCTCAGCTCAATAACAAGTTCTTTACAGTCAATATGTTACATGTTCAAACCCCTTGCAATGAGTATTCCTCAGTCTCAGCTATTGCACCACCAAATCATCTACATTCTTATGGTTTTTCTAGCGGTGTAGCCCATTTTTTCTCACCTACACTTTCACTGAATCACTTTTTTCCAAACTTTTTTTCCTGTAAAATGCAGATGGTAAGTTGGGGTAAGGCATATATGGTGGTAGGGGAGTGTGTGTAAGAGTATGGTGCTGGGGTATCCCCCCCTCGCCTTTTGCAGTAAAAAAAAGTGGAACAAGTGGTTTAAAATTCAGCCAAAGGGTGTGTCGGTTAAAAAAAAAAGTCAGCAAAAATGAATGGGTCCGTTCAAACTTATACACCCAAACATACCCAAATGAATAATACTTTTTTTCTGACAAATTAGCAAGACCTTTCCAAAAGGTAATTAATCTTGCAAAGGCCCGGATCACAAAGCCAAGAACTTCTTCCAACAAGTTGCAGTGTGGACATCTGATGGCAGTATTTCAACATGCTGACTTCTGTAATTTAAGTTTTACTGTACCACACCAGATCTACACCACAGAGATACCTTTTTTTTCCCTGCTACTTTCTGATCTCATTGTGCAGTCCCCTGCCATTGCTTCTTAGGGAAAGGAGACTCTGAACAGGCTGACTGTCAGACAAGCATACGCATAGGTGCTTTGTGAACGTTTGCCACAGAGCTGCTGCACAGTCCACTTCCCAGGCCATATTTTGTCTTTTGTTATAGCACCTTTCACCATAATTATGGTCCCAACGTGCTTTTGGTTGAACGCCCTCGGAGGGACCGCAGTCCAAAAATGTGGGGAAAGTTTGGGAGAAGCATTTCAGCCTTTAAAGTTATGCAAGGGTGTTCATAGTATATTCACTGATAGGCTTGGACTGCAGACTGAGACTTGACTGCCAGGTAATTGGGATTTACATTGGGGCAAAGCTTCCGCCTAGCATCTACAGATAGTGCAAATAAACGTTTCAGAAGGGATGCTCATTTACAGGGTCGAGAATAAAAATTGTACTCTTCCTTCCTAAAAACTTCTTGACAATGCGAGTGGATTTCTAGAAGCCTGTACCATCAGTCCTCTTTACGTGATCATAGCCCCCGTCCATGGGTCTCGTGCCTGGCCCTGATTAGTCATTGTGTTGCTCTGGTCAGAGGCATTACTCTTCGCTACTCTGGGGGGTCGCCCCACGGTCTCACTTCATGGGATCTCACTTTGCCCCGAGACACCTTTGTTCCTGAAGGGGGTAGGATTACTTGGGGGTCTCGCCATCTGTCCTGCTCAGATAGGTTTACACTCCAGGGAAGTTCTATTCTCAAGACAGGACCCTCACTCTGTCTTCTCCAGGGCTCTCACTTCCTGCTCTGTACTGCTTTGATCAGTGATGCTTTAAGGTTTTGCCGAATCCTTGATCAGTGGTCTCAAGTCTTTGTCAGGGGCGTTATAATAATTTTGGCTTGTCTCACTCTCTCCGACCTTCTCAGGATATGCATCTAACACTGGCCGATAATGCCTAATTTGCATGATACCACATTTGGTAACACACACATTTCGAGACTTCATTTGTCTTGAGGGAACAAAGTAATGAATTTCTGGTGGTGTATAGCACCATCTTTAATGATTGATGTAAGAAGTCCCTGAAGTACCCAGCTCTTGGAATCTCATTGCCATCCTAGTTACCTCTTGTACAAAGAATGTTTCATCTGAAAATATTCCCCTTATCTTAAGTAAATGAGAGTAAGGCAAACTGTGTCGCCCTCACTGGGTCATAGGAATAATCCCCAAGTATTTATTTATAGTAATTCATGATGACCCCGTTCATTATAATTGGTTTAGGGGTAAACAGACAAATGTCCTGGACTATTTCTTTGTGTCCGAGGAGACCTTCCCAGACATTGTTTCCATGAAGGTACTGCTGACCGGGGTTAGCGATCACTTACCTCTACTTAAATCTAAGCCTCCCTGTCGATCTACAGGTGAACCAAGAGGGGAATCAAGTTACTTGGAATCTCTAGAATATAAGATGTTTCCACAACTCAAAGGCTAAAGTATAACCATGCAGAGGGATTTGAGAATTTGCTATCTGAAGTGCCATACTACATTCTCCTGAAAATGACTTGGATAAGTCATGTGCCCGTGGTAGTGCATAAACACCAAAAGGACCCTGTGGTGCGGGAAAAAAGAGGGGGTGCGGGGTCTGAGGCAAAGTTTACACAATTCCCCTGGGTGGAATGTCGATAGACGAAGGACACTCTGCAAGGAGTATAAAAACCGGTCCTGATTCTATAAGATTTGCAGAAAATGATCGAACTGTTGGTATCCAAAGACGTTTTGGGGGCTGGTCAATAATGATAGAAAACCACAAACACAAGTCCAAGTGAACCCTATCTCAGAATAGATGGATTGAGCGTTTTCAGAAAATATATGCAAGAGGGCAGTGATTAGCCCCAGCCCTATGCGCTAATGGAAGAGCCATAGCTACTGGAGTTTGACCATGAGACTACTTATTACCCGTAGTAAAAACTCCAGAGCCCCAAGCCCCGATAGGCTCTCCAATATGGTTTTAAAAAGGTAACAATCGACCGTAGGGCTGGTATTTTACTGGCGCTATTTGTGCATTTCATCTCAGAAAACAGTGAGTGTCTTGGGCAGCCTCAATCGTATCCATCTATAAAAAGGGCATAAGAACAGACCCAACTAATTTTCGCCCTACTGGATGTTCCATCAAATATCTTTTGATCCTTAGTGTTACAGGAGCTATTCATATTGGCAAGGGATATAAATAGATAGGACTTATACCAAACAAGGTTTCTAAAGGGAATGGGAACCCACATTAATCTCGGGCAGCTTAAAAGGGATGCCATGGAAAAGGCGAAACCAGCGTATGCTGCTTTTATTGACTGCTCGATGGCTTTCCAGGAACAGTCTCTGGAGGAAACTTCATTTATGGGGGTGGCCTGGGGGGCTGCTCAGTATTATCATTGCTCTTCACTCCGACACCTCTGTAAGAGTAAGGCTGAATCGACAGGGGAAACGTTCATCTCTTATTAAGATAGGGCATGGCTTTAAACAGGGCTGCACCCTGGCCCCCTTACTTTTTAGCCTCTTTATTTTTGACATTAGCCTTCCGTTTGAAGGCATTCGATGTTTCCCCCCTCTTGCAGATAGTCTTATCAATTAATTTGTATATGCTGATGATATGGTCCTATTAGACTGTACACCCATTGGGCTACATTGGCAGCTTGGTGCTTTGGAATCTTACACTAAGGAAAGCTATCTTATTAAGTAAGATGAAGGTGGTCGAATTCAGACCTGGCACGAAGGTACGATATAACAACTTGCAATAGAGTTGGTGTAATGTGGAGCTCGAGCGTGTTTCAAACTCCATATATTTGGGGTTCTATTTATTGAAGTCATACAATAAGAATGAACTCCTACTCTACAACAAATCGAAAACTACTGCTTTGGCTGCCCAAGCTGCTTACTTAAATAAGAGATACAGTCACTTCTCACTTACACCAGTCATCACATGTTTTTTTATAAACAAGAAGGTGATGCCTGTAATCACTTATGGTGTGGAGACCCTGCTTCTGTTGCCTTGACAGATGGGTTGTGCCTTGAGGGTTTTTTTGGCGAAAGGTGCTGAAACTCCCCTGTGGTGTCCGGCGGCAGTCCTCGCTTATGAGTTGGGCCTTTCTATAATCAAAATACACGTACTGTGGAAAAATGATAATGCTGTCTAAAATTCGCCAGGCAGTGGACAAAACAACCTGATGGGAACTAAAAATGTTGACGAAAAACAGCCCCCAATGTAACCAGCGGGTGGCGAGTTGCAATGACATCATGCATAGATATAATGTAAACAAGATCAAGGCATGATTTGATGTTGCCCCACTCACTTACTCAAGTGCTGGGCTCCTGTAATGACCAATTTAGTGGAGTGCAGCAGAGGAAAAAGAAAAAATGTATATATCCGAGATTCTCTCTCACTCCCTGCCGTACCATAAGAGTCCCAATTTCTGACCTACTTAGGGGTGGCGGAGAAGGGAGACCCTAAAGGGGTATATTTCTGAGCAAATTAGATTTTCTCTCTGACCGCCTACTCCTCTCACTGCACTTGCTCTCTTTCCCTGTTCAGTGGGTCTTACTCTGGCTTGGGGAGTTGAACATAGTGCTAGCACCCTTACCAACTCTTTCTGCTACGGAGTGGTTTTGTTACTGAGGCATTATCTCAGTCCATCATCTGTATGTTTTTCACCGCCTGAATGGAGGGGGGGTTATCTCGGCTGTGGTATTCGTCTCTGCTCACAAGTATTTATTTTTTAATCCCGAGGATAAGGTGTCCGAATCCCTAGCCGGGCGTCACACGCGTTTTTGGCCAGTGGCATCCATATTCCTGGATGTGGGACTTTGTGTTCTGTCTGGTTCAGGTGCTTCTTCTGGGACTTCTGCCCATCTCGTGATGTATTCCTGTTCAGTCTATCTTTGCCCTTCTCGGTCAAGGGTTGGGGGGTGGTCTTAGTTTGTGCACTGCCCATTGGAGGCCTTTCTACTATTATCTCTGCCCAAGGTGAAGGGTGGGAGTACACTTATAACTGTGGAGGAGTGCCATGTTCATGGGTTATCTGCCCTGCCCACTTGTGTCTTTAATCTTGAAGTAGTGGTCCCCTGCTCCTTGGTCATAGGTGTCTCTCATTAGCATATGCCAACATTTTAGATCAGCCAGGAGGGACATTTTGAAAGATAATTGGGGGGTCGAATGTGCTTACTGCCTTGTTCGAGCGATATAGGTAGAACGTACACATCGGAGAAAAATGGCTAAAACAATGGGCGTCTTGTTTCCAAAATATGGGGTTGGGGGGGTTGGCGTGTATGCGCTCGGCACAGCACATGGGAATTATTCCTCTCACTGTGCTTCTTACAGATGCCTTAATTTCTGAGGTGATGGGTGGGAGTTTTCCTGTGGGGGTCCGGGGCTCTTCCTCATTGTTGGTCCCAATAATCCATCATACTGTGGGGACACTGGCGTGGCGCCGCCACAGGGGTAGCTTTCTCCGGGAGGTGGGAGGCTGAACCCCCCGACGAGGGGTCTTTTCTATGTGGGCTGAGGTAGTGCGCCGGTGGCGGGCCGCGCATGCTCAGTGGCCGCCGCCGCTCTGGTTATAAGGGCTTGGCGCCAGGAGCAGCTGAGCTGACATCCACCCAGAGCTTCTTGTGGTGAGTGGCAGCAAGACCCTGAGCGGGGAGTGAGGAGGCACAAAGCCCGCGGGGACAGGCAGGGCACACACACACACAACGCGAGATAGAAGGCGAGCACCCCGGCAGGAGCAACCACCACATAAAGCCACGTTTGGCAAAATCCGATGCAGTGTTTTGGCGCCCCGCTTCTGAGGCACTTCGTGCCGCTTGCACCCCACTTTTTTGAACTGCGTCTAAAGGACTCTGAATCGGGCTCTGCTTTAATCGGCTACCCCCGCGGACGATTTTGGAGGGAGATTTCCTGAGCCGCCTCGCCCGGGTAAAGTCCGGGCACTATGGAAGGCTGCCTTCCAGGTGCACCCCACCAGCCTTGGCGCGCTGCCCGGGTACTCTTGGGACCTGGGGGTTACCAGACTTTCCGGGGGCGAATCGCAGCCGGACGCGAGCATTTAGCCGCCCAGAACGGCTTTACCCGCTCTCTGCGATTTGGCGCGGAACCGGTTCTTCCCCCCAAAATTCAAACCTCCGAAAAGCTGGGACGTCTTCCGTATGAGGACTGCACCCTGGTGGGGCAGCTCTACTGGGGGGGGGGGGGGGGTGTTTACCCCCAGCATGGGAGGCAGGGACTGGCGCCAGGAAAGACCAGGGCTGCCCGGACAGCTGCTTCCCAGAGACACAGGTCATACATAGCCTGTGACTATTCTACGCGGGTGTGGGGAGCTCCTGCGGGTACAGCAGACATGCATGTCCATCTGACACCATATGTTCTCATTGTACAGATAGACGTTTCCCCGCTGCATAGCTAATGCTTTAATCTGTACGCAAAAATCGTTCAGCTTTTCCCACGAAATGTCCATTACTAAGTGCACTTTTTGGAGAAGTATAGCCACCGAATGTATGCGGTTTTAGTGGCTTTGTGTTTGTGACTCCCATGCATGTTCTATTTGTCTTACTATGTGTGTGCCTCTATTGCAGGATACCTGAATGACAACAAGCAGGATGTCCAGGCGCAGGTGAGCTGTTCTTTGCTTAAGTGTTCAGACTGTATGCCTTCTTGTTGGGGGGTACTAGCCGCTAACATGCTTTTCGTGTACTCTCCAGTAACCGCTTACAGGCCAGGAACCCCAAGCTGGAACCACACGGAGAGTCTGTCCGGTCTGTACTGCGCTTCAAGAAGAGGAAAGCCGAGGTGAGTGGCCTCTGCGCTGTGTCATTGAACTACCATGTTTTTGCCTCGAGGTTTGCCAACAACTTACGGTTTCTATACCCCCGCCCCCATCCCGTAGGGTTCAGTCGAAGCAGACGAGGACTGCACGAAGGTTAAAAAGCAGCAGTTTGAGATCCAGGTAAGTTAGCTGTGGCTTGGCGTCCCAAGGGTATGAGTGGTAGTGAATAACACTAGCTCGCACACTAGTAAATGTTAAGGTTGTCCTGCACCGCCACTCGCTGGAACAGCTGTTTCCTTCTAGCGTCCCGCCTTGACGCGCGACCTGGTATCACGATATGCACCGCGCTTGCAAGCTGTTTAGACCGATGCCGGTGGCAAGCTTTCCGGGCTCGGGGGTCCCCGGTTTAGAGAAGCTGTTTCTCCCCGCCTCTTGTTTTCTAGCGGGGTCCGAACAACTCTTTAGCACCCACTCTCCGGAAAGGGGCCGACTATGTGGATAGCAGTTTCCCGGTTTGCAATATCCCCGCCCGGGCGCTCTAACTTGTTCCGAGGATCAGCTGCGCTTTCTACCCTGAGCAGTTTTGAAAGTCCCGGGGAACGTCTCACGTGGCAGGCGGCAGCCAATGACTGCGCAGGCTTGTACAAAGTGTCATTTGGCGCTTCCGCCTAAGGCGTAGAGACCGGAAGGGCCCTTGGTTTTAAAGTCCGACTGTAACGCAGCGCTCCTAGTATCATGGCCCCCCTATTCAGTCGTCATTTCGCATTGGGCGCTTTTTGCATAGCGTTTTGCTTTTTGTGGAAAATGCAGATGTCCTCCCGAAAACACATTTGGAAAGCACTTCATGTTAAGATTAAGAATTACATCGCCAGTTTTCAGAAGCCGATTATACGTATCCATTCAACGTCCGGGGTAGTGAGTTATGGGATGATGGAAGATTATAATTTACAGCCCGTGCACTGTTTCTTAACAGCAACGTTTGTATCGCTCATCCATGTGTAGGTGGGGAGTCCTATACCTGACGTGGAACTTAATTAGCTTGTTGCCTACTAAGGTCCGACAGACATAGGTGGCCTACCCGTGCAACAAAAAGGCGTTTAATATTTTTTGTCCAGTTCTGGCCCTGTCCAGAATCTCGGAGCGCCTTGTAAACTTAAATAGGTGGGAGGTAAAAAACAAAAAAACAGACTAAAAACATTTAAAGTACATGATCGGAAGATTAGGATAGAGGCTGGAAGAGGTGTTGGGGAAATAGTTATGTTTAGAGGCTTTTTCAGAAAGTGGTGATGGGATGTGGTAGGATGCTGTGTGTGCGTGCTTGTTTTTGTTTGCAGAGGTGTATTAGAAGTGCTTTATACACATTAGTGATGTTTGTTTTCTCCACAGAGCTGCTGGCCCCCTCTAATAACTGGAGGCGTTAGCCCATGCATTCTCATTGAAACTCCACATAAAGAGATGGGCATTACAACGGATCTTTCTGGGTTTACACAGTACAGATTTAAAAATCTCTTCATAACGCCATCCCCTCTGCCCACTCTTAGGTAAGCTGACCTTTGTTACCAAGCATGTTATTCAAATATATGTTTATGTTCGCAGTATTATATCGCTGCAACGAGTGGACGTCCCCAGTCGTCATAATTGTGAAGCAGACCATGTGCAGGGATTGTGCATGTGCAGGGATTGTGGAGTGATCCACGACTAAACTTTCTCACCCGCAACATGGAAAATGATCGTTTTTATTCCTTTGCTAATTTAACCATGCATACATCATTCTCAAATGCTGAACAAATCACTGAAAATATAGATCAAAAAGCTGCTGTATGTAAAGTGTGCAGGTAAATGTATATTCTCCAGTTTAGCTGTTTCCTTGTCTGCAAGGTCTGTAGTTGCATTAAAGAAGTAGGATAACCAACACGACTCGCGCTGCCCCCATCCGCAAGTAAGTTCCTTTATCCCTCGGGTGCCTTTGCGGCCCTGAAGCTGGTACACTTTGCTTTTCCCCTTGCACCCAGCTGAATCAAACACCAGCAGTGTGTTATTTCAGGCCAGCCCCCTTCCCTCCTCCCTCTGCCTGAGCCCTGATTGGCAGCAGTCAGCTGACTCATGAAAAGCTCACAGGACAGCTGGCTAAGGGCACCTTCCATCCCGGTTTGCCCTGGTGCCCCAGTTCTGCCAGGTACCTCCCGTGCCGTCTACAGCAACACCCAGGTAGGCGATTATTGATGTGTTGCTTTCTCTGAATCTCACCATTGTTGTGTTCCACCACATTGCATTTTCTTCCCACATTGCTTCCTGTGTTGGGTTTAAGTTTGCAATCTTGCTAGTGTTGCGCGCCACCACATCGCATTTTCTCCCCATGGTTGGATTTGGTCTTCCCATTCAGTGCTTAGCTGCTGCTCTGCATTCGTGCCCTCAAGTCATTCTCCTACAGTGCGATTTTACAGTTTATGCTTTGTCTCGGCTGTGTTTTGCCATACCGGCATCTTCCCTGCTGGGAGCTAGACAGGTACAGGTTTCAAGCTGTGACTTTCGCTACTGTTGTGGTTGGACATACTTGCTGTGCCGTTTTTTTTCTCACACCATTGTGACCCAAGCCTTGGTTTTGTAGCATTGAATCTTGCATCGGTTTTATGGGCGGACCATTGCTGCATCCCCACCAGTGCTTGGCCCACCCACCTCCATACATCTGCAATAAACACTGCTCGACTTCACCCACCCAACATATCACCATCTCCAATAGAATACAGCCGAGTCCCACAAAACGCCTGATACCTATGATGGACCTAGCCACTTCCTGCCTACCTTCGTGTTAACTAAAAATGCACACATGCATTTTAGAAATCCTTCCTTCACACCGGACTACGGGCCCAGAAGGGTGTTCATCCCACAGCACTTCAAAGCTATACGAATGGCAGTAGGTGCTATACCAAGGCCGTTTAACCTAACATAGTGGCCAAATGCTAGCACCATAACGTCCTGGTGTGCAAGGTACTTTTGGGAATGGGGCTAGTTTTATTTTGCCATTATGTACCTACCGTACGCAGGACTCTGTTGGCATGGAAAATATGATTTGTGGAAGGACTATTTTGATGTGCATTTCTGGAATATTAATGTAGCTATGGCCTGTCCTTTTGAGAACCATTACCCTGCTCACTTCTTAACTGTTATGCTCTCAACCACTATGCTCTCAGCCACTGATCTTCCTGATCATCCAATAGCCGAGGAAGAACACAATGCTGGCACAAAACACTCCATAACTGTTTGCTTCCTGAGTGGGCTGTGCTACATATGGATTGTATGTTCCACAAAGCTGTTGAAATGGGAGGATAAATCAGATTATTACGGTTAGAGAAGGTAATATGCTCAGAGTAGTAAGAAAGTGTATAGTTTTAATGAATTGGGTATTTTCCCATCTTTTTTGTTATTGGGGGATCAGTTTCCAATTGGGAGAAAAGTAGAAGTCAAAACAAAAGGGTGGGAAACTGATTACCCCTCTTCACCCATATATCTAACTGCTCACTGTTGTGTTAAAAACCTTTTCTCAAATTTAATTTGTCAATTATCTCCACCACGAGACAAAAAGGTCTTATGTACTTAGAAAAATAAGCTATGATAGAATTGACGATCATGACATCACAAGGTAATCAATATTATTTCTCAGTCACATCCAACTAGATTTTTCTCAGAAAGACCTAACTTCGTCTCTGATCAAGAAAGAGACTTTCTAGTCGTAGTCTCATGGATATGAGAAAATTCTAGTTCGATTTGACTGAAATAATGTCGATTACCTTGTGATACCTGCAGAAAGAAATTTGACAGTATTGATTTAATATCTGATTGTTTTGCACATCTTTACTGTATTGATAATCAACTGCAGTATAATAACAGCCACTCGCTAACCCTGTTGTGTTTGATTGTTACTTGTCATGATTGTCAATTCTATCATGGTTGATGTTTTTATATATAATGGGTAAAAATGTATAATAAAGCTTATTTTTCGAAGTACATAACAGACCTTTTTGTCTCGTGGCAGAGATAATTGATAAATTAAATTTGAGAAAAAGGTTTTTAACACAACTGTCACCAGTAAGAGATATATGGGTGAAGAGGGGGGTAATTTTTCTTAGGACAACAATTCAACAGGTTCAAGTTTTCTTAAACACATTTTATTTACCTTAAAAGGATCTAAAGAAAAAAAACTAAGGATTGTCTAGGTCAGAAAGTACAGAGTAAAACATCTGCATGTCCAAAACCTATTTGCCCTCACAACTAACTGCATAGAATGTGTAGGGGTGTCCGCATCAAAAAGGAATAGTGTTCAAAGTAAAACTCAGAGCTTCTTCAAGTTCTCTAGCTTGTAATCGGCTCCTGTTCCCCATGTTCAAGGATAGTTAATCAAATACAGGGGTTCCCTTCCCCAAGAGTTCTAATCTTCCAGTTTTGAACAAGAATAGCATAGGGGTTTCCTTCCCCAATAGTTCAAATCTTCCATCTTTCAAAACAACCTCCCAACATGGTCTTTGTGCAACACAAGCTTCTTTATAGGTGTTTTCACTGGCTTTTCCATTCAGGGCCACCCCGTCTAGATGCAGCTGTCGGTCCACATGGCCCACTCGCTACAGGTCACACAACTAGTACCCTTCCTGGACTGTTTTCCTTTGACACCAGCCCACTGCTTCTCCTCAGCAGCAAGGTTTGCCTCAGTCACATGTGCCACAATCCCCTGACACTGTATATTGTGCCTTGGTTAACCACCTTGCAGTTGTTTTGTAAAGCGACTAGTTGCATACCAGTTAAAAGAAGAACATCTTAAGGCGCAACATTGCACAATGGCAACAATAAAGTCAGATACAGCAATTGAGATCAACTGGTCTTGAGTGAGGCCGAGACGTTTAGGAAAATAACCAGCTTTTTAATGATTTGCTGAACACACAGTACAATTCCGCCACTCTTAGTTCAGGGGTAAGGAGTGCCAGTGTCTTGCGGTGACTGAGGGGACTTATGTGGGATGGCTAGGCCCCAGTAAGCAGCCCAGAGGTCAGGCACGTCGGCAGTGGCTGTTGTGGGTTTAGGATAGAGTGCTTGTGCCAGAGACTCTGTGTGCCCAGCTAGACTGACATTTTTCATATGTTGTCGCTGTATACTAGTGACAGGTGTTGAGGCACGTCAGAGGTTTCAGTGTGGGTGGCTATGCTGGCTGCTAGATCGGATTTGTAGGGCTGTGCCTGCAGCCTGCGTCCAGACGTGCAAGGTATACATAACAAACTCGGATGGAGTTCTTTCTTTGATGTTGTTTTCCTAGGTCAAATGCGATGGGCTGGACTTTCCATCTGCGGTCTCCCTAGATTTAGAACTTGAGCAGTGGCCAAGGGGCCTGGAGGGACAGGAGAGTGATCTACAATCGTCTGAGGCGGGGAGCAAGTCTATCACGGTGTGCCGCTGCAAACGCTGTTGGCATCCTTCAAGGTTTGGGTGGATAGGTGTGTTTTCGGGTTTGGGCCACTGCTTCTGTGCACGTATCAACAGTATAGAGTGGGAGGAAGGGAAAGAGCTAGGTTTTGAGGGCCTTTCTGAATGCCAAGTGATTATCAATCTTGAAGTCTCTTGCCTTCGAGGGCCCGATGCATTCAACAACGAACACAAAGTTCTGTTGCACCTATACATTGGGTGACGGCCTCACCTCTGAGTCCCCCTCTTCAACAAATCAATCAAACCGTTCCTTTGTCAGTGAACTTTTTGTGATGACTTTCCACCCATGGATCTCCCTCTTCCGGGTTGGGACTCCTTTTCAAATGCTAATCTCCCTCCTTCCGGTTCACAATGTCATTTTTTGCATTCACAAGTCTTATGTCTTTTCAAACAATTCACTGTGGACATCCCTCAGTCTGGTTCATTCCTGTCAACACACTGTTCATGTATTCATTTTCACCATGCAGGATTAATTTTCCTTATCTTTCTCAATCATCTGTCGGTCAAAGACTTTTGACAGTAAAGAGGATTTTACAAGACCCCTGTATGCCCACTTTGACCTTTCTTGGCCGCTTCCCAATGCCTTCTGGTTGCGGTAGTCTCTACCATCGGGTAATCGCCCAGAGTTTCCTGCATCAGCACCCACGCGGTGCCGGACACTTCTGTTGCTGTTCCTTTTTATAGTTCAATAGCTGCTTGCTAATTTTCGTTCAACACCGTTCGGTTTCTTATCGACTCTCCCCTCGACTCACCGGCTGTGATGAACCACTTGGCTTTCTTCTCTTTGGAGTCAAGGTTGGTACCTCAGAGACAGGCGTCTCTCCCCATCTTGGTAATCAGCAGAGGAGGGTCTTGCGAACCGTTGACATCTGTTGCAATACACGTTGGCTATTGTTCTCAGTCTTAGGTTTCAATCTGCAGAGGTTTCACAGGCCTTGTTCGGAAAGGGCAAGGTCGCTTCTCTCCTTGTCCCCCCCCCCCCCCCTTCGGTATGCGCTGTCTTTTGACCCCTTGTGAACTGCTGTGCTGAGTCGGCTCTCGCATTGTGCGGTCTGTCTTGCTCGTGCTCCACCTTTTATCCCTGTGGTGAAGGGAAAGGACCGTCCGGTGTGTGTAACGCTGGTCAATTGCCTGACTTTGCCTGACCCTTGTATTGGGACATGTCAGGTAAACTGCTCTGGTGTTAGACCGTTCGCCTTGCGAAATTGTGTCCGAAAAGGGGAGGGGCATAGTGTTTTGGAATATCCTACGTGGTAGGATGGGGAAAAGGTGTTGAAAGAAGGGGGATATACTGTCTCACCCCACACCCCTGCGCCCCCATCCAGGTGATTCTCCCTCACTGGTCCACCCCCGGGAAGTGGCTCCAATAGCGATGGCCGTGTCCTGGCCACTAGGATGACAGATGCCTGGGGCTAGCTAGAGAGAGACCATCAGGTTTCTCACAGGAGCCAGTGGAGGACTCTTGGTGTAGGGCTGATGTGTTCTCTGGGAGGGAGGCTGATGAGAAGGCAGGCTGCATCGTTTTGGATTCTTTGCAGTTGCCTTAGCTGGTGTGCCTAGATAAAGGCAGTTTACAAACTATAGCCCTGTCTTGCTGAGACTTCAAAGTAATATATACCAATCTTTTCCTACATTATTAAAAGCAGGAGTTCTGCTTTCTAGCTAGGTTTGCCCTATATGAACCCTTTGCACACATGTGTTTGTGGACTGAAAAGTCAATTTAATCAGTACAGCTCCAAAGCTGCTCCTTGACACTTAGCATCTCCCTTGCAGAGTCTGCGCTTCGTGAAAACGGCAGGAGTTCTCCCATTTGAATCTGTTAGATGGGCTAGAGGATTTTAGGCCAATTGGAGGAAGTTCACCATCTAAAATGCTCTCGAACTCCCTCCCCACACCCTTGCTTCTATCTGGAAATAATGACTGGTGCCTTACATATCCTGTCAGTCCAGTATTGTCTGACACAATGTACTGCAATTGTTGTTGTGATAAAATGTACTAGAAAGCGTATAGTAGGTTTAACTGATCCATCTCTCTTTCGTAGTTGGGGAAGCTCAAATGATGTCTGGCGTAAAATGGTGAACAAAGAGACCAAATATATCCATGACAAGAATTGCTTGTTGCTGCATCCTACGCTGAAACCAAACATGAGAGCGATACTACTGGACTGGCTCTTGGAGGTTTGTCTTTAGGCTGTTCCTTATCTGGTTGAGTCTTTGATTACTGGTGTTCCTACTCCTTTATAAATGTCTGATTAATATAATCCAGTAAATTTGGTTTTTCATAATTTCATGTTCATACAGTCTGCATTTTCAATTTGTATTTTTTTCTTTTCCGTTTTGTCTCTAGGTATGTGAAGTTTACACTCTTCACAGGGACACGTTTTACCTTGCTCAAGATTTCTTTGACAGATTCATGCTAACACAAAATGATATCCACAAAAACATGCTTCAGCTTATTGGGATATCCTCACTGTTTATTGCGGCCAAACTTGAGGTAAAGGAACAGTTGTTTACATATTTTAAGAAGCCTGTTCATTATTTGAGATGCTGGTACTAGAAAGTTGTATGACTGCATATGCTTTGAATGTAAACTATAGCTGTTAAGCAGGTAGACGCGACAGGCATCCGTAGTACTTCTAGTGTTGTGCTACGCTGTGCTCTTACGATGCCACCACAGTTCCGTTTAGACCTGTTTGTCAATCATAATCTGACTGGGGTTGCTTGTTTCCCCAGCACTGTAGGTGCCTCCAGGTTTTTCCTTAAACCCGCGTGTAAGGAAAACTTACACCTGAAATTGCCCGTGGTATAACGCCACATCCCCTTTTCTGATTCTCAGTAGTTGGGCTTATCCTGTGGCCATTTCTGACATCTAGAATTCCAGAAGTGTAAAGTTCGAGGACACAAAATATATATATAAAGTAGTGTAGTAAAGAAGCAAAATCACCCCTGACTTTAGCAGTGATCCCATTCCAGTTAAACAGCAGTCATGCTAGGGGCGACCTGGCAAGTTCACAGAAGATTTCACATTTAAATGTGCCAAGTTCTCACCCCAGGTAGTCCCAGAAATGGCGCACTAAGAGATTCAGTGTCACTATGGTGAGTTCACGTTTCCATAATGGCTTAGAACCACCACTTTACTGTACAGAGTAAAGGTAGGTGGCAGGGATTGTTCTCACGGTTGTTCGTTACCCCAAGTTAAGGATATGGGGGGGAAGCAGGGGAAGGGAACGATCCAGCTAGAAATCAAAGCTATTCTCACCCTATTATACCATGCCTCTTAGTTTTTGCACTGTTCATGGATGTTACAAAAAAAGTATATATCTACATAATTTATATTGCGTGCTCGGTAATGAACTCCGTGTTGGGAATATTTATGGGGTATCTACCACCCCCAGAGGCAGATTTTATTTAACTCGCCCCACAGCACAGCTGTAGGCCACTTAGTTTACTTGGTTATGTTCCCCTCTCCTTGTCAGCAGGTTCGTGCCTCATTAGCTTTCTAAAACATAACCGGGCTTACAGTCCAATGCACATGCAAGGTTTGCAAACACTTAGTTATGCATGGATGGGCTGGCTGTGGATCCCTTGCACCCCAGCAACCAGCCTATCCACCATGACTCAGGCGACTTGTGAGCAAGTGCTGCTAGAATTGATATTGAATTCCCTCCCCCTTCGCCAAACAAGTATTCACCAGTTGACTTCTTCAATTGCAGATGTTCCCAATGCACCACGCAATCCATTCCGGTGATAACGTTTTTTTTATTCTGTACAGGAAATCTATCCTCCTAAATTGCAAGAATTTGCGTATGTCACCGATGGTGCTTGCAGCGAAGAGGATATTTTAACAATGGAGCTCATCATATTGAAGGTACCAATTGCAAAGGTTTATTGAGTAATGCAAGTAATTTTAGATCCTATTGCTTTAAATAAAATAAAAATTAAAGGATGGGTTAAAAACTCTGGAAGCCCGTGTGGGTGGGAGGTATGGAACGGCTTGGATCCCAAGATTATCTTCTAGGCTCTGATATGCTACAATGTACAAATCCTGAAGTGACAACTGAAAGTGCTAAAGGAGTGAGCCTTGAGTAGCATATCTGGAGTTTCCTTGAATGAAGCACAAAGAACTCTTAAGTTATGGACATTTCCTCCAGTTGCAGTAGGAACGTGGGCTCTCTCATGTACCTGCTGGAAAGGTGGTGACCATGTCGGAACGTAAACGGGCACTGTGGGGGCGGAGGCTAAGGAGCTGGGAAGATTTGCAGACCACTGGATGAGTCCAGGTATGGGCACCTGTTTGCTGGACGGTGTCCCGTCCAGGCATAGCCTTGCAATGACACTTTGCAGAGTAGGTTCTGAGGGTGCCGCTCTTACTGCTGGGGCACTGGACTATCTCAGTGGCTTCTGGTAAATTAGTTGATTTGGTTGTGGGGTGACACCTGAGGAAAGGCAGCAGCATTCGTTGGATAAAATAAGCTAACTTATTATTAACTGAGCAGCAGCATTTGTTAGAGATAATAAGCAGAGAAGTTATTGAATAATTTGGAGTGGGGCGATCTATTACTAGATTCCTCTGCACGGAGGACAGCAAAGAAACGGGCCAAGACATGGCAGGTGAGACTGCATGCCATTTTACCCGACGCCCTTTATGTGTACTAATGAGATTGAATTGGTGAGAGAAGCGGGGGGTGGGTCGGGGGGGAGGGGGTGTAAAAAATGTGTTGGGAGCCGAGGGGTGTTCCTAGGTAGTGCAGCAGCTGGGTACTGATGAGACCTGGCTACAACCTGCTCGTTTGTGACTGGCTTGATGTTAAGAAGGAAGCAATGTATGGAGATTGGCAGAACTTGATTAGGTGACTATATCCACATAATAAAAACGTGGACTTCTTCTGAACGGCCTCCTACTGACTAAAAGATCTGGAAATGAGTCATGATTGGGGTGGGGTTGTATTATGCTCTTGCACTGTCCCTCGCAGTGGTGGCTGGTAATTCTTTTTAATTGGAGGGTAGTAAACTTTACCCATGAATATCTAGGAGCAGCTGGGCATAGGGAGGGAGCCCAAATCAACTAATATAGTCTTTAGGTGGGAGATCTCACTCTGAAAAGTCTTCAAATAATGGGGTAAAATGGTGCATTATTATAGCACAATATATATATATATATCCTGCATTGCTAAAGTCAGTTTACTATCAGTTTTGTATGCTAACAGGGCGATTTTCCTTGAGTCCTCTCTGGTCACCGCCCATGGCTATATATCTTCCCGACTCTGGTGGTATTTGTCACTCACTGAAGCCCTCCATGTGGCAGTCGTGACAGCGGAGCCCAGGACTAGCTCTCGGGATTGGGTGGGGTGGTTAGTAAACACTTTTCGTTAGCACCAAATCAGAGCTGGGTCACACTATTAATACAACTTTTTTTAAAAACAAAAATGTATATGAGAAAAGGCAAATTGAAACACAATACACTATTAGGTGAGTGAGATTGATTAATCTTTTATAACATGCTTAATACCGAGACCAGTATGGGTTCTTTATTTTCAATCCCATGTACAACGAAAAATGCAGTTCCTGCTATGTAAATGCTTTGTTTTAATCTGTCTCTAATTCAGTGTGCAAGGCTAAAGTGAGCCCAGTAGTGCGAAATTGGCAATCTTTGACTGGAAAGGGTTCCCTCTGGGCGAGTGGCCTTACGAGCAGTTCCTGGAGTTCCATTGAAGGTAAACACTCTCAGTCCTATGACTAGGGGGTTCCAGTAGACCTGGGAGAGCCATGGAATTTGTGGGTGTGGCCTGGCTTGGGTCTAGGGGCCAAATACAAGCCGAACCTGGGAAATGGTCACACGAATTGGGGGAAGGAGGCTATATTGGGTGGGGGGGGGGGTATAAGACATGGGGATTGGGGACACCAAAAAATGCTAAACTGGAAGGGTCTAATTGGATTGAGGGGCAACAAAATGGCTAAAGTGGTGGGGGGAGCAACAAAAGGAAAGGGCAAAATGTGATTGAGGTGCTGTGGAGGAAATCAGGAAAGCACAGGGGTGCAGCAGAGGTAGGGGGCAACAATGGTATTTTGGGGATGGAGGGGAGCAGGGAAAGGGTTGGTGGCATGGAGGACAGTGCTGTGATTTTGGGATGGGGAGGGGAGCTGTGATGGGGACAAGAGGGTGGTATAGGTTGGGGAGGGGGCAGCACCAGTGTTTTTGATGGGAGAAGGCAAGGGGAGTGATTGCCTCAGAGCACAAAGAGGTGGAACCACCTCTTTGTGCTTATACGTTGCCAGCTGCTGTAGTCATCCCAGCCAAGCAACGAGTGGCTGGAGTGGAAGAAGCCAGGTGGCTGGGACTGCAAGTTGGGAAGGTGCACGTCTGTAAATGGTTGGCACCTAATCTCCAGATTCCAGGATGAAGAAAGATCTGAAGAAAACACTTGCTAGCAGCCCCAGAGGATTGGGAGAGCAATACCATGGAATCGAAAATGATTCATAAGTAGATAGTTGTCGGTTTCAGATTTAGTTGTTATACATATTCAGAGATAACAGAAGGATCACCCGTGCAGGAGGGACCCAAAGACGCTTGAACTGTAATTATTCTCAAGTCCGGTATTTCCAGGTCAGGAGTCTGTCCCAGAGAAGTGGAAAGACTAGTCTGCTGCGCTT
Organism: Ambystoma mexicanum; assembly: GCF_040938575.1. Lineage (NCBI taxonomy): Eukaryota > Metazoa > Chordata > Amphibia > Caudata > Ambystomatidae > Ambystoma > Ambystoma mexicanum. The sequence goes on from NC_090933.1 coordinate 885,198,311, forward strand.
GCTGGTGATGAACGGGTTGCCACGTCGTCCTCTGGCACAAGATTCGGCTTCAGAGCCTCGGATCATGAAGAGATTAAATGGTAGAGCAATTTTTTTTTCTCCTTTCCGCTTTGCTTAGAGAGTAACATCAGAGGCGCTAGTCACAGAACGGCATAGGAAAGGCAGGCGGTTTCAGCCATACAATCGCAGGTGTCGAGATAGCACAGGCCACTTGGTCTTCCCAGTCCAGTCTGGAAAGATGGCATCTCTTTGGATTCCAGGGAGTAAAGGGGCACCTGCTTCTGGGTCCAGCAATGCAACAGGCCTTGGAGTAGGAGCTGTGATCCAAGGTGCGCCGCTGGGGGGTACTTCTGGTTTTCTTTGGAGAGGCAGATCTTCCAGTTGGATTAATTGGTAGTAGCAGGTACATGATGACTTTTTTTTAATGTGTACATTCCCGTTTACCGCGTATGGCTACTAAATGTGGCTGGTACCCTAAAATGCCGCAAGATTTTTGCCTGTTCTTTGGCCATATTGTAGTTTAACGGTCTTCCTGCCTTCTAGGATCAGTAAATCTCATACAAAGTCTTGCACTTGCCTGGAAAAGCTTCTGTTTTTGCTGGCTAGTGAGCCTTTGTTGTGTGCGCCATAGGAAGGGGAATGGGACTGTCTAGTCACAGTCTACACTCATAGGGACAGAAAGTTTGCTGCTGGGGCAGATGTTCCAAGAAGTAAGCATACCTGTGCCCGCTCCACACGCCCATTGTCCTCCATAGGATAACATTGGGTGCCAAGCTCTTCCTTTCCTAGCTCCCTCTTACTTACCATTGGTCATTGAACCTGGTTCCAAATTGTTATTGGACTATCACCACCACAAGCCCATTGCATTCCTGTAGGGAATGCCTTCCCTGGAGAAACCGTGTAGAGGAACCTGTGACATTTGGGCACTAGGCACCACACATTTTACGGGCTGGTTAGGTATTTATTGTAAGTGAACCTATGGTGAATGTATTTATTAGTGTTTATATGGTTTTTTTTGTGATATTACTTCTTGCTAGTTTCATTTTAAATTTGTTCTGAAGGCCTAAATCATTAACAACTACATTTTTATAACCTACTGTAAGCTGAATTATTGTTTGTTATTCTGTGTGGACTCATCGATTGGGGCCCCTGACCACGCTCCTGAGACTAAGCCATAACTGCTCACCACACTACCTTGATTGAGTTGAGTTTTGGTTAAACTCTTAGTCTCCCTGTTCACCATAACTAGGGTGGCCTCTTTAAATTTGACCACTAGGGTTGATTTTAGAAATCCATCTTAACATTTACACCACAAATGAGTATTCACAACCGTCTTTGCCTCTGCCCATTGTATGCTTTCTTGCTTCCACCCTTTGCTTGTAACCTAGCACAGACATGGATGCCGTTTTACGACGATTGCTAAACTTTAGTCGTTGGCACTTTCGACTGCGCAGCCCTGAAAATCGTCCTGAAAAACCATACAACTCCACAAAACCATTCCCACACTCCAACCACTTTCCCACTGCCAATCCCCACACAAGCGTGGCGCCACTCCCTGGTTACTTGCCTACAGGTGCATGCACATCCTAACCGCACATCCTAACCCGAAAAGACCATCCACATAGCACCCATTCTGCCTAGGAACAGCTACTTATCTTCCATCCTGTCTCCCTCATGCACATGTCCACCATCCGCTCATACTGCTCCACCAACCACAGGCAAGGAAAATGAGAGGAAGGGGAAAGAGGTTGTGATCTTCGACATATATAACTCTTTACGCAAATTGTTTATGTATAATAGCAATAGAAATTGCTTGATTTAGATGAAAGACAACAGAGAAAGGATGCCGTTTCGTGGCCATTCCAAGAACTGGAGCATGTGGATTGTTATCCAGGATTCCTCTTTTGGCCAAAGTACTGCAGTTTATTATTTTTTTTTTGGAACATCAACTTATTTCCATGTGCTGCTCTTTCCTTTTCTGCCAAATATGTCAATGCTTTGCTATACATGGACTAACAGTATAATTTGCAACATCAAATCAAAATGATTGAAAATGAGAGGCTAAGGGGCACTTGCAGACTAGCAGCGAGGTTGCTGGCTTTAGAAGCAAACGGTCCAGGTTTGCCCATCTAACCTAAACTGACCGTGAGCAAGTAACCAAACACCCGTAGAAGGTGCAATAGTACAGCAAAAGTAATTGAGAAGAGGTGTGATTTAATGGCTCAAGCACCTACACTGCAACTCTCCTAATGTAAACACCTACTTGCTAATCTGTTGGAAGTCTGTATATCTTTAACTTATGGAAGTTTTAAAAAGGTGTTGATGCCCATTATCCATTGCTGTTGACCAATAGTTTGATTTTTCGGGTTTACAATTAATGTTTAAAAAGTGGGCCCTGTCAGTCATCCGAATTCAGGCTCTTTTGGTGCTCTTTCCTATGAGATTGAGGGGAGAATGGTTATTTGCCTCTTGTAGTGCTTAATTAAGACTAATGCCACTGATTTCAATCCCGGTTTCCCTACATGCCCAAACATGTGTTGGCTGCACATATTGCAGCTTTCTCAACTGGCGCGGCCTCATGCTGATTTAGCTCACTCATTAAATTGGCATGAGGCAGGATGCTTGTCATTTGTTTGCACTCAAACTCTGTGTTCATTGAAACCCTGAAATTCAAGTGCCTCCAAGAAAGGCATTTCTCATACTGGTAAATTACCCAGAAACCTAGTCTCTAGTTATGGCACATTTTGCAGATCTGTGGTTGCCCGTGGTGTTTCTAGATCTACCACAGTTTACCTCTGGACAGCTGGGTTCTGAAGTTTATGGATTCGGACAACAGCTCTGATGGGAATTGAGGGTGATTATGTAGCTCAGCAGTATGGAATCAAACCTCTGCCAATTGTTGCTTTCAAATCAGAAGTGCCCAATTTCCAGAATTAAAACTGTTTAACGTTCATTCTGTTTTCTTCCACAGGCTTTAAAATGGGAACTTTGTCCTGTGAGTGTCATCTCATGGTTAAACCTTTATCTTCAAGTGGACTCACTTAAAGAATATCCTAAAGTACTCCAGCCCCAATATTCGCAGGAGAAATTCATCCAAATAGCACAGGTATGAAGTGAAAGTTACCTGTTAATTTTTCTTAAGTTCTGTAAAGACTGTACTAGACCGACTTGCGACCAGGGTAGGATATTTCCTTTGGATCCACAAAGCAGCGTCCGCACATGACCCCACTGAGACCATTATGCCATCTCAGAAATACTTAGTGCAGAGTCTCCGAATTGGCACCAGGAGCCACGGTAGAGAGCCACATGTATTCTTATTATATTGACGGTATGTCAGGGGTATCAAACTATTTGTATTGTGATTATATAATGCACAGATGAATTGTTTTGTTAACTTGCTCTTAACCGTGCACAAACGTAATTACCAAAAACTGTGGGACTTGTATGCACTGATATGTCACATTCTTCCTCCTTCAAGACCACATATTTGAATGTTCTTTGCCCAACTCCCCAAGCGCTGGACTTCTTATAGTCCCCTTTGTTGGAAAAAAAAAGGCGATTACCCTGTTTTCACTATATAAGGATAGTGTATAATTAAATTAATTGTAATTATTTATTTTTTTTACTTTTCTTTATTGGCATGAGGCAAGAGCAGGCAAATAAAACAGTGCACATAACAAATAATGTTACAAATAACTGAGTGACATTGCATACAGGGGTGAACAGAAAAGGACAGACGGATTCTCGCGCAAATCATTACAGGAAGTAGCACGGGCTATGAGTCCTACAAGGGAGAGGAGAGCAGTTCAATAGCGTCTTTACTGTTCAGGTAGCTGCAAAAGATCAGCCCATATATTTTTTGGGCGGGAGGGTGTGGATATAGTCCTCTTCACCCATTTGGCTCCAGGTAAGGGCCCTCAGCCACATTTTGAAAGAGGGAGGGGAGCGGCACTTCCAGCACTGTAGTATACATTTTTTTGCCACCATTGTCCCAATATTCAGGAACTTGGACGCCTTATTCAACTCAGGCCCGTCCCATAGCCCAAACAGAGCGGCCACCGGGTCAGGTGCAATGTGGATCCCAGTTATTTCAGTGAGGGCCTCCGTGATGGCCCTCCAGTATGGGCCAAGCGCTTCACAGGACCAAAACATGTGGATGTGGTCCGCTTCCGTGGATTTACATCACGGGCAAGTATGGTCCTGGCTATGTGCAAATCTACCCACTCTATACGGAGTGTAGTACAGGCGATTTGGGAGCTTGTATTGTATGCATCGATATCTAGCATTTAGGGAGACCTTACGTGTATGCGTGCACATCCTGCCCCAGAGGGCATCGGTGATAGTCAGGCTCTGTTTGTTATTCAATGCCTCCCGCATTGGCGGAGAAGCATCACCCAACTTTTGAAGTAGCATCTTGTATAGGGAGGATGTTACACCTTTAACACCGGCTGAGTTGGTTATACAGTGAATTTCAGGAGAGTCTGGGGGTTCATTGGGGAAAGAGGGCCACATGGCATGAATCGTCGCCCTCAGTCTGAAATATTGTAATCGTTCCAGCCCCGAGCCAGAGTGACCAGGCCGCCATGTCTGCGGGGTGATACATTTCCCTTCAGGAAAGAGGTCAGATAGCGCACGATAGCCGAGGCCATGCCAATGTCGCATAAGGAGTTCGTCGTGAGTGGGACTGAGACCTGGGAATTGCCATACGGGCAGCCACTTGTAGTACGGGCGGGAGTCAGGGTGGGATTGTAATAATCGTGTCTATGCCATGATCGTGGCGGCCACCGGGTCAGCAGGAACATTGGCGCGGTACACATTGTGAAGGATAAGGGACAGAGTGTTGACCTCTTCACTTGCTAGTTTCCCAGGTTTCACGTGGGGGGGGGGGTCTGAGAATACATACCAGTGTGTAGCATGTTGTGCTTGTGCAGCTATCCAGTATCGAGCAAGATCAGGGGCCGTGAAGCCCCCTTTTTCATATGGGAGGGCCATGTGCTGCCACATTTTACGAACTGCACCGGAGTGCCACAGGAATTGGGCACATGAGATATGTAGATTCTTGGAAGTATCGTTTCCCGGGCCAGATCGGGACATTTGTGAGGGTGTATAGAAGCTTGGGGACAATTATCATTTTGATTAGGGATAGCCTGCCCAGTAGGGAAAGGGGGAGGTTGCGTCATCTCAGCATCCGATCTTCCACCTGCCACGCCATGGCTATGTAGTTGTCGGCTAGTAGCGATGGTCTAGAGAGGGATATATGAACCCCGAGATATCTGATTCCACCCGGTAACCAGCGGAGGGGGAATTTGCATGTTGGTTGGGGGGTAGCCGCGGTGAGCGGGAATATTTCAGACTTAGTGTAATTTATAGCGAAGCCCGAGAATGTGCCTATTCTAGTAATGTCGCAAATTATCGAGTCGAGGTGGTTGGTTGGTTGGTTCCCTTATATAAAGGAGTACGTCGTCTGCGTATAGTGAGATTATCTCGCAGACGTATACCTTTTTGGCAGTGCTTATTTCTAACGTGATCGGCCATAGGCTCAATAACAGTGCAAACAATATGGGGGAGAAGGGGCACCCCTGGCGCGTTCCCCTGTGGAGTGTGAAGAGAGGCTGGCCAGCGGGTTTGTGTACAGTAGTTTGATGTATGAGATCATGCAGGGACCAATGCCCATTTTATGTAGCACCACCCACATGTATTGCCAGGACACCATGTCGAATGCCTTCTGGGCATAGAGGGTGACCGCTACTGCCTTGGCATCAGGATCAATTCTAGACATGCCATTAAACAGCCGATGAATGTTGAAGGACGTCCACCGGCCAGGGTCAAAGCCACTCTGGTCAGGGTGTACCAGGTAAGTCCTTATGGGTAGGAATCTATTTGCAATGATTTTGGTGAACATTTTTGTGTCCTTGTCAATTAGAGATAGGGGTCTATAGGACCCACGCTTGTCCAGTGGTTTACCTGGCTTGGGAAGGACGGTTAGAGGGCTTCACGCATGACTGAGGCAAGGTGGCCAGCCTGAGCGACTCATTCCAGACTTCAAGGAGCCTGGGTGCTAGGATAGCAACGTGTTCCAGATAAAACTCCGAGATGAGCCCATCCGGGCCGGGGGCCTTACCCCTCGGGAGGCTCGAGATGGCAGCTGTTATTTCATCAAGGGTGATTGGGGTGTCCAGCTGATCCCTAGTGGTAGGGGAGAGTACAGGGTTGTGTTAAATTCAGTGAATGTCTCGAGGATGTGTTGGTCAGACCAGTGCTGGGTGCCCCCAGCGTCCCTGATACAATCTATGCAGGCTCCCCCCTGACCCCCTCCCTTTCCGCGCGAACCAGTCTCAGACTTGAAGCGCCAAGCGGAGCGGGGAGGTCGGCCCTGTTCCAACTGGATCCACAGCGCAACAGGGGAATGATCCGACAGCGTGCGTGGTAATAGCTGTGTCTGTTGTCCTACCCACCATCTCGCTTGATATGAGAAAGAGGTCAATTCTCGATAGGCTATCGTGCACCGATGAGAAGGAATACTCTCTGAGAGGGTGAAGGGCCCTCCACATGTCAGTGTGGCAGGGTGTGTATGGAGACAGTTGGCCACGCGTGAAGTGGCTCTGCAGGATCTGTCCAGCTCGTTGTTCCAATTAGGTTCATGTCCCCCCAACCCACCCCCTCCCACTCATAAGATTGGGACTCCAATGTATCTCAAAAGTATGGTGATGACTTCATCAAAGAGACCTGGGGAATCGAAGTTTGGGGCATATGTGTTCACAAGGAGGCATTCCATATTTTCAAGAAAGCAGTGAAGAATCACATATTAACCCTCTGGGTCCAAATGAATGGTGCGCAGTGAAAATCGGACTGATTTATGGACCGGGGTGAGCACACCCCTAGACTGGGTTGCGTATTTTGTATAATACCTATTTGGGCCCCAGGCCGGAGCTAGACATGTTGCTAGGCACCCAGTGGCATGTGTTTCTTGAAGGAGGAGTATTTTGATTCCGTGCCGCTGGGCATATGCAGTAATCCTGCAGGTTTTAGTATAATTACTCAGCCCATGGACATTCCATGTCATGAGACTAAGGGACACAGCGCTGTATCAAGGAATATCCCAGCAGCCATTTTTATTGCCGCTCAGTACCCTGCACACAGCCTCAGTGAGACCACCCCATCTTGCCACCGTTGCACCCACTCTCATGCCATTTTCACTTAACCCCCAACTTTACCACCCCCTCCCTCCCTCACTGCCCACACCCAATCAGCAGTGTCGTATACCCCACCCAGAACAGAGGTAACCGAGTGCCATGTCCAACCTGGCAGCTCCAGCCCATTCGCCCAACGCGGGCGAAACTGAGAACAAACAAAAAATACTAGTATTGCAATTGCAGCGGGTGTCGCCACTGCCGTGTACCCAATTTAGCAAGTAGTGCGGCGCGAGAAGCGCCTCCTGGGCGGCTACAGCATTTCAATGCACTCTTTTCCAGTGAAAGCATAATGACGGATGGTAGCAGACGAGGGGATGTATAGTTGCCATTAGCATGTTGGAAGCGTAGGACAGCTCAGTCATTGTCCATCAGGTCAGCTGCAGGTGCTCTCAGTGGGATTTGTGATTCAATGAATTTCAGCGCTTCATCCGGAACCGTGAAAAAGTATAACTTATTACGGTAGGTGAATTTCAGGCACGCCGGAAATAACTTTGCATATTCGATTTCTCTTTCCCGAAGCATTTTCTTCACCCCATTGAACTGTCTTCGCTCCGCCTGGACCTCCGTGGAAAAGTCTGGGAAAATTCGGATAATTTGCGAGTCCATCCTCAGTTTGCCCTTCTCGCGTGCAAGGCGCAGAATATGGTCTCTGTCTCTATAGCTAAGGACTTTCGCTATCATTGGCCTGGGGAAGTCACCCGGCTTGGGGTGGGGAGCCAGCGATCGATGTGCTTGCTCAATTGTGAAGAATAGTGAAAGCGGAGGGTCGCCGAGAAGATCTTTGAGGAGGGTCTCCACCGCCGGTTCCATACGACCCTTGAGTGCGGACTCGGGAACCCCCACAATGCGAATGTTATTTCTGCGTGATCTCGACTCTAGATCGTCACACTTGGCCTTGACACTTCATGTCACGCACCAGCTCTGTCACAGTGTTTTGGAGGGTGAGTACGCTATCCTCGTTTGCGCCGATTCTAGTTTCAGCCTCAGTAATCCTGGTGCCATGCTGATCTAACTCCATGTCAACGCTGTTCGAGGAGGTGGTACCCTGCTCCGCCCTGGGCGCCGGTTTGGTAAATTTGTCTATGGCCCCAGCCTTGGCCACCCGCGAGATCTGTTGGACATCCCGAGGGTAGGTGATATTGCTTGCAGGTGCGGGCAGGCGCTGCCTGCACAGCCCAGGGAGCTGGTCTGGTGGGCCCCTAGGGCCGTAGTGCGGGGCGGTGTGAGAAGCGGGCCCGGCCTTGGTGAAACTTGTCTTAGAAGGGCCCTGTCGGGAAGCCACAAGGTCGGGGGCATGCGCCAAGGACCCGGGCTCAGCAGGTCGTCGCGGGGCACCCCGGCTCCAAGCACAAAAGGAGAGCCCAAGAGCAGGAAGAGCCAAGAGGACAAAGTGGGCCTCAGGTTCCAGCAGACAGGGGCACGCGGGCCCTGTAAAGCAAGTGCAATATTAACCTGTGATCAGGGGCCAGAGCGTGAGGTCCGGGATGGAGCCCCCCCCCCCACCCGCAGGCTGGTGATGACACAGTATGAATGATGGTAGGTGTGCACCCACTGCTCGGAGCAGCATCGGGGGGATCCCCCCTCCTGAGGATTTGGCTGTTTGCCTGGATATCTTCAAAATGTGAGGATTTGCTGTTGCCTGCCTGGATATCTTCAAAATGTGAGCCGCAGTGTGTAATAGATGGGCCACCGCAGGTCGCAGTATGTGGTAGGTTAGAGCAAGGGGCCCCGCCAATGGGGCCCGTAGTGTATGGCGGAGGTGTAGGGCCCCCGATGTGGCACCTGCAGTCAGGAGCCGGGGGCCGCGTGTGCAATTAGTAGGGGGCTTGCAGCTGTGATGATCCGGCGGCCCCCCCAACTCCTCACCTGCATGACCTGCTGGAAGAACAGCCCCGGCGCCCCCAGCAGCGCAGGGCCCCAGCACAGCCTCAGCCACCCAGCACCGGCCGCGTACGATGATAGTCCTAGGCCAAGCAGGGGGCGCGGGGAGCTGGCGCCAGGCGAGGATCACCCGCAACGATCAGCGTCCACAGAGGGGGTGCGGCCCGCAGAAGCCCCGAGGGCAGAGGAAGAAGGGGAATGTCCACCGCAGGCACCGCAGCAGGGCTTGACGTGGAGGGGCGGAGGGCAGCACTCCCCGGCGGCCGCTCAGCAGCGCCAGGAGCCTGTATGAGGCTCAGTCCAGGGCGGGCACCGCACGGCCCAGAGGCCAGGGCGCCAACTGGCGAGATTAGCTGGGGATGTAGCCTGAGACCAGCGCTACCCTTAGCACGTATTTTCGCTGCCGATGGAATCCGATGAGTTTGCTGGGTACAGAGCTCCACGGCTAAGCAGCCATTTTGCAGGCTGCACCACAGCGCTCACCAATTAATTGTAATATTAAATGCACCACATATAGATCCATATTCCTCAAAGTTATGACCATCAATTCCAACATGTAAATAATCGATATATATCGATCATCGTTTCTGGGGGGCTTTTTGAACAGATCACCCATACACATTTTTCAATAATATTATAATGCGGACAGATTATAATTGGTCCGTGAATTGTTTGACCAATCAACTGGTCCATTCTGAAAAGGACTTGTTCTGCGTCTATCATTGAAAATAATTACTTACAAATTCAATCAAGTGTGAAGATTAATAAAGAAATTGTGACTTTTAAAACCCTCATTGTTAAAACACTTAACACTGGGATAATACCCAACACCAATTTTGTACAAAGGTGGAGGAAATGATCATCAGTCAATAATGCATGGGAAAGCTCCAGAAGGACCCAACTGCTTCCCTACATTAGCCAGCCTCCACATATGTGTAGTTAAAAGTATTTTGAAAGTGGATATATTTTAAATTAATTGGAATGTTAATAAACTATTCCCTCGTAATGGACGTGGATCACTGAACTATCTTATATAGTGTGACAAATCAAGGGTATTTGTCCCTTCTCCCCTAGGCGGGGGAGGGGGCTTCCCTCTGAGGAGAGGGAGGTGAGCCTGCTCTGCAAGACCCTCTTCCCTAGGGGTCTGGCAAGTGGGACCTCCCTTGAAGCAAATCCCCTTTAGGGGACAAGGAGCTCCCTAACCCAACAACTGTATCCGCCTATATCGGACTGCCTTCCATAAAGAATACTGTGAACTCCTATTTAGCTCCTGGCAATGAGGATAAAAGGCTATCTCTTTAAGAAGAGCCTTGTACGTAAGTGGATCCCTGACAGAGAGTAGGGGAATCCCCCTGATGTAATCCCGCCGTGGATAGGCAGACCAGAACGGAGCCCGCAACAATTCAGAAGGTGCAATACGCCAACTCGAGACACCAATGGACCGGCGAAGCAGACACCGGGAGTCTGTTGTAGAGTCGACCCGCTGAACATGGTGCCATGATCATACAGTGGTGGGTCAGTGCCCGTTGAACAACGCCAAGACCACTTCACTCGGGAGCGCTGTCAGCTCCCATTCACCAGTATTCATAGCTGGCAGTATCCTGCGGAGAAACCAAGCGCAAAAGCTTGCTAAGCCGGAGAAGCAGAAAGAAAAGTCTTTTACCCGAGCGAGGTCTGAGCCCTGCGATGTTCCCCATGTCAACCAAAGGTACTGGGGAGAATGGGCAGCTGCCAGGGCAAACTGTTATGAGATAAACTCGTCAAAGCCACAAGGGCGACATTCTAGCAATATAACTGAACATATGAGAAACTGATAAATAACATATAAGACTGCATGGGAAACTGAAGGAAAGTGAAAACTAGCACCCTAGGAAGGAGGGGAAAAGCCACAAGAAGTCTGTGTTGTGGAGTGGGGTAAACACTTAACACACATCTGCACCAAGTATTGTGAATTAAGACTGGCAAGCGAAACAGACAAAACCAGAAAAGGGTTGAACCTCAAGAAAGAGTGTGAGACCGCATTTCAAGGAGAACTGTTTGAAGCATACATTAAGGAGAGTACAAGACCCATGAACCTTTGGGAGGAGCTTCATGAGCTCATAAATACCTAAGACTAGTGTCTTATATATTTTAACTTGACACATTTTGTATATGTACAATAGACCACAGATAAGATAAACCCTGAGAGAAGGCCGTGTGAGACAAGGCATCAAGGGAAGCGACCAGAAGAAGAGACCTATTCTTTTGGCCCACTTTAAGTTGCGGTAGGGACAGATAAAGTTAGGTTTGGACTGACGACATTTTACTCTGGACTTCCTTTAGTTAGGTAGGTAAATCTCCATAGGGAGAGTTGGGCCTTTCCTTTTATCGTTTTGTTGAAGATAAATTAAACATATCCATAGTATGTTTGACTCCTTCTGACCCTCCACAATAGGATGAGGGTTTTCAGAAACTTGACTTGTAAATGCTCTAGATTCTAATGGATCACAGATAATTAAAATGTTAACACTGACTCTGCTGGCTTTGTGTTCATTTAACGTGGGATGCAATGTTGATCAAAAGTTAGAGAGTTCTTAGCCCTCAGTGCTTTCTATTTGCAATCTATTGAATAACACATTCAGATTGTTTTAAACAGCCGGATTCACTGTGCATCATTTGGCTACCATATTAGCAGACATATAGACAGTGGTAGAAGTTTACCGAAAAAAGTAGCGGAACTGTGGTTTCAGCAGGGAAGAGGGTAGGCAATGCCTAGTAACTAAGGCTCCTATTACAACTTTACACTTGCACAGGGACATGAATGGACAAATACTCTATAGAATGTGAATATGGTTGCAAAAAGTAGAATGGTAGCAGAACACCATTCCCGCTGACTTCGATCACTGGATATGTATGCCTATAGCAATGTGATGCCATCATGTTCACTCATTCAAAAGGTCTGCAAAGTTGCTGTACTTATGGACATCATAATAGACTTTTGCCTTCCTAACAAGATTTGTTAAGCTCTGTGCTAAAGTTCCCTTCCCGTAATCTGTATCCTGACAACCGCTGCATATACTGGCACACAGCAAGAGATACATTGATAGCATGAAATACTACCCAGGGGAATTCACACTGGTTAAAAGTTGGTTCAAGAAGGTCTTTCCCATCGCTCACTAAAGCAACTATTGTCCCATATAATCCAACTGGGTAGGATAGTAGGGACGTGTAATATTTTTCAAAAAAGGGTTGTGGAGTTCCAGTTAAACGAGTGCATTAAGAGTACTTGGTGAGATGTCGTAGCTATTTTGATAGCAGGCTTGGTTTTAAGATTAAGTAAGCTATGAGTTGTGGTGTTATGAAATGTCTTGGTTCCATGTATATTTGTTTCTTTTTCAGCTTTTGGATTTATGCATTCTGGAAATTGACTCGTTGCACTTTCCATACAGGATATTGGCAGCAGCTGCACTGTTCCACTTTACATCAACTGATGTAGTCAGAAAAGCAACAGGTACTATTTTAACAATATATGTAAACTGAGATACCCATGGTCCCCAAAAATGTGTACACGGGGACCGTCTCCTTTGTTTTCTCCATTTGGTCTGCATATCTAGCAATATAAGGCTCCATCTAGGCATGTGTGATCTAGCCAGAGCATGGGTGCGCTGTCCACGTGGGCAGAAGTTCTTGCTGCTTTTGACCAGAAATTAGGCAGCCCAAAATTGGACTTCAAGTAAGCAACACACCCCCATAGATAAAATGGGTGACACCAATGCTTTCTGCCTTGGAGGCTGTTACTGAATTGCTTCTTTATCCTGGCAAGTGGCATTCTAGGATGCGCCTGCGCAGCTCAATAACGCATTCGAATTACAGCTTCTGATAGAGGAAGGTGGCACTGATGCAACTGTTCACCCTGTGGTGTTATGTAATTTATGGAACTTGGGCCCACTGCCTGCAACATCTTGGATGGCAATTTAGCTCTGGTTGAACATCGGCAATTTGGTATAAAACCACAATTTGGGTTAAACTGGGACATTTGGGTTAAAAAGCATTTCTGGAAAGTGCCGAGATTCAGAGCTCTTCATAGTACACAATGCATACGACTAGAAAGGTTTTCGAATTCTAAACTTCAATTGTCTCCGGGGACCAGCAGCACCTACCAACAGCATTGTTGGCTTTTTTTGAGGATCATGCATTGAATATCACTTGTCCTGAGTTAAAGTATCACTCTTAACTAGTAGTACCCTATGACTATCCTAAAGGATGGGTGTTATGCTACAAGTAGCTTACTAGGCATGTTGTTAACCACTTCTTCCCCCTGTAATAACTTAAAAACCTATAGAGTACACCCCCATGTTGCCGGTTACAGTTGTAGAACTCCTCCCCCGATCTTGGATTATGCGTCAAACCCTTTTGTTTGTGTTTAAATTACTCTAGAATACACTCCTTTTTGGGTTCCTTTTGAAAACGGCATGGGTAATGTTCTCCCTTTCACATTGGTGAATTTGCATGCAAAATAAACCGGTTATAGAGAACTTTTTGAAACCCTTTCTACGTGCTTACATATCAATTTTGTATTTTTTTTCTAGGTTTAGAATGGAATTGCATTTCAGAATGTGTACATTTTATGGAACCATTTTACAACATTGTGAAAGGAGTCCCAGTAAAAGTGAAGACGTTCAAAAAAGTTGCAGCAGAGGATCGCCATAACATACAGACCCACACAAACTACTTGGATATGTTGGTATGAACTCACTTCACTTCCTACAATATTAAGTACATTTTTATCCAATCTGGCAGTGAGGGGAGGATTTGTGAAATGCACTGTTGTCTTTCCTGTTAAAAATGCCCATTACCCATTGAAGCAAATGAGCAGGCCTGCTGAGTTTCTCAGATGTCTTTCAGCACATATTCAGTAGCGTGGCACGAAGGCATAGTATTTGATGTAACAAACTGGTTTTCCTGACTCCCTTGTAGAAGTGTGGTAAAGGGGAATTACTAATATTAGGGTATTTATTGAGCGCAGACCTAGCTTCGGGAAGTGATGAGCACTTTCCAATCATAGGGGGAAGCCGAGAAACGAGGCAGCTGGGGAATTGGAGAGCATAAAGGAGGTGGTCTGCCTCCCGATCTAGGAAACATAAAAAATATATATCTTAAAGATTTAAGATGCCCTTGAAAAAATCAGCATCCCTCCCCATCCAAGAATAGTTTTGATGCTGCTTGCCCTGTGTGTGTAGAAGCACGGCTCTATTCTGGTAACTGCCAGGCAAGGAATCCGTTAGCATTGACGAATTATGGGTGATTTTACAACATGTTGCTAGTTTCTAATTATTGAAGCGAGTTGTGCTTTGTGCAGAAACCCTACAAATGGCATATAGGCAGTTGTTGTAATGCCCTTACTGGGTGCTTTGCGAAATGTAATGACTGATACAAAAACAGTTAATAGGTGGAAAGCGTGGTGGCACGTTGACAGTGGATGAGACACTAACATTCAATCTAGTGAGGCTTATTTCGCTATATATATATACATATATATATATATATACACACACACATAGTATTTTCATCATTTTAGTTTAGGTCTTGATGCACAGTAAATGAACCGGGGAGCTTGACTGATTCAACCACTGCATTACAGTTGTTACACAGCATTGCATGCTACATATCCTTCTGAATGCTGAGAGTGCATGATTGCATGAGATGGAATGCCATGGCTAGCTGCTGTTGAAAGCAAAGAGTGGCATGGTGTGTATGCTGGCTCCTTTTCCCGTTTCCACAGCTTCACTTTTGCATAATGGAATAGCTGGAGTGCTAACCGGGCACAATGGAGCCTCAGCTTGTGTTCAACGGTTGTAACATTCATGTTATTTCCTTTCTGTTCTGACTACACATTATAATTTGCCCATGTTGTGCTAAATGTACCTCATGGACCCTGGCAATTCTGTGCTAAGTAGATGTAATGTGTGCTTAATGGAATCTGATATTTCTGTGTCTAGTGATTTATTTGGGGTTTCATGGAATTGGTGATAGATAGCATGTGGCCCTAAGAAGTTGTTAAATGACCAGTGCTTTGATAAAAGCTAAGAATATTGGCTGTGCCGGTGCTGCTTCTGTGTCAGCTGTTCGTGGAGTTGCTGCATCTATTAAACATTTCAAGTTGCATGTTAATAAGCAGCTTTGAAAAGGCCACTCGCCACCTCAATTCTATACATTACACCACTTCTTACTAGCCAACCGTCAATTATCACTAGCCAATGAGTGGTGAATGCAGATTTTGCACCCTGCTGGTTAGGATTTATAGGGTGCAATGTTCAAGACTAAGTTGGCCTGTTGGCACTATTCCCTGGACTACTAAGAGAAGCTGGAAAAGAACCAATTACTTACATGTGGTAAAGCTCTTTCAGATTCTCATCTTGGATATATACAACAGCACCAACTGGATCACAGAAACGTTTTCCCCAGCAGGGTGTGTTGTGTGGCTTTAGTGTCAGGATATCTTGCAGCGACCACTCGTTGACACTGGATAGGATGTTAACTGGCCAGTGACCTCAGTTGCCCGTTTTTTCTGTGCTGAGCCGTGTTAAGAGGAGGGCGGAACATGTTCAGAGAAAAGTTAAGCCATGACATTTTGTAAGATTGTTGTAGCAAATCAGGCGGATTGACCAGGCAATAGAGTTCAACAATGTCCAAGACTGGGAACCACCTCTGATCAGAAGTAGCAGCCAATTCTCTGGTTCAATAGGCCTTAAAGCCTTCTCTTGGTACCGCTTTTTCCCCCTATACAATAACACACTGCAATGCAGAGCATGATCCAACAGCATACGGCTTGTTTTGCGATTGCCTTAGCAAGTTTTAACATCCCCATAGCCTACAAAAAGTTGGTCTTCCCGTCTTAACTCCCAAGTTCTTTAGGTTTCAATATTTGGAATCGCTCCTCTTTTGAGGGAAGAGGTTACATAAGTTGGATTTTCTGGGATAAATGAACCCCTGAGATGACCATGGGTAAGCATGAAGGCTTCTTCTCTTGAAGTTCATGTAAGGTGTCTTGGAAGAGAGCCTGTAAATCACTCCGTCTCAATGCAGATGTTATGGCCACTAGGAAAATAGTCTTTCATGTTAGTAGTCTAAGCCTCCATAAAGAAATAACAAATTTACGTCCCAGGCGGGGACAATTAATTGCACCTGTGGGAACCTGGTTTATTATTTGTGCACTAGACCTACTGGTGTTTCCTTAAGTGTGTCTCCCTCAATTCCCCATGAGTA
Source organism: Ambystoma mexicanum (assembly GCF_040938575.1). Classification (NCBI taxonomy): domain Eukaryota; kingdom Metazoa; phylum Chordata; class Amphibia; order Caudata; family Ambystomatidae; genus Ambystoma; species Ambystoma mexicanum. The sequence goes on from NC_090933.1 coordinate 885,214,630, forward strand.
ACCCTGGCTATGCCCGGGTAGGATGCCTGTGCTGCTCTAACAGCATAATTCCCATGGCCCCATCACCTAATCCTTCACCGTTGAAATTTGCACGCTCTGCTTGGCCAGGTTTTGCATGATGGATAGTACTAAACCTGTGCAACATGATAACGGGTCTAGTCGTTTGTTGCTGCACAAGTAGAACTTCTGCCTTGTGCAGCAACAAACGACTAGACCCGTAGAACTTCTGCCTTAACCCCCAAGCCCTGTGTCAACTGTAAAAAGCCCTTGTGGCTGGTCTTCACATGGGTAGCAGGAGGTCCCATTACCTCAGCCATGCATGATGGTTGGGGGCTCAGGTGAAGGACTTGGCCCCCCTGCTAGGGAAAGCCAATCCCCTCTCAGAGGGAGACGCTAATGTGGGCAGATTGTCATGTCCAGAAAGGCTGGCGTACCACATCCTCCTGGCCCGATCTGGGGAAACCAGAATCGACGTGTTCCTGAACCTCCTGAGAACATGAGGGGCGACAGGAACTAGCAGGACATTTGTGGAAAGCTCCAGTCCACCACAAATCCATCCCTCAACACCCCTCAGAGGAAATTCCATGGAACAGAACAGTTCACTCTTCCCATTACAGTAGATTTTGTGCTATTGAGATTTATACTGCGCACCACTACTAAATTCATGGCCTCCAGAAGCTCAGGCGGATATAAAAAGAAAGCTGGGTTAGTTAGTGGGACAAAGAGGTAGATTACACAAGCCTAGGCTACATTGTTGTTAGGCCAAGATTTCTTATATGGGGTTGGCGGTATTATGGTTTCTTTTTGTAGGGCCTGCCCAGTTTGGTTGAGTTGGTTTTGGTGGTACCATGGTTTGAGGTGCCTCTCCTTATATCATGGTTGGGTGATTTTCTTTGGTGTTTCTTCAAACCTTATATTGAAGCCCCCTAATCTGATCATGTGGTCATATTTTATGGCGATGTTGATTATGGTGTCAGTGCAAATTCCTTTGAATGGTGAATTGTTTGTGGGCGGTCTGTGCTGTTGTGATCTTTAGGTAGTCTTTGTATGCAATGGCGATACCCCCCTCCTTGGCTTGTTTCCGTTGAAGATGTTTGGTATGGATTTGTGTGCTAGGCTGTCCGTTCAGCCTTCACTGAGTAGATTGTATGTATATCTCTGTGCTGTGACATCGATCGTATGTTGACTAGGTTGCAATTAATCTTTTTGTTAAGTATGTATGGCTTTGGATGGTGGTTTTGGTGACTTGATATCAGGTAGGCCCCTCCTTTTGATTATGCTTTGGGATTTACTATGCAAGACTTTTGTTTCCGTTTCATCGTTGAAAAGGTTGCATTTTGGGTGGATGTGGGTTTTGGGTTGGTACAGTGGAGTCTCAATCTTGGCAGTTGTTAGTACCAAATGACCACAACACACTGTTCACGATTTGTATTTCTTCAACTGAGGTCTCTTCGTTATGTTTCCTGTGAATCTCTCCACCCCCAAGGCACCCTCCACCCCCGTGGATGGGATGGTATTGTTTATTTGTAAAACGCCTATACACAAAGCAAGTGTTTCAAAGCGCTCAAGGAGGGAGGGAACCAAGGGAAAAATCAACTCATTTAGAGCCCTTGAATTTCTGAACAATAAAAGACTGCACGGGCAGAGTGGGTGCATGGAACAAGTGCATATAATACAATTAACAGTGTAGATAACAGCAAATAAGTCAGAGCGTTTCTGCAGTTTTTCCAAGTGCATTGAGGCGCAAGCAGGGGGAGACGAGGGAAAACCAGATAAGGAACAAGTTACTTACCTGTAACTGTTGTTCTCCAGCATGGGTCTGGCATGGATTCACATGCTCATGAATATTCCCCGTCGGTAGGCTGGGAATCCTCGGTAAAGAAAAAATCAGTATCAGTTTCGTTTCTGATCTGTCTTTCGTAGTAGTAACCAATCACTGATCTCTGCGTCATACTGACCACAGCCAATGACTGCCCTCTACCTAAGCCCCGCCTCTGGCAGCCATCTTCAGATTTGGTAGCACGTGAAGAGGCAGTATGACCAAGTGAAGAGCCGCAGAGGGGTAGGCGGGAGGGTTCGCATGTGAATCCATGCCAGACCCATGCTGGAGAACAACAGTTACAGGTAAGTAACTTGTTCCTTCTCCAGCATGTGGTCTGGTATGGATTCACATGCTCATGAATATAAGAATACATAGCAGTACACACATGCACAACCACGGGGGGGTGGCAAAAGGCTCAACATTAAGCAATACAAAAAACTCAATATTAAGCATCTCTTACCTCCTCACCAGGCTCACCTTAAGCGAACAGGTTGCGCAGCACTGCTTGGCCGACCCTGGACTCCTCCCTGGAATCCCGATCGACGCAGTAGAATCTCGTGAAGGCGTGAGTCGACCTCCACGTAGCAGCCCTGCAGATGTCCAGCAGGGGCACACCAGATAAGAATGCCGTAGTAGCAGCGATCGCTCTGGTCGAATGGGCTCTCGGACGGCTTGGCAGCGGTCGGTTAGCCAACCGGTGGCAGTGCATGATGCAGCCGGAGAGCCATCTGGAAATAGAAGCCTTCGAGAGAGCCTTCCCTTGATTCACAGGTCCAAAGTTCACAAACAGCTGTGATGTCCTTCGGAAACTCTTCGTGCGTTCCACGTAGAACTTCAGCGCTCTAGCCACATCCAGCGAGTGCAAAGTCCTCTCGGCCGGCGACGAAGGAGACGGGAAGAAAACAGGTAACACCAAGGGCTTGTTAAGATGGAAGTCCGACGGCACCTTGGGCATAAAGGAGGGGTGCGTCCTAAGCACCACCCTCGAGGCATGGAAAGTCAAGTACGGTGCTTTGCAGGATAGGGCCTGGATCTCTCCCACTCGTCGTGCGGAGGTAATGGCCACCAGGAATGCAGTCTTCCACGACACATACTTCATCGGTGCGGAGTGCATCGGCTCGAATGGTGGCCCCATGAGCCTGGTCAGCAACACGTTAAGTTCCCACGCCGGGGCCGGGGCCTTCACCAGCGGGAACGACCAGAACAGTCCTTTCATAAACTCTTTTATCAGTCGATGGGACCACAGGGAAGTCCGTCCTGTGGTTCTGGTATATCTGGAGATCACCGCCAGATGAATCTTAATGGAGGCATGGGCTAGCCCAGCCTTTGCCAGCGATAGCAGGTACGGCAGCACTTGAGGGGCCGTTATCCGTAGGGGGTTGATCTTCTGTGCTCGGCACCAGACAGAGAACCTCTTCCACTTATGACCGTAGCATTTGAGAGTCGAGGACGCCCTGGCCTTTGGAAGAACCTCTCTGCAATCGGCCGGTATATCGTAGCCTTCAAACTCTAGCGCTGCAGGAGCCAAGCCTGCAGGTTCAGCGACGCCGGGTCGTGGTGGAAGATGGCGCCACCTTCTCTGGAGAGAAGGTCCGCGTCCCTGACAGCTTGATGGGAAGGGACGTTGACAAGTCCAGAAGGTCCGGGAACCAGATCTGCCTCAGCCACGCCTGTGCGACGAGGATCATCCTGCACCGGGACCGCTTGAGCTGGCTGATGAGTCGAAGCAGCAATGGCAACGGAGGGAACGCATACAGGTATAGGCCATCCCAGGGGAACAAGAACGCATCGCCCATGCTTCTCGGCTGGGGAAACCTGCTGGCGAACCTCTTGCACTTCGAGTTCGTCGCTGTTGCAAACAGGTCGATTTGGGGTTTGCCCCATTGTCGGAAGAGTTGATCCACCTGATTCTGGCGCAGTTCCCACTCGTGACACGCACGCAGCTCCCTGTTGAGCGAGTCGGCGATGGTGTTGCTTTCTCCTGCCAGGTGGAAGGGAACCAGGAACATCCCCTGGGCGACCGCCCAGTGCCACAGATCCTGTGCCTCCTTGGATAGGGCTGGGGATCTGGTGCCTCCCTGCTTCCGTATGTAAAACATTGTCGTGGTGTTGTCCGTGAAGATCTGCACCACCTTGCCCTTGAGCGACGGGCGGAACGATTTGAGAGCCCAGAACACGGCTTGGAGTTCCAGGACGTTGATGTGCAGGAGCCTCCGGGAGCCAGAGGCCTCTTGCGTGGTGATCTCCGGTGTGGGTGCCCCAACCTTCCAGGGAGGCATCCGTCGTCACCGTCTCCTGGTACGCCGGTGTCTGAAAGTCCTTGCCCGCCGTGAGGTGCGCCCCACCACTGAATCGCCCGCCGGAACACCTCGTTGAGGGGGACCCTGTCTTCGAAGGTGCCCGTCGCCTGCATCCAACGGGCGTCGAGAAATTCTTGAAGAGGGCGCATCCGTAACCTGCAGAGGCGCACCAGGTAGATGCAAGAGGACATCATCCCCAGGAGGGACTTGATGGACCTCACCCTGGCCACGTCCGTGGCTAGCAGGCGCTGCACTTTGCCTAGAATGGTCTTCGTCCGTTTTTCCGCCAGGCGCCTCACTGTATCGAGCTTCGCTCCCAGAAACAGGGCCACCTGCGACGGCACCAGGTGGGACTTTGGGTAGTTTATGGCGAATCCCAGGTCTGTGAGTAGCTGGACGGTCCTCGCAGTGTGTTCGACGGCGAGTTCCCTCGTCCTTGAGCGGATGAGCCAGTCGTCCAGGTAGGGGTAGACGTGAATCCCCTGCAGGCGCAGCCGCGCCGCCACTGGTGCTAGGCACTTGGTAAAGACCCTGGGGGCCGACTTCAATCCGAACGGCAGTGCTCTGAATTGGTAGTGGCGTCCCTGGACGACGAACCTGAGGAACTTTCGGTGACTTTGGAGGATGGGAACGTGGAAGTATGCATCCTCCAGGTCCGACGACGATAGAAAGTCGCCTTCCTCCAGCTGACCCAGTACGTGCTGGAGGGTGACCATCCTGAACTTTTGTGACCTGATGTATTTGTTCAAACGACGAAGGTCCAGAATGGGGCGCCAGCCGCCCGTCTTCTTCCTGACGAGGAAGTACCTTGAGTACACCCTGGAGCCCCAGAGCCTCTTCGGGACAAGGTCGATGGCGCCTTTCCTGAGCATCGCCTGTACTTCCAACAGCAGTTGCGGGACGTGATTTTCCTTCCTGGCCACAGGTGGAACGTGAGGGCACTTCTTCAGGAATTCGATAGAGTGTCCTCTTGCCAGGGTATCCAGCACCCAACGGTCGGTGGAGATGGACTTCCACACGCCGACGAAATTCATCAGCCGGCCTCCCACCGGGGTGCTTCGGTGGGGGCCCCGAGACCACGGCCGGTTCAGTCCTGCTTGGAGGTTGTGGCCTTGCCGCCCTGGCCACCTTGCCGATGGCGGCGAGGAGCTCCCTGCTTGCCGCGACCCCTGTAGGCCTCCTGAGACGAGGAGCGTGCCGCCTGGCGGTAGGACGAGCCACCGCTGGATCCCTTGGAGGCACCCTGTCTGTCTCCGGAGCTCCGAAAGGGCCGTCGTTGCTGAAGGGCTCCTAGGGCGCGGGCCGTCTCCGTTTTTATGGCTTGGAGGGATTCGTCCACCGCCTTCCCGAACAAGTTGCTGCCGTCGAACGGCATGTCCAACACCCTGGTCTGGACGTCCTGACAGAAGTCGGCCGCCCGGAGCCAACCCCGTCGTCGTAGGCAAACACTGTTGCCCAGCTGGCGGAACCCGGTATCGGCAATATCTGTTGCCACCGTTATGGCGTGGTCCGACGCCTCCTCACCCTCTTGCAGTATTTCCAGGGCCTCGGACCTCTTGTCGTCCGGCAGGAAGTCCAATATGGGGCCAGCTTAAACCAGAGCTCCCTGTCGTAACGGGCCACGATCGCCAGGGCGTTGGCCGCTTTGATCGTCGTTGTCACCGCCGACGAAATGACCCGCCGCCCCATGGCGTCCAACTTCTTTCCCTCGCCGTCCGGCGGGGAAGTCGACGTTGAGGCTCCCGACCCCGCCGCTTTCTTCTTCGCCGCCGCCGAGACGACCGAGTCTGGCGTTGGCTGGGCCCTGAGGCACAAGGGAGCGGTTTCGGGGACCCGGTACTTCTTCTCGTACCGGTCCCATTTGGCTGGTGCCGTGGAGGGGTTTTTGAGAACCGACAGGCCCTCCTCCCAGATGTCATCGATTAGAGGCACTGCGATGACAGTCTTCCTCTTGGCCTCCCGGCGCTGATAGAGGAAACCTTCCTTTTTCTGCTCCTCCGGGCAGAGCTGGAACAATTCGGACGCCCTGGCGATCATGGCGTGGAATGAGCCAATCTCGTCGGGCGGCGAGGCCCATGCGACGGGAGACCCGTTCCGTCGTCGCCGCCCTCAGGAGGAGAGGGTTGGGTCCTCCGTCGTTTGTTCTGAGGATTTCCCGACGGGCCAGGTTGCGGGTCCTCCGGCCTGGGCCATGGGAATCTCGTCCTTATCTCAGAGCATAAGGACTGGATGGCAGACAAAATGGCTGCTGAGCCATCCTGAGGCCTAGGTTCCGGCTGCGCCGGAAGGGAAGGCCGCTCTTCCTCGCCATCGTCGTCTTCCTCGGTTATCTCCCGAGGATCTTCCTTACGGGATCGAACCTTCTCGAATTGGACTTCGAGGTTCCTCACGGCCTCGGTCAGTTCCTCCTCCGAGGCTGACTCCGAGCTCGAGGAGGCCACCGTGCCCCCCCCCCCCTTCGCTTCTTCCATCACGGCGGCCACAACGATGGGCTGAAAAGAGGATTCCCTCCTTGGCGGCAGGGAAACTCTAGTCCCGGAGGCAGTCTCCGCTGGCGGGGTCTCTGCCGGCTTGGCCAGAGTCGCCGCGATCGCCTCGATAGAGGCCTTTGCCTGCTGGGTAGGGGCCTTCACCACCTTAGGTGCGTCCCGGGCCTTCTCCTTCGGGGGAGGGGCAACGCCTCGCTCCCCCTCTTCCGAGATTGGACGGGGCTTCTCCCGAAGCTTACCTGGGGTCTCGGACTTCCTCTTCCCCGCTCGTGGTTGCCGGTGCCGGGGAAGGTGCACCCTGCCTGGCGACCGAAGAGCCCGACCTTTCGGCCCTCCCGGAGCCAGCGGACTCGCGGCGCTTGGCCTGGTGTTGTGCCCCCGTCGCCCGCACAGGACTTAGAAACCCGCTCGGACCCTTTCTTCTTCTCACCCGTTGAGCCCTTCTCCAACCAGCTGGCGAGACGGGATCGACGGTCCCTCATGGTCCGCTCCAACAAGTTCTTGCAGAACTGGCAATCCTTCTCTACATTTGTCCCCATGAAGACAGTAGAGGCATCGCAAATGTTCGTCTTCCTTAAACACATTCTGCAGCCCGCATCCAGGGCAGCTGCGAAACAGCTTGGGTCCGGGCGAAGAACTCGCATCCTGGGCCATCTCGAAGTAGGCCGCGAATCTTCTGGAATCCTCCAAGAAGTTGATTCGACGAAATCTTCACCCTTGAGGGGTGTAGGAAAATCCCGCAACGGGTAGCCCTTAACGGGAGTAGAAACGGTGGAGCTTGAGGCTCGATTAACCAAAAAAATGTGAAAATTCACCTGAAAAAAAAAACGCAAAACACGCAGTAAAAGCTGGAGAGCTAAGCACGAGGACTCCCAACACTTGAACGTGCGGTAAAAATCTGAAGATGGCTGCCAGAGGCGGGGCTTAGGTAGAGGGCAGTCATTGGCTGTGGTCAGTATGACGCAGAGATCAGTGATTGGTTACTACTACGAAAAACAGATCAGAAACGAAACTGATACTGATTTTTTCTTTACCGAGGATTCCCAGCCTGACGACGGGGAATATTCATGAGCATGTGAATCCATGCCAGACCCCATGCTGGAGAAATGATCTTCAAGGCATGGTGCATTCAGATCGTGCAAGTGCGCAGACCGGTGGGGGAGGGGACCAAGTACGCCCATTCAGTCAGAAGCTGGGAAAGTGCTGAGAGATGCCACTTTCGTGGGTCATAGACCAAGTGCAAGGCCCGGAGGCAAGTGCAAGGGGACTGGCGAGGGTGCCAGGGACCTGTGAGACTGAGGTACACCAGGCGGCACGCTGCACGGAAATGGAGGGAGAGGGGGAGCTAGAGCGGAGAGAAAGGTTAGCAGGGTAGAGGGAGAGAGAAGGAAGTGGCAAGTCTTAAGGATTTTGTTAAGTATATTAGTAGTGTGTGGAATATAATTTTGGTTGTGTGATTGCGAAAGGGTTCATTGTGCAGTTATTTGGTGTTAGTTCTTGAGGTGGTTGGGCCTTTTATGGGACCTACTTGTGCGTCGCTCTTTCCTAGAATGCAGCATTTTGTTGGAGATTTTAGTTGTAGGGTGGAGGCAAATAAGCCCACCTGTGGGGTTTCCCAATGGTTAAATATTTTTCTAAAAAATCTCCTGGCAAAGCTTCGTCTCAGACTGAGCATAATCTGGGTCAAGGCATCTGCAACCACATTCTCTGTCCCCGACAAATTGGCTTACTAGCAGGAGACCTTGTTCACAAACAGCCAAACCAGGGCTACATCACATCCCTGCACAGGGCAGTGTACACCTCCCCATAACCTCTATTTTTGAGTTAGTGCATGGCCTGTAGCCCTATTAAGGCTCAGGGCTGCCACCGACAACTTTGTACCAGATCCTCAAGGCGGACGTCAGACCAAAAGGCAAGACTCGAAATGGTGGAAGCCAATCATGAACCTCGGGTACTTGGATCTGCATATGAAAATAAGCATTCTGAAGGTCCAGTGACCAACTAATCGTTTAACTCTAGAGGCTGGATCTGCTCTAAAGTCAACTTCTGTAACTTGCCCTTCCTGAAGAAATAGTTTAAACGGCTCCAGTACAAGATGGGGAGCAGTACTCCACCAGAAAGTTTATGAATATCATCCTTTTTTTGCTGTAGGTACCAGCTCTATGGCGGTTTTCCCCAGCAAAGAGTCCATCTCTTGTAGAAGCAGCAGATCTATTAGCAGAGAAGGCAGGTAATTTGTTGGATGTCTTGGGGAAGGTTGGGCAGTAGTCTTGGGTCACCACCCGACTGTCTCATGCATCCCAAGTAATGGCAAACTGCAGCAGCTGACCTCAACCCCCTTCCCACCTGAGAGGTGTAGGAGAATGTCTCAAAGTCGTTTTTATGCAGTGGAAGGGACCGTGGAGAAGCAGACTGTGTTCCCTTACAACTTCTACCTCTTACTGTCTTGTATATCTCCTCTCTGGGGCCTCTGCTTGTCTAAGGCCTCTTTAGGGTAGGTAAAGGGGCCGACCTCTAGTAGGCGCTGAGGAAGATGGTTGCCTTATCGCAGTCTCAAGAGATCGCTGCTGTTTTGGGAGCTAGGTTTTCCTGCTAGGATTTCTCCACTTTTGAGCTAAACGAGTAAAACACATCAAAGGGCATGTCCATTAGCTTTTCCTGAACATCCAGGAAACTGGGGAAACCTGGACACCCAAATAGTGCCCATTGAACAAGCGATACAATCCTGGTATCAAAACCAGTCTACAAGGTCTGGCAGGCCGCCTCCTTGCCCTCTGCTACAAGGTTGTTAACCCAGTTTCTTACCTCCTTTGGGTAGGTGAGGCTGCCTCAGCAAGCAAGTATTTGTGTGTATTGTGCACGATGCATTGATAGACTTGAGAGCTACACTCCCAGAGGCAAACCACTTTCATGGATATTGCGTCTATTTTCTTTCCACCCTATCAAGGGGGAGCATTGGGATTACCATAGTCTTTGCACCATATGTGGCCACTTGCCCTATGAGACGTGCAAGGTAGGTGCTTTGACCAAGTCTGGGTCCAAAGGTGCTGGTTCTTTGCTAGCTGGTTGTCAACAGCTGACTATGCACACAGCCTTTGCCAGCGCTCTATTAGCCGTTAGTCGACGGTGTACATAATCTTTGCCAGCGTGCTATATCAAGGTCTCTTTCGAGCCACATTAAAGGTTGGCACTGGTTCCTTTTCAAGGTTGTCCCTAGGGTCATACTGAACGAACAACCTTGCAGGATCACTCCACCCTAAGTACTCGGCAACCTTTGCCATAGTATGTGGCTGGGGGCATTTGGATGACCATAAGGTTTTGCCTACATGAAATCTAGCTCCGTTAAAGTATCCAGCCTGCTTGCATCTTTCACATACGGAAGCCACCTCTGACGTTGGAGATGAATTCCTCGGCAGAGTCCATTTGCCTACAGTATGAGGGCTCAGAACGATGGAAAAGGGTCTCCTAGCCCCAAATGGATTGCATCGATCTAAAGTACCTCCCTCCTTGATTCGAGAGTGTACTTCAAGACCGTAGTCGATGTCCCAGGCTTTAGGGTACAAGCGTCAAAGATGGGTCTATCTCAGGAAGGTCTCCACTCAACCACTCTCAAAAGAATCCTGGTCTTGGAAGTTGCCCTGGGTTCTGTCTGTGGCTTCTACGTGATGATGAAGCAGCCAGAACTCCTACTTTGCAAATATCTCCATAAATTGGAGCATGAACTACTCGCTGCTCTGAAGAGGACGCTTTAGAGGTAACTCGCATCTGTCAGATGAAGACTCCATTGAGTTGTCTCTAAGACGCTGCCTTTTATTTTTGGAGGAAAGTTAGGGGGATGGGAGCACTTCCTGTGGCTTTGTGCATCTTTGATCCTTCTGGAAATTTCTCTCTATGTGGTCTTCCAACTCTTACCCTTCGACTTGGAAGGTGTGCATCCTCGAGACCTGGAACCTGATTGGTCCATGGTCAATTTTGCTGATCTCTCCTTTAGGGCTTTCGGGTTCCTGGACTGGCCTGAGCTGCAATTAGTGACATCATTATCTATTCCCAGGCACCACAGAAAGTGTAGTGTGGGTCAGTTAGCAATAGCTTTAAATTGCAGTTCCGGCAGTGTTTAATCCCCAAAGAAATTTTGGGAAATCGTCAAACATATTTTCTGGGAGAGAGCTACGACAGCCCAATGTTCCGTGAAGCATGCAGTGTGTGCGAAGAACGGCGCAGAAGGCACACTACAAAGTATGGATGTTGATTCTTCTCATGTTTGGGTGACGAGTGATTAATTGAATCCATCCCAGGGTTCGAAATTTCTGTGAGCTATTTAGCCCCTGGCTACAGCCTCGATGAGCCTGGTTAGCTTGAGACCATACTTTTGGCTTCTCGTGATTGGTGCCACACAAATATACCCATCTGATATTTACTCTGTCTGGGAATTTGTATAAAAGGTGTACTAGGAAATCTCCATAAGACATTCAAAGTATGATCTGTTCTAGTTTGCATCTCGTATGAAAGTTACATTTGTGGACTGCTATATATTATTAGCTCCTAATTCTGCAGGAGCAGCCGAGAGAAAAAGTGAGAAGAATGAGCAAGAGGGCATTACAGACAAGAGGGCCATAGAGATAGAAATATGTCGTAATAAAGAAATCCAACATAGTGATGTAGTCACAGTAACAAACTTAGTGTCACAGCCATGAATGTGCGTGCAAAGATAGCTAATAAGTAAAGGAGAGGTAGCAGCAAGAAGAACTGACAGTAAACAAATGTAAAAGGAAATAAGAAAGGAATGGCAAGAGGCAGAAGAATCCACAATCGGCAAAGAAGTGAATGACAGAGCAACATAGCAATAGTACAAGGGGGTTTATGGTGTGAGAATGTTTGTGTGCGTGCCACTGGCTGGGAAAGAAAAACAAATCCCATCATCATTCAGGCCCTAGATTTGCTATTCTGGCGTGTGCATCTCTCAATGTAAAATCACTCAAATATATCCCATCCACCCCCCATCTCTGTATTTCATTTAATCTTCTAATGCACTCATTTCTTAAGTTCTACCTTTTTAATTAAGAATTCACTGACCTGAACTCCTTCATGAGATATTAATAGGTCCTGGTTAGAGTAAAATCCTGTCATCCAAGAGCTACAATTCCGACCCCTGCATCTTCACTTAATGAGTGACCGGAAGACTCACGTCTGCAGTCCTAGAAAGTGTGGTCTGCTTTCCATTGCTGCGGTAGGAAAAGGAATGGGGCTATTGAAAAAGAGTTGAGAAGATGGGCTGTGTTTGGTGAAGCGGAAGGGGACACAGAAGTGTGGTTGGGAGCAGAGGCCCATTGACATGGGTGTAAGGCTGTCTGGGGTTGTTAGGGAATTAGGGATTGAGAGGTGTTATGGGGAAGGAGAGAGGTATTGGGTAGATCCCCCCCCCCCCCTGGAGGCCACAGAAAGCAGGGGAGAGATAAATAGCAGAATCCCTTGAAGCGAAGAGGTAAGGTCGGTCGGTGACTCATCAGTCGAGGTGTTGCACTTTGGGCCAAACAGAGAACCCTATATAGCCACTTTAAGTCCTGTCCAATGACAACAAACCGTTGCATTGGGGAATCCAGGTGCTGGCGTTTGACAGCACCCCTTGCTTGGAAAAGGTTTTGTGATCTCGCGGACACTGGGATAGATCCAAGTTCAGAAATCTGTGGGATGATGCATTTGAAGTTCGATTTGTTTGAAGAGCCAGGTCTGCTGGGCCCTTGAGCCTGTCGATGCTCGGGAATGTGCTCTATCTGAGAAGAAAGCGTGTCCCACAACTTTCCACTACCTCTTGTTGCCTCTTAACACTGCAGTTCCATGCCTGTGCCCCAATAAGTGATTTGCGTTCTAATTAAATGTTTCCAAACCCCGTTTAATGCGAAATTGTACTAATAATACTCCTGCAACCACTGCATGTCCTATTAGTACTGTGAACCTCCACCTAGCGTTTGATACTGCATAATGCCAGGGGGGCAAAAAAGCATTTTTGGGTGAAATCATTGGCGATGGGTTGAGGCCAAAAGGAAGCCCAGGAAACGTAAACTGAGAGCATATATCTAATCTTGTCTGCAGGAAAAAAAATGGAATTACGATTTACGGCCATTATTGGTACTGTCTGGTTATACCGCTGAACTCGGGCCATAGTTGCCATTAGTATTCCTAAGAGATTGGTGCACAAAATATGAAACTGGCCATCCCCAAAAGTGCTGTTAGGCACTAACAAGCCAAAGGGGCTGCATCTTCACAGCGGACCTAGATTTAAGTGGAGAACTCATTCTTTAAATACAAGAAAATGCAGTGGGAGGGCAGGGTCGGCTGGATTGGGGTCGCAGTATGTTTCTCTGTGAATAACAGTTCCGCTTCTGCTTTATTTTTTAGTTATTCCAGGGCTAGTATCAAAACTTGTGCTACCTGGCCCATTGACCTCCAGTGAGAGGGCAACCTATTTGGACTATAGTTACATTCACCTAGGAGGGAAGGGGTAATCCAGTGAGAGGTTCATATGCAACCCTCAAACTTTTTTTTTGGTCTTATTTGTATGGTTAGCCCTCCCCATGTGGTGGGGTCAGACAAAGGGTGCTACATGTACATAATTAGTTTCAGGTAATAATGACATACGTACTGAGACCTGAACAAAGTAGGCCAAAGACTTGACTGTACCGTACACAAACTGTCCAGGGTACGAGTTCTAAAATGTGTTACAACTAATGTCTGACCACTGTCCAACAAGGGCTATTTAGGCAAAAATGTTTGGCATCAATTGTTAATTGTGTAAACCTTTTTTAACAAGTGTTCGGAAGGTAGAGGGCCTTTATTGTAATTACAAGATTCATGATTTCTTTTTGGTGTGGTCTGAGACTAGATAGTGGTCTGTGTTATGTTTGTTTACAACTGTCCCACTTATTACAAAGCCATATCTGTCGAACCTATTAGTGACAGTTTGCATGCACAAATTACAGTGGAGTGGAAGCTCTTCTTGTTCCTATTGCAAGCATGATGTTGGATTGGCAAATATTTGTTTTTGATAAACATGCTAATTCGATAATTTGCTTTTCTTCTTTCCTTTGTTTAGGATGAACTTTATGTGAAACCTAATTGCGTGGTTGTGGGGCGGCAGTCACCCCTGTGTATCGGAGGTATCCTAACTCCCCCAAAGAGTACAGAAAAAACACTACATACAAAGCATTAATGGCGTAGAACGCAGCTTTAAGACTGTTACATTGGTGCTATATGAAAGGGGATGTACGAACTAATGTTGGCGATACTTCATGGTCACCTTTCAGGAAACGGCCAGGCTTTTCCTGACACGCAAGAATACAGACTGGCTGAAAAGTGGACCGATTGTCTCAATCATTATTTAAGTAAATATTGTAAGATACAAACATTCTCTCATTCATAGTTTACATTTTTTATATTGAATGGAGGGACATTCATGATGTGTTTTACTTCGACTGACTTTTTACTTGAGATGTATTGCTTGCATGGTGATAATGTTGGAAGTACGAAATTACCCAGTATAACCAACATTGTACTTAAATGATGCAACTGTTTTACAATATATGGACCCGTTAACAGATCGATCTTGCTTAATTTAATGCACCACCTTCTAAAAATGTGATAACTGCACAAGCTAGCAGTCTTGTGGCAGAAACGTTTCCAGTGTATCTATCAAATTGAATAGTAAATTAACTTTTGGCTTAGTTCACTTGTTGTTAATTTATTTATTAGAATAAGTTGTAAATTGGGAGTTAATGGGTAACATGCTATATGTCACAGCATTGAGTTTAAACCAATGGGGATTGCCAAATAGTCTGTGGTTTAGGGACATGTCTACTAAATTGGTTCTTTTTTGGCAAATGAAAGAAGCAAGTCGTTATGGTGCATCAATTGCTGCTAGGTATTTCTTTTACTTGCACTTATTTATTAAGAATTACCTTTCAACATTGACTCAATCACAATAATCTAACTTTTGAAAGTGTTTCCTTTACTCCCCCCTACTGCATTCTTTTTTTTCAGACAACCACAGAAGCAGTTTGTGTAAAACGTCTTGTTAAAGTACATTATACAAGACTTCTTGTTAAAGTATATTGTAGTTATTTTGGTGGGATTATTGGTTTGACCGAGAAAGGTGCCGTTTAATCTGGATTGTGTAGACTCTGGGGTGTAAACAACCCTTTTTTCAAAGTAAATGTAGGTTAAAGTTCCAGATGCAAAGCTATAAGCAACATGCCAGGATTCTTGGCACTTACCTTCCTAGAAGGTGCAGCCAATCACTTTGTAGATGGGACACATGTTGAGCATGTTCCTATGGAAGATCTTGTTGAGATGCCAAGATGAATTGGGCTTTAAATAAGCTCTGTTCTCCTTGCTGCTGAGAGGGCACTTGCAACTTCATGGATCAGTCACACAAGGGGAATCCAACTACAATAGTATTTTTCTCTGGTGACAAAGCATTAAACTATCCTTTCCTCAAAACATACCACATAAGATGTTCAATATTTATGGGCTTTAGCCACAACCGGGAAGGGGGGTCGTGGGGATGTTTCAATCTTTTTGTACAAAATCACTTTGTAAATTACACACATCATTGTGTGAAATTAAGGTTTCGGTTTTAAAATGTGTACATTGTGTAAAATGTTTCTGTTTCTCCCAAATGGGCAGGATGAATTCATACTTTGAGCTAATCTGTAAATATGTATTTTGTACAAAGTCTATACATGCTTTTCTTTTAATTGTTTATTTGTAACAAGTTCTGGACAAAAATAAAAATTATTTTTGAGTATTTTCTTTATTGATCCTCATTGACACAATCTGTCACTTCCTCTGTCATATTGCCAGTCTTTTAAAAGTAAAGTTTTGCCATAGTTTGGAGAAACTTCTTTTTTCTTCTCTGTGCTGCAAGTTGTAACACTTCTTCTGGATTGCTGGAATTCAGTTCTGTTTGTCCAATGGCTTTGATCTGTAAAATACAAAGGAAATACGTATGTAAAGTGGTTCTAGTGCTCTAGGTTAAACTAGACCATACTCCTATAAACCATGGGTTTTCAACCAACGTCTGTGCCACAGAAGCCAACATGCCAATCGTCTACAACTACTTGGGGGTCAAGGAATTCTTCTCATCCGACCCTCCTGCAAGGCCTTGGTCCTTCCTGTGTGTCTCTATGATCAAGCAACTAGTTGCTGCCCCCACCCCTACACTGACCAGAAACGGTCAATGACTTACACCTTTCTTTCTGCGAGTGTGATTTTTGGTCTATGTACTGGGGATATTATCTATAGTTTTTTGGCCTAAACCACATTGCACCAGCTTAAAGGCATCTGTGATTTTTCCACTGCCAAACTTCAGGACTTGTTATGGGAATTAGCAGCTGGTTTGCCCATGCATGTATAGGTATCCTGATGCCTATCAAATGTAGTAAATGTACTTTATTAAGTCAACACTTAGAAATACAGATCATCACTTATTTCTACAAGCTGTCATACATACAAAGAAGTGGTAAAACATGGCTAATTTCTAAATAGCAATATGTAATGGTGCAGAATTAGACGCGGGACACACACGTGGCATGCTTAACTTGTATTTAACAAAAAAAATAAGGAAGAACCCTACCTCTCCCTATAACTAAGGGGTTTCCCTGCCTCAAACAAAACTATGGATGGTGTCAGAATGTCCGTTATAGTCCACTGTCCCAAACCTATTTCTGTCCCTTGCACTTCAAAAGAAAACTATAAAGTAGGCTGCACCCTGAATCCAAAAGGGTGGCTTTCTCCTTTGGGATGATATGATGGGGGAATATCATTCTTCCCCTGGCCGTCACTAGGCTTTTCTGTATTGTTCCACACAGATGGGGATGAGGTCTCTGTTCCCCAGACCATCTCAGGCGATTTGCTTATAGTTCCAGAAATAAGACTGGGAAGAGGTCTCCTTTCCCCAAGCCTTTCTTAGGCTACTTTTCAATTGTATCAATATTTTCTGGATTTCTAGATCTTCCTTCCTCTGGTCTTCTCAAAAATTGTGCTAAAGTATCTTTCTCTTTACCTGGTCTTCTCTGGATAGAGAATATTTCTCTCTTTGTTTGTTCTACTTCTGTCTTTGCCAAAGGATACCTTTCTCACCCCTTGATCTTTTCTTGTCGTTATATGGGTCCCAGCCCCCCTTCTCAGATTTGTAATGTCTCTTAAGCCTGGTTCACTATCCTGCCAGGCGTTCCCTTGCATATACAGCACTCAGTATTTGGGGCCCAGATTCCCTTACTCTGCGTTGTACTTACACCCGGTTCACTATCCTACCAGGTCTCTCTGGGGTGTTCTCGCACCCAATATGTCCTTATTTGACCCATCTGCTTAGTCTCACTGGGACAAGGTTGATGGTCTATCCTTCCTCCCAACCACAGCCTCAAAACAGTCTCCCATCCCAGTACCTTCCCTGTCTCGCCGCCCCCACCCCCCATCTGCGTACCTTCCAACTTAGCCCGCAAGGGTAACGGTCCTCGGCAACAACAGTAAGCTTCTCCTGCTTCCCCTGGGCTCTCGCGGTCTGCTCTCGGCGGCTCTGCCTCACTGGTTTCTCCCTGCACCACGTCTGGTCCCGCCTGTACCCCTTGGATGGCTGCCTTTCTGCCACTGGACGTCTGGTTCTCCAGCCTTTGGGTAAGTCTTGGCTCTTTTCCGCCTTCACTCTCCAGGCATTCTCGCCCACAGCGCGTCCTCTGCGTGGCTTCACGCTGCAGCTCGATGCTCCTCTGAGGCAGAACTGACAGTCCTTCGTCAGTTTTTATGGCAGATTGACCCGAGTCTCGGATAGCTAGCATGTTTATCTTGGTTCCACGTAGGGCTCTTCATTGCCCTGCTCTTCCTCGGTCAGTACTTTTGGAGTCATCCATATTTTTCTCGCTTCCTCGTCACAGTATCGTCTACCTGATATACAGGGCTGTGACGATAGTGACGTAACTAGCGGAAGAAAAAGGAGACAGGGTAGGGGTGCTTGGGACCCTATCCAAGTTATTGGGTATGGTAGTTAATATACCATGGTACTCCCTCTATAGTCTTCTCGTCTCCCCGGGATGGGTCCCCTCCCATGGGATCCTCCCGCTGAGTGCCACCGCCAGGGGGACTATTGGGCAGCGGCCCCATGTGAAGGGTCCCCCTCCAGGGGAGAAGTGATGACACCAGAGGATTAGTCACAAATATCAACCCGGAAAGGACAAAATAGTCAAAGGAAAATAGGAAGATGAGGACAGGATGAAGACTATGTATGTGGGAGTAATCCGCAGCGGGTTGCCATTCTCTGGTGACTATGGAATGCATTCAGTAGTATCATTGTACTGATAGCCATGGTGTTTAAGTAAGACGGTGGTAGCAAGAGAGTCTGTATGTATCCAATTTCAACCAGAGTTCTATTGCATAGAATTTCTGCATACTTCTCAAATGCAAATTCTACATGGTTTTTCGAATGGTAGACACACACCCAGGTATGGTGTGAGATTATTTACATTCTTCCAGCTACACACAATATATTTAATTACTATGGCCGCCAAGAAGTCCTAATAAAAGTGAATCTTGGAGGTGGGGAAATTCTACAAACCGGTTGGCAAATACCCCCAAAGAAACTGTTTAAGTATCTGTTGTAAAGTCTAGTTCGGAAATGTCTTTCTGACAACGCATAGCAACACAGGTTCGAATCCTGGTCTTGCTCTTAGAAACTGGTCTCCGTTATTAAGCGCGTTATAAAATAACAATAAAAGAACACAGAGCAGAACAAGTTACTTACCCCTGGTAATGTTCTTTCGATTTGGATGTTCCTTCCACATATTCCTCCTCTTATGATAATTATCTCTCCAGCTGCCTCAGAATTCTTTTTTTGACAGGGGCACTGTGCCGTCTCGTCGAGTCGAAGTCCCTGGAGGGCCTCCGTTCGACCGTTGACATCATCATCATCTGTAAAAGTAGCGAACACAGCGCCCATTGGCTTCAGTTCGGTTTTCCCCCCTCCTGAAGAGGAATTACCAGGTGTACCATAGACTCACAGAAAGCGTAAAGTGTAAGAACACGTAAATTGTACGGCTGGAGTAGGGGTGATGAGGACTACGTTGGAGGAAAAGCCAATCGAAAGAACATTGCCAGGGGTAAGTAACTTGTTCTTCGAATGGATTGTGTCCTCCCACGTAGTCCTCATCTTATGATAGACTCCCAAAGCAGTCATAATTTGGTGGCTGCTGAACAAATGTATTTGATTGGGACACCTCTAAAGAGCAGCAGGAGGTTGCCATGTCCCTTGTGGAATGTGCTCTTAGGCCTTCCAGCGGGTCCTTGTCTGCTAATCTGTAACATTCACCAATAGCCAGGATGATCCATCTGGATATGGTTTGTTTTGTAACAGCTAGACCCAATTTGGGGCCAGTATAGCCAATGAATAATTGGTCATTTTGGTGAAATTTAGACATTCTGGATATGTAAAAACCAAGAGCCCTTTATGGGTCCAGTTTATGTAATCTTTCCTCCTCCTTCCCCGGATGTGGAGCTGGATAGAAAGTTGGTATAGCCATTTTTTGCGACAAGTAGAAGTTGGAGAGTACCTTCGGTAAGAAATAAGTTTTCACCTTAAAAATAACCTTGTCTTTATGGAAAACGGTATGAGGAGGTTTAGAAAAGGGCCTGCAACTCGCTTACCCTGCGGACTGATGTTATTGCAATAGGCAAAACAGTTTTTAACGTCAAAGGCCTTAATGGGCATGAGTGTAGAGGCTCAAAAGGAATGCATGTTAAAAATCTTACACCAGATTGAGATCCCATACAGGGACATTGAATGGAACTGGTGGAAATAAATTAGTAAAGCCTTTTAGGAATTCAACAATCAGAGGGATCTTCAAATATGAATCCTCTGAATGGCGCTTGAAAATAGATGGCGCCGCCAGATAACCTTTAATTGTTCCAATCTGGAGCCCCAGATTTGCCAAATGTAACAAAAAGGAAAGCACCATCGGTGTGTCACATAGAAGGAATCCATATTCTTAGCCCTGCGCCAGCTGCTGAACCTGTTCCAATGGCCGCAGTACAAAGATTTTGTTGTTGGCCTTCCGTCTGAAAGCAAAATCTCCATTACGTCATCCGGAAGGTCCCAATCCTTGTATCTCAGCCTTTCAGGAACCATGCGTGAAGGCTGAGTGTCTGGACCTCTGGATGGAGAACTCGAGACCTTGCTCTTGTGAGAGAAGATCCTCTCTTTGTGGAAGACGCATTTAAGGGCAAATGGACATGGCCAGAAAGTCTGGGTACCACGTCGTCCTGGCACAATCCGGAGCAATTAGGATCATGGATTTCCTGATCTTTCTCAACCTCCGGATCACTGAGTAATGACGGGGACTGAAGGAAACGCGTACACGAGTGGAAGCTCCCAGTCCACCACAAACGCGTCCTGTAGAGCGCCTCCTAGAGGAAGTTTCCTGGACAAAACAGTTCACACTTCCGGTTGACACTGGTCGTGAACAGATCCACTTGAGGGGTTCTCCAAAGGGTGAAGATCTCTTGAAGGACATTCTGAGCTAGTTCCCACACACCGTGGTCTCTCCAGCTAGGTGAACTGCTGACCGGGAGATTCCTTATTGAAATGCCCAGAACCAGAGCTGCATTGCCTCTGCACAGTGGTAGTGACCCTACACATCCTCTCTTGTTGAGGTAGTACATGGCCACTGTGGTGTCCGTCATCAGGACATTCACATTCTTTCCCCGTACAGAGGGCAGAAAGGCCTTCAGCGCTAGTCTGATTGCCCTCAACGCCAAAAGGTTGATGTGTAGTTTGGACTCTGATGGAGACCGACGACCGCTGATTGTCAGATCTTTTGTGTGGGCTCCCCACCCTGTGAGTGAGGTGTCCATCACTACTGTTATATGCATGGCTGCCAAAAAGATTCTCCCCTGAGAATGTTGTCCTTGCAAGCCCACCACAGAAGGTCACGAGAGACTCTGCTCGGAACTTTCAGGTGGTCTGACATTCTGCCTGAAAACGGGGACCATTGAGTCCTGAGAGCCCATTGGAGGGATCTCATTCTCATGCACCAGGAAAATGCAGGATGCCATGAGCCCTCAAAAAATCGAAGGCCGGAAGATGCTGGGCACTCTGGAATTTGGTAACCATCTGCAGAATGTGTTGAGCTCTCACCTTGGGTGGCGGGGCTTTCACAGAGAAAGCATCCAGGACTGCACCAATGAAATGGAGTCTTTGAGATGGTGGTTATGTTGGACTTCTTGTAATTGAGGGAGAAGCCCAGTTTGTGAAGAGAGTGGCAGGTTACGCCGAGATGTTCGCGGGCTTGTTCGAGTGAACGAGCCCTGATCAGCCAATAGTCTAGGTGGGGGTATACTTGAATCCCCCCTCTTCTGCGACTTGCTGCCGCCACTGCCATCAATTTGGTGAAAACCCTTGGGGCGGATGTCAGCGCGAATGGCCAAACTCGAAACTGATAATGAGAACAGCCAACCACCAACCTCCGGTACCATCTGTGCTTGGGATGAATAGGCACATGAAAGTAAACATCCTGTTGGTCCTATGATACCAGCCAGTCCGGAAGTTGGCGAGCCTGAAGGATTTGGGGAATACCAACCCTTGTTCCTTTCCACTACAGGTACATGTTCTATTGCACCTTTCTCTAGTAGGGTCAAAATATCCTGCACAAGTAGAGTATGCAGAATTTTGAAAGAGTTGTTCGCTGGTGGATGATACTTAGGCCTTCTTTGGAAAGGAAGGCCGTAACCTTGGGCTACAGTTTCCAGTGCCCAAGCATCTGAAGTATTGCCCCGCCATTCGTTCAGATGCTGAGTAAGTCTGCCTCCCACCAGAGTCTTGTGAGTCAAGGCCTCAGAGTGGTTTTGAGGCGACTGAAGCAGCGGCTGATGGTAAAGCTGCCGCTCCCTCGTCCACCACGAGGGAATCTTCTCTGAACTCTTACCGACTTGTCCTCTTCAAATTGAGGAGTAGAATCAAAAGGACTTAGCGGTCCAGGAAGATGAGCCAGAGTAGGTGTGTTGAGGCTGTCTAATGGTGGCGCTAAGGGATTTAGCCGCTGCCTTTGAGGTATGCAGCTTTTCCAAACTCTTATCACCTTGCTGCCAAACAACCTCCAGCCATCAAATGGCATGTTGAGTAGTCTAGCTTGAACATCTGGTGCAAACCCGCACTTCCTCAACTACACAAATCTGCTTAACACTGTGCTAGCTGCCATGGATCTGCTGATGCGGTCTGCAGTATCCAGACCTGGCTGTAGACATTCACCCATTGCCTCCTTACCATCCATGATGATTGCCAGGAAGCCGTCTCTTTCCTCTCCTTCCGGGATGTGGTCAGCCGCCATAGCTACGCAGTCCCCCAGGGTAAACTTAAACCTTGACAAGGTAAGTTGCATTAGTTGATTTTAATGCCATACTGCCAGCTGTAAAAACCTCTCTCCCAGGCATCCACTCTCTTATCATCCGTACCAGGATGGATATGCGGACTGCTTGGTAGATGTAGCAGCCTGAACCACCAAACTTTCTGGTGTTCGATATTTAGTCAGATACTCCGGGTCGCTGCTGGATGGTCTATATTTTTTGCCAACATTTTTATTTACTGCAGCCGCAGTTTCTCGTGTCTCCCAATTTGCGGAGACCCTTTTCTGGAATGCAGTGTGAAAAGGCAAAATTGGATCTTTCTGGGGACCCTGGTCCAAGATTTCAGTCATGTCCTCTTGTTCAAAAGAAGGTGTAGGCCTGCTCCAGCCTAAAAACTCTATAACCTTACTCATTAGTTTTCTATATGAGGAGTCCGCGTGTTCAGTTGGATCTGGTTTGCCAAATTAACTCTGGAGAAGTATCTAACCACTGGCTGACTGAAGGTTTACATATAAATCTTTTAATCTGGACTCACCAGAGATTAGCACATTAGGGGTGCCGAATTGTAGCCCAAATGGTGGTCTGTTATCATCAGAAGGTTGCAATAAATGACAATGTAGACGGGCACTCAAGGTGTAGAAAGTTATTCTGAGCTCTCACATGGATTAATCCAATATTAACTATTTCTTTTATGGTATTTAGGTGCAACAGATGCTGATGTTAAGCTACAAGATCGGTTTACATAACAGAAAAGAGGTGAGCTCCCCTAGATCGGTGGAACTATAGCCCTGTGCACACTTGTAGCAAAATCAATGCTAAAACAATTAAAATGTAAAAAATATACAGTATTAAATGGTGTCAGTGTTATTGAAGTAAACAACAATGAAACACATGAATTCGCAATTATGGTAATCACAGTGTTCACACAGTAAATTCACACTCCTTTGTGGGATGTATACGCCAAAGTAATACAATGTTTTACAATTTTTACACAAGATAACGTGTTTTTCATCAAATCAAATCCGATGTATGACTTGCAATTCACAGTATAAATTGAATTTGTATTTTATTGTTTATATAGTGCTTTAATCCAAAGCGCTTTACAGTTTAACAACACAGGAACATTAAACATGTAACATAGAAGCAATAACAGTATATATGAGACAAACCAGAAAAACAGCATGTGGAACAATTTGCATTTGAGGAGGAGGAAGAAGAATGGAGGGGAGGGGACAGAAAAAAGGGAGAAAGCGTAGGGATTGGTGGGATTTAGGAGGGAGGAAGGAGATCATGGGAAGATAGAGGGAAGAGGGTATTGAAAGGAGAGAGAAAGGGTGTCAGGAAGGGGAGTGGAAAGGAGTGCTTTCAAGGAGGAACAGAAGGAGGAATAGGTGGAAGTGGAGCGGATAGTGAAAGGAAGGGACTTCCAATGTAGGGGGGCAAGGAGCTGAAAGGAGCGGAAACGAGAGGAGGCGCAAGGTGGTGGGGGGGTGGGAAAGTGAGAAGAGATCTGCAGAACCAAGGGAGTATGAGGGGGTAAGGAGGGGCAAGGTCATTAAGAGATTTAAAGACAAGACAAAGGAAGTGAAATTTAAGTTGGGAATGGAAACGAAGCCAGGCAAGGTTGGGAAGTGAGTTGGAGATGGAATCATGGGGAGAGAGAAGACAGCGGGTACGGATGGCAGAGTGCTAGAGGGATTTAAGGGGGGCAAGATGGGAGGCAGGGAGACCGAGAAAAGATAAGGGAGGACATTAAGAGCTTGGTAGCATGGAAGGTGAGAGAAGAACTAACTTTACGGATATTCAAGAGGTGCATTAATTAAAGAATTTAATTTAAAGAATTAAATCTGAACAAAAATAGTTCAAAGCCCATTTGTGAGATGCATTCTGATATACATATAGTTGACCTCAGTCTCTATGCACGACGCGTTTCAGGCTAATTTGCCCTTCATCAGGTGTGGACTATTCAATAGATTCACAAAATTCCTAAAAATTTAAAATGTCAGTTTTTTGGGACTGTATTTTGCAAATAGACTAGAGGAATTTAAATATTTTTGATCCGGTTCCATAACAAAACCTACTGACTTTAACGTGCTAGCGGTATATTCTGGCTGGTATTCCTAGAAGATTACGTTAACAAGCATATCAGTCTCCTGTTGCTCGTGGAGCTGAATCTGTGGGTGAATGAAAAAGTCCATCATGAGTTTAATCATGAAAGGTGGGCTAGAATTGGGGCCAGTCGCTGCGTGATAGCGCTGTGTCCCAATTCTAAGCCCTTCATTTTTTCTCTTCTCTTGCACACACTTTTTGTGGCATGAACGTGCTCACCTCGTGATACGAGTTCTGGTTAAACCACAGTTATTGCTGAAGTCAAGAATCTTGAATCAACCGCAAAGCGCGGATCTGTAATCTTGTATAATGTAGGAAATTATAGATGGCTGATAAAGACTTTAAAAAGTATTTTTTAGGCAAAGGTTTGAAAACCTTTTTCTGTACCACCACTGGCTTCGACAATTTTGAAGTAATCGTCAACAATGACTACGAAGTCGTGATTTCCTTAGTCAGCGTCTACTTCGATACCGGTGGCGACGGCTCTGACGCCGACGGAGTCAGCAAAGGCGTTGACGTTGTCTACTTCTTGTGCTTCTTCGTCAGAACCCTCTATGTGCTAGGTTCCTGACTCGTCGAAGCCTTCAACGATTTATCGTCGGATTGAGATCTCGATACAGAACAGGCTTAAGGCTCATTTTTGAAGATTTCGTCTTCGACTTCCCTTTTTCGTCTTTGCAGATAGACAGCGGCATGGGCTTTCTGCTTGTCCTTCAAGGGGGTTGAGGCCGCATTCTCGAAGATTTTAAGTATCTCACTACTAAATGCATCCCACTTTGCAGGGGAGTCCGATCTAGTTGGATACCCGATTACCACAGCCGAGGAATACTGGAGGTCAGAGGCGACCTATGATGCGGTTTATTGGCCTTCTCGAAGAAGCCAAAGAATGGGGTGATCGACATCTTGATCGAGACTGCTTAGACTTTTTACGTCAAGAATCCCTCAACTCGGTCAGTCTTTTTTTTAACTCTTCGAAGGAGACTTTGAAGGCAGCCTCCCCACTGCCAATTTACCTTTACGCTCCCTGAGAGCCTTGTTGGTTATCGCCTGACAGGAGCCACGGTGCCCGGAACCAAGACACCACAGACATGCGATGGGGGTCGGTGATCGACATCTTGGATCCACAGTCTTGGCACTTCTTGAAGCCTGACTTGGGCTTAGGCGTTGATGGTGCAGATGAAGAAGACATTTTCGAAACAAAAATAACTATCAATTCTACAGAAGAACCGAAGCGTGCCATAATTCTCTCAAGCGGTAGCTTGGAAAAACGTGAACCAACCGGTGCTGCATGCGCTACTTATACTGATGACGTCGACAGTCGAACGGAGGCCCTTGAGGGACATTGACGAGAGGGCACACATTGCCCCCTGCCGAAAATAATTTCCAAAGCAGCCGGAGCTGGAGAGATAATTATAAGATGAGGAATATGTGGGAGGACAACCCATTTGAATACTACTTTTTGGTTGCAAAGAAGTACCTAAGGAACAAGTTACTTACCTGTAACTGTTGTTGTCCAGCATGGGTCTGGCATGGATTCACATGCTCATGAATATTCCCCGTCGTCAGGCTGGGAATCCTCGGTAAAGAAAAAAATCAGTATCAGTTTTGTTTCTGATCTGTCTTTCTCGGTAGTAACCAATCACTGGTCTCTGGGTCATACTGCCCCCAGCCAATGGCTGCCCTCTCCCTAAGCAACGCCTCTGGCAGCCATGTTCAGATTTGGTAGCACGCAAAGTGGCAGTATGACCAAGTGAAGAGCCGTAGAGGGGCAGGAGGGAGGGTTCACATGTGAATCCTTGCCAGAACCATGCTGGAGAACAACAGTTACAGGTAAGTAACTTGTTCCTTCTCCAGCATGGGGTCTGGCATGGATTCACATGCTCATGAATATAAGAATACATAGCAGTACACATGCACAACCACGGGAGGTGGCAAGGCTCAACATTAAGCATTACATAAAACTAAACATTAAGCATCTCTTACCTCCTCACCAGGCTCACCTTAAGCGAACAGGTTGCGCAGCACTGCCTGGCTGACTCTGGACTCCTCCCTGGAATCCCGGTCGACACAGTAGAATCTCGTGAAGGTGTGCGTCGACCTCCACATAGCAGCCCTGCAGATGTCCAGCAGGGGCACACCAGACAAGAACGCCGTGGTAGCAGCGATCGCTCTGGTCGAGTGGGCTCTCGGACGGCCGGGCAGCGTTCGGTTTGCCAACCGATGACAATGCATGATGCAGCCGGAGAGCCATCTGGAAATGGAAGTCTTCGAGAGAGCCTTCCCTTGGTTCACAGGTCCAAAGTTCACAAACAGCTGTGATGTCTTCCGAAAACTCTTTGTTCGGTCCACGTAGAACTTCAGCGCTCTAGCCACATCCAGCAAGTGCAAAGTCCTCTCGGCCGGAGACGAAGGCGACGGGGAGAAAACCGGTAACCCCAAGGGCTCGTTGAGGTGGAAGTCCGACGGCACCTTGGGCATTAAGGAGGGGTGCATCCTCAGCACCACCCTCGTGTCGTGAAAGGTCAAGTATGGAGGCTTGCAGGATAGGGCCTGGATCTCTCCCACTCGCCGTGCGGAGGTGATGGCCACAAGAAACGCAGTCTTCCACGACAGGAATTTCAGCGGCGCCGAATGCAGGGGCACGAATGGCGCTCCCATGAGCCTGGTCAGCACCACGTTGAGTTCCCACGCCGGGGAAGGGGCCTTCACCGGCGGGAACGATCGGAACAGTCCCTTCATGAATTCCTTCACCAGGCGATGGACCACAAGGACGCCCGTCCTGTGGTTCTGGTGTATCGGGGGGATCGCAGCCAGATGTATCTTGATGAAGGCGTGAGCCAGTCCAGCCTTGGCCAGCGCCAGTAGGTACGGCAGCACTTGAGGGGCCGTAATCCGTAGAGGGTTAATCTTCTGTGCACGCCACCAGACAGAGATCCTCTTCCACTTATGTCCCCCCTCTCTGCAGTCAGCCGGGATATCGTACCCTCCAAACTCTAGCGCTGCAGGAGCCAGGCCTGCAAGTTCAGCGACTCCGGGTCGTGATGAAGTATGGCGCCTCTTTCTCTGGAGAGAAGATCCGCGTCCGTCAGCAGCTTGACTGGTGGGGAAGCTGACAAGTCCAGAAGGTCCGGGAACCAGATCTGCCTCGGCCACGCCGGTGCGACCAAGATCATCCTGCACCGGGACCTCTTGAGTTGGTTGACGAGTCGGAGCAGCAACGGCAATGGAGGGAACGCATAAAGGAACAGGCCTTCCCAGGGGAACGAGAGAGCATCGCCCATGTTCCTGGGGAAACCTGCTGGCGAACCTCTGGCACTTGGAGTTCGTCGCCGTCGCGAACAGGTCGATCTGGGGTTTTCCCCATCGTCGGAAGAGTCGATCCACTTGATCCTGACGTAGTTCCCACTCGTGGCACGAGTGCAGCTCCCTGCTGAGTGAGTCGGCGATGGTGTTTTTTATCCCTGCCAGATGAAAAGGCACCAGAAACATCCCTTGGGCGACGGCCCAATGCCACAGATCCTGGGCTTTCTTGGAGAGGGCTGGGGATCTGGTTCCTCCCTGCTTCCGGATGTAGAACATCGTGGTGGTGTTGTCGGTGAAAATTCTCACCACCTTGCCCTTGAGGGACGGGAGAAAGGACCTGAGGGCCCAGAACACTGCACGGAACTCACGGATGTTGATGTGGAGCTTCTTCTCCTCCGGGAGCCAAAGGCCTCTTGCGTGGAGATCTCTGTTGTGTGCTCCCCACCCTTCCAGGGAGGCATCCGTCGTCACTGTTATCTGGTGGGATGGGGTCTGTTAGTCTGTGCCTGCCGTCAGATGAGCGCAGGTGCCCCACCACCGGATCGCTCGTCGGAAGGTCTCGTCGAGCGGAATCCCGTCCTCGAAGCTGCCCGTCGCTTGGATCCAGCGGGAGTCGAGGAACTCTTGCAGAGGGCGCATCCAAAGCCTGCACAGGCGCACAAGATATATGCAGGAGGACATCATCCCGAGGAGGGACTTCATGGACTTCACCCTGGCCACGTCCGTGGCCAGCAGGCGCTGCACCTTGCCCAGAATGGACTTCGTCCTTTCTTCCGACGGTGAGGCCAGGCGTGCCACTGTATCTAGCTTTGCTCCCAGATCAGTGCGACGGGACCAGGTGGGATTTGGGAAAGTTGATGGAGAATCCCAGGTCAGTGAGCAGCTGGACGGTCTTTGCTGTGTGATCCACGGCGAGCTCCCTTGTCCCTGCTCGGATGAGCCAGTCGTCCAGGTAGGGGTAGACGTGGATCCACTGCAGGCGCAGCCGTGCCACCACCGGTGCGAGGCACTTGGTGAACACCCTGGGCGCCGACTTCAATCCGAACGGGAGGGCCTTCAACTGGTAGTGCCGTCCTTGGACCACGAACCTGAGGAACTTTTGGTGACCTTTCAGAATGGGGATGTGTAAGTACACATCCTCCAAATCCAACAACGACAGGAAATCGCCCTCCTCCAGTTGTCCCAGCACGTGCTGGAGGATGACCATCCGGAACTTCTGTGCCTTGATGTACTTGTTCAGCCGTCGCAGGTCCAGGATGGGGCACCATCCTCCTGTCTTCTTTTTTACTAGGAAGTACATTGAGTATACCCCAGAGCCTCTTCGGGACGAGCTTGATGGCACCTTTTCTGAGCAACGCCCTCACCTCAAAGTAGTTGAGGGACGTGATTTTCCTTCCTGACCACGGGTGGAATGCGGGGGGCACTTTTTTAGAAATTCGAGTGCCTGCCCCTGGGGCAGGGCGTCCAGCACCCAACCGTCGGTGGAGATGGACTCCCACACGCTGACGAACTTCGCCAGCTGGCCTCCCACCGGGGTGCTTGGGTGGGGGCCCGACCCCGCTGTCGGTTCAATCTTGCTTGGCGGACGCCTTGCCGCCTTGGCCTCCCTGGGGACGAAGGCGGGGCCCCCCTGACTTGCCTCGTCCTCTATAGGCTTCCTGCGATGAGGAGCGGGCCGCTTGGTGGTACGTAGAGGAGCCACCGCCGAATCCCTTGGAGGCACCCTGCTTGCCTCCGGCGCTCCGAAAGCACGGCCTCCGTTGCCGGAGAACACCTAGGGCCCTAGCAGTCTGTGTCCGCCTTGATGGCTTGGAGGGACTCATCTACTGTTTTCCCAAACAGGTTGTTCCCGTCGAACGGCATGTCCAGCACTTTGGCTTGTACATCCTGGCGGAAATCCGTTGCCTTGAGCCAACCTCGTTGTCTAAGGCAAATGCCGTTGCCTAGCTGGCGGAAACCGGTATCGGCAATGTCGGTTGCCACCGTAATGGCGTGGTCTGACGCCACTTCGCCTTCTTGCAAGAACTCCAGGGCCTCGGCCCTCTTGTCATCCGGTAGGAAGTCCAACAGGGGGGCGATCTTGTACCATAACTCCCTGTCGTAGCGGATCACGATGGCCGCCTTAATCGTTGTGGCCGCCGACGAGATAACTCGTCCTCCCATTGCGTCCAGCTTCTTCCCTTTGCCGTCCGGCGGGGAAGTTCATGTTGAGACCGATACCCCCTCCCCCGCTTTCTTCTTGGCCGCCGCTGAGATGACCGAGTCCGGCTCAAAGGGGCTGCATCAGGGACCCGGTACTTCTTCTCGTACCGCTCGTTCTTGGCAAGCGTCGTAGACTGGTTCTTGAGAAGGGTGAGACCCTTGTCCCAGATGTCATCCAGCAGAGGCACGGCGACGACTGATTTCCTCCTGGCCTCGCGCCGATGGTAAAGGAAACCTTCCTTCTATTCTGGGCACAGCTGAAAAAGCTCGGATGCCCTGCCGATCATTGCATGGAAAGATCTGATCTCATCGGACGGGGAGGCCCGGGCTGGTGATGGGAGCTCTGTCCCGTCGTCACCACCGTCATCGTCGGTACCCGTCGTGGCCGTGTCTCTTCCAGTGTCATCCCCAGGGACGGGGAACGTGGATAAAGGCCGAGCAGGCCGCGAGGGCTGAGAAGGAGGGGCTCGGTGGATCCGTCTTCTCTTGTTCGGGGGGGGCTACCCGCCGGGACCGGCTCTGGTTCCTCCGTTGGACCTGGTACCGGGTCCTCTGTCGGTGGTAAGGGCAATATCGTCCTTATCTATGAACATAAGGATTGTATTGCCAACAAAATGGCCGTCGAGTTACCCTGCGGCTCCGGAAGCGACGGCTGACTAGGACCCTCGCCGGTGCCGCCGTCACTCTCATCGTCACCCTTGTCGGGATCCCTCCCGTGGGGACGGGCCTCTTCGACGCCCTCGTCGAGGGCCTCTAGGACTTCTGCCAGCTCCTCCTCGGATGTTGTGTCCGTGTCCACAATGGCCACCACCCCCCCCCTTCTTTTTCCACCGGGGACTTCAAGGGGGTCTTTTCGATGGGTCTGAAAGAGGCTTCCCTCCGCGGAGGCAGGGAGACTCTGGGCCCCGAGGTCGCCTCCACAGGCTGCACCAGGGCCGCCGTGACTTCCTCGATAGAGCCCTTGGCCGGGTGAATCAAGGCCTTCACCGCCTTAGGCGCGCTTGAGGCCTTCACCTTAGGGGGAGAGGGTCACCGCCTCGCTCCCCCCCGGCCGAATCCTTCAAGATCGACCGGGGCCTCTCCAGAGGCTTACCCGGGTTCTCGGATTTCCTCTTCCCCGAACCAGAGCGTTGGCTCGTGGTTGATGGTGCCGGGGAAGGCGCGCCCTGCCTGGCAGCCGAAGAGCTGCCAGGGGAAGGGCTCCCGGTGCCTGCGGACTAGCGGTGCTTTGCCTTCTGTTGGGCCCCCGTCGCCAGGGTGCCCTCACAAGACTTAAAAGACTGCTCGGACTTCTTCTTCTCACCTGATGGACTCCTTCCTTCCAGCCAGTTGGAGAGACAAAAGGTGTCAGTCCCTGATGGTCCGTTCCGACATGTTCCTGCAAAACGTTGTCCTCCACGTGCGTTTTGTCCTCATGAAGGCAGTAGACACATTTCGAATGCTCGTCCTCCTTGAACACATTCTGTAGCTGGCATCCAGGGCAGACCCTGAACAGCTTTCCGGGCGTCGAGCTTCCTTTCTCCTGGGCCATGTTCGGGTAGGCCGCAGAAACTTCAGGAATCCTCCAAGAAGCGTAACTCGACAAAATCTTCACCCTTGAGGGGCGTCGAAAAAATCCGACACGGATCCTCGTTACTCAGATGTAGAGATGGTGGAGCTTGAGGCCCTATTTGACCGAAACATGAGAAATTCTCTTTGAAAAAGCGCGAAAACGCAGCAAAGCTCGAGAGCTAAACACGAGGACTCCCAACACTTGAGCGTGCTGTAAAAATCTGAAGATGGCTGCCAGAGGCGGGGCTTAGGGAGAGGGCAGTCATTGGCTGGGGGCAGTATGACCCAGAGACCAGTGATTGGTTACTACTGAGAAAGACAGATCAGAAACGAAACTGATACTGATTTTTTCTTTACCGAGGATTCCCAGCCTGACGACGGGGAACATTCATGAGCATGTGAATCCATGCCAGACCCCATGCTGGAGAACAAAGTTGTTGGCTTTAGCCCCTTTGAACTCTTGTCTGGTCTCCTTGTCAGGGGACCCCTTGCCATAGTCAAAGGATGGGAATTACCTACTACTCATGTCACTACCAATGTAGTGGACTATGTGTTGGGTTTGAGGAAGAGGATGGCCTTACTGTTGGCACAGGCCCATGATAAGTTGAAGGTTGGACAAGCACTGATAAAACATTGGTATGACCAGAACGCTTCACTTGTTCATTTTATCTGCAGGCCAAGTAATCCTGAATCCTATAAGGTCTAGAGCTTTACAGGACAATTGGTCTGGTTGTTACCGCATTGATGAAAGACTGGGTGAGGTGATCTATTTAGTGGACCTTGGAAAGTATTCCATTTAAATAGGTTGGGTTGAAATGAGAGCCATGCTTCTTTCTTCAGAAAGGTAGGACGAGAAATCTGAACCTTTCCCTGACCTGTTCCAAGGCAGCCCTTCAAATGGCTCCATTAAGGGTGTCCAATTGTCCTCTCAACTGACTAACACAACAGCGTGAGGTGAGACCGTTTCTGAAGCAGCTCTCCCCCTTGTTGTCCACAACTACAGGCGTAACACCTTTGTGTAAGCCTGACATCGACAATGGAGATAGTGTGCCTTCCAAAGGTAGGATGTCAGATAAAGTAAGGTCTCGCATTAAGTCTGAGGTCAACACGCTTTGGGATCTTGGGGTGATCTTCCAGTAGTCCTTGGTCCAGCCCAGTGGTTTTGGTACCCAAAGCAGTAACTTCCGATGTTAGAGTATTTGTGGACTACAGAGCTCTAAAGGCTGTTACTAACACAGATGCTCATCTATTAACACAAATTGATGAGTTTGTGCACAGGCTAGCTGCTGCCAAGTACCTTAGCACCTTTGTTCTCAATGCAGAGTATTGGCGAATATCCCTGACAGAAAATGCCAAGGAAGAGGCCGCATTTTGTACGCCTGAGGGACTTTATCAGTTAAGGTAATGTCCTTTAGTATCAAGAAGATATCTGTCACTTCCCACAGGCTGGAAAACCGTGTCCTGAATAGGTTAGATGAATTCTGCACGTCATACGTGGATGATATAGCAGTCTTCAGCCCTACTTGGGAGGAACACGTGAGACACCTCGGTATTGTGTTGCAGGCCCACTTGACCATAAAGGCTACCAAGTTCCCGATTGGTCAAGGTGCAGTGACCTACCTGGGGCACGAGGTTGGTGGGGGCAAGATTTAGCCTCTACCCAAGAAAGTACAAGCTGTACAAGAGTGGGCAAATCCCACAACCCAGGTAAGAGCTTTTGTAGGCCTCACTGGGTAATCCAGGAATTGTATGGCACCATAGCCGCCCTTCTGACCACCCTCACTACTCCAAAGAAAGTTTCTTGGTCCGAGTACTGGGAGAAGGCCTTCAGGAGTCCATTTGTCAGGCCCTTGTCCTTGGAGCACCCAATTACTACAGCCCTTTTATTGTGAAGACAAATGCCTCCGACACTGGTATAGGTGCTGTCATTTCACAGTTAGATGACATTTCCACCTTAGGCTTCTGGAGCGCATCTTCCCTTACCTACCCCACCCCAATAGGCTGGCTGCAATTATGTCCATTGTCATGTCCAGAATTGATTATGCAAACTCCCTCTACCTAGATGCACCTGCCTTCCAACTAAACAAACTCCAGAGTCAAAATCTCGGCTGCCAGACTGCTCATCGCACTGGGATGAAGGGACCACATCTCACCTGCCCTTTGCACCCTACACTGGCTCCCAATTGGACATAGGGCCACCTTCAAAATCCTGTGCATTACTCCCCGAGCAGTGCACAAAGCAGGCACCAAATACCAACAAGAAAGGATTACACCTTACCACCCAACCCACACCCCAAGATCAAGCACATTCGTGCTTCCAATTCGGCCAGGATCGGAGTGTGACTACTCAACCATGGCGCCAACTTTGTGGAACTTACTGCCCTCCCCACATTAGACACTGCCAAGATTACATGGCTTTCTGGAATGCACTCAAAACCTGTCTCTTCCCCTAAAAACACACAAGGGACCGCCCTGACCACTCGACTTAACACCACGTCCAAGAAATAGCTTGATAACCCATTCAATACAGGCCCTTCAATAGACTCTCAGGCCAAGAGAAATCTACCTCCAACTATCATGTACCAACGCCGTGGCTGAAATTGATCATTTCCCCTTCCAGATATGCACTAAATTATCAGTCCAGAAGATTATCCCGCTTTTCTCACTCATCTGGAAATCTTTGAGCAGAACTACATACAGAGGGCCTACTATCACGTATTTCCTAATCCTACTTATCTGGTAATGTATTTAGCAGAACTACCAACCGAGGGCCTCTCTAGCCCCTATATTGAAACGATATGATTTGGTTCTGATCTGATTGGCTTCGTCCAACAGACAATGCCAATAAGCAATTGCAGACCCATTAAGACACAGGGAGGAACTTAGCTTAACAGCCCCAAACCTGAAGGGAGACACCATCCCCTCGACAGGTATTGGAAGCGCATCAGGAACAGGGTCCCCCTCGAATCACACAGACACTCAAACACACCAATATACTAACTCTCTACTCAGCACCAACAAGCAATATAATGCAGTTATAGCCCCCTTGATTAATTAGGCCTAGCTGCACTCCTACTTATACACCTCCATGATCACCCGAACAGTCTTTAGAACGCAGCTATATCCCAAGACAATTGGCCTAGCTGCCCACATAACCTCATTCACAAACTCCACCCCCGCCGGAATGCAGCTACCCAAGTCCATTTGCCCTTGCTGCACACATTCCATCTCACACAACCACTGTACCACACCTAGCACTAGAATGTAGCTACACACCACTTAGTCCGCCCTGGCCGCACACATACCAAGTGCGCCCAAGCACTATTTACTACACTACTCTCTCCACTGACCAGGACTACAGTCCCAGAGGGTGTTAAACCCACAGCGCTTTGGAATCATACCAATGGTAAAAGGCGCTATACAAATGCCCAATGACATAACATATGCAAAATGTCCCAGGGATCTTTAGAGCAGTGTCAGCAAGTGCATGTGGATTAGTCCATGCCCTTCCTCATGCAGGTGATGGTGGGTACTCATTGCAACCCTACCCCATGACACCCTAGAGGTATTATGACCATTAGTCATGGTCTGCATTTATGCAGATTCTTGTGTGGAGTGCAGGCTAGAATACCGGCAAACTCGTAATGAGCCCCACTGGCTGGTAATTCTAAAAGCCTCAATCAAGCCACCTAATATCTTTTTTTGAGTTTGTGTGATGCTTTAATTTTTATTCAACTCTAGGAACTTCTATCTATTTCTACAAGCAGTGGCGCAAACTGAATCAACAAGTCCATGCGCTCTTTTGGCACCTGTGTGTCCCACCAGACCTTGAGCTTCAGATCTCAGAAACTGACCTGGTTTATATAGGGTTATTTGTTCTTTCAGGTAAGCTGGAGCTGATCCGTAGAGACAGTGATGTACAATGGTCATAGCTTTAAAGGCAATACAATCTTTTAAGGCTAGCCAGTGGAGAGACTTTCTATCTTTGGAAATGTGCTCTCTTCTTGTTTTCATTCTGATGGTTCTCACTGCGTTATTTTGAATGGTCTGGCATTGGGCAATGCAGCTAGCTCCAGCCAGCAGGGCGCTGCGATAGTCCAGTTTGGAGAGGATTGTGCCCCTAATACATTTGAGCAACCTCTGATAGCACTGGCAGTTTTTCTTCAAATAAGCCACGTGTGCTTCGGCCCCAAGGGATGCCTCCAGATATACACCTAAGGTTTTAACCTTCCCAGAGACCGGGATGTTTGAATCTCTGATACTGAAGGAGGTATAGTCAGAATCAAGTTTGGCCCTAGCCTGAGACAAACCGAAAATCATGAGCTCGGTCTTGCATCCATTTAAGCAGAGCCAATTTGTCTTCATCGAAGCCTCTATGATATTGTAAATATTAGCAATTATGGTATTATCGGAGTTATGGCACCCACTCAGTAAAATTACTAATTTGGTGTGGTCAGCAAAGTTGGTGAAAAACACCCCTAAATTGGTAAGAAGGGTGCAAAGACACCGTAGCTATAAGTTGACCAGAAAGGGGGACAGACTTGCCCTGTGGGATACTCCACAGTTGATCGAACGAGGCAGTGAAGACTGGTCATCCCAGTGAAATTTGGAGCTCCGTTCTGCGAGAAAAGAGGTCACCCAGCCTATAGCATTCTGAGAACAGCTGCTCGATTGTTCTAAGGCCTCTTAAAGTTTCTGATGATCTAACCAATCAAAGGCAGCTGATAAGTCCAAAAGTACCAGCATGCTGGTTTTTCCTCTGTCCATGATGTTAAGCATTCTGGTTTGAAGGTCTTGCCTCTTACAGAGGGAAGGATAGCTACCAGGGCCAGCTTGATCGCTCCGCGGGGTCTTGCAGGTGAGCGACTCAGCATTTCAGGCACACATCCCTGACTAGAGTCAACTGGGTGCCATGGCTGTCGGAACAAAAGCCCTCTCAGTAGGCAGACTTTCTAGGACCACCAGTCGAGGTTTCCGGACACTCTCCAAGATCTAAAGATCAGATGTCTGTCCCTGAAACTAAGACCATTGGCAACTCAGAAGCCACTGAAGAGACCTCATGCGTAGCCAAGCCTCTGACATTACAATGATGTAGGAGACCATAAGACACAGCAAATGCAGAAAAGCTGAGGCAGGAACCTTTTCTTGTGAGACCAAGTCATGAACAATCTTGGAGATGTTCGCCGCTGTCCTCAGGGAGGAAGGCAGGCCCAGCCCAGGCGAGAGTCCAAGACTGCCCCGATGAACCAGAGGGACTGGGAGGGTAAAACATACCTCTTGAAGTTCAGGGAGAAACCCAGGCGGTTCAATAGGGTGCACATCCATTACAAATGTGCTGACCTCTTGTCTGGGAAGCAAGCTCGGACTAGCTAGTGCAAATAGGGGAAGACATGGATGCTTTCCCTTCTGATTAAGCCGTTAGCACTGCTAGCAGCTCAGTGAAAACCCTCAGTGCCAAATGGCAGGACCTTGAGTTGATAGGGGCAACATTTTATCATGAACCTCAGAAACTTCATGTGCCTTTGGTGGATCGTCACATGGAAGTAGGCATCCTCTGCAGTTCGACTGCTTGGATGATCTGCGCAAGCCCTCATCCTTCTTGAGCAGCAGAAATTAGGTTGAGTACCAGGGGTGGGTCCGGAGGCAAGTGCTGGATGGATGGGCGATGGCCTGGAGGGCATGGAGCAAAAGAGGCAGTATATCTTGTGACAGACCTGTAAGGCCCAGGCGCTGGACGTGGTAAGATTCAATTTCTCACCGAACCAGGAATGGGTGTCAGAAGTAGACTTGAGAGGTTTTGTGCCTGGGGCAGCGGAGGGCATGCAGGAGGCAGACACGCCACCTCCTGGAGCACCTCTGACCCCCGTTGGAATGGTGCTGTGGATGCCTTTCGGAAAGGGCTTGCTCTCTGCCTCTAGGCATAGGAGGCAAAGGGATGAAAACCCCTACATGTAACTGTGGGAGTCGCGGGTTGCTGTAGTTGGATCGCCGGGTTTAGAGACTTGGCCATCGTTTTGGGGGACTGGAACTTATGAATAGAGATATCGGCCAAATCTTAATACTGTCCCTGTAGCCTTAGTCCTGGCCACGCAGTTGGCAGATTCCAACCCGGACTAGAAGATCTGACGGGAAATTTCCTTGCCCTCTTTCAGAATGGCCTGGAAACCTTCACACTTTCCCCTCAGGGATATGTTCGTCCATCTCCGAACGGACTGACAAAAGAAAACTTGGCCGGGGCACAGGAGACCTTGATGGCTCCGAGACCCAGTCCCTTTTCCTTTTCCAGTTGAGAGCTCTACATCACTCGCTCATTCCTCCTAAATTACTGTTGGTTTCTAACCATTGAGCGATCAATATTACTCACTCACTCTTCTTCACGGTAGTCTTAAGGTTGGATCTTGAATCCTATGGCAAAATAAACAGTGGCTTGGCCTGCAGGGTATTTCTGAAGCCCTGGTGTAACTGTTGGTCCAAGAGTGAGGGATTTTGGGAGTTCCTCTGCAGAACGGGAGTCATTGTCCTCAAGGGCGGTGGGGAGGTCTCTCCCTGTGAGTTCCCTCTTTCCGCAACCCCTAGGGAGGGTAGCGCATAGTGGGCTTACCTCCCTAGACCCACAAGGAATCCTGCGATTCGTAATACGTCCCACCAACAGCTTCTGTAGTTATAATTTTTTTCTCCTTGATCAATAGCTCTATTCTTGTAGCCCCAGAGCCTGCCGCCTGTAACCTCCCCTCCAGGACCGCTAGTTCTGCCTCCAGTTTATTTTCTACCAGGCCCCACTCTGTATTTTATCCTCACCCCTTCTGCAATCATAAGCCCCCTTACTGTGTTTTATGCTGGCTCCCATACATACTTCAACGCCACCTCCCCAGTGTCATTAATCTCATAAAATCGTGTAATTTTCTCCTTCAACTAGTCCCTGAATGGCTTATCCATCAACAGTGATTCATTGCAACACTATCTCGAAGAACAAGTGTTTTGGAGAGCCCACCCTAGGGTCATGATCATCATATTGCGGATCGACCAAGCAATCCTCTTCACCGAAACATCCTTTAAGCAGTGAGCGATATGTCTTTCTACCAGTAAACAATCAATTCTGGTGAGGGTCGCATGCAGGGCTGAGTAAAACCTATACCCCCTAAAATTGGGTGTAGGTGTCTCCACAATTTATAGCATTGGCCCTCTTCCAGGCATTGCCCAAGTTCTCCACTGTGGAGATCCCTACCTCTCAGTTCCCTGCCTGACAGGGACTTTGTCATTTTTGGGGTCCAGAATCATGTTAAGCCCCCTCTCCCACAGTATGGTCATCAGTAGTAAATCCTTCAGGAAGGTGATCTGGTCCGAATTCGGAGCGTACAGGGTTGCCAACGTGATTCCCCTTCCTCTAGTCTCCCCCTTAACATCAATAGCCTACCGTGAAATTTGGCCTTCATCTGAAGGTGTGCCGACTTCGTGGCTTTGGAGTCAATAATACTTATTCCCACCCCCCACCTCCCTTTTGGCCACCCTGTTCAAGGCACAATGTGCTGATCCTATGTGTCTCCCTGGGATTGTCTTTCCTTCCCCCTTATGTAGTGGGTTTCCTGGTCCAACAACACTGTCAATTTCTCCCTTGTGATTTCCCTAGCCAGTAGTGAACTTTTGTAGGGCAAGTTTAACCCCTTCACATTGAGTATTCCCACCCTGATGTAAAGTTCGGGTGACATCTGGGTACAAGCAACTGATCTCTCATTCTCGAAGTAGCCTCCCCCCACTACAGTCTGCTTACTGAACCTGCACAACCATACCTAGGTGTACTGACAGTTCACCCCCCCCCCCCCCCGCCTTGCGCCCCCGGCCCTTCCAACCCTCCCCACCCCCCACAAACCCCAACCACAACATAAAACGTGTGTCAACAATAGTGAGTGTCCCCGACACCCAGAGTATCATGGGCCACCATCCAGACACCCTTCCGCCTGCAACCATCAAGCCCATAACCCCTCGTCCCCCATAGCTTCATTAAGCTTCCTTCTTCCCCTTCTCCCAAACTCCACCATGCCTCTCCCCTTCCATCACTCAGTCACTGTAATCTTGTCTTCCCTTTAAGCTCAAGATCAACTGTGCACTTTGGGAGATGGAGTACCCATCTTGCGGAATTTCCTTGCCCCGCCACCTTCTTCCGTCTACTTAGTTGCATGAAGGCTCTCCTAAAAGTCTCCTTCATCCACGCTGGATCCTCATTTCTTCCTCCTCCATGCTTCTGTTTCAGTTCATACAGGAGTGTGGGCCCCTGCTCAGTGTCCCTCACCAATAATTGGCTGTTTCCAATTTAAAAATGCCAGAGAGAAAGGGTATCCCCACCGATCACGTATTCATTCTTCAGTGAACCAAGACGTGAGGGGTCTGCACAACCTCTGCTTCTCCAGGTATAAGCTGACAGGTCCTGAAATATTTTTATCTTGGTGCCTTCCCATTCCAGGTCGGCCCTGGATCTGTCCATTAGGGCAGCTTTTATGCTTGTGGTAATGGCATTTGGCCACCACTGATCTAGGGCCCCTCTATGGACCCTGTCAAATTGAACTTCTCTGGGATAGTCCACTGGCAAGAGCTTTGCGACCAGCCCTTTCACCCTCATCTCCAAGTCATCTTGGGTCTCGATGTCCGAGTGGGGTAAGCCCCAGATCCTGATGTTGCATCTGCGCTCCCTATTCTCAATGTCATCACCTTCCTACGAGTGTCCTTGCCCAACTGATCCAGCTCTTATTTCGCTTGTAAACTTGGCTCTATAATGTCTGCCGAGAGCTGATTGTGCTCGGGGGATTCCACCTCATCCTCAATATTATCCAGCCACGTCTACATTTCTGCCATGGAGAGTTGGACCTCATTGCCTTTATCTATGCCAGGATCAATTGGATGTCAGATTTAACAACCCCCCACGCCCCAATCTCTGTTACTGTTTCCTCTCCTCTCGTAAGGGAAGCCATTTGTGCAGCAGTGCTTCACCACTCCCCACCACCCCTAGGGCATTGCCCGCTATCAGGCACTCACAAATATGATCCCCACTCTCGGTCCTTGTATAGATACTTGCAGAGTCCACTTCTTCCCGCTACGCAGGGTCTCCACTTCGCTCTGTGCCCCTATTAGAGCCAGTCGACTGGGAAAGGCAACAGGTTTTGCCCACCTTTTCAGATCACGGTCTTCTCTTATCGCCCTCTTTGTACTGTTCGCCCTTCCTAATAGGATCCACAGTGCTGTGTGTCTCCTTAAAATGGCACCTGCCTATGGGCCTTTCACTGCCAGCTTGTGGCTCTTCCTGTGCCTCGCCGTATCTCCCTGCGCCTTAAGTCTGCAGCCACTTCCCAGGCGTCCCCGGCACTTACTCCTTGTGCCTACTCATATCATTCTCTGCCCGGATCGTCTACTACAAGGGGGGGCGCTACCTTCTGTTTGCGGCTTTCCCGCGAATGTTCTTCCCAGCTGGGACCCTCAACTTCGGTCTGGCCACGCCGCATTAGGCAAGCCCTCCGGCCATCCTATGGCACACAGCCTTTACAGGCCACTTCAGGCCGGTGCCTCTACGGAGGAGTAGAGCAGCCATTACTTGGGTCCTCCTACGTCCCGGCTACTCTGTACCAGTGCAGCAGTCTGTGCCTCACTCTGGCGCGCCGTGCTGCTGGGCCTCCTCCCGTCCCACACCGCTGCCTGTGTCCTCTCCTTTCCTGCTGCAGCTGGTCACACAAGGGGGCCCGTCTCCTCATTGCAGCTTCCTTGCCTTTCCTGACCCCAAGCATCCTCCACTTTGGCTAGGAGGGCCACCAAGGTCTCTGCTCGCTGTCGGGTTAGCGGAGCAATGTCGTCAGGTGGCCATCTTCTGCCGTGCCCCCTGGTGGTTGACCCCCCCACCCCCATCTTTTTAAGAACTAAAATGTAGTGGGAGTACCACTCTTTGCCCTCACCCATAGCGAGAACAAGCTCTATGGGTGCCTTGTTCAATAGGGGTTCAACCTCCTCTAGGAGGAAGGGATGCAGCTGAGATCTGTCAAGAAGAGGAATGGTTTGGGGATTTCTTGAGGAAGGGAACTCTGTGACAGCACCATAATGTCCATGCATCCAAAGTAATGTGACACCACTCTTCAGAGTGTAGGGTTATTCTCCCCCAATCTGGTGTTGAATGTAGAAAGGACACCTCAAACTCAAAGAAGTTTTGCAACTGCGGCAGAAGTGTGGAACGTGGCGATAGTCGCTTGATCCCTCTGCCCACATCCGGATGTTCTTCGCAGCAGAACCCGGATCACGTCTCCTGGGGGGTTTTGGATGGGAGGATGTCGAAGAGAAGGGGCATACGAAGGGTTGCTGTGTTGCAAGGCCCAAAGACAATGCTGGCACAAAGAGTTTCTTAACCAGGAATGTCTTCTGGCAACCAAAATTGTCCACACATAATCTGCTGTACTAAGGACTGCTTGCTTGGCCTGGCAAGCAGCTTCAGTTCATCTGATAGTATGCTGTTCAAGCCATCTCTAATTGCCCCCATGGGTAGGTGCTATACCACCTCAGAAATCACTGTCCGTAGAATATTTGTGTATTTAGCCAGAGTGCAAGTGGTATTTACAGCCTTCAAGGCTACACTTCTCAATGCAAAATATTGCATTGAGATTCCCCGGAGATTCCAAGTAGGCCGGCGTTTAGTGAGCACTGCAGCTCCCGAGCTCCCTGAACCGCTCCGGGCCGGACGGTACCATCTGACGCCCTGATATTTATACTGGCCCTCACCAGGTGATCCACTTAATGGGCTGCATTGGCGGCCCGGCTAACTGCCTGAAGGCACCACACAGACAATTGAAGCGCCCTGACACGGCTTGAGCGGAGGCTGCCGGGGCTCCGCCGGACGGGTCAGCAGGGGGCAGAGAACCCACAAAGGGCAACCGACTATCCGGATACTCATCGAGGAAGAGACAAGAAATATCAGCACCGGTCGAATCAAGTCCTAACTCTCCTCGCATACGTGCAGGAACCAGCCAGACCCTCGCTGCGTGTTTCTTCCAACGCACCGTCCTGTCCGGTGCCTGGCCTGGGGTCCCGCAGAAGCAGACGAGTGTGACCTCCTAGGAAATTACAGAGGACGCACAATGTAAGTAGAGGTGGCGCTCATCCCCTGGGCTAAGAGTAAGATGGAGTCCGCAGCACTCGTGCACCGGGGAGAGGGGAGGCAACCATCCTGCCAGGAATCTGACTCACGGAAC
The DNA here is from genome assembly GCF_040938575.1 of Ambystoma mexicanum. Classification (NCBI taxonomy): domain Eukaryota; kingdom Metazoa; phylum Chordata; class Amphibia; order Caudata; family Ambystomatidae; genus Ambystoma; species Ambystoma mexicanum. The sequence goes on from NC_090933.1 coordinate 885,257,006, forward strand.
CTGTCACTGATCCTCCAAGAGCGGGAGGTGTCGGGAGGACTCAGCGCACGGTGCCCGCCCGGACCCGCCACACTGTGACCCCGGCTTGGGCTGCCCGAGTCAACCGGGCCGGACCACTGGCACCTTTCTGCCACACACATCCTGCCGCCCGGCACGGCGGCCGACCCCCGAGAGACCGGGGATGAACAATGGAGCTCCACCGGCCTGGGCATAACACTGCCGTGACCCCTTGCGGTGCCAAGAGGCGCCTCGCCCCACCACTCCCCTAAGATCAACTCTTGGTCAGGCCCAACTCAGATGCCCGATCCACACAGACCCCATCAGAGAAGCGATTTTGGATTACCCTCAAGGCGGGGACACATCTGGACTCCCATCTGGACTCCTGCAGAGAGTTTAAAGACAACGACCACGCCCAAAATTGAGCGCGAGGGCCACCAGACCGGGCTTGCACTAACCCCGACTCCATTCACCCGGACCGGGGCCGCTGTGGTATGGCGAAGCCTGTGCAGGCCGGCATCAGGGCCATACATTAGAGACACACAACCCCAGGAGCAAAGAGCCCATAAGCCTCACCAAAGAGCCCATAAGCCTCACCAAATTGCCTCCAGAAAGAAGCGCAAATTCTCCGGATCCACCCAGGCTCCAACGCCATGATCACTCTAGACCTGTAGGGGGCAGCCACAGACCTCTGAGACCTGAGACCCTAACGCTCCGACAACCAGGATGGAGAGCAAGCTGCGGACACCTCCGCAGGAGTCCCTAACTCACACCAAACTCCCGTCGGACTAAAGTTTTTTCACCCAACTCATCCAGACACCAATTTCCAAGAGAGCAGTAGATTGTATGCAGGTGGGTCGGGCCTTGAGCCCAGATACGAGAGGATAAGAAAGACGGCGCTAACCCCAGCGGAGACGGCAACTGATATCCGGCAACGCCGAGGATCTCTGCGCCCCCAGCACACCACCCGCAGTGGGCCGGAGCCTCCTAAAACCGGCTGAACCCTGGACCGTAGCCAACCTTCGGCCATGAAGAGTGTGAAAAAGACTCAAGATGGATCCCTCACCAAAATCTGGGCCAAGGATCCCGAAGCAGAGGGAGGTCAACAAATAGGCGACTGGCCAGAGTCCAGCCAAGAAAACCAAGACACACCAGTCATGCACTCAGCGCTTAGACAGTTTCTCAGAGAGATGGTGGACAAGATTACGCTGGCAACTCAGAGACAGATGGACACCCTGAGGGAGGATCTGGCCGAGGGAATAAAGGAAATAAAACGGGACATTAACAAAATAGAAGAGAGCCGACACTAATGAGCGGGCCATACAGGACCTGACGGAGGATGCGCGGAAAGCTGAAAACTTACTGGAGACCCTGGCGGTGGCCACTCAGAACCTAGAACTGCAAGCTGAGGATCTAGAAAATCGTTCTAGGCGAATAAATATACGCGTTAAAGCTTTACCAGAGTCCATTCAGAGCCAAGATCTAACACAGACCCTCACAACTATCTTTATGGACCTCCTGGATGAGGACTCTGGACTAGATCTCCAGTTTGATAGAATACACAGAGTGGGACCACCCCGCGCAGAACCGGGTGCCAGACCTAGGGATGTCCTAGTGGCATTCCACAGCTTTGCCACAAAAGAAAAGATACTGGAAAAGGCTAGAAAGGCAGGTCACATAACCTATAATGGTTACGAGATATTCCTACACCAAGATCTGGCACAGATAACTCTGAACAAAAGGAGGCGAATGGGTCCGGTGCTGACGCACCTGCGAGCACAACAAATTAAGTACAGATGGTCCCATCCATTTGCCTTGAATTTCTCCTGGCAGGGCAGGCAACACAAGATCACGTCTTGCGAACAAGGGATGGACTTGCTGCCCGCCGCAACGTACACAAACCATGGGAATGGTCTACAGTTAGGCCTAAACGGCCAAAAAAGGATGATCTTCATTCCATACATCGCAACATCCCGAGGGAAAATGTGCCCAATAGTCAAAACGGATCATCTGAAAGCCTCACCAGATCCAGTCTCCCGAAATCGTAGAGGGGACCGCACAGCGAGTCCGGGGAGGGCACTCGCTGTATAAAGATATGGTACCGGTACAGGGGAACATTTAGCATCACAGGAAGTTCATTGTGGGGAAGGGGGCCGGGAATCTTGGGATGGGATTGGGAGATCATTCGTTGTCCAGTTCTGGTATTATTTTACAGCTCAGCTCTCGTCTCTGCGGTACGAGGTGGGGGGGGGCAGCCTGCCAGCTGAGCTCACCCAGGGGTGGGCAGTTTGGGCGGCTAAACGCCAGGGGGATTGGGGGTGCAACAAAAATCCAGGAGTTAGAATTCGGCTAGTGGCACGCCAAGGCCGATTCCAAGTCCTCTCTAGCAGGGGCCTCAAGAAACCCTGCCCTTAATATGCATAGGGCTTATCTTAAAAACGACTTTAACAAGTTAACATGGAACAGCTGAAGGTACTGTCCGTGAACGTAAATGGGTTAAACTCGCCACTTAAAAGAAAGAAGGTGGAGAGGTTTCTACGCAGGGAGAAAGCTCATATAGTCACGCTACAAGAGACCCACATTCAATCTCGAGATTCATATAGAATCAGGGTTTGGGGATACACCAGACTGATTAAGGCCAAACAACCCTGCAAAAAAAGGGGGGGTAGTATTGGCGTTGAGAGATGGCTTAGATCTGGCAATTAAGTCAACACAAAAAGACGACCAGGGAAGGTACCTAGCGGTTGTGCTCGAGGGCAAGGGGGAGGTTTACACGATTGCAACAATCTATGCGCCCAACACCAGACAAGACACCTTTATTCAAAAGTCCCTTACCCGTCTGGGTAATTTCGCCAAAGGCTGTATCATATTAACGGGAGATTTAAATATGGCGTGGGACCCCCACATAGAGAGGCGCAAACTTACATAGGGACCACAGGGAGGGCCATTTGGGGACCTCATGAGGAAAATACAGGACCTGGCTCTGGTGGACATGTGGAGAGAGACCCAGGGAAGCATGGTAGAATACACGTTCTACTCTCACGCACACAAAACCCACTCCCGAATCGACTACATATGGGTTTCAAACTCGCTCCTGGGTAATACCACAGGCATCACATTAGGGGCCATTGTGATCTCAGATTATGCCCCCCCCCCCCCCGTCATCCTGACTATAACCAGGCTGCGCAGTACACCGGGCCTCTGGAGGTGGCCGTATCCATCTCTGCTGTTCAAAGATGCTATCTTTACGAAGGAAATAGATCAGGAACTGGAGTATTTTGCAGCACATAATAGATGGGGGGGAGGAGGGGACACCGCCTCAGGTATGGTGGGACACCCTTAAAGCCACGATAAGGGGCAACATTATAGCGATAAAGGCGAGAAGAGAAAGAGCTGAGATTAGAGGAAGAACACCTAGGAAATAGACTTAAGGAGGCAATGGCACAGATGGAAGCAAAACATTCAAGGGCCATTGAAAGAGAGGTTCATACACTTAGGGGCCCACTAAATCTCATTCAGACCAGGGTGGCGAAAAGGAACTTATTAAGATTATGACAAAAATACTATGTCAAGGCGAATAGATCCGACTGCCTACTAGCTAGAATGCTGCGAAAGGAGATGGGCACAAAACTATCTTGAAAAGTAAAGGGGAGGGGGGGCAGACATACACCAGCAATTATGAGATAGAAAGGGAGTTAGTTCTGTCAATTGTATTTCACCCTATACTCTCAAACAACCCGGACCCAACAGCGCAGCAGGTTTATCTAGACAAAGTTGAGCTCAAGACCATATCGAAGGGGGAGAGGGAGCAGTTGGAACAGGAAATAACTACCGACAAGGTCAGAAAGGCAATTAACACTCTGGCAATGAATAAATCCCCCAGGGCCGGACTGCTATGTGGTGGAGTTATGTTATGTTATTTTGCATTTATATAGCGCCTTATATACCATTGGTATGGTCTGAAGGCGCTGGTAGGTTGAACGCCCTTGGGAACCGAAGTTCAGGTCAGTAGAGAGAGTAGGGAGAGTCAACGGCGCGTGTGCGCACCAGGTATGTGTGCAGCTGGTGTGGTATTTGTGAAAAAGCTGCTTCTTAGCGGTAGGTGTGATGGTTGAGATCAGGGGTATGTGTTCGTTCTGGCAGGGTTTATCCAGACCGACCGTGGCTGCGTTAGGCCTGAGGGGAACGCCTGGCTGGGGGGTGTGTAACCAGCAGTGTTTACTTAGAATGATGGGGAGTGAGCGGGAGATGTTAGTATGAGAACAGTTATACCGAATGGTGTCATAGTATCACTGTGTTCTAGTTGAGTGGTGGTGTAAAGAAGAGAGTAAGCGTGGGGTGTGATTATGGTGTGTTACATGCTCTTTCAAACATTCCCTGCATTCCAAACCATACTATGTACGTCTATGCAGTTCTATGCGCTCCAGTCTTTTCTATGTACTTTTATTCATTCCATGCGTCCCCGTGTGTGCTACACTCCGGTCTGCTCGACGCACTCATGCACTCCAGACCACCCGCGCACTCCTGCCCCATGCATGCACTCCCGTACTCACGCGCTCCCCGCACCCATCCGTTCCCGCACTCAGCTTTTGTCACTTCTCCATTCTATGCACTCATCCGCTATATTTACTCATCCGCTCAATTCACTCATGCTTTCCATGCATTCAACTCAGTTCTACAAACTACACAAAGAATTCCTAATTCCCCACCTCACCAAGTTATATAACCACATTGGGACCACCAGAGTACTACCTAAGTCAATGGAAGAGGCAAAAGTAATCCTTATTCATAAGAAGGGCAAAGATCCGGAGTTATGCGGGTCATATCGACCGATAGCACTAATAAACATAGACGCCAAAATACACACTAAGATCCTAGCATCCAGGTTAGACTCCGTTATGCCCATATTAGTCCAATCCGATTAAGCGGGCTTCATTAAAGGCCGGCAGACAACAGACAACTTAAGGAGGATAGCCCATTTAACAGAGAAGGCGCAGTTGAAGGGGATTCCTGCCCTTCTATTAGCGGTAGATGCTGAAAAGGCTTTTGATCGGGTGGAGTGGGGCTTCCTGTACGCCACGATGACTAGAATGGGCTTTGGTCCCAAATACATCGACCAGGTTCTGGCCAACTATCAAGCCCCGACCCTCTGGTTAGCAATCAACGGCCGAATCTCTGACCTGGTAAGGGTAGAGCGGGGCACACACAGGTTTGCCCACTCTCACCGCTGCTGTACGCTCTGCTCCTAGAACCATTCTTGGTGGCGATAAGAGCTGCAGAGGGCATAAGAGGTATACCGTTTGGGGGTCAGGAACATAAATTGGCCGCCTTTGCAGACGATATGCTTCTTACATTGACAAGCCCGGAGACATCCCTACCGGCGGTCTGCGAAGAACTTGACTGATTCGGGCGAGTGGCCGGGTTGAAAATGAATACCAACAAATCAGATACTCAGCCTTAATCTGTCGACTCCCACTGAGCAGCATATTAAAAGGCACCTACGCTTTCAGATGGGCAAGCAAAGGCATCAAATATTTAGGGGTACACCTCACCAAAACCATAGGGGAACTGTATCGGGCAAATTACCTACCACTGCTGGAGAAGATTAAATCGAAGCTGGTAGACTGGGGGCCGTGTTAGGGAGAATTCTATTCTAAGGCTAATTTCCCTTTACTCCTGCTAAGAGTGAAACTCTTTTTTCCCCACTCTTAGGCATATAGCTATGTGTGTTTTAGGCTATTTTTGTGCTTATGGTCTATGGGGTTTTTCTCACCCTCATAGGTATCATCTTTTTACATGTGTGTTACACAGCACCCTCAGTGCAGTGACGCAGGGGTGTCCTAGTGACCCCCAAACATAGACTCCATACCCTGGGACTGATTACTGTCTCCCAGAGCATGTAAAGTCCCCATTGACTTTACTAGTCAATATTTATGAACAAAACCAGTACACCCCATCTTACCATGGAAGTACTGGAAAGGGTCAATAGTTTTTCCCTAATGTTCATTTTTGAGAGGGTACTGTCCAGTCCCTCTCTCCAAAGTTTCTGGCTGGTGATAGTGGTTACTACCATAAATATTCGACCGCAAATATTTTCCTATGGGATTTTCCCATTGTTCGAGCCTACCACTTTTACTGACAGCCTCTAACATACCACCGGTTTATCTTTTTATTAATTTTACTCCAGTAGGTTTTTTATTGCCAGATCTTTGATAATATTTCTTTCTTGTGTCTTTCTCTGAAATCCTAACCCAGGTTGGGGATCCTTTGTTTGTCCTTTTGGCAGGCTTCTGCACACAAGCCCTCCTTTCGGTGCCACTGAGTCTGGGGTAGACAGGATGTGTGGGAGGGGGAATAGGCACCCTGGACAGGGTTGCCTAAGCAACCCAAGTCGCACCCTGCCCTGATAGGCTGGGGGGTTATTCCGCCAGGATAGCCACCCCACTGTTTGAGTGACAGCTAGGCTGTGTGAATGGGGGGTTTTCTGCATAAAAGCAGGGACCTGAGGACTGGAAGAGCAAGACGTCGCCACTGGAACTAAGAAAGCGAAGAGGAGAGAAGAGAAGCCAAAGACCCCTGCAACGACTGAACCACCGGTGAAGCCCTGCTGCAGCATCTCACAACTTTTACTCCAACGACAAGAGGAGATCTTCACCTGCAAGAGCCTTCTTCCCTTGAGCTGGTGGGACCAACCAGTTCACCAATCACCTTCCAGGACCTGCCTTGGTCGAATCACAAGTGCCAGACACTCGGAGACCGGATAGCCAGGCACCCATCCACCACGACCGTGATTTAAAGGAGCGTACCTTTTATTCTGTTTCAGTATCACCGCGGCTGGCTTCTTCCCTGGGCACTGCAGTGACTCCAACCTTCCTACACGACGAGAGCCTCTCTTCCTCTGCTGGATATCCAGAACTGCAGGAACTACCGCCACCACAGGAGCTGCCTCCACTTTTCAGGTACATTGTTCCGCCAGGCCTCCCGTTTCGTTGGGTACTCCTAAAGGTGTTTTAAATCCTTTACTTACCTCTTGGGCTGGCCGCCCCTATCGTCTAACATTATCTTTTACCTTCTGCACCGTTAAACAAAGACTTGACTGCAGCTACTAGAACCGATTGATCCTGGGCACTTTGCCTTGTACTGCTGACTCTGGCACAGGCCTATTGACTTTGGCTAAATCTGTTACAACTGCCTTCTCTAGATTGCTTCTCATCAAGAAATGTGTTGGTGCACCTAAAACTCTTATAACCACCTTTCCTTCCCTTTTAAATATTGTTGAAGTGCCATTTTGCTCGATTTTCACCTAAGTATTGCTTGTGCTAAAGTGCTACCTGATTTAACTTGTTCACAATCCATTCGGGAAGTGTTGCTAGTGTGTCTAGGAGTCCAACCCTGTATAACTTGACCTTTCCCTCCCTCTGAAGAAATTGTTAGAGTGCCGTTTCTGCTTGGTTTACACTGTGCGTTTTGCTCAGTTTTCACTCTTGCTCAAACTTGTCTACAATTTAAATAGGGAGTTGTGCATACTTTTGACTGTTTTAGCTTGCTTTAATGATAGTGATTTGTGTGCTCATTTAAGAGTGTGTAAAATAAATATATTCTTTTTGATACAAAGCTTTGGTCAGTGTTTCCTTGTTCCATAGTACTGTAGTCCTATTGTGTAAACCCTGAATACTGCTCATCTCCCTCTTGAGAAGTCTGACTGCTTAGCCGCAGCTACCAACTAAATCTTTGTACCAAAGGGGATTTATTGCATATACCTGTAGTCCTAATCTTCTGTAGTGCTCCCTAAGGGAACCGCATAGGATTCTGCCTATCAGGCCGCTAACCATCTCGTGGGTGGGGCGAATCAATTTGTTAAAGAAGGTGATTTTACCACTGCTGTTATATCACTTTGCTGCCCTACCAGTAAAAATTCTGCGTAGCTTTTTCAGAGCCCTTCACAAGGTTACAAACCGCTTTATCTGGAAACGCAAACACCCGAGGACAGCCGCATCGCTCATGAAAAAGCCCACCTCCCGCGGAGGAATGGGGGAGCCAGATTTCAGGGCTTACTACATTGCAGCACAAATTAGAATCTTCACAGATTGGCAGGGCGGTGGTAGCAGGGCAGTTAGAGGGAATGCTATGGAAACCAAGGGCGGACAGAACCCCCCAAATGTATGCTAGCCAAATCACATCGTCCATAGGAGAGGCATGGGACACTGCAGTTAAATGGGCTCACAACTACTTTCCCCTCCCCCTACACGCCCCTATGGGAAAACCCACAATTCACTCCGGGTTGCAAAACCTTGGCCTTTGAGGACTGGTATCAAGGGGGCTGTCGGATGGTGCAAGATATGTACCAGGGCGGCTTGGTTAAAGATTTTGAAAAGTGCATGTCAGATTTTGGGTTGGAGGAGAGAGACAGGTACAGATACTTACAGTTGAGGCATTGGTTGTCCCACCAGGAGATGAAGCAGGCCGGCTTGCGATCTCGAACCCCATTTGAAAAATACCTAGACACTCATGTGGGGGAAAGGGGGCTGATGGCCTCAATATATAAACACAAAGGAGGGGGGAAAACCCACAAAACAGAACATACATGAGGAAATGGGAGGCAGACACAGGAACCGAAATAGGAGACCGAGAGTGGCAATATCTGTGGGCGCAGATACCAAAACTAACCAGGTCTCTCCAGATTCGAGCCATCTGGCTAAAGTTGATGTTTCAGTGGCACTTAACCCCGGTCAGACTAAATAAGATGTACCCACACTCCACTCAACTCTGCTGGAGAGACTGCAGGGGAATTGGCACGTGGGCCCACATATGGTGGGAATGCCCGAAACTGAACACATACTAGGGGACAATACACCAGGCGGTTGCGCAGATCCTGGGGAGCGTGGGGGGAAAGAACAGGGGGTTAGATATGATTTACCTGAACGGGGCCCTGGTTGATATCCTCAGGAAACCAGGTTGCAAAGTATACGTCATCATGATGATGTCGGCAGCAATGGTATTGGCGCGCAAGTGGAAGTCCAGAGACCCTACCCAGGAACACGAGTGGGTCATCAAAATATGGTCACTGGTTGCCATGGAATGGCTCACATATTCAATACAAGGAGATCACATGAAGTTTGCTGCCGACTGGTCTGCTCTCCTGGCATATCTAAAGGATGGAGCGCGCAGAGCATGGTCCCCTAAAGCTATGTCGCTGCTGGGAATTATAGACCCTCAAGAGGACTCCGACCCGTGAAGGTAGAAAGAGCTGGGGTGCTCAACGCCGGCCCCAGGTAAGGGGACAGTGCTACAAGACTCTCCGCTACCATATTGAGAACCCCTGAGAGAGGGGTCAACTCTACAGATAACTCCTGGATCAAGGGGGTGGTGGGGTGAGGGTGGAGTCTGTAATTGTTGGATGAAAAATGTAAATAAAAACAAGTTGGAAAAAAATATATTTCTCCCCACGTTTCTTACTTTCCCTTTCAAATAGAGGCATGGGGTGTGAGATTTCATCTCTGCTGTGAAAGCCTACACCACTCAACTCTATGGAGCAAGGTGCTTAGAAAGAAAAATGTTATCCAATGGGGCAGGCTTATATGGGGCAGGCTGGCGCCGGACAAGGGTGCTGCCAGATACCCTACCAGATCGGCCGGGGCTGCATCAAAATAGAGTTGAGTCTCCCTTGTCCAGAATGTCAGTAAGATATTCTAGACAAGGGTTGAGATGGAGCACATAGACTTAAAGATTCAACTGCCTTGCACCGCAGTCTTGTGAAAAGTAGCATTGGGATGACTAAGATGTGAACTGTATAAAATCCAGCTCTAGAGACATGTCCAGACCACTGCCATCCCTCAAATCAGCAGCCAATCTGGTCATGTCAAAATCCTCAGAGAAAAATTCCCAGGAGAGTTGCCCTTTAGTTGCTGACATGGACTCAACACCATAAGGGATGTCTCATTCGTCAAACATATTTTGCAGCATTTAAATTAACTAGATTCTACGAGCAGGAGCAAAGAAGTTGACGTTAATCTGAGCTAAGAATTGCTGACGTGTCGTGGCCTCAAAGGACTTGAGTTTTGAATTTCATGCAGACTGGTTGACCTCGACGTTCATTATGAAAGGCTCTGAAAGACCTTCAATGAAGCAAGGGTCGAGCTCTCGAGCATGTGGCTGCTGGCCTCTGAGGGGCACCTGAAGATCCATCACAGGTGTCAATGTAGGCACGGTCAGCATCTCAGCTTTCACAAAAATATTCAACATCTGTTTTTTAAACCGCTTCCACAGTTTTGAAGAAGACAAACTATTGGGTAATGCAAAAGTGGCGTTCTGAAGAGTCAAATGAGTCTTTAGCTCTCTATCCTCCTTTCTAGAATGGCGTCGCTTCTTTTCATGGGACAAGAAAGATGAGGATTAGTAGAAATTGTGCCTTGTATGGGAGCTTCTGCAATGGTTTTATACTTTTTCCTAGAGTCCCTCTTTAGACTAGGGTCAACCGAGTCTCTGCTGTGACGCCCAATCCCCAAAACCCTTTGTATTAATAGCCTGATAGAAATCACGGTGCGCCACATTGGGCTCTGACCGTAAGCACCACAGGTTCATGTTATTGTGGTCCATGATCGTCATTTTGCAGGTGCACTCTCTACAGTGCTTGAAACCCAAAGCCGTTGGTGTTACGGCCATGTTGCGCAGCAAGATGTCTCTCCAGTTGAAGCATTCCAACCAAGTACGGTGAGCACATGGAAAAAAGGAAATTATGTCCCAGGTATGCTGTGGTCTATATGTAGTGTTGATAGTGTCACCTATGGAGCAATGGAGTCCGATTGCTGCAGCGAATTGACACTGAGCTAAACTGTGAACATTTTCCAATGACAGCTACAACTAATGTCTAGGTGGGATGAGTATTCTGTGGGAGGATACAATCCATTAGAAGGAGCAAGTTTATTGTTTATGCCATCACTATATGCTAAGGTCTTCTAAAATTCTCATAGCCCGGGAAGGAGAACAAATTAAAGATAACAAATATCAATGAAAGCTCCAAAGATGGGTCCCTTAGGACTCTTCATCGACCCCCAGATTTACATGTCTACGTACCCACCATTTCATTTTGTAGACTTAGAGTGCTGTTTGTCCTATTTACCTAACAAGTAATGGGGACGATACTGATGGCCGGCAGGATAGGTCAGGGGCAAAGCGCTCGCCTGGAAGCAAGATGATGCTGAGCAACACAGTTTCGATCCTCGGGTCCACGCTTAGAAACCTCTGGATATTAAGCAAGTTATAAATAACCAATTACAATTACTGCCTGAGAGCTAAGGATTTAAGCTTTCAGTAGTTCCTGGTGTCATGTCTTGCAGATTGTTCATTGGCTGGATGGCCTGCACTGAAGCAGCAGTAGGTGGTGTCACCAGGGAGGCTGGAAGGTAGTAACTGTATCATAGTGCCTGCAAGACTTAAAGGTAATTGAACCAATGACTATGAAGACTCATGACAGCAAAGGGAGGCAGGAGCTGTTTGTTCCCTTTCTGCTTCCTCAGACCCTCTAATCTCAGATTGTTTTCAGGAGAGAGATGCTGTTAAGCGAGTCCCTGATTAATCGCAGTCCCACTTAGGATTTCCTCAGACACTTCCCTCCCCCCAATAGGTAGGGGAGCATTGAAACATATAATGACCGAAAAACTGCCATTACGTGGATCTATACCTGACAATAGAGGTCTCGCCCATGCCCAATCACGTAAGAGCTAATTTATGTGTTAAGGCAAGGGCGTGACACCCAGGAAACGTATTCAACATCATTATGTATTGAGGACAGAGAGACCGATACGTTGGGTGTCATGTTAACATAAAAATATATAAAATAGAAATCTAAACTAGGTGGAGAAAAAAGAAGGGAAGGTAGTAACCCCATAACTAGTTCTTATGTATAGTCTTGAAGCATATCCATGCTTTTTCTCCCACTTATCTATGCTCTTTAATTTCCTTATACCATCCTTCAGCAAATTTACTTTCTGATTCACAGTTTCAATTGTTTGTTCTGCACTCTCCCTGTGCTTCCGTCTAGGTTCTGCTGATTCCAACTTTTGGCTCCTCATGTCTGGAACTCACTTCCTCTTCAAAGCCATTCCTGTCCTAACCTTTCACAGTTTAAAAAACATCTGAAACTTTATTTGCTTTACTCAGTCTCCTAACTTTCACAGGTTTTATTATTTGTGTGTGGGTTTGTGGGTCATGCCTCTGATTTTCTCTTAGTATTGTACCTTAAATCCTGTAAAGCGCTTTGGATAAAAGCGCTATGTAAGCTATGCAAATAAATAAATAAATGAGGCCTATCCTTGTGGACAAAGATCAAAGGAAAGACACTAAGGTGCCCCACATGCAAAGACAGAAAATCCAAAGCATCCCAATAGGTGCCAGATTTAAAGGAAAACGAAGAAGGGGTATTGTAAGCAGGTTCCTGCCAAGAGAGGACATTGTTGTTTTTCATCAAATCAGCAAAATATGAGTTAGACTTTGGGCAGACTAATTAACTCCTTATACACAGAGTCAGTGTCATGAGACCAGTGTAAATATAGAAAACCCATATTTGGTATTCTTCCAAGCTATACTGTTAATGTACCAGACATAAGATAAACCTATCTGTTCCAAGTATATAAGCTTCAAGGAACATTGATTTTGATAATTGTTACCATAGCTACTACATCATAAAACAAGATCTGAGTGGGGGCGTGGCTTGGAGCCATGGCGGACGGACTGGCTCTGTGAGAGCTCCCAGCCACGCAACCATCGCCAATGCCCCAGTGATAGCGCGAATCACGAGCAACTGAGCAGAGTATTCACTTGGTAAAGTATGCAGGCGCGAGCTGTTCAACTTTCATGGTCTAAAGCAGAGCGGAACCTGTAGCCCAAAGAAGTTTTCCACAAAGCGGGAAATGGACAAGTTCACCACCAAAATGGCGATCGGCTCTAACCTGACACTCGAATAAGCTTGGGAAACTTCTGCGATCCGAGACGGCAAGCACCCAGCAGCCAGAAACCCCCACCAGCTACCGAAGCTGGTAAACGTTGACTGCAGCCCCGGAGCGCCCGCCGAAAATCCAGCAACCAATGCTGGTCCCAGCGCAGGCTCTGTCTATCCGAGCCCCTGGAATCTCGTCAACTCCCCCAACGAGTCGAGGCAGGCTGTCGGCTGCGGTGACCTGTCCCCCCAGGAGGGGCCCCGGGGCTGAACACTGCGAAGGGCTCATCGACTCACAGCCCTAACCCCACCTTGTTCGGAGAAGCACATCGAAGATCTCCACCATCGCCGGCAGCAGCCCCCCTCCACCCCCCCACCTTGGAACACCAGAACCCACCCTTGAAGACTAAACGCCCCGGAGAGCCGGCAGAGCCTGCTCCCCATCCAGTAGCAGCGACTCTGGAACAGACTGCAGTGGGGGTTGCGGCGGGAAGCTTGCCCACCCCACCTATGGAGGTAGACCGTCTTGTCCTGACAAGGAGCGAGGAAGGAGCCGACATTGCAGTTCCACCCGGACACCGAGGGGGCCTTGCGGCTCCTCCACGCACCAGAGGCAAGGCTTCCCCAACTCGAACCTGCCCTCCCCCACGCACCGAAGCAGGCTCTGAAATCAGCAGCCCCCCGCCCCAAGGCCCCCAGCCAACTAAATCCACCCAGGCTTCTGAGTCTGCTAGGGTTGGGCAGCCTGTGGCGGCAGGGCCCTGGCTCATCCCTGCGAGCGGTGCCCCCGTTCACCCCCCCAAACACCATCAGCCCTGCAGGGAGGACTGCGACGGGGCAGGAGGCCTGAGGCATCCACCACTCAGCTGCCTCTACAACAGCTGAAGCTTGGGGCCAGTGACTTTGCGGAAGGTAAGGCGGCACCTGCCGCACCAGGGGAAGCAAGCAGCCACCAACCAGCTGTGGCTATCCCAGCGGTCTGCGCTACCGCGGGGGTTCCGCAGGCAGACTAAACAAGACTGGTGGGTAACCCTCCTGAGATCCCTCAAGTTGCCGATATGAAAGAGGGGGGTGTGTCCTAAGGAAAAGCCCATAGTACACAAGACACAATAGAGGGCAAAGTGTCCCTCTCCCCACCCGGAACCGGATCCAAGGAGAGCCCTGAACGAAGCACTCACCCCCCCTCCCCGCACCCCCCCCCAAACATAACGCAGAGCGATCGGGCCAAACAGTCCAGTTGCGGCACTCCACAGGGGCCGCGGCCCATAATCCGCATCTACCCTCCTCAAAAGCCATCCAGAGCGGACATCCGTCCTGCAGCGCATCAGCAAGCAAGGACCCCTGAGGCGCCTCCTGCTTCCAGGCCCTGTCGCCATCTACCCAGTCAGCAACCGGCTCTCACAAGGTGCACAGCGCAAACGGTAAAGCAAAGCTAACCACCCCAGACATGCACTGCGGAAAACAAAGCTGGCTCAGCAAAATGTCCAGGAACCCCAAATCATCGAAGCAAACAAACATTGCTGCCCTACTGACAACCCCAGCAGCTGAGAAGGCAAAAAAGGGTGAGCACAATGATAGCACAACATCAAGTCTCCACCCAGAAATGGCCTCAAATCCGATTACCCAAACAGTCACAAAAGCGGATCTGCAGGATCTTCTGACGGCCATCACCAAGGAATACCAAAGGGGGACAGTAAAATGTGATCCCTGGACAAAAGAGTGGGGGAAGTCGAAGCGAGAACAGATGAAATTAAGACCACAATCTGCGAACAAAAGTTTGAAATCGGGGCTGGGATGGACAGGATCGCAGCATTCGAGGCCAGGTGCGAGGATATAGAAGCCAAACAGGAGGACGCAGAAAACAGATCCAGTCGCAATAACATCCGCCTAAGGGGTATCCCGTCATCAATCCCTGATGAAGACCTGGGGCCCTACGTGAATGACCTGTTCCGCTTGTCGGACGACACCCCCCTGGAACTCGACAGGGTGCACAGAACCCGAGCAAGGCTGAACTCCTCATCCCCCCCGGATGTCTTAGCCAGGGTGCACTTCTACCGAGTCAAAGACGAAATAATTGCGGAAAGCCAGGAGCTCAGCCCAAATACATTTCAGAGACGCTTCTATATCCCTGTACCAGGACCTGGCAACAATAACCCTGGCAAAAAGGAAAGCCCTGAAACCAATGACAGAATGGCTCAGCGAAAAGAAAATCACATACCACTGGAGCTTCCCCACAGCCCTGGCTTTTATCTGGGAAGGAAAGCCCCGGCATATCCTCTTCCCCAAGAGACATAAAAAATGTTATGAAACCGGAGGCGGTAGGGAAGATTCCGGCGGAGAGGCGTCTAAAACCCTGATGGGGTCCGACGGGATCCCTTCAAATCATGGTCCTGAGTGGAGAGCCGCCGCAGAGTGCGCGACCCGTCCTCCAAAAACAAGAAAGTCAACACTCAATGAGGGGACCCACTGATCAGGTCTAAACCCTGCAGAACCCCAGGAATCGCCCCCGCGCACAAGTGGCACGGCAACTTAGGAAGGATCCTTGGACGAAGCCGAAGATACCCCATAGTCCTCTACCTAACAGAAAAAGAGGCCCTTCTCGTCAAGACCAATCCTAAAGAACCACAGAGGCTACACACTTGACCCAACCTATGCAGTGGATGGGCCCCCAAACTCAGCCCAGCGGGGGAGGGATATCGAACGCGTCACTGGATACGCAAGAGGCGCTACTGCCTCCAAGATAGTTGGTTGCGTTGGCCCGGCTATAGGCCCCATTGGTCGAAGGCTGGGCCGGAAAACCAGTTTGTTGTTGGTTGGGGGAATGGCGGGGGGGGGGGCATCAGGGTGGGAGAGCACACTGAGAGGCGGCAGTATACTTTATGGGAATCGGGAACTAAGCAGAAACTACCCAAGTCACTTGAAACAGACAAAATCAAGAGGAATAGCACAAAGAGCAACCACACAGAACATAAATGGCCTCCCAGGATAGGGAACTCATCATGATGACCTGGAATGTGCAAGGCCTGAATGCTCCCGGTAAAAGAAAATCGGTGGAGTGGAAGCGCTCGCAATTATCAGCAGACATTGTCTGCCTACAAGAGACACACCTGTAAGCGGCCGATGAAAAACAGATCTCATTCTTCCGCTACCCAAAACACTTCTTTGCCACCTCTGGCCAAAATAAGAGAGGGGTAGCCATACTCCTCAGCCGCGATCTACCACTTGCCCAGATCACAACTAAAAGAGACACGGAGGGCCAATACCTACTACTGAAAGGCCTCCTAGTCAACCTCCCCTACACTCTAGCAGCTATTTACTGCCTGAACAGTGCACAAGACCGCTTCCTCCGTAATCTTCTACCAGTAATGGCAGCATTCGCCACGGGTCGCATATTAATCGGTGGAGACTTTAACCTAACCCCGGATCCAGACCTGGATAAAACTCTCGCCCACACCAGGGAGGACTATGCCAAAGCTCTGGGCATGGTGGAATTTTTGTGGGAAACCGAGACCATCAACGCATGGAGACTGATCAACAGGGCGGAGAGGGACTACACATTCTTCTCGCACGTCCACAGAGGGCATTCACAAATTGACCTGCTACTAGCCTCCAGCAAGCTCATTCCCTGCGTAGAGGACATTCAAATTGGTCAGAGGGCCATATCATATCATGCCCCAGTCACCATGCACCTCCAGACCCAGGGCATGCCAGAGCGACCAATCTGGCCCTGGAAATTACAGGATCAGACCCTATCTGACACAGCCGCCAGAACAGAAATGGCCGAAGCTCTCACAAACTACTGAGGAGAACACGACCAATGACACCTCAAAGGCGATCATCTGGGATGCTATGAAGCCAGTTATCCGGGGGGTAGCGATCAATTGCAAGGCAAGACTTAAGCAACTAAACCAGCTGCAACAAGGCAAACTAGAGAACAGAGTCTTGGAGCTAGAAAACATCTATAAAAGGCACCAAACCAAAACGATAGGCTGTGACCTCAAGAGAGCAAAAGCCGAGCTAGAAATGCACCTTGCGGATCGTTCGGCCAGAGCCCTGGCCTACACCAAACACTATTACTACCTGAATAGCAACAAAGCAAACCGACTCTTGGTGCACAAGCTGAAGAAGCTGCACTCCCGGAACAACATTCAATGCCGTGCAGACCGGAACGGCAAGCTTTGATTCACTAAGGCGGACATTCTCAAACTAATGACACAACATCACAAAGAAATCATGTCCGGACCCCCAACAACCAAGCCGGTGCAGCTGGGATACCTGGCATCAGCCCAAAAAGCCCCAACGCACCCCCAACTAGAAGCACTAGAAAGCCTAATTACAGCAGAGCAAGTCAGAGAAGCTATCCGCACCCTGAAAAACACAGCACCGGGCCCAGACGGATTCACAGCCCAATTCTACAAGCAGTATGCCCACATCCTGTCGCCGCACCTAACAAGCCTGTTCAACTCCTTCTTCGTGACGGGCTCCACAACTCCCATGATGGAAGAATCACTCACGATTCTTATCCCAAAACCAGGGAAAGATCGATACCAATGCTCCTCATACAGATCCATAACCCTGCTAAACAACAACGCCAAGCTGTTCGCAAAAATCCTGGCTAAGCGACTAGCACCTATTCTCCCAGACATAATTCACCCGGATCAAACTGGCTTTATCCCTGGCCGCAGCACGCAAGACAACATCAGACGCACTATAAACACAATCGAATCAGCAAACAGAATGGGATCAGTCACGTCGCTTGACGCGCACAAAGCATTTGACATGCAGGACTGGGGCTACATCAAGGAAACATTAAGGCACCATGAGTTCGGCCCGAACTTTGCAAAATAGATATTATCAAACTACCAACACCCCTCCACACAACTCAGGGTGAATGGGGCCAAATCGGAGAGAATTGACATCACGAGAGGCAATAGGCAGGGATGTCCCCTGCCCCCTCACATTTTTGATCTCGATGGAACCTTTCGCATGTAGAATCCGACAATACACGGCCTCAAGGTTAAAGGAGAATCCTATAAAGTAGCCCTATAGGCCGACAATGTGCTGCTGACAACCACCCAGCCGGAAGAATCCACGCAAGCAGTCTGGCAAGAACTAGAAGCATTTAGAGAGGCTTCGGGCTTCATGGTAAACTTCACGAAATCAGCAGCGATGGGCGTCAATGTGCAGGGGCGACGCAGGGCGGCCCTGGAAGCCAACTACCCAATCCCATGGGCAAAGCGAGGCTTCACCTATTTAGGGGGTGCAGATGCCATGTAGAACGGAAATAATCTACAAAACAAACTTCCGCCCACTATTCTCGGAGGTCCGGAAGGACTTGACCAGATGGCAAAAACAAGAAATCTCCTGGTTTGGAAGGATCACAGCAGTAAAAATGAACCTAATTCCAAGACTGCTTTACCACTGCTTGGCCCTCCCAGTAACATTTAAAACAAAAAGCCATTAAAAATCTGCAGGTAGACCTCTTAAAATGCGTCTGAGAAGGAAAGAAACCACGAATACCGAGGCGAATTATGCTTCGGAGCACTGCGATGGGCGGTCTAGGGGTCCCTGACGTCATCAGATACTGCATGGAAACTAAGCGACAATCGACCCCGCTGGTTGACACTAGAGGACAAATGGTGCCAATAGAATTCCTTCTGCACTTGAAAAGCCCCGGCAACCCTACCAATGTGGGGCCCCTGACAACTACGAGAAACACAGCAACGAGCTGGAAGAAGGCAGCCCACTACTGGAACTGCAGGACCATGGTAGGCCCGCTCACCCCCATCTGGGACAATCCAGACTTCACCCCAGGCAGCTCCCCGAACAGCTTTGGCAAATGGAAAGAAGGAGGGCTTAAAGGTAATCGCAGACTTCCTTGAAAACGGGAACCCGCTGAACTTCGAGGCATGTAAAGCCAAATTCCAAGTCCCAGAGACAGAAAGGTTCCGGTACTCACAACTCAGGCATTGGCTGTCAAACGAAGCGGTAAGGCAGAATGGAGGAAGAGAGCTCTCAGCCCTAGAGAGAACGCTTACTGCCACCCCCCAAAGGGGAAAATATCCACCCTGTACAAACTACTCAACAGGGCGGACCAAAACAAGAAAGAGGCCTACATGACAAAATGGGAAAGGGACATAGGCAGAGAAATCAACCCGGCGGAATGGAGCCGAATCTGGGCCCGAGTACACAAAAGTTCCAAATGCATAACCAACAAGGAAGGCGCCTTCAAGGTATGCTACAGATAGTAACTAACCCCGGAGATACTCAAAAAATGTAACCCTGCCATCCCGGAGCAGTGCTGGAGGGGATGCCCAGACAAAGGCCCTCATTACGAATTTGGCGGCATGGCTGCCGCCGAAATCGCGTCGGGGTCCGGGTCCTCGGAATGAGGACTTACCGGGCCATTCCAAGTTCGGAAGGCCCGGTGATTCCTCCCTCCAAAGACCCGGAATGGGAGAGGAAGCAAACAACGGGCCATTACGAGATGGCCCGTTGTTTGCTCCCTCTTCCCCTAGCGGGACCCGGTAAGCACGTCTGGTTTTCAGAGGCGTGCTAACCGTGTCCCGCGAGGGGTACTCGTAATGCGGCGGTACGGGGTGAACGGCGCCGGCACCTTTCACGGTGCTGTTCACTCTGTACCGCCAGGGTCGTAATGAGGCCCAAAAGCACATTATTCCACCTGCTATGGGCCTGCCCCAAGGCTGCACAGTTCTGGAGGAATGTCCTCGATCAAATCAAACTAATGACAGGTCTTACAATTCCATGTGATCCAGGAATCGTCCTGCTGGGGGCGACAGTAGAGGACCAATTCCCATTAACCGGACGCCTGGCTGACCTCTGCTTGCATCTCCTAACTGCAGCTAAAATATCAATTGCCAGACTATGGAAAAACCCAGAGGGCCCAGCAATCCCAATGTGGTGGGCCAAATGATGGCATATAGTTGCCGCAGAGAAAATTACAGCCATTCGATACGGCAACAGAAGCAAATTCTACCAAATGTGGGCCCCCTTCTTGGACTACACGCAGCAATATCGGGGGTGGCAAGACAACCCCCAACCCTGAGATGGATGGAGAAATTAGACTAAAAGTGCCATGAAGGTGACATAGCAGAAACGGGCAGGTCAGGGGACAAGCCTGAGTACAATGGCTGGAAGAATCACCCAGCCCCTGCGCCACTGGATGAACTCAAGCCAAAGAAAAGGCCACATCTAATAAACTGCACTAAAAAAACGGACTCCCAACTTGGCTTAATGTGAATACTGCTGCTCCCCTGTGTCTCCCCTCTCACTCTCCCCCCTGCGATTTCTCCCTCTCCTCCCTCCCTTAGTTTGAGATGATGTTTGGTTCTATTATTATTGTTTTCTTTTATTTTACTAAATTAAAGTTTTTAAGAAGCCCAGGCTTTGATGCTATCTGGAAAGCTGTATGCATAAAACCAATAAAAAGAAAGCTTGAAAAAATAAAAAAACAAGACCCATTAATAAGCACCTGGGTCCTACTGTCCGTAAATCAGTAGGTGGAGGCACTGTTCATTATTATATGAACCTGCATGTAAGGTGGAAATTTCACCGGAAAGGGGAAATGTATGCAAACTCAAGGCTAGGCACAGATCTACTGTTCGTGACCAGACGTGCCGTATAGCAAAGGACGGGTTAGTTCTGGTCGAAGAACAGAAGCCCGAGTATCTTGAAGTGCCACCATAAACGTCCGAATACCAGTCACACGTTGCATCAAGCACACATGTTCCTTTTTCCCTCCTGAAAAGTAAGGGAAAACATGCATAGCCAAGTATTTTTGTGTTGGCGTCCTGTCAATTTGTTAACTTAAGAAATTAAAAATGGTTATACACTCAATCAAATAAAGGGACATTTAATATGAGCTCAATATTTTCATAGTATTTCTGTATCCTTAAAAAACATTTCGTGTTGCAGAAGTTATGACATGTGTTGTTAATTTTATTTCTGAACGTGCATCAAGATGTTGCCTTCGGCTGTGAATTATACTATAGAAAATGTAAGTAAATCTCTCAGCACATGTCTTAATACAGCTTTTCTTTAACCCAAAAACATGGAGTGTTGATTTGGCTGAACAATGAACATTTTACCATGGAGAAGATGTCCACTGTTACTTTTCCATGACTAGAACAGTGTTAAGTTAAAGTACTTACTGCTATTTGTCTTTTGTCCGTCTCTCCTCTTTTATGATGGAGATCTTGAACACAGGTTAAGGAAACGGCATGCGCAAGATTAGTTCAAGTCAGTACAAGACTAGCCCTCCAAAGCGTCGCTAAGCATCACCTTACCAATACACCCTCCACATCGATCAAACCTTCCATTTTTCTTTACCATTACACCCTAATCGCCTCCTCTTGTTGAACTCATTCAAAACTCTTCATGCCAATACTCGCTTCCCCCACATACAGAGCGCTCTGTTGCTTCGCAGCTAGGTTTGCACTTTATAAAAAAATAAAAACAAATACTGATGTCTCTATGTTTCTAATGACATTTGTATTAGGCAATGTTTTTTTTATATGGCGCAATGCACCAACATGAGGGTCAACACACTTAACAGCAAAGGTTCATATTGGGAGTACACATTATGACTCGTTTACATTATTCATTCACGATTTTCTCATCTTAAGTCAACACATGGTCCCCCATTCCTTTGCCCTCCCCATCGTTCAATGCCACATGTACAACCAAACACCTGGTGCGATATGTAAATATCCCTGTCCCTCTCCTTTCCACACTGAGAAGTTACACAAATATTGACTTAAAGGGATGGTCTAGTAAAAATGTTTATTTTAAAAATAGATAGGCCAAATAAAAACAAAATACTAGCATCCTCCGTTTTAAAACCTCCTATGTAAAATTGTGAGCTATTCAAGCTCAAAATTCGAAAAAGCAAGCACAGGGGCGCAGCCATTTTGTGAAATGGAGGCCCTCCTGTGCTGGCTTTTGCTTTTGCGGCACTAATGAAGGAAAAGCCAGCCAGCTGTAGTAAACAAAGTCTACCGCTGGGTGGCTTTCCCTTCATTAGTGCCGGGACTCGGAGGACGCGGACCGGAGACCAGAGCAGGAAAGCTGCAGCTGAATCTCGGTAAGTGCTATTTATTTTTTTAGTGCCGCAAAAGCAAAAGCCAGCACAGGAGGGCCTCCATTTCACAAAATGGCTGCGCCCCTCTAGTTGCTTTTTCGAATTTTGAGCTTGAATAGCTCAAAATTTTACATAGGAAGTTTTAAAACGGAGGATGCTAGTATTTTTTTTTATGTGGCCTATCTATTTTTTAAATAAAAATTTTTACTAGACCATCCCTTTAATTTTGTTTTTCAATTCTGCTAAACACAGACCCAAAAAAAACGGCCCTTCTAGTTTTATTTCAAAAGCTTACTTCATGAAATAGTTCTCATTTGTGAGTGCCGTGGCAATGTCTCTTGCCTTGTTCTTGGGGGCCCTTTAAAGTATGTATTGCTCAGTATATTATCATCAGATACAATTGATTGGGTCAGTTGAACAAGCGCGCCCCCTTTTAACTCATTTCCGGAACACAGATTGTGTAAATAACATCTGGTCTTACACCTTGGTTGTTGTGATGATTTCATTTAGATTTCAAGCATATATACATATTTACTGGTGAGTAAACAATAACAATAACTCTTTAGTGACAGTGTTAGAACAATTTTCACTGTAATTGTTGATCATTATTTGTACCCATTGCACTTCTTTTTTAATGTATCAGAGTGATGGACAGTGTTAAAGGAAGCAGACAGATCAAGGAGAATTGGGATAAAGGATAGATTGAAGTGCTTAGCAGAGGGGATGAAGTTGGACACATACATTAGAGCAGTTTCCATGGAGTGACAGGAACAGAAACCGGCTTGTAGAGGGTCTCGAAGGGTGTGGAGGTCTCTGAAATAGGTAAGATGGTTGAACACAACCCTTTCTATCACTGTAGAGTAGTGCGGAAGGAGAGACACAGGGTGATAGTTAGTTGGTAGGTAGGTTCGGGTCAGCCCCTTGTTTTTTAGGAGAGGGATGACCATGGTTGTTTTGGAAAACAGAAGGGAAAATAAGCAGAGTCGAAGGACAGGTTGAAGAGTTTAGCGAGGTGAGCGGCCACTAAAGGGCCTGCATACAGTGATATCAAGTGTGTGTTTCCTGTCGTACAAATCCCCACCTCTCCGTATTGTTGCCTAAGGCAAATTGCCAACGGCTCCAACGCAAGGATGTATAGCATGGGCGACCAGGGGCATCCCTGTCTAGTTCCCCTACTGAGTTGCCACTTGTCTGAGATTATGGTGCCTGTTTTGACCCTTGCGATCGGGGAGCTATATAACATCTTAACCCATCTAATGTATCCTGGCCCTATCCCGTACCCTTTCAGGGTCGCCATTAACCATGGCCACCTCACCGAGTCAAAGGCTTTGACCGCATCCAGTGACACTATGGCCAGCTCACCCGGGTCATTTTCCGTTTGATCAATAATATGGTGTAGCCTTCTGTGGTTGTCCGTGATGTTCCTGCCGGGGACATAGCCTGTTTGGTCTGAGTGTATCAATTTGCCAATTACTCGCTTAAGCCTGTTGGCAAGAACTGCCGTGAGTATTTTGCTATCTTGATTAAGTACTGATAAGGGTCTATAGGACCCACAGTCCACATTCGGCTTGCCCGGTTTCAGGAGCGGTATGATCACCGCCTCTCGGAGGGATTCCGGCAGCTCCCCTTGTTCGTAGGCCTAATTGAACATGGCCAGCAGCGACTGGATTAGCTCCTGTCTGTACGCTTTGTAAAATTCGCTAGGTAACCCATCCGACCCGTGTGCTTTACACGTGGGCAGGTGTTGGATCACCGCCTCCAGTTCGTCTGAGGTGATTGGGGCCTCCAAAACTGCTCGTTCTAGGTCGTCCAAGGTGGGCAGCCCAATATCTTCCATTGTTTCCAGAATTTCTTGACCCATATCTCCACCCACGTCCTCATACAAACATTTATAATATATGAGGAACTCCTCGTTTACTCCTTGGGTTTTACGGATTTGGCCTTCCGCATCCCTGACTTCTCTGATCACCTGCCGGGGTGTCTCATTCTTGTATAACCAGGCTAGTAATCTGCCCGGCTTGTCTCCCCCTGCACGTTGCCTCTCTGTGTATTTCTTATAGTTTAGCTTACATAGTCTGTCCCAGAGTTCGCTGCTCGCATTTTGTAGTTCTCTTATTTTAGCGCTGTCTTCCCGGGTGGTCCCCCCCTTTCGCATCAGGTCCTCTAGCTCTCTTTCCATTGCCTGCAATTCTTTTTCTATCCCCCCTTGGAGCCCTTTGGATTTTGATATGGCCACCCCTTAAATGCCTCCCATACTGTTCTCATAGATCGTACACTGCCTGTATTGATGTCAAAATATTCCTTGATGGCCTCCCTTAAGTCCTCTCGGAATCCCGGGTCCTATAGGGCCTCTGCTCTGAGTCTCCACGTCGGGATTCGCACTCTAGGAGGGTGGCGTCGCCACTCCACGACTGTTAGGCAGAAACCTGTGCAGTTCCCTTGGGGACCACTGCAAAAGATTTAGGACTACAGGTGTTGGCAGTAAACCCACTTGGTAGCAGTCTGTACCACCCAGATTTACCTGGTAGCTGTGGCTGAGCTGTCAGACTTCCCTCAAGAAGAGTTAGGCAGTATGTAAAGTATACACAATAGGCACTCTGACACAATAGCACAAGCAAACACTGACCAGAGCTTTGGTATCAAGGTATATAACTATTTATTTAAAAACACACTTATTGAAACACTCCAGCACTAATATTGTAAATCACTCTAAACACAGTTACTATTATATATATATATACATTCCTTATCAGACAAGTCTTAGTTAACACCACTTATTTCCAGACAGAGGTGAGCGCTTAACTATAGATGGCACTCCAAGAAGTTAATAGATGGCACTCCAAGAAGTTAACGAAAAAGGGAGGGGAAAAAGGCAGAATGTAGGAACATACACCACACTAATACTCAGGAACTCTTAAGCAAGGCAGGAAAGTCGAAAGTTACTTGTGAGCCAAGGTCCATAGGCCGGGCCCACTCTTGGAGAGAGCAGGGCACAAATGCACCCAAGATCACACAATGACAACAGGCTTACAAAGTCTTGCAGGGAGTTCAAAGACGTTTTAGTTAGGCTCAAAAAAGTTTAGCCAGGGTGTCCCAGGCTAACCCAGTTTCGAAAGCCGTGGGCTAAATCTACCCCGTACAGTCGGTTGCAAGGGAAGCCAGGCGGAACACGGTACCTTAGGTGGAAAGGATCCTCCAGCGGGGGCAGTTGTTCCTGGCAGCGGGTGCAAGTCGCGGCGTCATCCAGAGGAAGAGAAGATCTTGACGTGGAGGAAAGATGAAGGTTGTTGCACTGTCAGGGAAGAAACCAGCCGCAGAGTTTTCCGGTTAAAGGTACTACCCTTTGATTCGCGGAAGTGGTAAAATGTGGTATCCCCCATGCCGGGGTGCTTGACACAGGCAAGGCGGCCACGAGTTATTCCAGGAAGCGAAAAAGGAAGCAGACTGGTGATCCCCACCAGTCGAAGAAAGAAGACTCTCCGGGCTGGAGATCTCCTCTGTCGTTGGGAAAAGTGGTGAAACGGTTCAGCAGGGCTCCACCGGTGGTGTCGTCGTAGCAGGTCGGCTCAGTTTCTCTCTCGTCGGATTCTTAGGTCCTGTGGCGACTTCTGAAGTTCCAGTCCCCAAAGCCCTGCTTTTATGCAGAAAACCCCTATTCACTCAGCCTAGCCGTCCCCCAAACATGCTAAGTGGTGAGCCGGCCAGCTCACTACTTGGGCCAATCAGGACGGAGTGCGACTTGAGTTGCCTAGGCAACTCAGTCCAGGGTGCCTAAACCCCCTCCCACCCCCGCTGTGGTACCCAGACAGAGTGGCACCACTTTTGGAGGCTTCTGTGGAGAAGCCGCCAAAAAGTGGAACAAAGGGCTTGACTTCGGTTGGAGTTACAGAAGAGAACACAAACGCCATTTTAGAACCGAGTCTTGGCAAAAAATACCAACCGGAGAATTAATATTAAATAAATAAACCGGCGGTATGTTCGAGGCTATAGGAATTAACTAATTAAAGTTGGTAGCCTCGAACAATGGGAAAATCCCATAGGAATATATTCGCGGTCGAAAATAAAAAGTAGTATCCACTGCCACCAGCCAAAACTCGATCAGGGGGGACGGAGACGTGCCCCCTCGACTAACAGACCCCGGGGCAGTCGAATTGCCCCGGCCAGTACATCCACAATATGATGGTTTGTACTGTTCTGTTCACAAGTTGAGACTAGTAAAGTCAATGGTGACTTTACATGCCCTGGGAGACAGTAGTCAGTCCCAGGGTATGGAGTCCATACTGGGGGGTCACTATGACACCCCTGTTACTGCACTGAGGGTGCTGTGTAACACACATCACAAAAACACATGAAGCCCTATGGAGTAAAAGACCCCATAGCCCACTAACCACATCTAGAGTCAAAGAAACACACTCAAATCATGCCCAAGAGTGATGGTAAAAGAGTCTCTATTGGCAGGAGAAAAAATTTAAACCCCAAAAATCCAGCAAAGCTGCTGGGGGACTCACTAGGTTAGGAAATTCAGCCTGAACAGAGAATTCTCCCTAACAACGACCAAAGGTGAATGGTCCGAATGTACCCTGGCTTTATATTCTGCGCTCACCATTTCTCCCGCTATCACGGCGGAGAACACATAATCCATAATCCAGCCTAGTATGCAGGTCATGTGGCGCTGCGTAATGCGAGTATTGCCTGTCCGTTGGGTGCAACCGTCTCCACACATCCTCCAGTCTGAGATCGGTCAACAGTGTTCCAAACGCTTTAGCTGCTGGCGCAGGTTTTGCTAGCTTGCTATCAGACCTGTCTATCCCGGGGTTCAGGGTGCAATTGAAATCACCTCCCCACAATATTGCGCCACCTAGCAGGGGGCTAATTTTACTATATAAAGCCCTAAAGTAGGCTGCGGTATCATGGTTAGGGGGATATAAGTTTATGATGTTCACTTCTCTGTTTTCCAGGAGTCCCGCCACCACCACCATTCTACCTTCTGGGTCTGTTGTCGACCGGAGCAGCTGAAACGGCACATGTGGTGCCACCCATGCAACCACACCTCTTGCGTATGCTGAATACGTGGCTTCCGTGACGCTACCCTTCCATTTTCTCCTAATCACCTCCAATTTCTCCTTGGTGAGGTGGGTCTCCTATAGCAAGGCTATATCAATCCTCATCCTCTTTAGGTACATCATTACTTTATTACGTTTTAGGTAACTATTGAGGGCCCCGCACATTCCAGGTCACGACTCTGAGGTTATCCGATTCCATTGACTTGATGTCCTCCCTCTCCCCTCCACTTCCCATGTCGTTTTCGCTGGCTCGTTTTCTGTGGCTCATTTTCCTCCTCCCCCTCTCCAGCTCCCCCCTCCACCTTCCCCAGCCCCCCCCCCCCACTGCACACACCACTGTCCCTCCCCCCTCCCTACCCAACCCCAACAAATGCCCAGCTCCATCCCTGGATCTCAGGCCCACCCGCGTCTGGTCCTTTCTCGTGACACCGAGGACTAGGATCCCGCGGGGCGTCACCAAACTAATAGTGACCTAACTAAGCGGAATGCTATGGGGGTTCAAGGGTTGTTTCTCAGGAGCTCCCACTTATATAATTAGGATTATTCAGTTCTATCGGATCTTGCAAGCATGTACTATCCCAGCAGCACATTCCCAGTGAGCCTTATTTAATACTATATTCTAATCCCAGTGTCTTGCGCTATGTCACCTAGGGTGCCATAGCAGCATGTTACTTATCTTCTTCGGCTCCCGTCTGGATACCCTATTCTTGGGGACGGCTCTGCATATCCAGCCAATCCATGGCGTCCTCTGGCGTTTCAAAAAACAAAGTTTTGTTCTTGTGGAACACCTTCAATTTGGCTGGGTAAAGCAACATATATCTATAACCGGTTTCTCCCAGTTTTCTTTTCACTGCTCCGAAGTTCATTCTGCTATGTTGTACCTGCAAGGTGTAGTCAGAGTATGCTGTGATTTTCGCAGGCCCCTTTTTGATCGTTCCGCCCTTATGGAAGAATTCGAGTATTCTTTCCCGATCCCAGTAGTTCAGAATTTTTGCAATCATCGGCCTGGGAGGGGCTCCCGGGGGCGGCCTCCTCGTTAAAGCCCTGTGCACCCTTTCAACAGCAAACCCTTGGGTCAGTGTCCCTCCGGTTATTTCCTGCAGTAACATGGTTTCCACGTATTCCGTTGGGTTAGGCCCTTCCATTCCTTCTGGCAATCCAACGATGCAGATGTTATTGCGCCTGGCGCATCCTTCTGCTTCCTCCGCTCGGTTCTCCAGGTTGCCCACTCGCTGTACAAGGGCATGGAGTTCCGATCTGTGGGCGGCGCATTCCACCGTGTTTGGGGCCATCTCTTTTTCCAGGTTTCCAGTGCGCTCCGCGAGCGATCTCACATCTTGTCTTAGTAAGTTAACATCTTCCTGGACCGCTCCGACCTTAAGGTCCAGTGCCACTTTCAGTTTGTTCATAGCCAGGCCCAGTTTCATCTCCCAGGCAACTTTCAGCTCTGCAATCGCAGCCAGCACCTCCTGGATTGTGCCCGGAGCCTCCTCCATCGCAGTTTTATCCTTACTCCTGGTCCCCTCGGCCCCTGCAGATGTCTTGGCATAGGTCTCCAGCGTGGTCTGCTTGCTGTTTGGTCTTACAATTCTGTTAGACATTGTGCCGTGCCAGCTGGGTGTGAGCCAGCAGAGCCGCCTTTCGCTTGGGAGTCCACGTGGTGTCGGGCTATTCCTGATGTTTATGCCCGGCTTTAACGACGTTAAGGGTGCACCCCTACTGCCCGCTGCGCTCCTGGAATGGGCTGTGTCCTCCCACGTGCTTGCGCCCACGCAATATCATTCCGCTGGCCCCTGCCGTGTTCCCTCCCGCCACCAGCGGTCGGGCGCTTTCGTTGATCCGCACCCCTCTACTCCGGGACCCTGCAGGGCCCCACTGTCATCTGGCCCACAGTCTTGTTTTTGTCGCTTTAGTCCAACCCCTTGCCGAAACAAACTGCCTTTCGTGTGTTCTCGGGGTTCAGCAAATGTTCCGGGGTGGGCTGCCTGTATTACCCTTTTCAACTGGTGATGGGGTCCTCCAGAACGCGGGTCTCGCCCAGGCGGTCTGTTGTGTTGTTCACTCTGTTTGGGTGGTTGCGTGGGAGCCTCGGCACTTGTGGATGGCACCAGCTCTGGTGCAACCCTGCTTCGTCCTCAGGCTAGGGTGCACAGTTTAAACTTTCCGCCAACCTATGTATGCTGCGCCACCAGCTCGTATGCTGCAGATGGTGCCCTGTGCCGGGGGGGGCCTGTGCTCACCAGCACACTCCAGGGCCGTGTGTGGCGCTTTTTGGTCTCGCTATGCGCCACTGGGGACCCGGATGGGCAGCACCCTCGGGGCACATCCACCGCCCAGTGGAGCCTCAGTGCCCAGGTAGGCCCTTCTCTCCAGCCTCTCTGCAACTTTCCCTGGTGCGTCGGGCCACAACCCAGCCAATCAGAGCACCCGCGAGGGGTGTCCCTGCCTGATCCCGGCACTGTCTCCCGGGTCATCGCTGGGGCCTGCACCCCCTGGTTCAACCAGCCCCCCCCAGGTCCAAACACCACGCAGGCCTTCGCTCCGTCAGGCGCCTCGTGGTCCGAATTCAGTGCCCGGCGGGGCGCCGTGCCAGCTGCTTTGTCCCGCAGCACCCGCCGCACCGCCCGGGCCGATCCGCGTGGGTCCTTCGCGATGCTGCGCATATTGTGAACGCGTGTTTACCAGCCTCGTTGAAAGTGCAGAGGCAGTTGCAGACACGATTTTAATGAGGCCACGACATAACTGTCATTCACAGAGGCAAACTTTTTACAGTGACAACAAATACTGAGCCACTTAGAGCCCTTTAAAACTTAGCAACGATTAGCGGGCTGGCTAAACCGCGCTATGTAAGTCTTGTAACTTGAAAATAGCCGTTTGATACGGCGGTGCGCGCCCGTGTGCTATACTTGCTAATATGCCTAAGTAGCACAGAGTACTGCCTACATATTTAAGATAAATGACACCTTGCAACCATGCTAATTTTATATTGATAAGCTATACATTATAGCCATTTCAATTTACACCTAACCCCACTCTAATATAGAGTTTTCTACTTTTTTAGGATCCTATCCCATGAGAAGAACAAGTTACTTTCTTACCTGGTAACGTTCTTTCGATGGGATGGTCTGACGACGTATTCCATATCTATGACAGGTAATGTCCACAGCTGTGCTGCTTCAGAAAATCTTCGGTGTCTGCGTCCTGCGACGATGACGTCGATGCGCCGTCCTCGAGGACCTCCTCCGACGGCCGACGTCACCTGATGTGATAAGTAGGACGCACGACGCCCGTAGCCTCAGTTGTAGTTTTTTCCCCCAGAACGTGTGCCACAGTTTTCTGCCAGTCAGACACACAAGGCCTTGCGGAACGCAAGCTGCAATCGCAAAAGAAATTCTGCAGCGGGGAAGGTAGGGAGGGAGCGATATGGAATACGTCGTCGGACCATCGCATCGAAAGAACGTTACCAGGTAGGAAAGTAACTTGTTCTTCGAGGGGATTGGGGCCTCCGACATATTCCATATCTATGACAGACTCCCAAAGCAGTACCAAGCAAGGAGGTGGGAAAAGAATTAAGAACACAAATTTAGCATGCCCAATCAAATTGCGGAATAAAGAACTGCCTTGCCAAAGGCCAGATCCTGCCCTCGGATGGAATTGAGGGAGTAGTGACATACAAAAGTATGTCCTGAAGCCCAGGTGGCTGCATCACGGATGTGACGAATAGGAACACCCCTCTGCAGGGCAGTAGACGCAGCCACTCCCCTGGTAGAATGGGCCCGCAAGCCAGCCGGAGGGTCCTTACCCGCCAAGCGGTAACACTCGGAGATAGCTAAAATAATCCAACGAGACAAAGTCTGTTTCGTCACAGCTTGTCCCAAACGCTTTCCAGCGTAACCAATGAAAAGTTGATCGTCCACTCTGACCCGGGACATGCACGAAATATAAAAGCTCAATGCTCTCCTAGGATCAAGCCTATGGAGCCTCTCCTCTTCCATACCAGGATGTGGAGGAGGATAGAACGCCGTAAGAACAACCTTCTTGTTCAAATGAAAAATGCAAAGGCTCAAACGGAGCACCCATAAGAAACTTAAGAACAAGGTTCAAATCCCAACCGGGCACCAGAAAAGGTGACAGAGGAAACACATTAGTGAGCCCTTTCAAAAACTGAGAAATTAAAGGAATCTTAAAATAGGAACATTCTTCAAACGAGCGCTTAAATATGGACAGCGCCGCCAGGTAACCTTTAATGGTCCCCACTTGCAAGCCCCTGTGGGCCAAGGAAAGCAAAAAAGACAGAACCATTGGAATGTCACACTCAAAAGGATCCACATTCTTAACTCTGCACCAGTCGCATAACTTTCTCCAACCGTAACGGTACAGAGACTTTGTTGCCGGCCGCCTGGCCGAGAGCAACACCTCCATCACGTCTTCAGGGAGGTCCCAATCCTTATACCTCAACCTATCGGAAGCCAAGCGTGAAGGTTGAGGGATCTGACCTCTGGATGGAGAACCGGACCCCGCCCTCCCGTGAGAGCAGATTGTCTCAGTAGGGAAGACGACGTGGAGGGCAGATGGACAAGTCGAGAAGGTCCGGGTACCACGTCCTCCGGGCCCAAGCCGGAGCAATGAGGATCATCCGGGAACCGAAACTCCGTAACTTCCGCAGTACTTGCAGGATGACGGGGACTAGAGGAAACGTGTACAGCAGTGAGAATAACCACTCCACCACAAACGCGTTTCCTAAGGCTCCTTTTGGAGGAAATTCCTGCGAGCAGAACCTTTCGCACTTCCGGTTGACACTAGAGGCGAAGAGATCCACTTGAGGGGTCCCCCAAAGGGCAAAGATCTCCAGGAGAATCTCCTGAGCCAGCTCCCACTCGTGAGAGATCGTGCTCTGCCTGCTCAGAGCGTCCGCCGTCCCGTTGTCGTCTCCGGCCAGATGAACAGCCGAGATTGAAACTTCCTGCTGGATGGCCCAGAACTCGAGCTGCATCGCCTCCCTGCACAGTGGAAGTGACCCTGCCCCCCCCCCCTTTTGTTGAGGTAGTGCATGGCCACCGTGTTGTCTGTTACAATAAGGACACTCTTTCCTCGCACAGTCGGCAGAAAAGCCTTCAGGGCATGCCGGACGGCCCTCAGCTCCAACAGATTGATATGGAGTCTGGACTTCGACGGAGACCAACGACCGCTGACTGTCAACTCGTTGGCATGAGCTCCCCATCCCGTGAGGGATGCGTCCGTCATGATCGTCACCTCCGGCCAGGGCAGCCAAAATGGGGCCTTCGACGGCTTACCACAGATGGTCCTGGGCGACCGAGGGCGGCACCTGAACAGGGTCCGACAGCCTGCCGGAGGACTGAGACCACTGGAGCTTGAGTGCCCACTGCAAAGATCTCATCTGCAGACGAGCCTCTGGCACCAGAAGAATGCAGGATGCCATGAGGCCGAGCAGTCTCAAGAACTCGGACGCTGGGAGATTCTGGGCAAGTTGAAACTTGTGCACCATCTGCTGAATGTGAAGAGCCCTCACCTGGGGATGAAAACACTGCCCCAGGGATATGTCGAGCACTGCTCCGATGTACTGGAGCCGCTGCATTGGTGTCAAATGGGACTTCTTTAAATTGAGGGAGAAGCCCAGCTTGTGAAGGGAGTGGCAGGTGACAGACAGATGATCCAGGACTTGCTCAGGAGAGCTCCCCCTGATTAACCAATCATCCAGGTAGGGGTAGACGTGAATCCCCCCCTTTCCCGAGATGCGCTGCCACCACCAACGTGAGCTTTGTGAAAATCCTCGGGGCAGAGGTCATTCCGAACGGCAGGACCCGAAACTGAAAGTGCGAGTCGCCAACCGCGAACCTCATGTACTTCTTGTGCTTGGGATGGATCAGCACATGGAAGTAAGCGTCCTTGAGGTTGAGAGACACCAACCAATCCTGAAGTTGAAGGGCCTGGAGGACTTGAGAGAGAGCAACCATCTTCAACTTGTCCTTCCTGAGGAGTTTGTTCAAACCGTGCAAGTCCATGATGGGCCTCAATCCCCAGTCTTTCTTCGAAATCAAAAAATAAGGGGAATACTATCCCTTGTTCCTCTCCGCTACAGGCACCAGTTCTATGGCGCCTTTCTCCAGCAGGGACTGAATTTCCTGCGCAAGGAGCGGATCCGGACTCTTCAAAGAGGTCCCCAGGTGGATTGTCGTGAGGCCTCTGCCGAAAGGGAAGACAGTAGCCGTGGGTTATGATCTCCAGAACCCACACATCTGAAGTAATGGCACGCCACTCTACAAAATGCTGCGCCAGCCTTCCCCCCCAACCGGCAAACCATGGAACCTGGCCTCATGACTGAGTGGTAGCGACTGCGGCGTTGCCTGAGGGCAAAGAGGCAAATGCCCGAGCGGCCTTGGCACCTGGAGTACCCTGTTTTCCACCTCTGGCACTCTTACGGTGGCCTCTTTGACTGAAGGATGTGTAATAGCGAAAGGAACCTCCCCTCCATTGTTGACCCCTAGGACGAAAAGGCAGGAGGTTGTCGAACTGCAGCGCCCAATGACTTTGCTGCAGCTTTGGAGGTCTGCAACCTCTCAAGGCTCTCGTCAGCCTTGCTGCCAAAAAGATGTTCACCGTCAAAGGGCATGTTAAGGAGCCGGGACTGCACATCAGGAGCGAACCCAGACTTCCGCAACCACGCAAACCTGCGTATTACGGTGCTCGCCAACATGGACCGGCTGACACAATCTGCCATGTCCAAACCCGACTGAACGGCCTCACACATGGCATCCTTGCCATCCTGAACCATAGCAAGGAAACCATCCCGTTCGTCCCCTTCGGGAATATGTTCAGCTGCTAATGCAACACAGTTCCACAGAGTGTGTGTGAAACGAGACAAGGCACATATGAAGTTGGCCGCCTGAAGCGCCATACCCCCTGAGGAAAACCCTTTCTTCGCCCAGCCGTCAAAACATTTGTCGTCCCTATCCGGAGGGATGGTAGGATACGACGCCTGCTTTGCCGGGGCTGTAGCCGCCTGCACCACCAAACTCTCCGGAGTGGGGTGCCTGGACAAGTAGCAGGGGTCGCTACTGGCTGGACGGTATTTTCGCGACAAAGACTTGCCCACTGCCGGGAGACTCTCTGGAGCAGTCCAAGCCGCTGCCACCCTTCTCTGCAGAGCCATATGAAATGGCAGTCCTGGGCCAGTGGGGGGACCAAGATCAAGGATGTGCGTGAGATCATCCTGAACAAACTCCCCTGGGGGAGCCGACCATCCCAAGTACTCAGAGACCCGAGACATAAGGCGCCGGTATGAAGAATCGGCATGAGTGCCAAGCTCTGGCCTACAAAACTCCACCTCCGGAGAGGTGTCCAGTCCACTGGCATCATGCAGTGACTGCCTCAGGTCATCAAACTGGCTATGGCCCGAGAGAAGCTCATTTGGTACCGTCACCGGAACCAAGCCTTCATCAGAGCCTTCATCACCCTCTGAAATGTACTCCAGGCGGTGAGAGGATGACACCTGGGGACCAAAGCTATGCCTGACCTTAGCCAGAGCCTTTCTAGGGGCTAACCCCGTGCCATGGGGCTCCTCCGACACCACCGTCTCGAAAGGCGTCGAACGAGTCGGCGCTGGCGTCGAAAGAAACGGCGTCGAGCGAATCGGCGTCAGCTGCAGCGCCGCCAGCATCGACGGCGTCGACAAAGGCCTCGAAGCCGGAGCTCCGAGCGTGTCTCTCGACGACCTAGGCGCCGACAGCGTCGACGACCCCCTCGGAGGCGGAGCCTCGAGAGAAATAGTCGACGTCTTCTTCGAAGACGGCACATGATCATGCGGTCTCGAGCAAGGCTACCCATGTCCGAGCGGGACCTTTCCCCCGAGCCGTGCCGACCACCCGAGCCTGAGCAGTGTCTCTCGACCGGTGCCGACCGACCCGACTCGGAGGCGCGGACGGACCGGTGCCCTGCGATTCAAGAATCGCTAACATCTACTTCCCGAAGGAAGCCCATTCCTCCGGTGTCACTTGCATGGTGGGATAAGCGACCCGCCAACGGGCGGAGTCCTCGGAAGAGGACGGGGAAGGCGACCGATGCCGACGCTTCCTGGAATTCCTCGAAGAGGGCGGAGGAGTGGCGAGACCGACTCCTGGAAGGAGACCCACTGGACTTCCGACGATGACGCGGAGAGTCGCCTCTCGAGTCATCCGTCGAAAGCCCCGTAGACCTCGACTTACGGGGCTTAGACACCCGACCTACCGACAGCTTCTTCTTGCGTTCCTGCAAGGCCTTGGCCGTGAGCGACTGGCAGTCAATACAGTCATCCGTATCGTGGGCCTCCCCGAGGCGTCGTGCGAGTCCGTGACCGACATCTTGGACCAAAGTCTCTGCATTTCTTGAAGCCCAGACACAGGGTTGAAGACGAAGTAGACATCGCCACGAACAGGTCTTCACAAAAACCGAACAGGTTCAACGAACCGAGAAGAATACAGCAAACTCCAAAGAGTCGAGGCGTACCGAGATTCACGAAGCAAACACGTTCGCAGAAAAAACGGAACTGAGGCTACGGGCGTCGTGTGTCCTACTTATCACATCGGGTGACGTCGGCCGTCGGAGGAGGTCCTCGGGGACGGCGCATCGACATCATCGACGCAGACGCCGAAGATTTTCCAAAGCAGCACAGCTGTGGACATTACCTGTCATAGATATGGAATACGTCGGAGGACCCAATCCCCTCGAATAAATATTACCAGGACTAAATAGTAGGTATAGCTGTTCGCAAATTCACAGTCACCACTTACTCACTCTCTCTGAGTATAAACCAACGGTTGGTATTTATTTAATACAGCTAATCACAAGTATCAGCAGTGGGAAGAACGCGGTTACAGAAGAACTATAAATGGCCACATGCCTTACCACGAAAGATCTCGGGTACACATGGCCTGTATATGTTACGCTCACCTGGTATCCACATGGACGCCACCCACCCGGGTTACTCGCTGGTATGCTTCTCAGCTTTGCCCCGATGTGGTCTGCGGGGAAGGTTCTGCCTTGTGGTAGAATTAGGTGTGCTCTCCGTCCTGCCTTCTTTGCAGGGGTGCGTTGCGTTGTCTTTCATGGGCAAGTGCGGTCCAGTTACTTTACAGACACTGGCCCGTTTGATATTGTTCAGGTAGGTCTTATTGCTGTTCTTTAGTTTTGTTGCTATCCTGCATGCCTTTCTTTGTTTAAAATGTCTCTTTTTTCTCCCTTAGGTAAGCGGAGCTTCAGCGCGGCGAACTGGCTTGGTTGAGCCCCGCTGGTAAATGATGCTGCATTAAGAGCGCTATGATGCGGTAAGTAAGCGCTATGCGCAGCGAAGTCTTGCCTTTGCTAACCTGTGTTTTCCTTCCTTGTAGGTCGCAGTGTTCTTCAGCGCAAGTGGAATGTCCGGAGTGGTGCCAGCTGAGAGGCGACCAGCCAGGTAAGCCTTTTGAGCAGTTTTTAATTTGTAAATGTCTCTACAGCTTTCTTTATTGTTGCCTCTATCTTCCTCTTTCAGGTCGTTCTGTCCGGGAGGCTTGCAGATTCGAGGAAGCTGTTCTCAGTAGCTGCGAGTGTTTAAAGATGAAGACTGCAAGTAAGATGCTGCTGCTAATGATGTTTCTTTTGTTTCCTTGCAGGTTCTGCTTCTCCGAGGTTCGAGGGAATAGCTGGACACGGTGAGCGTCACGTTGCAAGCTGCAAAGTAACAGGAAGCATGTTCTGCAGTCAGGGTGTGGTTTATATAGCCCAGTTAAAGTAGTACCAGGGAAAGTAGTTCCAGGCCTGCAAACCCCAAAACACTAGACCGCATGGCTTGGTTCTTAGGGAACCAAGCTATGTGGATGTCTCCATGTTGGCTGACAATACAATAAAGTAGTTCCCAAGCACATTGTTGTTCATGGTGTATGAGCCTGGCGCCATAGGCGCCAGGACTGGCCGCATGAGGGCTTTTGAAGAGGATGCCAGGCTCTAGAGGCCCGAGTCCTGACTCCACCTGGCCAATGGGTTTGCCAGAAGGGGTTTTGGGCGAGGGTCGTGACACATGAGGGCTGCAGCATAATCATTGCTAAAAGCTAAAGTTCTCTCTTCAGCCATTTTTAGAGAACCTTTCTTGGAGTTGATAGTGTAGAGCAAGTAAGTATTTCCCACCTAGGGTAATCCCGTGACACTAGTTGCCACGATGTATACAAGTAAACTGAGGGAGATCCGGGTTGCTATGTTTATAAATCCAAGCATGCGTACTCTTCCCCTTCCCGGATAGGGTACCTTATATAGAACAATGGGGTTAGAGTAATCCCAGCCTGTAATAGTGAGCAGGATAGACACCAATTAATCAAACCGGTATACATATTATTAATTCCAAAATAATGCTAAAATAACCATAAGTTTAAGATCCAACTTATGGAGAATTATGAAAAAACCATTATAATCAATAATAGAAAAAAATTAAGGAATGGGTGAGGTATTCTCAAAAGGAAAAGGAGGATACCATGTCTCGTCCGATCATGTCATGTCATTCCCTTGGGGTTTGCCTCTCCCATGTGATCCTCCCTCATATAGCTGCTCCCAGGGTCAGATCAGGTAGAGAATGCCGTCACCTGGCCACATGGGGAGAGGTCACAGCTGGGAAAGGAGTGATGACACCATCGGATTTATCACAATATTAAGAATGTGTTAGGGAGAATTCTCTCTTTAGGCTGAATTTCCTAACCTAGTAAGTCCCCCAGCAGCTTTTTCTGGATTTCTGGAGTTTGTTTTTTTTTCTCCTGCCAAGAGTGAGACTCTTTTTCTCCCACTCTTGGACATGATGTATGGTGTTCCTTTGACTGTTGATGTGTTTTATGGGCTATGGGGTCCTTTACTCCATAGAGTCTCATGTGTTTTTACTATGTGTTACACAGCACCCTCGTGCAGTAACACAGGGGTGTCATAGTGACACCCCACCATAGACTCCATACCCTGGGACTGACTACTGTCTCCCAGGGCATGTAAAGTCACCATTGGCTTTACTAGTCCCAAATTATTAACAGAAACCAGTACAAACCATCATATTGTGGACGTACTGGTCGGGGCAATTCGATTGCCCCGGGGTCTGTTAGTCGAGTGGGCACGTCTCCGTCCCCCCTGATCGAGTTTTGGCTGGTGGCAGTGGATACTACTTTTTATATTTGACCGCGAATATATCCCTATGGGATTTTCCCATTGTTCGAGGCTACCAACTTTAATTATTTAATTCTCATAGCCTCGAACATACCGCCGGTTTATTTAATTAATATTAATTCGCCGGTTGGTATTTTTTGCCAGGACTCGATTCTAAAATGGCGTTTGTGTTCTCTTCTGTGACTCCAACCCAAGTCGAGCCCTTTGTTCCACTTTTTGGTGGGCTTCTCCACAGAAGCCTCCAAAAGTGGTGCCACTCTGTCTGGGTACCACAGGGGTGTGGGAGGGGGTTTAGGCACCCTGGACTGAGTTACCTTGGTAACTCAAGTCGCACTCTCGTGTGATTGGCCCAAGTGGTGAGCCGGCCGGCTCACCACTTAGCATGTTTGATTGACAGCTAGGCTGAGTGAATGGGGGTATGCTGCATAAAAGCAGGGCTTTGGGGACTGGAACTTCAGAAGTCGCCACAGGACCTGAGAATCCGACGAGGGAGAAGCTGAGCCGACCTACCACGGCGACACCACGGGTGGAGCCCTGCGAAACCGACTCACCACTTCCCGACGACAGAGAAGATCTCCCGGCTGGAGAGGCTTCTTCCCCTGACTGGTGGGCACAACCAGTTTACCTTCTTCTCTTCGCACCCCAGCCCGGCTTGTGGTCGAATTGCCCGTGCCAAGCACCCCGGCAACCTGATCGCCACTCACCACTGAAC
This sequence comes from Ambystoma mexicanum, assembly GCF_040938575.1. NCBI lineage: Eukaryota > Metazoa > Chordata > Amphibia > Caudata > Ambystomatidae > Ambystoma > Ambystoma mexicanum. The sequence goes on from NC_090933.1 coordinate 885,295,981, forward strand.
CGCGAATCAACAGACCGCTCCTTGTACCTGAGAAACTCCGCGTCTGGTTTCTTCCCTGGCAGTGCAACACACTCCTGTCTTCCGCCCCGACAAGATCCTTTCTTCCCCCGGACGAAGCACCGACTTGCATCCGCTGCCAGGAACAACTGCCCCCGCTGGAGCGTTCTCACCACTTTAAGGTACCGTGTCCGCCAGGCCTCCCTTTCTAAAGATTGCTACAAGGTAATAATAACTCCTTAACCTTCTGGACTGGGCTGGCCGCCTTGACCCTCTAACTGGTCCCTCTCTTTGATCCAACTCCTTTTTGAACCGTTCCAAGACTTTTGTGCACTGCAACCGTGTGGCCTTGCACACCTTTCGTTTGGATCCTCTTAAGCGGATCCGGCCTACTGACTCTGAATTCCTAGTGTTACTTTGCTTTCCTCCCTTGTTGTGTTCGTGAAAAAGTGTTGGGATCTGTTTCAATTTATTCTCTGCTTTTCTCTCCCTTTAAAAACAAATTATTAGAGTGCCATCTGCGTTAAGCGCTCACCGCTGTCTGAAAATAAGTGGGGCTTTACTTAAGACTTGTCTAATATTCTTCTAAGGGAGTGTATATCTTTTAGTGACTGTGTTTTTGAATTGCTTACTATTAGTGCCTGTGTGTTTTTCTAGATGTGGTTTTAAATAAATAATTATATCTCTTTTACATCAAGCCCTGGTCAGTGTTTACTTGTTCTACTGTGTTCATTTGACCTATTGTGAATACTCTGTATACTGCCTAACTCTTCTTGAGGGAAGTCTGACTGCTCAACCACAGCTACCAAGTGAATCTGTGTGGTACAGACTGCTACCAAGTGGGTTTACTGCCAAACACCTGTAGTCTTAAATCTTTTGCAGTGGTCCCAGAGGGAACTGCACAGGTTTCTGCCTAACAGAATGTTCATATATAATAATTATATACGCAGAAGAATTCGAATATAGTAAAATAAGTTACAAGAATTAATATAATATAATTAGATCAGTTATAACAGTTGACATTACAAAAGAGAACAGACACTAGGAAAGTGATACATGCAGAATTCCTGTAGGTTTAGGAACCTTTGAATTACAACCAAATAATTGAACAAAATTGACAGTGGAAAATAATTAATAAAACCAATGAAAAGCCCATTTTAATTCATATTTGTATGTTTAGAGTACATTTTCTGCTACATATAAATATTTTAACACAATGAATTGCTGTTTTTCACCCTGAAATCTAAAATGAATACAAATTAATACACTATAGTGACAAGTAGGATTGAATGCTTCAAAGATTTCCCTACAAATATCTTATGGCTAGTGTCCATCGATTTTATAACAGGCAAAGTACTCAAGAGAACGAATTACTTATGAAAGAAAAGGATACATGTCAAATATTCCAGAATGGTGATATCCCAGATGTAGTCATAGTATGAGTCCATGGCGTCATGACTGAAAGAGACAAAACAAGTTCAACACTCCTGCCATCAGACAGCAGCAATTCCACTGAAGAATGAGGGTCATTTACCTGTTCTGCTCTTGCAGAGCTTTAAATGCAGTTTTATAGTCTATTTCTCTTAGAAACTGGCACAGGATTGCCACCTGTAAGGACAGAAAATAAATAGATTGACATTTATTTTAAAATTGACACAACAACAACATGGACCCTTCTAAGATTGCCCGACACCACCCAAATAAATTAAATAAAAGTCAACTGCAACTGCATGACAATAGAGCCTCTGCACCTTCTTAGGATTAGGAACACGTTACTTACCTGTACTGTTGTTCTCCAGCATGGGTCTGGCATGGATTCACATGCTCATGAATATTCCCCGTCATCAGGACGGGAATCCTCAGTAAAAGAAAAAACAGTTTCACTTTCACTTACAAACTATCTTTCTCCTATAAACTAATCACTGAGCTCTGGTTCACATTGCCCCCAGGAAATGACTACCCTCTCCCTAAGCCCCTCTTCTGGCAGCTATTTTCAGATTTGGTAGAACATAAGTGGCAGTATGACCAAGAAAAGCCGCAGAGGGGCAGGAGGGAGGGATTTGAATGTGAATCCATGCCAGACCCTTGCTGGAAAACAACAGTTATAGGTAAGTAACTTGTTCCTTCTCCAGCATGGGGTCTGGTATGGATTCACATGCTCATGAATAAAGAATAGATAGCAGTACATCAATAAACAAACACGGGAGGTGGCAAGGCCCAACAGAAGCAATTACTCTTACCTCCGGACCAGGCTCACCTTCAAGTGAACAGGTTGCATAGAACTGCTTGGCTGACCCTGGACTCCTCTCTGGAATCCCTGTCGACGCAGTAGAATCTTGTGAAGGAATGCATGGACCTCCACGTAACAGCCCTGCAGATGTCCAGCAGGGGCATACCAGACAGGAATGCCGTCGTCACATCGATCGCTCTGGTTGAATGGGCTCTCCGATGGCTGGGCAGCGTCGGTTCGCCAACCGGTGACAGTGGGTGAAGCAGCCGGAGAGCCACCTGGAGAAGGCCTTCCCATGGTTCACAGGACCAAAGTTCACGAAAAGTTGAGATGTCTTCTGGAAACTCTTCGTGCGTGCCACTGAGAACTTCAGAGCACAAGCCACAACCAGCGAGTGCAAAGTCCTTTCAGCCGGCAACGAAAGAACACAGACAACACTAAAGGATCGTTGAGGTGGAAGTCCGACGGAACCTTCGTCATGAAAGAGGGGTGCGTCCGTAGCACCACCCTTGTGTCGTGAAAAGTCACATACGGCTGTTTGCAAGATAGGGCCTGGATCTCACCTACCCTCCTGGCAGAGGTGATGGCCACTAAGAAAGCTCTTTCCACGATAGGAAATTGAGAGGGGCCTGATGCATAGGCTCGAAGGTGGCCCCCATGAGCCTTGTCAGTACCACGTTGAGTTCCCACGCCGGGAACAATCGAAATAGTCCTTTGAGAAACTCCTTGATGAGATGGTGGGACCAAAGAGAAGACCGTCCAGGAGACCTGGTGTAGCGGGAGATAGTGGCCAGATGCACCTTGATGGAGGCGTGCGCCAGCCCCGCCTCGGCCAAGGACAAGTACAGAAGAATCCGTGGGGCTGTGACCCTCAGAGGGTTGATCTTCAGCGCTGGCACTACTTCGTGAAACGTTTCCACTTGTGCCCATAGCACTTCAGGGTCGACAACGCTCTGGCCCTGGCAAGGACCTCCCTGCAGTACGCCGGCAGCTCGTATCCCCAGAATTCTAAGGCTGCAGGAGCCAAGCCTTCAGGTTCAGCGATCCTGGGTCGTGGCGCAGGATTGCGCCTCCTGCCCTTGCGAGCAGATCCGCGACCACCAGCAGCTTGACCGGGGGCAACCGCAACATGCTGAGGAGATCCGGGAACCAAATCTGCCTGGGCCGGACGACAAGGATCATCCTGCATCGGCACCATTTGAGTTGACTGATGACTCGCAGCAAGAGCGGCAACAGAGGGAACACGTTCAGGAAGCAGCCTTCCTGTCATGGTGCATGCTCCCAAACATCTGGAGCTGGTGGGCCTACCCCAGTCACTGCCACCCATAAGGGCTTATAAAGCCCCAAAGGGTTGTCCTAGGACTTCCTGGACTCAGTCCTGGCGCCGCTGGCGCCAGACTCATAATATTCCATCTAGTGGTGAACTGTATGGGACTACATACTGCCCAGCCCAATGGGCTGAGCCATCGAGCCTACCCTGGGTGTGGCTGAGGGACTAATTTACCTGAGATTGCAGGATGAGGCTGGAGGAACTATTTTACCTGGAACTACTTACAAGGCTATTTAAACCACACCCTACAGACAGAACACACTTTGCGTTATTCTGCACTCCTGCAGCGTAACGCTCACCGTGTCTGCTTAGCTCCAGTACCCGAACTTCAACAGCCACGCCTGTCCTGGAATCACGATCCATCGACACCTGAAGGAGAAGAACAAGTTATTTTCTTACCTGGTAACTTTCTTTCGATGGGATGGTCCGACGACGTATTCCATATCTATGACAGTAAGCAGCACAGCTGTGGTGATTACTGTCATAGATATGCAATACGTCAGAGAACCCAATGCCCTTAAAAGGAACAGGAATTAGCACAGCAGTTGGGGCCTTACCTGAAGCGTTCCATCCGAACAGCCGCGCCTTCAGCTGCTCTCTGGCTCGCCGCACCTGTGGACAAGAAAGCATCTGCAAGAATAGCCGATATTCACCCGGAAACTGCTTTCTTCTGGAATCTCTTTGAAGGGGTTCTTTCAATTGCCGCTCCGGCGCCGCGCTGCACCTGCATTGCAGAAAAAGAAAACAAAACAGCAGGTTAGTCGCGCACAGGAAGAAACCATTATTAAAGACATTCAGAGCCACACACTCGCAATATACTCACCCGCAGGAAATCTGCTCAGCGTTGTAGGAAGAGGCAAATCTTCATCTGAAAACCGCTGAAGGCCGCGCCTGAAAGAAAAGAGAAACAAAGGTCAAAACTTGGGCAATAAAGACATTAAGCAACTATTCCAAGCATCTATTGGCATAGAGACTAACCTGGGGAGTCAAGCTATTCAAGGCTCTGCTACAGCCCTGCTGGATAAGTGAAGGAACTCGATCCAGAGAAAGACTGAACATATTGCACCCCTGCTAGAGATCGCAGGACAGAGGGTCCACTATTAAAAAGCCCAAGGTGAGGCTGAAGCAGAGAGGGGGCATTAGGAGGTTGCGGGAGGTGGGAACCAAACCCGCTCCTCATGGCTGGCTAATATTTTATTTCAACATTTTAGGCAAACGCTTCTTGGGAAGTGACAGTGAGGGAGAAGTCGCGTGCCAGCCTCATCACTCAGCCCTGTGCAACGCCAGTGCAGACATTATTCGTGCAGCTTCGTGCAACACCCCCCTGGAGACCAGGTGAGCGTGACATTTCCCACGGGAAGGAAAACGCGCCCCCCATGCTCCTCGGCTGGTGCAACCTGCTGGCAAACTTTTGGCATTTCGAATTTGTCGCCGTCACTAACAGATCGATCTGGGGTCTGCCCCATTTGACAAAGATTGTCCACTTGATCCTGTCGTAGCTCCCGCTCGTGGCAAGAGCGCAGTTCCCTGCTGAAGGAGTTGGCAATGATGTTCTCGACTCCCGCCAGGTGGAAAGGAATGTGAAACATTCCTTGGGCGACGGCCCAGTGCCACAAGTCCTGTGCCTCTCTGGAGAGCACTGGGGATCTGGCTTGTTCCCCCTCGGCTTCCTGTTGTAGAACATTGTGATAGTATTATCCGTGAAGACTCTCACCACCTTGTCCTTGAGGGGCAGAAGGAACAACTTGAGGGCCCAGAACACCGCTTGCAGTTCCAGGACATTGATGTGGAGATCCCTCTCCTCCTGTAGCCACAGACAGGACTCCGGCATGGAGACGTCCGGTGTGGGCTCCGCAGCCCTCCAGGGAAGCATCTGTGGTGACAGTCTCCTGGTATCGGGGGCTCTGAAAATCCAGGCCCCTGGCGATGTTGGCATGCACGCACCACCACCTTATCGCTCCACGGAACTCATCGTCAACAACAATCCTGTCTGCAATGCTCCCGAACACCTGGACCCACTGAGCATCCAGGAATTCCTGAAGAGGTCGCATCCGCAACCTGCAGAGTCTGATTAGATAAACACATAATGACATTGTGCCGAGCAGCGACTTGATGGTCGCACCGTGGCAATCTTCAGTGTCAACAGCCGTTGCACTTTGGCCAAAATGGCTGCAATTCTCTGTTCTGAGGGGGCCGCCAGGCAGGAGACCGTGTTGAGCCTGGACCCCAGGAACAGAGCTATCTGTGATGGAATCAAGCAGGACTTTGGATAGTTCACAGAGAACCCCATATCCGTCTGCAGCCGGACGCTCTTGTGTTCGACGGCGATCTCCCTTGACTTGGCACGGATGAACCAGTTGGCGAGGTACATGTATCCCTTGCAGACGTAGATGGGTCGCCACTGGTGCCAGGCACTTCATAAACACCCAGCGCACGGACTTCAGTCCGAAGGAAAGGGCCTTGAATTGGTAGTGGTTTCCCTGTATGACGAAGCGCAGGAACTTCAGATGCTTCTTGGGGATGGGGACGTGGGAGTAAGTGTCCTCTAGATCCAGCGACGTTAGGAAGTCCCCTTCCTCCAGTTGACCGAGTACGCGCTGCAACGTGACCATCCTGAATTTAACTTGTTTAGACGCTGCAAGTTGGGAATGGGCCTCCAGCTCCTGGTCATCTTCTTTACTAAGAAGTATCTGGAGTAAACTCTGGTGCCCTGGAGTTGCTTCGGAACCAGCGCTATCACCTTTTTTCTTAGCATGGTCTGTACTTCCTGCAGAAGCTGAGGGATGTGTTGCTCCTGCTGGGCCACCGGTGGTATCTGCTGACACTTCTGTTGGAATTCTAGAGAGTGTCCATGGGTGAGAGCATCCAGCACCCATCGGTCTGTGAAGATCTTGTCCCACTCGCTGATGAAGCCCGCCAGCCGGCCTCCCACTGGGGTGCATGGGTGGGGGCCCAACGTCCTGGCTGGTTCAATCCTGCTTTGGGAGCGGTGACGATGGCAGCCACCTCCGAAATCCTTGGAACGACCCCTGTAGGCCTCCTGGGTCGTGGAACGGGAGGGCTGACGGTATGAGCACAATCCCCCGCCAAATCTTTAGACGAGCTTCTGGATTTTCCACCTGAGGCACGAAAGGAAGGGCAAAGTTTCAGAAGCATGCCAAGGGCCCGGGCCGTCTGTGTCTTAGAGATTGTCCCCATTGAACGGCATGTCCAGGAGCCTCGTCTGTACTTTCTGCCACAAATTGGTGGCTTTCAACCAGCCATGACGACAGAGGCAGACACCATTCCCGATCTGGCGGAACCGCTTGTCTGTGATGTCCAGGGCCACAGTGATGGCATGGTCCGATGCCACCTCGCCCTCCTGGAGGATCTCAAGCGCCACGACCCGCTTGTCGTCAGGGAGAAATTCCAGTAACGGGACCATCTTGTACCACAGCTCCCTATCGTACCTGGCCAGGATCGCAAGGGCATTCGCTGGCTTGTCTGTCGTTGCCGCAGAGTATATCACTTTTCTACACATAGCATCCAACTTCTTCCCCTCGCTGTACAGGGGAACAGAGGCTGAAGACGATGGATTTGAGGACTTCTTCCTCGCAGCCGCCGAGACGGGCAAGTCTGGGGAAGGCTGTGAACGCAGGCACGTGGTTGCGGACTCCGGAACCCAGTACTTCTTTTCCAGCCTGCCTCTTTTCGCTGGGGCTGAGGCGGGATGTTTCATCAGTGCCAGGCACTCATCCCAAACGTTGTCCAGGAGAGGCACCGCCAGAATGGTCTTCCTCTTAGCCTCTCAGCACTGGTAAAGGAACCTTTCCTTTTTGGTCTCTTCTGGCGTCAGCTGGAAGAGCTCAGACGCGCGGGCAACCATGGAGTGGAACGATCCCACTTCGTCTGGGGGAGAGGCTCTCGGTGGTGGGGAAACGCTGCCGTTGTCATCCTTGTCCGTCGTCGCTGTGTCTGTCCCCGTATCCCTAGTGTGGGAGGGCATGTGAGGCAGTTGATGAGGTGCCGTTTCCTCTTCTTCGTTGGCGGGGGGCCCGGTGGGACCGGCCCGTGGTTGCCGTCAGCATCCTCCTCTTCTGGATCTCCGACACCAGCGTGTGGAGAGTTGACATGATGTCCAGCGACATGTCCCTGGGAAGTGTCTAGGGGGCAGGCTTGCTGGTCCCATCGCCCACGTCGTCGTCTCTGTTGTGAATCTTTTACCAGTTGATTTGACCACAAAGGAACGTGCTGTTGTGAAACGCTGTTCGGGCAGGAGAGTATACCCGGAAGCGAATCTGTGGAGAAGTAGGCCTGGCATGGGAGTAAACCAGGTGGAAGTTGAAGTACTGCAAAGTGGTCCTGACAGACAATTTAAGTTGTTTGTGGTGCTGAAAGAAGAACTGTATAAAGCGGTTCCAAATTTGTATTTCTATAGAACTTATCAGTTGGAGAAATTACCTTAACTTAATGTTCTTTCTATAGATTCTTCTCCTGCAGATTCCTCATCTGATAGATATTCCCTCCAGCCTCGCTGCTTCGGAACATTGTCGACAGAGGGCGTAGTGGACCTTGACCTGACCATCGATCCGTCTTCCTCGGCGTCTGGACGCCGGTCCCGGACATGACGTCAAGTGTCGTATAAGTAAAGCGTCACTACGTACCCGGTCTCAGTACCCCCTTTTTTCCAGAGTACTACACTCTGCATACGAAACAGAGAGAACAATCGGGCTAATGAGCCCTTTCTTAAAAAATAGTTATTAATTACAAACCTCCGAAGGAAGAACAATTGATAAGGAAACACTAGAAGTAGTGTCAGAAAAATGTTTTGATTTAAGCATATGGCAGGAAGACAGAAAAATGGGACACAGAGGACCATCTCCAAGACATCATTATTTGAAATAGAAAGGTGCACACCAACCACTGACTTTCTCAGCGGTGACGGATGGGAGGGGAGATGAGGAATCTGCGGGAGAAGAATCCATAGAAAGAACATTACGGTAAGGTAATTTCTCCTTCAATGGATTGCTTTTCTCCCACAGATTCCTCATCTGATAGACTCCCAAAGCAGTAATGAAGGAGGTGGGCAGAAAGTCAAACTAAGATTCTGCAGAACTGCCCTGCCAAAACGCGCATCGGAAGTGCGAGCCACATCCAGGCTATAGTGGTTTGTGAAGGTATGCAAAGACGACCATGTTGCAGCGCGACAAATCTCACAGACAGGGACTCCCCTCTGCAATGCGGTGGATGCGGAGACCCCCTTTGTGGAATGGCTCCTGACGACTGCTGGTTATTTTTTCCCAGCGGTCTGGTAACAATCCTCTATACAGAGGATTATCCAACGGGATAAAGTCTGCTTTGTTATGGCCAAGCCCTTATAGATTAAGGAAAAAGCCACGAACAGCTGACCAGCTCTCCTAAAATCAGCTGTTCTGGCAACATAGTAACTCAGTGCCCTCTTAGAGTCAAGGCGATGGAATCGATCCTCCTGTTAAAAAGGGTGAGGAGGATAGAAGACCGGAAGGTCAATGGATTGTGACAAATGAAATTCTGGCACGACCTTGGGAGGGAAACCAGGCCTTACCCCGAGTGAAACTTTTTCCTGGAAAAAGCACAAGAAGGGTGGCCTACAGCATAATGCCTGTAGCTCACTCGCCCGCCTAGCGGATGTGATAGCCACCAAAAAGGCTGTTTTTAATGAGAGCAGCCACAATGGGTAAGAGTGCATAGGCTCAAAAGGAGCCGCCATCGGAAATGTAAGCACTAGATTAAGATCCCTATCTGGGACGACAAAGGGAGTTGGCAGAAACTTATTTACAAGGCCTTTCAGGAATTGTGCCACTACTGGGATCGTGAAAAATGAACCTTGATCCGGGGATCTTTTAAACACAGACAAGGCCGTCAAACATCCTTTGACGGTGGTAACCTGAAGGCATGTAGAGGCAGTGACAGCAGAAACTCCATCACTGCAGTGGTGGGGCAAGAGAGGGGGTCAATCTTGCATTCCCTGCACCACGCTTCAAATCTTCTCCATCTGCACATGTATAAAGATCTTGTAGATGGTCTGCTGAAGCCATCAACACCTCAAGTACTTCCTCAGAGAGGTCCCAGTCATCATATTGCATCTTCTCAAGAGCCACGCATGTAGGTTGAGGGATTCCGGGGTCGGATGGAGTATCCAGCATTCTGACTGGATTAGTAGATCCAGTCACTGAGGCAACCGGTGAGGCGGACAGATGGACAGATCCAAAAGGTTGGAGTACCATGTTCTCCTCGCCCAGTCTGGGGCGATCAAGATCATGGTCGCTCGAAACCTCTTCAACCAACCTCCGGAGAACCCATGGGATGATGGGAATCGGAGGGAACGCATATAGGAGAGGGAAGGTCCAATCCACCAGAAAAGCATCCCCCAGTGCACCGTTCACTAGGAATTCCCTCAAGCAGAACAGTTCCCATTTCCTGTTGGACTCTGATGCAAACACTCATGCTGGGGTACCCCAGAGAGAGAAGACCTCCTCTAGGACTTCCTGGCACACTTCCCACTCGTGTGAGACCTTGCTCTACCTCCTCAGAGCATCCGCCAAGTTGTTCTATGTGCCGGCCAGATGAACTGCTGAGACCTTGTTCTACAGCAACCAGAACCAAAGCATCATCGCCTCCGTGCAGAGGGGGCCGGGGTGCATTCCACCTTGCTTGTTGAGGTAATGCATCAGCACTGTGTTGACCATCAGAACAAGGACATGTTTCCCCTGCAAAGACTGGGAAATGCTTTCAGAGCTAGCCTGATAGTACCCAATTCTAGCCCGTTGATGTACCACCTGGCTTCTATTGCTGACCAGAGGCGGACCATCTGCAAATCCTCGCAGTGTGCACCCCTCCCCTTCAAGGACCCATCTGTGACGACTCGGGTCTGAGGCCAGAAGGGTTCTCCTGCCAGAAGACTGCTGTGGTCCGCCCACCAGGACAGGTCTATGACCACTGAAGCGGACACTTTGAGGAAATCCGAAAGAGTACCGAAGTACTGATGCCACTGATCTCTCAGTGACCATTGCAGGGATCTCATGCACAGCTTGGCCTCTGGCACCAGAAAAATGCAGGAGGCCATGAGGCCTAGAAGGCGGAGGAAGGAAGCCGCTGGTAGGGTGACATTGTTCCAGAATAAATGCACCATCTGTGCTAAGCTGAGTACTCTCTCCTCGGGAGGGAGAGCCTTTCCCACTCAAGTATCTAGGACTGCTCCCATGAATTGGAGCCATCTGACAGGGGTCATCTGGGACTTCTTTAAGTTTAGGGAGAAGCCCATCCTGTGCAGCAGTGAACAGGTGTCCTGGAGATGGAATAAGACCTGCTCTACAGACTTCCCTCGGATCAACCAGTCGTCCAGGTATGGGAATACGTGGACTCCGGATCATCTGAGGTGGGCAGCAACTACTGCCATGAGCTTGGTGAAGACCAAAGGGGCGGAGGCAAGACCAAAGGGAAGCACCTTGAACTCGAAGTGCATGTCTCCTATGGTGAACCTGAGGAACTTCCTGTGCTTTCGATGTATTGGCACATGGAAATAGGCGTCCTGTAGGTCTATGGACACCAGCTAGTCCTGAAATTCGAGAGCGTGGAGAGTTTCTCTCAGCACCACCATCCTGAATTTGTCTTTATTCAAGAACTTGTTCAAGGCCCTAAGTTCCAGAATGGAATGGAGACCTCCTTTCTTGGGCATCAGGGAATACCAACCCGATCCTTTCTGTTCGGGGGGTACCTCTTCCACGGCATGCTTCAGCAACAGGGCTCTCAGTTCTTCCTGGAGCTCCCATTCCTGTTGGATTGGAGGTGGTCCGTTCTGTGGTTTTCTCAGAAAAGGCAGACAATAAACCAATTGAATGAGCTATAAAGTCCATGCATCGGAAGTAATTCCCTGCCATTGGAGCAAATGCTCCGTAAACCATCCACCAATCAACTGGTGCGCTGTGAGAGGGGAAATCAAATCGGCTTGTCCACTGCCTGTTGGCCTCTAGAAGCCCCTCTGCTCCTTCCGGAGTGCGAGAAACGCTTCTGCCCTTGCCTGGTGTTAGGCAGAAACCTGTGCAGTTCCCTTAGGGACCACTGCAAAAAGTTTAAGACTACTGGTGTTGGCAGTAAACCCAATTGGTAGCAGTCTGTACCACCCAGATTTACCTGGTAGCTGTGGCTGAGCAGTCAGACTTCTCTCAAGAAGAGTTAGGCAGCATATAGAGTATACACATTAGGTACAAAAATCCAGTAGCACAAGCAAACACGGACCAGAGCTTTGGTATAAAAGTATATAATTATTATTTAAAAACACACTTGTAAAAATACACTGGCACTAATATGTCAAGCAAGTTCAAACACAGTCATTAGAAATATATACACATCCCTGATTAATTATTCGACAAGTCTTAGGAAAAGAACACCACTTATTATCAAATACAGAGGTGAGCGCTTAACCAAGATGCCACTCCAATAATTATTTAAAAAGGGAGGGAAAAGGCAGAATTAGAAACGCACACAATACCAACAGTTTTAAAAGAGCCACAGCAAGTCAAGAAAGGCAGAGTCTACTGTAGAGCAAGAAAGTTCATAGGCCAGGCCCACGCTTGGAGAGAGCAAGGCGGAATGTGCCAAGATCACACAGGGAGCAAGTTACTTACCTGTAACTGTTGTTCTCCAGCATGGGTCTGGCATGGATTCACATGCTCATGAATATAAGAATATTCCCCGTCGTCAGGCTGGGAATCCTCGGTAAAGAAAAAATCATTATCAGTTTCATTTCTGATCTGTCTTTCTCAGTAGTAACCAATCACTGGTCTTTGGGTCATACTGCCCCCAGCCAATGACTGCCTTCTCCCTAAGGCCCGCCTCTGGCAGCCATCTTCAGATTAGGTAGCACGCAAAGTGGCAGTATGACCAAGTGAAGAGCCGTAGAGGGGCAGGAGGGAGGGTTCGCATGTGAATCCATGCCAGACCCATGCTGAAGAACAACAGTTACAGGTAAGTAACTTGTTCTTTCTCCAGCATGGGGTCTGGCATGGATTCACATGCTCACGAATATAAGAATACATAGCAGTACACATGCACAACCACGGGGGGTGGCAGGCTCAACATTAAGCATTACATAAAACTCAACATTAAGCATCTCTTACCTCCTCACCAGGCTCACCTTAAGCGAACAGGTTGCGCAGCACTGCCTGACCGACTCTGGACTCCTCCCTGGAATGCCGGTCGACACAGTAGAATCTTGTGAAGGTGTGCGTCGACCTCCACGTAGCAGCCCTGCAGATGTGCAGTAGGGGCACACCAGACAAGAACGCTGTGGTAGCAGCGATCGCTCTGGTCGAGTGGGCTCTTGGACGGCCGGGCAACAGTCGGTTTGCCAACCGATGACAATGCATGATACAGCCGGACAGCCATCTGGAAATGGAAGTCTTCGAGAGAGCCTTCCCTTGGTTCACAGGTCCAAAGTTCACAAACAGCTGTGATGTCTTCCGAAAACTCTTCGTTCGGTCCACGTAGAACTTCAGCGCTCTAGCCACATCCAGCGAGTGCAAAGTCCTCTCGGCCGGAGACGAAGGCGACGGGAAGAAAACAGGTAACACCAAGGGCTCGTTGAGGTGGAAGTCCGACGGCACCTTGGGCATAAACGAGGGGTGCGTCCTCAGCACCACCCTCGTGTCGTGAAAGGTCAAGTATGGAGGCTTGCAGGATAGGGCCTGGATCTCTCCCACTCGCCGTGCGGAGGTGATGTGTACTGCTATGTATTCTTATATACGCAGTCTTCCACAACAGGAATTTCAGCGGCGCCGAATGCGGGGGCTCGAATGGTGCCCCCATGAGCCTGGTCAGGACCACGGTGAGTTCCCAAGCCGGGGCAGGGCCTTCACCGGCGGTAACGATCGGAACAGTCCCTTCATGAATTCCTTCACCAGGCGATGGGACCACAAGGACGCCCGTCCTGTGGTTCTGGTGTATCGGGAGATTGCAGCCAGATGTATCTTGATGGAGGTGTGAGCCAGTCCAGCAACAATAGGTACGGTAGCACTTGAGGGGCCGTGATCCGTAGAGGGTTAATCTTCTGTGCACGGCACCAGACAGAGAACCTCTTCCACTTATGTCCATAACACTTGAGAGTTGAGGACGCTCTGGCTTTTGCAAGGACCTCTCTGCAGTCAGCCGGGATATCGTACCCTCCAAACTCTAGCGCTGCAGGAGCCAGGCCTGCAAGTTCAGCGACTCCGGGTCGTGATGAAGTATGGCGCCTCTTTCTCTGGAGAGAAGATCTGCGTCCGTCGGCAGCTTGACTGGTGGGGACGCCGACAAGTCCAGAAGGTCCGGGAACCAGATCTGCCTCGGCCACGCCGGTGCGACCAGGATCATCCTGCAGTGGGACCTCTTGAGCTGGTTGACGAGTCGGAGCAGTAACGGCAACGGACGGAACGCATAAAGGAACAGGCCTTACCAGGGGAACGAGAAAGCATCGCTGGCAAAACCTGCTGGCGAACCTCTGGCACTTGGAGTTCATCGCCATCGCAAACAGGTCGATCTGGGTTTTTCCCCATCGTCGGAAGAGTCGATCCACTTGATCCTGACGTACTTCCCACTTGTGGCACAAGCGCAATGGTGTTTTTTTATCCCTGCCAGATGAAGACACCAGAAACATCCCTTGGGCAACGGCCCAATGCCACATATCTTGGGCTTCCTTGGAGAGAGTTGGGGATCTGGTTCCTTCCCACATCGTGGTGGTGTTGTCGGTGAAAATTCTCACCACCTTGCCCTTGAGGGATGGGAGAAAGGACCTGAGGGCCCAGAACACTGCACGGAGCTCCCGGATGTTGATGTGGAGCTTCTTCTCCTCCGGGAGCCAAAGGCCTCTTGCGTGAAGATCTCTGGTGTGTGCTCCCCACCCTTCCAGGGAGGCATCCGTCGTCACCGTTATCTGGTGGGATGGGGTCTGAAAGTCTGTGCCTGCTGTCAGATGAGCGCGGGTGCCCCACGACCGGATCGCTCGTCAGAAGGTCTCGTCGAGCGGAATCCTGTCCTCGAAGCTGCCCGTCGCTTGATCCAGCGGGAGTCTAGGAACTCTTGCAGAGGGCGCATCTGAAGCATGCACAGGCGCACAAGATATTTGCAAGAGGACATCATCCCGAGGAGGCACTTGATGGACCTCACCCTGGCCACATCCATGGCCAGCAGGCGCTGCACCTTGACCAGGATGGCCTTCGTCCTTTCTTCCGACGGTGAGGCCAGGCGCGCCACTATGTCGAGCTTTGCTCCCAGAAACAGTGCGACTTGCGATGGGACCAGGTGGGATTTGGGAAAGTTGATGGAGAATCCCAGGTTCGTGAGCAGCTGGACGGTCTTTGCTGTGTGATCCACGGCAAGTTCCCTTGTCCCTGCTCGGATGAGCCAGTCGTCCAGGTAGGGGTAGACGTGGATCCCCTGCAGGCGCACCCGCGCCGCCACCGATGCAAGGCACTTGGTGAACACCCTGGGCGCCGACTTCAATCCGAACGGGAGTAGTGCCGTCCTTGGACCACAAACCTGAGGAACTTTCGGTGACCTTTCAGAATGGGGATGTGGAAGTACGCATCCTCCAAATGCAACGACGACAGGAAATCGCCCTCCTCCAGTTGTCCCAGCACGTGCTGGAGGGTGACCATCCGGAACTTCTGTGCCTTGATGTACTTGTTCAGCCGTCGCAGGTCCAGAATGGGGCGCCATCCTCCTGTCTTCTTTTTTACTAGGAAGTACCTTGAGTATACTCCAGAGCCTTTTCGGGAAGAGCTCGATGGCACCTTTTCTGAGCAACGCCCTCACCTCCAAAAGTAGTTGAGGGACGTGATTTTCCTTTCTGACCACAGGTGGAATGCGGGGACACTTTTTTAGAAATGCGAGGGCGTGCCCCTGGGCCAGGGCGTCCAGCACCCAATGGTCGGTGGAGATGGACTCACACGCTGACTAACTTTGCCAGCCGGCCTCCCACCGGGGTGCTTCGGTGGGGGCCCGACCCCGCTGTCAGTTCAATCTTGCTTGGCGGACGCCTTGCCGCCTTGGCCTCCCTGGCGACGACAGCGGGGCCCCGCCCCCGACTTGCCTTGTCCTCTATAGGCTTCCTGCGACGAGGAGCCGGCCGCTTGGCGGTACGTAGAGGAGCCACCGCCGAATCCCTTGGAGGCACCCTGCTTGCCTCCGGTGCTCCGAAAGGATGGCCTCTGTTGCCGGAGAACGCCTAAGGCCCTAGCAGTCTCTGTGTCCGCCTTGATGGCTTGGAGGGACTCATCTACCGTTTTCCCCAAACAGGTTGTTCCCGTCGAACGGCATGTCCAGCACCTTGGCTTGTACATCCTGGCAGAAATCCGTCGCCTTGAGCCAACCTCGTCGTCTAAGGCAAACGCTGTTGCCTAGCTGGCGGAAACCGGTGCCGGCAATGTCTGTTACCACCGTAATGACGTGGTCCGACGCCACTTCGCCTTCTTGCAAGATCTCCAGGGCCTCGGCCCTCTTGTCATCCGGTAGGAAGTCCAACAGGGGTTGATCTTGTACCATAACTCCCTGTCGTAGCGGGCCACGATCGCGAGGGCGTTGGCCGCCTTAATCGTTGTTGCCGCCGACGAGATAACTTGTCGTCCCATTGCATCCAGCTTCTTCCCTTCGCCGTCTGGCGGGGAAGTTGACGTTGAGACCGATGCCCCCCCCGCTTTCTTCTTGGCCGCCGCTGAGACGACCAAGTCCGGGGTAGGTTGTGCCCTAAGGCACAAAGGGGCCGCGTCGGGGACCCGGTACTTCTTCTCGTACCGATCCTTCTTGGCAGGCGTCGTAGACTGGTTCTTGAGAAGGGTGAGACCCTCGTCCCAGATGTCATCCAGCAGAGGCACGGCGAGGACTGACTTCCTCCTGGCCTCATGCCGTTGGTAAAGGAAACCTTCCTTCTTCTCTTCGGGGCAGAGCTGAAAAAGCTCGGATGCCCTGGGGATCATTGCATGGAAAGATCCGATCTCATCGGACGGGGAGGCCCGGGCTGGTGATGGCAGCTACGCCCCGTCGTCACTGCCGCCGGTACCCGTCGTGGCCGTGTGTATTCCCGTGTCATCCCCAGGGACGGGGGATGTGGGTAAAGGCCGAGCAGGCCGCGAGGGCTGAGAAGGCGGGGCTGGGTGGATCTGTCTTCTCTTGTTCGGGGGGCTACCCACCAGGACCGGCTCTGGTTCCTCCGTTGGACCTGGTACCGGGTCCTCTGTCGGTGGTAAGGACAATCTCGTCCTCATCTCTGAACATAAGGATTGTATTGCCAACGAAATGGCCGCCGAGTTATCCTGCGGCTCTGGAAGCGACGGCTGACTAGGACCCCCGCCGGTGCCGCCGTCACTCTCATATTCACCCTCGCCAGGATCCCTCCCGTGGGGACGGGCCTCTTCGACGCCCTCGTCGAGGCCCTCTAGGATTTCTGCAAGCTCCTCCTCGGATGTTGTGTCTGTGTCCACAATGGCCACCGCCCCCCCACTCTTTTTCCACTGGGGTCTTCACGGGGGTCTTTTCGATGGGTCTGAAAGAGGCTACCCTCCGCGGAGGCAGGGAGACTCTGGGCCCCGAGGTCGCCTCCACTGGTGTAGCCTCCACAGGCTGCGCCAGGGCCGCTGCGACTCCCTCGATAGAGGCCTTGGCCGGGTGAATCAAAGCCTTCACCGCCTTAGGCGCGCTTGAGGCCTTCACCTTGGGGGGAGGGTCACCGCCTCGCTCCCCCTCGGCCGAATCCTTCGAGATCGACCGGGGCCTCTCCAGGGGCTTACCCGGGTTCTCAGATTTCCTCTTCCCCGAACCAGAGCGTTGGCTCGTGGTTGATGGTGCCGGGGAAGGCGCGCCCTGCCTGGCAGCCGAAGAGCCCGACCGTTCGTTTCTTCCGGTGCCCGCGGACTATCGGTGCCGGGGCGCCCTCACAGGACTTAGAAGACCGCTCAGACTTCTTCTCACCTGACGGACTCCTTCCTTCCAGCCAGTTGGAGAGACGAAGGTGTCGGTCCCTGATGGTCCGTTCCGACATGTTCCTGCAAAACGCACAGTCCTTCTCCACGTGCGTTTTGTCCTCATGAAGGCAGTAGAGACATTTCGAATGATGGTCCTCCTTGAACACATTCTGTAGCTGGCATCCAGGGCAGACCCTGAACAGCTTTCCGGGCGTCGAGCTTCCTTTCTCCTGGGCCATGTTCGGGTAGGCCGCCGAAACTTCAGGAATCCTCCAAGAAGCGTAACTCGACAAAATCTTCACCCTTGAGGGGCGTAGAAAAATCCGACACGGATCCCCGTTAATCGGATGTAGAGATGGTGGAGCTTGAGGCTCTATTTGACCGAAAAATTAGAAATTCTCTTTGAAAAAGCGCGAAAACGCAGCAAAAGCTCGAGAGCTAAACACGAGGACTCCCAACACTTGAGCGCGCAGTAAAAATCTGAAGATGGCTGCCAGAGGCAGGGCTTAGGGAGAGGGCAGTCATTGGCTGGGGGCAGTATGACCCAGAGACCAGTGATTGGTTACTACTGAGAAAGACAGATCAGAAACGAAACTGATACTGATTTTTTCTTTACCGAGGATTCCCAGCCTGACGACGGGGAATATGACAATGCATTACTTACCGTAAAAGCATTTTTGATGGTTGTATGTGCTTAGATTCACATGCTGTGCATAGTCCGACATCCAGTGGTCACTGCGGAGTATTGCATTTTGTTTTTCGTAGTCGAAAAGGGGACGTCGACAAGGCGTGTCTGTAACACTATCCCTATAGTGACGTGCACTGTACCCACAACCCCTCACGCGTCGAGTTCCCTCTGTTTGTATTTTTTCTGCCCTGAGGGAGCCTTCTATATTTATGAGTGAGTACAGAAAAGAGAGAGAGATGTAGAAAGATGTCTATGTTCCTTCCATCCGAGCGGGGAGGAAGGGTGGGCGCATGTGAATCTAAGCAGATACAACCATCAGAAATGCTTTCACGGTAAGTAATGCATTGTCTTCTGATGTTTGTTAATCTGCTTAGAATCACATGCTGTGCATAGACTAGCGAGCAGTACCCGGAGTTGGAGGTGGGTTGTGAGAAGGAACAGTAGAGAAAAGATGTCTTAATACTGCTTGTCCCACCTGGGAATCAGATCTAGAGTGAGCATCTAGACAGTAGTGTTTTGTAAAGGTGTGTACAGAACTCCAGGTTGCCGCTTTGCAAATGGACTCAAGGGGAACGTTTGCAATGAATGCTATGGGTGCCCCAGTGCCTCGAGTAGAGTGTGCTCTTGGCTTGAAGGGTAGTTCTCTCTTAGCAAGAGAGAAACAGAGTGATGCATTGAACAATCCATCTAGATATAGTGGACTTTGAGACTGCATCTCCTTCTCTTCCTGCTGCCAGAGACAAAGAACCGATTAGTCTTTCTCAGTGGCCTAGTTCTTTCCATATAAACATGACAGCTCTGGGCACATCGAGTGTATGCAGGCTCTTTTCTCCCAAATTGGAAGGGTTTTGAAAGAACGTTGGTAGTTCTATTGACTGGTTGACATGGAATTTCGATATGAATTTCGGTGCAAACCTTGGGTGTGTGCGTAGAACCACCTTATCTTTGTGAACTGTTACGAAGGGGTCTAGAATAGAAAGAGCCTGTAGTTCACTTACTCTCCTAATGGAGGTGATAGCTATTAGGAAAGCAGTCTTAAGGGTGAGGTCCTTAAGAGTTGCCTTGTGCATGGGTTCAAAGGGTGAGCCCATGAGCCTGGTAAGTACCACATTAAGGTCCCAGCCGGGAGCTGGGTTTGCTATCGGTGGGTGTATTCTCTTTACCCCCTCCATGAAGGCTTTGATAACTGGGACTTTCCACCATGACACCTTAAGTTGAGAGATGGTGTATGCAGAAAGTGCCGCTAGATGGACTTTAATAGAATTGAACACTAGACCTGAGTCCAGTAAATGGGTCAGGTAAAGGACAATTTGTTTGGGAGAGCAGTGGACTGGGTTGATGCTCTTACCTCTACACCATATGACAAATCTCTTCCACTTGCTAGAATAGCAGTGGCGAGTGTTGGGTTTTCTAGCTTCTTTGAGAATGTCCATGCATCTATGACCTCAGGAGCCAGGCTGCTAAGTTCATGTTCTGTGGGCATGGGTGTAGTGTCTTGCCCTTGTCCTGTGACAGCAAGTTGTACGGGCAGGGCAGTTTCACTGGTGGGAACAAGGACATCTCCATCAGGTGCGCAAACCATGGTTGGCGGGCCCACATCGGGGCTATCAGTATCATGGTGACTGGCATCTTGTGCACTATCTTGTTCAGCAGAGGAGTCGGGGGGGAAAAGCGTAAACAAATTTCCTGGACCATGGTATCCAGAGACCGTTCCCCTTGGAGCGGTTCTGTGGGTATCTGGAGGCGTAATCTAGGCATTGTGAGTTCTCCAGAGTTGCGAACAGGTCTATTTCTGGGAAGCCCCATTGTGTGAAGACGTCGAAGACGATGTCTTCGTGTAACCGCCATTCGTACTCTGAGGGCAGAGGGAAGTCTCTGCTGAGTTCGTCTGCTAGCAGATTGAGTTCCCCTGGTACATGTGACAATAGGAACATGTTGTGTCTGAGAGCCCACTTCCAGATGTTCTGGGACAGCTTGGACAGTCCTGGAGAGTGAGTGCCCCCTTGCTTGTTGAGTTGTACATGGCTGTGGTGCTGTCCGTGAGGACCATCACTGTCTTCCCTTGTAGGTGTGTCTGGAAGGCTTTTAGTGCCTTGAACACCGCAAGTAGCTCTAATAAGTGTATGTGCTTGGAAGCTACGCTCGGAGTCCAGACTCTGTGAGCAGTCTGATGGGATAGGTGAGCCCCCATCCTGTGAGGGATGCGTCTGTGGTTAGAGTGGCTTCCACTGTGGGGGTGGCGAATGGTTTCCCTATTACCAGGTTTTCCTTCGACCACCACCGTAGCGAGAGAACCAAGGCCTGCGAGACCACCACTAGATCGTCCCATTGTCCGCTGGCCTGACACCACTGGCTGTTGAGACACTCTTGCATTGGGCGCATGCGCAGGCACGCGTGAGGTACCAAATAAATACATGACGCCATCATTCCTAGCAAGCGTATGGCTTTGCGTACCGTCACCTCTCGACCGGCCACATATTGAGGGATCTGAAACAGCATATTTTGGACCCTCTCGTTGGAGGGGAAGACGAGGCCGTCCTTTGTTCAAATTAGAGCCCCTAGGAATTGTTTGTTTTGGCTGGGGTCTAAGCTGGACTTCTTCTCGTTGATGGAGAAGCATGTCTCGTAGGACTCCCCTGTTATGAGCCAATCGTCGAGGTAAGGGTATACCGGTATGGACAACCTGCGCAGGTGGGCCGCTGCCACTGCCAGTACCTTTGTGAATACCCTCGGTGCAGACGCTATGCCGAAGGGTAGCACTCTGAACTGGTAGTGTTTGCCCTCTATCATGAACCTGAGGTATTTTCTGTGCGCTGGCAACATCAAAATATGAAAGTATGCATCTTTCATGTCTAGTGTTGTCATGTAGTCCCCCTGAGATAGCAGGGGAATTACCTCCTGCAATGTTACCATACGAAATTTCTGTGGTTTTACAAATTTGTTCGCTGGGCGCAGATCTGGTACAGGGCGCATGGTTAGGTCCTTTTTGGGTACAAGGAAGTACACTGAATATATACCTTCCATTACCTGAGATAGGGGCATGACCTCTATTGCTCCTTTCTGTAGCAGCTGTTCTACTTCTTGCAGGAGGATGATGAGGTGTTCTGGTGACAGGCGTCGTCCCCTTGGAGGTCTGTAGGTGGGGGACCGATTGTACTCTATACAGTCTCCGTGGGCTATGGTTGACAATACCCATTGGTCTGATGTTATTCCCTCCCATGCTGAAAGGAACAATGTTATCTGGCCCCCAACCGGAGACGCATGGGAGGGGACCCGAACCTTCGGGTCATTTTGTGTTACTTGCCGGAGTGCCTCTGGGGCTGGAGCCTCGGCCTCTGCCCTTGCCACGGCGTTGTCCTCTTTGGTTATACTGGTTACTGGTACCCTGATTAGAGGGCCAGTTGCCCGCAGTGTAATGCTGTTGCTGCTGGCCACGAAAAAAGCGCGTGTTCCCAAATCCCTGCCTGTTTGGAGGCTTTGAGATTTGGTCAAAGGTCTTTATGGTGTCGAATTCTTTCTTCGCATTTTCCAGTGCATCGTCCACTGCCCTTCCAAAGAGATTTGACTCTTCTATTGGCTTATTAATGAGTGACGCCTGCGTTTCTGCCTTGAAACCGGAATTGACGCTTCAGCAGAATTCCCTGCACCAAAGAACGGCCAGCAGTTTCTGTCGCATCAAGAGTGTTCTGAATGATGCTCTGGTTGATCAGAGCTCCTTCTGTTACTGTAGCCAATAAGCAAGTTCTTAGAGGTTCAGGGGCTTCTTCGATGTCCTGCTTAAGCTTTCCCCACTGAGCATCAGCACAGCTTGCCAACAATGTATTATTATTGGCAATCCTAATTGAAAATGCTGCCGAGGCGGAAATTCTTTTGCCCAAGGCATAAAGCTTTTTCCCTTCTTTATCTGGGGGTGCCTCGCTGGTTGACAGTGGAACCCCAGCCCTCTTCCTTGTGTAAGTCACCACTAAGGAGTCCGGGACTGAGTGACCCCTGATATATAATGGGTCTGACAGAGGGTGAGAACAATTTCTCGATTCTTGGATTGACCCCTCTTACCAGCGCGGGGGTGGACAGCGATGGGGTGAGTTGTCTCTTAACCGAGGCGAGGATAGGAATAGTTTGACTAGTGGGAGGTTTTTCTTTAATAATCCTTTCGACAAAATCAGTATCTGGGGTGACCTCCCCAGTTTCAACTTCAAAATGCGCTGCTGCCTTCCTCAGTAGCGCATTGAAGGTGGGCTGATCGTCTACTGGAGATGGGTTCCTGACCGGTGTGGTCTGAGGAGAAGAAAAGTCTATAATGTCGGGGTCTGTAGACCCTGATGGCGACTGCCAGGGCTGTAAGCCACCTTCACCTGGGTCCTCCTCGTAACCCTCCTCACCTATTTTAGTGTCATCATGAAAACCTTCTCCCTCTTGTTGGTCTTCATCATTCACAAACTCATCCTCTTCCTGGAAGTGAGAGTCCTCTTCAGTGAGGTCATAAGAGTTCATGTCATCCTGTAGGGGGTTAAAGAGCTTCGGGTATTTAGCCCATGGCCCCCTCCTGGAGTACCTCCCTTGGCCTCTTGGGTGTCCTATTTTCTGGGATGGCCATGAACCTGTCTAGCATGTCCATACATGACTGGAACCTCTCTAGAGTCCGGTAAGGTAGGTCAGAGCGGTCTGGGAGTGAAAAGGGAGTTCCCTCTCCCTGTAGTTGCTTAGTTCTGTCCCATAGCATCGAAGATAGAGTCCCTTCGCCTTCTGAGAAACCCTCTCGCTGGCTAGGGTCTTGACGGTGGGAGCTGTACCAGCCTACCCTCCGGCGTCCTAGGCGTTTCTTTGACCTTGTGAGCGTTTTTCTACGTGTCACCCGCCGTCCGTCTCTGGCCGCCTTTAGAAGCTATACGCGCGAGGCTTTTCGGCGATCAGCTTCTCCGTCGAGGGATCGGCCGCCGTCGCGCTAGACAATGCTGAGTCTTTACTGGCAACGTACACACTCTTGCGAGGCGCGTCGCCTGAGGATTTGCGGTTAGCGCCCTTATTTACAGAAAACCCAGTCGCAGAAGCGGTGGCGGGGAGGGCTTGCGACCCTTACGGTCGGCGGAAGACGCCGGTGGACCCGACGCCTCCGTTGACGCTATGGTTGCCTTCGTCTTCGACAAATGCGTGCCGTGGGGTATGTGCTTTTCTGTGTTCGTCCTTGTCGCCGGGGTATTCATCCACATAAGCGGGGCGTGAGCTGTGCTTGTCGGGCCGGGGACGGACGACGAGGAGCGGGAACGTTGCGGAGGCCGTGTAATCACTGTCCTCGTCACATTCGGCGGCAGCAGCTGGCGAGGAGTCAGACCTAGACATCGCATAGGCTGCCCACCTTTTGACCCTGCGGTCCTTTAAAGTTTTGGGTTTAAGTAACTTACAGGCCGCACAGCCGTCCTCTTTGTGATCGAGGGGCAAGCAACGGTTACACCGTTTGTGCTTGTCCTTCCAGGTAAACTTGCCCTTGCAACGCGGGCAAAACCTAAAGGGCGTCCTCTCCATAGCTGAGGGCATGAAATGTGATTACGACCTCGAAAGAGAGGGAGTGGAAAGAGAAAGGCATTCTCAGAGTGTTAAAGAAATGACCAACAACCCCACTCTCCCTACTGTGTTGAACCGGCGAGGCCCGGCCACGTGTTCGGCAGCGCCGAAGGATCTCCTCCGCTCGTCCCTCCGGCGAAGATCTTGCTCGGCGGAGAACAGCTTGGCAGCTACGTCGAGGGAGGGATCTATGTGATAGTTAATAATAATAAACGACCAAGGGTCGAGAAAATGATTTCGCAATGTCTCTCGAGGAGCTCCGCATAAAGGCGACCAATAACTGGGCGGAAAAAAACAATCTGAGGGACCTCGACGCCTGAGGGGTTGTGGGTACACTGCACGTCACTATAGGGATAGTGTTACAGACACGCCTTGTCGACGTCCCCTTTTCGACTACGAAAAACAAAATGCAATACTCCGCAGTGACCACGGATGTCGGACTATGCACAGCATGTGATTCTAAGCAGATTAACAAACATCAGAATCTTATATTCATGAGCATGTGAATCCATGCCAGACCCCATGCTGGAGAATTGAAGTACACTTAAAAAGGAGTTGGATCAGTTCAGACAAGTTAGTTAACAGGTCCCAGGTCACCCCAGGATAGAGAGTCAAGGATTTATGGGACACCTTGAACAGTCTGTTGCAAGGGAGACCAGGCGGGACACAGTACCTGAAATGGTAAGAAAGCTCCAGCGGGGGCAGTTGTCCCTGGCAGCGGGTGCAAGTCGGTGCTTCGTCCAGGGGAAGAGAAGATCTCGAAGTGTAGGGAAGCTGGAGGTCGTTGCACTACCAGGGAAGAAACCAGCCGCAGAGTTTCCCGGTTAAAAGGTACTACCCTTTTATCCGCGGTAGTGGTGAAGCGTGGCTATCCGGCCGCCGGGGTGCTTGGCACGGGCGATTCGACCACGAGACGATCCAGGAAGGCGAAAAAGGCGAACTGGTTAACCCCACCAGTTCAAAGGAAGAAGACTCTCCAGGATGAAGATCTTCTCTGTCGTTGGGAAGTGGTGAGGCGGTTCAGCAGGGCTCCACCGGTAGTGTCGTTGTTGCATGTCGGCTCAGCTTCTCCCTCTTTGGATTCTTTAGGTCCTGTGGCGACTTCTGAAGTTCCAGTCCCCAAAGCCCTGCTTTTATGCAGAAAACCCCCATTCACCAGTCCTAGGGGTCACTCAAATATGCTAAGTGGTGAGCCGGGCGGCTCACCACTGGGCCAATCACACAGGAGTGCGACTTGAGTTGCCGAGGCAACTCAGTCCAGGGTGCTTATTCCCCCTCTCCCCCTCGCACACATCCTGTAGACCCAGACAGAGTGGCACCACTTTTGGAAGTTTCTGTGCAGAAGCCCGCCAAAAGTGGAACAAAGGGCTCGACTTGGGTTGGAGTTACAGAGGCAAACAAAAACGCCAATTTTTAGTCCTGGCAAAAAGATCCAACCGTGGAATAAATATTAAATAAATAACCCGGCGGTATCTTTAACATTGCACCAAAAAAGTGGTGCGTTTAAAATGAATGGGAAAATCCCATAGGAAATATTGCGGTGGAATATTTCGCGTGGTAACCACTGCCACCAGCCAGAAACTCGACGAGGGGGGACTGGACAGTGCCCCCTTGAAAAACAGACCCAGGAGCAATCGAATTACCCCTACCAATACTTCCACAATATGATGGTTTGTACTGGTTCTGTTCACAATTTAAGACTAGTAAAGTCAATGGTGACTTTACATGCCCTTGGGAGACAGTAGTCAGTCCCAGGGTATGGAGTCTATGTTTGGGGGTCACTATGACACCCCTGTGTTACTGCACTGAGGGTGCTGTGTAACACACTTACCAAAAACACATGAAGCCCTATGGGAGTAAAAGACCCCATAGCCCATAAAACACACTATAAAGTCAAAGGACATTCTCAAATCATGCCTAAGAGTGGGAGAAAAGAGTCTCACTCTTAGCAGGAGAAAAAAATAAACCCCAAAAATCCAGCAAAGCTGCTGGGGGACTCACTAGGTTTGGGAAATTAGCCTTTACAGAGAATTATCCCTAACACCTGGCAGGTGGGAGCTGCGCTCTTCTGCCATATGGAGCATATCTCCTGTAGCCCATGCTCTAGAAGCGAAGCTAAAGGCAGGTTTGGCCGGCTGCATGGCTAGGCCCAAGAATTTGGCAGCAAATTTAGATTCCTTGGATTTCTCCAGGGAATTGTTGACTTTTTGGCCAAAAAGAAGATCGCCCTCGAAGTGCATGTCCAAATGTTTCATTTAGACGTTGGGTGAAAAACCAGAGGTCTTTAAATAGGCCTGTCTCCTTAAGGTTATGGCCGAAGCTATGGCCGGCCCACACAGTCGGCGATGTCCAGGCCCGTTCACAGCGATTGCTTGCCCACTTCCTTCTAATCTTCCACCAGCTGTAGGAAGCCCTCGAACATCTCTCCCGGGGCATACTGGGTGGCATTTTCCACTGCCGTCCATAGGCTGAAGGAGTATTTGGCAAAACTGCTTGCCACTTTGTTCGCCTTGAAGGCCATGCTCCCTGAAGTGAATGCCTTCTTTACCAAGGTATCTACCTTCTTTGCCTCTCTGTCTGGGGGCGGAGTGGACGTAGATGATGCTGGTCTAGAAGAGACCGTAGCAGCTTGCTTAACAAGCCCTTACGAGGAAGGGTGAGAGGAGAGGTAGAAGGGGTCTTTCCTAGCCGGCATGTACTTCCCTGAAATGATGGAATTGATGGGAGGAATGGAGCATGGTGTTTGCCATAGAGTTGTTAGCGGATCGTCAATGGCCGGGTTCAAGGGCATATGTCGGTCAGAGGACATACCTTCCTCTAGGATGTCAGTAAGGTCGTAAGCTTGAAGGGGTGCCACTGTTGAGTGTAAACCCAGGGTGTCAACGACCCTTTCCACCAGAGCCCTAAATGTGGACACATTGTTATGTTATTTGGCATTTATATAGCGCTCTATACATCATTGGTATGACCTCAAAGCGCTGGCAGCTTGAACGCCCTCGGGGACCGTGGTCCAGGTCACGAATAGGGTGCGTGGGTGCACTGATTATGTGTGCAGCTGAAGTGATTGCCCGATGGTAGCTGCATCCTAGCATTAGGTGTGGTGGAATTTGATATCAATAGAATGTGTGCGATGGTCACCAGGGCTTGGTTCTGGCTGTGTTAGGCCTGTTTAGGACACTTATGTGAGCAGCTGGCCGAATTCGAGGGGTATAGATGCGTATTATCAGAGTGGCGAGGTGTTCATGAGGTAATGTTCGTATGTGAACAGCTAGGCCGAAATTGAGCGAGGGGGGTAGCTGCGTTCTAATTGTGTGATGGTATAGAAAAGAGAGTGAGCGTAGCGATATGAGAGGTAAGTGTTTGGGAGGAGGGATTGATCTAGCAAGCTTGCTGTTCTGGAATTATGTCCGCGTTTGTGCGATTGCCGCGGTCAGAGTAACCCTTTTTAAAATGTATTAGCCGCCTTCAGTGGCGTTATTGCTGTGGATTTTCTGAAC
Organism: Ambystoma mexicanum; assembly: GCF_040938575.1. Lineage (NCBI taxonomy): Eukaryota > Metazoa > Chordata > Amphibia > Caudata > Ambystomatidae > Ambystoma > Ambystoma mexicanum. Next base: position 885,323,237 of record NC_090933.1, read on the forward strand.
AATTGTCATCAGGTAGCAAGGTTTCAGCAGTCATAGGTGGTCATATTCGGCATTATGGAAACAGACATTTTTAAAACTTTGCGTAAGGCCATGTAGATGTGGGTGTGTCGAATATGAGCAGGGAGAGAGTTCCACAGAGTAAGGGCTAAGGTTGAAAAAGCGGATCCTCCGATCCTGTCAGAATTAGAGGTTGGAATCACTAAAAAGAGGGCAGTGCTTGATCTGAGGGTCCTGTCACAACCTTAACCCCAGACCATGGGACTCGGGCACCGTGGCCCCCGCCACAGAACTTTAACAAGGACAGAAAGGCCCACTTCAGCCCGTTGCGGGTGCCTTGGACGCAATCCTGGCGCCGTTGGCATCAGGCTCACTTGACGAGTATGGGTTCCAATGGGCAATGGGTGAACACGGCTGCCCCCACAAGGATCATCGGGGAACTGCAACAAGCAGTCTAGCATCAGGGCGGGCTCTGCCCCAAAGGCACCTGGGATACCTGCCGGGTATTTAAACCACGCCCGACCCGAGGCACGCACTTTGCGTTATTCTGCTCTTGCAGCATGACGTTCACCGGGTCCTGCTCTGCATCCTGGCCTACACAGGCGCAAGACTTTAAAGAACACCGCCATCCTTACCTGTTCAGCTCCAGCTCCTCCATCCAGTCGGAGCCTTCGGGGACTTCTCCATCGTCCTCCTGCTAAATCCCTAGGAAAATAGAGGCAAGAATCAGACATCAAGTAAGCTACTTACTCAGCTCTCCTGGAAGGCCTCCGCCATTCCGATCATCATCCTCAGCGTTTGGTCCCAATCTATCGCCGCTTCCAGGAATCCTCTGCGACCTGTAAAGAACAGCAGCACAGGTCAGTCAACTTGCAAGGACACTTTCAGCACCGCATCTAGCGCATCCTTACCTTCTAGAACTCTGCCGTCAGCCTCGGCTCACTCCATCGGCTCCTGCAAGACAAGAGAAGAAGGTTATTGGAGCATTCATCATTACAGACACTACTCTAAAAACACTAAAGACTTACCTGAAAGGTGGAGTCGCAGCCGGTCTGGACTCCAGGCTATCACCAGTCAAGTAACTCGGCGGACCAAGCCAACGACGACACACCCCTGCCCAGTACGGCAGAACGGAGAGCGCAACATTCCGAAAATCAAGGTTAGAGAAGTCCCAAGGGGAATCCGCAAGGGGAACGCAGGGAGGTGGGTCTCTCGAGGGATGGAGAAATCGCTAAAATCCACCTCCTGACTTCTAGAACTGATTCCTGACAGAACGAACCCCGGGAAAGGTGCAGTGTATCCAGAAGCATCCCAGACCAGTCGAGAGGAGCCCTTGTGGATGCAAGGTGAGGGTTACAGGTGCGTGATGGGAGGTAGGGTTTTATCTTTTCTTGTAGGCATGTTGGGCCGGTCTTGTGCACTGCTTGGTGGGTAATGCAAAGTGTCTTAAAGGTGGCCCTTCGTTTGACTGGGAGCCAATGGAGGGTTCGAAGAGCGGGAGAGATGTAGTCTCCGTGTCCCAGGGTGATGAGATGCGTGTGTGTTTATTTTGCCAGTCTAGGACTTGATTGTTTGGCTAGGCTCGACTAAGCTGCCCAAAGCGAGGTCAGGCACGTGGGTGGGCGCTGTTGGTGGTTTGTGATAGATTGCTATTGTTGGGAGAGTTGATGTGTGACCAGCTATATCAAACCTCTTTCGTAGGTAGTCGCTGTGTGCTAGTGGCAGAGGTGTTGAGGTCCGTCAGGTGTTTCAGTCTGGGCGGCTGTGTGTGCTGCTTGACCGGAAAGCATAGCCATAGCTGCATTCTACGGTGCATGGATGCCTGGCCGTGCCTGCGGCCTGTGTCCACAGATGTGGTGTGAGGTATACGTACCTTAGTCTTCAGTTTTATATGTACCGTAGTCGTGCTGGATGTTATTCACATTTCTATCTAATATGTGGCACTGGATGAACATTCACATCCTGTCTAGATTTGACGCAAGCTAAGTATTCACAGATAAACTAGATGTGGCACTGGCTAACATTCATTTTTTGAAACAATTTTATTTGTTTTATAACAAACAACATAAACCAAACCTTTCAGTACATGTTCACGCATTTCAAAGTTAGCATATATCATTCAGTGTCTGCTGCCTACCCCTTCCCCCGTACAAGCCTACCCCACTTCGCGGTCCGTGTTTTCTTCTTCCAAAGGGGTTCCTTTTCCTATGTCCTCCTCAGAGTCCTGATCACTTGGCCAGTCATAGGTGGGCCCATATAATGTGACCACTAAATGTTTCCAGGCTATCAAGGTTTATGCCTCTTCCTCCCCTCCTCTGTTGCCCGCTTCCTGGCACACTGCTGTTTCGGCTTCAGTCCATTTCTGGAGGTCTGCCCACCAGACTTCTACCCTAGGTCTGTTGCATGCCTTCCAACCCATGGTGATTCTACGCTTGGCAAGTATGTATGCCAAGTCCTTACTTACATGTTTCAATTGGCGTGGCCTCGGGAACCCTCCCATCAAGCATGCCCATACTGATACAACATCTATCTTGATCCCCTTCTCCTGTAATCGATGGGCTTCTTCTGCCCAGAATTTCCCAATTTCAGGACATGCCCAAAACATACGCGTCATCCCCGCATTTTCTTCCCGGCATTTGGGGCATGATTGCCGTTCTGCGTTTTTAAATTTAGCTATCCTTCAGGGTGTCATATATGCCCTGTGGGTTACATATAGTTGTATTTGATGCAGCCTCGCATTCTTAGATACTTTCTTATGGTATCCTTGGACCCTCTCCCACGTCCCGTCACTCATAGGTACCCCAGCCTCTTCTTCCCAGTCATATCTTAATTGTGCCACTTCTTTCCCCACTTTGGACATCAGCAGCTCATATAGTCTGGATATCTCATGTCCTCCTTCTGCTATATCGTATATAGATTCTATGGCGGCATCAGGTGGCACTGCTAGTGTTATTTCCAACCATGTCTCTCTGATCCGCCGTGCAATTCTGTTATATGCAATGTATTGCCCAGCATGCAACCCTGCTTCCTCCGCCAGTGCCCCGAATGCCTTAATCTCTCCCTCTTGCCATATATCTCCTATTGTTGCAATTCCCACCTGCTCCCAGTGCCTCCTAATCGTCTGTCTTAGTTGTTCATCCCCTCCTGTCAATACGACCAACAGCACTTGTGGAGAACACAAGCCGGGTTCTCCATGATCTGGCAAGCTCTGCGCCACGTCCTCCATCCCAGTGCCAACATCTGTGAGCGCTATTTCACCTCTATTTTGGGCAGCCATATTATTTCTTTCAGGAAGTACGGGGCGCACTCTAGTCTCAACAATCTTGATTCTGAGGTCGGGTCTTCTGATAACCATTTCGCCACATATTGTAATTGGCTAGCTAAGTAGTAGATCTCATAGTTCGGCAGTTTTATCCCCCCTTTATAATGCGTGTTTTGCAACTTCCAGAGGGCAATTCTGTTCCTAGTCCCATGCCATAAGAAGTCCCTGCATATGCTGTGTAGCTTGATAAAAAATCTCCTTGGTATCCAGTGTGGTATATTCTCAAAAAAATGTAATAATCTCGGCAATACAACCATTTTAAGCAGCGCCCCCCCTTCCCATCATTGCCAAGGGGAGTTTAGCCCAGAACCTCATACTGTTTTCGATGCTCTGTACCGCCCTTCTCCATGTTATGCTGGTGTTCTTCCTCTACCGTGTGATAAATATCTATCCACAGGTATCTAAACGTATTTGTCTCCCATGGTATTTGTAAAATAGGTAATTTGTTTTATGAGATTCCTATATACCTCCCCAATGGGAAAATGCATGATTTTTTGGGGTTCACTGCTATACCAGATAGCAACGTATATCGTTCCATCACTTCCAGGATATATTGGAGGTTTTCTTCAGGGTATCGTATGTAACTGGCTAACATTCATAATACTGTCTAGGTGTGAAGCAAGCTAATATTCACAAGACTGAACTAAATGTGGCTCTGGCTAACATTCACAGTCCTGTCTGGGTGTAAAGCCAGCTAATATTCACAGGATATAACTAAATGTGGCCCTGGCTAACATCCAGAGTCCTGTCTAGATGTGACGCAAGCTAATATTAAAAGTTAAAACTACATGTGGCACTGGCTAACATTCACAATCCTGTCTAGATGTGACGCAAGCTAATATTCACAGTTAAAACTACATGTGGCACTGGCAAACATTCACAATCCTGCCTAGATGTGACGCAAGCCAATATTCAGAAGGCATAAATAAGATGAGGCACTGGCTAACTATCAGGATCCTGTCTAAATGTGATGCAAGCCAATATTCACATTTAAAGGTACATGTGGCACTGGCTAACATTCACAATCCTGTCTAGATGAGACGCAAGCTAATATTCAGAAGGCATAACTAAGATGGGGCACTGGCTAACATTTACAATTCTGCCTAGATGTGACGCAGGCCAATATTCACAGTTCTGTCAGTGTGGCATAGGCTAATATTCACAGTTCTGTCTTAGTGTGGCATAGGCTAATATTCACAGTTCTATCTTAGTGTGGCACAGGCCAATATTCACAGCTCTATCCTAGTGTGATACAGGCTAATAACCACAGTTCTTTCTTAGTGATGAATAGGCCAATATTCACAGTTACATTTTAGTGTGGGACAGGCTAACATTCACAGTTCTATTTTAGTGTGGCACAGGCTAATATTGTGGAGATAACAATGTGGAGATATGGCTGAGACTGTTGAAACTCTGACGTGTCCAGACCACTGGCATCATGGAGACCTTGAGCCAGTTGCTGTACTCTACTCTGGTCTTCAAAATAGTCGACCTCACCCGAGTCCAATAACATTGGGTCGACATCTTGGTCGTCGGCATTGTGATCGCTGAAAATTCCAGTCATGGTCTTGAAAAGTTCGGACCGGGTCTGATGTGTAAAGACTTCGTCGATAGCCGTCAACCTCGAGGGCTTTTCCTTTGGTGCCGTAAAGGTGGATGTCGGTGTCGACCGAGGTCAAAACGCCATAGCACCGACATCCATGGACGCACAGGGATAATCCGGCTTCCATACAACATCTTTCGACTTCTAAAGGTAAATCAGCGCCAACGTAGTCGGTACCGGGGTACTAGAGGGCTTGGGGACACAGAGCGCCACTCTTGAGTCCGAAGCATGCCGTGTGGGGGTGGGATCCGCGCTGAATGCAGCATGCTGCTTGAACATTTCAAGCATGGAGGACTTAGATTCCTCCCATTCCTGGCGGGTGGTAGGCCCCGCCAACGGCTTACCTTCTTCAGTCGACGACTCGGGAGTCCCGACGATGGCGTCTTTTCTTTTTTCGGCACGAAGATGAGGAAGAGTGGCTCCTCGATTTAGACCTTTTCTTCCGCCAGTATTTTTTGGGGGTATGACCTTTGGTTTCTGCCTCCTAGGACTTAACCGTCGACCGATCCAGAGATTTTGAGGGCGGTTGACCGAGAGCGAGCTTAGCAGCTCGGTCGAAAAGTGATTCGGCTGCATCTTGGCGCACAACGGGCACCCGTCAGTCCCATGACCCGTGCTGAGACACCAGGGACACAACTCGTGTGGGTCGGCTAGGGACATCATGGTGCCACAATCGGTACACCGCTTGAAGCTGGACACTCATGCGACCGACATCTTGCGTTGAAGAATTTTGAAGACTGAGTACGTTTCCTGACAGAATCATCAAAGAGACTAGCTCCGTGTTCCCAAAGCAGCGTGTTCGCATGCAGAAAAAAGGAACGGAGATCAGGGGTAATGACACGCTACTTATACAACACCTGATGCCATGTCCGGAGCCAGCAACCAGACGCTGAGCAAGACGGATCAATGGTCGACTACGCCCCAAGTCGAAAAATTTCTGAAGCAGCGCAGCTGGAGGGAATATATATCAGTTGAGGAATCTGTGGGAGAAAAGCAATCCATTGAAGTGGCCAATCATCCTGACCAAGACAATTGTTGCTATTGATGAACTGAGAAACTTTCCTTAATATAATGAGGAAAAATCGTATACTTGTTCAAGGAAGAGCCTTCTATTTTCTTTGTTTAATCACTAGAGTGTTTGAACTTTCTATTGACAAGTTGAAGTTGCATAGAACTGTGTTGGAACTTTGTTGCAAAACAAGATGTTTTTATTTTCTTTTCTTGAACTGTGAAGCAGAATCCAAATTAAATATGGGGAAGGGGAATTCTCCCACGTTGTCAGGAGAGACTGTTTACATTACCAACTCAATAATTATTGTTTTGAACTGCCATGCAGATTCTTGTTTCTATATTGTATGTATAAGTGTGAGGGCCAGATATCCTTTGTTAGAGTGTTTCCTTTAGTTTATTTTAGGCATCCTCGTCAGGATAGGGATAGGATGGTGAGGCTTTTATCCAAGCTTGTGATTGCATATAATGGCATAAGTACAGAAAACTTTACCAAGTTGTCTGCCTCACATTTCTGACCACTTAGCAGTTCTTCCAAATTTCCCAACTCCTGACAACAGCACACTGGTAGTCATCTTGTTCGATCCACCAGATGGTGCATATATGGAGCATTTACTGGCCTGCATTAATGACATTATGTTTGAGTGGAGTTTGCACTTGCTGTGTGGGGGTGTAATAGTAGCTGGGGACTTTTACGCTTATTGTGGACAATGACGGGGAGATGTATATGACCCTGATCGCATGATTGAGAATGAAGGCATACGATTGCATAGGTCTGTAAAGAGAGGCCACCTGTGGACAGAGGCATTATTTGAATTTGGCTTGACTCTCCTCTGTATTAGGGGAGATCCTCCTTCCTCAGGACCGATTTGGACTAATGGCGATCGGTTTCCATTGATTACACATTTGTGAATGATTCCATCCGTCTTTGCATCATTGAATTTGCCGTTACTCCAATGCTCTTCTGAGTAATCACGCTATTCTTACAGCGACCCTACACTTTAATACGATGTCCGTAAAAAAGACCCCACAAGTGAGAGCTACCATTAATCTGCATGGGAACTGAAGAATTTGGTCAGAGGTTATTATTGCCCACATAAATTCTGCTCTATCAGCCTGTGATCATTAGTTTGCAGATTTGCTGCACTATAGTCAGTGGGATCTGAGGGTGGTGATGAATGGCTTACGGCAACGTCAGCCTCAGAACATGGTTGTTTGTAAATCTACTAACGCATGTATACTTGTTTGACGTGGCCATACATAAAAGGAAGAAACTAATGCATGCTGCCATCCGTGGGATCAAGGCGGATGGGCTCATGACGGAGACAGAAAAAAAAAAAGAGGGTGTATTATTGCTGTGTGCACGCAATATAAAAACTGGGTGTACAGCCATAAATGTAGTCTTCATTCCTCTAATTGGAATAGGTTCCAGACATTGTTGAAGACGCATGACTCGCGAAGGTTTTGGTAAAAGAGATGAGCGGAATATAGGGTAACCACATAACAAATATGTACAGGGATGACATGCTGATGCTTTTGATTTCAAACTGGCTCTACTCATTAGAGGATGGCAAGCCTGTTTGTTACGATCTAGAGGATATCCATATTGTCATGAAAAGGATCATAGCATCGAAGGCAGCATGTCCTGTGGGTCTGGCAATGCTGTCATTAAGAGAAATCCCTCCAAGAACTGTTTAATTTTGTTATTAGTACTGGTAAAATCCCTAGGGGTTGGCAGCAATCAATCCTGATCCGAGTGCATTAAAAAGGGTAGCAAGCGGCCCCTAATAATTTCTGTCTGCTGACTATGCAGGATTCCAGCAGGAAGATCTTTGTAGCCTTATTACTAAAACAACTTGTTAAATGGGTGGAGTCCACGCAGTTGCCTAAATGCCAACAGACTGGCTTTAGAAAAGGTTGCACCACACTGCAAAGCATTTGGACGCTGCATTTATTTATGTTGGATGCCTCGGTTGTGCAGAGACAAGTCTATGGAACAAGTTACTTACCTGTAACTGTTGTTCTCCAGCATGGGTCTGGCATGGATTCACATGCTCATGAATATTCCCCGTCGTCAGGCTGGGAATCCTCGGTAAAGAAAAACATCAGTATCAGTTTCGTTTCTGATCTGTCTTTCTTAGTAGTAACTAATCACTCATCTCTGGGTCATACTGCCCCCAGCCAATGACTGCCCTCTCCCTAAGCCCCGCCTCCGGCAGCCATCCTCAGATTTGGTAGCACGCCAAGTGGCAGTATGACCAAGTGAAGAGCCGCAGAGGGGTAGGTGGGAGGGTTCGCATGTGAATCCATGCCAGACCCATGCTGGGGAACAACAGTTACAGGTAAGTAACTTGTTCCTTCTCCAGCATGGGGTCTGGCATGGATTCACATGCTCATGAATATAAGAATACATAGCAGTACACATGCACAACCACGGCAGGTGGCAAGGCTCAACATTAAGCATTACATAAAACTCAACATTAAGCATCTCTTACCTCCTCACCAGGCTCACCTTAAGCGAACAGGTCGCGCAGCACTGCTTGGCCGACCCTGGACTCCTCCCTGGAGTCCCGATCGACGCAGTAGAATCTTGTGAAGGTGTGCGTCGACCTCCACGTAGCAGCCCTTCAGATGTCCAGCAGGGGTACACCAGACAGGAACGCCGTGGTAGAAGCAATCGCTCTGGTCGAATGGCTCTCGGACAGCCGGGCAGCGTTCGGTTTGCCAACCGGTGAAAATGCATGATGCAACCGGAGAGCCATCTGGAAATAGAAGTCTTTGAGAGCCTTCCCTTGATTCACAGCCCCAAAGTTCACGAATAGCTGTGACGTCTTCCGAAAACTCTTTGTGCGGTCCACGTAGAACTTCAGCGCTCTAGCTACATCCAGCGAGTGCAAAGTCCTCTCGGCCGTCGTTGAAGGCGACGGGAAGAAAACTGGTAACGCCAAGGGCTCGTTGAGGTGGAAGTCCGAAGGCACCTTGGGCATGAAGGAGGTGTGTGTCCTAAGCACTACCCTTGTGTCATGAAAAGTCAAGTATAGAGGCTTGCAAGATAGGGCCTGAATCTCTCCCACTCGTCGTGCAGAGGTGATGGCCACGAGGAACGATGTCTTCCATGACAGGAACTTCAAGGGCGCCGAGTGCATAGGCTCGAATGGGGCTCCCATGAGCCTGGTCAGCACCACATTAAGTTCCCACGCCGGGGCAGGAGCCTTCACCGGCGGGAATGAACGGAATAGTCCCTTCATAAATTCTTTTACCAGACGATGAGACCACAAGGACGCCCGTCCCGTAGTCCTGGTATATCGTGAGATGGCAGCCAGATGTATTTTAATGGAGGCGTGAGCCAGTCCAGCTTTGGCCAGCGACAGTAAGTACGGCAGCACTTGGGGGGCCGTAATCCAAAGAGGGTTAATCATCTGTGCACGGCACCAGACAGAGAACCTATTCTATTTATGACCGTAACACTTGAGTTGAGGACGCCCTGGCCTTTGCAAGAACCTCTCTGCAATCAGCCGGGATATTGTACCCTCCAAACTCTAGCGCTGCAGGAGCCAGGCCTGCAAGTTCAGCGACTGTGGGTCGTGGTGTAGAATGGAGTCTCCTTCTCTGGAGAGAAGATCCGCGTCCGCCTGACTGGCGGGGACGTTGACAAGTCCAAAGGTCCGGGAACCAGATCTGCCTTGGCCACTCCGGTGCGACGAGGATCATCCTGCACCTGGACATCTTGGGCTGGCTGATGAGGCGGAGCAGCAACGGCAACGGAGGGAACGCGTATAGAAACAGGCCGTCCCACGGGAACGAGAAAGCATTGCCCATGATCCTCGGCTGTGGGAACCTGCTGGCGAACCTCTGGCACTTGGAGTTCGTCGCCGTCGCGAAGAGGTCGATCTGGGGTTTGCCCCATCGTTGAAAGAGTCGATCCACTTGATCCTGGCACAGTTCCCACTGGTGGCACGAGCGCAGCTCCCTGCTGAGTCGGCGATGGTGTTTTTTATTCCTGCCAGGTGGAAGGGAACCAGAAACATCCCCTGGGCGACGGCCCAGTGCCACAGATCCTGGGCCTCCTTGGATAGGGCTGGGGATCTGGTGCCTCCCTACTTCCGTATGTAGAACATCGTGGTGGTTTAGTCGGTGAAGATCCTCACCACCTTGTCCTTGAGGGACGGGAGGAACGACTTGAGCGCCCAGAACACTGCATGGAGCTCCAAGATGTCGATGTGAAGAGACCTCTCCTCTGGGAGCCAAAGGCCTCTTGCGAGGAGATCTCCGGTGTGGGCCCCCCAACCCTCCAGAGAGGCGTCTGTAGTCACCGTCTCCTGAAACGCCGGGGTTTCAAAGTCCGTGCCCGTCGTGAGGTGAGCCCGGGTGCACAACCATAGGATCGCCCGATGGAACTCCTCGTCGAGGGGGATCCTGTCCTCGAAGCAGCCCCCGACTGAACCCAGCAGGCGTCGAGGAACTCCTGTAGCGGACGCATCCGAAGTCTGCAAAGGGGTACAAGGTAGATGCATGAGGACATCATCCCGAGAAGGGACTTGATGGACCTCACCCTGGCCACGTCCGTGGCCAACAGTCGCTGTACCTTGCCCAGGATGGTTTTGGTCCTCTCCTCTGAAGGGGAGGCCAATTGCTCCACTGTATCGAGCTTCGCCCCCAAAAACAGTGCTACTTGTGACGGAACCAGGTGGGATTTGGGGTAGTTTATGGAGAACCCCAGCTCCGTGAGCAACCGGACGGTCCTCGCCGTATGATCGATGGCGAGTTCCCTTGACCTTGCCCGGAATAGCCAGTCGTTCAGGTAGGGGTAGACTTGGATCCCCTGCAGGCGCAGCCGCGCCACCACTGGTGCCAGGCACTTGGTGAAAACCCTGGGTGCCGACCTTAATCCGAACGGTAGGGCTCCGAATTGGTAGTGGCGTCCTTGAACCACGAACCTGAGGAACTTCCTGTGCCTTTCTAGAATGGGGATGTGGAAGTAGGCATCCTCCAGGTCCAGCGACGATAGGAAGTCGCCTTCCTCCAGCTGTCCCAGTACGTGCTGGAGGGTGACCATCCTGAATTTCTGCGCCTTGATGTATTTGTTTAACCGACGCAGGTCTAGGATGGGGCGCCAACCGCCTGTCTTCTTCCTGACGAGGAAGTACCTTGAGTACACTCCGGAGCCCCGGAGCCTTCTGGGGACGAGCTCGATGGCACCTTTCTTGAGCATCGCCTTTACCTCCAACAGCAGTTGAGGGACGTGATTCTCCTTCCTGGCCACGGGAGGAATGCGAGGGAATTTCTTTAGGTTTGTCAGGGTGTGGGAGATGGACTCCCACACCCTGACGAACTTCGTCAGTCGGCCTCCCACTGGGGTGCTTCGGTGGGGGCCCGACCACCCGGCCGGGTCAGTCTTGCTTGGATGCGGCCTTGCCGCCTCGGCCTCCTTGGCGACGACGGCGGGAACCCCCTTGCTTGCTGCGACCTCTGTAGGCCTCCTGGGAAGAGGAGCGGGCCGCCTGGGTGTAGGTGGAGGAGCCACCGCTGGATCCTTTGGGGGCACCCTGTCTGCCTCCAGAGCTCCGAAAGGGCCGTCGCTGCTGAAGCACTCCAAGGGCCCAGCCGTCTCCGAGTCGGTCTTGATGGCCTGTCGAGACTCATCAACCGCCTTACCAAAGAGGTTGTTGCCGTCGAACGGCATATCCAACACTCTGGTCTGGACGTCCTGGCGAAAGTCTGTCGCCTTGAGCCATCCTCGTTGTCGGAGGCAAACTCCGTTGCCCAGTTGGCGAAATCCGGTATCGGCAATGTCCGTTGCCACCGTAATGGCGTGATCCGACACCACCTCGTCCTCCTGCAGAATTTCTAGGGCCTCCGCCCTTTTGTCATCAGGCAGGAAATCTAGCAGGGGAGCTATCTTGAACCAGAGCTCCCTGTCGTAGCGGGCCATGATCGCTAAGGCATTGGCCGCCTTAATCGTCGTTGCCGCCGACGAGATGACCAGTCGTCCCATAGAGTCCAACTTCTTGCCCTCGCTGTCCGGCGGGGAAGTGGAAGTTGAAGCCGCCGGGCCCACTGCCTTCTTCTTAGCCGCTCCCGAGACGACCGAGTCCGGCGTGGGCTGGGCCCTGAGGCACAAGGGGGCGGCATCGGGGACTCGGTACTTCTTCTCGTACCTGTCCCTCTTGGCGGGTGTCGTGGCAGGACGTCCTGGCGAAAGGGGTTCTTGAGGACAGCAAGCCCCTCGTCCCAGATGTCGTCGAGTAAAGGCACCGTGAGGACCGTCTTCCTCTTAGCCTCTCGTTGTTGGTACAGAAACCCCTCCTTTTTCTGTTCTTCAGGGCAGAGCTGGAAGAGCTCGGACACCCTGGTTATCAAGGCGTGGAAAGAGCCAACCTCGTCGGCTGGGGACGCCCGTGGGGGTGGAGGGGGGGTGTGACGACAGGATGTTTGCTGTGTCATCGCCGCCGTCGTCGTCCGTCCCCGTCGCCATATCCGTCGCCGTATCCTCTCCCGGCGAGGGGGATGAGGGGTCCACCGGCCTCGTGGGCACGAAGGGCGGAGAGAGGTGGACTCTCCTCCGCTTGTTCAGAGGGTTTCCGGTCGGGCCTGGTTCTGGCTCCTCCGTCGGGGTCCATGGTAATCTCGTCCTTATCTCGGTACATAAGGATGGGATTGCCAACAAAATGGCAGCCGAGCTATCCTGGGGCTCGGGCAATGGCTGCGACATATGGGATGGCCGTTCCACTGGGCCCTGTTCGTCCTCCTCGTCGCTATCTTCGATCACGTCAGTAGGGACCGTCCCCTCGGATCGAACCTTCTGCTCAAACCTCTCGATGTTTATGAACCTCTCGTTGAGGCCTATGGACCTTTCGTTGAGGCCCCTCTCGGTCTCCACCAGTTCCTCCTCAGAGGCTGATTCCGAGTCTGTAGCGGCCACCGCCACCCCTCTTTTTCAGCAGGGGGCTTCACGGGGGTCTTAGCGGTGGGCTAGAAAGAGGATTCCCTCCGCGGCGGCAGGGATACTCTGGGCCCAGAGGCCGTTTCCATTGGCGTAGTCTCAGCCGGCTCCGCCAGGGTCGCAGAGACCACTTCAGTAGAGGCCTTAGCCGGGTGGATCAAGGCCCTCACCACCTTAGGTGCGTCCTGGGCCTTCGCCTTGAGGGGAGGGTCAACGCCTCGCTCCCCCGTCGAGATCGACCGGGTCCACTCCAGCGGCCTACCCGGGTTCTCGGACTTCCTCTTCCCCGAACCAGAGCGCTGGCTCGTGGTCGAACGTGCCGGGGAAGTAGCGCCCTGCTTGGCAACCGAAGAGCCCGACCTTTCGCCGCTCCTGGAGCCCGCGGACTCACGGTGCTTGGCCTTCTGTTGGGCCCCCGTCGCAGGGGCGCCCTCAAAGGACTTAGAAGCCCGCTCAACCTTCTTCTTCGCCTTCTCACTTGCTGTGCCCTTCTCCAGCCAGGAGGGGAGGCGGGAACGACAATCTTGTTTGGTCCGTTCCGACAGGTTCTTGTAGAATGCACAGTCCTTCTCCACGTGCGTCTTGTCCCCATGGAGGCAGTATAGACATTGCGAATGCTCGTCCTCCTTGAAAACGTTATATAATCCGCATCCAGGGCAGTTCCTGAATAGCTTGGATCCGGGGGTCGAGCTTCCTTTGTCCTGGGCCATGTCCGTTGAGGTAGGCCGCAGATCTTCCGGAATCCTCCAAGAAGTGTAAACTCGACGAAAACTTCACCCTTGAGGGGCGTAGAAGAATTCTGAAACGGGTCCCCGTTATCGGAAGTAGAAACGGTGGAGCTTGAGGCTCGATTAAACCTAAAAAATGAGAAAATCTCCTGAAAAAAGCGTGAAAACGCAGTAAAAAACTCAAGAGCTAAATACGAGGACTCCCAACACTTGAGCGTGCGGTAAAAATCTGAGGATGGCTGCCGGAGGCGGGGCTTAGCGAGAGGGCAGTCATTGCCTGGGGGTGTATGACCCAGAGATCAGTGATTGGTTACTACTAAGAAAGACAGATCAGAAACGAAACTGATGCTGATTATTTCTTTACTGAGGATTCCCAGCCTAACGGGGAATATTCATGAGCATGTGAATCCATGCCAGACCCCATGCTGGAGAAATGTATGTTACATAGCAGCATTTGATAATGTATCCCGTGTAAGACACTGGGACAAGCTGGAGCACTGGGGGATTGATCTCTTGCTGTTATATTTCATAAAGCTCCTTTATTCTGAAGCCTCAGCGACAGTAAGATTGTTGCAGGAGCAGAATACATCTGCTTCTTTTGCTACTAATGCTGGCCTAAAACAATGCTGCGTACTAGCACCCCTCCTCTTCAATCTTTATGTCGCGGATACGGATGAGGCCCTGCAGACAGCCCAATATTTTCCACCTAAGCTCTGTGGCGAGAGCATAACATGGTTCTCATACGCCGACGATGCCGTTCTTCTTGAGCAAACACCCATTGGCCTGAACCACACATTGGACGCGCTATACCTGTATGTAACATCTACTAACTTAATTAACTTGAGTAAAACCACAGTTATGATTATCGGTAGGAGGACGCAGCATACGCCTAAACATGCGTGGCACATGGGTGATGTACCTTTAGAGACTGAATCATAAACAAATAATCAGGATGAGGAGATCCAATACAGAGACACAAAAGTGCTGTGTGTGTGTTTATTATGTAATCACACAGGAAGTAGTTAGTGGCTCAACAATTTACTTTACATTTCTTCCGATAAGCACGAAAGATGGTTGAAACAAACGAACGGACAAAGTTAGTTATACAGTAGTAACACAAATAGGTGTCGGCCTCTGGAGTGTAGAGGTCAAAACTACATTGCGATACATGTTTCCTTACAGATCGAGGGGGTACAAGAACCCGCTGGTACAGGAAAAACACGAGCCTGAGACTGGGGATGGTCTGAGGCGTGGTAAACAAAAAGTGCACACAACGATCTTTGAATATGACAAATACAAGGTAGTGTATCACAATGTAGTTTTGACCTCTACACTCCAGAGGCCGACACCTATTTGTGTTACTACTGTATAACTAACTTTGTCCGTTCGTTTGTTTCAACCAACTTTCGTGCTTATCGGAAGAAATGTAAAGTAAATTGTTGAGCCACTAACTACTTCCTGTGTGATTACATAATAAACACACACACACACAGCACTTTTGTGTCTCTGTATTGGATCTCCTCATCCTGATTATTTGTTTACGATACGTATACCCACCTGGGTAAATCAGCACCCCGCCAGGTGCCCTATGATTTATAGTGCCTTTAGAGACTGAATACTTACTCTACCTGGGCCTGCCCCTGAGGAACTCCCCCTCTTTAGCATTCTATGCAGAGACCTTATCTCCAAATTCCATCCGCAAATGGCAGGCAACTAAGTGTGCCATTTACAAGCGCTGAGGTTATCCCATTGAAGGGATGCTGGAAGTGTATCGTAAATGTATAATTCCTGGGATTTTATACAGCTTAGAGGTAATACGTGCACACTATGTGAGCTTGCTTGAGAAAGCTGAGGGAAAGATATTACGATCCCTAATGGGATTTCCTGTTGCCGTCCCAGTGGAGGCATTGAGGTTGGAACTAGGGTACCTCTCTCTCCTTTATGGAAAATGGCTAGGTGCAAATTAAAGCTGAAAAAGACTCTGGCGGATGACTCTAAATCATTATTGGGCCTTGGTGTTGAGCATGCTAGAATTGATGAGTTGGTGCTTATTGTGAATAATCATCTTAAGGATTTTGGACTGGTGTACCCCACTATTCGTGAAATCACACCTTTTTTTGAGCAAGCTATAGGAGAAGACACTGGAGTGGGATTGTGCAAAGTCCATACTTAAACTCTCGGAGAACAAGAGATTCACATATGTAACACAGGGTTTATTTTCAGAGTTACCTCTGGGATATTTGATTAAAATGCAAAACCCTCCTCTGACACGTTTTCATAGTATATATTGAATATTTTGCCTGTGATGGAGTATGTTGAAGCCTGGAAGGGCATTCCGCAGTTTGCCAGACTTTGTCGGATTGCGAGCGCGGTATTGAAATCGTTAGACATATTCTGACGGGATGTCCATCACTTGCATTAGAATACAGAAGCGCATATGAGAAGTTCTCAGATCCTGGTTCTGATTAATTTTAGTCTGCAATATATGGTGCAGATTCATTAGTTATTACAGTCAGTGCTCCAGATAAGAGTTTGAGGTGGGAGTATTTTACTCCCTATTTTTAAACTTTGAGAGTAAACGGGATTTCAGCAGAGTAAACATTACTTTTCTTCTTTGCAAGAGAGTAACATGTATGTGACATCCAGCCAATGTGTGCAAAAACTGTATCTAAATCATTACCATGCAAGACCCTCCAGCTTATAGCGATTTTGTGATCCCGCAAAATGGCGCAGAAACGGCCCTTTTTGTGCAAAATGCCGCAAAAACATTCGTTTTGTGCAAAAACAGCATCTTTAAAAAATAAATGTTCTTTTTTTTTTTTTAAGTAATCTGCAAAAATTACTGTTTTAAAAAAAATTATACTCAGGGTGCCAGGTTCTCAACTAAACTTTTTTTTTACACAAGAAATAAAATGCGCTAACACATCTCATCACTTGCGCCCCAAAAAAAGTGCAGCCCAATTCACAAGGGACACATGAATGGGCAGATTTTATATGCGCGCCCATTTAGATGGCCTTTTTCACCTCCTTGATCAAATAAAGTGGCGTTTCTGTCAATTTAAAAGTGCATCCCTCATTTCCAAGCAAGATGCACTTTTAAATGTGCAGAAATTGTAGGCAACCCTACGCGCACGGGATGTGGGGCTGCCACTGCACGACAGGGTCTTTCCTGACCCTGTCATGCATTTCTTTTAATGAACCGCTGCTGTGTCGCTTGCATTTCTGTTCCTCAAACAGGATAAACATGCATTTTTTGGGTCGCCTTTTACAGCGGCAGGCACCTGGAGGACCTGTCCCTGTGAAAGGCGCTGGGAGCTTGCAGAACACTGTCGGGAGAGTGATTCTATTCAAAGTACTGCCCATTTTGATGACAAAAGTCTATCGAATGTTACAATTTGACCTATTTCGTCCAGTACTATTCGATCGATTTTTATAAATACTGAACATGTGTTGCACGGGTGTCACCTGCTCCCCATGTTCAGTATTTTTGGTCTAGGGTGGTTGCAGAAGTGTTTTCCCCTTTTTCCTCAAAATTGGAGGCTGGGACAGAAAAAAAGAAAAAGGGACCCTGCGGAGTCAGATCCGACCCGCGTTAGAGGGACGGATCTAGCACAGCAGGGTGGCAGGGTAAGCGGCAGCGACCAAGCAGTTAAGTAGGGGAGGGTGTGGGGTGGTGATGAAAGGTACATTTTGGGTTGTTTGGCTGAAGTGCAAATCAATTCGCAGCGAAATGGACTACGGTCAATTCCGCCGCAAATAATTACACTTCGGTCAAACAACCCTGAACACCATTCAAGGCAGCTGGCCAGCGCACAATTTGCGCTACAGCTCAAGCCTGTGGAAATGCGCCGGTCACCTTTGAGAATAAGGTGACCTGCTCATTTCCAAAAATGGGTTGTCTAAAAATAGCACATCCTCCGTTCTTTTTTTAAATGCCCCATTATTTGAGGAACTGGGTCAAAATCTACATTGAAAAAAAAAATAATGGTTACACTATGAGAGAGAGGGAGAGTGATGGGTGAGATGTGAAGTGATTGGCAAGAAAGCAGAGGGAGAGCAGTGGGTCAGAGGAGGAAGCGCTATACAAGAGAGCAGAGGAAGCAGTGATGCGGTGGGCCAGAAATCTGAGAGCGATCAGAGGTACAGAAAGTAGAGGTAGCGGGTGGTCAGTGAGCCAGAAAGCAGAGAGGAAGCGGTTGGCCAGAAAGAGGCAGTGAACTGCAGATTGGGAAAAAGGATGAGGGAAGAGTGCGATAGAATGGGTGAAAGGATGCAAGATGCAGAAGCAGCACAAAAGAATGGAGGACTGCATATTGCGGGAACAATTGTAGAGTGTAAGGTGTGAGTTGGGAGTATGATTTGGAGTGTGGCAGGGGCTGGGCAGTGTAAATTGTGACTTGACAGTGTGACATAGCACGTGAGTATTTGTATGACAGAGTGAGAGGTTAAGGAATGTAAGTTGTGCTGGAGAGTTGGTGAGATGTGTGTTGGTGAGAGAGGTGTGTGGGTGTTTGGGGGATTGGAGAACATAGAAGGGGAATATTTTCAGCATTACAATTGATAATGATCAATTTAGTGAATACTATTAAATAGGCATGAACATTAAACCAGAAATGTAGCCAAATCAAACACTGTTCTGCTACCTATTAAATTAATACAAAATTATACATAATAATGATACCCTGGCTCTCTTGTAGCCTTGTACTCTGCCTATTTCCTGCAATGTGGCAATCTTACACCCTCCAGTTAATACAAAATGTCCCGCAAAAATGCAGCAATAAATAAAGGTTTGTGCTGCAAAATTTGCCATTTCATGCCGCAAAATTTGCCATTTCATGCCGCAAAATCCTGGAAGGTCTGCGTCAGCTTTCTGCATTGTGACATGTAAGGGAGGCATGGTATCACAAGTATGACACTGACACAAGAGCTACAAATTTCAAAACCGTTATTAAATTCTTGGGGTTTGGAGGAAAACTCCTACTTTTCCCTATAGGCATGATGGTAGTCGCTACCATCAAATAATAAAGAAAACACAGTACTAGTCGGTCTATGTCAAATCAAAATGGCCTATACTAACAAAACCTAATGCCTGTCCGATCTCTAATGCAAACATTGTGGAAAAGGGAAAGTGTATGCAAAGGAAAAACAGTGTTATAACAAAGGATCAAGGTGGCTGAGTCAGCTCTCCTCCCCACGTTGGACAGCACGGAGTAAGGTAGCCCCCGTAGACAGAATGACACAAACTGGCTCAGGTTATCAAAAAAAGGCAGCTCAAAATGTGGGTCCAGTCCCGCTTGGCTTTCCACATTAAAGTCACTTATTTTCAGTGCACCAAATGTTCACGTAGGTCTCCCTCTGTTGGCTTGGACCTCTCAAGGCATGTACAGTATACCTAGGCCTCCCTCAGTCAGGCCCGGACCTCGCAACCAATTTGGCTTCCTCTACGTATACTTCACGGTTTCCCAGAGGCAACAAACTCCTGCAGGGACCTTCAGGGTTTGCCTACCCTTCGCTCTGATCCCTTGATTGGTCGTCCTGCTCCAATGGGTTTGCATTCTCCCCGGAAGATCTGCTCCTTCTCGTGTCTCATCTTGCTCAGAGTGTGTCTCTATGTTCCTCCTTTTATATGTGTGGGGGGAGATAATGGGTATCAGATGTATGTGATTAAGGTCAAGTGCCTGACTTTGCCTGACCTTATTAACGGGACATGTCCAATGAGATATGCAAGTGTTAGCCTCTTTGCTCTCAGCCCTCCTCTTCCTCGGCCCAGTGTTTCCCTAGAAAGGGGTTGGGGGAGGTTTGGAACATTGGAGAATCCTATAAAATAGAATGGGGTATGGGCACAGGAAAGGGGGGATACTGCGTCTCACCATCGGCTGCCTCACCCCCTCTCTCCAAAGATAACCCACCCAGGTGATCCTGCTGCACTGACCCACCCCCAGTGTCTGAATCCAAATGCGATGTCCGTGCCCTGGCTACCTGGGCGAGAGATCCCCAGGGACTAGCAAGTGAGACACCCTTTGGTTTCCTAACAGACAGAATACACCTTTCATTATTTCTCTATGGTCTGGCCATTTGATCTCTCCTGCATATATTTAAATGTTGAAAACACAAAAACCTAGTCAATTACATAGTAAAGCAAACATGATTTGTGTTTTGAGATTCAATAGCATAATTGTCTTTTGATGTTTAATGTAAGTCCTCAGTTCCTGGAGCTATTATTACCTAATGGTATGCCAATGTTATGATAGAACAATGCAGAGAGTCAAGGACTTCTTGCTAAACTCTATACCTAATATCAAGATCGAATTGTTATTTATATAGCGCTTTTGGCAAAGCGCTGAACATAGAAGATATTTATCACAATTATCACCAAACTGAAGTTGGTACTCCTTTATCGACCCCGAGAGGATGAAAGGCTGAGTTGGTCTTGCCGGGATTCAAACCTGCAACCTACAGATCACACACAGATTGCAGAAACAAGCGCCCAACCGACTGAGCTATCTTGTTGGCTAACATCATTCAGAGGTCGGTAAACTGAGTATCGACTGAGGTATAATAATCAGAGTCGCTTCACAACACGGAACGCCGCCATCTTGAAAAAAATTACAAACAGAGGAATGAAAGAATCGACTCAGGACATGCAAGGAAATCTTTGTGAAGACGGTTATGTAATACACAGAGGCAAGGAAGAAACAACGAGAGACAGCGGTCATGGACATAGAATGATGAATATTGTAAAAAGGTGTAATGTAAACTGCACAAAAAAGCATTGGATTGAGCAAACAGAAAAACTGATGTATTAAATGTGACATTTACACATGATTTAGATTCACCATACATACATGCATAGCGGATAGCTACCATTACGATTACTACTATTGCCTTGATAAAGCCCAAGCAGGGGTGAAACCTATGCACGTGCCTCCCACTGGAAGAGAAGTTGGCACACTGTACAAAAGCAAAATAAGCAGAAAAAAACCAAGAAAATATTCTTTCAATACATAATACATGGCTCAAGTGATTTACTCCCAGGAAGACATAAGGCCAGAGCACAGGAACCTAACTTGACATATCCCTCTTTGTAATTCTGTATAAACCAGACTGATTATAGAGTATCAGTCCATGCCAAGAACTGCTGCCAGGCCACAGAACCAATTGAACTACTTAACTAACTTAAAATCGAAGGGAAGGCACACTACCTTATACTCACTACTCCTAAAACGTCACCTAATAATCATAGTGCCTAGATGTTGGACGAACCATGTATGACGCGCTACATTAAGTTAAAGTTTTGCCGAGTTTCTATTTCAATTACAAATGTAACTCATTTGTTTGTTTTTGAACAGTGCTTGCACATCCTTGAGAGTCAGGTTTTGGATGTTTTAATTGTAGTCTTGAAGATTTGAGAGGCTAGAACACCTGTGATTGGTGTAATGACAATTGCAAGATCTGAATTGTCTCATGACCTAGTAGGAACATTATTGTTTTGTTTTTCTTCTTTCCTGTACCTCCCCCTCACTTTTCTTGATGCGTCGTGAAACACCATTTTGCTGTATAGACGCACTATAAATACCCAATACATAAATAAATAAAAATAAATCAATCACTCACCCTTGAGCAAATTCTCTGCTGCCACTGACCATTTATAGTACTGAACCCCATTGACTGCAAGGTTGAATGGATGTAAACTAGACCGTGCATACTCAACTTACACAGTTTTTATAAGAAGAGTGTAAATGAAATTATAAGTGTAAAATGATCTGCCTGCCCATGATTATGCACACAGGCCAGGAACTCTGAATAATTGTGCAATACTGCTTTGCTTTCACTGGGGGAATAAAGCATAATTTGTTACAAAAGGTGAATTCTCAATTGCAACTTAATTTTCCATCTTATTAATTATACAATCCTAAAAAACTACGAAAATAAATATTCACAGTGCTTCTGTTTGCTCCATGAGCATTTATACACAACACAGCAGAAGCTGAACGGAAATAAACCATTCCTTTTATCACAGTGTGCAGTTTCTATTTTTGAAAGGCTACAGAGAAATACATTCTGTTTCAGAGGCTTTTCTCCATGACTTGTAATTACAGTCATGTAGATCAAAAGAAGCGTTTTGGTTTCTGT
This sequence comes from Ambystoma mexicanum, assembly GCF_040938575.1. NCBI lineage: Eukaryota > Metazoa > Chordata > Amphibia > Caudata > Ambystomatidae > Ambystoma > Ambystoma mexicanum. The sequence goes on from NC_090933.1 coordinate 885,344,971, forward strand.
TAAGCACTGCCCTCTGCTCTAAACTTGTGCGTAAATGTACACAGAAAAAATAATAAAGCTGTCATATTTACAAGCTGTCTCCTCATCCCAATTGGCCGCTACGGGGAGCTGGAGGCACCTGATATTGAGGCGAGTGTGCTGCATAGTAAACACGCAGGAGGCCATCAGGCCCACAGTGCCAGAAAGTGCCCCACCGCCTTGCAGTGTTCCAACACACCACTAGGAAGACCAGTTCCTGAGAGGGGCACAACTGTGACTTCCTCTGGTTGAGGGCGAACCCCAGCTGATGGAGATCCGCCAATCTCTGGCAGGAGTGTACCACCCCTTGGGGTGACCCCACCCTCACCAGCCAGTCTTCCAAATAAGGGTACAGATGATGGCTCTCCAACCAGAGAACACCCGCCACTGCCTTCATCAACTTTATGAAGAAACGAGCAGCCGAGTTCAGGCCGAAGGGCAGCACCCTGTACTGAAAGCGGTACGACATACTCGTGAACGGGAGAAATGCCTGATGTGGTTGGTAGATGGGAACATGCAGGTACGCATCCTTGAGGTCCAGTCCCTTGCACACACAGACTCAGCTATGCGCGCAGGAGTAATCATCTTGAAGCGTTACAGTGGTAAAGATCGATTTAGAAATGACAGGCCCAGGACAACCCTCAGGCCAGCCTGGTTTTTCTTGGGTACCGCAAAAATCCTGGAATAGTACTCAGAGCCCCCGTCTACAAGAGGAACCGGTTCTTTCGCCTGCATCTCCAAGAGCGAAAGGACCTCCCGTAAAAGAGCAAGGGACCCGATCTGACAAAGAGGAGGAGAGTATGGTAGAGGCAATGAAAGAGGAAGACTGAAGCCGTGGAGACTATGGATAGGATCCACGGGTTGCTGAAAAGACGCCTCCAGGAGTACTGGAACAGAGCCAAAAAGCCCCCCACAAACGAGCTGTTCTCCCGACCTTGACATCACTGCTTCTTGGCGTCAGAGGCGGGGGCAGAGGAGGAGCAGCAGAAACACCTGTGCAATGTCCTCTGCTGCTTCCTCCAGTCGCCGCTGAGCAACCTGTCAGGCCTCCGTGTATGGCAGTCCCGGAACCCCATGAAGCCACAGAAGGTGCAGGTCTTGAACTCGGTCCTGCCCTGGGACTGAGGGAAGGATTTCTTACCTGATTTTGGCAGGATGGCCAAGGACTTGGCGGTTAGAGTGGAGGTTTTCTTTGTCAACTTGTTATCGGTTGACGAATGAAAAAGGTCCACACCCTCAAAGGGCAGATCCAGGATCCGTTCCTGCAAGTCAGATGAAACATAGTGGCGTGCATCTCATCTGAACCCCAAAGCACATCCCTCTGCTGGCTTTGTCGATGTGGGAGACCAAAGACTCCATGAGGTTTTGCGCAATGGCCTGGGCATCCGCCAGCCTGTCCTTGAAGGATGCTGCTCATCCGAAGGGAGGTCAGGAAAAATTCCCCGAGCTCCCGCAACAGCTTCTGGTTAGCCGCGGCAGAGAGGGCATCTGCGTTGGCCTGCCGCAAATGCAGTCCTGAGATGAAATAACAGCGCTTTCCCAAGACTTGAGGACTTTGTCCTCCTTGGAGAGGCAGCTGGAGGAGGCTCCTATGAAGGAAGACAACAAAGATGATGGCTTAGAATACAAGGAGGCCGTAGCCACCACTGAGAAATGTGGCTGCGCGTGGGAGGCGAGGAGGATTGACCCCCCCACCCGTCTGTCAGCCTAAACCTGCTGTCCAACTTCTTCTTCATCTGGGCATTGGCCCCGGGCTTCTTCTCCCAGACCTTTCGCGCCAGCTGCAGGACATCCATCAGGAGGGGGATGCCAGACCGGATAGTGGCGTGCTTCCCCAAGACCTCTGCTAACCATTCCCGACACCTGGGGGGGCTTCCTCAGGCAGAGGCACCCCCAAAATCTGCAAGCCCTGAAGGCGGTCATGAAAGCCCTTAACGGATGCCGAGGGTTCATCGTCCTGGGCATCATCGTTCCCCCGAAACCCCTTTTTCACAGATCAAGGGGAATCCGGGCCCTGGGACACAGGTGCCAGTGAGGTTCCCCAAGGTCCAGAGACGCAGACAGGTCCAATGGCTGTTTAGGGGGAGGCGTTGGTGGTACAGGAGGAGGTGGAGGGTTCAAAACAACTGGTAAGGCCTGGACCGGGGAGGGACCAGTGTTAAGAAAGTTTCCCATTCATGTGTAATTTTCCCTCCAGTTGTGAACCCCCCAACTTTTTTGCTGTTGTCCGACAAGCCTAGCCTGACCTTTGCCAGTGGAGCACAGCCTTATGCTGCACTCCCTGGGTTTTCGCTCACTTTGTTATGGGGAAACTGACATGCCCTTAAAGACAAGTACTGGGAGAGTTTGTTTCCCTTAGTCCTTTCCTATGTTGCAACTTTTCTTCAACATGTTACCAGTGCACAAAGTACCTTACAGTACATTGTGCTTGGGTCTACCTTTCGTTTCCAAAGGCCCTAGACTCCCTCAAAGGAGTTTTTGGTAGAAGTACAGATGTGCCATGGACAGGGCTGGTGGCAGCCTTTACTGTGGCGTATTTTTAACCCTTTCTTGCCATGCAAACCGCATTTTCTGTGGTTGGCACAGGAAGGTGGCTTGGCCCCAAAATGGCCATGCCAAAAGGTTATTTGTCCTGTCTTTTGGCCATTTTGTCCCTTTGCCTTCCGAGTAGACCTGGGTCAGTCCTTATTTGGTCACGCATTCGCCGGCGAAACGCCAAGCTTTCATGGGCTTCTGCATTCCCTGTGTGTGTGCCTCCAGGATGTGGGCTGAACTGTCTAGTTCCAATACGCATCCTGGGTGCCAGAGAGTCTGGTGTGCTGGGAATGACTGGGACCACGGTGGTCTGTGATTGGTATGTGAGCAGATCTCCCATTGGGTCCTCTTTGTTTTGGCACAAAGGAGATTCTGGATAAGAGAAGGCTCCAAACACCCATACCAGGCCGATCTCTGGAGAGCTCACTGAACCTGGGACAGGATCCAAACATCCTGAAACTAAGAAGCCGAGTCGAGGAACCGCTGGTGACCGCTGGAAGGTTTGGCACCCTGGGCCTGCTGTTGTCCCACTGGACCCCTCTGCATCTGATCGAACCAGAAGGTCTGCAAAGGCGCTTCGACCCAGTTGACTAGTGGGAACAACTATTCACGGCACCTTCATCTTAACCTGCAAGCAAGTGTTACGCTCACCTGGTCTCTGTGGAGGCGTTGGGGCCCGGTTGTAGCCCTCCCTGGAGTTAGATCACCCCCTTCTCGTTTCGTCCCCTGCGGATCAGCTGTGGGCGGCGACAATCGTTGGCACTGCTCCTGCGTGGATATGGGAAAACGTGAATGCGCTGCTAGGTGACTGTGGCATCTCCCAAATCCTTCGACCCAAGGTGCAATATCTATGGGCTTGTACCGGCCCATAAGGCTCACCTGGTGAATGTGAATGAGGAGCTCTCCGTCCTGCTACTTCTGGCAGGGGCGCTTGTTGATGGAATAGAGTTCCTTCACTGATTCCTGAGTAATAGTCTAGGTCCAGCTGCGACTAAGCTCCTCCTTTTGCTTTCTCTCAATGTCTTTTGTCTTTTCCCCTCTTTCTGCTTTCTCTCAATGTTGTTGTTTTTCCCTGAATAACGTTCCTCTCCGTTTTCTCCCAAATAGATGGAAATGCGGCCTAAACACGGCTGTGTAGGCGCGGAACGCGGCTGAGCAGTAGATGGATGCAACCGTGATGTTCGGCAGCAGGTGAGTGATGGTTTTAGGGAAGGCGCAAGGTTTAATGGCAGCGTGCCCTTAACGTAATGTCTGTTAAGTGTCGAACCTTGTCTTTTGCCTTTCTTTCGCAGGTGCTGCGAGTTCGGATGGAGTGCGTCGTGCCGTGGTGCCTAGATGATGCTGTCTGCGTTCCGAGAATTTGGCAGGTGAGTCGTGTTGCCAAGATGTCTGTGCTCCGAGATGTTTGCAGGTGAGCTGCGCTGCCAGGAAGATGTCTGCGCTCCGAGATGTTTGCAGGTGAGCCGCAGTGCCAGGAAGAAACGTACAGGTGAGAGCAGGATCCTGCAGATGGTAAGTAGGGATGTAGATGGCAGGATCTTTCCAGGTAAGTTGCATCCCAGGCAACGGGGAGCGGTACGCTGCACGGAGATGCAGAATAACGCAAAGCGCGTGCCTTGGGGTTGGGCTGGCTTTTATAGCTGAGCTCTTAAGGCCAAGCCGACTAGCTCATTCCTGCTCGACACACCCTGCCACTCCTAGAAGTTGCACGTGCAGATGCAGATGGAGGCCACACCCGGACTAGTTACACACAAATGAGAAGTTCTTAAGAGTATTCCTGCCCATAATAAAAGAGTTCCGTTCCAAGCACTTCTGCCCATAATGAAAATGTCCTGTTTAAGTTCTTCCATGAGCCTGGCGTCAAAGGCGCCAGGACTGCGTCCAACCAGCTCCCCCCCCCCCCCCCATGTATAAATGTCCCAAAGGGACGTGTGTGAACCATGATGCCCCTTGCTCCCTCCACTTGATGGTGCCGCTCCTGTGATACTGGGCAAGTGGCCGTGACAGAGAGCTGCTTCGGGAGTGTTACTGGGGCAACCAGCAAACCGACCAGCTTGTGCAGGACCTTTGCTCTGAAACCACCACCATTTCGAGTACTTGAAACTTGCCGAGTTTCGTACACCTAGGCGCCCTAGGTCTGGATTTAGGAGAGTATGCCTGAGCCCAAGTGCATGCGGTCACTGTGTCGCCCAGACGGGGTGATGAACCTTGCAGGTGCCTTGCTGCTGTGCCCTGAATCCTGCTGCAGTGCAGTGAAACTGACCTGATCCCTTCACCAGGAGTGGAGAAATCGCCACTGTCCTGCCACGGAAGTGTCCCTGTAACACAGCCGCTGAAAGCCACAGAGATGCACAATTGCCGCATTTGACCCTGCAACCGAAGTGGACTTGACTGCCGAAGTTTTGTCCGAAGTACCAGGGGTCAGTGAGTACTTGCAACCCTTACCGGTGGTGCCAAGCGCATCCATCCATTTTTACGCACAAGTGTCCCCTGAGGGCCACTCACCTTTCCACAGGTAGCTTGTGGCACCGTCCTATTCCCAACTCCTGGAACCTGTTCTGCCCTCTTGGGGAGACCCTCCTGGAATAGTGGGAACCTATTCTTCATCACCTCACCCACCTTCCTGAGTTGCTACAGACCCTGCAAGAGACCCAGTTTTCGCCCTACTGCACCATTGCGTACACCTGCATCCGAAAGTAATTTTGAGCGTTAGGCTCCACTCTTCGTAGGGACTGGACTGCCTCTTAGTTAGGAATTGATTGATGAAGAACTGCCTAAAGTCTACTTGTGCTGTTTGCCCCCTTTCTTCATAGGTTGTGGACCCATTCTGTGCATTATTCCTTTAGGCCACTTGGTGACTGTATATATGTTTCATAGTAGTGCTGTATTGGGTTGAAGTATTGCTGTTGATAATTGCTTTGTGTTTGATTTCAAAGGCCTTGAATAAATGTATATGTATTTTTGATATATACCGGACTGGGAGTAATTTGTAGTGTCCTTTACTGCGGGTGCTCATTGTGGGCTTTCAGTCACCCTCACCCATCCTGAGACATACTCTTGACCGCTGCCAATGCTACCTTGATTGGTCTGGCTTGTCCAGAAGGTTACGCTGTTCCACAAAACTAGGCTGGCCTTCTGAACCTCTGCCCACCAGGTCAGAGTTCAGAAATCCATCTTAACAACCGGCACTGGCAGCGCTGGAGGAATTAGAGTACCACCCAGAGGAGGGGGCCAGGGCAACGCCACCTTCAGGATGACCGCCTTCACAATGTCCTTCAGGAGCCCCTTCATCTGAGGGGAACGCATAAGGAAGAGGAAGTGCTTGAGGAAGCAGTCCTCGCAAGCCGCCGGATCCATAGGGGCCCGACCCTCCGAGGCGCTGGGCCTCCGCTCCTGGTCAAAGCACTGACGGGCCTTGTGTGTGTCGCCGTAAAGGCTGTGATGGGTAGATGTATCTCTGAGGAGACCATAAACCTGCACCATAGGATCTGCTGCCGCTTCCAGAGGTCAGGGGGCTGGGATCATCTTGCAAAGCCCATTCGATGGGCAAAAGCACCAACGAGCCCTGAGCAGGATGCAAGATGGCAGCCAGCTTGGCAGGCTCTGCCACGTACCTCTCTGCCATTTTGAAGCCTTGTGCCACGCCCTGGGTGGGAGGGCGCAGAGGCTCTGAGCCAAAAGAGGCCTCGGACACGGGAGGATACAGCTTGGGTCTTGCCCCTGAAGCAGAGGCGTCGACCACAGAGATCCCTCTGGTAGGTGCTAAGCCCTCAGCCGGTAGTCATAATGCCCTTACTCACGGCCTCTGAACGAGCTCTGGTAGGCTGGACGCCCTCGGCAACTGTGCTGGTAGTCGCATTAGATCGTGCCGAGGACAGACTCTTGAAGGTGGCATTCGACGCTCCCTTACCCCCTGGGGTTGAAGAAGAGAACGAACTTGATCGCCCTTCCTGAAGACAGCCTGGTAGGGCCCATGACCCCCTGATGTTGGTAGCTGGTAGCCAGGTTGGCCTCAGGTCTGACCCCGTAGCACCCGGAAGAGCCCCTCGGCTTTGGAGCCGGTAGCCTTAGAGTACTCGGGCCTGCCAGTACCTGAATTCGAGAAACCCTGATCCGTGGGAACACCGGGGAAGGAGTCGCCATGCTGTGGCGCCGTGCTGAACAGAGGGCCTACCTTGTCTTGACTATAGGTCCTGGAGACAAAGTCCTTAAGGTGGGGAGGAGAAGTGTGGAATATCTTCCTCTACTGCGACAACTGATTCTTCAATACCTTGTGAACGAGAGCACTGCAAGCCGAACATGCGTCCCAGCGGTGGTCGGGGCCCAAACACACAAGACAGAGTGCATGGGGGTCTGAGGCCAGGAATGAGCTATTGCATGAGGCACATCTCGTGAATCCTTCTGCAGCCGATATGCGACAGGGGAGGTGAGGCACAGAAGGGAAGTTAAATAAAACTGAAAAAGGGGGATGTGGCTTGCAGCCATGGTGTAGAGCAGCTCTTCTCAAGAGCTCCCGCACAATCCTGAAAAAGATATCAATTCCGGCACAATATAAGAGCGCATCACCTCAGAAAACACACCTACCGATAGAGGAAAGCAGCGTGAAGCAGACAAGATTGGAGAGCTAATCAGCCGAGGCGAGCCGGCTGTTTGTCCTGACCTTGAAAGCCGACGGTGAGCATTTCCAAAATGGCGACTGTGACACAGACAGTCCCAGAGGAGAAACCAGGTGTAGGGGCAGTAGAAAATAGTTCAGAGAGTGGAGCGCAGGAACCCCCCCCCTACACACTGCTGGGTGGTTGAGTGGGACTGAGAGGACGTGGCGGGAGTCAGCGGCAGAGGCGCCTGCATAGCAGAGGACCACACCTGAGCGCACCAACTGTGGCGCGGGAGCTACTGCACTTGCCCTCTTCTCTGTTCTCCGCCGGCTCCCCCCCACCCTCTGCGGTGGTGGCTGGGGAGAGGCAGACGACCCCGGTGGACCCAACGCAAGGTGCCAGGACCGCAGAGGCACTAGCCCAGGAACGGGTCACTGGGCGGCTGCACGGGAGGAGTGAACTCTGTGGCCGGACCAGGAACGATTGCGCAAACCCTGACTCTGGGGTGGTGAGGCTGAGAGGCAAGGCCAACGCAGCAGGAGCGCAGCATGCCCAGAGACCTGGCAGGTACAGAAGGGGCAGGGTAAGACTGTCAGCCAAGGACCACAGCAACCCTGGAAGTGACGAAGGAGGGACAAGGGGAACCCACATAACATGGCTAAGGTGCACAGTAGCGCACAAGCAGACTGGCGAACGGACTAGGGCTGCCAACCACAGGAAATAGTGGGTTACTGAGGGCACGCCACCCCACTGGTAGGTCCGCACTGCCAAGAGTGACAGACACCTGTGGCCTGTGGGCAGGGACAGAGAGGGGTCTGGTGAGCAGAGACTAAGCGAGCGAATAACACTGGTTGGGGACAGAAGAGGCTAGGCGCGGAGCAGAGGAGGCCAAATAACACAAAAGAGGCCAAGACATTAGCGGTCAAAAAGACTGCATACAGAACGACTGCTGACTACAGAGAAGTGGGCAGTGCCAACGACCGCAGCAGATGGATAAAGGCATGGAAAATACAGAAAGAAGTGCCCTACTACAGTCAGGAAGGCACTACTCTCAGATGACGGAGAAAGGCTGGAAATGGAAAGGCTAACAAACTTTCACCAGGGAGAACTGGCAGGGACAGCCGCTACACAGCAGGTGACCACACAAGAAGAAGGCCTGATTTTGGCAGCCATAGAAGCACTTCAATCAGCACTAGAATACAGAATTGATGCAGCCATAGTGGACATGGGCTTCCTGCGCCAAGATGTGAAGGCCCTGGCGGACCAATTGGGCACTGCGGAATGAGTGCAAAAGAACACAACAAACATTGCTAGCGCTCAGACTCAAGTGGCGGACCTAATGACCAAGGCACAAGCTCTGGAACACTGCACTGTGGACGCAGAGGGGAGAGCCTGCAGGAACAACATAAGAATACTCTGACTCCCTGAAGGAGAAGAGGGAAGAGACCCCACTGAGTATGTAGAGAACATGCTGCTACAAGAAGTGGGCCAAGGCACGCAAACTCAGGGATTCATGGTCGAGAGGGCACATAGATTACTGACAAAGAAACCCCAGCCAGGAGCACCACAGAGACCGATACCGATAATAGCTAAAATCCTGAAATATAAGGACAGGGAAAAGGTCCTGGCTTTCTCCAGAAAAGGGGGCCCATCACAAGAGGATCCTCGAAACTGGCTATATACCTGTACTATACTGCTCTGGTACAGAGACGGAGAGCTCTGTTCGGCCCAACCAAGGAAAGACTGAGGAGAGCGAACTTCCGCTACATGCTGATATGCCCCGCTAAACTGAAGGTACTACACAATGGGAGATCACACTTTTTTGACAGCACATGAGACGCACAGTCCTAGATGGACATGCAGGGAATGCTGCAACTCCCACACTGGAACAATGACGCGCCATAGAGGAACGTGGCAGGCACAACATGGAACAGACCCTTTTAAGATCTGGTATGGCATTCGATACAAGACCAGAGATATAGAGATAAGCAATGCAGGAGCATGAGAACCCGAGACACCACAACAACATCAGGTGTCCCGCAGGGCGGCTGCTCTGGAAGCGGCTGCAGGACCCCAGTTGAAACTTTGGACACCAGTTTGAAGGCGTCAAGCTGCTGCAAGCTGCCCCAAAAAGTAGAGGCGGGAGTGAGAGCGGCAGCTGGGCTTGAGTGAGAACACTACCGCTGGGCCAATGTTTGGTTTGGTAACGTACTGTTGGGGCTTTCTTGGAGTAAAGGGGGGTTAGGGGGAAGCGCAAACAAAGAGACAAGCGGGTGTTAGGTGTTGTAGTGCTTTGGGGTTGTAGGGGAGGGAGGCCGACCAATTTAAAGAGACGGCCAGTGAAGAAGGGGAGGTTTATTAGGGACCTACACTGTGACATGCATGAAAGACAGATATGATGGACAGCTACGAGAGCAGGGCAATGGGAAAGATACGACCCAGATGGGAACTTAAGGCTTGGGTATAGCCACCTGGAATGTCAGGGGACTCAACAGCTATACTAAGAGATAACGAGTGCATGCATACCTGAAAAGGACGGGGAACAAATAGCGCTATTGCAGGAAATGCACCTTACGGAGGACAGGCAAGCAACGATAGCTAGGAAATGGGAAGGGAAGCTATATGGTTCAACATTCTCAGCATACGCAAGAGGGGTACTGCTCTGGATAGCCCCCACAGTCCCCTTTCAGGTGCTAGAATTAAAAAAGACGACGAAGGAAGGATGGTAGTGGTGCACGGTCTACTGGGAATGTTCTTAATGAACACATATGCCCGAATCATGATGCAACTACATTCTTCAAGTCCCTATATCGCAGACTGACCACATACAGAGAAGCAACCTGGGTGTGGGGAAGAGACTTTAATTGTACCCTTAACCCAAGACTAGATAGATCAGACGAGAAGCACAAGAAACCAGTGCCGCCGGCCAAGCTATTAGGTGCCCTCCTGAGTGACTCGCAGCTAGTAGATGTTTGGAGCGAGACTCATGGGGAAACATGGGGATACTCACACTACTCAGCACCACATGGAACACACCAGAATATACTATTTTTATAGGAACTGAAACCCTGGGTGAGTTTGAGGGAACTGAATACAAGGGCAAGGTCCTCTTGGATCACGCTCCATTGATAGGATATTGGCAGGCAGACACCCAGAGGGCCCCGATACCAACGTAGAGACTGAGGGCTGAAGCCCTGCACGATGATATCTTCAGAAACCACCTCAAGGACACAATAACAGAATACTTTGATACTAACACAGGTAGCATAGCAAAAACAGGGACATTATGGCAAGCCTTCAAGGTGGTCATGAGAGGTGTGGCAATAGGGAAAATGGGCGGCATGAGGGCTGATATACAGAGGACCCAGGAAAGCATGGAGAGACACATAGCACAGGAAGAAAATGCACTTGCAGGAATAAATGCGAATGAGGCAAGACTGATAGACCTGTGCCAAAAATGTATAGTGGAATGGGAAAAACTAGGGAGACTGGACTACATAAAGTACACCCAGAAACTGCACAGGTAAGGAGACAAACCAGGGAGATTGCTAGCATGGCAATGCAGGCGCGAGGAACCCAGGGACACGATCAATAGTATAGCACAGGAAGACGACAGGACAGTGATTAGAACACAAAAGGGAAATGAATAGCGTATTTTCCAGATTCTATCAATCCTTATACTCAAGTGACATCAACGTGGGCGGCACCTACATCGATGACGCTCTGCTCCAGATAGACCTGCCACAGTTAGAAAGGGAGCAAGCAGCCGCAATGGGAACGCCACTGACACTAGACGAAATTAAAACAGTGATAGCTGACCTCCCGACTGCCAAAACACCAGGACCTGATGGTCTCCCCGGCGAATTTTACAAGACCTACGCAGACGCACTAGTGCCTAGATTATTAGAGGTTTACACAGAAGCATACGAGGTAGGAACACTGCCCAGCAGCCTCAGGGACTCCACTATAGTACCTATACTCAAGCTAGGGAAGCCCCAGCAAGACTGTGGATCCTACAGACCGCTCTCCATGATGAAACAGGACAGCAAAATATTGGTGGCTGTACTGGCAAATAGACTTTGGACAGTGATAGGTAGCCTGATCCATAGTACCGGGGCGCTGTACCGCGTGGAATCTACAAAGATTACACCATGTAATATACAGCACAAACTACTGGGAGAAAGGCTGCAAGGTAGCCTCCCTCGATGCAGTCAAAGCCTTTGACTCGGTCCGGTAGGACTGGCTCATGAAGGCCCTGGAGCGATTTGGGGTCGGCGATGCCTACAAGAGGTGGGTGAAACTGATGTATACAGTGCCTAAAGCGAGTGCAAGAACAGCGAAACAAATATCAGAGGCATGGGAGGTACAAAAGGGCACCAAACAGGGTTGCTCACTGTCGCCAATGCTATATATCCTGGCGCTGGAGCCATTGGTGGTCTTCCTTAGAACAGAGTACGCAGATGTGGGGATAGAACTGGATGGGACGGTACATTTGATTTCCCTATATGCGGATGACGTGGTACTTTATGTCAACCACCCTGAGGATAACCTACTGCAGACGTCGTAGACCAGTTTGCTAAAGAATTAAAGTAAACAGAACAATCTAGCCTATTCCTGTTGGGGGGCATGAGGGAGCCACCCAAGGTACAACTGCCGAACTTGGAGCTGAAATGGGTGGAGGAGTCCTTTCAATACCTGGGAATAAACGTGTGGCACGACCCTACCTCTACCCACACAGATAACACGCAGAGAGCCCTGGATGGAGTGGAGAAGTCCATGAAATTCTGGAGGAGGCTACCCTTGGGAGTACTGAGCAAAACAGCGTTATTAAAGATGGTGGCACTCCTGCGCCTCCTTTACCACTTCATCAACGTACCCTTTAATATACCTCGAAGATTCTTTAGGCGACTGGACGGGATGACGAGAGAATTCTTGTTGGGAACGGGGAGGAACAGAATCGCCCTTCGCACACTGCAGAGGGAATATGGTGGGGGCGGGATGAGAATACCCAACTTTTAATTATACTACCCGGCCGGACAGCTGCAGTTTGTGGCAACCTGGCCCGGGGAAGAAGCCACCCTAGACACCCAGCTCCGACAGCCCATGCTGAAACACCATTACCTAAAAGGGGTGCCATGGGTGCAAGAAATTAAGCTACCAAGACCATCTGGGTTACTGAAACTTGGCAGAGACTTGTGGAAAAGGGCCTGGAGTGTAGCAGGAACCCCGGAGCCATACTCCAAAAATATACCCATAGTGGGACTCAAAGGGAAAGAACCAGGCGCAGCAAAACAGTTTAGAAAGCACTAGGAGAGCGAGCAAAGGTATCACCACGGTGGGTTACCTAATGAGGGAAAATGAGCTGCTGGAATTTTCGACCCTGGTCAGCGAATACAGACTGCATGAGGGACAATTCCGGATGCACTTAGGAGTGGTAGGCAGGATGGACAAAAGATGGCCGGGAGCAAGAGGCGAAGTAGACTCCAGCACCCCACTTGACACGCTGTATGACATATCAGAGCGGAGACACATGGTATCCATAATATATGACCTATTACTGGGGGTGTGAGACGCAGGGGAACTGGTGGTGTGCAGTAAGTGGGAGCGAGACGCTGGCAGAACCTTCGCAGACACTGAATGGCGAAGGGCACTGCTGTGCACCAAAAGAGTCTCTAGAAATGCTAGATTTAAACGTACTCAAACATACGTGACACACAGGGCATATCTAAACCCACACAAGATATTGATAAATCTATAAGATTCATCAATGTAAGAATGCCCAAGATGCACATGTTCTGGACATGCCCAGTGATTTCAGGTTTTTGGGAAAGGGTTGCAGACAGGGTAAAAAGAGGGTGATCCAGATGCAAGCATGGCCCCCAGAGTGCTGCCTGCTGGGGCTGTTCCTGAGGAAGGGGAAGCAGGTCGCCCACCTCTCAAATATGAAAGACTTGAATTGTGCATTAGCAAACAGAAGCATAGCGATGGCCTGGAAATCAAACTGCCTGGAAATCAAACAAAGGGCCCAGTATAGAGGCTTGGTGGGCAGACCTGAAACGTTGGTCACTGGCGGAGACTGTGGTGTGGCACAGGGCACTGCGGAATGGAGCATATGAGGTAAGGAACGGGTTGGAAGCATGGAACGTAATGACGCAGATGATGTTTGACACCGGGGACACTGGGAACCCCTGAATGGGAGTCATGGCACCACAACATTAACATACTGGAACTATTGGTGCACATTAAACGCTACAAGACAGTAGCTAAGACAATATCATTAACAATGGCTGGGGAGGCTGCCAAGAAACTGGATTAATAGTAATGATGGAATGTAGCATCCACCAAGAAGTATATGAAGCTAAAGGCATGTCACAATGTAGAATGTTGATGTTCTTTGTACTCAAATAAAAGCATATTAAAAAAAAGATTGAAAAAACAGAACAGGGAGCAAGCGGAAAGCTAAAAAAGTCTCTGAACTGGCTGCCAAGTCTCTCACCATCCGTGCAGAAAAAGGGACTGAGGTGAGGTGCCGGACGGCGGGGCGTCGGCAGGGCGTTCCCACGCCTGAGGCCACGCCCCCGCACGCTACACTAAATTAAAGGGGAAGCAAAGTTTTTTGCTGCCAAAGGTTCCGGTGCCGTCCCCATGTTGGGGGGCGTCCACAAGGATGGAGGAAAGGGGACAGGACGTATGAGTACAACTTTGTTGAATTAAAGGACCATTAATTCAAAAAGAAGTTTTGATGAAAGGAATACACCAGGTAGGGAACATTGGGAGGCGGGATACCTGGCAGGAAAGTATAGCATTGGGTCCAGTAAAATTGCATGAAGAGTAGAAAGATTTCTAGCAGGGGAGTATAGCAGGAAGTGAATTAAAGTTGTATGAAGAAACTTATTTGTTTTTACAATGTATATGGCAAAGAAGTACACCGAAGTGACTTGCCATCTTAAACAGAACTATTGTTTGGAAGAGACACTTTTTTGTTCTCCTTAAGAAACTGTTATTTGAAAGAGAGAATATTGCCACCCTCAAGAAGTTATTGTTTGAAAGAGACATTTTGCTAACATATGTAAAATAATCCTGAGGAAGGGAAAACACACTCTGGATCCAAGGACTCTTCCTCTGAAAAGACTGTTTCTGTTGGATTTGTCTATTTTCCTTAATTGTGAACACATTTGCCAAATATAGGTCACATTTTTAGTGTGAGGATCATAGTAGTATGTTTTGGACACAAAGACAGTTCATATTTTTGACGACGAGACACAGACTGATCTTTAGTTTTAGTTTCCTAGGTAGGAAAATTATCTTTAGGATAGGGGCAGAAAGGCCTACATCCAACCCTTTTTGTTTAATAAAAATGTCTGATGTTGGAAAGATAACTTTGTGTCTGTCTCTCATTTCTGACCCCTCACACGTGTCTTGCACACATGATACAGAGAGACTGCAGGGAAAGAGGAGTCAGAGCGAACAGTCCACACAATGCTGAACCGCTGCCTAACTGGGAATCAATGATGGCAGCTTCGACTGTTAACAGCCTCCATGGTAATTCCTCAGCCTGCAGAACTGAAACACAGTGATCTGAAGAAGCAAACCTATTGAAATTGCATTTCACAGCACGCTTAGCCAACACCAACGCTGTACACCAATATCCACACAGGTGAAGTCACTTACATCGTTAGAATCTCAATTACAAGCATTTCAGAAATATAAAAGGGGAGTTTAACTAAGGCAGTGTGAGTGTTTGTAGAAAGAGGCTATTCAGAGGAGTCTTAAAGAGAGGGCAGTCAGGGCAAGTGCAGAGGGCTAAGATGATGAGGAGACAGATAGGAGGCAAGGAGGAACTCTACTAAAACAGATAATTTTGGGAATTTTGTCTGAATGCAGACTTGGAACAGGTGCAAATAGCTCTATATACAATCTGGAAGAAGTTAAGAACACACTTAGAGCTCCTGTCGAAATAAGTAGTGAAAGGTCTTTTAAGATCTTGGAAAAGAAACAAATTAACACAAAGTAGGTGAGGGTAATTGACTTAAAAACCAAAATGTAACTAAAACCAGAGAAGATATATGTAATAGACCAGTATATGTATGTAGGAATGCACTCTCGTATTGGTGTACTGAACTGTTTTACATTGTATTAAGTGTACTATTAGTGTTGTTTTAAATGTTGTTTTAATGATGTAAAGTATGTTTTATGTTTTTGTAAAGGTTCTTAATGAACTAAAACAAATATAATAAATAAAATAACATCAGATGAGAGGAGGGTAAGAAAAGAGAGAAGGGTGGCAAGAGAGGAGGTTGAGGAGAGAGGACAAGGAGAGAGGAGGACAAGAGAGGAAGAGCTGCGGCATCATAGAGTAGGAGAGGTGTACATGGGCAGAGGGGCAGAGGAACAGCAGAGGAGAGGAAGAATAGCTCCAGAGAGTACCTGGCAGTAGTCAGAATGGTTAAGCCTGACCCTCACAAAGGCAAGTTTCGGGCAGGCTGAGTGTTAGGGAGAATTCTCTGTTTAGGCTGAATTTCCTAACCTAGTGAGTCCCCCAGCAGCTTTGCTTGATTTTTGGGGTTTAATTCTTTCTCCTGCCAAGAGTGAGACTCTTTTACCATCACTCTTGGGCATGATTTGAGTGTGTTTCTTTGACTTTAGATGTGTTTAATGGGCTATGGGGTCTTTTACTCCATAGGGCTTCATGTGTTTTTGTGATGTGTGTTACACAGCACCCTCAGTGCAGTAACACAGGGGTGTCATAGTGACCACCCAGTATAGACTCCATACCCTGGGACTGACTACTGTCTCCCAGGGCATGTAAAGTCACCATTGACTTTACTAGTCTCAAATTCTGAACAGAACCAGTACAAACCATCATGTTGTGGACGTACTGGCCGGGGCAATTCGACTGCCCCGGGGTCTGTTAGTCGAGGGAGCACGTCTCCGTCCCCCCTGATCGAGTTTTGGCTGGTGGCAGTGGATACTACTTTTTATATTCGACCGCGAATATATTCCTATGGGATTTTCCCATTGTTCGAGGCTACCAACTTTAATGATTTAATTCTTATAGCCTCGAACATACCGCCGGTTTATTTATTTAATATTAATTCTCCGGTTGGTATTTTTTGCCAAGACTCGGTTCTAAAATGGAGTTTGTGTTCTCTTCTGTGACTCCAACCCAAGTCGAGCCCTTTGTTCCACTTTTTGGCGGGCTTCTCCACAGAAGCCTCCAAAAGTGGTGCCACACTTTCTGGGTACCATAGGGAGTATGGGAGGGGGTTTAGGCACCCTGGACTGAGTTGCCTAGGCAACTCAAGTCGCACTCCATCCTGATTGGCCCAAGTGGTGAGCCGGCCGGCTCACCACTTAGCATGTTTGAGTGACAGCTAGGCTGAGTGAATGGGGGTACTCAGCATAAAAGCAGGGCTTTGGGGACTGGAACTTCAGAAGTCGCCACAGGACCTAAGAATCCGACGAGGGAGAAGATGAGCCGACCTGCTATGACTGAGCCCTGCTAAACCGTCACCACTTGTCCCAACGACAGAGGAGATCTCCAGCCCGGAGAGTCTTCTTCCTTCGACTGGTGGGGATAACCAGTCAGCTTCCTTTTTCGCTTCCTGGAACAACTTGTGGCCGCCTTGCCTGTGCCAAGCACCCCGGCAACCGGGATACCACGTTTTACCACTACCGCGAATCAAAGGGTAGTACCTTTAACAAGAACATTCCGCGGCTGGTTTCTTCCCTGGCAGTGCAACGACCTTCATCTTTCCTCCGCGTCGAGATCTTCTCTTCCTCTGGACGACGCCGTGACTTGCACCCGCTGCCAGGAACAACTGCCCCCGCTGGAGGATCCTTTCCACCTAAGGTACCATGTTCCGCCTGGCTTCCCTTGCAACCGACTGTACGGTGCAGATTTAGCCCCAGTCTTTCGAACCTGGGTTAGCCTGGGACACCCTGGCTAAACTTTTCTGAGCCTAACTAAAACCTCTTTACCTCCCTGCAAGACTTTGTAAGCCTGTTGTCATTGTGTGATCTTGGGTGCATTTGTGCCCTGCTCTCTCCAAGAGTGGGCCCGGCCTATGGACCTTGGCTCACAAGTAACTTTCGACTTTCCTGCCTTTCTTAAGAGTTCCTAAGTATTAGTGTGGTGTATTTTCCTACATTCTGCCTTTTTCCCTCCATTTTTCGTTAACTTCTTGGAGTGCCATCTATAGTTAAGCGCTCACCTCTGTCTGGAAATAAGTGGTGTTAACTAAGACTTGTCTGATAAGGAACAAGGGATGTATATATATTATAGTAACTGTGTTTAGAGTGATTTACAATATTAGTGCTGGAGTGTTTCAATAAGTGTGTTTTTAAATAAATAAATAATTATATACCTTGATACCAAAGCTCTGGTCAGTGTTTGCTTGTGCTATTGTGTCCGAGTGCCTATTGTGTATACTTTACATACTGCCTAACTCTTCTTGAGGGAAGTCCGACTGCTCAGCCACAGCTACCAGGTAAATCTGGGTGGTACAGACTGCTACCAAGTGGGTTTACTGCCAACACCTGTAGTCCTAAATCTTTTGCAGTGGTCCCCAAGGGTACTGCACAGGTTTCTGCCTAACACTGAGTAACACACACATAACAAAGCACTGAGAAGGTGCAGGTAAAGAACAGAGTGCAGGAAATGGAGAGGAGTATAAGGATATGGCAAGACATTGGGGAGGAAGTAGAAAGTGGGCAGGTGGGCATAAGAGCAAATACCGAGGCAAGGAGGTGGCAAGGAGCCTAGTGAGAGACCAGTGGAAGGTATAACCTGGCCTCCTGTTTGATGAAGACTTTGAGCCTTAGCAAAAACGCAGACTCAGAATATTGGGCCACCAGACTGCGGTTACCTGACCGACCTAAGACTGTGGGAGGAAGTTTCCCCACCATGCACAAGCCACAAAAGAGAAGTCAAGAAAACAATCAGGTTCAAGAAAGGTTCTTAACTAACATTTTTTTTTATGCATTACAGTTTAAATTTAAACTTTTAGCAGACTTTAATAAACTATTGAGACTTTGCGACGACCCAGCCGTCCATGAATTGACCATGATTTGACCATTGGTCTACATTTCTATCAGGATTGAGCTGTCCAAGGATAGTCCTTCAGTTAAGTGTAAAATTCAGGTAAAAACGAAACCTTTGTGGCTAGTTCTTTTTCTAGAACCAATTTGTAAAAATAAACCAAGGCCATCGTCAAGGAAATTTTAGTCCCACTTAACAGATATGGCCACCATCTGTCAGACGGAACTGTTTTGAATGGCGCCATGAAGTCATCAAAAAACCCTGATCTCTGGCTCACAAAGAACGAACATTCCATGAAGAGATGTTTTAGAGTATCTTTTTTTTCCTTTGTTACACAAAATTGACAGATAGGGGACTTTGTGTGCTCTGGGTCTCTCACAGAGAGGATTTCGCCAGTCGGACATAGATTAAATTGGATGCGCATAAAAGCAATTCGTAGTCCAGGGCCAGGGCATTTGATGATGTAGGGATGGGGTAAACCTCTTTTCCTAGCTTCTGTTGCTAACCCCGAATGTAGGGATAATTTGGCAACTTCATCAAGTGTTAATATCCAGTCATTTAGTCTCAGATTCTTTTTACTGATGCTGAAGCAAATAGCAGATCATCTGGTTGTGTGTCCGAGGCCATTTTAAGGGCCATACATTCGTCTTCCCATGCAATGATCAAAGGGTTTGATCTTTTCAAAAGTTCTTGCTGCATAGCTGCAATCATGGGGGCCCGTGGAGCTCTCAAACATTTCCCATATAAGGAGAGTTTTTTCCATTGAACTGCCATTAGTAGCAAGTTAATTCCCGGTTCCTTCCTAATAAGTTGAATCAGTGTTGACGGTGAAAGCCCCATGTTAGGCAGAAACCTGTGTAGTTTCCTCTGGGACCACTGCAAAAGATTTAAGACTACAGGTGTTTGGCAGTAAACCCACTGGGTAGCAGTCTGTACCACACAGATTCACTTGGTAGCTGTGGCTGAGCAGTCAGAATTCCCTCAAGAAGAGTTAGGCAGTATACAGAGTATTCACAATAGGTCAAAAGAACACAGTAGAACAAGTAAACACCGACCAGAGCTCGGTGTAAAAGAGATATAATTATTTATTTAAAACCACATCTAGAAAAACACACAGGCACCAATAGTAAGCAATTCAAAAACACGGTCGCTAGAAGATATACACCTTAGAAGAATTTTAGACAAGTCTTAAGTAAAGTCCCACTTATTTTCAGACAGCGGTGAGCGCTTAACGCAGATGGCACTCTAATAATTCGTTTTAAAAGGGAGAGAAAAGCAGAGTATAATATGAAACAGATCCGAACACTTTCATAAGAACAAAACAAGAGAGGAAGGCAAGTAAAACCGTGAAGTTAGAGTTCAGGAGGCCGGATCCACTTTAAGAGGATCAGAACGAAATGTGTCCAAGGTCACACGGTTGAAGTGCACAAGAGTCTTGCAAAGGTTCAAAAAGAGTTGGACCAGAAGAAAGGGACCAGTTAGAAGGTCAAGGCGGCCAGCCCAGTCCAGAAGGTTAAGGGATTATTATTACCTTGTAGCAATCTTTAGAAAGGGAGGCCTGGCGGACACAGTACCTTAAAGTGGTGAGAATACTCCAGCGGGGGCAGTTGTTCAAGGCAGCGGATGCAAGTCGGTGCTTTGTCCGGGGAAGAGAGGACCTCGTCGGGGAGGAAGACAGGAGTCCATTGCACTGCCAGGGAAGAAACCAGCCGTGGAGTTCTCAGGTAAAAGGAGCGGTCCTTGTATTCGCGGTCCAGTGGTAAGTGGCTATCCGGTTGCCGGGGTGCTTGGCACGGGCAATTCGACCACAAGACGGCCTGGGTTGCGAAGAGAAGAAGGTAAACTGGTTGTGCCCACCAGTCAGGGGAAGAAGCCTATCCAGCCGGGAGATCTTCTCTGTCGTAGGGAAGTGGTGAGACCGTTCCTGGAAGCGGTTGCGAGTCGGTGCTTCGTCTGGCAGAAGAGAAGATCTCGTCGGGGAGGAAAGCAGGAGCTCGTTGTGCTGCCAGAGAAGAAACCAGCCGCGGAGTTTCTCGATTCAAAGGAGCGGTCCTATCTTTTGCGGTTCAGTGGTAAGTGGCTATCTGGTTGCCAGAGTGCTTGGCACGGGCAATTCGACCACTAGACGTCCTGGTAGGCGAAAAGGAAAGCGAACTGGTTGTCCCCACCAGCTCAAGGGGAAGAGAGTCTCCGGCAAGAAGATCTCTTCTGTCGTCGGGAAGTGGTGAGACGGTTCAGCAGGGCTCCACCGGTGGTGTCCTTGTTGCAGGTCGGCTCAGCTTCTCCCTCTTCCGATTCTCAGGTCCTGTGGCGACTTCTTAAGTTCCAGTCCCAAAAGCCCTGCTTTTATGCAAGAAACCCCCATTCATTCAGCCTAGCTGTCAATCAAACTTGCTAAGTGGTGAGCCGGCCGGCTCACCACTTGGGCCAATCACACAAGGGTACGACTTGAGTTGCCACGGCAACTCAGTCCAGGGTGCCTAAACCCCCTCCCACACTCCGTGTGGTACCCAGACAGAGTGGCACCACTTTTGGAGGCTTCTGTGGAGAAGCCCGCCAAAAAGTGGAACAAAGGCTCGACTTGGGTTGGAGTCACAGAAGAGAACACAAACGCCATTTTAGAATCGAGTCCTGGCAAAAAATACCAACCGGCGAATCAATATTAAATAAATAAACCGGCGGCATGTTCGAGGCTATGAGAATTAAATAATTAAAGTTGGTAGCCTCGAACAATTGGAAAATCCCATAGGGATATATTTGCGGTCGAATATAAATAGTATCCACTGCCACCAACTAAAGCTCGATCAGGGGGGACGGAGACGTGCCCCCTCGACTAACAGACCCCAGGGCAATCGAATTGCCCCGACCAGTACGCCCACAATATGATGGTCTGTACTGGTTTCTCTTCATAATTTGAGTGGGACTAGTAAAGCCAATGGTGACTTTACATGCCCTGGCAGACAGTAGTCAGTACCAGGGTATGGAGTCTATGGTGGGGTGTCACTATGACACCCCTGTGTTACTGCACGGAGGGTGCTATGTAACACACATAGTAAAAACACATGAGACCCTATGGAGTAAAGGACCCCATAGCCCATAAAACACATTAACAGTCAAAGGAACACCATAAATCATGTCCAAGAGTGGGAGAAAAAGAGTCTCATTCTTGGCAGGAGAAAAAAAAAACTCCAGAAATCCAGCAAAGCTGCTGGAGGACTCACTAGGTTAGGACATTCAGCCCAGAGAATTCTCCCTAACACCCCAACAGTATTTTACAAAAATGGCCTTCCATGAGCTGCCACCATTTAGAAGGCAGATTTAGAAGGGTCTCCGCTCCCTAGGTCAGTGTTGGTAAATCCTTTCCTCTATAGAACTCGATGACTGGACACAAAGAGAATTTGCAATATATCTGTTTAATTATCATTGCTTGGCTTGTTAGCATTCTCACTTTTAAAGCCCAAGCTTCTGCTGCTGACGATTCCACTTCACTTGCAGAGATTTGTATTCCGAGATATTTGAAAGACTGTACTTCTTTATCTCTTCATTGTTCAGGAGCCATTTGAAATTCTCCCTTCTTGTTCTGCCCTCATTGAGGGATAGGATTTTTGTTTTCTTTATATTGATCTCCAGATGGATTTTTTCAGCATAGTGTTGTAGGCCTATCAGTCACTGCAGACCGATCTTTGTAAAGTCCAAAAGAACAAGATCGTCCGCATATAACAAGTGGGTAATTGTCTGGAAACCCAGTTTGGGCCAAAAGCAACGGATGGAGGCCATATGTTTACCTAAATCAGAGATGTAAAAATTGTAAAGTGCAGGCGCCAGGGCAGAGCCTTGTTTTTCTCACTTGCAAAACGTTGGAATTTCATCACTGAGTTGGCCTGCCGTTGTCCACCGTATTCTGACTGAGGTATTTGAATATAGGCTTTTTAGTTGTTCCAATAGATCTCCTGGACAGTTTTTTTTCCTGACGTTTCTGCCATAGACATTTGAGGCTGAGGCTGTCGAAGGCCTTTGTAAAGTCTACACAGACTAGGTGGATTGTCTTATTGGAGGTCAAACTTTTTGCTTTTAGCATTGAAATGATAAAAGCCGGGGGGAGGGGAGGAGGGGCGCTGTACCCAGACCCATTACAAAACCTGCCTGAAATGGGTTGTTTAAGGCATTTTGTTCCAACCAGAGAGTTAGTCTTTTCAGTAGCAGTGAAGCAATAATTTGCCCAAGACATCGAGGAGGGTGATTGGTCTATAATTAGAAGGGTGCACGCTCTTGAACCACTTTTAAAGTTAGGAATTATTATCGCTGTCTTCCACGACCTCCGGATCTGTTTTGTAGTTAATAGTTCCTGAACAACTAAATCGATCAGCTTAGATCATTGTTCTGGATGTTGCTTCAGCATTATGTTGGAGATCCCATCCGGACCCCTGGCTTTGGAGGGATTGAGCTTCTTTATTACAGTAGTCAGGTCTTCCAGATCATAGGGCAGTGTCCAGTTTTCCCGAGCCAAGGACTCTCTCTTTGTCATTCTTTTATGGTTAGGAGCCTCAAAGAGTTTTCCATAGAATTTCACCCAGGCTGCCTCCGTCACACCTGTAGCTTGTAGAGGGTGCTGAGATTGGAAAGGTGGTTTTAACAGATCCATATTTGAATTGTTGATTTCTCCCCATTAGCCCTCAGCATGCATTCAGCGTTTTTTTGGATAAGGTTTTCTTTATAGTTTCTACACCATGATCTATAAACTGCCTTGATTATTTTTGTCTTGTGCGTCTCCCGGACTATAGGCGGTAGGGCCTTTATCAGCCAAATCTCTCTCCGTTTCTGTACAAGAGTGGGGTCATAGGTATGTTGAGGGATGTTTCTCGGCAACGCAACTCCCTGGGTTTTATTGGTCCTATAGACCGCCAGCAGGTTTGTGTAGTCCACGTTGGTTTCACCTTTTTCCTTCTTTGACAAGCGCCAGTTTTTAGCTAAGTTTCCGGCCAACTGGTCCACTTTATGTGCATCCAGATGCAAACGGTTTCCTTTTCCATGCACCTTCAACGTGAGGGGCAAAGTCAGGGGTGGCTTAGAGACATGAGCTCTCCAGGATAATTGTAACCAGTTATGGTCACTTTTGTCTGTGGAAATGACCTTGAGTTTAGTTATCAACAAATTCAGCTCTCAAGACACAAAAATATAATCGATGATAGAAGAGGAGCTGCCCCTTTTCCAGGTTGCCTGGCATCGACAGATAGTCTCGAAATGACCATTGGCCATAGTCATTACTTTTTACAAAATCGAACCACAGTCGTGTTTTATCCTGCACATCACATTTTCCATTTTTCCTCCGAGTTGTTAGAGAAGGTGAAATACAGGGGCATATTAAAATCCCCACAGATGATAGATGAATTTTCATACAGGACTCCACCATCGCATGCATCAGCGATCTTATTTATCATGTCCGATGGAGATACATCAAGATCGTTTCAATATATGTAAATTATGCTTCGGTTGCAGTCTTGGAATGTCTTCTTTCCATCCTGTGAACCCCTTTTTTTCAATAGTGTATATTGAATATGTGCTGACAGATTCTCAGTTTTCATGATTTCGTAGCCTGCCTGGGCATTCATCAATGCCAAAAGTCCTGCCTGTGGTCTCCCTGCCAACGCTCTTATTGCCGGGTTAAGCAGCACTGTGAAACCATCCTGGGCTGGTTCCTCTTGCAGCCACGTCTCTTGAAGGTACATGATCTCCAAATCCTTCCATGGTAATGTTTTTGGACTGGGTAAGATGGATAAAACCTCTTGTGTTCCATGAGACTATCATGTGGGCTTTAATTGAACCCAGCCTATCAATTGTTTGCTAGTTCTTTTTTTTTAGATGCTAGAGCCCCTGGCAGCCATGCCCAGGGATCACAGGTATCCACAGATAGCCTGTTCTCCCTTTGTTTCTCATGGATTGGAGGCAGATTTTGGGGTATATTTCTCTTAATCGTGAAGGTGATCTTATCTTTTGGCTGTGTTAAGGACATTTCTTTTTTTAGAAAATGTTGCCATCCTTTTGGGTGGATCTATATCTGTATTCATATTTTCTAAAGCGTTTTTTGTGCCAAGGTGGCCCTTTCTGATTCCCGGATTTGCTTTACCAATAAATATTCTTTCCTGTGGTGGGTCTTTAGTGGGGATGAGCCAATAAGAGTCATTGATATTTCAGAAATGTCATATCCTAGCACCGGAAATGTATTTTTTTCTTTTTTGAAATATTTGTATTATTTTCCAACATGACAACCATACACCATTAGACATAACTCTCGCGTTCAGTTTCATGTTGCATTTTCTCTGCCCCCCCCTCCCCCAAGACCCCTCTCCCGCCAGCCTACAGCGCCCTTCGGTCTTCCCCCGCCCACTCCTACCAACGCTTCCACTACTACTCCATCCCTGAAGGGCTATCTTCTCCCAGGCTTTCCTGGTCTGACACGGATAGTGTTGCTACTAGTTGTCTCCAGGCGACCAACGTGTCTGCTTCCGCCTCCACCCCTCTGCCTGCTGCTTCTTACCATACCGTTGTTTCGGCATTCACCCATTTTTTAAGATCCTGCCACCTGACCTGTGCCTACGGTTTCCTACTCGCTTTCCAGCTCATTGCTATTCTGCGTTTGCCCAGTATATACGCCAGGTCTTTAAGTTTGCTCAGGTGTTTAGCTCTCTGAGGCCTGGGAAACCCCCCCAACAGGCATGCCCAAGGGGAGCTCACATCCAATGTTATCTCTTTCTCTACCATGAAGAGGGCCACCTCCTTCCAAAAATCTCCTATTTCGGGGCATGACCAAAACATGTGTACCATTCCTGCATTCACTTCCCCACATTTCGGGCATGTCTGTGCACCTGCGTGTTTAAACGTAGCTATTTTCTTAGGAGTCATGTCTGCTCTGTGGGTGACGTATAACTTATTTATTTAATAATAATATGCATACAACTATAACGTTTTGCATATATCACACACATAAAATAGCTACACAACACAGTAAAATACACTTCCCAATTAAAACACAAATATACCAAATGACAACTCTTTTAAAATATCTAAAATCATAGCATAAAATTATCATATAAAAAATGTAATTCATGTCATTTCCATCAAGTAATCTTTGCCATATATCCAATATATTGCAATTGTCCATATTGTTATTATATTTCATGAGATATAAAATACGTAACCAGACCATACTGTCACATACACATAATATACGATAAGCAGTTTCTAGTATATTTACCACAGAGTCTACAGTATCTGACCTCTTTTTGTATTCCAATTTTTGCTCCTAATATTACTAATACATTGCATATGTTACATTTAAATTTTAGATACCAACCGATAGTAATACAGTCTGGATATGCACATTGGTAGGTTGGTTTAATCTCTCTTTTTGCTAAATGGCAGAGAAATAACCCACTGTTCGATTTTGTCGCCAGATTAACTAGCGTTTGTTCACTATCCAGATCATTTATATTCTTTTTCAATGTACACTTTATCTGAGCAATACTATATAGCAACCAGACAGAGGTTTCATTCTCTATCCAATTATCATAGACCCCACTCCATCTATGTAATGTTATGAAATCTGCCTTATTATCTAACCGTTCATACTGTTCCATTAACTACACCACAAATGTGTCATTATTAAGTCTTGTCAATTTGACATATAACATAGCTGTCATTAATTGGATTCAACTGTTAACGCTGTTCAGCTCAAATTCTAATAAAATATATTCATATGGCAAGTTTTTAGGCATCCTCAATAAAATCTTTAACAATTTAGCTTCAAATGTATTTATTTCATTTTTAAAATGACATCCCCAAATTTCAGCACCATATACCAAACATGATACAATTTTAGCAGAACATAGTTTCAACACAGTGCATAATGAGATAGTCCCTCGACATCCGATAAATTTACTTAATGCCATAGTGGCTATCATACATTTTCTTTTTGTTTCATTCCAATGTTTTTTCCAATTCAGCTTGTTGTCAATAATAATACCCAAATATTTATATTCATTTACAACTTCAATCTGTCTCTTATCTATCGTCCAAATTGGATTTTTGCGTATATTCCCAGATTTACCATCAAACTTCATAACTTTAGTTTTATCAGTGTTAATCACTAATTCATTTGCTTCAGCAAACAATTCAAGTTCATCTAACTTTACTTGCAAACCCCTTTGGAGTATAATCAACTAGAAGGTCACCATCGGCATACCCCAACCATCCCAACCTCAGTATGCCCATTTTAATATCATTCATCTGGTTTTTTCTACCTCTCTTAGAAAATCTGCCAGATATAAATTAAAAAGAGTAGCCGCTAAGGTACAGCCTTGCTTGACACCACGTAATGTGGGAATAGCCTCTGACAGTTTCCCTTCAATATTTAGGCAGATTCGAACAGACGTGTCCTGATATAATAATTGTATCATATACAGTAGGCCAGAAAGGATTCCCCACTTTTTCAATTTGGCCCATAGTTTGTGTCGCGAGACTGTATGGAAGGCCGCAGAAAAATCTATATAGGCAGCATAAACAGGCATCCTTCGAATCTTCCATGAATATTCCACTACGCTGACTAAGATGGCTATATTATGGGATGTCGATGACCTCGCTCTAAATCCTGATTGTCGGGCAGTATCCCACAGCTAGATATCCAGGGATTGAGCTCAGTTAGCAAAGGTTTAGCAAAAATGTTTGCAGGAATATCTAGCACCGCCAACATTCTATAATTTGCAGGATCTTTGCGGGAACCTTTTTTATAAATTGGAAGTATGATACTCCTCTTCCAAAATTCAGGCACCTTTCCATATCTTCCAATCCACTGAAATATAATGTACAGCACCTTAGCCCATAATTCAGGGGATCGATTCAGAAGGGCATTACATGTACTAACAGGTCCCGCAGCTCTAGAATTGGGCAATGTCTTTATTAATAATGTCAGGGAGTCAACCGTATATGTTCCCTTCCAGACCGTCAGATCATTTTTACAGCTTGCCACATCACATGGCAGACTCCCCAAAGTATTCTTAACACGGGTAATCCAGTGATTCTCTGGAATACAATTAACCGGTCGATTTTTTTCTTTTTTTAGAATTGATAATGTCCCACATGGCTTGATCATTTTTATTTTTTGATACTTTGTCATACTTCCCCCCCCCCCCCAAGGCGGATTATATGCATTGACTAAAACAAAATTAGCAATGGTAGAGGATATACAAGTTACTATAACTATTAATACCATGCTAGTGGAATCTTTATGTTTGGTTCCACTCCAATGTTCTTTAATTGAGATCAACAATCCGCCCTTGTGTCTTCCTCTTGGACCTTGTGAGGCATTGCATGCAAGATTGCTACGTCCATCAATTTGACATTCATTTGCGAGCCACTTTTCTTACAAAGCAATGATTCTAAACATGCCAATATTATCCAACAGCCCATTTTCATATGTATAATGGGCATTACCTCGAGTTTTCCAGGAGAAAATGATAACATTGTCATCATGAACACGCTTCAAAGTGAGTTTTAAATGCAGCGGGAAGCCATTGCCAATAGCCATCTGGAATTTCTTTATCAATCGGTCTATTAGATGTTACCACATATGATATCTTAGAATTCAAGTTATTTACATTTTTCTCCTTATCACCTTGATTATTCTTTTTCCTTGTTTGTATGCGGGTTTCTTCTTCATATTTTACTTTTGGCATATAGCTTTCGTTACAAGTGTAACCTAGTTTCTCAAACAATTTTCCTTGACTCTATGAATTCATGAATTGACCATACATTAATAAGAATTCTAGTAGAACTCACCACTTGGTCAACAATTTTGAAATCATCTGATACAATCATCCGCAACGGGACAATGTAAGAACATAGTGACAGAATTTGTTGTCTATTGAGTACAATTATCTCTGCTACGTCAGTTTTTTCAATTTGAAGTACCCGCATCATATCGCTAGTGTCTGCCCACTCTGGTATACTTGTTTGATTAGTCTTTTCAGTAACCTTTTCAGAGTGATGTAATTTACAATTATTCAACACCCCATTCTTCGGTGCATTAGTCTTTTTCCTACTTCCTTTTCTTCCATCTCCCTCAAGGGGACATGGAGTCGTCTCATAAAGTTTATGTACATCTGTAAGGATTTCATCAATGATTTCCAGTTTTTTTGTTTTTTCTCATTGCCACCTTCTTAGGTAAACCTTGCCACTCTTCTCCAATAGTGCTTGGATGTATCTTTGATGGATGAATAAAGAATTCTCTAATGTCGGAATCATTAGCCTTTTTTAGTTTTATGGATTTATCTTTACTAATCTCTTTCACTAGGTTCTCATGGATCATGGCTTTGTGGTCACCAAAAAAATTAGCTGATAATATTTTCGGCTCTGATTTTTTACTCTTCTTGTTTATTATAGATTCTATTATTTCAATCTTGTTTATTTCTACCATATCATTCACTTCAACAATGCAACCATTATTGGCCTGGTTTGCCTTATTTGAGCTATACATGGCAGCTTGTCCATATCTTCTTTTCTTATTACATTTTTCCTGTTTTACTTGTTTTTTGAATTCATATGTTCGAATTTCACCTAATTACACCTTCCTTTCTTCTTCATCGAACTATATTCTGCCACATTATATTCATTTTTGCTTTCATGGAAAAGTATTTATGTATACCTTAGCCTCAGTATCTACAATTTCTATTAAAGTGTTTGTACTTTTATTGCAAACTTTGTGTTTGCTTCTTTTGCTAATATCACATAACAACAAGGAATGTATTGCTAATTTACTTTCTATGGAATCACATTTTTCCACTAGTGTAACTAAAACATTTTCAAGTGCTTGGAATAACTCTTCAGTGTTCATACTCAAAGTTTGTCTTATCTAATATCTCAATTTTGACAGATTTCTCTTTACCTTCATGAGAACTTTCCAATTGTTTCTCGTTCGTATTATTGGTAATTGCTAAACGTGTATGTCCAATGACAATTAGCCCAGAGTTAGTTTCAAATCTCTCTCTGGGATTAAGGAACTCGACGTTTCCACAGTCTTTATCCTCAATCTATAGCTCAGGTTGTGTTATAGTAATTAAACTATCGGGTAAACTTGGATTACCTGATGTTGTATTGTTCTTCACTTGGCTAGGTGAGGTGGATTTAGTACTGTGACAATAGTTTACTCCCAATACAGGGAAATGCCATAGAAAACTCATTCATAATTTCAAGTGTACTGCATTCAACCTCCTAAGGGGTCATCAAAGGTTCATCTACTTCAATCATTTTAGACCCAGGTTGCTCAATTTTAGTAAAACAAACTTGTCATTTTTGCTAACTTACAATCTGTCAGCAGCCTTGAGAAATTATTTTGCGTTTAAACGCACGATTTGTCTTGACCTCATTCATATCTTTAAAATTACTAATACCCACTTGCTTCATTTTATGTTGTCCAGGATCATACTGTTTCTAACAGGAATTTTTAGCAGATCGTAATTTCAGATCTTTAATTATTATCTAGGTACAGCTTAACACTAGGCAGCAGGGTATGTACTCAATACAAATTCGCAGCAATCTAAAAAAGTTAAAATGGAATAAAAGAACAAGTTACTTCTTACCTGGTAACGTTCTTTCGATGGGATGTTCCTCCGACGTATTCCTCATTTTTGATAGATCATCTCCCAGCTTGCTGGCCTCGGAAACATTTTTCAGTAGAGGGCGCTGCGCGCCGATGTCCCTCGACAGCCTCCGTGTCATCACGCGTATAAATAGACTTGCGCAGCGTCCGTTGCTCAGTTCCGTTTTGATGTCAACAGTTGTTTTACATGAATTGGTTATTGACCTTGAAGGAGCGTAAACTGCAACCACAAGGGAAGTATTACTGCAGGG
Organism: Ambystoma mexicanum; assembly: GCF_040938575.1. NCBI lineage: Eukaryota > Metazoa > Chordata > Amphibia > Caudata > Ambystomatidae > Ambystoma > Ambystoma mexicanum. Next base: position 885,375,064 of record NC_090933.1, read on the forward strand.
ATGGATGGGAGGGGCGATCAGGAATGCGTCGGAGGAACATCCCATCGAAAGAACGTTACCAGGTAAGAAGTAACTTGGTCTTCGAAGGGATTGTGTCCTCCGACGTATTCCTTATTTTTGATAGACTCCCATAGCAGTGGTGTGTAATTGGAGGTGGGAGTAAAACGCCATGTTTCCTTTTAGGAATGAACAGAATGTAATACGGCTTTGCCAAACCTAGTCTCTTGACTAGAGGAGGAATCCGTGTTGTAAAATCTTGTGAAGGTATGTGCGGACGACCGTGTGGCAGCCGCACATATGTCTCGAACCGGAACCCCTCTTTGGAGGGGCGAGGAGGCTGCGATACCCCTGGTTGAATGAGCCCTAAGATTTTGAGGAGGCTCTTTCCCTGCTAGTTTGTAACATTCCAGAATGGCCAAAATAATCCATCTGGAAATGGTTTGTTTTGTTATCAGTAGTCTCAATTTGTGTCCTGAGTAACCTACAAACAGTTGGTCTGCTTGCCTAATCCTAGCAAGTCTGCTGATGTAAAAGCTTAAAGCCCGCCTTGGGTCCAGCCTATGTAGCCTTTCTTCCTCTTTCCCCGGATGGGGAGGCGGATAGAATGAAGGTAAGGTAATTTTCAGAGTGATGTGGAATTCAGAAACCACCTTTGGGAGGAAATTAGGCCTCACCTGTAGGACAACTTTGTCTTTATGAAAAAATGTATGAGGGGGTTTACAAGATAGAGCTTGTAATTCGCTCACCCTTCTAGCAGATGTTAAAGCCACTAAAAAGACAGTTTTAAGGGTGAGAAATCTTAGCGAACAAGAGTGGAGTGGTTCGAAAGGAGTACCCCCATCAGGATATTTAAGACTAAAATTAAGTCCCATAAAGGAACCTGAAACGGTCTTGGAGGGTAGACATTAGTTAATCCCTTTAGAAATTCTATTACTAAGGGTAATTTGAAATACGATGGCTCCTCTGCAGTGCGCTTGAAGATCAATAGTGCTGCGAGATAGCCCTTGATAGTGCCAACTTGAAGGCCTGAATTTGCCAATTAGAGTAGAAAGGATAACACCGTTGGTGTACCACATGAAAAGGGGTCGATATTCTCTTCTCTACACCAGCTGCAAAGTTTGTTCCAATGGCAGCGGTATAAAGACTTTGCTGCTGGCCTTCTGGCCGAAAGCAACACCTCCATGACGTCATCAGGGAGGTCCCAATCCTTGTATCTCAACCTTTCAGAAGCCAGGCGTGAAGGTTGAGGGTTCTGATGTCTGGATGGAGAGCCTGACCTCCCTTCTGTGAGAGAAGATTCTCCTCGAGTGGAAGACGAATTGGAGGGCAGATGGACATGTCCAGAAGGTCCGGGTACCATGTTCTCCTGGCCCAGTCTGGGGCAATTAGGATCATGGTCCTCCGGAATCTTCTCAACCTCCTGAGCATTTGAGGAATGACGGGGACTGGTGGAAACGCGTACAGGAGTGGAAACTCCCAGTCCACTACGAACACGTCCCCTAGAGCTCCTATCGGGGGAAATTCCCTTGAACAAAACAGATTGCACTTCCTGTTGGTACTGGTGGCGAACAGATCCACTTGAGGGGTTCCCCAAAGGGCGAAGATCTCCTGGAGGACTTCCTGAGCTAGTTGCCACTCGTGGGAGACTGCGCCCTACTTGCTCAGAGCGTCCGCTGTCAAGTTCTTCTCTCCGGCTAGGTGAACTGCCGATAGAGAGATTCCTTCTTGAATTGCCCAAAACCAGAGCTGCATTGCCTCTCTGCACAGTGGCAGTGATCCTACGCCTCCTCTTTTGTTGAGGTAGTGCATGGCCACTGTGTTGTCCGTCATTATCAGGACATTTGTCCCCTGTACAGATGGCAGAAAAGCTTTCAGCGCTAGTCTGATTGCTCTCAGCTCTAACAGGTTGATATGTAGTCTGGACTCCGATGGACGCTGATGGTCTAGTCGTTGGTATGGGCTCCCCATCCCGTGAGTGAGGCATCTGTGACTACTGTTATCTCCGGCCATGGTTGCCAAACAGTTCTCCCCTCAAGATGTTTTTGTGGCAGGCCCACCACTGAAGGTCTCGAGCCACCTTGTCCGGAACCTGAAGGAGGTCTGTCATTCTCCCTGAGAATTGCGACCACTGAGTTCTCAGTGCCCACTGAAGAGATCTCATTCTCAGGCGAGCCTCTGGCACAAGGAAGATGCAGGATGCCATGAGGCCTAGGAACCTCAAAAAGTCGAAGGCTGGGAGACATCGGGCATTTTGAAACTTGTTGACCATCTGCAGAATATCTTGAACCCTCACCTCTGGGGGCGAGGCTTTTCCCAGGGAAGTGTCCAGGACCGCTCCAATGAACTGGAGTCTCTGTGATGGCATCATCTGTGACTTCTTTAAACTGAGGGAGAAGCCCAGTTTGTGAAGGAAGTGGCAAACATAATCTAGCTGAATCTGAGCTTGTTCCGGAGATACAGCTCTGATCAGCCAATCGTCCAGGTAGGGGTAGATGTGAATCCCTTACCTCCGTAGACTTGCAGCCACTACCGACATTAGCTTGGTGAAGACCCTCGGGGCGGAGGTCAGCCCAAATGGCAGAACTCGAAATTAATAATGAGAGCCGCCAATTGCGAACCTCAGGTATTTCCTGTGTTTGAGATGGATTGGCACATGGAAATAAGAATCCTGGAGGTCCAGAGAGGCCAGTCCTGGAGCTGGAGGGCCTGAAGGATCTGAGAGAGAGTTACCATCTTGAACTTGTCCTTCCTGAGGAACTTGTTCAATTCTCGTAAATCCAAGATAGGTCTCAGTCCTCCATTTTTCTTCAGTGTGAGAAAGTAGGGGGGAGTACCAGCCCTTGTTCCTCTCCGCTACAGGTATCGGTTCTATGCCACCTTTCTCTAGCAGGTCTACAATTTCCTGCAAGAGGAGTAGATCTGGAACTTTCAGAGAGCTGTTCCCCGGTGGATGACTCTGAGGGATGCGTAGAAAAGGCAGGCAGTAACCTTGGGCAACTGTCTCCAATGCCCAAGCATCTGACGTAATAGCCTGCCATTCCATCGGCTTACCTCAGGTGTTTCCCAGTTTGCCAATATTCTCCTTTGTAATGCCGCATGAAATGGCACCACAGGATCCTCCTTTGGACCTTTGACCAAGATGTCTGAGGTTGTCTTGCTGAAAAGCCGGTGAGGGTGTGGACCACCCCATAAACTCTATTATCCTTGCCATCGAGGTTCTATAAGGGGTTTCAGCATGTTCCCCTTGGTCTGGTCTGGCAAATTCCACTTCTGGGCAAGTGTCCAACCCACTTGCTTCCTGTAAGGATTCTTGGAGGTTTTTCAACCTACCTTCCTCAGAGGTAAATTCCTCTGTTACAGGAGTTGCAGATCTCTGCAACTCAAAAGGACTTTCCTGATCCGAATCCTCCCCTTCTTCATAAATAGATAAGACTCTGGAGTGATCAGGTCTTGAAAATGGTATAAATCCCATTTCCAGAGCAGAAGGGGCCAAATTTGTCATGATTGGGTGAGAAAATGTCGACGAGGACGTTAAAGGCTTCGAAGCCATCGAAAAAGGCGTCGAGAAAGGTGGTAGAGGCCTCGATGAACTCGAGAGTATCGGAATTCTACTCGAGGTTGTCGACGACATTCTCGTGATCGAGGCTCTGGGTATGTCCTTTCTCGGCATCGAAGACGGCGTCGACTCGACTGACCTGTGCGTCGAAGAACCCTTCGATAACGGCGTCAAAGACGCCGATCTATGCGTCGAAGGGATCTTCGACGACGGCCTCGAAGATGCGACTTTGCCTTTACTCGAGGGTTCGTGACACTCTCGAGTGGCTTCTTTCGCCGGGTGCTGCGACTCGCAGCGTTTTGATTTTTCGGGTCTTTCACTCAGGATATCACCCTCAGCAGTCTTCTCAGGGGTCAAGGCCGCTTTCTCGAAGATGCTCAGCATCTTTTTCCTGAATTCCTCCCACTCAGCCGGAGAGCTATGTTTTGTGGGGCAGGAGACCCTTTTTGGGGAAACGGAAGATGACGACGATAAGGAAGGGGATCTTCGACGTCTCTTTTTTGAATCCTTAGATCTCGAAGAGTGATGGGAACTGCTTCGAGACCTAGAACGAGAATGTCTTTTGTGATGGCGAGGAGACGAATGTCTCGACTCCGCCGAGGAAACTTTCGAAGAAGTTTTAACTGCCTTACCTCTCTCGAGCTTCCCCTTACGCTCCTGCAAGGCTTTCGCCATCATGGACATGCAGTCCTCGCACTCCGAACAATGGTGCTCGATTCACAGGCACCACAAACAGATCCTGTGAGGATCCGTCAACGACATTCTTTCCACAGTCTCGACATTTTCTGAAGCCGGACCGTGGAGTCATCGGTTCGGGTGAGGAAGCCATCGAGTACGAGTCGGTATTCACGAGGAATAATGAAGAATATCTGACTGAAGAAGTGAGCAACGATATTCCGGGGCCCCACGAAGCGCGGAAAAACGGAACTGAGCAACAGGTGCTGCGCGAGTCTATTTATACGTGTGATGACGTCGGCGCCGATACGGAGGCTGTCGAGGCGCACGCCCTCTACTTAAATTTTTTTCCAAGGCCAGCAAGCAGGGAGATGATCTATCAAAGATAAGGAACACGTCTGGGGACACAATCCCTTCGAAATCAGGCCCTTTTCCACCTACCGCACACTGCACACAGTAAACAGTTAACAGTGCACTTCCGTGCACTTCCAGGTGCGTGCGCAGGTGCACTGCATTCTGGGTATTTCTAACTTCCTGGAGGGGTGGAGGGAAGGGGCCTCAGACATGAGTCCAATCCCTGTGGTCTAAAAACAAGAAAATAGAATAAAATATCAGCACAGGGGCGGATTCCTAGTATGACATCACTATCATTCAAATCAGTTAAGGGTGTGTCGCAGTAACATTCACAGGACTCTGCCGTAGGCAAACTCAGTTCAAGTCTCTCATAGAAGGACGTTAGCAGGTATATTTACTTGGTTTCCTCTCAAAGTCAGGCAACATCCGTGTCACTAAGAAAGACGTCCTCCTGTGTAAACAACGCCACAGTAAGTCAGTCTGCAGCGAGTCAGCAGAGATCAACGAAATCAAACAGGGACCGAAAGTTCTTGCCAGTTAACAGTGCACTACCAGGTGGGTGACATATAACTGGATCTGTTGCAACCGCACATTTCTCGATACCTTTTTATGGTATCCTTGTACTCTGACACATAGCCCATCCTCCATTGATTCCCCAGCATTCTCCTCTCAGTTCAGTATCGTCTGGGCCACCTCTTTGCCAACCTTAGTCATCAGCAAATCATGTACGGGAGATCTTGTGGACCTCTTCAGACACGTCATAAAATGTTTCTATGACTTCCTCAGGCTGTTGGGCCAACACCGGCTCGGGTCACATACCCTTGATAATCCTCACCAGCCTAGAATATGTGATATGCTGTCCATGATGTAACCCTGTCCCCCCCACCAGTGTATCAAACTCCTTTACTTTCCCATCTCGCCACACATCCCCCATTGCCACTATGCCTGCCTGTTCCCACTTCTTCCTGATGTTTAGTCTCATTTGCTCATCTACTCCTTCTAGCGCCACTAGCAGAATCTGTGGGGAACACAGGGATGGATTCTCCATTAACTGGCAAGCTCTGCACCACGTCTCCCCCCCCCTCCAAGTCTAGCAGTCTGCCCTCTCCCACCCTCCGTTGTTTTGGCAACCACATCCTCTCGTTCAAAAAATACGGGGTGCATTCAGGCCTGGACAGTTTAGATTCATGTGTTTGATCTTCTGATAGCCACCTTGTTACATATTGGAGTTGGCTAGCCAGATATCTTCAAGGTTTGGCAATCTAATGCCTCCCTGCTCACACGAGTTTTGTAACTTGCACAATGATATTCTATTCCTGGAATCATGCCAGATAAACCCCCTGCATATGCTCTGTAGTTTTGAGAAGAATCGTTTGGGTATTGCATGTTGGATGTTAGCAAAGTAATGTAATGGCCTGGGCAGTACCACCATCTTTAATAACGCCACTCCTCCCATCATAGTCAAAGGTAGCTTAGCCCAAAATACCATACTTTTTTCTATATTAGATACTGCTTTCACTGCATTTTGCCTGTGCTAGTCTTCGGTATTATGATATACGTCTATACCCAGGTATCTAAACGTCTCAGTTTCCCACTTTATCTGCAGTACCGGCAGTTTGTATTGTGGCATTCCTACGTATCTCCCCAGGGGGAATATGCTTGACTTTTCCCCCTGGGGAAAGTCCATAACCTCCAGTACATATTGTAGATTCTCTTCTGGATACCTCAGGTATAACAGCTTGTCATCTGCGTACATCGATATCAAGTGTTGCCCCCCCCTTTAGTGTTGATTCCTACTTGCCGATTTTGCTGCGTTAAATACGCTGCAAGGGGTTCTAATGCTAGGATGAAAAGCATCGGAGACCACAGTCATCCCTTATGGTGCCTTTGCTCAGTTGCCATTGTTCGGAGATGCTTGCGCCCGTTCTGACTCGCGCCAATGGCTCACTGTATAACCCATCTCAGATATACAGGCCCAATTCCGTATTCTTCCAAACACTGCCAATAGCCAGGGCCATTTTACCGAGTCATAGGCTTTCACCACATCCAGTGAGATTATTGCTGTACCATGGGAGCTACCCTGGACATAATCTATGACATGATGAAGTCTGCGCTGGTTGTCGGATATATTCCTACGTGGGATATACCCTGTTTGGTCCGAGTTTGTTTATGACTGGTCTTAACCTATTCACCATCACTGCTGTCAGGATCTTACTGTCCTGATTGAGCAGCGAGAGCGTTCTGTAGGACCTGCACTCTGTGTCCCGTTTATTGGGTTTGAGGAGCGGAATGATGATCGCCTCCCGTAGAGACCCAGGCAATTTGCCTGTATGAAACACCTCATTGAGCATTGCTAGCATTGGGGGGAGTATTTCTGTCTTATAGGCTTTATATAATTCATTCAGGAGTCCGTCTGCCCCTGGGGCCTTGCTGGTGGCCTTTAGCTTAATTACTTGTTGTAGCTCCTCTGATGTTATCGGGACCTCCAGGTTCTCTCTTTCTGCCTCCTCAAGTTTCGGGAGTGCGATCTCTGTTAATGCTTCCAGTACGTCTATCTCTTCTCCGTCAGTGGAGTCTGCATATAATCTCTTATAGTATTAAAAAAAGTATTTGTTTACTCCTTCCTGGGTTTCTTGTATCTGACCATCCATCCCTTGCATTACTCTAATTGTTTGTCTAGGGGTCTCGCGTTTATATAACCAGGCCAGTAACCTGCCTGGCTTGTCACCTTCATTATGCTGCCTTTCTACATATTTCCTATAACTTAGGTGACTTAGCCTCTCCCAGTGATCTCTGCATTCTTGTTGTAATTGGTTTATGGTCTTGGCCTCCTATGGGATATCGTGCCCTCCCGCATCCTCGTTTCTAGCTCACGTTCTGCGTTTTGTAATTCCCGTGTTATACCGCCTTGCAACCCCTTTGATTTAAACATTGCCGCTCCCCTCATCACTACCTTAAAAGCCTCCCACAATGTCCCAGCCGAATATACACTACCCGTGTTATGTTAGAAGTGCTCATCTATCTCCTTTCTCAGGTCCTCTCTGAACACCATCTTTGAATGATTCAGCCCAGAGCCTCCATGTCGGGATTCTAGCTCTGGGCAGTAGAATCTGCCACATTACCACCAGCGGGGCATGGTCTGATCAGGGATGTCATTTGGGGGTCGCCAGAGGTCGCAACTGCGACCTCTGAGGTTTCCCTTGCGACCTCTGTGGTTACCCTTGCGACCTCTAGAAAAACAAGAGAAAAAAAAAGTTTTTCTTTTTTTTTTTTTGTAATGTAAACTCATGGGCTGTGGCCAGCACCATGTGGCTCGTTAGTTCTGGAGTGGCTGGCTTTCTTGTTAAAGCCCCTTAAAAAAAGAAGAAAAAGAAGAAAAGGAGTGACACAAGTCTAATACTTTCAGCACTGACCCTAAATAAGAAAGATTAGGAATACCAAATAATGTGTCTTTCTGGATTTCTATACAATAATTGCTAGAGTCATTAAAGGTTTATTTCAGGCACACTTCAGGAGGTGAGTCACTGATTTAGCCTGTTCTTAAACGCCTCAACTCAGCCTTTCATCCTCCTGAGGTCGATAAATGAGTACCAACACAGGTTGGGTGATATTGGGTGTATATTTTTTATATATAAAGCGCTTAAGCGTAAGTGCTATATAATAACACATCATTATCATTTGGTCATGGACGTCTGCTTGCATTCACAGTAATTTGGTAATATGGGCCTATATACACTGATCTTAACGATACATATGGCGATTGTATGAAATGTACATCACATTATAGCGATATAGTAACCATATTTTTTGTAGTGTACAATGCTATGTGATAGCACTTCCTGTTTTGTCAACGGGTGAAAGGTCACGTTCCATCGCATCCAGTGATATCACTTCGGGGTGGGGTCAAATGACATCACTTCCTGTGATGTCACCAGGGGCCAAGGGTCGTGTGATGTCACTTCCGGTACCCCTGGCATTTTGGTGAAATGACGTCCCTGGGTCTGATAGGACCATGGTTTTGTATTCCGCATGTGTCGCTTCTTTTGTTAACTTTGTTCCAATAAATATATAATCTAACCTTGTGTGCAGGTTCTGTGGGCCGGAGTAGTGTGAATATCCTCTGTCCTGTGGGTGTCGCAGCCTCCATACATCTACTAACCGAAAAGCTTTCAACAGGGTGCTTAGGGACTTCGCTGCCGGGGTCGGTTGTGTGACCTTTTCGTCTGACCTATCGATCACCAGATCCAGGGTACAGGTAAAATCCCTCCCCCACACCACCGCCCCGTCCACATACAGACTTATCTTGGCATATAGGGTTCTAAAGTAGGCTGTAGTATCTTGATTCGGGGCATAAACGTTGATGACACACTTCTTTATTTTCCACCAGCCCCTTATTAATACCATCCTGTCATCTTTATCTATGGTGGACTGCAGTAGCTTGAACGGAACATGTGGCGCTATCCATGTTATGACCCCTCTAGTGTACGCTGAATATGTTGCTCCCAGGGTTATCCCTTTCCATTTCCATTTCCTTGTTAACACATCCTGCTTTTCCTTGGTCAGATGAGTTTCCTGCAGCAATGCTATATCTATTTTCATAACCTTATTCCGTTTAATGTAGTTATTGAGCCCCCTCACATTCCAAGTTACTATCTTCATTTCACCCATATTATCCATTTTCCACTCCTCCCATCTCTGCCCCCCACCCTCCTCATTGCACTTTTTGGCTGTGTCTGTAGGCTGCCCCCCCTTAAATAAGGGTACGCCGTAATGGTCGCTGACGCTCGGCTTATTGTCCCCGCTTTGCGAAAGTGCTCTAGGATCTTCTCCCTGTCTTTGTAGTTCAATATCTTGGCATGATCGGTCGGGGAGGGGCTCCTGGTGGCGGCTTCCTGGTCAAGGCTCTGTGTGCTCTCTCCACCGTGAACCCCTGGGTGAGCGCTCCACCGCTTATTTCTTGCAGCAACATATTTTTGATGTAATTGGTCGGATCTGGGCTTTCCTCTCCTTCCGGAAGTCCCACAATGCGTATGTTGCTTCAGTGCCCCCATCCTTCAGCTTCCTCTACTCCGCATTCTAAGTTGCGCACTTGTTGCTGCAATGTGGAGACGTCCTTGGAATTGGTAGTGCAAATACCTGTGGTTGTTTTAATCTCCTTTTCGAGCCTTCCTGTGCGTTCGGCTAGCACCCTAACATCTTGTCTCAGCAGGTTAACGTCTACACTTACGGCGTCAATCTGGCATTCCAAGGATGTCTTCAGTTCTGCAATGGCTGCGTCAATCTTGGACTCCCATGATGATGATGATGATGATGATGATGATTTCAACTCTGCGATGGCTGCCAGGATCTTGTGATCTTCCTGTGGTGGGGTTACTTCTCCTTGTATGCTTTGTCCCCCAGCTTTTGTGGACTCCCCTGCTTGAGCCGGTTTAGTACAAATATCTATTGACGGTTGCTTCCCTTTGGATTTACCCGGTTTTGATGCCATGTGTCCTTTATGACTCGATGGAGCCCACTCTTGTGCAGTAATTCCTGTTATTCTCCGCCCTTGCGGCTCTCAGATATGGGGTTCACCATTGCTTCTGCTGGTCTTGTATCCGTTTTGCCAGTGTACGCTTATCTGCTGGTGCCAACAATCTCACATTGGTCAGGTGCAGTTCCAGCTGTACTACAGCAATTGTTGCACATATCTGCCTTGCTTGTTGTTTATTGTGGTGTAAGGGCTTTTTGTGAGCTCCGTCCCACTGCAACAATTCTGTAGTGTCACTTTCCAGCCCAGCGCCCCAATTATGAGACCAGTTTACAGTAATGGTGTTCCACTCGCACACCTCGATTGGGGCGTCAGGATCAGTTGTTTAACTGCTCTGTTCCCTGCTCGGGGAGTCCCACCATGTAGCCGTATTTTTCTCCCAGTACTCCTGCATACTCAGTGTCCCGGGCTCACAATCCGCCAGCAATCTATACATGTGACCCTTGTTTGGCTCTTACCTCCACTTGCTCTTGCAGGACCGATGTCGGGGCTATTTAGCCCACGGTGGCTCTTGTTCTTTGGGACATCCCCTTGCTGCTTTTCCTCATGGGGAGATCAAACACATCTCGATCGGCGAGAGCGCCGTTATCTGTTCACTTCAGTGTTAAGGCTTGTTGTAAGCACTTCTCCTATTACAACAATTCTGTGGTATATCTCCACAGTTCGGCACCGTAAGTACAATCTCAGTAAACAGCAGTAATGTTCCCCTCTCCTCTCAGATCGGGTGTCAGGCTTAGGTGTGCGACTGCTCCGTTTCTAGCTCAGGGAGCCCCCACCATTCAGCCATGTATTTTCCTGCAGCCATGCAGAATTTGTTGTCTGGGCCAGCAATCCGCCATTCATTACTGCATGCAACCCGTGCCTGATCATACATCCACTCACATTCATAGGATTGCAGTTGAGGCTATCTAGCCAGCGTTAGTTCTTGTTTCTTGGGGTTACAACGTGATGCATTTACTACTGGATAATCATCCATGTTGCATTTTGTGCAAGCCCTTTTGTGGAGCTCCTCTACATTTGAACTGACATCCACTGATGTAATATATTGTATTTGCATATGCATACTGCCTCGCCTCGGATGTATGTACATGTGGTATCCGCCCTTTTCGGATTCTCCTGGATACCAGTTCCGTTAGCATATTCCCATCGGCACGCCCTGCTGTTTCTCCACGCTTACTGTTAATGTTGCACTCAAGCGAATACGATGTGTCTCTGTTAAATTTTGAATCGCCTGCTGTTTTTCTGTTTCTCTTTGTTAGGGACGCGCGCATCAACTCTTCGCCACCGCTACTGTAGCGGATTAGAAAGTCTTTTGTTGTCGCTCTGATCGTGCTTGTTTCAAGTCGGGTGCAGCTCCGCTGTGATTTCCATGTGTTCCGCGCGTCCTGATTAGTTTCGTGGGCAGCTCCTTCCTCCAACGGTACAGTCCGGTAACTCATACCAATCCATACTTTCGTGCATCCTGCTCCGTGCTACCATATCAAGGCGTACAGTGATTATCAATATGTACGCCTGTTTTTCCCCGTTCCCTGCCAAGCATATATTTCCTGCTGGGGCTACTGTAACAGACTGCAGCTAGTGCAGGATCGACTTCCCTGCACACTGGGAAGGAAGGCCTGCATTCGTGCTACGTATGCCTCTTTGTTGGGGTGCCGTGCCTTTCTCCCTCCCCCGGAGGCTCACGCAGGCTGCGGTATTGGACAGGTTTATGAGACCGGTGCTTCCAGCGGTTATGCAGTGTTTCTGGCCACCAGCTGCAATCATCCGACACGGTCTTGTTTTGGTCCAGTTCACCGGAGTACGATCTTCATGTGCTACACATATTCTCACAGCAGCAGTGTTGTTTGTGACACTAGTCCCAACGTTTGTGCACGGCAGGATACTGAAGGATCATCATGAGACACGTCCTATCCCATGGCTCCCTAGCCATGCGCCCCCTGGTGCCAGAAATGTATGACTTGCCGAGAGCAGACGCTGTTTAGTTGCCATGGAGTGTAGATGTATATGGATAAGATCCGATCTCCATTCTCGTCAAAACTCAATTATAGCAAGATCATCAGTTGAGAGTTTTTTTTAAAGAAGGGATCAAATGACATATCCACTACATTCCTCCGGTTTAGGATAAGACCGCCTCCTTTCCAGACGTAGACATTTATGATGTACTTTCCTCATCTTAATATTTTGATTTGTGGATGACGATGTACATTTAGTTTTGGTCACACCCAGTTGATGTCCAGGGGATTCATGGCATTTCGAGTTTGGCTTCGTGGCCGATTCAGGTGAGGAGACAGAGTTTTCTGTAAGTGTCGCCCCCAGATTATAACAGGGGAAACGTTTCTGATTGCAGACTTCGACCCTCTCAACAATTTTAGGAACCTCTGTCTCCTGAGGTACACGGACACCGAGAGTATGGATCTTCTAATTTCTTTGGTAGTCTCGACAGCAGTCTTTCTTGTTTTTCAGAGGGGGTCAGAAAAGGCGAGGTTTCTAAAGACTCTCACTCCCTCGACTTTTCCCCTGATACTGAGACTGTGTCCATAACTATGATCGATTTTCCTGCATCCCTAGACTCGCGTCTTTTCCTTACTTCTCTTCTTGGGGATGGCATATCCTCCTCGTTATCATCAATCGAGTATGTCAAGAGGTCCAAAAGGTCACTGAGATTGATTTGCCAGGTTTGTGAGAGTTAGATGGCCCGCCTTTATTTTTGAACTCTCAGAGGTTGTCACCCCCTTGATAGTCTTTAGGGCAGTTCCTCACTCTGGCCAACGGTTCTTTTAGACTTTTCAGATTTGAATTCCTTTGTCTTAGGTTCATTCCCCCTTCGGTGGCTCCTCCTAGTCCCAAAAAGAGGATAGGGCCACTCATTATGGCAGCCTGCAGCATTTCCCGCTGGACACAACTCAGTTTCATTCCATTGGTCTTTCGCCATTGGATTGGTTCGAACTGAAAGAGCTGGCGGCTTGGTATTAGACTTTGAAGGGGGGGGTGGGGGCAATATTTTCCTAACCCCATCTTCAGCTGGAATCCTTTGAATAGGCGCTGCACACTTACACAATGGGACCGAGCACACATGGGCTGCGTTGACAGCCTGTGAATTTATCCAGGGATGGCATTGGTGCTGCCTCCATAGATTGGGCCGGCCCAGCCGATGGATCTAGAGTTATGGGAATCCTGCATTCCCATCACTGACTCTTTAGCCGTTATATAGCCCTCTACAAAACACATCTTACTGTTTAGCATTGCAAACAAGGTGGTATGGTCTGTGTGCGTTTTGTGAATAGCCTCGTACAACTTCATAAAACGCGAAATCTCAGTAAAAGGATCTTGTTTTCCACCTTTCAAGTATTTTGTACTGTGACGATGGTGATTATCCCCCTCAGCTGTTTGTTCAATTTGTACGTCAGCTTCTACTGAATCACGTGATTGTGTAGAACCCCCCCACCCTGCTGAGGATAGATACTCTTTAGAGATAGTCAGATGAGCTCGAGTTGAAGTCAGATGGTCCAGGACTCCTTCCTCCCGGCGATGCAGCGGCCACTGTTCCCTCTCTAATGGTCTAAATGCAGGTTGCAGAAGCGGGGTGAAGGGGAGGGGGGCGGAGGAGCCCCTTTGACTTGCCGACGTGTCGCAAAGCCCAGAATGGCAGCTAGAATTCAAGGAATTATCCCCAGACTCAATTCGGTTTGCAGTTATTATAAGCCCTAAATCTACAGAAGATTTTGCAAATAGGCCCTGATGAAGTGGAGCTGAGGGGGATGGATGGACTCAGAGCCTTAGTCCCGTCGTATACCCCTGACGAGGTCAGACGGTTCCCTAGACCTCTCAAAGGAGTTGACAAGTGTTTTGAACGTTTCTTTGATGGAGTAAGAGATCTGTCGATATTTCTGCTCTCTAAATTCAATGTCAGGTTTCTCCCCCTCCCAAGGTCTTTTCCTGGAGACTGGGAAGGCTCTAGGGTATCCCTCAAGCCTTCTAATTGTCATCATCTGTCAGATAAACTCCGATATTCAATTCTGATGGATCTCTTTTTTCTTTACAGAGCCCGAAAAAAATCAAGTGGGTGGTAGACTTGTGTTTTTAAAGGTGCTGTGATATCTTATTTTTGTTATCATTTCACGAGATCCCCTCCATTTCCATTTGAGCAGTTGAGGCAACTGTTTGGCAGTCTCGGAGTTTAAGTTCTGGGGTTCAACATTATCAGCCCCCATTGTTCCAGATTGTTGGGCAAATGATGCAGTTTCCATAGGGCGACATATTATTGGGCTGGAAGAAGGATGTGTGTCACATGATTGCGTAGTAGGAGGCTCAGAAGTCTGGCATTTCTCAACAATGGCCCTAGTGTCCATTGGAGTAGGTAGAAGCCCCAAAGGGGGCATTGTGGGGTTGCCTCAACCAGTTATCCACTCTACACAATTTGATCATCTCCATGGACCAACATGTTAGCAGGCAGCCCACCTGCCCCTTCTTTCCTGGGTGACTCGGCCTGTGGGCTAGGAATGAAACTCTGCTCGATAATGTCGAGACACCTCTACTGCTATGCAGTTCACTTTTAGAGTGGTGTTCTTAGCCGTATCTGCAGGAATATACACCCCCCCTTATAGTCAGCGCGGGCGTTCTTAACAGCGATACATAGATCACGTGTTGTAAACTGTTTGTCTGGGTGTTTCCAAGGGCCGGTAAATGTGGCTAACAAGGGAGGGAAAAAAGCTGTCCAGAAGACTCTGCATCAGTCCCACTATCAGCCCCCACAGCATCAGAGGGGAATGTCAGGGGTAATGCAGAGGGTGATGCAGAGTCAGGTAAGGTAAGACTGGCATCAATGGCAAGTCAATCAAACAGTCTTGTATCTCACCTTCAGAGACTCGCTCCAGGACCGGAGTCTCATTATACGCGGAACATGAGGACTCACGGTCTGGGTGTTGGTGTGTTGGATTACGAGGGACAAGCTCAGCCGGCAAAGCTTTGTTGGTGAAACGAAAACTGCGTAGGCTGGTAACTTGGTCGTTTACATCACGCCGTCCCCCAAGTCTTTTCCTCCAGACTTCTTCCTTATTACCAGTGTGGGAGAGCCGCAGTCGAGCCAGTCACTCTGACAGTCGGCTGACTGGCGAGTGACTGGACTCGACGCCGGACTCCGCGCAGGTGCTCCGCGCCTTGGTGGGGAATATATCCCTTGCTGAAAATCCTTAGAGCTACAGCAGGCAGTAGCTTGTTCCCCGGCTGCAAGTCCACTCTTCCATGGCAGCGTATGGGAGTCTTAGAACAGAGAGCTAGGATTACACACTAAATGTTCCAAATCTGAAAAGCAAAATGCACGTGTAGTCTGGCGTTTGGTCCTGATAAGAGTGACTGGACTCGACGCTGGACTCCGCACAGGCGCTGGGTGGCGAGAAGCTTGCTCCGCCGGCAGCAAGTCCACTCTTGCACGGCAGCATATGGGAGTCTTAGAACACTGAGCTAGGATCACACACTGAATGTTCCGAATACGAAAAGCTAAAGGTTCTTCATCCAGAGACTGAGCAACAGGGAGAGACTCAAGAGAAATATCAGGGTAAATTGTGGGAGATATTCTTATTTGTTGTTTTCCTTTTATATTTGTCCGATCTTGTAAATATCCACAATAAATCCTACAGTAATACACTTCTGACTTTGTCTTTTGTGGCGATCACATGACTTTATGACTGGTGCAACATGCCAAACGGTTGCAGCACTTGGACGTGTGAGGTTGTATCTGGAATATGACGGCTACATCCGACGTCTTAAACAAGTAACATCAGGCTATACAGGAATATAACGTCAGGCCATACAGGAATATCAATGCATCACCCGTGGTATATTAAAGCAGCACCCTAGTTAAAATAGCTCTTTGTCTGCTTTAGCAGCTATTTGTGATTCTATTCATATTACTTTTATTGTAGTCTTTCTTTGTTACTTGCTGTGATGTTATCCGATTCAAAATCCATGCAACCCCATTTCATGAGAAGTCCGGGAGAAGCGGCAGTGGTCATAACATGTCACTTCTGGTGACGTCATCAGGCGGATGACGTCACGTCCACTACCCCAGCCATTTTAGTAAATTTGCATCCATAGATGACAGTTGAAAATTTAGCACAACAGTCCTGCTGCATAACAGTGGGTCAAAATGTTTACCAAGACACCAACCCGGAAAACTATTTCCATCTGGTGGCAGACATAGGGGGACACTTTCTCAAGGGAATCTGGGATTTCCTGTTTTACCGGGAACACCCCCTCCTCCCACTGATGGTAGAATACATCTCTGGTGAGAATGCATTCTATGAATCTGATCATGTCAAGGTCCTATCCACATGCAAAACAGTCTCATTGTGAGAAAGGCATTATTTCAAGCTCACTCTTTCACAGGGTTGCATTCCAAAATATTTAGCGTCTAAAAAGTACTTGCCTGTGTGTGGCAGTTCAGCAACGAACAGCATTTTATCATTCTTTTTATCACCTGAAAAATAAAAAGGAGAAAAAGAAATCTTGATGACCCTAAAAAGCAGTTATGTACATTTGCATTAAAACCCTTTCCGGAGAATTATGCACCCTCTTTAGGCCAAAGTTACTCAATCTTTGACACTTGCGGTTGTTGCTAGAAATAAGCGTCACCACACAGCTAACAACTAGTACAGCAGTTACAGACTAACAAGTCACTTACCTTTGGTAACATTAGTTTGGATGGATGCCCTAATCCTCCCATAAATAACTCATGTAGAAATAACCCTGGGCCCCAGACTGGATCTAGAAATCTCTTTCAGTAATTCCTCAGATGGGCGCCACCACAGCTCTGGAGCGGGACTGCACAAACATCACATCAGTGTGACACCACGTCTCCACAAAGGCGTGGCCAGTACACAGTGATGGTAGACGCTCCAGAAAACTCACAGCAGACAATCTACGGCCCCTCCTAGACACAAAGGAACTTAAACCGCCATTTTCCAACAACCCTAAGGTTCTGGCTGAGATCTACTTGCGCACCCTTATTACAGCGATCAACACCATTGCCCCCATGGAAGCTAAAAAAGAAAAGAAATCCATGAAAACAAACTCTTGGTTCACTGAGGATCTAATGGCTCTCCGCACCAACAAACGGACGGCCCTCTCCAAGTGGCAATCCAACCCATGTGAGGCCACTAAAGGTGACTTTAAAAGAACCTCATCAATATATAAAAAAGCAATATTCACTGCCAAATCCAACAACAGTAACTCCTGCATATCTAAGGCAAACTCTAAATCCAGGGAACTATTCACCATCTTCAAGGACCTCACCCTTCCTCCTGCTAGCCCCGGTGAAATAACCAAAGACCAAGCCTGGTGTAACAGTACACAAGAAGCTCTTCTTAAAAAAATCTCACTTCTCCAAGATAAAATTCGAACCGAACGTTCCCTCCTGTCCAACTTAGACACGGCTGACCTCCCTCCTGTCACCACACAGAAGCCCACCCCTCCTCTCTTCAGATTCAGAAATGTTTCGGAATCAGAAGTCTCTGCACTCCTACAGCATATCAAACTCTCCACATGCAAAGGTGAAATTTGCCCACCCAACATCATTAAAGATAGCGCCGACTCCTTAGTCCCACTTATCACAGCCTTCATTAATGCATCATTTGCCTCTGGCATCGTCCCTGCTAACCTCAAGGAAGCTTGGGTACGTCCCCTTCTCAAGAAACCATCCTTAGACCCCAGCCTCCCCTAGCAACTACCATCCCATCACTACCGCCCCCTTGCTCCACAAAATCCTAGACAAGGCCACCCACAACCAAATCCAGCTCTTCCTGGAAACCCACTCAGTCTTAGGAAAAAGGCAATCAGGGTTCTGCAAAGGCCATGGCGCGGAATCGGCCCTCCTGGACCTAAAGAACCAAATCACCGAAATAATGGACACCGGAAAACAAGCCCTCCTACTACTACTAGACCTATCTGCCGCATTCGACCTAGTAGATCACAAAACTCTCACCTCCCACCTCACTAGCGCAGCTCACTTCTCTAACCATGCCACCTCGTGGATCACCTCCTTCTTAGAAGGCAGAGCTATGAAAGTATTCTCAGACACAGCCAACGCCACCCCCACCCCCACCACCATTCACTGCGGGGTACAACAGGGTTCCTGCACTGCCCCTACTCTCTACAATCTGTTCACCAAACCCCTTTTTGACAAACTTGACTCCCGCGGCATAGCTTATACAAACTATGCTGATGACACTCAAGTCCTCCTCTCTCTCACTGGCTCCTACGATCACCACGCAACAGCACTCTTTGAAATCTATTCCACTATTTAGGCTTGGATGGCCCCAAATGGTTTATATCTAAATGGAGACAAAACCGAGATCATCATCATTGGCCCACAAACAATTTTGAACAAACTCCCGCCCCCCAATATACTAACTTCTGCACCGAGAATACCATCATCCCAATCTCCACATCCGTTAAGACCTTAGGAGTTCACCTAGATGCCACACCATCTATGAACAAACAGGTCAATGCTATTGCCTCCGCTCACACCACCAAACTAATAAGCGCAGTCAAACCATACCTAACCAAACAGAACTGCCTCTCCATCTCTAGAGCCACCATAGGCACCAAACTGGAGTATTGTAATGCCCTCCTAGTAGGCACCTATGAAAAAAACGTAAATCAGCTTCAGACAGTGCAAAAAAACACGATCAGAGCGGCCCTCAATATCCCTTAGAGAGACCACATCACCCAAGCTAGGAGAGATGCTCACTGGCTCCCGGTTAAGGAAAGAATAACATTCAAGACTCTGACCCTAACCCACAAATGCCTTAACCTCACTAACCCTCCATCTTTCTGAAATCCTAAACTGCAACACCTCCACACGCCCAAGAAGGACACACCATACCAACCTACTACACATACCTTCAGCCAAAAGAGCTAAAGCTGGCGGTATAGGCTTCCCCTATCGAGCTCTCAAACGCTGGAATGCCCTCCCCACCGCCCTCTATGCCGAAACCTCCATCTCCACCTTCCACAAAGTCCTCAAGTCCACACTATTCAACTGACACAGCTATGCCCACAGACAAATGTAACTAAGTATGCACTGTACTTCGTAAATGTAACTAAGTATGCTCTTCTTCTGTACTGTACCTACAATTCTCAATTATGTATGCAGCAGCTCCTTTAATCTACTGTAACCAGCAATGATGCTATCCCCTGCTATCTGCATCATTCTCAATTTAACAGCGCCACAATGCATTGGGCTGATGCATGCTTTAAAAATACAAATAAATAAATCAGTTCAGTATTCACTGCATGCATGCAGAAGCAAGGGCAAAAAATAGGCTGATTTACAGATAACATTAGCAAATCAAAAACTATCCAATTCAACTTCAGAATGAATAGAGACAGGAGGAAAGGAGTAGCCTGCAAAAATCTATTGAAATGCTACCAGAGGTAACTAGATGATCTTCATGACTACTTCTTTGTGCAGATTCCTGATATAGAAATATTCCACAGCAGCAGTAGGATCCTAGGAATGCCGGCGCAGCTATTATTTGAAGAAAACTTACAGAACAACTGTGACAAATCATGACTTGTTGCTCACCTCCACATCCAGCCAATGATTTCTGGCTAAAGTGTTGAACAATATCCAGGTAACTGTGCAGCGAACACCCAGTAAAAGAAGTCATTTGATCAGCAATGAAGAAGCAGTCTGGGGGAAGGAGCTCAGATCTCCACCGGGGCGGTTTCTTAGCCAGGTCATAACTGGACTTCATGAAAGCACTATCCAACAGCAAAATGGGTCTGTTTCGAAAATGCCAAACCATTCTTAGCGCTCAAAAAGCCAAAAATAACCCTGTCCTATCCGAAATCACTTGAACAGTCCACATAAAAGCATAAGACCCCGTTAGCGTTCAGTCTGTGTAATTATTCTTCAGTCCTAAAATGGCGAAGCAAAACTGAAAAAAAAAACAGCAGATTGTAAATCAAAAGAAATGTTGGCACAATATAAAGGCGAAAAGTTGTCCAAAAGACATCTTAACACTTAACTCTAACCTGGCTGGAAATAGTTCTAAGAGTGACAGTTGCAGTTCACCAACATGTCTAGCAGACGAACAAGTTACTTACCAACTGGTAACGTTCTTTCGACTGGATGTTCCTCCAACGTATTCCACATGTTTGACATGTAATGTCCACAGCTGTGGTGCTTCGGAAACTTTACGGCATAGGGCGTCCTGCGTCGAGTTGATGTCCCTCTAAGGCCTCCGTCGAGGGTGACGTCACTGGATGTTACAAGTAGGAAGCACGGCGCCCGTAGCCTCAGTTCATGTTTTTCCCTCCACAACGTGTGACATGCCCCAACACAATGCATGCTTGACTGCACATAGCCTTGAGGGAACGCAAGCTGCAACAGCATAGGACATTCTTCAGAGGGGCAGGCTGGGAGGGCGATGTGGAATAAGTTGGAGGAACATCCTGTTGAAAGAACGTCACCAGTTGGTAAGTAACTTGTTATTTGAATGGATTGTCCTCCAACGTATTCCACATCTCTGACAGACTCCCAAAGCAGTATCAGTGATTGGAGGAGGGAGAAGAATTTAGAAAACCCAATCAGATGGCAGAATAAAGCACTGCTTTACCAAAGGCCAAATCTTGACCATGGACCGTATCCAGGGAATAATGCTTGACAAAGGTATGGATGGAAGACCATGTTTCAGCATCACAAATGTTCTTAATAGGAACTCCCCGTTGCAGGGCAGTGGATGTAGCCACGCCTGTGGTGGAGTGAGCTTGCAATCCCTCAGGAGGGTCCTTGCCCGACAATCTGTAACATTCAGTATTGGTGAGGATAATCCACCTGGACAAGGTCTGTTTGTTAACAGCCTGGCCCAATCGGTGTCCTGTGTACCCCACAAAAAGCTGGTTGTCCACTCTGACCCTGGACATCCTAGAAATATAAAAGCTCAAAGCTCTCGTAGGGTCCAACCTATGGAGTCTCTCCTCTTCCTTATCAGGATGAGGAGGAGGACAGAAAGCAGGAAGTACCACTTTCTGGCTCAGATGAAACTCAGACACTATCTAAGGTAGGAAGGACGGACGTACAACCCTATCCTTGTGGAACACAGTAAAGGGTGTCTTAGATGAAAGTGCCTGCAATTCACTCACTCTGCGAGCAGATGTAACTGCAACCAAGAAAACCGTATTGAAAGACAACAGTCTCAAAGGACAATAGTACAGAGGTTCAAACGGAGCACCCATCAGGAATTTCAGGACTAAATTCAGATCCCAAACCGGCACCTGAAAAGGGGACGGCCGGAACATATTTGTGAGCCCTTTTAGCAACTGGGAAATCAAAGGAATCTTAAAATAAGAACATTCTTCAGACGAGCGCTTTAAAATAGATAGTGCCGCTAGGTAACCTTTAATGGTACCCACTTGAAGACCCCTGTGGGCCAAAGAAAGCAAGAAAGACAGAACCATCGGAATGGAACACTGTAAAGGATCGACATGGTTTCCTCAGCAACAGTCACAAAACGTACACTAGCGGCAACGGTACAGGGATTTGGTGCCGGCCACCTGGCCGAAAGCAACAACTCCATCAAGTCATCCAGGAAGTCCCAATCCTTACATCTCAACCTTTCAGAAACCAAGCGTGAAGGTTGAAAGTCTTGACCTCTGTATGGAGAACCTACCCCCCCCCACCTGTCCCCACTCGCACACGCGCGCGCGCGCGCGAGAGAGAGAGAGAGAGAGAGAGAGAGAGAGAGAGAGAAGGTCCTCTCTGTGGGGAAGACGGCGTGGAGGACAGATGGACATTTCTAGAAGGACTGAATACCATGCTCTCCTGGCCCAATCCGGAGCAATGAGGATCATATGGTATCCAAACCTCCGCAACCCCCTTAACACCTGAGGAATGACGGGGACCGGAGGAAGCGCGTACTGAAGTGGGAATGACCAATCCATGACAAACGCGTCCCCTAAGGCTCCTCTCGGAGGAAATTCCCTTGAGCAAAATCTCTCACCCTTGCGGTTGGCACCGGTCGCGAACAGATCCACTTGAGGGGTTCCCCAAAGGGCGAAGATCGCCAGAAGGACTTCCTGAGACAACTCCCATTCGTGGGACACCGTGCCCTGCCTGATCAGAGCTCCCGCAGCCGCATTCTCCTCTCTGGCTAGATGAACTGCAGAGAGCGAGATTCCTTCTTGTACTGCCCAGAACCAGAGCTGCATCGCCTCTCTGCACAGCGGGAGTGACCCCACCCCCCCCTTTTTTGTTGAGGTAATGTATGGCCACTGTGTTGTCCTTCATGATCAGGGCACTCTTCCCCCGCACAGATGGGAGAAAAGCCTTCAGGGCTAGCCTGATGACCCCTCAGCTCCAAAAGGTTTATGTGGAGTTTGGACTCCGACGGAGACCAACGACCGCTGGTGGACAGCTCGTTGGCGTGGGCTCCCCATCCTGTGAGGGAAGCCTCTGTTACCACCGTCACCTCCGGCCACGGTTGCCAAAAAGGCTCCCCCTTCATCAGATTCCCTTCGCTGGCCCACCACAGAAGATCCTGCGAGACCGAGAGTGGAATCTGAACAGAATCCGACATCTTGCCGGAGCATTGCAACCAATGCATCTTGAGAGCCTATTGAAGGGATCTCATCCTCAGTCTGGCCTCTGGCACCAGAAAAATGCAGCATGCCATGAGGCCGAGCAACCTTAAGAATTCGAAAGCCGGAAGACACTGGGCACGTTGACATTTGTTGACCATCTGTACAATGCGATGAGCCCTCACCTTGGGAGGCGAGCACTTCCAAGGACACGTCCAACACAGCCCCGATGTACTCTAGCTGTTGGTAAGGTGTCATATGTGACTTCTTGAAATTGAGGGAGAAGCCCAGCCTGTGAAGGGAGCGGCAGGTGAGGCTGAGATGATCCTAAGCTTGTTCGGGAGAACGCGCTCAGATCAGCCAGTCATCCAGGTAGGGGTAGACGTGAATCCCCCCCTCTCCCGAGATACGCTGCACGACCACCAATAGCTTGGTGAAGACCCTCGGGCAGAGGTCAATCCGAATGGCAGGACCCGAAACTGAAAGTGCGAGTCGCCAGCCACAAACCTCAGGAATTTCCTGTGGTTTGGATGAATCTGCACATGAAAATAAGCATCCTGTAGGTCCAGAGACACCAACCAACCCTGAAGTTGACGGGCCTGAAGGACCCGAGAAAGAGTGACCATCTTGAACTTGTCCTTCCTGAGGAACTTGTTCAACCAACGCAAGTCTTTCTTTGGAATCAAAAAATATGGGGAATACCATCCCTTGTTACTTTCCGCCGCAGGCACTAGTTCTATAGCACCTTTCTCCAGCAGGGTCAAGATTTCCTGCACAAGGAGCGGATCCGGAAGCTTCAAAGAGATTCCCTGGTGGATTATCGTGAGGCTGCTTTAGGAAGGGAAGGCAGTAGCCGTGGGCTATTGTTTCCAGAACCCACGCATCCAAAGTAATAGCTTGCCATTCTTCAAGATGCTGAAACAGTCTGCCCCCAACCGGTGAACAATGGAACCTGGCCTCATAGCTGTTTTGGAGCAGCTGTGCCAGCGCCTGAAGGCAAAGAGGCAACTGCCTGAGCGGCTTTGGCACCTCTATTTCCCCGTCCACCACGGGTGCCTTTATGGTGACCCCTTTGATTAGCAGCCCCTCTCGTTCTACCAAAAGAGAAGTAACGAAAGGAACCCCGCTCCACTGCTGTCCCCTAGGACGAAATGGCAGAAGTTGACGCACAGCTGCGCCCAGAGATTTAGCAGCAGCTTTGGAGGTCTGCAACCTCTCAAGGCTTTCGTCAGCCTTGCCGCCAAACAAATGAGAGCCATAAAAGGGCATGTTCAGAAGACGGGCTTGCACATCTGGAGCAAAACCAGACTTCCACAACCACGCAAACCTGCGTATCACGGTGCTCGCAGCCATGGACCGGCTAAAACCGTCAGCCGTGTCCAACCCGACTGAAGGGATTCACACATGGCATCCTTGCCATCCTGCACAAGAGCAAGTAACCCATCCCTTTCTTCCCCCAACGGGAATATGCTCAGCCACCAGAGAGACAATTCCACAGTGTGTGTGAAACCCTTGCCAAGGCACAGGTGGAGTTGGCCGACTTCAGTGCCATACTCCCAGCTGAAAATACCTTGCGTGCCCAACCATCATAGCGATTGTCGTCCATATCAGGAGGGATGGTAGGGTATGCCGCCTGCCTCGAAGTGGCCGTGGCCGCCTGAACCACCAAACTCTCCAGAGTGGGATGAGTGGAAAGGTATCCGGGGTCGCTACTGGATGGGCGGTATTTCTTAGTCAACGACTTGTTGACCGCCGGAAGAGACTCCAGGGTCTGCCAAGTAGCCGCCACCCTTTTCTGTAATGCCAAATGAAAAGGCAACACTGGGTCAGTGGACGGACCCAGATCTAAAATATCCGTCAGGTCATCCTGATCAAATGCTACCGGAGGACCGGACCACACTAGGTTCTCCATAACTCTCGACATCAACCTCCTATAGGAGGATTCAGCATGAGCCCCAGGATCTGGGCTTCCAAACTCCACCTCAGGAGATGTGTCCAGGCCACTGGCATCATGTAACGACTGATGCAAATCCTCCAACTGACTGTCTTCAGAAAAGACCATGTCAGGAGCCTCAGGAGTTTCAACAGGCTTCAACTCCATATCTGACCTCTCCTCATAAATATCATGCAGAGAATGAAAGAACTCCTTCCTAGGGACAGGAGCGGCCCTGCAATCCATAACAGGCCTCAGTCTTGGATAAAGCCTTTCTTGGAGGATTTGCAGCCACAGGGGCCTCCACCGGCAAATTTCGGCCATTTGGCCCTGAGGGCGCTGATGGCTTCGGCGTCGACGTAGGCACCAAAGGCTCCGAGGGACGGCCCGAAGGCAAAGCCCGGACAGCCGCACTCGACGGCATCTACGCTGATCTCGACACCTTCCCAGATGTCACCGGTTTTGTTGGGGACGAAAACCGAGACCTGGATCTTGCATGTCTCTGGCGATCCACCTGAGCCTTGTCCGAAATGGATGTCAACGGTTTTCGATGTTTATCCCGCCGAGTGCCTGGGCGTGAGAGCATCGGACCAAGACCGTTCCCTGCTGGCTTCTACCGAAGACGCGGACAGAACTGTGCCCTCGGATTGAAAAATCACCAGCATTTGCTCCCTGACTGTCTCCCATTCCTCAGGGGTTGAGGATTTAGTGGGACAAGCCACTTTCCTCGCGGAGCCATCATCCGACGAGTACGGGGAAGGCGAACGGTGATGCCGCTTCCGAGAGTGCCGAGACGAGGACGAGTGGCGGGACCCACTCGGGGACCGAGATCCCCGGGATTCCTTCTGACGGGGAGAGTCACCCATCTAATCGACTGTGGAAACACCCGCCGATTTTTTTGATTTACGAGGCTTGGACACCCGACCTACCTGCAATTTCTCCTTATGCTCCCGCAAGACCTTGGCAGTCAATGACTGGCACTTCGAGCAGTCGTCAGTATCATGGCTTTCGCCCAGACACCACAAGCAGATACGGTGTGGGGTCCGTGATGGACATCTTGGATTTACAGTTCCGGCATGTCTTAAAACCAGACCGTGGAGTCGGTGGGGTAGAAGACGAAGACATAGTCTCGAAGAAGAAAACACGAGGAGCGTTCTCAAAGCAGACAGGTTTGCGGAAAAAAACGGCATCGAGGCTACAGGCGCTGTGCGTCCTACTTATAACAGCCGTTGACATTGTTAGGGAGAATTCTCTGTTTAGGCTGAATTTCCTAATCTAGTGAGTCCCCCAGCAGCCTTGCTGGATTTTTGGGGTTTATTTTTTTCTCCTGCCAAGAGTGAGACTCTTTTACCCACACTCTTGGGCATGATTTGAGTGTGTTTCTTTGAATCTAGATGTGTTTAATGGGCTATGGGGTCTTTTACTCCATAGGGCTTCATGTGTTTTTGTGATGTGTGTTACACAGCACCCTCCGTGCAGTAACACAGGGGTGTCATAGTGACCCCCCAGTATAGACTCCATACCCTGGGACTGACTACTGTCTCCCAGGGCATGTAAAGTCACCATTGACTTTACTAGTCTTAAATTCTGAACAGAACCAGTACAAACCATCATATTGTGGACTTACTGGCTGGGGCAATTCAATTGCCCCGGGGTCTGTTAGTTGAGGGGGCACGTCTCCGTCCCCCCTGATCGAGTTTTGGCTGGTGGCAGTGGATACTACTTTTTATATTCTACCGCAAATATTTTCCTATGGGATTTCCCATTGTTTTAGGCTACTACCTTTATTTAATTATTTACGGTAGCCTCGAACATACCGCCGGTTTATTTAATTAATATTAATTCTCCGGTTGGTATTTTTTGACAAAACTTGATTCTAAAATGGCATTTGTGTTCTCCTCTGTGACTCCAACCCAAGTCGAGCCCTTTGTTCCACTTTTTGGCGGGCTTCTCCATAGAAGCCCTCCAAAGTGGTGCCACTATGTCTGGGGTACTTAGGAGGGGTGGAGGGGAATTTAGGCACCCTGGACTGAGTTGCCAAGGCAACTCAAGTCACACTCTGTCCTGATTGGCCCAAGTGGTGAGCCGGCCCGGCCCACCACTTAGCATGTTTGAGTGACAGCTAGGCTGAGTGAATGGGGGTTTGCTGCATAAAAGCAGGGCTTTGGGGACTGGAACTTCAGAAGTCGCCACAGGACCTAAGAATCTGACGAGGGAGAAGCTGAGCTGACCTGCCACAACACCACTACCGGTGGAGCCCTGCTGGACCGTCTCACCACTTTTTCCCAACGACAGAGGAGATCTCCCGCCGGAGAGTCTTCTTCCTTTAACTGGTGGGGATAACCAGTTTCACCGTCTTTTTGCTTTCCCGACGTATCTCGTGGCCGCCTTGCCCGTGCCAAGCACCCCGGCAACCGGGATACCACGTTTTACCACGACCGCGAGACAAAGGTACCACCTTTAACCGGAAAACTCTGCGGCTGGTTTCTGCCCTGGTAGTGCAACGACCTTCATCTTTCCTCCAAGCCGAGATCTTCTCTTCCCCTGGACGACGACACAACTTGCACCCACTACCAGGAACAACTGCCACCGCTGGAGGATCCTTCCCACTTAAGGTACCGTGTCCCGCCTGGCTTCCCTTGCTACCGACTGTATGGGGTAGATTTAGCCCCCGGCTTTCGAACCTGGGTTAGCCTGGGACACCTTGGCTAAACTTTTCTAAGCCTCTCTAAACTCTTTTCTAAACAGTCTGCAAGACTTTCTAAGTCTAGTGTAACTGTGTGATCTTGGGCACATTTGTGCTCTGCTCTCTCTAAGAGTGGGCCCAGCCTTTGGACTTTGGCTCACCAGTGACATTTTGCTCTCTGCCTTGCTAACAGTGTTCTGGAATCGTAGAATGGTGTACCTCTTCATATTCTGTCTTTTTCCCTCTCTTTTTCACAAACGTATTAGAGTGCAATCTAGTTAAGCGCTCACCTCTGTATGAAAATAAGTGGTGTTTACTGTGATTTTCTAATAGGGAAAAAGGGGTGTATAAATCATAATATTAACTGTGTTTAGAATATTTTACAATAAGAGTGCTGGAGTGTTTCAACTGTGCGTTTTTAAATAAATAATTATATATTTTGATACCAAAGCTCTGGTCAGTGTTTGCTTGTATTATTGTATCTGAGTGCCTATTGAGTATACTTTGCATACTGCCTAACTCTTCTTGAGGGAAGTCTGACTGCTCAGCCACAGCTACCAGGTAAATCTGGGTGGTACAGACTGCTACCAAGTGGGTTTACTGCCAACACCTGTAGCCTTAAATCTTTTGCAGTGGTCCCTAAGGGAACTGCACAGGTTTCTGCCTAACGGACATCAGCCTCGATGGAGGCCTTCGAGGGACATCGACTCGACGCCATCGATGCAGGACGCCCTCTGCCGGAAAGTTTCCGAAGAAGCACAGCTGTGGACATTACATGTCAAAAATGTGGAACACGTTGGAGGACACAATCCATTCGAAGTGAAGGCCACTAGGACCATTGCTTGACAAGTTAAGGCCAGCTGCTGAGCAAGATAACTGCATAACTGTGGGACCTAAAACTGCTTGCAATATTTTTAAAATAAAATATGAAAGGAATACAATCATTCTGACAATAAGCAGCAAGTGAACGTGGGAGTATTTTCAATAGGGCTGCCAAAGGTTCATTTCCAGCAAACCTTTGGTAAAAGACAGCTTGTTGTACATCAACATGGGAACCAACAGTGGAAAATAAAATTCAAGGGAAGCTCAGCAGAAACTTTACGAGGTACCCTTTAACAATCCAGGCACAAGGGAAAAAGATTTTTAAAACACCATTGACCTGGCCATACATAATCAGTGCGAAAAACGTAAGAGAAATTCAAATAATCTAAAACAAATTAAATGAGCTACGATACGATATGGCATTTATAACGCGTCTATACACAAGTGATTCAAGGCGCGACAAGGCAAGGGAGGGGGAACAGAGGGAAGACAGACAACGATCCTACTAGGCCAGGTGTCATTCAGATCGCGCAAGTGAATGGGAAGGGGGGAGGGGAAAGTGCGGGGGTGAAGAGGGAGGGGACAGTGCAGTACATGGGATACTAGAATAAATAACAATAAGTAAAAGTACGGCCAGCTGGTGGCAAGGGTAAGTGCAAGGGTAAGTGCAGACATCGGGTGTCAGGTCCTGGAAGTGGGACTGAAGCGATACAGAAGGCAGTCATCCAAGTGCGTGGGTTGCCCGGAAGGCAGTGCAGGAGTGCGACTGGCGGGGGAGGAGGCAATGGCCAGAGATCAGAGGGTGGCCAGGTAGCCAGTGCAGTTTCAGTTTCAGCCAGGAATTCAGCAGGGGAGAGGAGGAGAAAAAGCAGAAGCAAAGAAAAGGTTTTGAGGTGCTTCTAGAACCGGAGATGATTCTCCTCAAGTTTCAGGGAGGCAGTTCCAGAGGGAGGCCCCAGCCGAAGAAAGAGATCTACCACCAACTCGTTGCTTGGAGAAACGACTGAGCCTGAGGGAGTTGGAGGCAGATGAGCGAAGAGCTTGAGAAGGAAGATATTTAGGAAGAGAGAGCTGAAGGTATTGAGGCCCCAGGAGGCCTTGTGGACAATGCAGAGGGTTTTGAACTCTATCCTCACAGTCACTGGGAGCTAGTGCAGAGATTCCAGTCCTGGAGATATACAATCCCTGGGCTTGAGGCCAAGGACAAGTCTCACAGTGATGTTCTGGATGAGTTGCCGAGGGCGGAGAGTAGAAGCAGGCAGATTTAGAAAGAGGCTGTTGCAGTAGTCCAGCCTAGAGAGAATCAGAGCTCTCGAGACAGTGAGCTTCTGGGGGAAGGAGAGGAAGGGAAGAATACCTCTGAGGAGGTGCAGCTGGTAGCATGACTTCTTGGAGATGTGAGGAGAGAAGGAGAGTGTGGAGTCGAAGATGACCCTGAGGTTTTTAGCCTCACAGGTGGGAGCAGGAAGAGGACCAAGAGAGGCCGGCCAGAGAGTGACAGGAAAGGAGGGAGCGGGTGTGCCGATGAGGAGAATCTCAGTCTTACTGGCATTGAGGAAGAGATCATTGGCGGCGCACCACTCCTGGATGGCGGACGAGCAGTCCGAGATGAGAGAGAGAGAAGAAGTGGCTGAGGGTAGCCTGAAAATGAGCAGAGTGTCATACGCATAGCACTGGAAGTTGGGGCAGAGCGCGGCAATGCGGTGGGCAAGAAGTGCCAGGTATTGGTTGAACAGCCAGGCAGAGAGGTTAGACCCCTGGGGGACAACACAGGTGGAGACAAAGATAGAGGAGAGGAAGGACCCAAGTTGAACCTGGGAGGGTCGGTCAGAAAGGAAAGAAGTCGGTCACGCCAAGGCCTGACCGGTGATCCCCAGGTTGTCACGGAGACGGTTCAGTAGGATGGCATGGTTAACCATGTCAAAGGCAGAGGAGAGATCAAGTAAGATGAGGACACAGGGGGTGTTGGCATCAAGGTTGGAGAGCAGGTCTTCACAGATGTTCAGGAAAGCAGTTTCTGTGCTTCTGGCGGCTCTGAAGCCAGACTGATGGTCGTTGAGACAATCAACAGATTCAGAGTGAAGATTGAGCTGGAAGATGGCCAGCGTTTCCAGGAGTTTGACCAGAAATGGAGTGATGGAGATTGGGCGTTAGCCAGGCAGAAAGGGTTGGCAGAGGGTTTCTTAAGAAGGGGGTGCACAAGGGAGTGCTACAGGGGGGGGGGAAGGAAGACTCAAGTGGCAAAGTAGTGGTTGCAGAAGTCTGCAAGGGCAGGAGCCAGGTCGATTTGGTCCTTGAGGGTTTTGGAGGAACAGGGGTGAACCTGTTGAGACTTTCATAGATCAGACTTGTCTAGAAACCTCGTCTGGGGAGAACTGGGGAAAGGCAGAGAAGGAGGGAGGAGAGGTGGCTGCAGAAGGGCCAGGGAAGAGCAGGGAGTAGAGGAAGGAAGGGGAGAGGAGGAGAGAGGGGACAGGATGTCCTGAGTTTTAGAGATGAAACGAGAAGCCAGTGCCGTGCAGAGGGCCTGGGAAGGGACAGGAGAGGTAGAGACTGCGGCAGGATTGGCCAGTTCCTTGCAGATTTTAAAGAGTTCAGCCGAGTTGTTAGATGCCGCAGAGACGCGGGCTTTGATGCGAGCCCTCTTCCTAGTGAGGACAGAGAGTCGGTATTACCTTTGGAGAAGGCGGCAGGCCAGTTTGTCTGACGATGTACATGAAGCACGCCATTTTCTCTCAGCCACCCGGCACTTGCGTTTGAGGGTGACAAGGTCTAAGTGGTACCAGGAGTTGCACTTGGCTTTGGGCTTCAGGCAGATCCTCATGACAGGGGCACGCATATCAAGAGTATCAGATATAGCAGAGAGGAGCAAGGAAAGGGCTGTGTCAGGGTGAGAGTCAGCGAAAGGGGGAGGGGAAGAGAAGGTGGCGGCGAAAGCCTCAACTGACACGCGCTTCATGGGTCCAATGACCGAGAAGGTGGGTGGCAGTGATGGGGTTGGCTTGGCCTGCGGGGTAGAGAGGGCAAGCTGGGAGGAGAGGAGAAAGTGATCATTCCAGGAGAGAGGAGTGGTGAGGTCTGAGGAGGTCAGAACATCCTGAGTGTGCCCTGCAGAGTGAGTCGAGCCAGAGGGGAGAATAGAGAGTGAGAGACAGTCGCAGAGGTCGCGAAAGAGTCCAGAGGAAGGACAAGAGGCATCCAGGTGGATGTTGAAGTCTCCAAGGAGGAGGAGTTGAGTGGTCGAGACCAGGAGTGAGGAGGAGAGGTCCGCCCACTCAGAGAGGAAGGTGGAGATCTGACCAGGTGGCCGATAAGTCGCCACGATAAGGGAATGGCTAGGAGAGAGAGAGATAGCCTGCAGACGAGGCATTCGAAAGAGGAGTAGGCCTGCGTGGAAATGACAGAGGCAGGAATCCACTCGGGAAGATCAGGGCTACACCCCCTCCGGAACGGTTGGACCTGGGCGCAGAGAGGATCTTGTAGCCGTCGGGGAGGAGTGTGTCAAAGCTTGTGACGGAGCTGGCCGTGAACCATGTTTCGTGAGACCGAGGACATTGAGGTCAAGAGTGGCAATATGGAGAAGGTTGCCGTCTTTGAAAGACTTCCAGGGAGGGGTACAAATCAGAGGTACGCCCTGCGGAGGAAGACCGAGTGGGGGGGGGGGGCAGAAAGGGAAGTAGGAGAGGGCAAGGTAGCCAAGGTGGAGGCAGCAGGGGGAGGCGAGGAAGCCGTGGAGGGGAGAGAGGGGACAGCAGGAAAAGAAAGGAAATTGATGAGGCGTGGGAAGTGTAAACATTGATGATGACTTTAGAGGAGTGGAAGGAGGCCAGGAGGGCCATCCCACCTTGTGCCACCATTAATGGGAGAAGAAGAGAAAGGAGAAAGCACCAAGACCATATGTAGAGTCCATAGGTCTGGCGAGGGGATGACAAAGAGGACGTCGGTGAAAGTTTGCCTGGAGGAGGCACTGGTATAGGTGTCAGTGATAGGGAGGCCTGGGTTGGAGACCAGGATGTCCTTTTTAAACTTCTTCCTACCAGATTTAGAGAGGAGAGCAGGATAGTCAATAGAGAATCAGTTAGAAAAGATAGGGGAGACAGAGAGCACCATAAAGTAGGTAGGGATAGGGAGAAGAGGATGGCAGAGGGAAGGGGAGAGCAATAAATAGGGAAGGGCACAGGGCAGGGTGCAAGCAGACGAGACAGAGAGAGGTGAGAAGTTGAACAAGACTACAGACGCTCAAATTTTAAGAGGCTATCACAATGCAGTTTTAAAACAGTAGGAAAAACACCCAAGTCTGAGAGTCCTGAAAAATTAGCAAACCTAAGGAATTACAAATCACGATATGACACAGACAATCGATGTAACCGTTTTGAAAACCTTTTATGTCAGGAGATCACAAGGGGGCGCAGAAGGCAATGGCTGCCTGAAGCTTGGCTCCGGCACCCGAGGGGAAAAGAGAGATGAGATGGAGCTGATCCAAAAGAGGAAAATTAGAAAAAAGAATATTCTTTTGCGGCGGAAGCGTGTGTGAACCTGAAAAACACCAGACAAGTGGTGAAAAACGGACATAAAGCTCCCTTCCAGACACGGGCCCATGCCCACTCAGTGCCCAAAAAAAATGGCGGACTGTCAGAAGGAGGGGAGCACCAGGCCTCGTAGTGCAGCAGCGACTTGCCCTGAGGGCAGATGGTAGCGGACTGGACCCACAACCCTGTACGGAGCCCAGATATCGGCCACGGTGAACACCCAGGAGTCGAAATAGAATTGGGTGCTTTGGAATAAGGACGCCGCGATTGCAGCGGGAAGCGGCCCAGAACAAGCGAAAAGCAGGACGCAGGGAAGAGGAGCCTGCGGAGACACCTGGAGGAGACGGAGCCTGGAAGACAGGCGAGACCCCAGCAGTAGCCGAACGGAAAACGCAGTCCGAAGTGAACCGAAGCAGAGGAGGGGCATGCAGCCGAGTAAGTGACGGCCAAGGACTGTGAACGCAGACGCTGCACACGCTGGGGGAAGACCCACCAGAAGCGTCCACGGAAGGAAGCTGCAGCAGGGAAGGACCCAGAGCCGGAGGAACTCGAAGCCCCCAGGCTGCAACCCAACCGAAAGTGCCCCAGGAGAGACCGCAGTACGGAGGACCATGTCAGCGCCGGATTGAGCACTGGGACCCGCGCACGGCCGGGAAAGACCTAGCACCTCTACAATAGCGGAGCAAGTCCAGAGGCGCATACCACCCCTGGGGGGGACGTGGAAGGCGGTCCTTCGACAGGGATCTGGAAATCTGAGGCCCATTGAAGGAGTCAAAGCCACAGGGTAGCTTGATGTGGAGGTGAGTGCCCCAAACCCTCCAGTCACTGGCAGCACAGAGAAAAGCGGGGACATTGAAAGAGGGTGGGACCACAAGAAGGGACATATATGTGGCTCATGATAGACAAAGGAGCCCTTGAACTCACGGCCTGAGGACCTCTGACCCATCAGCCGCCCACGGATATATGCGGCAGGCGTTAGGCGGAGACTGTCAGTGAATGACAACAAGACCCCCCCGATAAGGGAAAAGAAGAGGAAGATGAGCAACAGGGGTCAGCCCAACGTCCCACGAAGGGTATCACAAGGGACAGCCCGGTCGCGAGGGCTACTCAAGCCGGATACGGTGAGAAGTCCGAGGCGATTGGCCCAACTAACCGAGAGCACTGCTCCCGATCATAGGAGTGGGTAAAACACCCACATAAGTGCCACTACTGACCTAGGGCTATCGGCACGTGCAATTGCGCTCAACATTTGGACAAAAGAGGGGAATCCGGAGAGTCGCAGCGCTACCATCAAAAACCCAGTGCATCCCCCCCAGACATCACAATCCTGGAAGTAGAGAAGTGTTGGCAGGGGACCCCGCTAAGAAGGCTCCATTGTCAGGCTTCAGCAATATAGAAGAGAGCCAAGGAGGATGCAGGACGCCATTAAGGGAAGTGGAAGCAATGGCTGCAGCAGACACCAAGGATGACATTGCAGGGATCATGGCCGAAATTAATGCGCTCCCATCGGACATCCAGACTTTGATCTCAGAATTCAAGGGTAAGGTAGAACGCATAGAAGGGAAAGTGGAGAACCTGGAGAACAACCAGACCAATGTGGACCTAATAGAAATTAGGCTGAATGTTAGAATGACTGATCTAGAACTGCGAGAGAAGGAAATGACACGCAAGATGGACAACATGGAAAATAAGGAAATGAGGTCAAACCTGCAGATCCTCGGGCTGGCTGAGAAGGATGGAGAGACGCCACAGCAGGTAGAAAGAAAGATCCAGGACATAATAAACCTCCTATTCGAGGACAAGGGAGGTAAAGTGGTGGCAATCGAAAGAATCCATAGGGGGGCATAGCATTTGGAGGGGCACCACGCTCAATGTGGTCAAATTCCTGAGGTACAAAGAGAAATCAGAGATTCCTAGCAAGGCAAAACAAATACAAGACATTGAGTTCCAAGGCTCCAGAATAAGAATATACCAGGATCTCTCAACCTTCACATTGGCAAGAATAAGAGCGTGCAGGCCGCTCACCATGTGGCTCATGGAACAGGCCATTCAATACAAATGGGGCTATCCATTTGATCTAATATTTGCATACAAAGGGGGAGGACTACAGAGTTACCACACCGGAGGAAGCAAAACAAGTCCTGAGCAGCCCGACGGACCAAGTAAGCTCCAGAGACCCCACGGATCCGCCCACCCACCCTTGCGAATGGAGGAACGAGGAGGGGCTTCCCGGGGCCAAAGAAGGGGCAAAATGGGAAGGAAATTCTTCAAACCGAATCCCGCGTCGCCCCAGAAGCCGCCATGAAAAGGTAGGGAAGCGGGGAACCCATGAGACATTTAAACATGGGCACGAAGGACAGCACACGATCACATATTGAGAAACATGAGAAGATAAGGGGTAAGGATTACATGAAAATCAATTGATGCCCCAGGGGTGTATGGAGTTTAAACCCAGGTGGCCCTCAGTTCTAGGACGACGTCTCTACCTTTGGGACCTGAGCACCCCAGGGGGGCTACAGTTCAGCTTGTGGGGTTAGTTATGGTTATTGTTAAGGGACAGGGGGAGGGCGGAAGCAAACGGGCTAGCTAATCCAATGCAGGAATAGGAAGAATGAATATTCTTGTGCATCAAGGGAAGAACAATGAGCGGTACCACCTACCAGAATGGGACACGGCATAAGGGGGGAGGAGAGTGTTAACACGAGGTCTGAAAGATCTACCCTAAGGGTTGCTACCTTGAATGTGAAGGGGCTTAACTCACCAACTAAGAGGTCCCTACTAGCAAGAGAATTTGAGAGAGCCGAGCTAGACGTTCTGTTTATACAGGAGACCAGACCTAAGGTGGGGGAGGAAAGAGCCTTAAGGGGAAGATTGGTGGGCCAAACATTTTGGGCATAGGGAAACCAAAAAAAGGGCGGAGTGGGCATCATCCTTAGCAAGCGCATTAGGTTGGACAACCCAATAATAGAGCCATCAGCAGAAGGCAGATGCCTGATGGTCCGGGGGGAATGGGAAGCCACCTGACTCAATTTAGTGGGAGTGTACACACCCAATCAGGGACAGGGACCATTTAATGAGCTTGCGCTGGCCTCCCTCAGGGGAAAAGGAGAGGAGTTGGTCCTGGTGGGAGAGGAGCGGGGGGGGGGGGGATTTCAACACGTGGGCCGATCCCCGGCTGGACAGGCAGCAGACAAGGGTAAGACAGAGGAGCGTTCTTAGAGAGGTGGTCAGTAGGTTTGGGGCCACTCTAGAGGGGGAAGGGTTGGTCGTTATCAGGAGGTCCTGCAACCCTGAGAAAAGGGGATATACATTCAAATCAGGTGCATGGCACCTTCACAAGGATTGATTATTTATTGATCAACAAAGAACACAGAGCCAGGACCCATGACAATACAATACGCCCTGTAGCATGGTCGGACCATGATATGGTTGCAACAATGGTAGAATTAGAGGGGGCTACTCAGAGATACCAGATGGAGATGGAACGACTCCTTTTGGAGGGACAAACTCTATGCTCAGGAATTGAGATCAGCAATAAAGGAGTATTTTCTACTGAATAACAACGGGGAAGTGGACGTGAACACGGTATGTGAAGCGAGGAAAGCGGTGTGGAGGGGCCACCTAATGAGAGAAGGGGCTAAGCGCAAGAGGGTACGTAAAAAAATACAGGAAGATAAGCTAAGGGGTGAAATTGTAGAGCTGGAGGGGAAACTGCATGTCCAAGGGTTGTATTGTGAAGAACACCTCACAACTCTTAAAGGAAAAAGGGAAGAATTAAAGGCCCTGGGGACGGGAGACATAATAAGGAAGCTAAGGTTCCTAAAACAGACTTTCTACGAAAAGGGGGAGAAGGCGGATAAAATGTTAGCCTCCGGACTCCGGGCACAAAGAGCAGAAAGATGGGTGGAACTTATGCAAACAGATGAGGGGTAAAGTTAAGATCCCCAAAAGAAATAGCGGGCCAATTTACCAAATATTATAAATATGTATACACCACAGAGGGGACCGGGGTGGAGTCAGAGATGAAGGAATACATAGAGACTGCAGGTCGGACTCATCTCAAAGACACGAAACAAACCCTTCTGGAGTCAGACATTACCCCTGAGGAAGTGCAGGCAGCCATAAAAAGACTTTCACCAGGAGGCGCCCCGGGTGAGGACGGATTTACCATGGGATTTTATAAACACTTTGCAGACTGCCTCTCCTCTCATTTAACCACTTTGTTCAACCATATAAGAGAGTCGGGCCAGGCTCCACCGTCATTCTCAGTGGCGCACATTGTAGTGATCCCCAAGGGAGGAAGGGACCCAACATGTGGCAAATCATACCAGCCTATATCCCTTCTGAACGCAGATGCGAAAGTGTACACCAGAGTTCTTGCCACTCGCATGGAAGATATTCTGACCCATCTAGTGCATCCTTACCAGGTGGGTTTCATAAAAGACAGGCAGGGAGCAGACGCCATGCGGAAAACCCTTGACATAGTGGAACACACTGGGGTAATAGAGGGAGGCCAGACGCTCCTCAGCATGGACTCAGAAAAAAGCCTTCTATAGGGTTGAGTGGGAATTCCTGTGGGCCGTTTTAAGGAACATGGGTTTCGGGGAACCGTGCATACGAGGGATACAGGCCCTCTACAGGAACACAAAGGGAAGGGTGGTAGTGAACAACAAAATCTCAGACAAATTCACCCTGTCGAGGGGAACCAGGCAGGGGTGTCCCATATAACTGCTTCTCTACGCCCTCTCCATGGAACCGCTGGGTAAAAACATCAGGAGAGAGAAGGCAATTAGAGGAATAACTGTAGGTGAAGCAGAATACAAGCTGGCAATGTTTGTGGACGATATTCTCCTTTACTTGACAGATCCGCAGAGTGACATTTCCGAAAGTCTTGCAAATGATCCAGGAAATTGGCAGGTGGGCTGGGTTAAAAGTCAACGCTGATAAATCCACACTCTTTCTCTAGAAGGCCCCGGACCCTCAGGATCAAAATGTCAGGACCACGAGTGGGATACCAACCACATATCAAAGCCTCTGCTATCTGGGGATCAATATCCCAAGAACTACGGAGAAGCTGTACGAATCCAATCTGCCCCTGCTACTTATAGAAATAGCCAAAGATTTAGAGAGATGGACCAAATTGACAATATCATGGCTGGGGCGACTGAATGCTATAAAGATTGTGCTGCTTCCCAAATTATTATACCAATACCAAATGCTCCTTGTCACTGTGCCAGATGCCCGCTTTACAGAAATAAAGGGACTGATCCAGAAATGTTTATGGCAGGATAAGAAGTGGAGGATACCATATGCCACGTTGATTCAACCAAAGGATAATGGGGGGGCGGATTACTGGACATGTACACTTACTACCAAGTGACCCAGCTCAGAGCAATAGTCCCGCATTTGCGAGGAGACAAGCAAAACAGTGGTTGGCTATTGAAAACCATAGAATGAGACCCGTCTTGTTTGGAGAATGGCTATGGGCTCCAAGGAAAGCCTTCCCAAACAGTGTAAGCATTTTGTAATGGTATCCCCTCCTACGGCTGTGGTGGAGTAAGGGGGAGATGAAAGGAGTTACGCCCTGGCCATCCCCCATGAGTTGTATTTGGGCCCTGCCGATTCAGGATGGTATTAGTGAACCCTCAAGGTTCCAGGATTGGTATGAGGCAGGGCTTGAAAGAGTGGGGCAGCTAATAAAGCCGAATGGCTGCATATCTCTGCAGGACTTGGAGGCAGGCTTGCAAATAGGACACATAGATGTGTTTAAATTCTTACAGCTAAAGGGGACACTGACGTCCTCGAAATGGAAGGAGAAGCTCATGAGAGACATCACCCCCTTGGAAAAAAATCCTAAGTGAACTGCCCACACGAAAGGTCTCATCGCAAAACTATACTGCTCTCTCCTCGCCACGAGAGGTAATAAAAAAAAAGAGGGCTCAGAAAAAGGTGGGAGAAAGACATGGGCCCAATGATGACGGGTGCCCTGTGGTCCAAAATGTACAGATCAGCGAACAAAACATCGATATCTGCCCAGTACAAACTCCATGGGATAAAACGGTTGCATAGATGGCAATTCGACCCCAAAAGACTTTAAAATGTTCGACCAGACGAGCCCCATGTGCTGGAGAGGTTGTGGTGCCTAGGCAGACTACTGGCACATGTGGTGGGCCTGTGCAAAGTCACAAGCATATTGGAAAGAGGTTCTAGGATGGATCAAGAAGATTGAGGGGATCATGAGAGACCTGGACCCCAAGCTGGTCCTATTTGGCCTAGAACAGCAAGTTGACCAATTGAAAAGGGTG
Organism: Ambystoma mexicanum; assembly: GCF_040938575.1. Lineage (NCBI taxonomy): Eukaryota > Metazoa > Chordata > Amphibia > Caudata > Ambystomatidae > Ambystoma > Ambystoma mexicanum. The sequence goes on from NC_090933.1 coordinate 885,414,033, forward strand.
CCGCACATGACTCACTTCTTGCTGTTGGCGGCCAGGGCATGTGTCACAATAAGACGGAAGTCAGCTGCTCTCCCGACAGAGGCAACATGGGCCACAAAAAGCCAAAGACCCATACGACATGAAAAACATAACTGGCCTCCTGCATGACATCTTGTCTAGCAGGGAAATGGAGTGGGCCCAGTTCCTTGAGGCCTACAAATGATATGATCAATGCCTCCCGGGCTCAGATCCCATATGAACAATGGTGGTTTGCTCCAAAGACTGCCTTTTGCTTCTCGTCTGAACATCGGGGGGAGGTGGGGGGGATTGGAGGGGGAAGGTGGTGGGTTTTTGACAGCTGGTTAAAGTTATGCTTTCTGATCATCTTTTTGTATGGTTTTTGAACTTGGTTTGAAATATATATAATAAAGACACATTTATTTTTAAAAAAAGAAATGTCAGGATGGGTGTAATACCTAACTTGCCCTATAGCTATGGTGGGAATAGCCCTACCTAAAGTAACTAAGGAAAAGTCTAAGCTCGTAAGTTCACCTCAAAGTCTGTCTATGTCAAAACCTATGTATGCCTTCACATCTAATACAAAAATGTAATGCAGGGATGTTCTAACTTAAATAGTGTTCAACAAAGTCTGGAGCAGTCTCTAGCTCCATTTACCAGTCTGGGTTACCATTTTAACCACACAAAGTTCGAAAAGCTGCTTGGGATTCCCTTCCCCAACCAAAACAACAACGTTCCAGAGGAGCTCAGGGGTTCCCTTCCCCAAGCTTCAAGCAAAGCCGTCCAAAACAACAATGGTCCAAAGAACCTCAGGGGTTCACTTCCCCAAGTTTCAAATACTGATGCTCAGAATACCACAGTTCAGCTTCAGTGTATTTCAAGATTGCTTTCACTCAAAAAACAGTTTCTCATTCCAAAACACCAATGTTCAGCTTTAGCATATTTCAAAAGTTGCTTTCACACTTTCTGGTGGGGCGTCCTGATCTAGGTGCAATTAATAGGCCGCACAGCCCACCCAGTGGAGGTCACGCAACCAGTTGCTCTTTTCCAGCTTTTTACCACTTTGGCAAATTGCAGTGTTTCCCCAGTTCTTAGATTCAGGGTTTGCCTTTCTTTATGCTCCTTTGGTTCTCCTTTCAATAATGTGCTTTCTTGATTTTCAACTACAGTTTTATTTTGCTTGCTCTGCATTTTACTCGCACTTCACTGGCTCCCCTCGGGTGACTCGTTAGCTGCCTTCAGCGTGTTTCACTTTGACACAATGCTTCTGCAAGTTCCACTTCAAGTATTGCATTCGCTTTGATTTGTTCCCTTATTTCACTCAGAGGCTTTTGAGAAAGTGCCGACCACAAGGCGACCACTCCGCTACAACGTAATCTCATATGTGCACCGGGTTTCCTTGCATTCTTATGAAACTCACCGTCTGCGACGTACTTGTCTTCGGACAGATGCTTTCTGGGATTTGAGGTCAGGGTCTCAACGCCTGCCCCTCAGATACCCCTGGATGGAAACTAGATGGTTAGGGAACTAGCAGTTCTTGGCCACAGTAAAAGGGACCGGTTTCTTCCACAGAACCCTTCTCCTGCCTTCTCAAGCTTCTTGGAGACACAGCTTCCTTGCCACCCAATGACGGCTTCACTCTCCCCTGTCCTTCGGCGTCCCATTCTCCTCCAGCTTCCCGTAGACTGCAATGGCTCTCCTGCTGCTCTCTCGTTCTCTCCAACTCTCTCTGGACTCCACATATTATATACCTGTGAGTCTCTAACAGGCTGCAGGTGTGAAGTCCTAAGCTCACTTGCCTGACACCAATAAGTCAAATTAACAGGACATGCCTGACCTTCAGTTCTATAGTTTTCATGCACCCTCTTCTTCATCCCAGTACCATAGTGGTGTTTTCTTATGGATAATCTTCATTAATCTTGAGATTAGTTTCTTCTTCTCAGTACTTAGTTTGGTTTCAAGGGGAAAGATAGTGTGTGCCTAACAATATCCTACAAAGGCTGAGAGAGGGTAAGGTAAATAAATGTCAGGGAATGGGGGATGCCACATCTTGCCTTCTCACCAATCCCCAAGGACCCTCCACCCAGGTGATCCTCCCTTGCTCATCCACCCCCAGTGTTGGGATCCACAAGCGATGGCCCCTCCCTAGCCACCTGAACAGAAAATCCCCAGGGAGCAGATGTGAGAGTGTCTTCAGGTTTCTCACAGTACCTAGACTACTTGGTTGTGCGGGCCCAAACCCTGGACATGGTGTCAGCGTATCTGTGCTGCACTTGCAGCCCTTTGCACAGTTTGGGCTTCTGTCTAAACTTCAAGTCATCCCATGTTTCGCCATCTCAGTTCCTTTCATTTATCCGTGAAGTTTTGGACACTTGGCAGGGCTTTCCCTCCCAAGAATTAAGTGGAGAATATTTTCTAGACGCTTCACGTCTTTCAGTTCCAGACGCTCGTTCCAGCCTCCACACCTTCTTGCGTCTTCTGGGCTTCATGCATTCTGGTGGTGCCTGAGGCCTGTTACTCAAGAGGCCACTCCAGTGGCTACTGGTCTCCATTCCATGGTGAAATGTCAGATCACATACAGGCTCGGGTTTCCTCTGCATCCAACAACACGGCTGAACTCTTCAAGATCTGCAGGGAACTAGCCAACCCTACTACAGTCTCCTCCTCCTCCTCCTCCTCCTCCTCTTCTCCTTCCTAGGCCCTCTGCAACGCACTGGCCATACACTTCGCCATCAAAGCCCAGGACACCCTGAACAACCTTGCTACCCACCCTCCCAACCCACCCCACACTTTCATGCCTCCCTTGTCCCCTCTCCCTCCTCCTTCTCCCATCACACCTGAAGAAGTTACCAGAGTTGTCCGCTCCATGAAGGTCTCTTCTAAACAGGTTTCCCCCTTGCTCATCCAGGACCATCAAGGATAACATTGTCTCTCTTGCCTCTTCACTCACTGATTTCTGCAATCACTCTTTTCTCACTGGATATTTCCCCTCCTCCCTTAAGCAATCCCTTGTGCGGCCACTCCCGAAAAAGCCTTCAGCAGATCCCACCTGCCCTGCCAACTATCGCCCTATTTCCATCACCCCTTCCTGGGGAAGCTGGTGTGGCCCCAACTCACACACCGAACTTGTTGGTGGTCGCCACGGTTAAGATGGATTTCTGAACTCTGACCTGGAGGGGCAGAGGTTCAGAAAGCCAGCCTAGTTTCTTGGAACAGGGTAACCTCTGGACAAGCCAGACCAATCAGTGTAGCTATGGCAGGCGGTCAAGACTAAGTCTTAGGAGGGGTGAAGGTGACTGAAGGACCTCAATGAGCACACAAAGCAAGGACACTTACAAATCACTCCAGACACTTGGTATATCAAAAATATAGACACATTTATTACAAGGCCTTTATAACAGACCATAGCAAAAGAATCACAGTAACACTAAGTAAAACCAACACAACACTATCAATACAATGTATATACAAGACCATTGGGGTCTAAAGGGTTAAATGCACAAAATATGTCGACAACCTAGAGAGGAAGGAAACAGGCAGTGCAGATAGTCTTTAGGCTCCTTTCGACATCGACAATACACCTAACTAAGAGGCAGTCAAAGCCCTAAGAAGAGAGGAGCCTTGTGCTCAATAGTACATGCAATGCAAGCGCACACGGTTTTTCCAAGGGGCAAAGTAGGGTCTCTTCAGAGGTCTGTAGCAGTTCGGGAAGGTGGATGAGGCAATGCAGAACAAGTTCCTACTATTCAGGGAGGACCTCCACTTGAAGGCAGAGGCAGTTCCAGAGAGCGGGATGGAGTCGCTAGTTTGCACTAGCAGTGGAAAGGAGAGGTGCCCCAAGAGGCTACTCGTGCGTAAAAGGGGCCTTTGGCGCCAGGGGCCACCGATTAGTGTTGGAGGTACTCACCGGTCCCAGGCGATCTCGGACCCAAACTTCGCCCGTTCAGTCCACTCGTGTTGCAGGTTCGAACACAACAAAAAAGTCGTCTCTGCGGCTTTCAGTTCCTGAGATACAGCGATGATTCCCAAATGGGACTGTGGTGATTTCTCCGCTCTGGGTGGATGAATCGACCCAGTTTCACTGCAGCAGGCTTCAGGGGCAAGAGGGTCACAAATGCAGCGTACTTGCAAAAGATGTTGCCGCGGCAGAGCAACACAGTAACCGCGTTCACTCTGGTCCTGGCGCACTCGTCTCACTTCAGACCTGGGAATGCCAAGTGTACAAAATTCGGTGCGAGGGTGCCGGGGACACAGAGCTAGCAGTATACCAAGTTTCGAGGGCCTCCTCGAAACGGCGGCGGTGACAGAGAAAAGCAACTGGGTAAGCTGGTCAGTCCACTGGTTGGCCCAGGGACACTTCCGAGAAAGCTTACTTGCAGGGTTTGATGAAGGTGCCGAGAATAGTTGGTCCCACTATTCCAATGGGTCGAAACGTCTTCGCAGACCTTCTAGGATGACCAGATGCAGATGGGTCCCACGGGACGACAGCAGGCTCAGGGTGCCAAACCTTCCAGCGGGTCACCAGCGATTCCTCGACTCGGCTTTGTAGTTGCAGGATACTTGGATCCTATCCTTTGTTAGTGAGAACTCAGGAGATCGACATGGTATGGGTGTTTTTGGCCTCCTCTTATCCAAAGTTCCCTTTGCGTCAAAACAAAGCAGACCCAATGGGAGATCTGCTCACGAACACACACTCCATACGTGGACCAATAACGGACCACAGTGGTCCCAGTCATTCATGGCACTCCAGACTCTCTGGCACCCAGGATGTGTATTGGATTCAGACGTTCCAGCCCACATCCTGGAGGCACACACACAAGGCATGCAGAAGCCTGTGAAAGCATTGGGTTTCGCGGGAAAGTGCATGACCAAATAAGGACTGACCCGGGTCGACTCAACCTAGGGAAGGTGAAGGGGCAAGATGGCCAACGGACATGACAAAGTACCTCTTGGCATGGGCATTTTGGAGCGCGTTCGTGGCAAACGCGGTTAACATGGCAGGAAAGGGTTAAAAATAATGCGAAAAGATAGCTGCCATCAGTCCTGTCCATGACACATCTGCAAAGCTCATAAAAAGTCCAGCGAGAGTATCTAGGGCCTTTGGAAATTACTATAGACCCAAGTGTGCTGTATGGTAAGATACACTGCACACTTGTTACATGTTGCACAAAAGTTGCAACACGGGAAAAGGACTAAGGGGAAACAAAGTCTCCCAGTACGGACTGTCTTAAGGGCATGTCAGTTTCATCATAAAAAGTGAGCGAAAGCCCAGAGGAGTGCAGCAGAAGGCTGTGCTTCTCTGGCAAAGTCAGTCAATGGTGTCTAAACAGCAGCAAAATGTTTGGGGGTGAACACATGGAGGGAAAATGACATACAATTATGAAATCTTTCCTAACAGCCACAACCATCAATCTGGATTCCGAGCGTCCAGAGGCACGGAAGCTGCTCTTCTTAACACCTTTGAAGAACTGCTTGCATTTCCGGTCTCCAACTCCCCAGCTGTCCTCATCCTTCTAGATCTCTCAGTCAACCATTCCATCCTCATACAAAGGCTCCACAATACCCTTGGTATCTTGGAACGGGCACTGGACTGGCTGGCACCCTTCCTAACTGCCCACTCTTTTCAAATCATACTGGGCACCTTCTCCTCTCCTACTTCCTTCTCCACCTGTGGTGTCCCCCAGGGCTCTATCCTCTCCTCTTGGCTCTTTGACATCTACCTAGCGTTGCTTGCACGCCTCATCTCCTCTTCCAGTGTTAAGCAGAGGACACACAGCTCTTCTTCAAACATCCTGCTGATCCTCTTGCACCCTCCATCCTCCCTGACTGCCTATCTGCCATCCAGTCCTGCTGCACCTCCAACAATCTCTGCCTCAACGCCTGTAAAATTGAGATTCCCATCAGGACCCCTGCTCCCTCCTTCTTCCCTTCACTCTGGCCATCCTCCTTGGGCTCTCCCCTGCTCCTCCTTCTGAAGCCAGAAACCTTGGAGTCATCTTTGACTCTTGTCTCTCCTTCCTCCCTCACACTCAGGATATTGCCAAGAAGTCCCTCTTTCAGCCCTTTCTTCTCAAATTAATTCTCCTCCTTCTCACTTTCCCCCAGAGGCTCATTGTTACCCGCACCCTGGTTCTCTCTAGGCTTGACTATTGCAATAGCCTCCTCCTGAATTTAACTTCTACTCTGCGACCCCTCCAGCTAATCCAGAATAGGGCAGCAAGACTTATCCTTGGCCTTAAGCCCAGGGATCGCATCTCTCCTGCCCTAAAAAGTCTTCATTGGCTCCCGGTTGCTGCACAGATTAAATTCAAATCCCTCTGCATCATCCACAAGGCTGTCTGGGCCCAGGGACCACACTATCTTCAACTTTATCTTACTAAATACTCTCCCTCTAGACCACTACGTTCCTCTGGAACCAACTCTGTGTGTAAAGCATTTTGCTAAACAGAGGGTAGGTGGTCGATCACATTCCTCAGCTGGATCCCTCCTATGGAACAGCCTCCCCCTGACTCTGCCCCCTCAGCAAGACTTTCTTAAATTCTGGAAGCTCCTCAAGACTTTCCCCATTATCACCTCCTTCCCTTCTTCATTCCACTGCTAGTCCCTCAGTTGCTGCGATTGGTGTCTGGGGCCCTTATGCACCCTCCGGGACCCATACCTCCCACACCCAATCGCCCCAGCTCCTATCTACCCTCAGCACTTCCTTTGGCATTCCCTCCCCCCCTGGTATTTGCACTTACTCCTAACGTGGCTCCTGGCCGTGTATCACTTAACAACCCTAGCACTTTATCTGTGGCTCAACCATGAGCTCAGACTCCCCATGAGCTCAGGCTCCCCTCTACCCTCTTCCTTTCTGCAATTGCACGTTCTGAATACCCACAAGGTATAGTAGGTTCGTCCTTCTATCCGTTTCTGTCATGATGCCCGCTCCCGGGGAGCCGGTTCAAGCCCTGCGTCCCCGAAAGCGGACCTCCAGTCCCCAAGGAAGGACCCAGCAACCCCATATAGGGGCCCTTTGGACAGTGTCCTGGTGCCTATGGCGCCAGGCTCATAAAAGACATCAGTCCTGGCGGCATAGGCGCCAGGCTCATTATGGAAGTGCTTGGGTGCACTTACCTGATGCAGACCATGCTGCAGGATCCCGACCTCCTTGAGGCCTGAAAGGAACTACTTTACCTGTGGGACTAATTTACCATCCGGGCGTGGTCGGGGAAGGATACATACCTGGAACTTCTTCCAAGGCTATTTAAACCCCACCCGAACAGCCACACGTGCTTCGCGTTGTTCTGCATCTAGCAGCTGGACGCTCACCGTGTCTGCTCCTGCATTCTGACTTCTGCCACGCCTGCCAGCATCCTGGATCACCTGCAAAGAAAGAGAAGAAGAGAACAGAAGAAGGAAAAGTCCTTACCTGCTAAATCCGCATCCCAGAGACATCTCGCCGACAATCCTGAAAAGGAAGACTTTTATTTAAAAGCTCATCGCGTCGATCGCTGCAGCGCCGCATTCCACTCACCTTTACAGGGCGCCTCCATGTTCAGCAGCGATCATCCGGATTCGCAGTCACGCCCCAGCGCCGAGGGAGAAAAAGACCAGAACAAAAGGTGAGAGAGAGAGAAGGGAATAAGGAAAGCTAAATCTCCATGTTAAGACTTACCTGTTGATTCAATCCCTCTTCATTTCGGGTCCGCGCCGCATCCTGGCATTTCCGGACCCCGGCCCCTAAGGGGAAAAAAGAGACACCAGCGTTAATGAGCGAATGAAAAGACATTACCAAAAAACGCTCATTAAAGACTTACCTGATTTCTACAAGGATTTCACCTCTCATCTCGGGTCGGTGCCTGTTCCCCGGCATTCCGTACCCCGGCCCCTATGTGGAAAAAGACACTAGCATTAGTACATTAATGCGTGGACACAAGGGGAACCTCTTATCAAAAAACTTACCTGGAAGCCAAGCAAGTTTGGTTCTCACCAATACGAAAATCCAGTGAAGTAACTGGATACCAACGCGCCCCTGCATCAGAAGCAGGATGGAGAGCTCGTCCTTCCAGACCCTAAGGTGAGACGCTACGAGGAATGACAGAAGGGTTTCGAGGAGGGTGAGAGGGGAAAGTGGGAGGCTGATTGCATTACCCCGCAGACAGTTAATCCCCTATTTTCGCCTACAGAAGGATACTTCTGCGAGCCAGACAAGCCAGATTTGGGGGCCCGGTCCAGTCCGTCTTCCGAACCCTGCGCATCACCTTAGAAGAGGTCACAGCAGCGCGAACCAGGCCAGCGCCTCCGTGGGAGTCAGGTGAGCGTTCCAGTTTCCCCCACTGTTCTTATAAAAGTTTTCATTGTATTTCACTCCCTTGTTCCCTTCCCCTCACCCTGTAGGTGCTTTGAAACAGTATTTTACTTTCTGTGCAAGCGCCTAGCAAGCAAACAAATAAATGTGCCTCAAGATCTTTTATGGTGGTCCTTGCAAAACAACTTAGAAAAAGCGGCATTGCTTCGGCAAGCCCTGCTCCAAATGACTAGTGATGGACCTATCCTTGAAGGCATGGGGCACTCACCTTTTTAACCTTACAGTGATTTGACTCTGGTTTGCGACAGACGCTCAGGAGCACATCAATTTGCTGGAACCATAGGCTATCAGGCTGGCCTCGATTGCCTTTCTCTCCTACATGCAAGGCAAGACGGTACTAGTCTTGAAAGACACAACAGTGGGTGTGCCCTACTTCACCATAGGGTGGTGTGGCGTCATTGCATCTTTGCAGAGAAGCAAATAGACATTGGTTTTAAAGGGATAGACCAGTAAAAAAAATTATTTTAAAAATAGATAGGCAACATTAAAAAAATAATACTAGCACTTTTTTTAAAAAACTTCCTATGTAAAATTTTGAGCTATTCAAGCTCAAAATTCGCAAAAGCAAGCACATGGGCGCATCCATTTTGTGAAATGGATGCCCACCTGTGCTGGCTTTTACGGCACTAATGAAGGAAAAGCCAGCCAGCTGTAGTAAACAAAAGCTACCGCTGGGTGGCTTTTCCTTCATTGGTGCTGTACGCGGAGAACGGGGACCGGAGACCAGAGCAGGAAAGCTGCAGCTGAATCTCTAAGTGCTATTTATTTTAAAAAAAGAATAAGCACTAGCTGTGTTTTTTTTTTCTAAGTTTTCCGGGCTGGCGGAGCCTGAGAAACTTGGAAAGAAAAACTGCAGCGTTTTCAAACACAACGTTGTATTTATGTTTGCGGTCGCTTCAAAAGCGACCGCAAACATAAATACAATGTTTTTAAAGCTGCGGTTTTATTTCTAAGTTTTCCGGGCTCCTCCAGCCCGGAAAACTTAAAAAAAAAAAAAAAACGCAGCTAGTGCTTATTTAAAAAAAAAAATAAATAGCACTTACCGAGATTCAGCTGCAGCTTTCCTGCTCTGGTCTCCGGTCCCCGTCCTCCGCGTACAGCACCAATGAAGGAAAAGCCACCCAGCGGTAGCTTTTGTTTACTACAGCTGGCTGGCTTTTCCTTCATTAGTGCCGCAAAAGCCAGCACAGGCGGGCATCCATTTCACAAAATGGATGCGCCCATGTGCTTGCTTTTGCGAATTTTGAGCTTGAATAGCTCAAAATTTTACATAGGAAGTTTTTAAAAAAAAGTGCTAGTATTTTTTTAATGTTGCCTATCTATTTTTAAAATAAATTTTTTTACTGGACTATCCCTTGGAGAAGGACTTTCCTCTAATTGCAGCCCATATCGTCATGACAGAGAATGTCATAGCGGATGCATTGTGCAGATAGACTTCAACCTTGTCGGTAGTTCCGGAAGAAACCTTCTCTTTTTGGGGGTCTCCTCAAGCGACCCCTTTGCTTCCAGTGTCAACAGGAAGTGAACGTTTTTCTGCTCTGGAATTTTTCAACCGGCATGGAACACTGGTGGACGCATTGACAGTTGAGTGGAACTTTAATATCGTCTATGCATTCCCACCAATCCCAGTCATTCCCTTGTTTCTCAGGAGACTGCAGCTGTTCAGACCCATGTTGATTGTGATCACCCCAGACTGGGCCTGGTTAACATGGTACCCAGAGTTTCGGGACATGTCCATCTGCCCTCCCTGGTGCCTCCCAGTGAGGATGGACCTGCTTTCCTACTCGATAGTGCAGGGGCCCCATTCGAGCCTCAGCAGCATTCATGCTTAACTGCTGAGTGAATTAGTTACAAGCAGCAGGATCTAACAGACTATATCCTGGATGTACTCCTTTCTGCGCGTAGGCTAGCCACCAGGTCCATTTATGCATGCAGCAGGAGTACATTCTCAGCTTGGTGTCTGAAGAGAGTTCTGGGCCCTTTCATCTGTCTTACCGCCTCTGTTCTAGATTTTCTGCTCTCCTTGTCCCCAGACAGGCCTGCAGATTGGCACTGTAAAAAAGGAACCTAGCAGACATGTCAGTCTTTTAAAGGATCCCAGAACCTGGCTCTGTTTTCACAGTTCCCACTGTTAAGCAGGTTTTGTGGGGATTGTGCAACCAGTTTCCACCCTGCCAGTTTTCTGTTCCTGTGTGGGTCTTGCAATTAGTGTAGACATTTCTTGGGAGCCTCTGTTAGATGCCATGCATTCATGTTCATCAAGATTGCTCACCATTAATGTGATTTTCCTGGTGACCATAGCTTCCACAAGATGGGTTAGTGAGCTCCAGGTGTTGTCTGTTAAACCTCCCCACTGTGTTTTAGACGGAGAAGGTGACTTTTGAGAATGAGGACCCTTCTATTCCTAAGGTGGTGTTGGGCTTTCATTTCTTTCAGAAGATGCATATGCAGCTACTATGGCTCTCAAATGTGAGATGTAAGGAAAGATGACCAGCACTTGGTGGGTCATGCTAGTGCTTGTGCTGGCAGGGTTGTGACTAAACACATCCTGTCAGGATGAATTGTCCTCTGCATCTCAGAATGCCACAGTCCGGTTGGGGAGGATGTGCCTGATGGTTTTAGGGCACATTCAACAAGAGGCACTGCTGCCACCTCTGCTCTGCAGAGGTGAGTCCCTGTCTTGAACATAGCTCAAGCAGCTATGTGGGCTTCACCACACACGTTTGCCAAACATTACTGCCCAGATTCCCAGTTAGGGCACGATGCTCATTTTGGCTGAGCTGTCTTCTAGACATTTCTGGTGGAGGTGGTGTATTCTCTCTCTTCTCCCTCCTCCAGAGTTACATACTGCTATTGGAGGCTATCAAAGCGGAGGTATCTGTGGGAAGATTGAATAATTCCGAAGAATAAATTACTTCCCTGTCTGTAATGCTCTTCAGATGGATGTTCCTCCGACAGATTCTTCATCACCCTTCCAACCTACCCCTCTTGGTGGATAGCTTGTGCACCTCATATATTCAGTGGTCCCTGTGAAAAACCTGAGGGCATTCTCACTGATAGACCCCCAGGGATCTTTTGTTCAGGTGCCCAGGGCATGGCCATTGCATTTGGAACCAGACCCTGGGGGTGGACCAGTGCAGGAGGATCACCTGGGCAGGGGGTCCTTGAGGACTGCTGGAGGAATGCCCTCGGGAGAGACACGGTATCCCCTCCTTTACGACACACCCCTACCCTCCATTTCCTCCACCTTCAAGTCCTGTCCCGTTACACCCTCCCGAATTCCACCCTGTACCAAGACAAGAGGGAGGCATACGAGAACAAGGAAAAGGGAATTACACATATTGCCCAGTCATTTACAACAAGGTGATTATCCCCCCCTTTTCTGACAGCAAGTTACCCATTTTTTTCCACCATTCCTAGAAAAGACTAAGACTCCCATAATTCCTCCCCAGCGCATTTTCCAGAAACCACTGGGACGAGGAAGTAGATAATAAGAGCCAGGGAGATTATCCATAGGGATCAATGCACCAGGGATTCCCATGGGCAGTCACCATTTTGTCCCGGTAATGAGATCAGGCCTCCCTTAATCATTCCCACCTGCAACCCGTTGAGCCTCCCAGACAGTATGAAAGACAGATCACACAGGCACACGTTGAGCGAGCTGGATGGAGCACAGAGGACAGGAGGAAACTTCGAGCTGGCTAGACCCTGGAAGGCCTGGAGGACCAAATAATGTCTAATTGCTGGGCCTGTGAGTACAGGGGAGGCTGCAGTGTGGCAAGAGAGTGCCAATGCCAGGGCAGCTGGGGATTCCCTGGCAGTGCCCATACCAGAGCTCCTCCCCTAGGCAAAAGAAGGGAGAACAGGCCTTTGAGGGACAGGTGGTAGGACCCAGACTTCAACAAATATCCCCTTGCACTCCTGCAGCTCCCAAAACGCCATAATGCTGTGTTTTGGGGAGCTAGCAAAGTGGGAGTGAAATAAAGGAAAAGTGCATTCTGGGACTTGGAGTCCAAAGACTGTAAATCTTGTAAACTAAGAGGGGTCCAAGCCCCGCTCAGGGAGACCAGTGTGTGAACTTTAAGGAGGGGGTCTGAGCCCGAATGAGGGGGAACCCATGGAGAGGACAAGAAAGGAATGCACGCAGCCAGTGAGTTGGCGAGTGACATGAAAGACAGGGTGTGTTCAGCAAAGATTGAAGTTGCAATAATATGTCTTACAATTGAAGGCTGCAAGCGGGTGGATGAGACGCGAAGGAAGGCAGACCTGTGTTGAACCTGAAATTACCGAAGTCAGTGATACAGAGTAGCAGGGTGGTCCGGCGAAAGGAAGTAGCCCATTCGAAAGTCTCAGTGAAAGGTGAAATAATCATTTTTGTTATAAAGCAACAAAGTGAATGAACTTTAAAAAGTGTGATGACCAAGATTGACCCCAGCAAAAAGGAGAAGTGGAAAGTACTTAATAAACTCTTGTACTTAGAATATTGAACTACCTAGAGCGAGAACCATTGGGGCAAATAGCAAGAGAGAACGAGCTGAAAGGAAAGTCGAAGTGGTCCTGCGGAGGTCTATAGTAAAAGTCTCACTGATTCTAAAGTCTTTGACATAAAAAAAAGGTCAGAGTCTGACTGAGTTAGACCGGAAGTGTGATAAGTTAGGGGAAGGGAACCCCTAACGAAGGTGAATAAAGCTTGGGGAAGGGAATCCCTACAAGTGTTGTAATTTAAAAATCTGAGCCTGACAGAGGGAGACCCATGTGAATGTTTTGTTTTACTTTGAGAGGTCCGCGCCCAGATCGAGGGAGGCCTGTGTGAATCCTTTTGTTGAACTGTGAATGAACTTTTGGAATGCTGGAAAAGTGACTTTAGCGTGGAAGGCCAGACGGACCTCGATCCAAGTTTTGAACTGCTTTGTTTTGAGAACCTGAGCCAGAGTGTGTCATCCTATCTATGGAGGCTGCTTTACTCCGTGCTGTCCAACGTGGGGAGGAGAGCTGACTCAGCCATCTTTTATCCTTTATGTTTGAACACTGTTTTTCCTTTACATACACCTTTTCCCATGCACCCATTTACTGTAATAGTAGAAGGGCAGGTAATAGGTTTATATAGTATAGGCGATTTTGTTTTGACTGACACATCTAGAACTGTTTCATTTATTATTTAATGGTAGAGCGTGCTCCCATCTTCAGAGATAGGGCCAGACATTAGTTTATCCAACCCTTTTACTCAATAAAACACCCTTGAACATTACATCTCTTGTGTCTCTCATCACTTGTGATACCATGCCTCCCTTACATCCTCCATGGTCGAGTGCTAGGGAAGAAAGCAGAACTGAATTTATGGGGCGCGGCAGCTCCACATGATTACTATTAGAGTATTTATTAAGTACTGATCTAGCTAGGGGAAGCAACAAAACGCATCACAAATCATAGAGGGAAATACACAGTGAAGGAAACAAATCGCAAGTAGGTAATACAAGGGAGTGGGTAGTCAGCAACGGAGGAGGGTGGTCAATTTGTCAGCCAAGGATTTTCCAGAAACCAGGGGATGAAACAGAGTGGAGCAGATCGCCCAGTGTCAGGTTAGGTGTGGAGGGAAGGGTGTGTGGACCCCACATGTCTGCGTGGGGCATATCACGGCACCGCATAGAGCCACCTTGTGGCGACAAAATGTTAAACTGTCTCCAGCGCCAGCTGACATATCACTGATGAGAAATCTTTAGGAGGAACATCCATCAGAAAGTACATTACTCTGAGGTTAGTCATTTGTTCATTAACAACACAAGCTGAGAAGCAACCCACATCAGTTTGGGCCCAACTTACGTGGGTTCACATAAAATGTATAATTATTGCAATGCGGCTGATGGGACCTCCAGAGATTTAGGAAATGTAACCTTGTCTGGTATGCTAGGGACCATGCCGATGTTGGTGTCTCCCACGTGTTGCTGGAGACAGTTCCCGAGTCATTTGATGTGACACAGCAATATTAACATCCCCTCTTAACATTGTAAGATATTTAATCAAGCTTGCGTGATTATCTATTAGGTTGATAAATTCCAGGCTTACCCCCAATAGGTTCATACACGTTAACCTAGAAAACGGGAAACGCAGGCCTCAACACTTTTAGACGACCCATCAATGGCATTCGATACCGTTGACAATTCAGGCCTCCGTAAATTGAAGAGTAGATGGCCGGAGTAAAAAAAAAAAATGCATGCAGGCGAAAATGCTGGAGCACTTGTATGGCGAGAAGAAGGGAACGGCAGAAATGCAAGTTGCGTTCCACCCCTACTCTCCACCATAATAATGAGGCATGGCATACATGGAAGGCTTAAAAGACTTACGCAAGGCTTTTACACCTTCCATTTACGTTGCACGCTCATGAAAATGAGCTCCAGTTAAGACTGGTCAAGGATCTAAAGGTCCTACTCTTCAATCGCCTATCGCTCCACTCAACCCCAGTCTTGAGTCTACCCCCCTCTTGCCCCCAACTCCATCCCTGCACGCCACTTGAAACCCCTGGGTGCATGCCCTTTGTACAGAACCCATTGCTTCCTAGCTAGGTCTGCGCTTTATACATTGCATACATACTGTGAGAAACCTGGAGGAATCTCCCTGACTAGCGCCCGGAGATCTGTCATCCAGGTGACCAGGACACTGCCATCGCTATTAGATCCAGTTCCTGGGGGTGGACAGGTGAGGATGGATCGCATGGAGGGAGTCCTCGGGGAGTGGAAGGGGGGCACTGACAGGTGACAAGCGGTATCCCCCTTCTTATAACACCATATTCCCATCCTTCCACGTAGGATTTTCAGAAACACTGCCCACCCCCCTTTTCGACACAACCACAAAAGACAACGGATTAACACCAGAGCCGTTTACCTGACACGTCCCAATACAAGGGTCAAGCAAAGTCAGGCAATTGATCCAAATCACACACATACCCAACGGCCCTTTCCCTTCCGCACAGGGATAAAAGGTGGAGCACAAGAGCAGAGGACGAGCAAGGCAGACCGCTCAACGAGACAGCTATCCAGACACAGCAGTTCAAGAGGAGGAGAGAGGTGGCGAGAATCGGAAGGGTGACAAATCGACCTTGCCCTTTCTGACCCAGACCCGCAAACCCTCCGTGGAAGGAATTGTAAGACCGTGAACAATAGCCAGCGAGTGTTGCAGCAGATGTCAACGGTACACTGAGCACCCTGATATGCAGGACAGAGAAAGACACCTGCTACCGTGGTACAGGATATAAAGAAAAGCCAAGCGGTTCATCACGGCCGGTGAGTCGATGGTAGAACGGATAAGAAACCAAACTGTGTTGAATGAAAGTCGCAAAGCGGCAAATTAAGAAGAGATAAAAACTGTAAAAATTAAAGGAAAACCAGCTGCAGAGGGGTCCGGCACCACGTGGGTGCTCATAAGAGAAACTCTGGTTGATCCTGCATTGATTGAAATTATTAATACCAGAAGGCCCTAGGAGAGCCGCAAGAAGAGGTCAATGTGGTCATATAGGGGTCTAGTATAATTCTCTGTACAGTTCAAAGTCTTTGACCGACAAACAATTGGGAAAGCTAAGGGATTGAATCTTGCATAGTAATGAAAGAAGAGAAAGAACTGTGTGAGTAGCAAAAGTTGTCAAGAGTGAACATGATGGAGGGATGCCGATGGAGAGGGGTGAAGTCTGAAGTCCTTATGAACAGTGTGTTGACAAGAGTGAACCTGACAGAGGGATGTCCACAGTGAACTGTTAAAGACATTAAAACTTGTTAATTCAAGGAAAGCCATAATGAACCCGGCAGAGGGAGGCTGATGTTCGAGAGGGATCTGAGCCCAAAAGAGAGGATCCAGGGGTGAAAAGTCATCACCCAATGTCCATTCAAGAGGGAACTTTTTGTTTGTACTTTTTGAGTACATCAGGTCCTCAAAGTCAAGAGGCTTGTAAGAGAAAAGAGACTTGACCATCGACGGTCTGGATAGCTGAGAACGGAATGTTGTCTCATGCTGGGAAAGCTCGAGAGTGTGCTGTGCTCAGGAGTGCCACCTTGTCCCGTGCTCAAAATGTGGGGAAGGGAGACCCTGGCTTCCACATCCTGACTTTCATTTGTGAACACTTCTTACTTTCATGTGACCCCTATACCACACTCTCTTTGCATTTAGTTGTAAGGACTGGCAATAGGTGTTTTAGTATAGGCCCTTTTATTTGACAAGACGCTACTAGGACTGCCTTATTTTTCATTTGATGGTCATAGCTTGCTCCCATCTTACCTTTAGGTTTAGATTAGGTGTTGTTCCAACCTGCATATCCAGTTTAATAACCACCCTTGAACTGTGATCACTTGTGTCTGTCTTTACTGTTGCCACCATGAGTTCCTTTTATATGGTGTCAGGATTGGGATAGATTCAACTGATAAAAATTGAAACCCATGCTAATAATTGTTATACCACCAGAAGGGGAAAATAGAATAGTTGATCTTCTAGATTCTGACCGCGTATCCATGTTGAAAGAGGTGTTGTCCTTTCAATTACTCATTCCATCTAGTCAACAGGATCTGTTCTTTAAGACTCAAGTCTTACTAGATACCCTTCCTCCCATCATAACATACAACTGTGGGACCAAATAATTCTAAAAGTTCGTCCAGTCTTTTCTTTCATCAGACACAGTGCTCTAAATTCTCCTCCGTCCAAGCCTTTTTTTCCCCCATGGTATTCAGTCTTCATCGGTGGCGGGACCATCCGGGTTAAAAATTAATCTACCCCAGCCCACTCCTTCGACAGATTCAGAATAAAAGGACTCCAAGGATTTTGAAACCTTATCCGAAGGGGTCGAGAGTTGTTTCTTTTCTGATTCGGACACCATAGAGGGAACTCTTTCACCCCTGGTAGAAATGGCCGACCTAGCTAATCTCATCGCCCAATTGGCGACCCATCAGATACAGGCCGAAAACAGATTCCAAGAAAATTTAACTAGACTAAATGAATTGCAAACAAGGCCTTTACTGCCACAGGGCATACTTCAAACATATCTTGAAGGCGAAGATTTAGGAAATTGTTTTCTAAACTTCAAACGCCTGGCCAAACTAGGATGGGAAGTGAACCTTAAGAGATGCTATTTGGGTCCCTTGTTAAACGGGGAACTCCAAACCTCCTATTAACTACTCAACCTTGCACAAGAAGCCCCGTTCCTATCCATCAAGGAAGGCTGGTTAAAAAGAGTGGGGCAAACCTGCAATTGTTATCGGCAGAAATTACGAGCTATTAGGTTGAACCCGGGAGAAACTCCTTTAGAGCTGGGTGAACGGGTCAAAAACATGGTGGCCCTGTGGACTAATAATGCAACTTTAGAACAACTGACAGAGATGATTACCATAGAACAATTTATGAATTCCTTACCCCCTTTTTTGCAAAAATATGTCCTTCAGTTTTTTTTACCCATCCTAGCCATGGCCATTGACACTGCGCAAAACCACTCTGACGCGGCTAATCAGTTCCACCTAGCCCATCAATGGGAAGACCAGAGATCATAAACCCATCCATCGACCTCAACCCCAGGGAAAAGGTAAACAAGGGGGGGGGGGAATCACATAAGGACTAGCAAGGGATGCCACGAGAGAGGGTAGAAATCAGGAAAATTGATCCAAAGGCTAAAGATGAAAGCAGAAGGGTGGAATTAAAAGGAAACAAACCTCCTCCTCTGGTCTGTTTTTTTATGTAGTGAAACACGACATTTAGCTAGACACTGTCCAAAGAATATATAAGACAACCCTATGGAAATAAACAGTTTAAAGGGTGAAGAGTGGGAAGAACTGGAGGAAGAGCTAGAGACCTTTAGCATCTGTTTATGTCAAACTCCTACCGAGTTCACATATGAAAAGGCTTGGGTGAATGGGAAACAGGTAAGGGCCTTAATCGACTCTGGTAGTAACAAACTGCTATACAGGCTGATTTAGTTACAACAAAAGATCTAGACCATACGACACTAGTCAGAATAACATGTGTACATGGAATTAACGAAGTATACCCTAACATACCAGTACACATCGAAATCCAGGGTGAATCCTGTGAAAAATCATCACCCATAATTCCTAGGCTCCCCGAAGAAGTTATTCTAAGGCGAGACTTCCCCATCTTCTCTACTCTCTACCAGGAATCTCCACCTCCCTTCAGAGATTTTCTAACCCGGAGATCCTGGCAGGCAAACTACGACTCCCAAAACTCTCCAATATGGGACTGGGAAAACTCAGAGACAATAATACCCAAGACATCCCTTGAAAGCCAATTCATAGCTTATATTAGAAAGAATGATAAAACCACTCCACTTATACCTACTAAACCTATCAGTGGAATATGCAAGAGTTCCTGGACATCTCTCATGCCTGTTCTCTGCCAGGTCTTAACACCAGGAAACCAGACCAAAGAACAGGCATATCCTATCCACCTCGCATAAGGGAAGTATATGTGACAAACCTGAAGGTGTCTCCCTGACTAGTCCTCGGAGATCTGTCATCCAGGTGGCCAGGACACGGCCATTGCTATTGGATCCAGTTCCTGGGGATGGACAAGTGAGGGAGGATCACCTTGATGGGGGTCCTTCTGGGAGTGGAAGTGGCACACTGATGGGTGAGACACGGTATCCTCCTTTCAACACCTTTTCCCCATCCTACCATGTAGGATTTTCAGAAACATTGCTCCCCCCCCCTTTTTCCAACATGAACACTTTTGCACACCACGAAAGACAATGGACTAACACCAGAGCTGTTTACCCGACATGTCCCAATAGAAGGGTCAGGCAATTGATCCAAATCTCACACCCCTGACAGCCCTTTCTTTTCCCCACAGGGATAAAAGGTGGAGCACGAGAGCATAGGATGAGCGAGGCAGACCGCACGACAAGACAGCTACCCAGACACGGCAGTTCAAGAGGAGGAGAAAGGCGGCGAGAATCGAAAGGGTGACAAGGACAGAATCGACCTTGCCCTTTCTGTCCCAGACCGGCGAACCCTACATGGAAGGAATTGTAAGACCACAAACAATAGCCAGCGTGGGTTGCAGCAGATGTCAACGATACACAGAGCATGCCTACGCTGATAAGCAGGACAGAGAAAGACATCTGCTACCGTGGTACCGTCCTTGACTCCGTATATGAAGAAAAGCCAAGCGGTTCATCACAGCTGGTGAATCAAGGGGAGAACCGATAAGAAACAGAATTATGTTGAATGAAAGTCGCAAAGTGGCAAATTGAGAAAAGATCAAAGAACTATAAACATTAAGGGAAAACCAGCTGCAGAGGTGTCCGCCCTTTTATTTCACAAGACACCACTAGGGCTGCCTTATTTTTCATTTGATGGTCTTATCTTGCTCCCATCTTACCTTTAGGTTTAGATTAGGCATTTTTCCAACCTGCATATACAGTTTAATAAAAACCCTTGAACTATGATCACTTTTGTCTGTCTTTACTATTACCACCATGAGTTCCTTACAATACATACATACAACCCTCTGTGCCTGTAATGGTCACTGTAAATATCTCATGAAGATTCAGCCACAATCTATGCCAGTTTGGTCACTGTAAATCACTTTCATGAAGCTACGGCCACAATCGATGGCAGAATTCCCAATACAGCATTTCGGATGATGATACACAAAATAAAATAAGCCAGCATTGTCACTATAAATAACATTCATGATGCAGTTGCCTGCCTCAAAAACATGCATGCTTTGCTCTTGCACAGACAGACAGAAAGAACACCTCTCTCCCCCCCTCTACACACACACACACACACACACACACACACACACACCCCCCCCCAAAATAAATCATGAAACTCTGCACACATGTATGTTGGGTCACTCAGCATGTCCTCAGGTGGTCCTAATTGCATCCAGTGAAAATATTGTTCAAAAATATGTTTGTGTTCAGTTTGAAAGTCAAATCTTCTGTTTTAGTCAAAGAACTCGACTTTTCACAAAATTAAAATAGCAGTACGTATTAAATTACATATATCAAATAAAAACAAGAGTAAAGAAGAAAAAAAAACAAAAGAAAATTAAGAAAAAGAAAAGCAGTTCAGAGTACAAAATCCTTCTATTTGGCGTCTCACTTGAGAAGGCTCAGTTCACGTTCAAGTCAAAAGGCTTTCATGGCCCGAGCATAGCTGGTCCCAAAAAGATTGGGTGTCGACCCACCATTCCTTGTACACAAATCTCACAAACATTACAACACTCTTGACGGGGGGACTTTGCTGCAGGCACAAACCACAGAGTAAAATGATCTGCCAATTATTTTGTAGTGAGTGACGATCATGAGCATTTGTTAAAAAAAAATATATATATATTTTTTCCGGTGTTCGGTACGCATGATACATTCTGTTGCTAATGTTTCTATGTCAACCAGATCTGTTATATCTTTGTGTATATTGCACACACAAACTTGATTGAGTCTTTTCTGAGTCACAATGTGCAATGTGAATATATTGTAGAGGTGGCTCAAGACAGACACCCAATGTTACAACATTTATTTTAAATCAGCCCCTCCGTGCTGTAAGCATGGCTTAGTGAATACCAGAGGCCATTAACAGCATGTACTGCAGTTAGGATCAAACTATTGTGGTAGGACTGAAGGCATCCCCTCGCCTGGCACAGTGTCTATTTGGTGTGGCACCAGGCCATGTTATGCTATGTTATTTTGCATTTATATAGCGCCTTATATACCATTGGTATGGTCTGAAGGCGCTGGTAGGCTGAATGCCCTTGGTAACCGAAGTTCAGATCAGTAGAGAGAGTAGAGAGAGTCAAAAGGTGTGTGTGAGCACCGGGAATGTGTGCAGCTGGTGGGTATTCGTGTAATAGCTGCTTCTTAGCGGTAGGTGTGGTGGTTGAGAGATCAGGAGTATGTGTTCGTTCTGGCAGGATTTATCAAGACCGGATGTGGCTGCGTTAGGCCTGAGGAGAAAGCCTGGCTGGGGGGGTGTAACCAGCAGTGTTTACTTAGAATGATGTGGAGTGAGCGGCGGATGTTGGTATGAGAACAGTTATACCGAATGGTGTCATAGTATCTCTGTGTTCTAGTTGAGTGGTGATGTAAAGGAGAGAGTAAGCATGGTGGTATGATGTGAGGGGTTATATGCTCTTTCAAACGTTCTCTGCATTCCAAGCCATACTATATACGTCACACAATTATATGCGCTCCAGTCCTTTCCGGGCACTCCTATCCTCTCCGTGCACCCCAGTCCTGCGCCACACACTCCGGTCCGCTCCACGCACTCATGCATTCCTGCCCGCCCGGCGCGCTCCAGTCCGTCCTGCGCTCCAGTCTGCCCCACGCATGCACTCTTGTCTGCCCCATGCATGCACTCCTGTCTGCCCCATGGTCTACGCATTCAGTAGCTCTACGTACTCATTCATTCTACGCACTGGTCAGTACTCGGTGCAATCTGTGCACGTTCGTTCTACGTACTCGTCCATTCTACGCAACATGTTCATTCACCCTAGGCACTCGTTCGCTCCGGGCAATCGTTCGCTTCGGGCAATCGTCTGCTTTATGCCCTCACACGTACTATGCATTCACTTGTTTTACGCACTGACCCCCTTCACCTGTTTTAGGCATTCACCCCCTCTACGCACTCACCCCCTCTACGCACTCATCCCCTCCACGTACCCCTTTTTTCATAAGCACACATTCGCTCATATGCACTCGTCTGTTCTATATATTTGCCGGCCCTACCCACTAGTCTGTTCTATGTAGTCTTCCACTCTACACATTGTTCCGCTCAGCTCATCCATCCCGCTCCGCTCGTTCATCCGTTCCCCGCACTCTGCATGCATTCCCCATTCATCCGTTCTACATGCTCATCAGTTCTATGCACTCACCCGGTCTGTGTAACTCATCCGCTCTAGGCGTTTGTCCGCTTTATCCCCTTGCATGCACTACACCTTCATCTGCTCTACGCAATCACCCACCCTACGCAATCGCCTGCTCCCCGCACTCACCTGGTCCCTGAACTCAACAGTTCCCCGCGCGTATTCGCCCTCCACACCCATCCGCTCCCCGCACCCATCCGCTTTATGCACTCGTGCTTTTCACACATTCAACATCAATATCCTGTTCCATATATTCATCTCTATACTCATCTATTTTATACCATCATCTGCTCTGTACACTCATCCGCTCTATCCACTCATCCGCTCTATACACTCGCCAGGTCTGTACATTTATCTGCTCCAGCGATCTGCACACTCTCCGCACTTCCGTACTCATCCGCTATCCACACTCATGCACTCTACATCCTCATCTGCTCTACATACTCATCTGTTCTACACACGCATCCGGTTTACGCTCATCCGTTCTACACATTCATCTGTTTTACGCACTCCTGCGTCCTACTCGCTTCTCTGTATTTACGCATTCATCCGCGCTACACGCTTGTCCGCTCTACACACCAGCCGCTCTACATACTTATCCGCTCAACATGTTCACCCATTCTATACACTCATCCGATCTACATACACCTTCGATTTCCACACTCATTCGAACTATATAGTCATCTGTTCATCCACTCATGCATTCGTCCACTCAGCGCATTCATCTGTTCCACCTGCTTCATCCATTCTAACTATTTCCTCCACGCCATTCACTTCGTTCACTCCTCATGCATTATGTCCATTTCAGGAGTTTAAATCTCTTTACCGTATCCGTATGATTTACTCTTATTAACCATTTCATTGCTTTGATCTACTTTATTCGTTTGATTATGTTTGTCCTAATTTATACTGGGGGTTATTAGCTATCAATTTCTCGCATCAGGTAGTTTGTTGGATTGGTGTCATTGAGATGCTGTTAGTCTGTTTGGGTTAGTTTGGTACGGGTTGGTTTTAGGGGAAGAGCCAGGTTTTCAGCAGTTTGCGGAAAGACGTTAAATCCTCAGTTAGGCGGATGTGGGGTGGGAGTGAGTTCCATAGCGTGGGGGCCAAGGCTGAGAATGATGATCCGCCTAACCTGACTGAGTTTGTCTTTGGTATGACTAGGAGGTCGGCTGAGCTTGATCTTAGGGTGCGTGGGGGGTGATAGGGTTTTAGCTTGTTTTGAAGATATTGAGGTCCGGTTTTATGCAGTGGTCGATGGGAGATGCATAAGGTTTTGAAAGTCACTCTTCGGGCTACTAGAAGCCAGTGCAGCGTCTTAAGGGCTGGGGAGATGTGGTCTCTTGGGCCGAGCGCAAGTAGAAATTTGGCTGCCGCGTTTTGTGCTCTTTGGAGTTTATTCAGTTGGTACGCGTGGACTCCGAGGTATAAGGGGTTTGCACAGTCCAGTCTTGATATAACGATTGATTGGACCGCGGAGAGTCTGTTGGGAAAGGAGAGATATGGAAAAATGCGCTTAAGGGTTTTAAGGTGGTAGTGGGAGGACTTTGAGATGTTGTTGACTTGGCGCGAGAATGTTAGGTCAGAGTGAAGGGTGCATCCAAGATTTTTCACTGAGTTGGAGGGGGTCGGTGAGTTGCCCATGGCGGATGGCCATGGTAGTGGGTGCGGAAGAAGTTCGAGTTGCCACATACCATGATTTCCGTTTTGGAGGGGTTTAACAAGAGGTGGCTTTGGGTCATGCAGAGTTCTATGTCAAGGAGGCAGGAGGCCAGGTCAGGCCGGGAGTTGGGTTTTGAGTTCAGGAGTTTTAGAATTAGTTCAGTGTCGTCGGCATAGTTGTAACACAGGATGTTGTGTGAGCGAATTATTGGTGGGAGGGTGATCAAGTAGAGATTGAACAGGAGGGCGGATAGGCATGCTCCTTGTGGGACTCCCGTGTCTACTGGTTGGGCTTGGGAGGTATAGGTGGAGAGTATCGTTATTTGGTACCTATCTATGAGAAATGAAGCTATCCATTTAAGAGCGGTTCCACGAATTCCTAGGGAGTGGAGGCGGTCTATGTTAGGGAGAATTCTCTGTATAGGCTAATTTCCCAAACCTAGTGAGTCCCCCAGCTTTGCTGGATTTGTGGGGTTTAATTTTTTCTCCTGCTAAGAGCGAGACTCTTTTTCTCCCACTCTTAGGCATGATTTGAGAATGTCCTTTGACTTTGTAATGTGTTTTATGTGCTATGGGGTCTTTTACTCCATAGGGCTTCATGTGTTTTTCGTAAGTGTGTTACACAGCACCCTCAGTGCAGTAACACAGGGGTGTCATAGTGGCCCCCAAACAGACTCCATACCCTGGGACTGACAAGAATTAAAAATAAATAAATACTGTCTCCCAGGGCATGTAAAGTCACCATTGACTTTACTAGTCTTAAATTGTGAACAGAACCAGTACAAACCATCATATTGTGGAAGTACTGGTAGGGGTAATTCGATTGCCCCTGGGTCTGTTTTTCAAGGAGGCACTGTCCAGTCCCCCCCTAGTCGAGTTTCTGGCTGGTGGCAGTGGTTACCACGCAAAATATTCGACCGGAATATTTCCTATGGGATTTTCCCATTCATTTTAAACGCACCACTTTTTTGGTGCAATGTTAAAGATACCGCCGGGTTATTTATTTAATATTTATTCCCTGGTTGGGTATTTTTGCCAGGACTCGGTTTTAAAATGGCGTTTGTGTTCGCCTCTAACTCCAACCCAAGTCGAGCCCTTTGTACCACTTTTGGTGTGCTTCTGCACAGAAGCCTCCAAAAGTGGTGCCACTCTGTCTGGGTCTACAGGATGTGTGGGAGGGGGGAATAGGCACCCTGGACTGAGTTGCCTCGGCAACTCAAGTCGCGCACTTGTGTGATTGGCCCAGTGGTGAGCCACCCGGCTCACCACTTAGCATGTTTGAGGGACAGCTAGGACTGATGAATGGGGGTTTTCTGCATAAAAGGAGGGCTTTGGGGACTGGAACTTCAGAAGTCGCCACAGGACCTAAAGAATCTGAAGAGGGAGAAGCTGAGCCGACCTGCAATGACGACACCACCGGTATTTTTGAAGTCCCACGTCTAAGTGCTTGCATCTTACTTTCACCAATGGAGTACTTGTACTCACATAATATCTTCTATTAATTTTATCCCTGCTGAACCGAACTCACCACTTCCCAATGACAGAGAAGATCTTCTTCCTGGAGAGTCTTCTTCCTTTGAGCTGGTGGGGTTAACCAGTTCGCCTTTTTCGCCTTCCTGGATCGTCTCATGGTCGAATCGCCCGTGCCAAGCACCCCGGCGCCGGATAGCCACGCTTCACCACTACCGCGAATAAAAGGGTAGTACCTTTTAACCGGGAAACTCCGCGGCTGGTTTCTTCCCTGGCAGTGCAACAACCTCCAGCTTTCCTCCACGTCGAGATCTTCTCTTCCCCTGGAGGAAGCACCGACTTGCACCCGCTGCCACGAACAACTGTCCCCTCTGGAGCTTTCTTGCCATTTCAGGTACTGTGTCCCGCCTGGTCTCCCTTGCAACAGACTGTTCAAGGTGTCCTGTAAATCCTTGACTCTCTATCCTGGGGTGACCTCGGACCCGTTACCATTACCTTTCTGAACTGATCCAACTCCTTTTTGAACTATCTGCAAAGACTTTTAAAGTGTACTTCAACTGTGTGGTCTTGGGCACATTCCGCCTTGCTCTCTCCAAGAGTGGGCCTGGCCTATGAACTTTTTGCTCTACAGTAGACCCTGCCTTTCTTGACTTGCTGTGGTTCTTTGAAAGTGTTGGTATTGTGTGTTTTCCTATTTCTGCCTTTTCTCTCCCTTTTTCAACTGAATTATTGGAGTGCCATCTAAGGTTACGCGCTCACCTCTGTTTTGCAAATAAGTGGTGTCTTAACTTAGACTTGTCGAATAATTTAATCAGGGAGGTGTATATACTTCTAGTGACTGTTTGAACTTGCTTAACATATTAGTGCCAGTGTATTTTTTACAAGTGTGTTTTTAAATAGATAATTATATACTTTTATACCAAAGCTCTGGTCAGTGTTTGCTTGTGCTACTGTCTTTTTGCACGTAATGTGTATACTCTATATACTGCCTAACTCTTCTTGAAACTTTTTGCAGTGGTCCCTAAGGGACCTGTACAGGTTTCTGCCTAACAGTCTATGAAGATTGAGTGGTTGATTGTGTCGAAGGCGGCGGATAGGTCAAGAAGGATTAGTGCGGCGCATCCCGCGGAGTCTGCCGTCATTTTGAGGTCATCCCAGATTGAGGTTAGGGTGGTTTCAGTTCCGTGAAGGGCTCTGAAACCTGATTGGGCGGGGTCTAGGAGATTGCTGGCTTCGACAAAGGCATTTAGTTGGGAGTAGGCGGTTCGGTCAATGAATTTGGCAAGGAACCTGGTGTTTTTAGATGGGGCGGTAGTTTTTGGGCCCGAGAGGGTCGAGCGAAGGTTGTTTAATTAGAGGTTTGACATGAACCGTTTTGAATGTGTCGGGAAAGATGTCAGATGAAAGGAAGGCATTTATGATGGATCTTGCGTGTTCTCCTGCGCAGGTGGAAGCGAACATTTCTTTGAGGGTTGTGGCTGGGCAAGGGTCCAGCGGCGAGCCAGATGGTTTGCGGGCAGATAGAAGTTTCAGAAATTGCTCTGGTGATATTGGACTAAAGGATTCGAACGTTGGTTGCGTAGTGGTCGCAGCTGGTGGGCTGGCCGGTATGGGGGAAGAATTGCCTGGTGGATGTAAGAGACCTAGTTTGGTGGCTAGAGTATTTGTTCTTTCGAGAGCCGTGGTGTAAAAGTGAAGGGAGAGTGAGTCGCACAGTGATTGTGAGGGGGTCGGAACGGTCGTGGTGCAAGCCGGATTGACGAATTCGGACATGATTTTGTGGAGTTCTTTGCTTGGGTTTTTGCAGTTTACGATTCGGGAGTTGTAGTGGGCTTTTTTTGCTTTCCGGATTTCGGCCTTGTACTGATAAAGGTGTCGTGCCAAGGTGGCCCTGCTCTCCTGGGTTTTGTCTTTCTGCCATTTGCGTTCTAGGAATTTATATAGTTGTTTAGTGATCTTCAACTCAGGAGTGAACCATCTGGGGAAGAGGCCACGGCGGGTTGATGGTTTGCAAGGGGGTATGTTGAGCCATGAGTCAAAGGCGTCAAGGGTTAGTTTGTTGAGTTGGCAGGCAGGTGGTGGAGACTGGAGGAGTGCGTCGGCTAGGTCCGGGACGATTATTAGTTTTTACCAGCATTTGCGTAGATTCGGAGGTTCAGATTCGAGTATGGGAAGGGGGTCGGGTGAGAGCATGGTGAACGAGAGAATGAAGTGATCGGACCAGATGATAGGGGTGGGAGGGTTTAAATGAATCAGGGTGTTGAAGCTAAAGATGGCATCACGAGTGTGTCCTTTATAGTGTGTTGGGCCATTTATGTGGGATATGAGGTTAATTGTGTCTAAACCGTCAACCAGAGAGTGTGTCATGGGGTTGGTGGGGATGTCGAGCCATATGTTGAAGTCTCCAAGAAGGGTGAGGTTGGGATGGTTTAGTTGAAGGGTGGCAATAGAGTCGCAGAGGTAGTTTGCGAACTGTCTATTGTAGCCAGGGGGCCTGTAGATCATTGGGAAGCTGTGTGAGAACGGCGGGGAGAGGGATAGTTTAACGAGGAGAGATTCGCAGGAAGGAATGGAAGGTTGGTTGTCGAAGATTGAGGCATGGAAGAGAGACTTGAAGACGAATGCTACTCCCCCTCCTCTGGAGAGACGGTTCAGTGGGATGAGGGAGTAGTCGGGGGGGGGGGGGGGCTTCATTAGCGATTGGGGCGAAGTCGTCAGAGAACCAAGTTTTGGTGATGAAGGCCAGGTCTGGTTTGTCAGAGGCGAGGAGGTCAAAGATGCAGTGTCTGTTTTTTGCTACGGATCGGGCGTTAAATAGGATGCAGTTCACATTGGCAGGCGAGGTTGGTCTCGGAGCTGGAGCGGAGGGGGGTGGTGGTGGAGAGAGTGGAGACTGGGGAGGGAGAGGGGTAGGGTGGGGGACGATAGAAGGGAATAGTGGGCGAGCAGAAACATTGGCGGGATTGGATGGCTGCGTGTGTTAGGTTGATCGGGTTTGGTTCGAGGGATTTGAAGGTGGGGTGTGGGCGGTTAGGAGTTTCAGTTGCAGTTGATGAGAAATCGAGGGAGATGGGTTTCAGGAAGGGTGAGGCTACGGGGGAAGGAGGTGATTGCGGGAATGAGGTGGTGGGTCGAGACAGGGGAGGCGAAGAGTGCTGAGAGATTGAGGGGGACCAGGTACATTTCCTCTTTAGGTTCATTTTTGCGATTGGAGTGTGAGGGTAGGGGCGTCAGAGGGGGAGAGGGAGGCGGCTTCGGTTCTTGCTAGGGCTAGGCGTGCAGTTTTTAGGGAGGGGAAAGGGTGCGGTCGGGGGGGAAGGTGGCGGGGGTTTGTGAGCAAGGCGGGGGGTGGATGATTGCAGGGCGGGGTGTGCCTGGTATGATAGTGAGGCATTAAGTGAAAAGCCCTCTCTCTTGCATAGTGGAGCAGGGCGTGCAGAAGGCTGTTGGAGTGAGAGCTCTGTGTGCCTTTGGTGACAGCCCAACCCAGCTAGCCAGTGCACTGTGTGACAATGGTCCACAGTTTGTGACTAAGGAGGTAGAAAGGTATCTTGGCCAACATTGTATAAAATAGAGGAGGGCAGGCTGTACCTCCCCAAAGTAATGAGGTGGTGGAAAGTGTTAATCGCTGCCTGATGGATGCGGTGCAAATGGCGAGTCCAAGTGATGTGGACAAGAAGGGGGCGATCCATGAAAGAGTGAGTGGATTGCACCAATCTCCACACAAGGTCATGGGAGTCTGGGATTGATGGTTGCTGGGAGATGAGGCAGAGGCTTGCCATGCAGGGGCTTTTTTTGATTTGTACAGTGTGGAAACTTCAGAGGTCGTTAAAGTGCATTTGAGACATCGCTCAGATATGTGTACGAAGCTGAGGTGTGTGTTTTTGTCATTGCTTGAGCTCATATGGCTCCCTCATTCCAAGTCCTTCCTAGAAGGGTGTAAAATGCAGAGTCCCGACCTTATAGGGTATTCTATGTCCATAAAATAACAAAAGGCTGTGCTCCCATTTAAAAATAAAAGTTCCCTTCCTCTTTGGGGTGCCTGAGCACCACCAAACCGCAGTGGTTGAACCACTGCAGCTGGTTTCAATCTCGGCTCCTGTGCTAGCAGGCTCAATCCAACCAAAATACATGGTCCATGATAATGCAATTTCCTACACTCCAGGCCTCTTGTTGCCCACACCCGTGAGCAGCATGCATCAGCCCGCCCATTAGCCGAAACCTGATTGGCGTCACATAAAGTAGGGCTTTGAGGGCTCCCCATATACAGGAACTGCCCTGTTCAGCCTCAGGTTCCCCTATACCGACATCCCGTATCCCAAAATATATAAAGCTTCTTTTATTATAAGGATTTTTTTGCAGATGTTTATTCTACTATCAATAACTTATTTTTGAAGTCCCACGTCTAAGTGCTTGCATTTTACTTTCACCAATAGAGTACTTGTACTCACATAATATCTTCTATTGATTTTATCCTAAATGATTTGAAAAAGAACAAGCATTGACAATGCCAATAGTTTGGGCTTTTGAGTCAGCAAAGTCACTTGTGGTGCGAGTACCTGGGCATCTAACAGCAGTGCGTGGCAAATGCCTAATACCTGTATACAAGCCAAAACTGCTGCCTTTGCCAATGATTGTTTTTACCAGGACTTCAGTGAAGGACATGTCGTGGCAAAGGTTTTCGATGATTACTTCATGTAACCGGAGAATATCTAAGCAAGAGGGTTGCAAAACTACGTACAGTAGGGTGAGGTCCGGCTGCGGTTACAGTGCCGGATGTATCACGCCAAATAGATTTGATCTGGTTTTCATGCCGACACTTGGGCGGAAGAAGAGTACGCATTGCCAATCCTGCTCCTGCCCTCGGAAAACCTGCCTGTGTGCAGCGTATCATGCTTTGGTTGTTCCCAAATCACTTTTCTATCATGTTAATGGCTTTATCATATACTGATATACATCCTAATCTTCAGCAGGGGTTGGTGGTGTGCCATCTGGCAGTCTTTCTGGATGGTTTAAATTCCATACCAAACTATGTCGTTTCTCACAGCTATGCCATAAGCTCCAAGGAATACCTGGGTGTGGCAGAAACGGCGGCAGGGTTTTGCCATTTTGCACTGATAGTCATTAGAGAGTTTTGTCTCAGTGTTGCAGGGAAGTGTGTGTCGATCCCGAATCGTCACCAATGTCATGTAAAGACAAATTTCTGGTCCCGCTTCATGGAATTCTTTTCACGGTTGAAAGTGACTTTGCACTACCGACCCAAAGCCTGATTCATGGAACCGTGCAAAGTGTATTTGTGCAGTGCAAAGTGTATTTTTGCAGTGCAAAGTCATTTTGTACTGCAAAAATGACTTTTTATGCCAAAAATGCACTTTACACAGTTCCATAAATCCGGGTTTGGTTTGGCAGTGCAAAGTCACTTTGAACGGTGCAAAACAAATCCATGAATCTGGCCCTTAAAGTTGAAAAGTCGCCTAAAAATTTTCTGACAGCAATCTCCTCTGTGATTTGCAAACGGGTTACAGAAATCACAAGAATCGTGGGCACTGTGCACCTCACTTACATTTTCTGGGGGGGATAAATGTCATTATATCCCCCCCCAATTAAAATTGTGGGGTGGGATTAGTCCCTCCTTTCCCCCACCCATGTCCTACGCCCATGCACAAGAGTTACTAGTTGCTTGGCATAAAATCAAAGAGCTTTTTGGTAACAAAAGAATGACCACAGTTGTAGATATTCAAGTACGAAACTGTTCGGAGCACATCATGCACAATGGGCTTCTAGCTCCTTTCATGTGATAGAAGACTCATCCTAACAGTAAAATGTCTGAAAACTACTAGGCATCTATACTCATTTACACAGCCTTAATTATTGGGTATGGGGCTTGAGCTGTCTTGCTTAAGCACAGGACGACTTTTCATTTCCCTGCCTGCATTTGTTTTACACAATGAAATGGATTGCTCGCTCACACATGGAAATGCCTCTGGTGCTTATTAGTGGGGGACAGTGCTCATTAGGGTGACCAGGGGACCCCCCTGCCCTGGGGCCTTTGCTACGCCATTGGCTGTGACCCTTTTCAATTCTCTGACGCATCTCTGTGGTTGAACCAGAAGATTAAGATCAATGGGTCAACACTGTTCTGGTCTAATTGGTAACTATGCGGCATAAAATGGATAGGTGATATCTGCAAAGAAGCTAACTGGCTGCTCCTATGACAGTCCGAGAGAAGCATATGGAAAGGAAGGATGCACCTATGCAGAATATCGGAAGCTGAGAAGAGTTATGGAGCTTGTTACTACTGATGGAACCAATTCAAGTAATGCATACAGGTTTACATACCATAATGGGGGCCGCTCTACACACTGCTAGCCTAACCTACAGCTTACTGAGATAAATGTGCATGCAGAGGAACAGCTGCTCATGTGCGTGGCAGAGGTGTCGACAGGGTAGGGCCTGAGCGGGCCAGGCCCACCCAAAATATGTAAATGCCCACTCAGCAGCTCTGTGTGGGCATTTACAGATGTTAATGCCACTGCGGTGGGCCCAACTACATATGTTTCAGGCCCCACTTGTTAGACAATCCTGGCTATCCCTCTGGTGCGTGGTCCAGAAAAGTGGGCAAGGAGAAGCGTGAGGTGGTCCGTTCAGTGCACTAGCCTCAAGCACATATCAATGGAACTGGGAGCGAGGGCATACCAAGTGAAAATACTGCACAAAGCATAATGGACACCAATGAGGACGTTCAAAAGGTTTTTGAAGACACTGACTTGTGCTGGAACTGTAGCTTGAACTTGGGACCATGGTCCAATGTCAACAGAGAAGTTTAGAAAAGCAGTTTGAGGGTATCTGGTCTAGATCTGAGAAAGCAAAAGCTTGGATGCATGGGGAAAGAAGATGTTCGCCTCTCGCAGTCTTGCCCTTAGAGCAATAAATGCCTCCTGTGCCCTGGCAGGGTCAGTGGGGAAAGGGTGTGAGGGGGCAAACACCTCCCTGAAACAGTTGTGAGAAAGGACTTTATGGCTCTTGTTCAAGATGGCAGAGGGGTATCGTGTCAGATTTTGTAGTTAAGAGTTGGACACAGCGGACTGTGTGGGACGTGCAACTGCTAAGAGCACTGTGGTGATGTCCCTGGGTCTGAAAGTGCCATCAACCAGGGTACATGAGGTTTTGCATTCACAGGACATATTCTTACAGGATAACATGTAATGATTTATTTGCTGCAAGGTCTTTTGGATTTGCGACTATATTTTATCTAATTTCTAAAATGTAAGGTAAGTGTTCTTACATTTTGTCCATCTGCCAATAACATTGACTTTGCTGCATGTGACTCTAAAAAAGAAAGACTGTTGAGGGGTGTTAGTAGGATAGAAAAGAAGGGAGATGCAAAAACCTGTGGTGTTGATGAGTGCAGGTCAGAATCACCCATTATCGGTGCGCCCAGTATAGGTTCTCTATTTTTGATGGGGTGGGGGATATGCTGGGGCAGGTTAAAGAAAGGCAAAATCAAGGCTGAGAAAGCAGCGATGGGTGTAGTGAGGGAGCTGACAGCAAATAGTAGGAGTCTGTGTGTAGTACACCACACCCTGTGTGTCGTATGATGGAAAATGAGGGTGGTGTAACATTGAAAGATTTTAGTAGTCAATAGTTAGTGAGGGAGGAGTAGAGTGGGACAGCAGAGTGGAGTCAGGTGTTCAAAGACTTTCTTGGGTGTGGTGATAGTGTCTTGTCTTGGTTTCATAAATTGTAGTCCTGTTTGGAGTGTAATAGGAGAGGGGACGGGCATCTTGATTTGGTACCCCCGCTCCTGACTAGCCACCTGCAGCAGTTCATGTGACCACTGAAACCATTGAAAAGATGTAGAGTAGACCAATTTCTTGTTAGGATTCCGATTTTCACTTATTCTTGCTGAGATATTGATTTGTCGGTTGGAGCTCCAAATTCCCTCAACTTATTTAGTTTAAGTTGGGAAATGGTTTACTTTAATGCACACATTATTGTCCATGTGCGCAACTGCCAAACAAGGTAAGCCACTTCACGAACGTGCATAGTTGGCAAGGAACAAGTTACTTACCTGTAACTGTTGTTCTCCAGCATGGGTCTGGCATGGATTCACATGCTCATGAATATTCTCCGTCATCAGGCTGGGAATCCTCGGTGGGTAAAGAAAAAACCAGTATCAGTTTCGTTTCTGATCTGTCTTTCGTAGTAGTAACCAATCACTGATCTCTGCGTCATACTGACCACAGCCAATGACTGCCCTCTACCTAAGCCCCGCCTCTGGCAGCCATCTTCAGATTTGGTAGCACGTGAAGTGGCAGTATGACCAAGTGAAGAGCCGCAGAGGGGTAGGCGGGAGGGTTCGCATGTGAATCCATGCCAGACCCATGCTGGAGAACAACAGTTACAGGTAAGTAACTTGTTCCTTCTCCAGCATGGGGTCTGGCATGGATTCACATGCTCATGAATAAAGAATACATAGCAGTACACACATGCACAACCACGGGAGGTGGCAAAGGCTCAACATTAAGCATTACATCAAACTCAACATTAAGCAAATCTTACCTCCTCACCAGGCTCACCTTAGGCGAACAGGTTGCGCAGCACTGCTTGGCCGACCCTGGACTCCTCCCTGGAATCCCGATCGACGCAGTAGAATTTCGTGAAGGTGTGCGTCGACCTCCACGTAGCAGCCCTGCAGATGTCCAGCAAGGGCACACCAGATAGGAACGCCGTGGTAGCTGCGATCGCATGGGCTCACGAATGGGCTCTCGGACGGCCAGGCAGCGGTCGGTTTGCCAACCGATGACAGTACATGATACAGCCGGAGAGCCATCTGGAAATGGAAGCCTTCGAGAGAGCCTTCCCCTGATTGACAGGTCCAAAGTTCACAAAGAGTTGTGACGTCTTCCGAAAACACTTCGTGCGGTCCACGTAGAACTTCAGCGCTCTAGCCACATCCAGCGAGTGCAAAGTCCTTTCAGCCGGCGACGAAGGCGACGGGAAGAAAACAAGCAACACCAAGGGTTAGTTGAGGTGGAAGTCCG
The DNA here is from genome assembly GCF_040938575.1 of Ambystoma mexicanum. Classification (NCBI taxonomy): domain Eukaryota; kingdom Metazoa; phylum Chordata; class Amphibia; order Caudata; family Ambystomatidae; genus Ambystoma; species Ambystoma mexicanum. The sequence continues at coordinate 885,448,410 of NC_090933.1, forward strand.
ACGGCACCTTGGGCATGAAGGAGGGGTGCGTCCTGAGCACTACCCTCGTGTCGTGAAAAGTCAAGTACGGGCCTTCCAGGAAAGGGCCTGGATCTCTCCCACCCGTCGTGCGGAGGTGATGGCCACAAGAAACGCTGTTTTCCACGACAAGAACTTCAACGGAGCCGAGTGCAGAGGCTCGAACGGAGGTCCCATGAGCTTGGTCAGCACCACGTTGAGCTCCCACGCCGGGGCCGGAGCCTTCACCGGCGGGAACGATCTGAACAGTCCCTTCATGAACTCTTTCACCAGACGATGAGACCACAAGGACATCCGCCCCGTGGTTCTTGTGTATCGGGAGATCGCAGCAAGATGAATCTTGATGGACGCGTGCACCAGTCCAGCCTTGGCCAGCGTCAGTAGGTACGGCAAGTACTTGGGGAGCCGTAATCCGTAGAGGGTTAATCTTCTGTGCGTGGCACCAGACAGAGAACCTCTTCCATTTGTGTCCGTAGCATTTAAGAGTTGAGGACGCCCTGGCCTTTGCAAGAACCTCTCTGCAGTCGGCCGGTATGTCGTATCCTCCAAACTCTAACGCTGTAGGAGCCAGGCCTGCAAGTTCAGCGACTTTGGGTCGTGATGGAGGATGGCGCCTCCTTCCCTGGAGAGAAGATCCGCGTCCACTGGCAGCTTGATTGACGGGGACGCTGACAAGTCCAGAAGGTCCGGGAACCATATCTGCCTCGGCCACGCAGGTGCGACGAGGATCATCCTGCACCGTGACCTCTTGAGCTGGTTGATGAGCCGGATCAGCAATGGCAATGGAGGGAACGCGTATAGAAACAGGCCCTCCCAGGGGAACGAGAAAGCATCGGCCATGCTCCTCGGCTGGGGAAACCTGCTGGCGAACCTCCGGCACTTGGAGTTCGTCGCCGTTGCGAACAGATCGATCTGGGGTGTGCCCCACTGTCGGAAGAGGCGGTCCACTAGATCCTGTCGTAGTTCCCACTCGTGGCACGAGCGCAGCTCCCTGCTGAGTGAGTCTGCGATGGTGTTTTTTTTATCCCTGCCAGATGAAACGGCACCAGAAACATCCCTTGGGCGACGGCCCAATGCCACAGATCCTGCACCTCCCTGGACATGGCTGGGGACCTGGTTCCGCCCTGTTTCCTGATGTAGAACATGGTGGTGGTGTTGTCGGTGAAGATCCTCACCACCTTGCCCTTGAGGGACGGAAGGAAGGACCTGAGGGCCCAAAACAATGCACGGAGCTCCAGGACGTTGATATGGAGGGACTTCTCCGTCGGGAGCTAAAGGCCTCTCGCGTGCAGATTTTCGGTGTGCGCTCCCCACCCTTCCAGGGAGGCATCCGTGGTCACTGTCTCCTGGTGGCCGGGGGTCTGGAAGTCCATGCCTGCCGTCAGATGCGCGCGGGTGCCCCACCACCGGATCGCTCGTCGGAAGCTCTCGTCGAGTGTGATCCTCTCCTCGAAGCTGCCCGTCGTCTGGATCCAGCGCGCGTCCAGGTACTCCTGCAACGGGCGCATCCGGAGCCTGCTCAGGGGGATGAGGTAAATGCAAGAAGACATCATTCCGAGGAGGGACTTGTTGGACCTCACTCTGGCCGCGTCCGCAACCAGCATCCGCTGCAGCTTGCCCAGAATGGCCCTCGTCCTTTCCTCCGACGGATAGGCCAGAAGCGACACTGTCGAGCTTCGCTCCCAGAAACAGTGCGTCTTGCGCGGGCACCAGGTGGGACTTGGTGTAGTTTATGGAGAATCCCAGGTCCGTGAGAAGTTGGACGGTCCTTGCCGTGTGCTCCACGGCAAGCTCCTTCGTCTTCGCTCGGATGAGCCAGTCGTCCAGGTAGGGGTAGACGTGGATCCCCTCTCGGCGCAGCTGTGCCGCCACCGGTGCGAGGCACTTGGTGAACACCCTGGGTGCCGACCTCAGTCCGAAGGGAAGGGCTATGAACTGATAGTGACGCCCATGGACCACGAACCTGAGAAACCTTCGGTGTCCCTTTAGGATGGGAATATGGAAGTAGGCATCCTCCAAATCCAACGACGACAGGAAATCGCCCTCCTCCAGCTGACCCAGGACGTGTTGCAGGGTGACCATCCGGAACTTCTGTGCCTTGATGAATTTGTTCAGTCGTCGTAGGTCCAGGATGGGACGCCATCCTCCCGTCTTCTTCACGAGGAAGTATCTTGAGTAAACTCCGGAGCCCCGAAGCCTCTTTGGGACGAGCTCGATGGCGCCCTTCCTGAGCATCGCCTTTAGCTCCAAGAGAAGTTGAGGGACGTGATGTTCTTTCCTGGCCACAGGGGGGACGCGCAGGCACCTCTTTAGAAACTCGAGCGCGTGAACCTGGGCTAGGGCGTCCAGCACCCAACGGTCGGTGGAGATGGACTCCCACACGCTGACGAAGCTCGCCAGCCGGCCTCCCACCGGGGTGCTTCGGTGGGGGCCCGACCCCACGGCCGGTTCAGTCCTGCTTCGACGAGGCTTTGCCGCCTTGACCTCCTTGGCGACGACGGCGGGGTCCGCCTGACTTGCCTCGTCCCCTGTAAGCTTCCTGCGACGACGAACGAGCCGCTTGACGGTAGGTGGAAAATCCGCCGCCGGAACCTTTGGAGGCACCCTGTTTGCCTCCGCCGCTCAGAAAGGGCGGCCGCCGTTGCTGGAGAACCCCAAGAGCCCGGGCCGTAAAACGGCTTGAAGGGAATCGTCCACTGTTTTCCCAAACAGGTTGTTTCCGTCGAACGGCATGCCCAAGACTCTGGTCTGCACGTCCTGACGGAAGTCAGTACCCTTGAGCCATCCACGCCGCCTAAGGCACACGCCGTTGCCCAACTGGCGAAATCCAGTGTTAGCGATGTCCGTCGCAATCGTAATGGCGTGGTCCGACGCCACCTCTCCTTCCTGCAAGATCTCTAGGGCATCCGCCCTCTTGTCGTCCGGTAGGAAGTCCAGCAGGGGGGCCAATTTGTACCACAACTCCCTGTCGTAGCGGGCTACGATAGCCAAGGCGTTGGCCGCCTTAATCATCGGCGCTGCAGACGAGAGGACCCTGCGTCCCATCGTATCCAATTTCTTTCCCTCGCCGTCTGGCGGGGAGGTCGATGTACAGGCCGCGCCCCCCCCCCCCCCGCTTTCTTCCTGGCCGCCGCGGAGACGACCGAGTCCGGGGTCGGCTGTGCCCGAAGGCACAAGGGGGCCGCGTCCGGGACCCGGTACTTCTTCTCGTACCGATCCCTTCTAGCCGGCGTCGTGGATGGGTTCTTGAGGAGGGCGAGGCCCTCATCCCAAATATCATCCAGTAGAGGTACGGAGAGGACCGTCTTCCTCTTGGCCTCGCGCCGTTGATAAAGGAAACCTTCCTTCTTCTTCTCTTCCGGGCAGAGCTGGAAAAGCTCGGATGCCCTGGCGATCATGGAGTGAAACGATCCAATCTCGTCGGGCGGGGAAGCCCGGGTGGGAGGTGACGACGGCAGATCCTCGTCGTAAACCTCGTTGTCCGTACCCGTCGCGGCCATGTCAGTCCCCGTATCATCCCCATGAGTCGTGGACGGGGAGGAGGGCTGAACAGGGCACGATGGCTGAAAAGGAGGTGGAGGATGAATCCTTCTTCTCTTAGGGGGAGGGCTCCCAGAAGGGCCTGGCTCCGGGTCCCCCGTCGGGAGCGGTTCCTCCGCTGGTGGTAACGGCAGTCTCGTTCTTATCTCTGAGCATAAGGACTGTATAGCCAACAAAATGGCCGCCGAGTTGTCTTGCGGCACTGGTTGAGGGGATTCCGACGGGCGGTCAGGGGCCCCATCGGCACCCTCGACGTTATCGTCGTCTCCCACGTCGGGGTCCCTCCCGACGGGCTGGTCTTCTTCCACGCCAACGCCGTGGCTTAAGACTTCGATCAGCTCTTCCTCAGAGGTTGAGGCCGAATCCACGACGACCTCCTGCCCCCTTTTTCTTCTCCGTCGGAGGTTTCACGGGGGTCCTGTCGATGGGCATAAAAGAGGACTCCCTCAGCGGTGGCAGGGAGACTCTGAGCCCCGAGGTCGCCACCACTGGTGTAGCCTCCACAGGCTGAGCCAGGGCCGCCGCGACTGTCTCGATAGAGGCCTTGGCCGGATGGATTAAGGCTTTCACCACCTTAGGTCCGCTCACCGCCTTCTCCTTGGGGGGAGGGTCACTGTCTCGCTCTCCCTCCGATGGGGCCTTCGAGCTCGACCGGGGCCTCTCCAGGAGCTTCGGCGGGTACTCGGCCTTCTGCTTACCCGAACCAGAGCGTTGGCTCGTGGTTGATGGTGCCGGGGAGGGTGCGCCCTGCCTGGCGCCCGTAGATCCCGACCGTTCTGCGCTCCCGGTGCCTGCGGACTCGCGGTGCTTGGCCTTGTGTTGGACCCCCGTCGCCGGGGCGTCCTCAAAGGTCTTAGAAGACCGCTCGGATTTCTTCTTCTTCTTCTCGCCCGACGGGCTCTTCCCTTCCAGCCAGTTGGCGAGACGTTGATGGCGGTCCTTCATGGTCCGCTCCGACATATTGCCGCAAAACGCACAGTCCTTCTCCACGTGCGTCTTGTCCTCATGTAGGCAGTACAGACAAAAGGAGTGTTCGTCCTCCTTAAAGACATTCTGAAGCTGGCATCCAGGGCAGACCTTGAACAGCTTTCCGGGCGTCGAGCTTCCCTTCTCCTGGGCCATGTCCGAGATGGGCCTGAGAAACTTCTGGAGTCCTCCAAAAGCGTGGCTCGACGAAATCTTCACCCTTGAGGGGCGTAGACGAATCCGACACGGGTCCCCGTTGATCGGATGAAGAAACGGTGGAGCTTGAGGCTCTTTTGACCGAAAAATCGAAGTTTTTGAGAAAAAATCGTGAAAAAAATAGCACTAACGCTCGAGAGCAATAGCACGAGGATCCCAACACTTGAACGTGTGGTAAAAATCTGAAGATGGCTGCCAGAGGCGGGGCTTAGGTAGAGGGCAGTCATTGGCTGTGGTCAGTATGACGCAGAGATCAGTGATTGGTTACTACTACGAAAGACAGATCAGAAACGAAACTGATACTGGTTTTTTCTTTACCGAGGATTCCCAGCCTGACGACGGGGAATATTCATGAGCATGTGAATCCATGCCAGACCCCATGCTGGAGAAGCTTTCCTCTCTGAAGTAAGTAGGTCAGGGAATTGAATCCCTCCCCAACCACTGCAATGCTTCAGAAATGAGTACAAACTATGCATCTTCCAGCACGTTTTACGCATATATTTGCTGAAAAAACGAATGTTAATATGTGGTTCTCAGAGGTCATAAATCATTTGAAACTTCAGGGTCTGTTACAGTTCCTACAAATGTACTTCTTTGCTGAGAAAAAAAATATGTGTAGCAAAAGAAAGCACTTTATACTCGGTATAATCAGTGGGTTTAGATTTGGTGATCCATTTGTGAAGTGGAAAACACTGCTCAGATGCAATGCAGAACGGATTTTATGCTAGTAGGAAAAAACTTCATGCAAAGATCTAACATTGCTTATCAGAACTCATGTGGCTGGCACAAAATTCAGACGCAATACATTGTTTGCCAGATGGAAGAATGGAAGCTAAAATAAGTATGCCAAAACATTCAAGTGCCAATAGAGCATGCCTCTCATTATTTGTGGCAGGAGAATAATTGTATCAAAATTGATGTACTACAAAGTATGGCATTCAGCATTTCTGCGCCACTGATTAACATTGCATTGCCATGAGAAGAAAGAAGTGACAACACATACTCCTAACCGGCCCTTCAGCAAAGAGACATTCCAATCACATGAATTCCTTTAAAACAACAGAAAAACAATCCAAAGAAAATAAAAGTGCATGAAAATAAGCACAAAAAAAGGAAACAATCAAGATATAGAGGCCTAACCTCTTCCTTCCACCCATGAAGTGCCACTGATATTTTCAGATCCATGGCACCAGCAGAACAGTGGTGGAGCTGACGCTAGGGTCTCAATGTTGTACTGCCTATCTGAAAGGGACAGGAAAGAGATTACCCTATGCTCTTGCTGCAAAATGAAGTGATATAGGTTTTTCTACAAACTATGTCCATCAGTTAAAAAGGAAACTCCTTCAACAGAAGTCTGTATCTGCTCCTGTCGCGAACCATACGACGGAGTCAAGCCCTGTTGAAATATAATCGTCAGAGCTACGGAGAAACTTCTCTGAGATAGGCTATCCCGCTTGCAGTAGGCACTCTAATAAGGTGGCCCTCGGACCTCTATACCATTCATCTGGCATCCATGTCACCCAACTTGTGTCGGCCTTGATAAAGACTACGGTCGAAACGTGCGTCGGCTCCCTGTTTCACCCCCATGGCAATTTTTGCCAGAACTGGTCACGTGTTTTTGAGTACATTGAAAAGCATGTACAGAAACAACCTTTGACTGATGTGTCTACATTCTCTACTTACTCACGTATAACTGATGCCAAGACAAACCGCACAGAGAGTTGCCAGCGCCAACAACAAGACTTGTCACCTCATCCAGCACGTACATTCCTGAGAACCCTGGAGTTTGGTTATCTGACTAACCATGTGCCAGGCTGCAGGCAATAATTACATTCAAAACTAAAACGGTGCGCAGGGGACCGGTTTTTCCCAACCAAAACTCCAACCCTCCTGAAAAGGCCTGTGCAAGTGAGTTGCGCCTCCGCTCCACAGGTCAAAATAGGGGTAATCTTGAGTTTATAAAAATCAATTACCGCAGTTAATGAAAACATACAGTGCCGCTGTTTAATTACAGTTGCCTGGGACACCAGATTCCTAGTTTTGTTCCTCAAAATTATTTTAGGAATCATTAATGTTGTCATTTAAGGTTAGACCCAGGTACGTCATTGAAGATACTTCCGGTAATCTTTCTCCCTTTAAAAACCAGGCTCTTTTACTGTTTCTTGTTCCTCTAGCATTTCCCAGTGTCAAAATCTTGCATTTATCTTAAGTGAGTTGGCTTCCACATATGCCCCGTCAGGGCGTCCAATTGGTGCTGTAACCCGATTTCTGTCTGATCTAATAACAGCAGATCATCTACATAGAGGAGCCTGCTCAGGGCTACACCTGCAATTTGCAGAGGGAAGCACCTCACACTCGTAAATGCGTGTTCAATATCTGATATATATAGATTGAAAATAGCTGAAGCCAATCTGCATCCTTGCTTAAGTCCCTTTGATGTGGACATCTCGTCTGACAAAGAACCACAGCTGTCCACTCTAACTCTGACTGTTGTTCCTGTGTGAAGTGCTTCTAATGCTTCACAAAGGTCTATAGGGCATCCCCAGACGTGCAATTTTGTCCATAGATATGTTCTATCGGCAGTGTCAAACGCCTGTTCAAAGTCTATTGATGCAATAAAAACTTTATTTTTTTGTTGTTGCCTAGTTTTACCCTGAAATTGAGGTTTACGAGGAACAGATTCAAGCTTGTTCCTGTCCCCCTAACAAATACAGCCTGCCAGACGTCCAGATGTTTAGTTGATGTACACCAGACATTTAGATCTTTCAACAGGATACAAGCAAATAGAACAATGTCATTTTTATCAAACTGGAAGAACCACGAGGAGTTATAAATCTCCTTTTTTCTGGTAGCCGGGGTGCTGTTATTCAAGAATAGGTTGCCGTACTGTTCCTCCCATGTTTTAGACGACACTGAATTAGATAACTTCGATTGTTGTGGAGCTGTTAAGTCATTAAAGATTTTCCACATTTCTGCTGTTTTTTTGTTGGCCACCAGTTTTAACATCCTTTCAGTGTCTTGTTGCAGGATTTGAAATCTGTGTTGCCTTAACCAGTTTTTATATGTGTTTCCCCATTCTCGCTGCCTCAATTGTTTAACTTGTTGGATTTTTTTTTGGAAGTCCTTAGTAATTTCTTTAAGTTTTTTTTCCTTAATGCCACTTCCTTATCGAATGTATGAATGGCAGCAAAACCTTTCGTTGGTCCCGAACTATCTTTCTTTCGCTCTGAAGGCCATTAATGAGAGTGGATACCGGAGGATAGCTAGAGATCTGGAATCATCCTCGTTCGTTGGACTAAATGTCAGAGCTTCAGTTAGAGCGTTCACTTCTGCTCTGAGAATTCATAATTGATTTCGACCCAGCGTTACCCCAATAATGTGACCCATCGAGTGCGATATGTGAGGAGTCTGCCCAATCGTCCAAGCCCTTCCTTTTAAAGGAATAGTGTGCTCAAAAATATTATTGTCCCGAGCGTTCGGGCATGTTGTTTTAAGCAAATTGTGATCGATCGTAAAAACATTTCCTATGCACCTTACCTTAGTTTTCCTCACTTTTACACATGCTGAAACAGTCAGCGGGGAGCGGCCATCTTGTGCTAATCTTATCCGTTGCTGCATCGCCCTAAGGTGAACTGCCCTCGCGGCACTAAATCATATCTCCCCACTCTGCCTGAGGCTGACATCACTAGAGCGTACGGCCCATTTCACAAAGCAAATACATGTCTCGTGTTAGCGTTCTCTTTGCGCCAGCTGACGTGTCTCCATGGAAATGGCAGGACGCCTCTTTCCTCAATAAGTATAAACAGACCGCTTCTCATCAGACAATATCAGAGTTGCTTTTTCAATCGTTTCACTGTCTTTTTTTGTGCATCCTGTGACTCGTTTCTGCTCTGTTCAGCTATCTTCATTGCTTGTAGCCTGTGCAAACAGATACTAGTACTAGCATTACTATCAATTTAAATTTTGTTGTATAATGGCAACAATACAGCCCTACCAGTACGAGCCGGAGTATTCCGAGGCAGAATTAGTTGAAAAGGGAAAGATGCAGAAATGATGGGGCATCGGACAACAGTTGGGAGGACTAATCACTGGAAAATGAGCCTAGTCGCATGGAAGACGTTTCCACCTGGTGTACCTGCAATCAGTACGAGATCATGCCAACCGTGGAGGAGAACTGCTGCTGCAGAGAAAACTCTGGATGCTTGGCCTACATATCGGAAGTAGAGACACTGATAGAATGCGTTACCGAGCTGCATGACTTCAGGGCAGCCTGCCTTACAAGGTCCGCGTTGAGGATTACGATGGTGCTTATGCACGAACTTCGCGCAACAGTTCTCCCTCGCAATCCAAGTAACGAGTAAGTGTTCTCTAGATGTGATGTCACTGAGGCCACTAACATTTCACGTTTGTCTCTATATTGTCGTAACTTGATCTATCACTTCCAAATGAATGTAGTCTGGCAATTCAATACATCTCTCGCGATTTGGGGAAATCATAGTTGTCATCTAATGTGTCTTTCACAAACAACCAAGAAACAAAATTTCTCTGTGCCGCAATCATTATGGATTGCATGGGTGTTCACTTCTGTAATGTGTCTACACTTTAAAGCCCAAGTTGACGGATCCATGATGTAACATTTGTACTGGCAACTATGCCATAGGATACAAGATTGCATGTTCAACTAAGGTTTGTACACTTATCAAGTTCATTTAAATACAGTTTGTATGTTTCACTTCCACAGGTGGTACAGGCTGGTGGTCTATTGTGCGTTTACAGGGTGGCTTCATGGGAGGCTTGGGTACCGCTTTCGACGAGTAATACCCGCCTGTGCCTTTGGTGCCATTCGAGCAAAATTCCCCAGTGACAGCGGTCAGTACAGGGGATTTTCCCACAATGTGCTGCACCCCGAAGTATACAATTTGTAGTACATTTGTGCCATCAACATCAGCAACAAAATAAAATACAAATCAACTTTTATGAATAGTTGTTTCAATTTTTTTGTTAATCAAGGACACGCTCACTTGTCCTGACGGTTGGTAGGGCGGGAACGGCCAAGGTGCCAAACACCATTTACCCTTCAAAGGTACCTTATACGCAGGGGCCATCGTTCACACGGCCTACCCAGACCCATTGTCTCCTGGCTCCCTTGATTCAGACCGCGCCCCTGCAATCCACATAAGTGTGTCTCCATTTAGCAGTGTTTTCCGCAACCTTTTCTGCATGCCTCTTGCCCCTCCATCCCCCCTCCAGTATCAATGGCAGTTCGCACCTGTGGTCGTGCCCTCCCAAGGGGGCTGGCAGGGTGGGCATGGCCAAGGTGCCAAACACCATGTACACTTCAAAGGTATCTTACGCACAGGGGCCATTGTTCACATGGCTTCCCCAGACCCAGTGTCTCCTGGCTCCCTTGATTCAGACCGCACCCCTGCAATCCACATAAGTGTGTCATCATCCAGCAGTGTTTTCGGCGCCCTTTTCTGCATGCCTCTTGCCACTCCAGTATCAATGGCAGTTCGCACCTGTGGTCGTGCCCTGCCAAGGGGGCTGGCAGGATGGGAACAGCCAAGGTGTCAAACACCATGTACACTTCAAAGGTATCTTCCGCACAGGGGCCAATGTTCACATGGCCTAGCCAAACCCAGTGTCTCCAGGCAGGCTCCCCTGAAGCGGACCACACCAGAAACATGTCACTCATTCACATACACACCCACTTTTCTAATTCTTTATAAACACCTTGATATTTATCCTGAGAACATCTGTGAGCACTGCAAGTCAACTCGTGATCGTGCTACCTGTGAACATCTGTGTGCACTGGAAGTCAACTCTTGATCGCGCTACCTGTTCTCCTGCTACTAACTACCCTGCTTGCTGAATCTAATTGTTAGTCAAGGTAAGGGCAGGTCACCTAATCATCTCTTTCTGATCTTAAAATGTCTATCTATTTCGAACAAATTTACCCAGTAGTGTAATGTTCATTCATCTCATTGACCTTATCATTGTCTACAGTTTAAAGTGTTCTGAACTCGATATATAGCAAATTTCATCAGTGTCAATTGTGATAGGATTGCATCTTTCTCGGACCATGTCTATAAGCAGGTTTCCTTTTGATGCATGAAAGAACATTCAACGGACGTGTAACACGTAACGAGTTCCGTCGCATCAATCAATTCTGTATGAAAGTTATCTCAGTGTATATTCGACTATGCTACACAGGTTTTGCTTCTTTGACCAAAACAAACATTGCATAGAAAACTTTGATATAATGACATCAATCTCATGCATTCAGTAGAATGTTTTTGTAATTATGTGTACTTTTTTTAATACAGATTTTTCAAGAATGCCTGCTTGTATGGTTTTCGGTTGCCGTTCTAAGAGCCTTGACTAAAGTAAGGGCTCAATAATCCATACATTCCCGAGGAATATTGATTAATAAGAGAATGGGTTCGATATTGTGGATTTCCGGTGGACGAGCTTGAAAGTAGAGCCCATGATGTGTTGGGAGACTTGAGGGCCAATTGATTCCGCATCTGCAGCCTGCACTTTACCACGGATATGTACGACCAATCGCAGTACACAAAAAAGCATTGACTCAGAACGTCTCGTAAATTGCTTCCAAATGCAGTTCCAACTCTATCCATGAACACGCTGCCTCAGGTGATTCCCGGATGATGAATTAGCTGTAGGCGGTGGGCTACTGAACAGGTAACTACATGAACGGATTGGTGCTTTCGGAGTAAATGGGCCTCATTCCGGGTTTGGAGCTAACCATGGAGTAATTAGCTCCACGGTTGCCTCCGAAACCGTCCCAAATCCGGCATGGTGAATGGAGTAATTACCGGTCCATTCCAGGGTTGGAGGGACCGGTAATTCCCCATTCACCTTTTTCCCTTCCCCATTCCCATTTCTGCCCCATAGGGCTCAATGGGAAAGGGGAAGGAGGTAATTACGGCACCGTAAATTATGGTACCATAAGTACCTCCGAAGTACCTTTGCGGGTCCCGTACTTAACTCCTGCTAAAAGCAGGAGGTAAGGAAGGTCCCGCAAAAGGGCCTCGGAATAAGGAGGTAAGGGATAACCGGCATCGGCACCCTTACCGGTGGCGGTAATTCCTTATCTCCAACCTCAGAATGACCCCAATGTGTATTACTAAAGTTTGCATATTTACCAGATTGTATTACTTTTTAACTATACCACATTTTACTACACATCTGTCCCCGGTTTATGGAGCATCATAGAAAGTAATTATGACCATAGAAAACAATGCCATAGTGCCCTTCAAAAGAAGCATAATCTTTTTGTAATCGGTTGCTTGACATGTCAAATTTTTAGGAGAGCATACTGACAGAAGCACAGACCCTTGCAAGTGACGACACCACCGACATGTCCAGTATACCAATGGTGAGCCCTACACACTTGCAGAGTTCATATTATCGAGAGTTGGATCTTCCCACATATCTAATGCAAATCTAATTCTCCCTTTTACCACTTCATGATAATGCACTGAAAATGAAGGAGCAAGATTCTGCATACATTTCTTTTCCAGAGTCAACAACAACTTCGAGCGCCTATCATGAAATTTTATTTTTTCAATTACGAGAATGTATTATGCTTGGAATTTAAAATAATATGAAATTGTTTATGTATCCTGTCGGTTGTTTACACTGTGTGTCATTTATGGGTTTCTCTTTATATGTAGCATTGTCTGCATCCCATTGTCTCTGTTCCATTACATTGTTTTCATTCATACTAAAACAAGTACTGTGTTACAGGGGGATGCTGGTACTTCGACTGCAATTACATCATCCTTTGGAGCTGGTCCAGAGTATGAGGTATGCGTACTGACAGTTCCCTTGAATGAAAGAAAGTAAATCTATTAGACCGTGACATTCATATAAACGTGCAGTGTTTCAAACCTTTATAATTTCAGTTCTAACGTTACAATTTCTACCCTAATGCAGAATACATTGCAAAATGTTTAAGGGCAACATTACAATCAGTATGTTTGCACAGTGATCTCTGATCGAGTACACTTACCATTAATCTGGTGAAATTCGAAATGTATATTTTGACTAAATGATGTACACTGTTTACGAGGGTATGTATGTAAGCGATGAAAGATTTTAACTTCAAAGACGTTTGACATTTAAAAAAAAAAAAATATTCTATTCAAGGAATGTATACAAGGTCAGGAATTAGAAGAGGAGGAACATGGATCAGAGGTGATGGACTAGCTCGCTGGTGCGGTTGTTACAGAGAAGACCACGGTTTCACAGAAAATCAAGAAAAAAGGGTAACTAACAAACAATTTTGTTTACTGAAAGTATTTTGGGCTGGTGCTACCTACTGTATGTGAGATTTACATTGAACATGTTTTTACAGCCCATCTCCTAGAGGCCCAGAAGGAAAAGAAGTATAAAGACACAGACAACAAATTAAATCAAAGATGCTGCTTGCCAAACAGATTTCACCATGGAGCAACTACTATTTGAGGCGCAGCGTGGTCCAGTCAATAAGTAGACTTGAGATGCTTATGCCCAATGGTCAGAAAATGAATTGAATGTGACCGGCGAAGCCAGCAAAGTGTTGTTGGACCATTGCAACAATGTGAGAACTCAAGATGAAGATGAAACTGAATATAATGAAGATGCTTTTGAATTACTCGCTGACCACTTGACACAATCTACACCCACAATAAAAGGTCCACCTAATAAACAATCGACGTTGATGGTTTCTCCAATTCATGTGCAAATAACACAAGTTGAACTAACAGACTGAAGCCTCAACGCACTTGACCGAGGAACTTGCCAAAGATCTTGACTACAGTTTGTCTAGTTCTTGCGATTTGGCCACCACAGTTGGGTCACAAACCACAATCATGCAGGACGTTTGGCTAATAAAGGAGCAGAAATACATTGTATTTGGCAGCTGCCTGGTAGAGATTATACTGATGCTGAAATGTGGGCATCCAGTGAGGGGGAAAATATGCGGGGCGCTATTGGTGATTGTGACTCGTGTATTACAAGGCACTAACCTGAAAATACAAGCCACCTGTGCCCACCTCCATGATACATTTTCATGGCCGCTCAACCGGTGCTGGCAAAGTGCCAGCTGGAAATCTACTGTGTTCAGCAGCTTTACTTTTCAGTGGCTCTGCTTTTAGTAAGTGGTCCAGTTTCGGTTAATTTGTGGGAGTTCAGTTCCTTGCTAAAATGCAGTACTACAAATATCAAAGAGAATTTTTATTCCCCGCTATTAGTCAAGCCTGGAAAATTGAACAAATGTCAATTGAAAGGACATTCTCTGGCAAATGGTTCAGGCTAGCTGGCGATGCACAGTGTGATAGCCCCAGATTTTCAGCAAAGTAATGCACATACCACTTTCAGGACATGGAAACGAAAAGAATTGTGAGTTCGGAGGTCGTGCAGGTGACCCAATGTAAATCCTCAATGGCCATGGAGAACCTTGGTTTCATAAAATCCCTCTAACATCTTTAATCAAGGGGAATGCAAATAGACCTCATAGCCACTGACAGACATGTTTCAATAGCCAAGACCATGCGAGAGCAGTTTCCAAACATTCGCCATCAATTTGATGTATGGCACGTTGCCAAATCAATCAATAAAAAAAATAAAATCACAGCTGCTGTACAAAAAAGGGTTCTGAAAATATTTTACAGTGGTCCCAGTCTTTCAGCAACCATCTTTGGTGGAGCTCCAAAACTTGTGATCGGTCTGTGGAAATTCTACTTGGAAAAATGGCGCTCATTGATGCATTACTGTTCCAACGTCCACTCATGGACAGAAAACCAACATTTTCACCAATGTGCACATGGACCTTTATCGGAGGAACAGGAACGCAAGAAGTGGTTGGTTCCATCTTCACCTCCACACAAAGCTCTTGAGAAGATCATGTTTGATCAAACTCTTTCAAGAGACCTGAAGGGACTCTCAGAGTTCTGTCACAATGGAGATTTGGAGGTGTTCCACAATATGTGCCTAAAGTACAGGTGCAAGAGATTGCATTTCGGCATAGACGGTATGCAATCTCGAACATTACTAGCCATATTCGCGCATAACGAGAATCTAAGCGGAGAACAATCGAAAACTGCAGGAAACTTTGGAAGGCTTTGTTACACAATGCCCTTTTCAAAACGAAGCAAAAAATGAGTTGCCAAGCCGATATACCAGGAAATGGAATTCAATTTTGTGAAAGATCTCACTTTGACTGTGTTGGCCATGCATACTCATGGAATAGATCCTGATTTTGTTCCTAGGACACATACATTGCCACAAAACATTGCAAACGAGGCCTGTCCACCAAAAGTGGAACTTGTTGAACAGTTCACTTCCCAGTATAAATGATTAGCCGTGGTGTGTATGTTCCACAATGTTTGTACATTGTGCATGACCAATGGAAATCTATGTAACTTTAATTTCAAAGCTATTAAAAGTATTAATAAGTATTAAGCATCCAAATTGTCTTTTCAAATGTATCCTCGTTGTCAATTTTATTTGCAAGAAGAGCTTGTTGGAGGATGCCTACAGTGTATGTCTGTTTTACCCCATCCCACTTTCGGCCAGCTCTTGTGGGTCCTTCACTGATCAGGGCATGGGAGAGTCAGATGGATATCAGCATGAAAGCAACTGCAGGGTCTGCAGTTGCTTTAGCATGCATGTGTCGAAATAGAAAGAATAAATACGCGTCCCACTAGGGAATGAGACCTAAGCTAAATAACAAACTTGCCATACAAGAACTAATGACTGTAAGCAAAACCCTGCATGAAAGGAGGCTGTTGGTGTGAAATAGATGCATTCTGACCTATATTTGTATGGGGCATGTGTTAGTGGTTGTTCCTTTTGGATGCCTCATCAGAAGGGAAGATCTTTGATTTGCGCCTTTGGAGTCTTACAATTTCAAACATAGCGAGGCTAGGTGTTAGTGTTACCAAAATATGGAGGTGGTGCGGGGGTAGGCTCTGGTGAACATATGCGGTCAAAGGGAATAGGGGGCATGGGTTCAGGGGACCACGGCCTGGGAGGGAGGGTGTGGAGATGGCATGAGTCGATCAGCTGAGATGGACGGGGCACTAAGGTTGGAGCAGGCATTGGTCTCACATTCTTGGATGAGCACATTTTGGCAGTGCTCAATACTCGCAAAAATGAATAGCTGCATTTCCGTGAGAACAGGAGATGCGCTGAGCTGACCGAGGACAGAGGTGGTGGGGCCCAGCTGTGCGCAGCGCTGGGAGAGGGCGAGTGAACATTTTGCGAGAATGATGCATGGGGAGCGGGATATATGGCCTCTTCTCCAACATTATTTTGTGCATGAGAAGTTCAATGGAGATGGAAGGGCACTTGGATTTATGACTTGTCAGTGTCTCACATTATCCAGAGAGCACATTCCTACGCAAAAACAGGGCGCACACAGACGTGACAATGCAGAGGACTCCAACTGTAACTGTTGCCCTAAAATAACTAAATCACTATTAATATAGATTAGCAAAAATGTATTCACTATAGCGCGGCATTGGTGGATGCCAGCAAACAATTTGTTTATTTTTCTAACATAGTTTGAATGCCTCGTTGGATGGCCGGGCTTATCGCTCCAATGGAGTGAAGGTCACTCACTGCGTTTGATGTTGCTTGTGGGCTGTTCACACCGAGGCATCCTGTACAGTATGTTTTTGATTTGTGGCTTTTCTTCACCAAAAACAAACTTCGCATACGCGCTACTACGAAGGCTCAATTGTTGTTCTTCCATGTAAGAAAGGGAAGATTCGCTGTGGATTGAAGGACGGGAGGTGTGTAATACCCGCAAAAATTATAAGGTTCACCATTTTAAAACTGGACAAAGGAACATGTAATTTCATTTAATGAAAACTGTTGATCTGAGCGGACACTCTGCGTTACGCGAAGAGAATGGAAATACCAAATATAATGTAAGTTTTACTGAAGTTGAGGCACATTGGTTGGGGCATATTGTAACGACATGCAAACACAATCTGTATGTATTTGTCTTTATCCCGGGCACATGGGCACCCCAGCACCGAAATGCATTGAGTCCACGTATGGGTTCCCCCAGGTTCCACCAACGCCAAGTTCGCTGCTAATATTCCGTTATAATGCCGTCTATGTGTTGGTCGAATTCTTCCGTCAGCTTCCGCATTCACATCCCATTGCGAGCTAAACATACTCCACAGCACTAACCTCTCAAGCACATCGTAGACTCAAAATTTCCACAATGTTTTCTCTGTGTTTCCATTGTTTCTGGTTTGTGTTCATTATTAGGTTCCACCTGCGTACCGAATTAAAAAGGTAAGTGGATAAATTTGAATAAAGAACGGCTACTGAAATATATTTCTGTCATGCTTTCTACACAGCTCCATCCTTCCTTTCTGCGAATGTCATTGATTCCAGAAACCCAGTGATGGCTTCTTCAACAGCCAATGGCAGATAAACCTAAATGGCTGGATCGCAATTACTCTTTTGTGGGATGATCGCCCGGGACCGATATGCCCTTTGGCAGTACCAGCAACTAGGAGCAACCCAACATCGTTTACGGTGTTCTAGCAAGAAGCCGATGCTGAAGCCTTGTGATTCCAGGTGCGTCCAATGCGCTTCTTCTACCGAAAGGAACACTGTGTGCCTCATGATAAAGATTTGATGTTCGAACACAACGAAATAAAAAATGTGGTTGAAAATGGAAATTGGCGGATGTTCTCGGACCATTTATTGTGTAATAAAAGCACATTATAAATTGCACTTTATTGGTGTTTCCTTTAAAAAATAGTGTTTTCTATTCCGATTTGGGAAGCGCTGTGCTGTGAGAGGATGTGTGTATTGATATTCCGGTATCTGCGTCAACTAACGGTAAAACATAGGTGATGACTGGGCGTGTTTGACTTTGCTGCACACTACCGTCATGAAAATAGGTGGAGAATATCACTACGAATAGTGATGTCAGCCTCAGGGGCGGGGGATATGATTTAACGCCACAAGGGCAGTTCACTTTAGGGCGATGCAGCAACGGATAAGATTAGCACAAGATGGCCACGCCCTGCTGCCTGATTTTGCATGTGTAAAAGTGAGGAAAATTAAGGTAAGGTGCATAGGAAATGTTTTTACGATCGATCACAGTTTAATTAAAAACCACATGAGTGCTCGGTACAATAATATTTTTGAGCGCACTATTCCTTTAACTTCAGTATGTTGCGGTCACTGAATTTGGTGACTATAACCTCCAAACTTTCCAGTTTCTCTTGTAGGTTATCTGTTACAAAAGGGTAATCCAGGATGTTAGACTGATTTCCTCTTTTCCAGGTTTTAGCCGGTGGAATGTCACCCCTTTAGTTTTCATTAATAAGTCCTTTCTGTATACTGGGGGACACATTGCAGGGAAGATCTTTTATGAGCACTCACTCCTGGTTAAAGCATTCAATATTTTAATCTCTGCAAATTAAGATGTAAAGATTATTCCAGACAACCCTTGCCTCATCGATCTGGGCCCTGACCATTTCCGTGAAGTTTTTCGCCATAGGTTCCAATATAAATTACAAATCAAAAGGGTCCAAGAAGTACAATCTTTCTGTGCATTATCCTTTAGTGTTATGAACTGCGAGAGAGGGCTTAAATTTGAAAAAGATACTACTGTCAATCCACTAGTTCTCTTAATAGGAGTAAGCAGCCCTGCCATAGGCCCCCGCAACTCCTTTCTGTGCAGGGTTCAGAAACCATCTAGTATTGGGGCTTCCCTGAGCCATGTTTCCTGTAAACATTGTAACTTTTGAATCTTAGATCTCCCTTACAAAAAAGGTGCGTAAAGCCCCTTGTATTCCAACAGCCAAATACGGTTCCCTTCCTAGTTGTTTCCTCCAAGTACTGTAGGCATTATGATCTTGAGGTTAGGGCTCCTGCTAGCCAACTCCAGTCTTTTTCTTGTTGTATGCTTGATGTTTGAGTACGAGGATTGTGCCATTCCCTCTTACCATCTTCATTCTACAGCACAATACGAAGGGAAGTTGAGTTTGTTTGCCCTGGGGCACACATATAAGATGTCTCCTCATGTTGGGCTACACCAAGTCTGTTGCTAGTACTTTTGCTTTTCTCCTGCCGTTGTGTAATAGTGTTGTCACGTTCTTGAATGTTTATTGTCGCCAGGTCTTCATGTTGGAATTCTTTCAATGAGTAACCTAACGGTAGTAATTTATGCCCTTCCTTTTCGAGGAGGCCCTTTACCCCTCTTGCAGAGAAGTAAATTACTACTGTGTCATGCCGCTGTTCATTTGGGAATTCGATCAAATGAAAGTCTTTTGATCGAATAGCTCACAGTTCTGGTATACAGTGTATAAGTCTCATGACATTTGCTCTGTTCAAGATGAGTTTATCGTTAATCCATAAAACCCTTTCCAGTGACATTCTTAACGTTTCGCTGTTATCTTTAAGTTCTGGTACCTTCAAAGGTCTTGAAGACTCTTTCTCCTGTATTACCGTTCTCCAAGGCGGTGTACAATCTGCTTTGTGCAGCCGCAATAAGGCATTTCTTCTTTGTTCAAGTGTCATATATTCACCTCTAAACTCATTGTTTGTTTCGTTCTGTATATTCCAGTTTATGTCTCTTAACAAAATTTTGGTGAACCCTTGTCTTCCACCTCCTAGATGTTACCGCTCTTCCCTTATTTTCAGGAGGGTGATCTTCAATATAATCTTCTTGTGTTGTGTCCTCTTCCAAATGGGAGCTCCCCCCCCCCCAAACTAACATCCGGCTTTTGATCGTTTGTACTGCTCGGCTCAAGAACGTCCTCATCAGCAGTGTCGGAGTAGATTTATTAACTCTTCCATACTTTCTCGTTCTTGTACAGTTTCACTACCTCCATCCCATAGTGACAATTTTTCTGGTACTAGTTCTTGTGTGTCTTATTTCCTCATTGGGAGTTAACTTTTGTATCTTAGTTGTTCTTTTGAAAACCACTGTGTTCAAAGGTTTAGTTATATTTCGCAATATGTTGGATTGCATAATAATCGTAGATTGTTTTTGGGTTACCTTTTGTACCCCTTGTGACTTTTGGGGGACTTTTATAATATTTTATTTTGTCCCTTTGTTTGTTTTTACTGTAAGCTTTCATTTTTAATCCTCTTATGATTTGTGGCGAGTCATCCAAGTCTGACTTCCCTATTTCTCCCAGTTTGGAGAATATTTTATATTTCCTTTGCAAGATCACCGATGTTGCTCCTTCAGGTACCAGTATTGAGCCCCTAATCTGTGAATTCTCTTGGATGGAGTTGTTTTCCTTTAATTTTACCAACTTCACCTTGCCGTGAGATTCCGCTGGAGTACCGTTACCAGCTTTACCCTCCACTACAACCAGGTCAGGGCTTCCACTGTCGATAACCTCCTCAATACTGCCTCCATTGGAGGTTAAGTTCCTTGATGTGAATGCCCCTAAAGCGAGTTGTGTTTCTATACTAGACGCCACAAAATGTCTCCCCTCCTTCCGTTGTGTTTGAGTACATGCTCTTAACCTTGCCAACCTTCTTTTCTCCTTTTCAATGATGATCGGGTCCAATAACTTAAGGATTTTAGTGATCTGTTGTCAGTGTTATTATCAAGGTTGCATTGAAGTGCCATAATGAACCCCTCCACATATAAGAGCTTTGTATGTAGCATCGCAATTACTGCAGTCTAATCTTTTAATTGTTCTTTTTGATTTTCAATTAATTTCATAAAAGGGGTCATGGTAATGGCAAAGGCTGCTATCATCCCCGCGTCAATTGTAGGGTCATTTACCATAGGGTTCTTCTATCCGAGTGGCAGCCAAATCCATTAATAAGTCCTCATCCGTTGGTAAGTGATCCTTCACAGTTGGCTCTTCCTCTGTCCCTGAAGAGCGTATAGGTCGTTTACCAACATTCTTTTTCCCTAGTACTGAGAAAATAGGATTTTTTACTGTTTCATTCGACATACATCATGCTTCCTGCATGTTAACAGTAGCTTCTTGTGCACTTAATTCAGCAGCCCATGACTCAAGGTCCATATCAATCCTTGCCCGTGGCCGACAAGGAGGTACTATATCCATTTCTGGCGCCACTAGGGTGCCCGTTTCACCCCATTCGTATGTCACTATAGGCTGGGTAGTTGGCTTATTTAAATTATTCGTATTGTACCGGTCATCTTTTTCCCAGCCTATCTTTTTTGATGCAGGTATTGTGAGCAGCTCTGTACCACTTTATTGGGCTCCATTCTCTGTTTCACTGTTTGAGGTTGCACCGCTCCATTTCTCTTTTGGATTGTCTTGGTCCCCATTGTACACGCTGATGTGTCATCTTTCCTTGTATAAAAAAAATAATAAATAATCGCTACATTCCCTGTAAGATTTCTGGGGTAATTCCCCTCAGTTTCCACAAGGCTGCGGCCTTATCGTGCAGGAGAGTGTTAGTATGTACTTTACTGTACTCCAAAGGTCTACATGTTGGGGGTTTCTACTTCTGTTCCGTTAGCTCCTACTGGAGTTAATAATTTCATTTTTCCTTGAGTATGATTATAGTTGCACACGGGACCGTAGGGGATGACAGGGAGATTGATTTTTCAAGAGTAGCTAACGGCGCCCCCTCATCCCCCCCCCCCCCGGCTGGATCTGTGCTTTCCTGGTGTACGCAGGTGGTTTTTAGCTCAGGGCTGTTCAAACAAGGTTTAGTCCTCAGATGTTCGCTTTGTGTTGGTGATTTTTGCAACGTATTGTGGTGGGAAACAGTTTTGTTACCAATCTCCACTCGAGGCAACAAAGGGCACCGACTATTTAAAGGTAACGAAACCTTGTTGGTGCTAGTGATCTCATTTGAGTCAGTCAAAGTAGATAATATTTCAGCATCTAGAATTTTGTCCTGAAGTTCCCATTGTTCGATTACCCCCCAAATGGCCTTTGTATCGCAGATCAAAGCCACTCTGCCCGCAGTCTCCGCAATACTTCTGTTTGTGTAGTGGGGTTACCAAGTTTATGCAGGCTATAGTGAGCACTCACGACTCTCAACTCACTAATAAGCCCAATCCGTTTAACAAATGCAAGTAAGTGAACGTGTGTTTCCTAAAGGGAAGTATAAAGATTCCAGCTCTGCTGCGTTCCACCGCAGATTCACACACTTTCCGCCCCACTTCGCTCCGATTATGTAAACTTGTGTCATTCAATGGGTGCAGTTAAGTTGCAGCTGTAGCAATGTGGAAGTTCCTTTCCTGATGCGAATCGCAGTCGATCGTGCAAGGCATTCAGGTCCTGCGGCAGGAGTCCTATTCCCACGCACCCCAAACACCGAAACAGTCTGCACACTGCGCCTCGCTCTGCCGGCAGAATGAGCTTTTAAACACCTCCTCCTGGATACAGCGTGGCAATAGGAGACAGACTCCGGTCTATAAATGGAAAATAAAATGAACGCTTTGGCCAGCAGGGATCAAGTTGCAACAGTGCACACAAAAAAATGTACTTGCTTTGGTGGATAATGTCCACATACTGAGATTTGTACTTCGATTCCCGGTTTGTTTTTTCCCCAATAGCAGAGCAGTGGCACAGGAAGGAACCTTTTAAGAAAAAAACATTTTAATAAGCATGAATGACTAGGTGGAAAGACGCATGGATTACGAAAATATATCTGTTCCAGGGTTAAAACAAATTTCCAATCACCTGAAAGGTACGCAACAGACAATGCGAATTACTTTTTCTTTTAAACTTCCAAAAATATGCAGCAAAATATTATCAAAGCCCTTCTTATAACCATGTCTTAAGTGAAATGTCTGGACAAATAAACTAGCTTACAGTGTTTTTCACAGCCTACCTCACTGAGGCCTAAACAACATTAAACAAGTAGGAGCCTCACTCAGATTCCTGAGGGAACCACCTTAAAAAATGACAAAGGTTTACCTTATAAATTAATAGCGATACTGCTCCGAGGAATAACGGGTGGAGGGCCTTCTCTTGCTGCTACGTGACCCTCTTCTGCAACTCACCCTTAACAGTTCAATATGAAAGAAGAGATGCTGGAGGGCCTGAACACAGAATACATGAATATAGTGAAAAGCCTTCAACTGACCTCAGAAGAATTAGGTGGTGTCGTTTTTATACTGTTACCAGAGATGGAGTTCCCTCAATGCTGACAGCATACTTTGTTCATTTTTTTTTTAAGTGGCTCAAGTCTTCGATCTGCATGCAACTATTTGCAACATCTCCCAACGCACCCTAATATTGCTGTGTAGGATTATACAAGTGCTTATTGAAAACACTAATTTACTGCACATAGTGCCCAATGAACCTTGAAACTTGGAAAGCATGTGAATTACATGAAAAGCATTGTAGATATCTGAATATATGTTGCCTTAATGCTGTGTATGAGTAGTGGCAGGAATATGTTCAAATCTAGATTGTACGATCGCCCTTGGAAAATCCATGCGCTCTCACTTAGTCCTCAAACTAGCTGAAAAACATTCATTATGTAGTCAACAAATTGAGCTCAATTTCATGCATCTGTAGTCACTTCAAAAGAACAACAGGTTCAGGGTTGGGGAAGGTGGGTGTGCAGTGTCTTAACCTAGGGAGGCCGCAGAGGAATCAGATACAAGGTGAACACAAGCAGAAACACACATATAGGAGCAATGACCTTACACATTTTCTCACATAACATACAGGGCCTGAACACCCCCAATAAAGCAGAAGAAATTCGAAACACAAATTAGGATAGGGGTAGCGGACATCGTATTGCTCCAAGAGACTCACATTAGAAGGGGAGACAGATCCATGCTTCATCTACACCAATTTTCACAAATATACCAAGCAAATGCAAAAGGGAAAACAGCCAGGGTCTTGATAGGCCGCAGCTAAGGTGCTTCTCGGCCAGCTAGATGCAAATGGTAGATGCATTTTCATCTGAATACTTCTTGAAAGCAGGGTACTAACCATAGGAACAGTATACGCCCCCAACTTGGGACAAGAAACATTCATACACTCGGTCCTGGGGAAGCTGGAAAGCTTTGCGGACGGGGAGATACTTCTGACAGGTGATTCTAACTTGGTCTGAGACCCCGGGAGGGACAGGAGTGGCCAAACGACTACCAGAGGCCAGGGACCATCGAACACACTAAGGGAAACATTTACAGACATGACACTGAAGGATTTCTGGAGAGCTGAAAAGGGGAGCGAGGTGGGATATACGTGCTTTTCCCCACATACACCGTACATTCTCCAGGATAGACTATCCAGGATAGACTTGCTTGATCTTTCTTCTGCCTTTGACACCGTCAACCATGCCATCCTGCTTAATTGTCTCCGTGTTAATCTAGGGATCACTGGTCAGGCCCTGGAGTGGCTGACTTCCTTCCTCTCCGACCGACCCTCCCAGGTCCAACTTGGATCCTTCCTCTCTATCTTCTGCTCTACCTGTGGTGTCCCCCAGGGGTCTAACCTCTCTCCCTGGCTGTTCAACCAATACCTGGCACTCAGCTCATTTTCAGGCTACCTTCGGCCACCTCTTCTCCATCCCTCATCTCCGACTGTCTGTCTTCTATCCAGGAGTGGTGCGCCGCCAATGACTTCTGCCTTAATGCCAGTAAGACTGAGATTCTCCTCATCGGTACACCCACTCCCTCCTTCCCTGTAGCTCTCTGGCCGGCCTCTCTTGGCCCACTCCCCGCTCCCACCTGCAAGGCTAAAAATCTTGGGGTCATCTTCGACTCCACACTCTCTAGATACCTTCCCTCCCAAGCTCTTCGCTCATCCGCCTCCAACTCCCTCAGGGTCAGTCGCGTCTCCAAGCAACGAGTTGGTGGCAGATCTCGCTCTTCGGCTGGGGCCTCCCTCTGGAACAGCCTCCCTGAAACTTGAGGAGAAACACCTGCGGTTCCGGAAGCACCTGAAAACCCTCCTCTTTGCTTCTGCTTTCTCTCCCCCTCTCCCCTGCTAATGTCCTGGCTGTTACTGAAACTGCACTGGTTACCTGGCCACTCATCTTATCGTGGGCCCTAGCCTTGCCAGTTGCACGCCTGCACTGCCACCCTGGCAACCCTTGTACCTGTGGACTGTTTTCTGTATTCCGACAGTCCACCCACTAGCACTTATTTTCTGCACTCACCCTGCACTTGCCACCTGCTGGCCGTTTATTTATCTTGTTGTTCTATTATCCCATGCACTGCACTTTCCCCCTCCCCCTTCCTTTGCACTTGCGCGATCTGAATGACACTTGGCCTAGTAAGATCGTTGTCTGTCTTCCCTCTGTTCCCCCTCCCTTGCCTCGTCTCGCTTTGAAACACTTGTGTATAGGCGCGTTATAAATGCCACATCATATATCGTATGTATCGGGGACTCCGGTGGTACTGGTGTCGTTAATGGAAATAGAGGTGGATCTGATCTCTATATCTGATCATGCTCCTAAGAGCCATGTTAAGAGGCGGGAAACTGGACAGCCCACTGTGGTCTTGGACACTGGCAAGGGACATATTATACAGTCTTACGAAAAACGGTGAGAGAGAAAATTAGCGTTTACTTTGAAATAAACAACACATAAGACGCACCCATAGATAATGTTTGGGAAGCCTTTAAGGCGGTTCTCAGAGGGGAGATAATCTCACTCAAAGCACAGAGGACCAAAGAGAGGGCTAGGTTGGATAAAGACACTCACTCAAAGCACAGAGGACCAAAGAGAGGGCTAGGTTGGAAAAAGACAGAGTCCCAACTGGCAAAAGAATTAGCAGCAAATAAGAACAAGGAGAATTATGAAACAAAAATTATGTCATGTAAGTAGACAGTTCGAACAGCTTTGGACGGGCGCGGCAGAGAAAACCCTGCTTAACCTTAAACAGGGATACTATATTAAAGCAAACAAGGCAGACAGCCTATTAGCGAGACAACTGAAACAATTAACCTTTAATCAGAATATCCCCGGAATGTTTAGTTGTATATGTTTCAAATCTTGTCAGTTGTCTTGTTGCAGTGTGCCGTGTCTCGGGTTGTCTTAACCAATGTCTCAACTGAGTGTACTCTTATTTATCAGTTTCTTTTAATCTTATATGTGCCTTACATTCTTCGAACGTTGCTCTCTCACCGTCCCACACCATGCCTCCTAGCTTTGTGCACCCCTGTTCCCGCCATTGTCCGAACTTGCCCTGTCCATTCGGATGGAATAAAGCAAAAAGATGGCTCAGTATCAACGGAAACTGAGGACATTATAAAATTCCTTCTCGACAGATTATAAACAGCTATACTCCTCAGAGCGACCTGACCAGCCAACAATACAGGAACATCTAGAGAAGCTACATATGCCAAAAGTAACCCAGGAAGATGGGAAAATCCTAGAGGGAGAAATAACAGAGGAGGAGGTGGAAAAGATGATAAATTTACTCCCAAGCAATAAAGCACCGGGCCCAGATAGGTTTCCGGCGTTATTTTTTTTTTTACAAAATACTAAGTAAAGACTGTACTCCGTTTTTAACAAAATGATATAACTCGTTCAGGCACAGCAAGAGTATAACACGCTCAATGTCGGAGGCGAAGGTGATCCTCTTCGGGAAACCAAACAAAGATTTAACAATTTGTAGCTCCTACCGGCCCATAGCGCTACTAAATCTAGATGCGAACATATACACAGGGATATTGGCTGCCAGATTGAAAACCAAACTCCCCAATGTGATAGGTCAGGATCAGTCGGGGTTTATTTCTGGGAGACAAACTTGGGATAGTAGTAGAAGGGTCATACATCTCAGAGAAAACCGAAATCAAACAGATCCCCGCGACACTGACATCCCTAGACGCTGAAAAAGCATTCGATAGGGTAGAATGACTATACCAGTTTGCGGCAATGAAACATACAGGGTTTGGACCTAACTTTATACGAATGGTAAGAGCAAACTATAAAGACCCCTCAATACGACCATCCATTAACACACTTATCCAACACAAATCGAGCGGGGGACAAGGTAGGGGTGCCCACTATCTCCCATCCTATATGCGATATATTTAGAACCAGTGCAATCTTCGATTAGACAAAACCAAACTATAAAACGGTATCCCGTTCGGGGGAGGGGACCAGGGGGATTCATAAAATAGCTGCATATGCAGATGACATCAGTGAAACCAGAAACGTCAATCCCGGTGCTGGTTGCAGTACTGGAGGAACAGGAACAAATCTCAGGGCTGAAAACAAATATGACTAAATCAGAACTTTTAGAACTGGGTCTATCAAATGAGTAATCCACTACCCTGCTCTCCCCCTTCAGAACCGCCGGAAGTAGTATAACTTACCTAGGGGTAAAACTAACCGCTAAAATTTCACACCTATATAAAGCAAACTAACCAGACATCATAAAGAAATCACAAGAAGACTTTTCTAGATGGACTCCCCTTTGAATTTCCTGTCTGGGAGGTATAACAACGGTTAAAATGGTGACTCCGCCCAGACTTTTGTATACATTTCAAACCCTCTCAATTGCAGTCCCGCAGACATTCTTTAAAACAATAAATTCACTGACATCAACATTTGTTTGCCAAAATAAACGCCCCAGAGCTTCCCTGGAATTACTGACTATGAGGCAAAGAGGGAGGATGGGGCTACCTAATATGAACAGATATTAAAGCAGCACAGTTAAGATTGGTGCGAGAACAGTTCACAGAAAGTCAAGAGAAGGTCTTGGCCCGAATGGACAGGGCAAGGTCGGACAATGGGAACAGGGGTGCACAAAGCTAGGAGGCATGGTGTGGGACGGTGAGAGAGCAACGTTCGAAGAATGTAAGGCACATATAAGATTAAAAGAAACTGATAAATAAGAGTACACTCAGTTGAGACATTGGTTAAGACAACCAGAGACACGGCACGCTGCAACAAGACAACTGACAAGATTTGAAACATATACAACTAAACATTCCGGGGACAAACAATTAGTGTTGAGCATATACTCGATTCTACATGACGGTAATACCCATATGATCTGGCCATACCAAACAGCCCGGGAGGGGACATTTTGAGAAAGCATCCCACATGAGCACTGGGATGAGCTGTGGAAGAACATTCCGAAACCAGCCAGGTCCATACAACTACGAGAGGCTTGGTACAAGATGATGTTACAATGGCATTAGACGCCTCGAAAATGACATTAAATGTATACTGTAGTCTCCCAGGCGTGTTGGAGGGGATGTACCCAGAAATGCATTCGATTTCGAAACCACTAAAGAAAGCCCTGATGACACTACTACTAGCAGCTTCGATGGTGATAGCCAAAAAAAGGAAAAGAATCAGACCCACCCGTCTGACTAATTGGCTACATAAAATATGACAGGTGGTGGCAATGGAGTGGCTCACATACAAGATACAAGGAGAAGCAGATAAATTCAGGAAAGATTGGGGAGAAGTATTAGAATGCCTGAAGAGTGATTACATGCAACAATGGTGCCCGCAAAACATCAGAATACTGGACCTAATGTAAATCCACATGGGAATCGGCTCTGGTTCCAATAGAGCCTAGTAAATGCCTATGACGACTGGAACTTCTACTCAAAGACACTGCGAGATGCAGGGGTGGGCTGGGTTCATTAGATTATATTTTATGAGTTGTTTTAAAAGAAACGTCAATACAAATATTTTTTAGAAAAAAAGAACAGTTTCATTAATACAGTTAATTTTAATCCTGAGTAGAGGCAGTGTTTATACATAGGTTCCATCTTGCCAATGCATTTTGGACTTTGTCCATCCTTAGGGGAGAACCCTTCTAGTGTGGCAAATATAAACAACACAAATAAAAAACAAAATATAAAAATATACAGATTAGTACCACATTTCAATGTCAAGTATCAGGTAGTGGTTCCATTATGAAGGTAAGTCCCTGAATGCTCACACCAGAGAGGATACAACCCGCTATTAAGAAAGGCCCAAGTCAATCTTGTAAGGATAACCAGTTTTAATCTCACACGCAGATGAGAACAGCAGCAAAGAACTCTGCTGCTAAGAACGTTCTTATAAAGCAAGACATCGTCATACATGATGCAATACATAGGGTAAAATACTGTGCAGCTGGTTGATGTGCGCCTATACAAGATCCGTCTGCCCCATAAGGGATGCCAGGCCATTGGTTCCAGCCCAGACCGTCCGTCCTCCATTACGTGGGTGCTGCAGTGATCTTCTCACGTCGAAGGTCAGAAAACAAATTAATTATACTCCTACCATACAACTATTTTATCACTCATACTGTGCACTTGGCAGGCAACTATGCGGTAGCGTTGCCATTCAACAATGCATATAATGCACATTCAACTTAACTGGCATTCATATTCTTGCAACAGACGATGGAGCTCATCTCATCAATATTTTATGGTTCTCAGACGTTTTCGAAATTACAAGTGGCTCTACTGAAAGCAATTACATTCATATATTAAACATGCAGAACCGCACCTAAGTGTTCCAGCCCTACAGATAAAAAAAAAAAATAGGAAAAAGGCATAGAATCGTGGGCCCATGCTTTCACCCTCACAGCTCCATAGATATGTTTGGACCAGTATTACACTTAGTACGGCAGGAAGAAACTACCATTTTAATTGTCTGATTCTAAGAAGTAAACGTGCATCTTTTAATTGCATGAATAACTA
This sequence comes from Ambystoma mexicanum, assembly GCF_040938575.1. NCBI lineage: Eukaryota > Metazoa > Chordata > Amphibia > Caudata > Ambystomatidae > Ambystoma > Ambystoma mexicanum. The sequence goes on from NC_090933.1 coordinate 885,477,755, forward strand.
GATGCAAAGAAATGAATATTACAAAAACATTTCTGTTTCAGTTAAACATATTTTGACTCGCTTATAAAATACTCTCATTGGGAATTGGACTTATATTTTTACTCCCTAAAAAATCAATTTACTCTCAAATTTAAAAAATTGGGAGTAAAATGCTCCCACTTCTAAATCTAATCTGGAGCACTGCAGGTTCATACTTCTTCGGTGTGCATCATTCCATATTGAATCCCTACATATGATAATCGCCTTCTGCGGTTTATTATCAAGCATTTCTAGTCACCTTCTCGTCTCATCTAAAAGATGCATTTAAATACATTTCAATAATTGCTCGTATATTTCCACTTCTCATAAAAATGCTAGGTTACTATAAAAAAAGCCTTGGGTTAGAATTGGGCAGTCTCTTTAGGAATGCTAAACTGCTCTGCACTTCATTTCCTTATCATGATTGATAGAACTTCTATATTGTAAATATTTATGTTGAGTGATGTGTTCACGAATGCATTGGAAATCACTCCTGAATATATCTAAATTAGTTTGCTGCAAATGCTGAGACTCAACCTTAATATTCTGACTTTATCCTCCTTCATCTTTGCATCATAGACACTTACCCACAATATTAGTTTGCTGTGGTTTCAGCTCAGAGCATATACGTCTACCATTTCTCTGGCATCCAAACAATATACATCAATACACTGCTGTTTATGATTACATATCCTCATTTCTTATTTATCTGCAGAGGTATCACAGATTTCTGTTTAGAATTTGCATCTTATAGTCAAACGCAGTTTGTCTTTACAAAAACACAAGAAATTAATCTCCTCATTAATTCCATTGTGGGACAGAGTCAAATCTTTCAGTCCAATAGGATTCTCTCTGAACCAGTCTTCTTGCCAGATCTTCATAAGAATCTCTCATTGACACTACTTCTACCACGTGAAATCGTATTTGCGAGATCCCATGCCTTTTCTCAATCCAGTGTCGGGCTACTGCACAGTTCATATTGTTTGTCTGGATGCATGATCGGTGCTCATTCCAACATAGCTTGTATTGTCTCCTGGATTGCCCTTTATAATACATTCCGCATGGACATCTTATTGTGTATATTAATTGTAATAGGCATTATGACGATCAAATAAATAAAACGGGAGATCTGTTTTTGGCCAGAGGATACAAACCCAAGGTGGTCAGTGCATCCAAGGAACGAATATCTGACATTCAACAAGTAGATGTTCTCGCAGAAGAACAGAAAGAGAAGAAACCCCCATCTTTGGTATATGTGCCAAATATTTGATTCAGAGCAGACAAATCAAATCTATTGTCCACAAAAACGTGCGACAAGCATGTGGAACACCTAGTCCATGAAACCTCAGTATTTCGATATATTAAAGTTACTCACCGTAGTGACTAGAGTACTCATTGTCCATAGTCCCCTTCCCTCCATCCTTGTTGGCATCCCCCAAAATGCGGACGTTGCACGAACCTTTCACAGTGAAAAAGGGAATAGTTTCTTACATGTAACTCCATTTCTCCCGCATTGGTATCTTTCATGGATTCACATGCTTAGAATATTCCCCGTCGTCAGACTGGGACCCCTCGGTACACATATATAGCCTTTTCCTATAGGAAAACTTCCGACACTTTTGTGTCCTATCCTCGTCCTTTTAGGACCCGCCTACGCATGCTCCGCAGGCCGTCCCAATATAAGAGGCCCGCCCCCGCGGTTCCCCTTCAGATTTCGGCCCCTCCAAAGTAGGAAGGGTTAAACTTATCCATCACATACATTGCAGTCCCGGGGAGGCTTGGCGGGCGCATGTGAATCCATGAAAGATACCAATGCTGGAGAAATGGAGTTACAGGTAAGAAACTATTCCCTTCTCCAGCATTGGATCTTTCATGGATTCACATGCTTAGAATAGATTGTATAGCAGTAACACTTGAGACGGTGGTGAGAATGCAATTTAACGCACCCTCACCCTACTACTCAACGCATATGCGCAGCAGTAATAAGTTTACTCATATAACCTTTCCCACCGAAAGTATACTGTCATCAAAGGTAGAAAACACACTCTCCACAACGTGGAACTTACCTTACTGAAACAGATGGCGCAGGACAGCTCTTCCCATCTGCACCTCATCCGCATGCTGCCTGGCAAGGCAGTAGTGGCGGGTAAACGTGTGGGGCACTGACCATGCTGCAGCTTGGCATATGTCCGTCAGCGGAATTCCGGCCCATAACGCTGTTGAGGATGACATCGACCTTGTAGAATGGGCTCTAGGATGTCTTTGCAGTGGCCTTCCGGCCTTAGAGTGACAAAAAACAATCGTCGACGAGACCCATCTGGCCAATCCCTGTTTCGAGATTGCTTTACCTCTCGTCGACGGACCATATGCGACGAACAGTTGCCGAGTAGCCCTGATGTCTTGTGTGTGATGTAGGTAGAATTTCAGAGCCCTCTTAACGTCCAGGGTATGAAGAGTTTTTTCTGCTGCCGACGATGGAGTGGCGAAGAAAGTAGGCAGAACCACGGATGAGTGTTTGTGATATACCGTCGGAACCTTAGGGACGAACGTAGGGTTAGTCGCCAGGACTACCTTGTCCTTAAAGAATCTTAGGTAGGGCGGGTCCACGACCAGCGCTTGTAGTTCCGAGATACGTCTGGCTGATGTGATAGCTATCAGGAATGCCAACTTCCACGAAATGAATTTCATGTCGGACGTGGCCATAGGCTCGAAAGGCGGTTTCATCAAACCTGCCAACACTGTGTTGAGGCTCCACGCCGGGGGAAAACGTTTCACCGGGGGAAAGGCTCGAAATAAACCCTGCATGAAGTGTTTCACCAGTCTGTCACTGAATAGAGGAGACGACTGCCTCTTCCTTGTGAACCTCGAGATGGCTGCCAGGTGTACCTTTATCGATGAGGGGGACAATCCCTTTTTTGCTAAGAGGAGCAGGTAAGGTAGAACTTGTTCCGGCGTCACCAACAATGGTTGTAGGTCCCGCTGTTTTCTACACCATTCACAGAATCTCTGCCACTTATAGGAGTAGGATTTGTTAGTGGAAGGGGCTCTAGCCGCCTGCAGAATTTCTTGGCACTCCTCTGAAATGTCTAAAGCCCCGAATTCCGAGAAGTCAGGAGCCAGGACGTAAGGTTGAGACTGTCCGGGTCGTGATGCCACACCGTGCCTCTGTCCCGGGATAGAAGGTACGGGACTTTCGGAAACGCTATGGGATGTTCCAGCGATAGATGGAGGAGGTCTGAGAACCACGGTTGCCTCGGCCAGTATGGTGTCACTAGAATCACCCGGCAATTGTATCTGCGTATCCACTGTATTGTTTTCCGTATGAGGGGAAACAGGGGAAAAGCATAGAGGAACATGTCCGTCCATGGGAAGGAGAACGCCTCCCCCACCGAACCCTCTTGGGGCCACCTGCTTGCAAATTTCTTGCATTTCTTGTTTTCTTTGGTCGCGAAGGCGTCCAGAGGGGGGTGGCCCCATTTCTCGAACACTTTCTTCAAGTGACCCGTGTCCATTTCCCACTCGTGTATCTGGGCCATGTTTCTGCTGAGGGAGTCGGCTTGGCAGTTCCTCACTCCTGGAAGGTGATGAGCCACCAGGGAGATATCGTGCTTCGATGCCCAATGCCATGTTTTCTGGGCTTCTATGGAGAGAGTCCTTGATCGTGTCCCTCCTTGTTTCCTCAGATAAAACATGGCTGTTGTATTGTCGGTCAGTATCCGCACCCGCGACCTCTTGATGTGTGGTAGGAACGCCTTCAAGGCCCATCGTACCGCTCTGAGTTCCAGTACGTTTATGTGTAGGAGTGACTCCGTTGGAGACCAGCGACCTTGCGTTTGGAGAGCACCCATGTGCGCTCCCCATCCGGTTAGGGACGCATCCGTAACTATGGTGCTCTGGAACTCCGGCTCCTGTAGGGGCACACCTTTGTTCAGATTGTGGGAGCTCTGCCACCACAAAAGGGTCCGAAGTAGCTTGTCGTCGTCGACGGTTATCCTGTCCGACCACGATCCCTGAGCCTGTGTCCATCGGTCTGCGAGGAATTCTTGGACTGGCCTCATGAAAAGTCGACAGTTTCTCACCAGATGGATGCAGGATGCCATGGCCCCTAGGACCGAAACATACTTTCTCACTGAGATCCTGGTGTTTCGCCGTAGCCGGGCCGCCTGTTGAATGAGTCTCGAGGTCCTGTCGAGAGAAGGTTTCACCAGCCCTAGCTGAGTCTCGAACTGTGCCCCCAAGAATACCAGCGTTCTCGATGGCCGCAGAGAGGATTTCTCGAAGTTTATGGCGAATCCTAGCCGTTGTAGAAGCTGCATGGTGGCTTGCAGACTTGTGTTGGTCGACGCTGGGGAGGATCCCCTTACCAGCCAGTCGTCGAGGTATGGGTATACATGGTGGCTTTGCTTCCTTAGCCAGGCTGCCACTGGAGCCAGGCATTTTGTGAACGTTCTGGGGGAGGTTTTGAGCCCGAAAAAAAGAACCGTGAATTGGTGGTGGGTTCGCCCTATTACAAAACGTAGGAATTTCCTGTGTTTCCGACACATAGGAAAATGGAAATACGCGTCCTGTAAATCCAGGGACGCCAGGAAATCTCCCTTTTGAACTGCGCGGATCACTTCCTGCAGAGTGAGTATCTTGAATTTCAGGCTCTTTAAGGACTTGTTGAGCTCGCGTAAGTCCAGAATGGGACGCCATTTGCCGTTCGGCTTTTTTACGACGAAGTATCTTGAGTAGACTCCTTAGCCTCTCTGTGATGTTGGAACTAATTCTATCACTCCCTTCGCTAACATGAGTGTAACCTCTTGTTGCAGTGCCTTCATATGGGACTGAGCAGTGAACGCAGGTGGAATTTGCAGAGGGCTGTGTTTGAATTGAAGAGAGTGTCCGTGTCTTATAGTGTCTAACACCCATTGGTCCGTCGTTATCCTTTCCCATTCGTCGACATACGCTGAAACTCTTTCCCCCCAGAACGGGTTGTGGAACGTCACTGCTGATCTTTAGTTTGCTTGTCTCTCGCTGACGATGGGTCGTTTTCTGGAAGACTGGAAGTTTCGTCGACGGTTAGCCGATTGTGAGGCACGTCGGTATCCCTGGGAGGGGTAAGCCGATCTGGCAAAGGATCTGTCTCCAGAAGAGAATCTTGAATTACCTGAAGCCCCTCTAAAGGGGCGAAAAGACTTGTAGCTTCTGCCACTCTGGAGGGCACCCAAAGAACGTGCCGTGTCCGAATCTTCTTTCATCCCTTTTAGGGCCTCGTCCACCTTCTCACCGAAAAGAAGGTCTCCCTCAAAGTGCATATCTAAGACCTTGTATTGTACTTCTGGTCTGAAGTAGGTACCCTTCAGCCATGACTGTCGACGTAATACGACCCCATTATTGACTTGCTTGAAGCCAGACTCGGCAATATTCACCGCAATGTTTATTGCGTGATTTGAGGCTTCCTCGCCCTCTCGGACCAGTAGCATCGCCGCCTTCCTCTGTTGTTCCGGAAGATGGTCAAGCAGCAGAGCCAGCCTGTGCCACATCTCCCTATCGTATCTGGCTACAATTGCCAGAGAGTTTGCTGCCTTTACTGTGGTCGCTCCCACGGAGAGCACTTTCTTGCCAAAGGCATCTTGGCGTCTCGCTTCATTCTCGGGTGGAGTCGTGCACTTGTGCTGTGCCTTTGCCTTCCTCGCTGCCGCCGCCGACACCACCGAGTCTGGTGTTGGTTGAGAGGATAGACACTTGGGTGTAGACTCTGGAGCCTTAAACTTTTTTTCTAGGCGTCCTTTCACTGCTGGTTCTGAGAATGGGTGTCTCATTGTCTGCAACCCCTCTTTCCATACATGGTCAAGTATCGGTATCGAGAACACCGACCTCCTTCTCTTGCCCATGTGGTCGAACAAAAACAAATGCTTTTTCTGTTCTTCCTGGTACAGACCAAATTCTTTGCATGCCTTCTCCATCATCGAATGGAATGACGCAGGGGGACGGGTGAGCTGGGCTTCTGGGGTTTTCTAACTCCGCCTCTGACTCCCAGGTAGGATCCCTGGAGGGGGATAAAGAGACCTCTGATATGGCTCCCCTGTCCGACTCTGAATCTGGCAGCTCACCTTCCTCCTGCGCCAGTGTTGAGATTGGCGTGCGTGGGTGCGGCGGTTGACGGGACAGGCCTGGCTCGTCGACGGGTGACTGTGGCAGGCTGGCCTGGGGAAGTCGCTGGTCCAACGACCGTAGCAAGGACTGAAGCGAGGACAGAATATCCAACGACAAAACCGATTGAGTCTTGAGGAGAGGGGCAGATACCGGTGTAACGGATGCCCTAGTCGACGACTTGGCAGCCGCTCGTAGCCCTAGGTCTGCTGGGCCAGCCACTCTCTCGCTCTCGTCCTCCGAGGACAGCAACATAGCTTGCTCTTGTAGCAAAGCCTCTGGGGGGGGTAGGGTCGAAGACTTCAGGCCTCCAGGCCTCCTGTAGGACCCTGTCGACGAGGCTCTCGTCGACGCCATTGTCGACGGGACGGAGGATGCCCCTTGCGCTAGTGGCGGGAAGGCGGCCAGTGACTGGATCGCCGTCGACGACGCAGGCTTCGCAGGTGGTTTTGGCGGTCCCGCCTTCTCCACACTGTGCCCGCTTTTACTCGACTCTCGACTCGTGGTCGATCTGTGATGGTCGCCAGAGGAGGACCTCCGAGGGGGGGTATGCCCCCGCACCCTCATTCAGCCATGCCACCAGGCGTCGGTTCCGGTCTTTGAGGGTTTTTTGAGAAAAACCCTTGCATATGTCGCAGGCATCCGCCGAATGGTGAGGGTGGAGGCAATATATACATTCCATATGTCCGTCTCCCTCGTAAACCTTTTTCAAGCCGCACGTCGCGCATGGACGGAACAGCGCTTTTCCTGATACAGAGGACATATCGTACTCGAAATCCAATAAGGCAACCTAGTACAAAATAGTAAGACAACACGAGGAGATCCCACTACTTTGGAGACGGTTGAAATCTGAAGGGGAACCGCGGGGGCAGGCCTCTTATACTGGGACGGCCTGCGGAGCATGCGTAGGCGGGTCCTAAAAGGACGAGGATAGGACACAAAAGTGTCGGAAGTTTTCCTATAGGAAAAGGCTATATATGTGTACCGAGGGGTCCCAGTCTGACGACGGGGAATATTCTAAGCATGTGAATCCATGAAAGATCCAATGCTGGAGAAATGAGCTTCCCCTTCAAATTTAGTATAGCACGCAGGGGCGCGTTCTCGGGCATGGGAACGCCCTGCAGAGGCCCGCCCTCCGGCGCCTCACCTCAGTCCTCTTTGAACACATTGGACGCTTAGATACCTGGCTACGCTTAGTACATATTAGCCATTGGCATACTATTGGGGAACGGCGGGTGAGATGTATGGAGGAAAGGGGACTAGGAGTACTCTAGTCACTACAGTGAGTAACTTTACTCATACGTCCCCTTTCTTCCATCCTTGTGGGCGATTCCACCAAACAAGAACATAGGGTGGAGCTGTGATAACCTGCCTCATATCTAGGACGAAGCAAAAAGGTTCTTCTGAACTGCCTGACCAAACTCTGCATTGCGCCTGGAGCTGGTGTCCAGTGAGTAGTGCTTACATGCCCACATAGCCGCCTTGCTGATGACATCCCAAGAAGCATGTCTCTGAAACACAAAGGCTGTGGCCTTGGCTCTGACCGAATGGGCATGAATCTCCTCAGGAACAAGTCTGCCCATGGCCGTGTACGGCTCCGAAATGGCCTTAACCATCGAACGGGTGATGGAAGCCTTGGAAGCCAGAGAGCCGAGGGAGGAGCCCCCAAAAGTCAAAAACAATGCCTCAGACTTCCTGAAGGTTTTAGTCAGAGAGAGATAAAACTTGAGACCCTCTTGAGGTCCAAGGAATGCAGGGCCCTCTCTGCTTCTGGCTGCGGGTTCGGGAAGAACACCGGCAGGCAGATCTTTTGATTCAGATGAAATGGAGACCACCTTGGGCAAAAGGTTTGGGTGAGTGCGCAAGATGACCTTGTCGTTGTGAAACGTGTTCAAGTGTTCGTATGAAGACAACGCCTGCAGCTCACTAACCCGGAGAGCCACCAGTTAAACTGTCTTTGTTGTCACCAAGCGGATGTCCAAAGAGGCCATTGGCTCGAAAGGCTTGCGCTGTAAAGCTGCAAGAGCCATATTGAGGTCCCAAATCGGGTGCGGCCTATGCTCCAGCAGAAAAAGCCTAGACACCACCGTAAGGTGGGCCTTAACCACCGGGTTGGCTGCAGAAAAAACATGCTATGAGGGAATTCTTATAAGCCCCAATGGCCTCCAAATAAATGTGTCAAGTATCCACCTGAACTCTGGTCTGAGCCAGGTGTGCTGAAAAAGCCAGTACGTCAACCAGGACAGGTGACCTTGTCACAAGCCCAATGGCAGAATTGAGTCCATTTACTCTTATACTGGCACCGAGACGGGGGCCTCCTGGCCTGCTGCATGATGTCCCAGTTGTCATCCGAAAATTGAGCATGTTGAAGCCTTAGCTGGTCAGGAACCAGCCCACCAGCGCCAGCTTGGCCGGCTCTGAATGTTCCACCCCCGCCCTTCTGTATCAGAAATCCCCTGCTGGAGATCGGACGGTGGATGGGACCCTGGGAGAACAGCAGACCTGAAAACCAGGGACTCGAAGATCAGTGGCGGGCAATCAGGATGAGGGTGCAACCCACCAAAGCCTGAAACTTGCAATGGGGCCATTGGAGCAGAGGGGTGGGTGGGAACACAACACCTGAGGCCGTGCCATCATATCTGGAAGGCATCTCCCAGAGACCCCTGACCCCATCCTGCCCATGTAGCAAAACTGGGGGCACTTGGAAATCGGAGGGAATGCGGAAAAAAACAGGGTTAAAAAAAAAAAACAACACTGGAACAGGGGCAACAAGGAGTCGGTATGCAAATCCCACTCATAGGTTTTGAATCCCAAGCGGCTCAGCTGGTCCGCTTCTGCACTGCTGTCCCCCCGGGAGGTGGACTGCTGAAATCCAAACTACCCCTGTCAGGGCCCATTCCCAAATCCATACCGCCTCCATGCAGAGGAGACTGCTTATTCAGGTAAAACACTGTATTAGAACGGTTTGTCCTGACCAGAACAGACCTGTCTCTGATGAGCAGCCAAAACGCCCCCAGGTCCAGGCCCACAGCCCTGAGCTCGAGCAGATTGATATGCAGGAAGGCTTCTTCCCTCAACCATGCTTCATGTTTCACAGAGCCCTCCAGAGTAGCCCCCAGCCAGAAAGAGAGGATTCCGTTGTCACCACCTGGGTAGGCTCTGGTCAGGTGAAGGGGGCTCTCACTCAAACATTGCCATCCATCAGCCACCAGCAAAGATCGGGCAGTAGGAGCAATGATATTGGGATCCTGTCCAAATGAGACCCTGCCCCCTGATTCCAATTGGCAGCCAGGTAGCGCTGGAAGCGCCTCATCTTGAGGTGAGCGTGCCGTACAGTGAGCATGCAGGAGGCCATCAGGGCCAGAATATGCTGCAACCACCATGCCAAGGTCGTGGAGCTGGCCAGAAAGTGCCCCATCACCTTGCAGAGGGACTGGAGCCTCTCGGGCGTAGGGAACACCTGCAGAACCGTAGTGTCCCAACGCACCCCTAGGAAGACCCGATCCCATGAGGGGCACAACTGTGAATTCCTCTGGTTGAGGGAGAACCCCAACTGAGGAACAAGTTACTTACCTGTAACTGTTGTTCTCCAGCATGGGTCTGGCATGGATTCACATGCTCATGAATATTCCCCGTCGTCAGGCTGGGAATCCTCGGTAAAGAAAAAACCAGTATCAGTTTCGTTTCTGATCTGTCTTTCGTAGTAACAACCAATCACTGGTCTCTGCGTCATACTGACCACAGCCAATGACTGCCCTCTACCTAAGCACCGCCTCTGGCAGCCATCTTCAGATTTTGAAGCACGTGAAGTGGCAGTATGACCAAGTGAAGAGCCGCAGAGGGGTAGGCGGGAGGGTTCGCATGTGAATCCATGCCAGACCCATGCTGGAGAACAACAGTTACAGGTAAGTAACTTGTTCCTTCTCCAGCATGGGGTCTGGCATGGATTCACATGCTCATGAATAAAGAATACATAGCAGTACACACATGCACAACCACGGGAGGTGGCAAAGGCTCAACATTAAGCAGTACATCAAACTCAACATTAAGCATCTTACCTCCTCACCAGGCTCACCTCAGGCGAACAGGTTGCGCAGCACTGCTTGGCCGACCCTGGACTCCTCCCTGGAATCCCGATCGACGCAGTAGAATTTCGTGAAGGTGTGCGTCGACCTCCACGTAGCAGCCCTGCATATGTCCAGCAGGGGCACACCAGAAAGGAACGCAGTGGTAGCTGCGATCGCTCTGGTGGAATGGGCTCTCGGACGGCCAGGCAGCGGTCGGTTTGCCAACCGATGACAGTACATGATACAGCCGGAGAGCCATCTGGAAATGGAAGCCTTCGAGAGAGCCTTCCCCTGATTGACAGGTCCAAAGTTCACAAAGAGTTGTGACGTCTTCCGAAAACACTTCGTGCGGTCCACCTAGAACTTCAGCGCTCTAGCCACATCCAGCGAGTGCAAAGTCCTCTCAGCCGGCGACGAAGGCGATGGGAAGAACACAGGCAACACCAAGGGTTCGTTGAGATGGAAGTCCGACGGTACCTTGGGCATGAAGGAGGGGTGCGTCCTGAGCACTACCCTCGTGTCGTGAAAAGTCAAGTACGGGGCCTTGCAGGAAAGGGCCTGGATCTCTCCCACCCGTCGTGCGGAGGTGATGGCCACAAGAAACGCTGTTTTCCACAACAGAAACTTCAACGGGGCCGAGTGCAGAAGCTCGAACGGAGGTCCCATGAGCTTGGTCAGCACCACGTTGAGCTCCCACGCCGGGGCCGGAGCCTTCACCGGCGGGAACGATCTGAACAGTCCCTTCATGAACTCTTTCACCAGACGACGAGACCACAAGGACGTCCGGCCCGTGGTTCTGGTGTATCGGGAGATCGCAGCAAGATGAATCTTGATGGACGCGTGTGCCAGTCCAGCTTTGGCCAGCGTCAGCAGGTACGGCAGTACCTGGGGAGCCGTAATCCGTAGAGGGTTAATCTTCTGTGCATGGCACCAGACAGAGAACCTCTTCCATTTGTGTCCGTAGCATTTAAGAGTCGAGGACGCCCTGGCCTTTGCAAGAACCTCTCTGCAGTCGGCCGGTATGTCATATCCTCCAAACTCTAGCGCTGCAGGAGCCAGGCCTGCAAGTTCAGCGATTTCGGGTCGTGGTGGAGGATGGCGCCTCCTTCCCTGGAGAGTAGATCCGCGTCCACCGGCAGCTTGATTGGCGGGGACGCTGACAAGTCCAGAAGGTCCGGGAACCATATCTGCCTCGGCCACGCAGGTGCAACGAGGATCATCCTGCACCGTGACCTCTTGAGCTGGTTGACGAGCCGGATTAGCAGTGGCAAAGGAGGGAACGCGTAGAGGAACAGGCCCTCCCAGGGGAACGAGAAAGCATCGCCCATGCTCCTCGCCTGGGGAAACCTGCTGGCGAACCTCCGGCACTTGGAGTTCGTCGCCGTCGCGAACAGGTCGATCTGGGGTGTGCCCCACCGTCGGAAGAGGCGATCCACTAGATCCTGCCGTAGTTCCCACTCGTTGCACGAGCGCAGCTCCCTGCTGAGTGAGTCGGCGATGGTGTCTTTTATCCCTGCCAGATGAAACGGCACCAGAAACATCCTTTGGGCGACGGCCCAATGCCACAGGTCCTGCGCCTCCTTGGACAGTGCTGGGGACCTGGTTCCGCCCTGTTTCCTGATGTAAAACATGGTGGTGCTGTTGTCGGTGAAGATCCTCACCACCTTGCCCTTGAGGGACGGAAGGAAGGACCTGAGGGCCCAGAACACTGCACGGAGCTCCAGGACGTTGATATGGAGGGACTTCTCCGTCAGGAGCCAAAGGCCTCTCGCGTGCAGATTTTCGGTGTGCGCTCCCCACCCTTCCAGGGAGGCATCTGTGGTCACTGTCTCCTGGTGGTCTGGGGTCTGGAAGCCCATGCCCGCCGTCAGATGCGCGCGGTTGCCCCACCACCGGACCGCTCGGCGGAAACTCTCGTCGAGTGAGATCCTCTCCTCGAAGCCGCCCGTCGTTTGGATCCAGCGCGCGTCCAGGAACTCCTGCAACGGGCGCATCCGGAGCCTGCACATGGGAATGAGGTAGATGCAAGAAGACATCATTCCAAGGAGGGACTTGATGGACCTCACCTTGGCCGCGTCGGAAACCAACATCCGCTGTACCTTGCCCAGGATGGACCTGGTCCTTTCCTCCGACGGGGAGGCCAGAAGGGAAACTGTGTCGAGCTTCGCTCCCAGAAACAGTGCGTTTTGCGCGGGTACCAGGTGGGACTTGGCGTAGTTCACGGAGAATCCCAGGTCCGTGAGAAGTTGGACGGTCCTTGCCGTGTGCTCCACAGCGAGCTCCCTCGTCTTGGCTCGGATGAGCCAGTCGTCCAGGTAGGGGTAGACGTGGATCCCCTCGCGGCGCAGCTGCGCCGCCACCGGTGCAAGGCACTTGGTGAATACCCTGGGTGCCGACCGTAGTCCGAAGGGGAGGGCTTTGAACTGGTAGCGACGCCCTTGGACCACAAACCTGAGGAATTTTCGGTGCCCCTTTAGGATGGGAATATGGAAGTAGGCATCCTCCAAATCCAACGACGACAGGAAGTCTCCTTCCTCCAGCTGACCCAGGACGTGCTGGAGGGTGACCATCCGGAACTTCTGCGCCTTGATGAACTTGTTCAGACGTCGCAGGTCTAGGATGGGGCGCCATCCTCCAGTCTTGTTCTTCACGAGGAAGTATCTCGAGTAAACTCCGGAGCCCCGAAGCCTCTTTGGGACCAGTTCGATGGCGCCCTTCCTGAGCATCGCCTTTACCTCCAGGAGAAGCTGAGGGAAGTGAAGCTCTTTCCTGGCCACGGGGGGGACGCGCGGGCACCTTCTTTGAAACTCGAGCGCGTGGCCCCGGGCTAAGGCGTCCAGCACACAACGGTCGGTGGAGATGGACTCCCACACGCTGACGAAGCTCGCCAGCCGGCCTCCCAACGGGGTGCTTCGGTGGGGGCCCGACCCCACGGCCGGTTCAATCCTGTTTCGACGAGGCTTTGCCGCCTTGACCTCCTTGGCGACGACGGCGGGGTCCGCCAGACTTGCCTCGTCCTCTGTAGGCCTCCTGAGACGACGAGCGGGCCGCTTGACGGTAGGTGGAGAAACCGCCGCCGGAACCTTTGGAGGCGCCCTTGCCTCCGCTGCTCCGAAAGGGCATCCGTCGTTGCTGCAGAGCCCCAAGGGCCCGGGCCGCCTCAGTGTCCGCTTTAATGGCCTGAAGGGAATCGTCCACTGTTTTCCCAAACAGGTTGTTTCCCATCGAACGGCATGTCCAGGACTCTGGTCTGTACGTCTTGACGGAAGTCCGTAGCCTTGAGCCATCCACGCTGCCTAAGGCACACGCTGTTGCCCAACTGGCGAAACCCAGTGTCGGCGATGTCCGTCGCAATAGTGATGGCGTGGTCCGACGCCACCTCACCTTCCTGTAGGATCTCCAGGGCATCCGCCCTCGTGTCGTCCGGTAGGAAGTCCAGCAGGGGAGCCAGTTTGTACCATAGCTCCCTGTCGTAGCGGGCCACGATAGCCAAGGCGTTGGCCGCTTTAATCGTCGTCGCTGCAGACGAGATGACCCTGCGTCCCATAGCGTCCAATTTCTTTCCCTCGCCGTCCGGTGGGGAAGTCGATGTGGAGGCCGCACCCCCCTCCGCTTTCTTCCTGGCCGCCCCGGAGACGACGGAGTCCGGGGTAGGCTGCGCCCGGAGGCACAGGGGGGCCGCGTCCGGGACCCGGTACTTCTTCTCGTACCGGTCTCTTCTAGCTGGCATCGTGGAAGGGTTCTTGAGGAGGGCGAGGCCCTCATCCCAAATGTCGTCCAGTAGAGGCACCGCGAGGACCGTCTTCCTCTTGGCCTCGCGCCGTTGATAAAGGAATCCTTCCTTTTTCTTCTCCTCAGGGCAGAGTTGGAAAAGCTCGGATGCCCTGGCGATCATGGCGTGGAACGATCCAATCTCATCGGGCGGAGAAGCCCTGGTGGAAGGTGACGACGGTAGATCCTCGTCGTATACCTCGTCGTCCGTACCCGTCGCTGCCGTGTCAGTCCCCGTATCATCCCCTCGGGTGGACGGGGAGGAGGGCTGGACGGGGCGCGATGGCTGAAAAGGAGGTGGAGGGTGAATCCTTCTTTTCTTGGGCGGGGGAACACCAGAAGGTCCCGGTTCAGGATCCCCCGACGGGAGAGGTTCCTCCGTCGGCAACGGTAGTCTCGTCCTTATCTCTGAACATAAGGACTGTATAGCCAACAAAATGGCCGCCGAGTTGTCTTGTGGCGCTGGCAGAGGGGAATCCGACGGGCGATCAGGGGCCCCGTCGGCACCCTCGACGATGTCGTCGTCACCTGCGTCGGGATCCATCCCGACGGGCCGGTCTTCTTCCACGCCAAGGCCGTGGCTTAAGACCTCAATCAGCTCTTCCTCCGAGGTTGAGGCCGAATCTACGACGACGCCCTGCCCCCCTTTTTCTTCCCCGCCGGGGATTTCACGGGGGTCCTATCGATGGGCACAAAAGAGGACTCCCTCCGAGGTGGCAGGGAGACTCTGAGCCCCTAGGTCGCCACCACTGGTGTAGCCTCCACAGGCTGAGCCAGGGCCGCCGCGACAGTATCGATAGAGGGCTTGGCCGGATGGATTAAGGCCTTCACCACCTTAGGTGCGCTCACCGCCTTATCCTTGAGGGGGGGGGACACTGCCTCGCTCCCCCTCCGATGGGGCCTTCGAGCTCGACCGGGGCCTCTCCAGGAGCTTCGCCGGGTGCTCGCCCTTCCTCTTACCCGACCCAGAGTGTTGGCTCGTGGCTGAAGGTGCCGGGGAGGGTGCGCCCTGCCTGGCGCCCGTAGAGCCCGACCGTTCGGCGCTCCCGGTGCCAGCGGACTCGCGGTGCTTGGCCTTGTGTTGGACCCCCGTCGCCGGGGCGTCCTCAAAGGTCTTAGAAGACCGCTCGGATTTCTTCCTCTTCTTCTCGCCTGACGGGCTCTTCCCTTCCAGCCAGTTGGCGAGACGTTGATGGCGGTCCTTCATGGTCCGCTCCGACATATTGCCGCAAAACGCACAGTCCTTCTCCACGTGCGTCTTGTCCTCATGTAAGCAGTAGAGACAAAAGGAGTGTTCGTCCTCCTTAAAGACGTTCTGCAGCTGGCATCCAGGGCAGATCCTGAACAGCTTTCCGGGCGTCGAGCTTCCCTTCTCCTGGGCCATGTCCGGGCCTGAGAAGCTTCTGGAGTCCTCCAAAAGCGTAGCTCGACAAAATCTTCACCCTTGAGGGGCGCAGACGAATCCGACACGGGTCCCCGTTGATCGGATGGAGAGTCGGTGGAGCTTGAGGCTCTTTTGACCGAAAAAACGAAGTTTTTGAGAAAAAACGTGAAAAAATAGCACTAACGCTCGAGAGCAATAGCACGAGGATCCCAACACATGAACGTGCAGTAAAAATCTGAAGATGGCTGCCAGAGGCGGTGCTTAGGTAGAGGGCAGTCATTGGCTGTGGTCAGTATGACGCAGAGACCAGTGATTGGTTATTACTACGAAAGACAGATCAGAAACGAAACTGATACTGGTTTTTTCTTTACCGAGGATTCCCAGCCTGATGACGGGGAATATTCATGAGCATGTGAATCCATGCCAGACCCCATGCTGGAGAATGAAGGATATCCGCCAATCTCTGGCAGGATTGCAAACACCCCCTTGGGTGACCCTGCCCTCACCAGCCAGTCATACAAATAAGGATACAGATGATGGCCCTCCAAGTGGAGAATGCCCGCCACTGCGTTCATCAACTTCGTGAAGACACGAGGGGACAAGTTCAGGCCAAAGGGCAGCACCTTGTACTGAAAGTGTTATGACATAATGAACCGCAGAAACCTCCAATGTGGTTGGTAGATGGGTACATGCAGGTACGCATCCTTGAGGTCCAGGGAGCAAATCCAGACCCCTGCACACAGAGACTCGGCTATGTGCGCCAGAGTATTAATCTTGAAGCATTCAAGTGGTAAAGACAGATTTAGAAATGACATGTCCATGACAACCCTCAGGCCTGCCTGGTTGTTCTTGGGTACTACAAATATCCTGGAATAGTACCCGGGCCCCTGTCTGAAAGAGAAATTGGTTCATTCGCCCACATCTCCAAGAGCGAAAGGAACTCGCATGAAAGAGCCAAGGACCCGATCTGACGAAGAAGAGGAAAGGATGGTAGAGGCAAAGGAAGAGAAGACTGAAGCCGGTGAAGACTATGGATAGGATCCACAGGTTGCTGAAAAGACGCTTCCAGGTGTCCTGGAAAAGAGCCAAACAAGCTATGTTCCCTGACCTTGATGTCACTGCTTCTTGGCGTAAGAGGAGGGGGAGCGGAAAAATCCACACAAAGTCCTCTGCTGCTTCCTGTTGTCGCTGGGCGACCTGTTACGCCTCCATGTACTGCGGCCCGAAACCCCTTGAAGTCGGAGAAAGCCGGGGTTTGAACTTGGTTTTGCCCTGGGACGGAGGGAATGAAAAAGGTCCATGCCCTCAAAGGGCAGATCCAGGATCCGCTCCTGCACATCAGATGAAAACTTAGTGGTGTGCATCCACGCCGTCGTTCTCATCTTGACACCAAAGCACAGCCCTTTGCTGGCTGTGTCGATGTGGGAGACCGAAGACTACATGAGGTCCTGCGCAATGGCCGGGCATCTGCCAGACAGGCCTCGAAGGAGGCTAGCTTATCTGAAGGGAGGTCGGGCAGAAATTCCCCAAGCTCCCGCCACAGCGTCTGATTAGCCACAGCCAAGAGGGCATCTGCGTTGGCTTGCCGCAGATGCAGTCCTGAGATGGAATAACAGCGCTTTGCCAAAAACTCAAGGACCGTCTTCTCCTTGAAAAGGCAACTGGAGGTGGTTCCCGTGGAGGAAGACGACGAAGACGATGGTTTAGAATATAATGAGGCCACAGCCACCACTGAAGAACGTGGCTGAGGGTGGGATGCCGGGAGGGTTGGCTCCCCGTCAGTCAGCCTGAAGTTGCATCCAACTTTTGTTCAACAGGGCGTTGGCCCTCGTCTTCTCCCAGAACCTTTGCAGCACCTGCAGGACATCTTTCTGGAGAGGGATGCCAGTGCGGATCATGGTGCGCTTACCCAAGACCTCTGCTAGAACTTACAACTCCTGGGGGGGTTTCCTTTTGCAGGGAACCCCCAAGATCTCCACCAAGCCCTGAAGCGGTCATGAAAGGCCTTAGCGGATGCTGAGGGTTCATTGCCCTGGGTGTCATCGTCCTCATCGTCCCTCCCCCCTTCTGTACAGATCGAGGGGAGTCCGGGCCCTGGGACACAGGTGCCGATGGGGCACCCCCTAAGTCTGGTGCCGAAGACAGGTCCAACGGCTGTTGAGGGGGAGGTGTTGGTGGTACAGGAGGAGGTGGAGGGGTCTGAACAACTGGGTGGCCTGGACCAGAGGAGGGACAAGTACTCAAAACGGCAGCGCTGTACGAATGGGAGGAGCACCCAGAGGAGTCCGGGGAGGCGCCACCTGCAGAAACACCTCCTCCACTATATCTTTCAGGAGCCCATTCATCTCAGAGGAACACATTCAGAAAAAGGAAGCGCTCGAAGAAGCGGTCCTCGCTAGGCGCTGGGTCCCTAGGGGCCTGGCCTTCCAGGTGCTAGGCCTCCGCTCCTGGTCAAAGCACTGAGGCATATAGCTGTAAGGCTGTGATGGGTAGATATATCCCTGAGGAGACCAGATGCCTGTACTGTACAATCCGCTGCCACTTCCAGAGGGAAGGGGACTGGGATCATCTTGCAAAGCCCATTCAATGGGTGAAAACACGGGCGGGCCCCGAGTTGGATCCAAGATGGCCACCGGCCTGGCATGCTCCGCCACGTGCCTCAGCAATTTTGAAGCCTTGCACCATGCCCTGGGCGGGAGAGTGCGAAGGACCTGAGCCGCGAGAGGCCACAGACACGGGAGTATACAGCTCGGGTCTCGCACCCGAAGCGTAAGCGTCGATCTCAGAGATCACTCTGGTAGGCGCGGAGTCATTTGCTGGCTGGCCGGTAGTCGTAATGCCCTGAATCACGACCCCGGAGCGAACTTCGGTAGGCTGGATGCTCTCTGCACCTGTGCTGGTAGCCGTGCTGGATCGAGCCGAGGACAGACCCTTGGAGGTGGCACTCGAGGATCCCTTACCTCTTAAGGTTGAAGAGGATGAACTTGATTGCCCTTCCGAGGACAGCCCAGAAGGGCCCCTGAGCCCCTCAGCTTGAGAGCCAGTAGCCTTAGAGGCCTCGGGCCTGCCAAAACCTGAATCCGAGGAACCCCTATCCGTGGGAACCCCGGGGAAGGAGTTGCTGTAATGTGAAGCCGTGCTGAACAGAGGGCCTACCCTGTCTTGATGAGAGGTCCTGGAGACTAAGTCCTTAAAGGGGGGGGTGGAGGAAAAGTGTGGAAGATCTCCCTCCACTGCGACAATCGATTCTTCAATGCCCTCTGACTGAGAGCGTTGCAAGCCGAACATGCGTCCCATCAGTGATCGAACCCCAAACACACAAGACAGAGTGCATGGGGGTCAGAGGCTGGGAACGGGCGGTCGCATGAGGCACATCTTGTGAATCGTTCTGCAGCTGACATGCGCCAGGGGAGGTGAGGCAACCGAAATGAAGTTAAATAAGATTGAAAAAACAAAATGGGGAGCAGGAGGAAAGCTAAGAAAGTCTCAGCGCTGGCTGCCAGGTCCGACACTATCTGTTCGGAAAAAGGGACTGGGGTGAGATGCCAGAGGGCGGGCCTGGGTGGGGCGTTCCCACACCCGAGGCCGCGCTCCTGTACACTATACTAAATTTAAAAGGGAAGCTACATTTTTCACTGCCGAATGTTCTGGTGCCGTCAGCATGTTGGGGGACACCCACAAGGATGGAGGAAAAGGGATGGGACGTAGGAGTATTACCACTGGCCTACATGGTTGCACGACAGAGACAATGTTGTTCTTTGAAGCAAATCTCACCTGGTCGGTGTACACATCAGGCGGTACAGACTTGTTGAAGAAATCCGAACACACTGCTCCTGCCTGCAGGTAATAATGGAGAGCAGCAGAATACTGATTGGTTGCTGTAGTGAAAAATAGAAATAAGAACATTAAGTTAGTGATGTAGTGCATTAAGGAAGGTTGAGCTCTTCCAATCACTTCATTTGATTTTAAGTGAAATTATTTGGTAAGATAAGAAGTGATTTTCTGAAGCTTACACTTATTGTTTGGATAGCATTTCTTCAATCATCCCACTGTGCAAAAAGATAATGTATGTCGGTGCTAGTTTATATGTGTGTATGCCATTTCATTCTGATAACAGAGATGGGAATGTCCTACTCCCATTTCCAGGCGGACAAATGTCAATTCTAGGAAGCAGAAAACAGATTTCCATTGACAGTGTGATCAGAGGATAGAACCTCAGTCCAGCTCATCCGCTGCATGAAGTGCATTAAAATGTAAAAAGCGCTCCATGGCAAAACACCACGTTCCTTGGTAACAGCTACATGCTGAGGAATCTGTTTGAACTGTGCAATCTACTTTTTCATGATAATATTGACATTAAGAAATAATGACAGATGCACCAGTCTGAGTGAGACTACGACCAGGAGGTTCAAATCAACTTCTCATGATCAGCCCTGGCTCAAACATTTCCCCTTCTATTTAAAAGGACTTGTTCTGCCTCATTGCTACAAAGCATGAGTTTCAGGGCCAGTGTGAGTGAAGTCAGCATGTGCGCTGCCCGGGCTGCTTCCTCCCTTCCACCACCACCTGTGCTTTCAATAGGTCCATGAGACTGGGGTGTTCTAATAGGCTGAAGCATGCATTATCAACAGCTGGCCTGGCCGGAGGAGTATTGCACACTTGAGTCTCTCGAGCAGTTTTTGGAAAAGCAGTGTTTAGGTTATCTCTAGCGTGCTGTTCAGTATCTGTACTGTACACGGTCCAGTGTTTCTTCACGTTGTTCTGTGTCTAACCCTGCACATAATGTAGGGCTCGATATAGTCAGGAATCTGGTTGCCCTTATTTACATTGTGCTAAATGGTTTTGCAATCTGGGAGAAACAATGTTTAACATTATGTAATAAGAAAAAAAATGTAACTATGACATGGGAAGATTCAGTTTTCCTTACGTCATACCAAGGCACATTTGTGTTATGCCATGTTACACTTGCATGTTTCATGTTGCACCTTGAAACACTTGTGTATAGGCGCATTATAATCTCACTGATTAACATCTGAAGTCTAATACGCGCATTCTTTGTACAATAAAATATATAGAGATATACTAAATATTTTTTTTCAGGACCATGTATGTATTTAATTTCAGCTGCAGCGAGTTTCTGCTATGCGATAAGTTAAGGTAATCACAGGCAGGGCACTGCCTCTCTGGAGATTTCAGGAACTGTTCATAGCTCTCAAACTTTCATGGCCTCATGGTGGGTGAAAACACCAGATTTTGTATTTGGCGGGTGAAAGCCCATTCTTATGGGCTTGGAGGGAGCTTGGCGGGTGAGAGAGCTGCCTAAGTGGCAGGTAACACCCGCCAAAAGAGTGTGAGTGCTGAGGTATGACTGTGCCCCCCCTGGGGATCGGTGCTAATGGTATAGCCAGGAGGTCTTGAGAGCCTGCGTTATTCTAACAGGAAAGAGTAAGAGAGCTCTGAGGGGTAGATGACAGGGGCTTCTACCCTGTGGCAGCCCCCTCAGGGGCCGTGTTTGGGAGAATTCTCCGTTTAGGCTGAATTTCCTAACATAGTGAGTCCCCCAGCAGCTTTGCTGGATTTCTGGAGTTTGTTTTTTTCTCCTGCCAAGAGTGAGACTCTTTTCCTCCCACTCTTGGACATGATTTGTGGTGTTCCTTTGAATGTTAATGTGTTTTATGGGCTACGGGGTCTTTTACTCCATAGGGTCTCATATGTTTTTTTTCTAGGTGTGTTACACAACACCCTCCGTGCAGTAACACCGGGGTGTCATAGTGACCCCCCACCATAGACTCCATACCCTGGGACTGACTACTGTCTCCCAGGGCATGTAAAGTCAACATTGGCTTTACTAGTCCCAAATTACTAACAGAACCAGTACAAACCATCATATTGTGGGCGTACTGGTAGGGGCAATTCGATTGCCCCTGGGTCTGTTGTTTGAGGGGGCACTGTCCCGTCCCCCCTCGTCGAGTTTTGGCTGGTGGCAGTGGATACTACTTTTTATATTCAACCACGAATATATCTCTATGGAATTTTCCCATTGTTCGAGGCTAATACTTTTTAAACATAGCCTCTAACATACCGTCGGTTTATTTATTTAATATTAATTGACCGGTTGCAATTTTCTGCCGGAACTCGGTTTTAAAATGGCGTTTGTGTTCGCCTCTGTAACTCCAAACCGAGCCCTTATTTCCACTTTTGGCGGGCTTCTACACAGAAGCCTTCCAAAGTGGTGCCACTCTGTCTGGGTACCACAAGGGATGTGGGAGGGGGTTTAGGCACCCTAGACTGAGTTGCCTTGGCAACTCAAGTCGCACTCTTGTGTGATTGGCCCAAGTGGTGAGCCACCCCCCTCTCCACTTAGCATGTTTGATTGACAGCTAGGCTGAATGAATGGGGGTTTCTTGCATAAAAGCAGGGCTTTTGGGACTGGAACTTCAGAAGTCGCCACAGGACCTGAAAATCCGACGAGGGAGAAGCTGAGCCGACCTGCTACGACGACACCGCTGGTGGAGCCCTGCTGAACCGACTCACTACTTCCCAACGACAGAGGAGATCTCCCTGCTGGAGAGTCTTCTTCCCTTGACTGGTGGGCACAACCAGTTTACCTTCTTTTCTCGCATCCCAGGACGTCTTGGGGTCGAATTGCCTGTGCCAAGCACCCCGGCAACCGGATAGCCACTTGCCACTGGACCGCAAATAAAAGGACAGCTCCTTTTAATTGAGAACTCCGCGGCTGGTTTCTTCCCTGGCAGTGCAACGGACTCCTGTTTTCCTCCACGACGAGATCCTCTCTTCCCCCGGAGGAAGCACCGACTTGCACCCGCTGCCAGGAACAACTGCCCCGCTGGAGCGTTCTCACCATTTTAAGGTACCGTGTCCGCCAGGCCGCCCTTTATAAAGATTGCTACAAGGTAACAATAATCCCTTAACCTTCTGGACTGGGCTGGCCGCCTTGACCATCTCACTGGTCCCTTTCGGTTGGTCCAACTCTTTCTGAAACTGTTGCGAGACTTTTGGGCACTTTTAACCGTGTGACCTTGGACACATTTCGACCGGAGCCTCTTAAAGTGAGTCCGGCCTTGTTAACTTTGACTTTACGGTTTTAATCTGCCTCCTTCTCCTACTGTGTTCTTCCGAAAGTGTTGGGATCTGTTTCTATCTTTGCTCTGCCTTTCTCTCCCTTTTTAACCGATTGATTAGAGTGCCATCTTCGTTAAGCGCTCACCGGTGTCTGAAAATAAGTGTTGCTTTACTTAAGACTTGTCTAATAATCGTTGAAGGGAGTGTATATCTTTTAGTGACCGTGTTTTTGAACTGCTTAATATTAGTACCAGTGTGTTTAACTAGATGTGTTTTTAAATAAATAATTATATCTCTTACACCAAGCTCTGGTCAGTGTTTGCTTGTTCTACTGTGTTCTTTTGACCTATTGTGAATACTCTGTATACTGCCTAACTCTTCTTGAGAGAAGTCTGACTGCTCAGCCACAGCTACCAGGTAAATCTGGGTGGTACAGACTGCTACCAATTGGGTTTACTGCCAACCACCTGTAGTCTTAAATCTTTTGCAGTGGTCCCAGAGGGAACTGTACAGGTTTCTGTCTAACAGGCTGCAGAGGCCTGTCCAAAGCCTCGATTGTAGGCAAGGTCGCTTTTTCACCCCCTTCCCTTGGAGCCCAAGGGGAGCAGGAGGTGGAGGGGTTCTCAAACGCACTTGGTTTTCCTGATTGTATGCAAGGTCGTTTTTTCACCCCTTCCCTTAGAGCAGTGGTATTCAAACTGTGGGTCGCGACCCCCTAGGGGTCCGCGGGTGCATCCCAGGGGGGCCCTGAGAGCTCAGCATGAAAAAAGATGTTTTTTTTTTTTTTTTTTTAGATTGGAAGAAATGGGCAGGGGTGGCCCACATGGTCGGACTGAAGCATGAAACTGTCTCAGGCAACAATGAAAAAGTGGCCCACAGTTGTAAATGGATATTCATTCCTTTAGTCACAGACTGGGCCTCATTACTACTATGGCGGACCAGTAACAACGGTGCTGGTAAGCTACCGGCACCGTTGCTACCGTTCCGCCATAGTAAGAGTTGTGCTCGTGGGTGCTTGACAGCCCCCGCCAGGTCTGACCTCAGCTCGTCGGATGCACCAGCACCGTTATTAACGGTGCCGGTGCATCCGAGCTCCCCCTTCCCATTTGAGCCATATGGGGCTCGAATGGGGATCTACCGGCACCTTCGAAAGGGCAATTATCATGTCCGCCTAACTCGGCATGACCTAGTAATTGCCCATTCGCGGGTGCCAGACCCGGATGCAACTCCAGTGGCAGCCGTGCCGGTTTTACCGGCACAGCTACCGCCAGAGTAGTTATGAAGCCCACTGTTTCAATAGTACCCAAAGGGGTGCTTTGTGTTAAAATGTAAGTAAATTGTGATATATTCAGCAACAATGGTCAACATTACTAACTGCATAGTGGCCCCTCACCCATTATGGAGGAGCTAAGGAGCCAGCCCAGTGAAACAGTGAGCACTCCCTCAGCTGCTTTATCCAGCTAATGGAGTGCTCCTGGGCTGGCTGAACTGTCAAAGGGAAACACTGTTTCCCTTTGACAGTTCAGTTTAGTTCCCCAGCCGCACATGCTCACTGAGCCATGCAAGTGCTGGGGCGTTTTGCTTCGCCAGCATTGCATAGCTCATTGGAAATGCTGGCTGGGGCACTGCATGTCTGTATGTCCGAGGGGGAGCTCCTGCGCCTCCTCGCACATACGGACAGAGCAGCTGGAGCAGCACCCACACACAGGCCAATGCAGAAGGTACGTTTATGTTCATTGTTTTTATTTAAACATGTGTATGGATGCGTTATGAGTGAGTGTATGGTGATGGATGCTCATGTGAATGATAGAGTGATTGCTGTATGAATGTGCAGCGCCTTGCATATACACATAATCATGTTCATTGTGTTAGGACCAGTGGGGCCCAGGGGACAGGGATGGTATCTTTTTACCGGACATCTATCATTCAAAACCCTCTGCCTTGTCCACAAGGCTTTCTGGGGCCTCGGTCCAAAATACCTTCAGCTATTCCTCCGCAAATACCTCCCCTCTCGAGCTCTTCACTCCTCTACCTCCAACTCCCTCAGGGTCAGTCGTTTATCAAAGAAACGAGCTGGGGGTAGATCTCCGTCTTCGGCTGGGGCCTCCCTCTGGAACAGCGCCCTGCCACTCTAAAACTTGAGGAGAACCATCTTTCTTCCTGCACTTATCAGACCTACCCTGTCTGCTGCCTTAAAGGTAGCACTTGCAAATTGCTGGCTGCACTACCACTGTTTGTTGCCTTTATTATTTATTTATTGTTATTTATCTGTTTCTCCTCTGCTTCGCACTTTCCACTTCTCCCCCCTTCCATGCACTTTTCCCCTCACACTTGCGCGTTCTCAATGTCACTGGGCCTAGTAAGATCGCTGTTTTATTCTCCTCTGTTCCCCTCCCTTGCCTTGTCACGCTCTGAAACACTTGTGTACGAGCGCGATAGAAATAAAATATCAATGCCTGCCCCCTGGACTCCCAGCAACAATTGCAAACTGTTTGGCTATTTACCCATTTTTTGTTAAAAGTATGCTCTACAATGCAACATTTTAACCTATTTAAAAAAAAATTCACAGGGGGAAACCCCCCCGAACCTCCCCTTAATGCCCCTCCACTTAAAAAAGATTCACCAGCCGCCACTGGCCCTCAGACTGTGTTGGGAACGGGATGGGGGAACCGAGGGACTATGGTGGGAGCACAATGGGCGGGAACCATGGGATAGTGATGGGAGCAGAGTGGGGAGAGCCCTGGGTGTGTGATGGGGTGGGGAGAGACCAGCGACTGGGTAGGAGTGGGATGAGGGAGCCCAGCGACTTTGATGGGAGCAGGTGACGGCGCGCAATATATACTGTCCATTTGGCATTTCTGGGGGGTCCCGACCTGCCCAAATTTTGCTCAGGGGGGCCCTGGCCAAAAAAGTTTGAAGACCACTGCCTTAGAGCCCAAGGGGAGCAGGAGGTGGAGGGGTTATCAAACGCACTTGGTTTTCCTGACAGGCCAGTCCGGCACTTACATTTATATATAATTTTCCCTCACGGGGAAAAGCAAACGCAGGAGAGAACTGGGGGAGCAGCTGAGGGAGCGTTTCCTCATATCCTCCAATGATCCAGTCAACCTATTGCAGGCCTGTCCGGCCTGAGAAGACTCTCCCTCCCAGTGATATGCAGAATGAGAGGAAGGCAAATCCGAGGGGAAGCGAACTGGCTGATAGCCGGAGGATGGTGGTTCACCGCCTATGTTCTACACTCAGCAGAGGCAACGCTGTCATAGGAGCCGTCAGCTGAGGGTGGGGGACGCGTTACGCAGAGCGTCCGGGGCCTTCTAAACGCGAGTCCCGTTCTGGTTTGGCATCGAGAACTGCTCTTGCAAAAGAAAAGTAAAGTGTCTCAGGACCGTATAACTTATTAAATAAATAAAGCACATTCCATGCTGCGAAACAACCTACGGGTGGTGTGGAGGGACAGTCATTCACGTTGGCTTGTTTTCGGTGAAAACCGTTGGTGGGGGTTCAAGGCTGCTGTAATCTAATACCTGCCTATTGTGTTGGACTCTAAAGAGCACACAAGTTTATTTGGCTGAACTGGGGAGGGGAAGATATTTAGCGCATGTTGTGCGTTTAAGGTTATCCAGCAGAAGACAAGATAATACAACTCAACAAGGATTGGTTTGTTGTGGGGTTTTTTTTGCCGTAGGGAGTCTCACCAGGAAAATCGGTGAAAACATGCAGGCCACACAGTCATATGGTACTTAGCTGGTGTTGTTACTGGCTTTACAATTTTGCTCATGGACAAAATGGTGTAGCGAAAGACTGCTTAGTCCATTTCGTATAGTGTTGGTTAGCTGTTATTTGCAATGCTGTCACGTTTAGGGTTCTACTTCCCCAAGTGAAGGTAAGCAAGGTGATGTTTAACTTTACTCTCTCCGTGCACATAATTCTAGGCTCTCTTCATGAGCCATGCTACAGAACTGTTTCCTCAGAGTGGGGCTGGAAGACACATAAAATAATAAACCGGCCATCACCGGTGGCTTTTATAAGTGAAACTATGTGCGGAGCACACATATACTAATATCCTAGCCATTTAAGACCCCCCCCCCCCCATGACATCAAAGGGCACTACTATGTGATACGAACTTTAGGAAAAAGATGTTCATGAAGAGATCCTGTATATCAACGGGAAGGCTGTAAACGGCTAGCTTTCACCCTGCGATTGAACCCACATTAGCCCTTTGTCTCTCCAGTATGGTAAACAGTTTGGAGCAACACAGTGCAGCTAATTGAAAAGGGGCATCAGCCCCCAGTAAACATTGGGCTGCTCTCTGTTCACATTTAGGGATTCTGGAGAATATTAGGGCACCTACCGCACTAAGGGATCAAGGAAAGCACCTCTCCAACATGTGCAAAGACAATCACCATCTGTAACATACTCTGTGGGGATTTCATACTTTCTGTGCATATGTCGATTCGGGGGTTCCTTATGAAGTCAAGTGGGGCCTGAGAGAGCCTATTGCATTTGTCTACTACACGTGTTTGTTTTCCTTTACTCCTGTTTCATGTCTGCATGTATTTTAGTTTCTTTCCCTGGTGTTGTTAGCTTGTGAGAATGGTTTGTTTGTGGTAGACTGCAGCTACCAGTGAGTCATTGATCATTTCCACGGGACGCTCCTGCTGAAGTGTTTTCACATTCCCCCCACCTTCCTCTCTCATGATTAAGTATAGGCTTATATAACATTGGGGCATATATTATATATCAGAATAAGTGTGCCTCAGAGCCAACACTGTACTATTATTTGATGAAATGCGACGTTTTATGCCATGATCTGGTACTTTATATGTTTCAGAGGGGGTACCATGCCCAATAGTGATGTCCAACTATCCATTACATAAAAAGGTGATTTATTCCATTTATGCATCCATTGTTTCAGCCGCATTGTCAATAGGTGCTGTTATATTTAATTATTTAATATTTATATACAGAGAACGTTTTACATTGATCCAGAGTTATATTGGTTGGATTTCAAACAGAGGGTGTGTTTACGCCTGGTCTTGATATGTGATATGTACTTTGATCAAACCATTTTTCAGAAGGTTATTTATATCTGTTTATGCTATTTATGTATTTAATATTTAAATATATCCTAAAAAAGGCACCTTGTCCCAAGGGCGATAAATCCATTTGTGTGCATTGACATTATTGCAACGCTAGCGAACATTAATGTTTAACCTGTCCATGTACAAAGGACATTGGGTTTTCTTTACAGGTAGTAGGGGTTGTTAGGGAGAATTCTCTGTAAAGGCTAATTTCCCAAACCTAGTGAGTCCCCCAGCAGCTTTGCTGGATTTTTGGGGTTTATTTTTTTCTCCTGCTAAGAGTGAGACTCTTTTTCTCCCACTCTTAGACATGATTTGAGGTGTTCCTTTGTCTTTCCATGTGTTTTGCGGGCTATGGGGTCTTTTACTCCATAGGGTCTCATGTGTTTTTGATGTGGGTTACACAGCAACCTCCGTGCCGTAACCCAAGGGTGTCATAGCGACCACCAAACAGACTCCATACCCTTAGACTGACTACTGTCTCCAAGGGCATGTAAAGTCACCATTGGCTTTACTAGTCCCAAATTATGAACAGAAACCAGTACACACCATCATATTGTGGATGTACTGGTCGGGGCAATTCGTTTGCCCAGGGGTCTGTTGTTCGAGGGGGGCACGTCTCCGTCCCCCTGATCGAGTTTTGGCTGGTGGCAGTGGATACTACTTTTTATATTCGACCGCGAATATCTCTCTATGGGATTTTCCCATTGTTCGAGGCTACCAAGTTTAATTATTTAATTCTTATAGCCTCGAACATACCGCCGGTTTATTTAATTAATATTAATTCTCCGGTTGGTATTTTTTGCCAGAACTCGATCCTAAAATGGCGTTTGTGTTCCCTTCTGTGACTCCAACCCAAGTCGAGCCCTTTGTTCCACTTTTTGGCGGGCTTCTCCACAGAAGCCTCCAAAAGTGGTGCCACTCTGTCTGGGTACCACAGGGGGTGGGGGAGGTGGTTTAGGCACCCTGGACTGAGTTGCCTTGGCAACTCAAGTCGCACTCTTGTGTGATTGGCCAAGTGGTCCGGCTCACCACTTAGCATTTTTGATTGACAGCTAGGCTGAATGAATGGGGTTTTGCTGCATAAAAGCAGGGCTTTGGGGACTGGAACTTCAGAAGTCGCCACAGGACCTAAGAATCCGACGAGGGAGAAGCTGAGCCGACCTGCAACGACGACACCACCGGTGGAGCCCTGCTGAACAGTCTCACCACTTTTCCCGACGACAGAGGAGATCTCCAGTCCGGAGAGACATCTTCCTTTGACTGGTGGGGGATAACCAGTTTTGCCTTCTTTTCACCTTCCTGGAGCATCTCGTGGCCGCCTTGCCCGTGTCAAGCACCCCGGCAACCGAAATACCACAGTTTACCACTACCGCGAATAGAAGGGTAGTACCTTTTAACCGAAGAACTCCGCGGCTGGTTCCTTCCCTGGCAGTGCAACGACCTTCATCTTTCCTCCACGGCGAGACCTCCTCTTCCTCTGGACGAAACACCGACTTGCACCCACTGCCAGGAACAACTGCCCCCGCTGGAGCTTGCTTCCCACTTAAGGTACTGTGTCCCGCCTGGCTTCCCTTGCGACAGATCGTTCGGGGTGACAGTAAAGCCTCGACTTTCTAACCTGGGCTGGCCTGGGACAACCTAGCTAACTTTTCCTGACTTTAATTTCATTCTTTGTGTGCAAACTTTCTACAAGACTCTTTGGGCATAACCCCACTGTGTGAACCTGGACCCCTTCTGCTTGCTCTCTCCAAGTGTGGGCGTTGCAATTGACTTCCTTGCTCTCCAGTAGAACTCTGCCTATCCTGCCTTACTGTGGTTCTTTTAAAAGTATTGAAATTTGTGTGGTTCCATAACTGTGCCTTTTTCCCTCCCTTTTTAATAACTTATTAGAGTGCCATCTTATGTTAAGCGCTCACCTCTGTCTGAAAATAAGTGGCGTTTCTCATTAAGACTTGTCTAATAAGTAATTAGGGTTGTGTATATATATATAATAGTGACTGTGTGCTGAATTTACTTAACTCTTTGTGCTAGTGTAGTCTACAAGTGTGTCTTTAAATAAATAACTATATACTTTTGCACCAAAGCGCTGGTCAGTGTTTGCTTGTGCTACTGTATCTCTGTACCTATTGTGTATACTCTATATACTGCCTAACTCTTCTTGAGGGAAGTCTGACTGCTCAGCCACAGCTACCAAGTGAATCTGTGTGGTACAGACTGCTACCAAGTGGGTTTACTGCCAAACACCTGCAATCTTAAATCTTTTGCAGTGGTCCCTAAGGGAACTGCACAGGTTTCTGCCTAACAGGGATTCTGGGAGCTATCCCAGTTATCTCGCGCCCAGTGGAGTCACTTATTTCAAAGAAAGAAGCCCCAGTGTTGTTGGGTTTTTCTCTATTTTCTCCCCGGATTTCCCATCAGGCGCTTTTTGCGCGGTAAGGTGTATGACCAGTTTTCCTTTTCCTCACAGGTCCTTACTATAGATGGATGTAGGTACATGCGGTTACTTTCTGTTGCAAATAAGTTCAGATACACCTTACATACGTCTTTGAAGCGTCCTACAGCAGTGCTGTTTCTTCCGTGCATTTTCCAGTGTGTCTCTGTGTTTGTTAAGCTGTGCTAGGTCTTTTGTACATTGCTTGGAGTCTCTACAGAACACTGCCTGTGGTGTCCACGTACATTACAGGGCGACATTGCTCCAACACACGGCCCGTCTATGTACGAGAGCGAGCCATAAAGTAAAAGATTAGCGAGAGTAGAAAAGCGAGTGTAAAAATGGGAGCTTTCTGGTCTGCGGAGCGAGTGTGTAGGGGATATCATTTTGTGTCTTGTTTGGCCTTACTGTACCTTGTTATGAATGATCATGCAATGTTAGGCGATGTCACCTTATGACAGACAGGGTGCAAATTCAAAACCGCAATTACCAATTTTTCATGGAGGTTCCCTCCTGAGCATCGACAGCTCACAGATATTTCAACCTCAGGACCACTTTGCTTTATATGGGGTGATGATACAATGTGGCCGGATGGAGATGCACCATATGTCAGCAACTGAATTAGCCAACCATACACAACATTGCTACCGTGCACATGGCAACTAAAGCATTACCGTGCTGACCGGTGCATCTGAATGCAATCTTATGTTAATGCCCATTTGCAAAGTATAAACTATCCAACCTAACGAACACCCTACCAACTCTACAATAGCACCCTCCCACTTGTCTCACAAATTAAGCACCGATTACAACCCACAACTCTTGCCACCTCAGAATGCCCGCAGACAACGTATTACAGCTTGCTCAACATCAACACCCAGCAAAAACCTAACACATCCTGCACGCAAATACCACACATACTAGCACAAAGGCAATGATAAAAACCCGGCCTGCCTCGCGCAGTTGATCCAACAGCAACCTCTTATACGCTCGATAATTCACCCAAAACCCAACCTTTTTAATTGCAGTACCCATAGTGCAAAGAGGTCATGCAAATGTAAAATGCCATGCTTTAAGAAGACCCAGTAAAATAACTACACAAGTGCCCACCACCAAGGAAAGAAAAGACAAACCAAGCTCCTCCTGTGGCAGGGGCGGTGTGCCTTGGCTGCACTCCCAATTTATGCTCTTGTTCACCGAAGCACGCATCAGTAATGACAAGGACTAGGAGTACCCCAGTCACTACAGAGAGTAACTTGAATTACTTATATGTCCTGTCCCCTTTTCGCCATCCTTGTGGGTGATTCCACCGAACAAGACAACCGGGAGGTGCTGTGACAACCTGCCTCAAGTTTAAGAAGAAGCAAAAAGGTTTTTCAGAACCGCCTGACCGAACTCTGCATCCCACCTGGAACTGGTATCCAGGAAATAGTTATTACAGAACGCAGACAGAGTGGCTCAAGTAGCCGCCTTGCTAATGACTTCCGAGGAAGAGTGTCTCTGAAAGGCGACCCTGCAGCCTTGCCCCCTGACCGCGTGGCCATTAACCCCCGCATAAACCGTCTTACCCATAGCCACATATGCCTCAGAAATGGCCTGGACCATCCAACGGGTGGTGGAATCTTTGGACGCTTGGGTGCCGGTAGCCGAGCCCCCAAAGGTGACGAACAACGCTTCAGACTTCTCTGAAAAGACCTTGTACGAAAGAGATAGAACTTCAGCGCTCTCTTCAAGTCTAAGGAATGCAATGCCCTTTCAGCACCAACGGCGGGTCCGGAAAGAACACTGGCAGGCAGATTTCCTGGTTCAAATGGAACGGAGAGACCACCTTGGGCAAGAAGTTTGGATGAGTGCACAAGATTACCTTGTCATTGTGGAAGGTGGTGAAGGGCTCGCACGACAGAGCCTGCAGCTTGCCGATTCTGCATGCAGAAGTGAGCGCTACCAACAGTACTGCCTTGAGCGTCACCAGCCTGATGCCGACCGAGGCCATTGGCTTGAAAGGTTTACGCTGTAAAGCCTCCAGAACCACGCTGAGGTCCCAGACCGGGTGTGGTCCATGAACTGGAGGAAATCGTCTGGACAACCCCTTGAGGTGAGCCTTAAGCACAGGGTTGGCCGCCGAAAAAATGCTCTCTGGGGAGTTCTTTTAGGTCCCAATGGCCACCAAATAGGTGCAACAGGTATCGACCTGGACTTCGTAGCGAGCCAGATGTGCAGAAAAGACCAGCACGTCATCCAGGGTGCAGG
Organism: Ambystoma mexicanum; assembly: GCF_040938575.1. Lineage (NCBI taxonomy): Eukaryota > Metazoa > Chordata > Amphibia > Caudata > Ambystomatidae > Ambystoma > Ambystoma mexicanum. The sequence goes on from NC_090933.1 coordinate 885,509,979, forward strand.
TGAGGGGGCGCAGCTGAGGGGGTCCAGCCCCTTGTTGTGAGCCCAGTGGCAGAACCTGGTCCACTCACTCTTGTACTGAACGCGTGGAGGGCCTCCTGGATGATTTCTCAGTTGTCGCACGAAAACTGGGAGTGGCGCAGTCTCTGCTGATCAGGAGCCAGCCAGAGGGGGCCAGCCTGGCCAGGTCCTACAACGCCCCGTCCTGCTGCATCAGGAAGCCCCTGCTGGGGAGTGGGAAATGGACAGGCCCCTGGGAGCGCAACTGTAGCAGGTGGGAGAACCAAGCCCTCGACAGCCAGTGGGGGCCGATTAGGTGGAGGCTGCAGCCTACTGAGGCTCAAAATGTGCAGAGGGTCCGCTGGAGCAATGGAGGAGGAGGAAACAGCTAGCAACTGCCTGAGTTGGAAAGTGTCCCCCAGAGACCCCTGACCCCATCCCACCCATGAAGCGAAGAGGGGGCACTTGGAATTGAATGGAGATGCAAATTAGTCCAGATCCGGGAACCTCCATTTCTGGAATAGGGGCAACAAACAGTGAGGTGTAGCTCCCATTCGTAGGTGTTGAGCCCCAGGCAGCAGAGATGTTCTGCTTCCGCATTTTTGTCCCCCGGGAGATAGACCGCAGAGATCCAGGTCTCCTCCGACAGGGCCAACTCCCAGATTGACACTGGCTCCATGCACAGGAGGGGAGCGCGGGTGCCGCCCTGCTTTTTCAAGTAGAACATCGTCATAGAATTGCCAGTCCTGACCAGAACTGCGTCACCCCTGATGACCAGTAGAAAAGCCCTGAGAGCCAGGCCCACCACTTTGAGATCCAGCAGATGGATATGCAGGAGGGCCTCTGTTCTGGACCATGTGCCATGAATCAAATGGCCATCTAGGGTAGCCCCCCCCAGCCCGAGAGGGAGGAATCTGTCACTACCAGAGTGGGGCTCCCACTGTCACATTGCAGTCCAAAAGCCACCAGTGAAGATCCGTAAGGAGGGACAGAGGGATAGAGATCCTGTCCAATTATGCCCCCGTTTCCTGGTCCCAGTTAACCGCCAGGTTGAGGTGGGCGTGCTGTACTGTGAGCATGCTCAACGCCATCAGACCCAGGAGTTGTTGGAACCACCATGCTGAGGTGGTGGAGTTGGCCGGGAAGTGCCCTATTGCTTGGGTAGGGACTATAGCCCTTTGGACCCGCACACTCCGAGGAACACCAGTTCCTGGGAGGAGGTCAACTGCGACTTCCGCTGGTTGAGGGAGAACCCTAGCTGTTGAAGAACATCCACTACCCACTGGCAGAAGTGCACCGCCCCCTCGGGCGAGCTGGCCCTCACCATTCAGTCGTCCAAATAGGGGTATATGTGATGGCCCTCCAGGCGAAGGAGGCCAGCCACTGCATTCATGAGCTTCGTGAACACACAAGAGGCCAAAATGAGGCCGAATGGCAGCACCTTGTACTGGAAATGGTGCAACATAATCGTGAACCGCAGACATTTCCGGTGCGGTTGTTAGATGGGGGACATGAAGGTACGCATCTTTGGGGTCCAGGGAACATATCCAGTCCCCTGCGCAAAGTGACTCTGCTATGTGCGCTGGGGTGATCACCTTGAAGCATTCGAGGGGTAAGGATAGGTTGAAGAATGACAGGTCCAGGACTACTGTGAGAAACCGGAGGGTATTCTCCCAAGTAGACCTCAGGAGACCCTTATTCAGGTGGCTATGGGAGGGCTGGCGCTCCAACCCTAGCGGTGGACGAGCGAGGGAGGATCACCTGGGTAAGGGAACCCAGGGTTATGTTCAAGGGAATACCCAAAGGGAGACGCAGTATCATACCGAGAAGGAGGGTGAGGGAGGCGAAGTCGCTGAGGTCTTCCTTGGTTACTCCATATCTACCTTCCTTCCCGCCAAAGAAGTCCCCTTACCATCCTATCACCCCGTTACCCTCAAAACCCTTAACTCCCAGAATCCTTGTTTCGCCGGTCTCCATTCGAATACTCCCAATCATTCTTCTTCACATCCCTCTGATCATTATTTCCTGCACTCCCAACCTGCTCAGATAAAATACTACAGTTCCCACAATCCCCCTTGTTTATGTCACGATCGCCGCTATTCCCATTTGCCACACAAACCCTACCCATCCCGTCCCTCTGCCACTTTCTAAACTCTCAGTCGAAAGTAACCAACAATTACAGTTCCCAAAAAACCTCCAAAACCCACCCTTCTGAGATCACCAAAAACCCCTCTAAAACAAAGGTTGTAATCCCATATAGCACTGTGTCCCCATCCAATGCCGTAGGATAATCTGACACACCAACCCCTCCCATTTTCGACATGAACACTGTTCTACCCCATGACAGAGAGCAGTCTTATTATAAAACTGTTTACTTGACATGTCCCGACACAAGGGTCTGGCAAAGTCAGGCAATTTACCTAAATCACTCACACCCGACTGCCCTTTCCTTTCCTCACAGGGATAAAATGTGGAGCAAGAGAGCACAGTATGAGTAAGGCAGACCGCACGACGAGATAGCTATCGAGACCCGACAGTTCAAGAGGAGGAGAAAGGCGGCGAATATCAAGAGGCTGACAAGGAGGTATAGGACCTTTCCCTTTTCGACACAGAGCCGCAAAACCTCCACAGAGGGAATCTTAACACCGTGGACAATAGCCCAAGTGTGCTGCAACAGATGTCAATGGTATACAGAGTGTGTCGATGCTGATAAGCGGGAGCGAGGGAAACTCCTGCTACCGTGGTACCGGCCTTGACTCCAGTTATGAGGAAAGCCAAGAGGTTCATCACAGCCGGTGAGTCGAGGGTAGAACCGATAATAGCCAGGCTGTGGTGAATGAACCCCTGTTGCCAGGTGTTGTCCCTGAAGCAAGAGGTCAGGCCTTGAAGGGTCGGGGACGGGCGTAGCAGACCTAGAAGTGTCCGCCTCGAGGTCCATCACATCCGCAATGGATGTTTGGTTATCGGAGGTGCCCCCGTCACTTTCGGCGGGTGTGGCGGTGGGGGAAGAGGGTTCCGCCCGTGACATACCGTACGCTTTACACGGCGCTCCTTAAGGGTCTTAGGCCGAAGGAGTTTACAAGCCGCACACCGCTTCTTGTCGTGATTTAAGTGCAGACAGGAGTTGCGCGTCCTGTGCTCGTCCTTCCACGGGTATCTGACCCTACACTTAGGGCAAAACCTAAAAGGAGTCCTTTCCATAGCGAAAGGGAAAGATGACCAGACTTAGAGGGTAAAGAGGAAAGACATAACGAAAATATGGCCACCCCGACTCCACCCTCCCTACTGTGAAGGCTGGCCAGAGGGCCCAGCCACATGGATGCTTCACCCGCCAGATCTTAGGTGCCGAAATCCACCGCCGTAGACAAATCCCTGGCAGTCTTTGTCGAAGTGGTTTCCTGCTGTTGAGGTGACTCAACGGGGAATAACCGACAAGTTGGTTTAATATAAAAGATGTCTCTTATGTAAGAGCTCCGCTATAGGGCGACCAGTTATCTGGGCGGGAAAAAACAATCTGAGTGACCTCGGCGCATGAGGGATTTTGGGTACACTACACGTCACGATAGGGATAGTGTTGCAGGCACGCCTATGCCGACGTCCCCTTTCTGTCCCCGAAAGACAAGATGCAATACTCTGTGCAGTTACCACTGGATGTTGGACCATATGCACAGCATGTGATTCTAAGCAGATTAACAAGCATCAGAACTACAGATACCAGAAGGCTGTACAAAAGCCGTCAAGTTAGGTCAAAGTGGTCATACAGCAGGTCAAGCAAAATCCCTGTTCAGTCGAAAGCTTTTGACCCCAAGGGACTACAGAGAAATTAAGGGGAAGTGAATCTCGCAACTCATTGAAAGTAAAAATGTGAATGGGAATGTTGGCAAGAGTGAACCCGGAAGAGGGATGCTGGCGCGGAGGGGGCAAGTCTAAAGTCCCAATACACAGTGTGTTGACAAAGGTGAACCCGGCCGAGGGATGTCCACTTGAACTGTTTAAAAAGACATTGAAATTGGAGAAGGGTCCGAGCCCGAACAAGGGCGATCCAGGGGTGAAGCTATCACCCAAAAGTTCATTAAAGCCATAGTGAACCCGGCAGAGGGAAGCTGAAACTAAAGTGGGGTCAGCGGCAGGAAGAGAGGGGCCCTGGGTGGAAGCCATCACCCAATGTGAACTGCGGAAACAAATGTTCCTTTTGCTAAAGGAACTTTTGTTTTATTTGTCTACGCCAGGCCCTCGAAGGCATGAGACTTTAAGGAGAAACGAGACTTGGCCATCAATGGTCCTGATAGCTGAGCGGAACTGTCGTCTTGTGCTGGGGAAGCTCGAGACCGTGCTGTGCTCCAAGATCCCACCTTGCCCTTTGCTCAAAACGTGGGGAAAGGAGAACCAAGTTACGACATCCTCTCATATTATTTGTGAACACTTTTCTTTTCTTGAGAACAATCCCACACCCTTTTTGTATTAGTTGTAAGGTTTGGCAATATGTTTCTTAGTATAGGCCCTTTTTATTTGACACGCCACCACTAGGACTGCCTTATTTTCATTTGAATGAATGAATGAATGAATGATATTTTATTTATATCGCGCTTGTACACAAGTGTTTCAGAGCACGACCAGGCAAAAGGAAGGAGAACAAAAAAAGAAAACAGCGATCTTACTAGATCCAGTGACATTTAAGAAAGCGCAAGTGCATGGAAAATGGAAAAAGGTGAAAGTGCATGGAGGGGAGGGGGGATGGGAGTGGAAATTGCAGAACAGAGGAGAGAACAGAATACTAAATGAAATAAATAAATAACTAAATAGATAAATAAAGGCAATAGACCATGGTAGTGCAGCCAGCAGGTGGCAGGTGAAAGATATATCTGATAAGTTCAGAAGAAAAGTGGGATGGGGACTGCATGGGTACAGATACAGAACCCCAGTGCAGGGGGTGGCCTGGAGGCAGTGCAGGCGGGTGGCAGGGTGAGCAGGTACCTGGGCCAGAGTGACAGAGGGTGGACAGGTGGACAATGCCAAGAGAAGAAACAGATCAACAGGGGAGACGGGGGGCAAATGCAGAGGCAAAAAGGGAGGTCTTGAGATGCTTCTGGAACCAGAGGTGGTCCTCAAGTGTCAAGGTGGCCGGGAGACTGTTCCAAAGGGAGGCACCAGCCGAAGACAGATCTGCCTCGCTTCTTTGCAAAACTACTAACCCTGAGGGAGTTAGAAGTAGAGGAGCGAAGGACTCGAGAAGGGGAGGTATTTACGGAGGGATAGTTGAAGGTATAGTCGACGCTTGCTCCCATCTTTGATTTACGTTTAGATTAGACATTTTTCCAACCTGCATACAGTTTAATAAACACCCTTGAACTGTGATCACTTGTGTCGGTCTTTACTGTTGCCACCATGAGTTCCTTACACTATCCTCAGACCAGCCTGGTTGTTCTTGGGTACGGCAAAAATCCTGTAGTAGAAGCTGGAGCCACTGTCTGACTGAGAAACCGGCTCCAACACCTGCATGTCCAAAAGAAGAAGGATCTCCTGCAACAGTGCCGGGGGCCCTCTTTGAAGCAGAGGAGGAGAATAGGGTAGAGCAAAAGGAAGAGGAAGACGGAAGCCCGTAGAGACCACTGAAAGAATCAAAGGACTCCTGATACAACGCTTACAGTGGTACGTGAAGAGAGCCAGCTGGCCCCCACCAGCGAGCTGTGTTCCCTGACCGTTAGGTCATTGCTTCTTGGCGTCCGAGCTAGGAGCCGAGGAGGAGGAGAGGAAAAAGCCATGCAAGGTTCTCTGCTGCTTCCACCTGTGGTCGCTGGGGGATCCGTCAGGCCGCTGTGTATCACAGTCCCTGAACCCCTTGAAGCCGCTGAAGGAGCCCTGCAAGGTCCTCTGCTGCTTCCTCCTGAGGTCGCTGGGGGATCCGTCAGGCCACTGCTTATCACGGTCTCTGAACCCCTTCAAGCCGCTGAAGGACCATGGTTTGAAGTCGGACCTGCCCTGGGTTTGAGGGAAGGACTTCTGCCCTGTGTGAGACTGGAGACTCCATGAGGTCCTGCGCAGGCCTCTGTCAGCCTGGCTTTGAAAGCGGCCTGTCTCTCAGGGTGTATGTCTGTTAGGGAGAATTCTCTGTTTAGGCTGAATTTCCCTACCTAGTGAGTCCCCCAGCAGCTTTGCTGGATTTCTGGGGTTTAATTTTTTTCTCCTGCCAAGAGTGAGACTCTTTTACCCTCACTCTTGGACATGTTGAAGTGTGTTTTCTTGGTTAAACCTTGTGTTGAATGGGCTATGGGGTCTCTTACTCCATAGGGCCTCATGTATTTTTGTGATGTGGGTCACACAGCACCCTCTGTGCCGTGACCCAGGGGTGTCCTAGGGACTCCCCAACATAGACTCCATACCCTGGGACTGACTACTGTCTCCCAGGGCATGTAAAGTCACCAAAGACTTTGCTAGTCTTGAATCCTGAACAGAACCAGTACAAACCATCATATTGTGGACGTACTGGCTGGGGCAATTCGATTGCCCCAGGGTCTGTTAGTCGAGGGGGCACGTCTCCGTCCCCCCTGATCGAGTTTTGGCTGGTGGCAGTGGAAACTACTTTTTATATTCGACCGCGAATATTTCCCTATGGGATTTCCCATTGTTTTAGGCTAACACATTTAATTATTTATTTACGGTAGCCTTAAACATACCGCCGGTTTATATATTTATTTTTATAACTCCGGTTGGGACTTTTTGCCAAAACTTGATTCTAAAATGGCGTTGGTGTTCGCCTCTGTAACTCTGACCCAAAGTGGAGCCCTTTGTTCCACTTTTGGCGGGCTTCTCCACAGAAGCCCTCCAAAGTGGTGCCACTCTGTCTGGGGTACTTAGGAGGGGTGGAGGGGGATTTAGGCACCCTGGACTGAGTTACCTTGGTAACTCAAGTCGCACTCCGTCCTGATTGGCCCAAGTGGTGAGCCGCCCGGCTCACCACTTAGCATGGTTGAGTGACAGCTAGGCTGGGTGAATGGGGGTTTGCTGCATAAAAGCAGGGCTTTGGGGACTGGGACTTCAGAAGTCGCCACAGGACCAAGAATCCGACGAGGGAAGAGCTGAGCCGACCTGCTTCGACGACACCACCCGGTGGAGCCCTGCTGAACCGTCTCACCACTTTTTTCCCGACGACCGAGGAGAACTCTTAACGGAGTGGCTCCTTCCCTTGACTGGTGGGGACAACCAGTTTTCGCCTTCTTTCCGTTCTTTGAGGTATCTCGTGGCCGCCTTGCCTGTGCCAAGCACCCCGGCAACCGGAATACCACACTTTACCCCCATACCGCGAAAGTCGGTACCAACCCTTCAACCGGAGGACTCCGCGGCTGGTTTCTTCCCGGGCAGTGCAACGACCCTCTTCTTCTGCTCTTCAGCGAGAACTTCTTCTCCCCTGACCGACGTCGAGCCCTGCTGCCACTGCCTGGAACAACTGCCACCGCTGGAGGATCCTTTCCGCTTAAGGTACTGTGTTCTGCCTGGCTTCCCTTGCTACCGACTGTACGGGGTAGATTTAGTCCCCGGCTTTCGAACCTGGGAGTGCCTGGGACACTTTGGCTAAACTTTCTGAGCCACTCTAACCTCTTTTTGACTCTTTGCAAGACTTTGAATCTCTAACTAACAGTGTGATCTTGGGCACATTTTCGCTCCGGCTACTCTAAGAGTGGGCCCTGCCTAGTGACTTTTGCTCACCTGTGACTTTATTCTTCTTTAAGCCTATTGCAAGTGCTCTGGACCTTAGAGTGGTGTGTCTAACCCATTTCTGCTTTTTTTTTCTCTCCCTTTCTTGGAAACTACTAGAGTGTCATCTAACGTTAAGCACTCACCTCTGTTTTAATTAAGTGGTGTTTACTTAGAGTTGTCTAGATAGGAGAAAGGATTGAATCTACTTTCATTATAACTGTGTTGAAGTGCTTTTACTATATTTTTGCTAGAGTGTTTTTAACTTATGTGTATTTTAAATAAATAACTATATACTTTTGAAACCAAGCTCTGGTCAGTGTTTGCTTGTGCTATTGTGTTTTGGTACATATTGTGTATACTTTACATACTGCCTAACTCTTCTTGAGAGAAGTCTGACTGCTCAGCCACAGCTACCAGGTAAATCTGGGTGGTACAGACTGCTACCAAAGGGGTTTACTGCTCTACCTGTAGTCTTAAATCTTTTGCAGTGTTCCCCAAGGGAACTGCACAGGTTTCTGCCTAACACTGGTGTACAGCGGTGGGATTTGTATTGAGTATACATTTTATTGTGCTTTAGATACCTTAGTGCAACTAACCACAAAGCTTAGCACTGAAAAAGTAAAACCTCTAACATGTCAGTTATAGAAAGCTATAGTCAAGAGTCCCTTGCAGCCAAAACTGCTGATTGTTTAAGAGTGCTCTGTAAACATAAGGATCTCCTGACTAAGGGCAAGAAAATGGAGCTGATTGAAAGATTGTTAGCTAACCAAAGTCTGGGTGATGGTTCAGAGGAACCTACCCCTCCAGCGACTGTAGATGACAGTGTTGAAGTTAACATGGAGCAAAATGTTGATGTTTCTGAGGAAGAGTCAGAAGAGGAGGGTGAGGCTGTTGTAACTGTCCCCCCTAGGCCTCTGCCTGCTCTACCTGCTGTACCTACTGGACCTTTACCAGGTCCCACATTTAGTCCTCAGTACTTTGAACTAGAGAAAATGAAGCTAGAATTGGAGTATAAGAAACTGAATGCTCAAACTGACAAAGAACTAAGGCTAAGGGAAATGGAGCTCAAGTATGACTTAGAAATGAAGAAATTATCTGTTGAGAATGTTTCTCTCTCTGGCTCCTCTAGAAGTTCCAGTCCTAAAAGACCCCGGATGCCTAAAGAATTGGTTGGTATGTATGAGCCTAAGTTGGATGTGTTGGATTGGTTGTCTCTGTTTGAATATAATCATGGGCTCCAGAACATCACAGGAAATGACTTACTCACCTGGTTGTTCTCTAGGCTTCCCCCTGTTGCAACTGATGTGGTAATGGAGATGGGGGAGGAGGATAGGAAGGACTATGAATGTGTGAAACTAGCTTTGATAGCTAGGTTTGGGAAGACCCCTTCCCAGTATCTTAAGAGGTTTAGGAGCCTCAAAAAGCATGATGGTACCCCTTGGGCTACCTGGGTGAGTGAATGTTTGAAAAACTTAGAGGGATGGATTAAGGGTTACAAGGTGAACACTTATGAGGGGATGAGAAATCTCTTTATGTTGGAGTCAATTTATGATGCCTGCTCTCCTGAGCTCAGACAGCACTTGGCTGATTCACAGGAATTGGATCCTAGGAAGCTAGCTAAGGCTGCTGACTTGTGGGTTGCCAACAGGGCCACTCACAAGGATTCTGGGGTAACTCAGAAGAAGGATGGGGAGAAACAGCCTAAAAAGGACCCCAAAGAGAATTCTAATACCTCCCATACCCAAGAGGGCCACAAACAACCAAATAACCAGGGTAAGCCCCAGGGTAAACCGAATCAGGCTAGTGTACCTTCTGGCCACAAGCCAGAAGGAGGTCAGAGCAAGCCACCCTTCCAGAGAGCATTTGGACAATGCTATGTCTGTCAGGGTACTGACCATATCAAAGGAGATCCCAAGTGCAAGGGTAAACCTGCAGGGATCAGCACAGTCTCCTTAGCCTTCACTCCTGAGGATGAAGTACCGATGGCTAGTGCCCACTTTGAACTCTTTGCTGAAGAACCCTTGGGTCTTCAAGCAACTGTAAACTTAGAGCCTATGGGTCTGGTTAGTCCCCAGAATAGGGTTGTGTATAACTCCCTACCTGTTAACTCTAAGGTGTATTATGTGGACAGTGTTCTTGTCAATGGCCAGGATACTCCTGCCAGGAGAGACACTGGGGCCAGCAGAACAGTAGTGGATGAAAGCTTCTTTCAACCTGAGGATGTGGCCAAAGCACCCAAAGGTCCCACTAAGATGTCTGGAGGCCCTGTCCAAATGGTTCCTATTCTACCAGCCCTCATTCAGTGTAACAACATGACAGTGAGGATCCCTGTCAGTGTTCAGACTGAGGTACCTGGGAAGGTCCTGTTAGGGAATGACCTAAGAACTCTAGGAGTAGTGTCACATACCCCCAGGCCTCCCAGTATGGAGAAGCAGAACTTAACCAAATTGGCTAGAAAGGCTACCTTGAAGGACCCTTCCAAGCCTGTGGGACCCTCTACTGAGAACCCCACTACAAGCCCTGGTGTTAGTAAGTTGACCTCTAACCCAGGCACATTTCAGGATAGTATGCTAGGAACATGGGTGCCCCAACCAAGCTCCATCATTGTTCCCCTAGTCTCAGAGTCTCTGACTCCCCCTGCTTCTGAGGAAGAGGTGGATAGACCAACTAGGCCCCTATCTGGACCTGAGAGAACTGGTAATTCTCAGTGCTGGTGGAAAACCAGAAAAGAAAAGTCTAAGGCCAAAAACCTTCAGACTGTTGGACCTTCTACTGAAGACCCCAACTCAAATCCTAATGTTAGGGGGGAAACTCCTAAAATAGGTAAGGGTAGATCTAAGAGGAAGGGGAAGCAGGTGCAGTGCCTAACCCCAACCCCTCCAACCAAGAGGCCTAAGACCCAACCTGCTCCCACAAGAGAGGTGGTGAGGAACCTTGGAGGCCCCTCTAGATCTCAGGGAATCCTTTATAAGGACCCCTTGAAAAAGCCTAACATAGGTTCAGAAGTTGTACCAACTTCTGAGGGACTGGTCAACCAGATCCCCTATAACAAAAAGACTGATGTTCCTCAAAGGGTCTGTAGGTCCGTTAGCTTGCAAAAGAAAACCTTTGAGTTCTCCATTGAACATAGGTCAAGGTGTCACCATCAAAATGCTGATGGACTCTCTAGGATGTATATCATCGACTAGAGGTATGAGGTTCATCCAGGAGTGGATTAAATCCTCCTGTCCCTTAGTCTGGGGGGGGCGAGTGTTAGGGAGAATTCTCTGTTTAGGCTGAATTTCCCTACCTAGTGAGTCCCCCAGCAGCTTTGCTGGATTTCTGGGGTTTAATTTTTTTCTCCTGCCAAGAGTGAGACTCTTTTACCCTCACTCTTGGACATGTTGAAGTGTGTTTTCTTGGTTAAACCTTGTGTTGAATGGGCTATGGGGTCTCTTACTCCATAGGGCCTCATGTATTTTTGTGATGTGGGTCACACAGCACCCTCTGTGCCGTGACCCAGGGGTGTCCTAGGGACTCCCCAACATAGACTCCATACCCTGGGACTGACTACTGTCTCCCAGGGCATGTAAAGTCACCAAAGACTTTGCTAGTCTTGAATCCTGAACAGAACCAGTACAAACCATCATATTGTGGACGTACTGGCTGGGGCAATTCGATTGCCCCAGGGTCTGTTAGTCGAGGGGGCACGTCTCCGTCCCCCCTGATCGAGTTTTGGCTGGTGGCAGTGGAAACTACTTTTTATATTCGACCGCGAATATTTCCCTATGGGATTTCCCATTGTTTTAGGCTAACACATTTAATTATTTATTTACGGTAGCCTTAAACATACCGCCGGTTTATATATTTATTTTTATAACTCCGGTTGGGACTTTTTGCCAAAACTTGATTCTAAAATGGCGTTGGTGTTCGCCTCTGTAACTCTGACCCAAAGTGGAGCCCTTTGTTCCACTTTTGGCGGGCTTCTCCACAGAAGCCCTCCAAAGTGGTGCCACTCTGTCTGGGGTACTTAGGAGGGGTGGAGGGGGATTTAGGCACCCTGGACTGAGTTACCTTGGTAACTCAAGTCGCACTCCGTCCTGATTGGCCCAAGTGGTGAGCCGCCCGGCTCACCACTTAGCATGGTTGAGTGACAGCTAGGCTGGGTGAATGGGGGTTTGCTGCATAAAAGCAGGGCTTTGGGGACTGGGACTTCAGAAGTCGCCACAGGACCAAGAATCCGACGAGGGAAGAGCTGAGCCGACCTGCTTCGACGACACCACCCGGTGGAGCCCTGCTGAACCGTCTCACCACTTTTTCCCGACGACCGAGGAGAACTCTTAACGGAGTGGCTCCTTCCCTTGACTGGTGGGGACAACCAGTTTTCGCCTTCTTTCCGTTCTTTGAGGTATCTCGTGGCCGCCTTGCCTGTGCCAAGCACCCCGGCAACCGGAATACCACACTTTACCCCCATACCGCGAAAGTCGGTACCAACCCTTCAACCGGAGGACTCCGCGGCTGGTTTCTTCCCGGGCAGTGCAACGACCCTCTTCTTCTGCTCTTCAGCGAGAACTTCTTCTCCCCTGACCGACGTCGAGCCCTGCTGCCACTGCCTGGAACAACTGCCACCGCTGGAGGATCCTTTCCGCTTAAGGTACTGTGTTCTGCCTGGCTTCCCTTGCTACCGACTGTACGGGGTAGATTTAGTCCCCGGCTTTCGAACCTGGGAGTGCCTGGGACACTTTGGCTAAACTTTCTGAGCCACTCTAACCTCTTTTTGACTCTTTGCAAGACTTTGAATCTCTAACTAACAGTGTGATCTTGGGCACATTTTCGCTCCGGCTACTCTAAGAGTGGGCCCTGCCTAGTGACTTTTGCTCACCTGTGACTTTATTCTTCTTTAAGCCTATTGCAAGTGCTCTGGACCTTAGAGTGGTGTGTCTAACCCATTTCTGCTTTTTTTTCTCTCCCTTTCTTGGAAACTACTAGAGTGTCATCTAACGTTAAGCACTCACCTCTGTTTTAATTAAGTGGTGTTTACTTAGAGTTGTCTAGATAGGAGAAAGGATTGAATCTACTTTCATTATAACTGTGTTGAAGTGCTTTTACTATATTTTTGCTAGAGTGTTTTTAACTTATGTGTATTTTAAATAAATAACTATATACTTTTGAAACCAAGCTCTGGTCAGTGTTTGCTTGTGCTATTGTGTTTTGGTACATATTGTGTATACTTTACATACTGCCTAACTCTTCTTGAGAGAAGTCTGACTGCTCAGCCACAGCTACCAGGTAAATCTGGGTGGTACAGACTGCTACCAAAGGGGTTTACTGCTCTACCTGTAGTCTTAAATCTTTTGCAGTGTTCCCCAAGGGAACTGCACAGGTTTCTGCCTAACAATGTCGGGCAGGAACTCCCCCGATTGCTCGCCACAGCTTCTGGTTCGCCGCGGCTATGAGGGCATCAGCTTTGGCCTGTCGCAAGTGCAGCCCAGCGTTGAGATATCATCTGGGCCCTGTCCTCCTTGGATAGACAAGTAGATGCGGCCCCTGCTGTGGACGACGATGAGGGCTTGTAATAAAAAGAGGCCACCGCCACAACTGAAGAGTGTGGTTGAGGGTGGGAGGCCAGGAGGACTGGTTCAGCATCAAAAAGTCTAAAGAGGCTGTCCAATTTCTTGTTCATCTGGGCGTTGGCCTGGGGCTTCTCCCAGACCTTTTTAGCCACCGAAAGGACATCTTTCTGAAGGGTAATGCCTGAATGGCTTGTGGCGCGCCAGGCCAGGACCTCCGCCAACACCACTGATTGCAATCAGGCCAGGAATGAGCAACACGTATTAGATTCGCACCTGCATCCATAATAGGAATCTAAGCTTCACGCAGACAGACACACACAGACTATAACAGGGAAAATCACAATTTTAAAGCAAATGGTGGAGGTACCACTTATGCATTATTCACTACCTGCAAAGCAGAATGCTGGATAAGGGAATAGTTTCTTACCTGTAACTCCATTTCTCCAGCATTGGTATCTTTCATGGATTCACATGCTCAGAATATTCCCCGTCGTCAGGCTGGGAATCCTCGGTAAGTTATATAGACATTTTCCATAGGAAAAATTCCGACACTTTTGTGTCCTATCTACATCGTTTTGGGCCGGGCATGCCGGCGCCACTAGGACGTAGGGGTATATATAGGTCCGCCCCCGCGGCTCCCTCAGATTTCAGCCCCCAAAGTAGTATGGGGGGATCTCTGGTTTGCATGCTCAGGGGAGGCAGGCGGGCGCATGTGAATCCATGAAAGATAGCAATGCTGGAGAAATGAAGTTACAGGTAAGAAACTATTCCCTTCTCCTGCATTGGATCTTTTCATGGATTCACATGCTTAGAATAGATTGTATAGCAGTATCCCCCAACATTGGAGGCGTGTATGCAAACCAACATCACAACAGCACCGTGCCCACTTACTATGGCAACACATTACATTATAGCATGTTAGCTGTAAAAGACAACACTTTAAAGCATAGTTGCCGAAGGATGCAACCCCACTTGGGGCTTACCTTATTGGAACAGGTGACGTAGTACTGCCCGCCCCATCTGTGTATCGTCAGCATGTTGCTGTGTGTTAGGGAGAATTCTCTGTTTAGGCTGAATTTCCCTACCTAGTGAGTCCCCCAGCAGCTTTGCTGGATTTCTGGGGTTTCTTTTTTCTCCTGCCAAGAGTGAGACTCTTTTACCCTCACTCTTGGGCATGTTTGAAGTGTGTTTTCTTGGTTAAACCTTGTGTTGAATGGGCTATGGGGTCTTTTACTCCATAGGGCCTCATATATTTTTTTGTGATGTGGGTTACACAGCACCCTCTGTGCAGTAACCCAGGGGTGTCCTAGGGACTCCCCAACATAGACTCCATACCCTGGGACTGACTACTGTCTCCCAGGGCATGTAAAGTCACCAAAGACTTTACTAGTCTTAAATCCTGAACAGAACCAGTACAATCCATCATATTGTGGACGTACTGGCTGGGGCAATTCGATTGCCCCAGGGTCTGTTAGTCGAAGGGGCACGTCTCCGTCCCCCCTGATCGAGTTTTGGCTGGTGGCAGTGGAAACTACTTTTATATTCAACCGCGAATATTTTCCTATGGGATTTCCCATTGTTTTAGGCTAACACATTTAATTATTTATTTACGGTAGCCTCAAACATACCGCCGGTTTATATATTTATTATTATAACTCCGGTTGGGATTTTTTGCCAAAACTTGATTCTAAAATGGCGTTGGCGTTCGCCTCTGTAACTCTGACCCAAAGTGGAGCCCTTTGTTCCACTTTTGGCGGGCTTCTCCACAGAAGCCCTCCAAAGTGGTGCCACTCTGTCTGGGGTACTTAGGAGGGGTGGAGGGGGATTTAGGCACCCTGGACTGAGTTACCTTGGTAACTCAAGTCGCACTCCGTCCTGATTGGCCCAAGTGGTGAGCCGGCCGGCTCACCACTTAGCATGTTTGAGTGACAGCTAGGCTGGGTGAATGGGGGTTTGCTGCATAAAAGCAGGGCTTTGGGGACTGGAACTTCGGAAGTCGCCACAGGACCAAGAATCCGACGAGGGAAGAGCTGAGCCGACCTGCTACGACGACACCACCCGGTGGAGCCCTGCTGAACCGTCTCACCACTTTTCCCAACGACCGAGGAGAACTCTTAACGGAGTGGCTCCTTCCCTTGACTGGTGGGGACAACCAGTTTTCACCTTCTTTCCGCTTCTTCGAGGTATCTCGTGGCCGCCTTGCCCGTGCCAAGCACCCCGGCAACCGGAATACCACACTTTTACCACAACCGCGAAAGTCGGTACAACCCTTTAACCGGAGGACTCCGCGGCTGGTTTCTTCCCGGGCAGTGCAACGACCTTCTTCTTCTGCTCTTCAGCGAGAACTTCTTCTTCCCTGACCGACGTCGAGCCTTGCTGCCACTGCCTGGAACAACTGCCACCGCTGGAGGATCCTTCCCGTTTAAGGTACCGTGTTCCGCCTGGCTTCCCTTGCCACCGACTGTATGGGGTACTTTTAGCCCCCGGCTTTCGAACCTGGGAGTGCCTGGGACACCCTGGCTAAACTTTCTAAGCCTCTCTAAACTCTTTCTGAACTCTTTTGCAAGACTCTGAATCCCTAATAACTGTGTGATCTTGGGCACATTTTCGCTCTGTCTGCTCTAAGAGTGGGCCCTGCCTAGTGACTTTTGCTCACCTGTGACTTTGTGCTTCTTTGAGCCTACTGAGAGTGTTCTTGACCTTAGAGTGGTGTGTTTATCCTAATTCTGCTCTTTCTCCCTCCCTTCTTTGAACCACTAGAGTGTCATCTAACGTTAAGCACTCACCTCTGTTTGAATTATGTGGTGTTAACCAAGAGTTGTCTAGTTAGGAATAAGGGTTGGGACTGCTTTCCATATAACTGTGTTTGAAGTGTTTTACTATATATTGCTAGAGTGTTTTAAACTTATGTGTTCTTAAAATAAATAACTATATACTTTTGAAACCAAACTCTGGTCAGTGTTTGCTTGTACTATTGTGTTTGAGTACCTATTGTGTATACTTTGCATACTGCCTAACTCTTCTTGAGGGAAGTCTGACTGCTCAGCCACAGCTACCAGGTAAATCTGGGTGGTGCAGACTGCTACCAAGTGGGTTTACTGCTATACCTGTAGTCTTAAATCTTTTGCAGTGTTCCCTAAGGGAACTGCACAGGTTTCTGCCTAACACTGTGCGAGACAGTAATGTCGGGTAAACGTATGTGGTACCGACCAGGAAGCCGCCTGGCAGATATCCCCCAGCAGAATTCCGGATCACAAAGCGGTCGACGACGATGTAGATCTCGTCGAATGGGCCCTTGGACGCTTTTCTAGCGGCTTTCCGGCCTTGGAATGACAATAAGAAATGGCCGAAGACACCCATCTGGATAGTCCCTGTTTTGAAATCGCTTTACCCCTAGCCGCAGGACCATAAGCCACGAAGAGTTGTCTCGTGTCTCTGAAGCTTTGAGTGCGATGGAGATAAAATTTCAAAGCTCTTTTCACGTCCAATGTATGGAGAGTCTTCTCTGCCACTGAAGACGGTGTTGGAAAGAATGTAGGCAACACCATAGTCTCGTGTTTATGGAACATTGTTAGGCAGAAACCTGTGCAGTTCCCTCTGGGACCACTGCAAAAGATTTAAGACTACAGGTGTTTGGCAGTAAACCCACTTGTAGCAGTCTGTACCACCCAGATTTACCTGGTAGCTGTGGCTGAGCAGTCAGACTTCCCTCAAGAAGAGTTAGGCAGTATATAGAGCATACATAATAGGTACAGAGGCACAGTAGTACAAGCAAACACTGACCAGAGCTAGGTGTAAAAGTATATAATTATTTATTTAAAAGACACTCATAAATTACACTAGCACAGAAAAGGTAAGTAAGTCAAAACACAGTCACTATTACTTATATGTACATCCCTAGTTATTTGTTGGACAAGTCTAAGTTAACACCATTTATTTCCAAACAGAGGTGAGCGCTTAACGTTAGATGGCACTCCAACAAGTTAGTTAAAAAGGGAGGGGAAAAGGCAGAAGTAATGAAAACAGCAAGGTAAAACACTTTTCAGAGATTCACAGTAAGTTTAGAAAGGCAGTCTATTGCGGAGCAAGGAAGTTCGGTTGCCAGGCCCACTCTAGGGAAAGCCAGGCGAAAAGATGTCCAAGATCACAGAAAGTCACAAGTCTTTACAGGTGAGTAGAAAAGGTTTTACCAAGTTTAGAAAAGTTTAGTTAGGGTGTCCCAGGCTTACCCAGGTTCGAGAGCCGAGGGCTAAATCTACCCCGTACAATCGGTGGCAAGGGAAGCCGGGCGGAACACGGTACCTTTAAAATGGAAAGGATCCTCCAGCGGTGGCAGTTGTTCCTGGTAGTGGGTGCAAGTCACGGCGTCGTCCAGAGGAAGAGAAGATCTCGACGTGGAGGAAAGCTGAAGGTCGTTGCACTACCAGGGAAGAAACCAGCCGTGGAGTTTTCCGGTTAAAAGGATGTTACCCTTCTTTCGCGGTTGAGGTAAAAAGTGGTATCCCGGTTGCCGGGGTGCTTGGCACAGGCAAGGCGGCCACGAGATGCTTCAGGGAGGCGAAAAGAAGGCAGAAACTGGTTGTCCCCACCAGTCAAGGGAAGAAGACTCTCCCGGCTGGAGATCTCCTCTGTCGTTGGGAAAAGTGGTGAGACGGTTCTGCAGGGCTCCATGGGTGGTGTCGTCTTGGCAGGTCGGCTCGGCTTCTCCCTCTTCGGCTTCTTAGGTCCTGTGGCGACTTCTGAAGAACCAGTCCCAAAAACCCTGCTTTTATGCAGCAAACCCCCATTCATACAGCCTAGCTGTCACTCAAACATGCTAAGTGGTGAGCGGGGCGGCTCACCACTTGGGCCAATCACACCAGAGTGCGACATGAGTAGGCAAGGCAACTCAGTCCAGGGTGCCTAAAACCCCCTCCCACACCCCTTTGGTACCCAGACAGAAGGGCACCACTTTGGAGGGCTTCTGTGCAGAAGTCCGCCAAAAGTGGAACAAAGGCTTGACTCGGGTTCAGGGTTACTGAAGTGAACCTAGACGCCATTTTGGCGGCGAGTTCTGGCAAAAAATCCCAACCGGTGAATTTATATTAAATAAATAAACCGGCAGTATCTTTAACATTGCACCAAAAAGTGGTGCATTAAAATCAATGGGAAATCCCATTGGGAAATATTCCGGTGGAATATTTCCGTGGTATCCACTGCCACCAGCCAGAAACTCGGCGAGGGGGGACGGGACAGTACCCCCTCGACAACAGACCCAGGGGCAATCTAATTGCCCCTACCAGTACTTCCACAGTATGATGGTTTGTACTGGTTAAGTTCCCAAGTTAAGACTAGTAAAGTTAATGGTGACTTTACAGACCCAGGGAGACAGTAGTCAGTCCCAGGGTGTGGAGTCTATGTTTGGGGGTCACTATGACACCCCTGTGTTACTGCACTGAGGATGATGTGTAACACACATTCAAAAACCAATGATAGCCTATGGGGAAAAAATATCCCATAGCCCATAAGCACATAGCAAGTCACAGAAACACTCTCAAGTCATGTCCAGGAGTGAGGGTAAAAGAGTCTCACTCTTGGCAGGAGAAAAAAATAAACCCCAAAAATCCAGCAAAGCTGCTGGGGGACTCACTAGGTTAGGAAATTCAGCCTAAACAGAGAATTCTCCCTAACAAACATGGAAGGTACTTTAGGTATGAAATGCGGGTTAGTGGCCAGCACGACTTTATTACTGAAAAACCTCAAGTACGGAGGGTCGATCACTAGAGCTTGTATTTCCGACAGGCGACGAGCAGAAGTAATGGCCACCAGGAAAGCCAATTTCCAAGACAAAAAAGTTAATGATGTCGATGACATTGGGTCAAAAGGGGGTTTCATCAGGGCCGCCAGGACCAGGTTCAGACTCCAGATCGGAGGAAACTTCTTCTTGGGAGGAAAGGTTCGAAACAACCCTTTAAGGAAGTGTTTAACTAGGCGGTCACTGAACAGTGGAGTGGAATGTCTCTTCCAAGTAAATCTCGAGATGGCAGCTAGATGCACCTTTATAGATGAACCAGATAACCTGTTATTTGCCAGGAGCAACAAGTATGGTAGTAGTTGTTCCGGTGTGATCGCCCGCGGGACCAGACCTGGTTAACCTGCCCACCATATGCAAAACCTTTTCCGTTTGAAGTGTTCGTGGAAGGTGCCCTTGCGGCCTGCAAAATACAACAGCAATCCGCTGAAATCGCTAACGCGCCAAACTCGGCGAAATCAGGAGCCAGGCCGTCAGACTGAGGTTGTCCGGGTCGTGATGCCAAACGGTCCCTTTCTCCTGAGACAGAAGGTTGGGGATCTTCTAGAACCTCATTGGTTCTGCCGCTGAGAGGTGAAGTAGATCGGAGAACCACACTTGTCTGGCCCAATACGGGGCCACCAGGATCACCCGACAAGGATATCTGTGGATCCATTGCAGAGTTCGACGGATGAGAGGGAATGGGGGGAAGGCATACAGAAACTTGCCTGTCCACGGGAAGGAGAACGCGTCCTCTAGCGAGTCTTGTTGTGGCCACCTGCTCACGTATTGGGAGCATTTCTTGTTGTCTCTCGTCGCAAAGAGATCGAGGGTCGGATGGCCCCATTCCGCGAAGACACGGTGCAGTTGCTGATCGTTCAGTTTCCATTCGTGTAGACAATTCATCTCTCTGCTGAGAGCGTCTGCTTGCACATTTTTTACTCCTGGTAAGTGGAACGCCAACAGATGTATGTCGTGTTGTAGGGCCCAATGCCAAATCTCCTGGGCTTCCGTCGACAGGCTCCTGGAGCGAGTTCCTCCCTGCTTCCGTAGATAAAACATGGTTGTCGTGTTGTCCGTCATGATTCTCACCACTGAGCCCTTTATCTGTGGCAGAAAGGATTTTAGGGCCCAACGCACCACCCTCAACTCTAGCAGGTTGATGTGGAGGGAGGACTCTTCCAATGACCAACGAGCCTGAACCTGTAAGGAGTCCAGATGAGCTCCCCACCTAGTTAGAGAAGCATCCATAACCACTGTCTTCTGGAACGCAGGCTCCAGTAAGGGCATTCCCTTCGTTAGGTGTATGGAGATTCTCCACCATTGAAGCGCCTGCACGAGCTGGCCGTTGATGGTCAACTTGTCCGACCAGCGTCCTCGACTCTGTGCCCATCGATCCGCCAAGAATTCCTGAAGAGGCGACAGTTGTCTATCAAGGGTATGCAGGACGACATGGTCCCCAGCAGGGACATGTACCTTCGTACTGACACTCTGGTGTCGACCTCCCATTCCGATGCCTTTTGTTGCAGTCTGAATCCTTTCGAGGGATGGCTTCACCAGTCCCGACTGTGTGTGGAACTCTGCCCCCAAAAAGACCAAGGTCCTTGAAGGCTTTAACGAGGACTTGTCGAAGTTCACTGCGAAGCCCAAACGTTGCAGGAGGGACAGGGTGGCATCTAGGCTTTCTTGTGCCCTTTCTGGAGACAGTCGCCTCACTAGCCAATCGACCAAATAAGGGTACACATGGTGACCTTCGTTTCTTAACCAGGCAGCTATTGGAGCCAGACATTTGGTGAACGTCCTGGGGGATGATTTTAGGCCGAACGGGAGGACCTTGAACTGATAGTGGGTTCGTCCGACGACGAACCGCAGAAATCATTTGTGCCGTCGACGCATCGGGATATGGAAGTATGCGTCCTGGAGGTCTAGCGATGACAAATAATCTCCGGGTTGTATCGATCGGATCACCTCCGGAAGCATCAGCATTTTGAATTTTAAATTCTTGAGCAGTTTGTTGAGTGCTCGTAGATCCAGAATGGGACGCCATTTTCCATTTAGTTTCTTGACGACAAAGTACCGGGAGTACACTCCCTGTCCTTTTTCTCCCCCCGGGACCAGTTCCATAGCCCCTTTCTGCAGCATAAGCGCCACCTCCTGCAGTAGTATTTGAAGGTGGGGCTGGGCCGAGAACACCGTTGGAATGTGTGGTGGCTTGCCCTCGAACTGTAGAGTGGCCCAGATGAATCGTGTCCAAAACCCCTCAGTCTGTTATGCGCTCCCACTCGTCGATGCAACAAGACACTCGACTCCCCAGGACACCCTGAAGCATGTCATTGTTGGTTCTTGGTTTGTTTATCTTTCGTCAATGAAGGGTAGGCACCCTGCCGTCTGGAGGTTTGGTAATCTCTGCCTCCACGATAAGATTGTGCCGCACGCCTGTAGCCTTGGGACGAGTAGGAGGGTCTGTTGAAACCTCGGTCTCTAGATGACCCAAACCGGGAGTTACCAGAGGCCCCTCTGAAAGGACGAAAGGAACGAAAATTCCTACCACTCTCGAGGGCTCCGAGTGACCGTGCCGTGTCAGTATCCTCTTTCATGCCCTTCAAGGCCTCATCAACTTTTTCACCGAACAGTTGCTCCCCTTCACACAGCATATCCAAGACTTTATATTGCACCTCCGGTCTGAACGTAGTGCACTTGAGCCAGACTTGGCTACGTAGAACTACGCCATTATTGATTTGCTTAAAACCGGACTCAGCTAGGTCGACGGCAATGTTTATAGCATGGTTGGAGGCCTCCTCTCCTTCCCGCACTAGCAACATTGCGGACTTTCTATGTTCCTCGGGCGAATGCTCCAAGATAGGAGCCAGTCGGTGCCACATTTCCCCGTCATACCTAGACATAATCGCCAAGGAGTTGGCTGCTTTAACTGTAGTCGCGCCGACGGACAGCACCTTCTTGCCGAAAGCGTCCTGTCTCCTGGCCTCGTTGTCTGGAGGGGTCGTGCATTTATGTTGAGACCTGGCCTTTCTCGCCACCGCCGCCGATACCACCGACTCCGGCGAAAGTTGAGACGTCAGGCACTTGGGAGTCGATTCCGGAGCCTTGAACAACTTCTCCAAACGACCTTTCACTGCCGGTTCAGAGAACGGGTGCCGCATGGTCTTCAGGCCCTCTTGCCAGACATGATCCAAAATCGGGATGGCGAATATGGATTTCCTTCTCTTGCCCATATGATCAAAAAGAAAACTATCCATTTTCTCCTCTTCAGGGACTAGGCCAAACTCCAAACACGCCTTACTCATCATGGCATGGAATGCACCCACGTCGTCAGGTGGCGATGGCTGTGCCGGGCTTCTCGGAGCTTCCATCTCCACTTCAGAGTCCCAAGTTGGGTCCCTTGAGGGGGATAGTGAGATGTCTGAACCTAATCCCTCACGGTCAGAGTCCTGTAGTTCTTCTTCTTGCAGGGTAGGGCAATCTTCTAGCGCATGGGAAACGGCCGTAATCCTGGTCGCCGAGCGAGGAGCCGGGCCCGGCTCGTCGACGAATGGCGTAGACTGTATTTGAGTCGGGGGCCCCAGGCTGGGGTATTTGTGTGTCCAAACGCTGTAATAGTTTCTGTAGCGTATTTAGCACCTCCAAGGACAGAACCGTCTGGGGGTTCAGTAATGACGAGGTAGTAGGGATGGAACCCACACCCAAGAGCGATATCGCGCTGGTCGGCTGCAGACCCAGATCGGTTGGGCGCGCGACCGTGTCGGGTTCCTCGTCAGCCGACGAGATGGAGAAAGTCGCCTCTGGTTGAAGCAGGGCCTCCGGTGGGACGGGATTGAAAACCTCCGGTTGCCATCCCATCGACGGGACCACCGTCGACGATATGTTTCCTACCGCAGTCTGACATGTGGCAGGAGCCGCCGATGACGCAGGCGTCGACGAGCGGGTCGTCGGCGAAGCCAGTGGCGCAGTGCCTTGAGGTTTTCCCGCCGCTTTTGGGGCCGACTTGCTGGCCGCGGCCTCTCAACTCAAGGTAGACTCATGACGGTCTCCTGAGGAGGATTTAGATGGTTCTTTTCTCTCCTTTTTAGATGAGGAGGAAGAAGACGGCGCCTTGTGTGAAGAGGAGGAGGCCTTCGAATGTTTCTCCGAATGTTTCTCTGAGGGTCGTTTTTCGGCCGACTCCGAGGTTCGTTTTTTGGCAGTACGTGCCTTCTTCGTCGGGGGTTCTGACTTACTTTTTGAGGCCGTGGAGCCCACCTCCGATGCTGGGTACCCACCCGCTCCGTCATTGAGCCAATCGACCAGGCGTCTTTTTTTCGATCTTTGAGGGTTTTCTGAGAGAAACCCTGACAGATTTCACAAGTGTCCGCCGTGTGGTGAGGATGAAGGCAGTAAATGCAGTCCATATGACCATCCCCCTCGTACACCTTCTTAAGGCCGCACGTAGCACACGGACGAAACAACGCTTTCCAGACATTCTCTTGAGAAGAACAAACAGTCGCAGAAGTAGAAAGAACAACCTAACCAAATAGCAGATACGCGAGGTAATCCCATCACTTTGGAAGACGGTTGAAATCTGAGGGCGCCGCGGGGGCGGAGCTATATATACCCCTACGTCCTAGTGGCGCCGGCGTGCGAGGCCCAAAGCGACGTAGATAGGACACAAAAGTGTCAGAATTTTTCCTATGGAAAATGTCTATATAACTTACTGAGGATTCCCAGCCTGAGGACGGGGAATATTCTAAGCATGTGAATCTATGAGAGATCCAATGCTTGAGAATTTGCAAGAAGGCACGCAAAAAGGATGCAGCCTAAAACTGGTCAACATTCCAAGTCCTGCAGACAAGCACCGGTCATAAAGCTGTCACGCAGCTTACAAATCGGGCTTCACAAACTGCAAGCCACCCCCACTCGCTCCCCCCAAGCATCCAGCATGAAGGGCAACCCTCTGAAGAGTGGGGCAGCAAACAAAAGTATAAATTGGTCCATCCGTCCTGATCATAATCCAACATGCAAGTACACCACACAAAGTTTACGATGAAGAGTAAATCCTGGGTAACAAAGGAGAAAGTTTTGCACACTCCCTGAAAAAACTTGAAGCTTGGGCAGTTCCAACTGGTAATCCCTGTCCTTCTGTTTTTCTGCCTGCTCCACCTTCAGCTTAGCCTTCAGTTTAGCCATGCGAAATTCAAGCTCCTTCTGCTTAAACAGCAGCTCGTTTCTTGAATTCCAACATGGCATCAGCATCAGAGCTGGCAAAGGAAACAATGCATCCTCTGTCATCATGGGCACCATGGATGAGGGCAGGGACAGAACTGTCAGTTCCGTCAGTGGGAGCAGCCCCACCTCCTTCTGCACGGTCATCAGAGGTAATGGCATCAAGTTGCACCTCTTGCCATTCCATGTTTCTTTGAATCATTTCCAATTGTGTACCTTGAGTAGGCAAGCCTCTCTCAGTACACATCATTCTCAATGTTTCAGATGTTGAAGCATTCAAGGTTATATTGGTAATTGTTTCATTATTCTAGATAGGTATATGGCCGTTACATTTACTTACTACTAAGGTCACTGTGTGTCCTGGGTTGGGATATCTGAAATGCCTTCACTAGTGTGCAACACAGGATACCTTCAGTCCTATCCCACTGCTGTACACCAATTTGTTAAGATGGATTTCTGAACTCTGACCTGGTGGCCAGAGGTTCAGAAGGCCAGCCTAGTTTCTTGGAAGAGGGTAACCTTCTGGACAAGCCAGACCAATCAAGGTAGCATTGGCGGCAGTCAAGACTAGGTCTCAGGAGGGGTGAGGTTGACTGAAAGACCTCAATGAGCACAGAGAGTAAAGGACACTTACAAATCACTCCCAGTCAGGTGTAAATATATTGAAAATACATGTACATTTATTCAAGCCCTTTGAGCTTCAACACACAGTAATTATCAATAGTAATACCTTTAAACCAACACAACACTACTATAACACATTTATACAATACCAAGTAGCCGAAAGGGTTAATGCATATAACAGGTAAAAGAAAGGGAGCAAACAGTTCAAATACACTTCAGGCAGTTCCACAACTATCAAATCCCAACTGAGAGGCAGTCCAGACCCTACGAAGAGTGGATCCTAGTGCTGAAATGTACTTTACAATGCTGGTGCACGCGATAGTGCAGAAGGGTGAAAAATGGGGTCTGTTAGGGTCTGTAGCAGCTCAAGAAGGTGGTTGAGGTGATGCAGAATAAGTTCCCACTATTCGTGGAGGGTCTCCCCAAGAGGGCAGAACAGGTTCCAGGAGTTGGGAACGTGTCCGTAGCAAGGGCTACCTGTGGAAAGGAGAGTGGCCTTCAGGGTTGCAAGTACTCACCGACCCCCAGCACACTCCGGACTAAACTTCGGCAGTGGAGTCCACTTCGGTTGCAGGTTGAAAAGCAGCAGTTGTGCGGCTTTCAGCGGCCAAGTTACAGCGATGATTCCCTGGGAGGACAGTGCCGATTTCTCAGCTCCAGATGAAGGGATCGAGCCAATTTCACTGCAGTGGGATTCAGGGCACAGAGGGCCAGAACAGCAAGGCACCTGCAAAGTTTGTCACTGCGGCGGGGTGACATGGTAACCGCGGGTACTCCGGTTCGGGTGCTCTCTCTTTATTCCAGACCTGGGAATGCCAAGTGTATGAAATTTCGGTGTGAGAGTGCCATGAACACAGAGCTTGCGATGTACCAAGTTTCAAGGGTCTCCTCGAAACGGCAGCGTTGTCAGAGCAAAGGTCCTGCACAAGCTGGTCAGCCCACTAGTTGTCCCAGGCACACTTCCGAGAAGGCTTACTTGCACGGTTTGATGAAGGTGCCGAGAATAGTTGCCCCACTATTCCAATGGGTCGAAACGTCTTTGCAGACCTAGTTCGATCAGATGCAGAGGGGTCCAACGGGAAAACAGAGAGCTCAGGGTTCCAAACATTCCAACGGGTCACCAGCGGTTCCTCGACTCGGCTTCTTAGTTTCTGGATGCTTGGATCCTATCCTAGGTTCGGTGACAAACTCAAGAGTTACAGCTGGTGTGGGTGTTTGGGGCCTTCTCTTATCCAGAATCTCCTTTGCGCCAAAATGATGAGGACCCAATGGGAGATCTGCTCACATACAGGCACACCAGACGTGGACAAATCACGGACCACGGTGGTCCCAGTCATTCACAGCACACCAGACTCTCTGGCACCCAGGATGTGTATTGGAACTAGACAGTACAGCCCACATCCTGGAAGCACACACAAGGCATGCAGAAGCCTGTGAAAGCTTGATGTTTCGTGGGGGAATGCATGCCCAAATAAGGACTGACCCGGGTCAGCTCGACCTTGGGAAGGCAAAGGGGCAAGATGGCCAAAGGACAGGACAAAGAACCTCGTGGCATGACTATTTTGGAGCCAGGCCACCTTCCTGTGCCAACCACGGTAAACGCGGTTTGCATGACAAGAAAGGGTTAAAAATATGCAAAAAGATAAGCTGCCACCAGCCCTGTTCAAGGCACATCTGCACTTCTCCTGAAAAATCCTTTGAGGGAGTCTAGGGCCTTTGAAAATGAAAGGAAGACCCAAGCACACACTACTGTAAGGTACATTGTGCACTTGTAACATGTTGCAGAAAAGTTGCAACATTGGAAAGGACTAAGGGAAACAAAGTCTCCCAGTAGTGGTCTTTAACGGCATGTCAGTTTCCCCATAATAAAGTGAGCGAAAGCCCAGTGAAGTGCAGCTGAAGGCTGTGCTCCACTGGCGAAGTCAGACATTGGTGTTTAAACAGTAGCAAAAAGTTGGGGGTACACAACTGCAGAGGAAATTACACATAAATGGAAATCATTCCTAACACATCCTTATAAGGATATTACTGTTAGTTTACAAGGGTTGTGATCATCACCCAGCAGTCCAGGGTCACCGTCCTAGGCTTGTGCCCTCAACAGGCTTTGGTTATCTCCATCTGGTCTTTGGCCCCAGTCAGGAGCTAGGATATAGCCACCCAAAGGCTAGCAGTGACTTTTCCTCTCTGTTGCCTGACCTTTGTCAGGATCTGGAAAAAGAGCCTTCAGCAAGCATTTGCTTTTCATTCCTCCTTGGATGTAGGCCAGCCTTCAGTGGGCTCTGGTTTCCCTTCTACTGAGCAAATTGCCCTGCTTGTTTTATAGGGTTGTGCATTGTTAGGCAGAAACCTGTGCAGTTCCCTCTGGGACCACTGCAAAATATTTAAGACTACAGGTGTTTGGCAGTAAACCCACTTGGTAGCAGTCTGTATCACACAGATTCACTTGGTAGCTGTGGCTGAGCAGTCAGACTTCCCTCAAGAAGAGTTAGGCAGTATACAGAGTATTCACAATAGGTCAAAAGAACACAGTAGAACAAGCAAACACTGACCAGAGCTTGGTGTAAAAGAGATATAATTATTTATTTAAAACCACATCTAGTAAAACACACAGGCGCTAATTTTAAGCAGTTCAAAAACACGGACACTAAAAGATATACACTCCCTTAAAAGAATATTAGACAAGTCTTAAGTAAAGCCCCACTTATTTTCAGACAGCGGTGAGCGCTTAACGCAGATGGCACCCTAATAATTTGGTTAAAAAGGGAGAGAAAGGCAGAGCATAAATTGAAACAGATCCCAACACTTTCAAAAGAACACAGCAAGAGAGGAAGGCAGAGTCAAACCGTGAAGTTAGAGTTCAGAAAGCCGGATCCACTTTACGAGGATCAGAACGAAATGTGTCCAAGGTCACACGGTTGAAAAGTGCACAAAAGTCTCGAAAAAGGTTCAGAAAGAGTTGGACCAAAAGAAAGGGGCCAGTTAGATGGTCAAGGCGGCCAGCCCAGTACAGAAGGTTAAGGGATTATTATTACCTTGTAGCAATCTTTAGAAAGGGAGGCCTGGCGGACACGGTACCTTAAAGTGGTGAGAATACTCCAGCGGGGCAGTTGTTCCTGGCAGCGGATGCAAGTCGGTGCTTCGTCCGGGGGAAGAGAGGATCTCGTCGGGGAGGAAGACAGGAGTCTGTTGCACTGCCAGGGAAGAAACCAGCCGCGGAGTTCAGTTTAAAAGGAGCAGTCCTTTTGTTTGCGGTCCAGTGGCAAGTGGCTATCCGGCCGCCGGGGTGCTTGGCACGGGCAGTTCGACCACAAACCGGTCTGGGATGCGAAGAAAAGGTAAAACTGGTTGTGCCCACCAGTCAGGGGAAGAAGCCTCTCCAGCCGGGAGATCTTCTCTGTCGTCGGTAAGTGGTGAGTTGGTTCTGCAGGGCTCCACCGGTGGTGTCGTTGTGGTAGGTCGGCTCAGCTTCTCCCTCGTCAGATTCTCAGGTCCTGTGGCGACTTCTGAAGTTCCAGTCCCCAAAGTCCTGCTTTTATGCAGCAAACCCCGATTCACTCAGCCTAGCTGTCAATCAAACATACAAAGTGATCGGCCGGCTCACCACTTGGGCCAATCACACAAGAGTGCGACTTGAGTTACCAAGGTAACTCAGTCCAGGGTGCCTAAACCCCCTCCCACACCCCCTGTGGTACCCAGACAGAGTGGCACCACTTTTGGAGGCTTCTGTGGAGAAGCCTGCCAAAAAGTGGAACAAAGGGCTCGACTTGGGTTGGAGTCACAGTAGAGAACACAAACGCCATTTTAGAATCGAGTCTTGGCAAAAAATACCAACCGGAGAATTAATATTAATTAAATAAACCGGCGGTATGCTCGAGGCTATGAGAATTAAATAATTAAAGTTGGTAGCCTCGAACAATGGGAAAATCCCATAGGGAAATATTCGCGGTCATATATAAAAAGTAGTTTCCACTGCCACCAGCCAAAACTCGATCAGGGGGGACAGAGACGTGCCCCCTCGACTAACAGACCCCAGGGCAATCGAATTACCCCGACCAGTACGTCCACAATATGATGGTTTGTACTGGTTTCTGTTAATAATTTGGGACTAGTAAAGCCAATAGTGACTTTACATGTCCCAGGGTATGGAGTCTATGGTGGGGTGTCACTATGACACCCCTGTGTTACTGCACGGAGGGTGCTGTGTAACACACATAGTAAAAACACATGAGACCCTATGGAGTAAAGGACCCCATAGCCCATTACGCACATTACCAGTCAAAGGA
The DNA here is from genome assembly GCF_040938575.1 of Ambystoma mexicanum. Classification (NCBI taxonomy): domain Eukaryota; kingdom Metazoa; phylum Chordata; class Amphibia; order Caudata; family Ambystomatidae; genus Ambystoma; species Ambystoma mexicanum. Next base: position 885,539,117 of record NC_090933.1, read on the forward strand.
ATACCATAAATCATGTCCAAGAGTGGGAGAAAAAGAGTCTCACTATTGGCAGGAGGAAAAAAACAAACTCCAGAAATCCAGCAAAGCTGCTGGGGGACTCACTAGGTTAGGAAATTCAGCCTAAAGAGAGAATTCTCCCTAACATTCATTCATTGGACTGCCAAATAAGCCCTGGAATTAGCTCACCGCTTTGTTTCTCGTGGTTCACAGGACTGTTCCTGCCCCAGATTTCTACGCCTCCTTCTCAGGTGTTTCACTTCCCTTTAACATTCCGATGTGTGGTCCATTCTCTTCCACCCATGCCCCAATTTGCCAGCGGATTACTTCCCTTGACATGGATACTGGGCTTAAAGCTTTAGTCTACCATTTTTGGGTAATGAGGTAGTTGATTCAATGCTGCACACCTTTGCGTTACAACTCTAGCCTCTGGTATTGTCTTGCAGTGTACCAGTAAGCACCACCAGGCTGCATGAGGCATCTCAACAAGTCCTGAGGCAGCCCTGCTATGAGTAATTGTATGCAAGTGCTTTTCCACCACAGTAACAGATGTCTGCCGGTTCTCTGCAAAGTTGTCAATCACACTCCCTCTAGTGAACCAGCAGAGGACAATTAGCCTCTGTCTCAAAATTAGGTAACGTTCTAGCTCCTACTAGGGAAAAACTTGCAATAGCAGGGGTTTGTCTCATATGTGGTTCTGCCATAGTGTAAACATCTACCTCTTTCACCATCTCCTGGTGTTCTAAAAGGCAACATATGTTGGGCATGGGGGAGGGGTTCCGGAAGACCCCCCCCCTCATGTTCTCCACCCGAGTAGCTCTCATTTAGACTTCCAGATGGATCCTCAGTGACTGCCCCTCATACATCTGCATAATTCGCCTATCTGGAAAGCATGTCGCAATCAGGGTCAAATTGGTGAGTGTGCAGCACCTTCATAGTTACTATAATTTAATTTTAGTAAAATAATAAAAATATGAAATGTTTAAAATACTTGATTCAAACGTTACGCATCCTATTGCAGACACACGAGTTGTCATGTTTCATAGGGTAATACTGGCAGATAACATTTACAGGAGTGAGAACGCATTTAAGTGTGAAACTGAATGAGAGCAACAACAAACATTCAGGGAAGAAAAGCATAGGTTAGGGAAAGACCAACTGGTCGAATTAGAGAATGTGCTGCACCTTCGCATGTTTCTTAATATAATTTCTGTTCATGCTGCTTCTAATTTACTTCTTTTTTAAAATAAAATAAAATGTAGCTAGCTATAACGGAGGCCATGATAACATGGGAGCCCCATAAACGTTTGTACATTGGGCTTTCAATCCATCATGGCTGCATTGCTTACCCACATTAACTGGGTCAGGTATAGTCATCAGTAGCATAAATTGAATTGTGAGCACAACAAAAATAATAATAATCGTAATGTAGCACAAAAGTGGAAAACACAGTGTACCAAACACCATGGAACCAAAACAAGCTCTTAAAATCAACATTTAACACTTCCACCAGTTTCTATAAAATGGCTGGCAATATAACAGAGCTTTCACCATGGTTCTAAATCAAAAGCAACTGAGTGACACCAGGCATCCTTTAATGAATCTTCAAGAGTACCACCAGTGACTCGAAGCTTTCTCAGCCAGACCCAAAACACGCTTTGCATCTTACAAGTTTTCTTAAAACAGTCATTTCTTTCAGGAGGAATGTTGCACGGGGTGACAAACCAATTACCTAATTATATGCAACAAGTCACAGTTTGGGCTTAGGAATTGCCCCGAGTGCCATTTTTTCCAAATGGAAATTTGCTACACATTGATCAGCATTTGCATTTGTTGATACCTGCTAGATTTGCACCATCGCATAATTCGAATGCATCTTGTATTGTGAAACGGACATACATACTTAACATGAGAAAATCATTTTGTGGTGTATTCATTATGTAACAAAGATAAGTGCCTTCAGGAAGCCTGGCTACACAGATATGCATTTAAACCACCTGGCATATTTTTGGTTGACCTTATAAAAGGTATACAAACTGTGGAGAATTTGGTGTTTTATACTGAACTAATATGTCAAAAGATATCTTCTGACAATTTCAATTTTGAGAGAAGTGCTTTAATTCATATGATGTTATTGTTATTCCTCACAAAAAATGTTTTCTTTGTAAAACATTTTGCATGAGGTAAAAGGTTTCCAACAATGCAGTGTACTGAATTTAAAAAGAACATATTTCTACAGCTTTCACAGCATAAGTGTGAGTACGTTTAACTGTTGCATATCATTTTTAAATAAATGTGTTTGCAGTTCTACTCGCACAATTCTTTCAAGCCTATTATGATACTTGAGTTTACACAGAACAGTGTAAATCTAACAAGAATTTTAAACGGATCTTGCAAATAGACACCAGGATGAGGCCAGGCTCCGACTGGCCTATAGTGTAATGCCCGAATAAAAAATGCTAGCCTGGGTCAGTTTTTTAGTCAAATTGGGTCCGTTTTTTGGCCAACGTGGGTCAGTTTGATGAGTGACTTCACTATGCGGCTATTCGTTTTGACCAGTCTTGCTGAACAAATATTCTTTAAAATGCACAATGTGCATCACATTTGGTCATAAAACTCCCACTTGGGTACTATTCGGTCATAAAAAGAATGAATGAATCGCCATTTGCAACTGTGGGCCACTTTTGCATTGGTGACCGAGGGAATTTTATGCCCCAGTCCGATTCCTGGATGAGGCTGTTTTACAACCAACACTCACCCTTGATCTTTTTCACTCGCATGTTTAGGTGGGAAGGAGACTTTTCACACTGTGGTGTCTAGTTTTAAAATCTTTGGGTCTCATGCAAAACTATTTTTGTCCAGGCTCATGGTTATCAAAAATGATATACCCATTTTCAAGATCCTTTGTTTTCCTTTGTGTTCCTTTGTTAGGTCGGTAGGATTATGAATAGCTCAGGGGTAACGTGCTTGTCTTGGAAGCAAGACAACGAGTAGCACAGGATCAAAACGCGGTCCCGCGATTATAGGCTGGATTCCGGCTTGAAGCATGATATAAGAATTTCATGTAATTATTGTTTTAACTATTACAACATTAAAATGCTGTATAAACTCTGTCGTTTTTGTCAGAAGATTGTTTACATTATGGGAGATGGGATCGGATTAATATTTTATTGTTCTTCCACCCAATAAAATCTGATAAATGTAATTGAAGAGTGGCATTTCATCTTTTGTATCAGTGTTAGAAAAAGGCTATTTTATTGCTGGCCATGATCACCTTCCTTCCAGATAAATCTTTATCTAGGTTCAAATCAGAACCACAATAATAAAAAATAAAAACATTCTGACAAACATTTCGAAAAAACAACTAGAAATCAAATCTCCTTTAAACCTATGGATTGCCACACTGGGATTTGCAAAGGATGAGTGGAGGATTAACGCTTTGAATAATCAAAGACACACACAAAAATAGTCTGACAGAGCTTCAAAGAAGGAACCAATTAAGTTAAGTTTAATTTAAACAAACCAACTGAATTATCAAGAACTTATTGATGCTTGAAATAAATTAAAAAAACATTTGGAATGCATTTCTCAACTTGCTGCTGAATCAGGGCATATTACTATTGTTGCAAAACCACACACAATGGGTCTGTAACCAGTGGCTCTTCAGATGTTTTGGATTACAACTCCCATGATCACATACAAATTACTATTATGTATAGGGAAGAATGGAGCTGTAGACCCAAACTACTGCAGAGCCAAAGGTTGCAGACCCCCGCAGCCATTCGTCTACTACATAACTATGCTGAGATGTATCATAAGACTGTGGTAAAGCTTCAGAAAAAATGCTTATTTTACAATATTTGAGAAAAAGTCATGTTTTTCAGGTAGGTTTTAAACATTGGCATTTTACTATCTGATCCATCCTATGGACAGCTAACAAGTTAGATCCTTGATTCTCTCATGACTGCAGCCTGCACTTCGTAAGTTCAAATCACAAGGCATTGACAACTAAGCCCTGTATTCTTCAGAGGTCGACAAATTGAGTACCATTACATTTGGTAACATTAATACTGGTTATTGCAGCACTTAGAAGTGGGAGGAATCTGACATGAAGTGCTATACAAAGACAGAAATGAATGTCTTCTAGTGACTCACATTTTCAAAACAAAGGTCAGGTGGAATATCGCAGATTTAGAAAATGTTGCTGAAAAGATAAAGGAAAAGATTGAAAAACTAGTAAAGTATAACAAAAGCAATGCTGGGTTCACTTACCAAAATAAATATCTGCTTGAATCACTAGCCAGGAGTGGTTGCTTGAATTTATTGTGAGTGCGTAGTTGACCAATTCTTTCATAGTAACCGCCACAGCGTCAAAATCCACTGACTGGAGGCTTCAACATAAAAGAACAGTTTACCTTAGCTATCAACTTTCGTTACTAAGGCGTTTTCAATTATTCCGTGAGTTTTACAGTATATATTATACTTCCACAGTTGCGATAGTATCATTAAATTTGCAAGAAACTTTAGATGGGAAAACACCTTTTCATTTTCCTATGACTTTTGACGTCCATGAAAGTTCACCAAATTTCGCAAGCCACTGATCATGAATGTCTTCACGAAGGAAAGGATGGGATGCATATCCTGGGATTCACCACTTTGATTTTCTAAATCTAAATGGCACATCTAGCAGTTCAATCAGTTAAGAATTAAGCAAGAAGCATTGGCATTGCCTATTGTAAAACCTTTGTCAATGCCTATAGAGGAATCCTATTCAGGTACCAATCCGACAAACAATCAGTCGGATTGTATACCCAAGATTGCCACCTCACCCAGTTTAGCAACAACTTTTACCTTTAGGGAATCCACTGTTGATGAAATTACTAATATTCTTAAAATGATGCATCCTACAAACTGCCCCGGTGAGCTGCTTCCTTCTAAACTCATTCTGGAATACAAGGAAATGTGTGTCCCCTTTCTTTGTAGATTTGCTAATGCTTCGTTTCGGTTAGGTGTCATCCCCCAGTCGATTAAGAATGTTGCAGTCTCCCCCCTATTAAAGAAAGCAGGACTAGATCCGATCGACCCAGCTAATCTTAGACCAATTACCAATACTTTATTCTTTCTTAAACTTGTAGACAAGGTAGCAACCATCCAACTACAGGCTTATGTACAGATGGCTGGTATACTACACGTCAAACAATCGGGTTTTAGAAGCCATCATAGCACTGAGAGCGCTCTCTTGGATCTACAGACCCTCATGCTGTCTAAACTGGCTGGAGGAAAGTAAGTCGGGCTGCTGATGCTGTTGGATTTATCAGCAGCCTTTGAATTGCTTGATCATAAAATTCTACTTGACAGAATGAAGACTGTCGGGTGCCTCACTGTCAATGCCATAGCTTGGTTGAGATCATTCTTGGAGGGCCGACGGTCACAGGTGTACGGGGGGGATAGTGCTTCTAAATCACAACTTATAACTTGTGGTGTACACCAGGGAGCATGTTTATCTCCATTATTGTTTAATATTTACATTATCCCTCTCTGTAGTGAATTAGAGTCTTTTCAGATTTTCTTTTGTAACTACGCTGATGACTTTCAGTTGATTCTCGATATCACTGGTGATTACGATGCTGACCAACAAACAGTGAATATGTTTTACCTACTGATAAAGCAGTAGATGTCCACCAATTGGCTCTGCTTGAATGCCTTAAAGACGGAACTGATGCTATTTGGCCCCCCTCGGGCACTAACCCAGTTGGACCAAGAGTATGTAACTTTCACGATAGATGGCAGTTCTATTAAGGTTGTGCAGAAAGTTAAAATTCTGGGCACCTTCATGGAAAATAGCCTAGACTGAAGTTCATGTCACAGCCATTACTAAGAGCACAAATTATCATCTTAAAGTGCTCAGGCAGGTCGCCCCACTTATTTCAGTTGAAAATCGCACCAAACTTGTAAGCCGTTATTTTGCCACGTGTAGACTACTGCCATGCGCTCCTAGGTGGGGCAAGCAAAACTAATATCAAAGAATTACAAAAAGTCCAGGATAAAGCCATCCGCATCATCTTTCAGATGAAACGTTCAGAACCTACTACGGCAGCTAGGAAAAAACTACACTGGCTTTCTGTGGAAACCAGAATCCAGTTTAAACTCCTAACTATCTGCCATAAATGCATTTTTGGAAATGCTCCAACTTATCTGAAGGACGTTGTTAGTATTTATCAGCCCAAAAGAAACCTTAGGTCAGCTGAAGACTTCTTATTAGGACAACATCAAGTGAAATGATCGCGTGGGCTCCGCATGGCTTTTTCCACTCAAGGAGCGAAGACATGGAATGCGTTACCGGCTACCTTGCGCAAGACTAAGGATCTCCTTGCATTCCGGAAACAACTGAAAACATATCTCTTTAATTAGTATGTATTCTCGATAGCAGCTCGGTCACTATACCTGTCTCTCGGCGCCTGGATGCCTACGGGCTTTGGCGCGGTACAAGCATAAATAACAATAACAATGTTCAAAGGGAGTTTAGTTTTCTCTTATGTGTGGAACTGGGCTCAAATAATGGCATTAGCCTAGAGAGACAGACATTCAATGCCCAGGCTGGCGCAAATTGCCTAAGTATTTTCCTCATGAAATATTTTTTGCCAGTAAGATAGCTTAGCGGGTTGAGTGCTCGCTGCCGTGGTGTATGTGTGACCTGCAGGCCACAGGTTCAAATCCCAGAAAGGCCAACTCAGCCTTTCATCCTTCCGAGGTTGATAAAGGAGTACCAACTTCGGTTGGGATAACAATGATGTATGTAAATATGTTCTATCTACAGTACTTAGGCGTAAGCGTGATATAAATAACAAATCATTATCATTATCTTTTTACAACAGGAAATTGATGCCAGATGCTGAAAGTTCGATTCACCTTAATGCAATAAGGCAAACATTTCTCAGGGATACACATTTCCGTGTTCATGTTCTTCTCTGTAAACCACAAACAGAACCTTTTTCCAATTTCCTGAGGTAAGCTGTATTGAGCGCAGATGTGGAGTAAATTAAAATCCTCATTCACCACTGCCGTAAATTCAGGCTGCGTTGAGATTCTCTTCGCTTGTGCATGGATAGTAGAGACTGATGCGCTCAGAGGTATGAGCCACTCTAGCGTCATTGCTAAGAGATCTTTGAAACATAGCTGGCACGCCCACGTTGAGGCATCAACACCATTAACTATTTCGCCCTCTTCAATTTTTGAATCACCTTCGCTACCATCAGAAGCTGGGGAGAGCGCATAGATAAACTTGTGGCTGCAATACAGAGCAAAAGCATTCCCTAACAATGTGTAGGAATTGAGAGGCAAAGCTACCCATTTCGGGCCTTCTCCAATGCTGGGTTAGACAAGACAAGGATGCCCTCCTTTAAAGCTCTATATGCCACTACATTTGACAAGTATGTCCTGCAAGAAACTAGCATCATGCCAGTCCCAGCCAAGTTGGACACAAATGAGAGAACTTTATTAAGGGAAGAAGACAAAGGATCTATCTCACTATATAGGAGTCAGTAACAGAATCACACCCACTAGTTCTGCACATTCAGAGCCAACTGTGACAAGTAAGGGACTCAAGGTGGTTATGTAATGGGGAGTAGGCTCGAGGGCCTTCTACACAATATCCTGAAACAGGGATCTCATGATTGTAGCACGAGTATCTGCTTGAACTTGTGAAGAAGTGTCACATCCTGCTAAGGCGTTTGTAATCTGCAAGATGGTATTCGTAACATAGGCAGGGCTTGCATATTTACCATGTCTTATAAAGACTGCCTATGAATCGTGTATCTTGATGACGGCGGCTCTGGAAGACTATATAGAATACAATAAGGCAAAGATGGGGAACCCCATGCACGTACCCTAAGGCACTGAGCAGTCCACCCTGGGGTTCTGGCCTGGGGTAAACATGGAGACTGTTCTCTGCTCTTTGGACTATGGATAGAAGTTGTATAAATTGAAGGCGTTTGCCAGGAACTGGGGAAGGGGTCTTCACTGCTGGTCTGTCTATAGGTCGATACGCAGACATTTCCTGGCCCTGCTGTGTTGATCTGTGTGGCTTCTCCTGACTAGATCCCAGACTTTATGCCATCAGGACGTTCCCTTAGGGAAGATGTTTGAGTAGGTTCCTTTTCCAATTTGGAGTGCCCACTCTCCAGTCATTACCCCATGGTCACTTATAGGCTGAGTAGGTCCAGCCCTGTGTGGCTCCCCCCTTGAGCCTTTGGTTGGTATTCGGATGCAGCAGATAGAAGTGAATGGTGGTAGATGGTCTGCATCATAAGTTGCTTTTGAAAGCTTTTGTATAGGCTATTGAGGGACCTAGAAATGTTGCTCGGTGGTAGCTCCTAAAACCTCATATATGGGGTTTGAAAGACCACACAAACAAGGCTTGGGAGAAGTTGGAAAATTTGGCTCGGTGCCTCAGTTACAAAGCTGGGAAAGTGCGGACAAAGCAACTCTTTAGTTTGAGTTGCTAGAGTTAGGCCCAGTGCTACCCTTGTGCGCCAGAGCCTGTATCAGAAGAAACTTAAGAGGGTCACAAGCACCACCTTCTGCAAAGTGAGACCTGGGGAATAAGTCACCATTGTGGGTGGGCCAGAGAAAGAAGGAACAAGTTACTTACCTGTAACTGTTGTTCTCCAGCATGGGTCTGGCATGGATTCACATGCTCATGAATATTCCCCGTCGTCAGGCTGGGAATCCTCGGTAAAGAAAAAACCAGTATCAGTTTCGTTTCTGATCTGTCTTTCGTAGCAATAACCAATCACTGGTCTCTGCGTCATACTGACCACAGCCAATGACTGCCCTCTACCTAAGCACCGCCTCTGGCAGCCATCTTCAGATTTGGAAGCACGTGAAGTGGCAGTATGACCAAGTGAAGAGCCGCAGAGGGGTAGGCGGGAGGGTTCGCATGTGAATCCATGCCAGACCCATGCTGGAGAACAACAGTTACAGGTAAGTAACTTGTTCCTTCTCCAGCATGGGGTCTGGCATGGATTCACATGCTCATGAATAAAGAATACATAGCAGTACACACATGCACAACCACGGGAGGTGGCAAAGGCTCAACATTAAGCATCACATCAACTCAACATTAAGCATCTTACCTCCTCACCAGGCTCACCTCAGGCGAACAGGTTGCGCAGCACTGCTTGGCCGACCCTGGACTCCTCCCTGGAATCCCGGTCGACGCAGTAGAATTTCGTGAAGGTGTGCGTCGACCTCCACGTAGCAGCCCTGCATATGTCCAGCAGGGGCACACCAGATAGGAACGCCGTGGTAGCTGCGATCGCTCTGGTGGAATGGGCTCTCGGACGGCCAGGCAGCGGTCGGTTTGCCAACCGGTGACAGTACATGATACAGCCGGAGAGCCATCTGGAGATGGAAGCCTTCGAGAGAGCCTTCCCCTGATTGACAGGTCCAAAGTTCACAAAGAGTTGTGACGTCTTCCGAAAACCCTTCGTGCGATCCACGTAGAACTTCAGCGCTCTAGCTACATCCAGCGAGTGCAAAGTCCTCTCAGCCGGCGACGAAGGCGACGGGAAGAACACAGGTAACACCAAGGGTTCGTTGAGATGGAAGTCCGACGGTACCTTGGGCATGAAGGAGGGGTGCGTCCTGAGCACTACCCTCGTGTCGTGGAAAGTCAAGTACGGGGCCTTGCAGGAAAGGGCCTGGATCTCTCCCACTCGTCGTGCGGAGGTGATGGCCACAAGAAAAGCTGTTTTCCACGATAGAAACTTCAACGGGGCCGAGTGCAGAGGCTCGAACGGAGGTCCCATGAGCTTGGTCAGCACCACGTTGAGCTCCCACGCCGGGGCCGGAGCCTTCACCGGCGGGAACGATCTGAATAGTCCCTTCATGAACTCTTTCACCAGACGATGAGACCACAAGGACGTCCGCCCCGTGGTTCTGGTGTATCGGGAGATCGCAGCAAGATGAATCTTGATGGACGCGTGTGCCAGTCCAGCTTTGGCCAGCGTCAGCAGGTACGGCAGTACTTGGGGAGCCGTAATCCGTAGAGGGTTAATCTTCTGTGCGTGGCACCAGACAGAGAACCTCTTCCATTTGTGTCCGTAGCATTTAAGAGTCGAGGACGCCCTGGCCTTTGCAAGAACCTCTCTGCAATCGGCCGGTATGTCGTATCCTCCAAACTCTAGCGCTGCAGGAGCCAGGCCTGCAAGTTCAGCGACTTCGGGTCGTGGTGGAGGATGGCGCCTCCTTCCCTGGAGAGTAGGTCTGCGTCCGCCGGCAGCTTGATCGGCGGGGACGCTGACAAGTCCAGAAGGTCCGGGAACCATATCTGCCTCGGCCACGCAGGTGCGACGAGGATCATCCTGCACCGTGACCTCTTGAGCTGGTTGACGAGCCGGATTAGCAGAGGCAAGGGAGGGAACGCGTAGAGGAACAGGCCCTCCCAGGGGAACGAGAAAGCATCGCCCATGCTCCTCGTCTGGGGAAACCTGCTGGCGAACCTCCGGCACTTGGTGTTCGTCGCCGTCGCGAACAGGTCGATCTGGGGTGTGCCCCACCGTCGGAAGAGGCGATCCACCAGATCCTGCCGTAGTTCCCACTCGTGGCACGAGCGCAGCTCCCTGCTGAGTGAGTCGGCGATGGTGTTTTTTATCCCTGCCAGATGAAACGGCACCAGAAAAATCCCTTGGGCGACGGCCCAATGCCACAGGTCCTGCGCCTCCTTGGACAGCGCTGGGGACCTGGTTCCGCCCTGTTTCCTGATGTAAAACATGGTGGTGGTGTTGTCGGTGAAGATCCTCACCACCTTGCCCTTCAGGGACGGAAGGAAGGACCTGAGGGCCCAAAACACTGCACGGAGCTCCAGGACGTTGATATGCAGGGACTTCTCCGTCGGGAGCCAGAGTCCCCTCGCGTGCAGATTTTCGGTGTGCGCTCCCCACCCTTCCAGGGAGGCATCCGTGGTCACAGTCTCCTGGTGGGCTGGGGTCTGGAAGTCCATGCCCGCCGTCAGATGCGCGCGGGTGCCCCACCACCGTATCGCTCGCCGGAAACTCTCGTCGAGCTTGATCCTTTCTTCGAAGCTGCCCGTCGTCTGGATCCAGCGCGCATCCAGGAATTCTTGCAACGGGCGCATCCGGAGCCTGCACATGGGAATGAGGTAGATGCAGGAAGACATCATCCCGAGGAGGGACTTGATGGATCTCACTTTGGCCGCGTCGGCCACCAGCATCCGTTGCACCTTGCCCAAGATGGTCCTGGTCCTCTCCTCCGACGGGGAGGCCAGAAGGGACACTGTGTCGAGCCTCGCTCCCAGAAACAGTGCGACTTGCGCGGGCACCAGGTGGGATTTGGTGTAGTTCACGGAGAATCCCAGGTCCGTGAGGAGTTGGACGGTCCTTGCCGTGTGGACCACGGCGAGCTCCTTCGTCTTGGCGCGGATGAGCCAGTCGTCCAGGTAGGGGTAGACGTGAATCCCCTCGCGGCGCAGCTGCGCCGCCACCGGTGCGAGGCACTTGGTGAATACCCTGGGTGCCGACCGCAGTCCGAAGGGAAGGGCTTTGAACTGGTAATGACGCCCTTGGACCACGAACCTGAGGAATTTTCGGTGCCCCTTTAGGATTGGAATGTGGAAGTAGGCATCCTCCAAATCCAACGACGACAGGAAGTCTCCTTCCTCCAGTTGACCCAGGACGTGCTGTAAGGTGACCATCCGGAACTTCTGCGCCTTGATGAACTTGTTCAGCCGTCGCAGGTCTAGGATGGGGCGCCATCCTCCCGTCTTCTTCTTCACGAGGAAGTATCGCGAGTAGACTCCGGAGCCCCGAAGCCTCTTTGGGACGAGTTCGATGGCGCCCTTTCTGAGCATCGCCTTTACCTCCAGGAGAAGTTGAGGGACGTGAAGTTCTCTCCTGGCCACGGGGGGGACGCGCGGGCACCTTCTTTGAAACTCGAGCGCGTGGCCCCGGGCCAGGGCGTCCAGCACCCAACGGTCGGTGGAGATGGACTCCCACACGCTGACGAAGCCCGCCAGCCGGCCTCCCACCGGGGTGCTTCGGTGGGGGCCCGACCCCACGGCCGGTTCAATCCTGCTTGGACGCGGCCTTGCCGCCTTGACCTCCTTGGCGACGACGGCGGGGTCCGCTAGACTTGCCTCGTCCTCTGTAGGCCTCTTGCGACGACGAGCGGGCCGCTTGACGGTAGGAAGCGAAACCGCCACCGGAACCTTTGGAGGCGCCCTTGCCTCCGCCGCTCCGAAAGGGCGTCCGTCGTTGCTGCAGGACTCCCAGGGCCCGGGCCGTCTCAGTATCCGCCTTGATGGCCTGGAGGGAATCGTCCACCGTCTTCCCAAACAGGTTGTTCCCGTCGAAGGGCATGTCCAGGACTCTGGTCTGGACGTCCTGCCGAAAATCCGTAGCTTTGAGCCATCCACGACGTCGAAGGCAAACGCCGTTGCCTAGCTGGCGGAACCCAGCGTCGGCGATGTCCGTCGCCACGGTGATGGCGTGGTCCGAAGCCACTTCACCTTCCTGGAGGATCTCAAGGGCCTCAGCCCTCTTGTCGTCCGGCAGAAAATCCAGCAGGGGAGCCATCTTGTACCAGAGCTCCCTGTCGTAGCGGGCCACGATAGCCAAGGCGTTGGCCGCTTTAATCGTCGTCGCTGCCGACGAGATGACTCTACGTCCCATAGCATCCAATTTCTTTCCCTCGCCGTCCGGCGGGGAAGTCGATGTGGAGGCCGCACCCCCCCCCGCTTTCTTCCTGGCCGCCGCGGAGACGACGGAGTCCGGGGTAGGCTGCGCCCGGAGGCATAGGGGGGCCGTGTCCGGGACCCGGTACTTCTTCTCGTACCGGTCTCTTCTAGCTGGCGTCGTGGAAGGGTTCTTGAGGAGGGAAAGGCCCTCATCCCAAATGTCGTCCAACAGAGGCACTGCGAGGACCGTCTTCCTCTTGGCCTCGCGCCGCTGATAAAGGAAGCCTTCCTTTTTCTTCTCCTCGGGGCAGAGTTGAAAAAGCTCGGAAGCCCTGGAGATCATGGAATGGAAAGATCCGATCTCGTCGGGCGGAGAAGCCCTGGTGGGGGGCGACGACGGAAAATCCTCGTCGTATGCCTCGTCGTCCGTACCCGTCGCTGCCGTGTCAGTCCCCGTATCATCCCCTCGGGTGGACGGGGAGGAGGGCTGGACGGGGCGCGACGGTTGAAAAGGAGGTGGAGGATGGATCCTTCTTTTCTTGGCAGGGGGAACACCAGAAGGTCCCGGTTCTGGATCCCCCGACGGGAGAGGTTCCTCCGTCGGTAACGGTAGCCTCGTCCTTATCTCAGTGCATAAGGACTGTATGGCCAACAAAATGGCCGCCGAGTTGTCTCGCGGCGCTGGCAGAGGGGAATCCGACGGGCGAGCAGGGGCCCCGTCGGCATCCTCGACGATGTCGTCGTCGTCGCCTGCGTCGGGACCCATTCCGACGGGCTGGTCTTGTTCCACGCCTAGGCCGTGGCTTAAGACCTCGACCAGCTCTTCTTCTGAGGTTGAGGCCGAATCTACGACGACGCCCTGCCCCCCCTTCTTCTCCACGGAGGGTTTCACGGGGGTCCTATCGATGGGCATAAAAGAAGACTCCCTCCGAGGAGGCAGGGAGATTCTGGGCCCTGAGGTCGCCACCACTGGAGTAGCCTCCACAGGCTGGGCCAGGGCCGCCGCGACCGTTTCGATAGAGGGCTTGGTCGGATGGATCAAGGCCTTCACCACCCTAGGTGCGCTCAACGCCTTGTCCTTGAGGGAGGGGGCACTGCCACGCTCCTCCTCTGCCTTCGAGCTCGACCGGGGCCTCTCCAGGAGCTTCGCCGGGTGCTCGGCCTTCCTCTTACCCGACCCAGAGCGTTGGCTCGTGGTTGATGGTGCCGGGGAGGGTGCGCCCTGCCTGGCGCCCGTAGAGCCCGACCGTTCGGCGCTCCCGGTGCCAGCGGACTCGCGGTGCTTGGCCTTATGTTGGGCCCCCGTCGCCGGGGCGCCCTCAAAGGTCTTAGAAGACCGCTCGGATTTCTTCTTCTTCTCGCAAGACGGGCTCTTACCCTGCAGCCAGTTGGCGAGACGTTGATGACGGTCCTTCATGGTCCGTTCCGACATGTTGCCGCAAAACGCACAGTCCTTCTCCACGTGCGTTTTGTCCTCATGAAGGCAGTAAAGGCAGAAAGAGTGTTCGTCCTCCTTAAAGACGTTCTGCAGCTGGCATCCAGGGCAGACCCTGAACAGCTTTCCGGGCGTCGAGCTTCCCTTCTCCTGGGCCATCTCCGAGACCGGGCCTGAGAAGCTTCTGGAGTCCTCCGAAGCGTAGCTCGACGAAATCTTCACCCTTGAGGGGCACAGACGAATCCGACACGGGTCCCCGTAGATCGGATGTAGGATCGGTGGAGCTTGAGGCTCTTTTGACCGAAGAATCGAAGTTTTTGTGAAAAAAGCGCGAAAAAATAGCACTAACGCTCGAGAGCAATAGCACGAGGATCCCAACACATGAACGTGCGGTAAAAATCTGAAGATGGCTGCCAGAGGCGGTGCTTAGGTAGAGGGCAGTCATTGGCTGTGGTCAGTATGACGCAGAGACCAGTGATTGGTTATTGCTACGAAAGACAGATCAGAAACGAAACTGATACTGGTTTTTTCTTTACCGAGGATTCCCAGCCTGACGACGGGGAATATTCATGAGCATGTGAATCCATGCCAGACCCCATGCTGGAGAAATGTGCTTACCTGAAACTGCTGTTGGAAGCTGAAGAACTCCAGAGACAACGACAAAACATAGAAAATAGGTGCAGGTGGAGAAAGCATTCCAAAAAATAATCTGGCCAAAAATGTTGTGCCTCTAGGCACTGCAAACACAGTACATGGGTGTCCGGGGCATAAAAGGGTGAGTAGAAAAAGCATCTTCAAAAAGACTTCCTCTGTGGGATAAGCCAAGGAGTATCACTGAAGATGAATTAACTACAAAGTCGGAAAAACCACACACCTGCTGTGTCAACTTAGAGAAATGTACTGGAGGTGGTGGCGGCGGTGGCAGCAGGAACCAGGGAAAATCCATGGAGGGGCTGATCCTGCGTGCACACTTTTGCTTCTGCTCAAACCTGTATAGATTGCTGCCTCACAACATACTCCAGTCTCATCCCTGAGGAACGAATAATGCCATCAGTATTGAGGTAACAGTCGCAGGAGTTTTACTAGTTGAAAACAGATGTTGGAAAATGATATATAACTGTCACTAAGAATGTCATTTATGACCTCATTTGTTGATCCTTCCTGTAATCTCATTTTGTGCTCATGAACTAAGTAATGTGGGTGACTTAGATTGTCATCACTTGTCACAACCACTGAATTTCATGGGTTTTGTTGGAATACGTTGGTTCATCTGAACTCTTTCTTAAAAGAAAAGTCTTCACTGAATTTCAAGAGTGATGCTATATCTTATCCATGGCCAGTATCAAATCTGCAACAATGAGGGTAAGACTGTGACCGATATCCCCCTCACTAGTAAATAACCAGAAACTATCAGTTATTGCCTTCGGTTGTGGCCACAGTCCATTTGGCACCAATTAGGATAACACACCATGGTTCACTAGCCCTGTCTTTGGCCCCTTTCCCACTCACTAGTAAATAAATGGATCCCATCAGCCGTGGCCTTCAGCAACAATTAACCCAAACCCACCGGCCATGGCCAGAGTTCACAATTGGGCCTAAATGTTCATGTATGGGCCCATATGGGCCTGTGACCCATACTCCGCTCCCTTTGTTGCCACTTTTTTCATTTCGGCAATTATTTCCAGCAAAAATGTTCCACAGAAACATATCCGTAATAACCATATTGCTGCCTTATATTGATAATGATAGTAATTCCTGTTGTAATGCAGTGTTTTCAGTTTACTGCAGTAATGCGCAAATGCAAAAAAATGAATAAAGTCTTCAACCATCTGGGGGTTGGGGGGCGTGGCTACATGGCCACAGAGTAGGACGTCGTCCCTCGGTGCACCTGCCGATCCGGCATGAATCCTACGAAGAAACTGCTCCCAGAGCTTGCAGAGCGACGCTGCTTTGAAGCATAGGTCGTGGGAATATGTTAAGTATGCAGCGCCCGAGGAGCTGAGTGATACAAATCGTGTAACGTGAAGCTGCGAGCCTGTGAAGTTCCGAAGATCCAAACAAAGACTGATACAAAATGGCACCCAATTGAAAACAACAGGACGAGTCTCCGCTCGGCTACATTGCACAACAGAGGAGCCGTGTCGTTATCCAGCAAAGGTGGGGAACGTTGTGAAAGAAGACATCAGCGGCACTGTTTACAGTTGATGTGCTGCATGAGCCTGGGGACACGCAGCGGATGGAAGGCGAGAGTAACAAAGTTGCAGCATGACCGAAAGTTTGGCAGACTGATGAGACAAACTAGCATTGAATCACAGATAGCAGCTGGATACCGAAACAGCCGCACATAAGGCAGCAGACATCTAGTGCCCCGTGACGGGCTGCGGCACAGAACAGCCATTGAGGAGGGCAGGGACCGTAACAGTGGTGATGGAACCCCAAGCAAGGCGCCATATGCTGTGCTCGAACCCCGCTCACATGGAGGAGATGTGCCCCTGAAAGACCATTGCCGCGTGCTTGACACAGTGATACTGTTGCAAGTCGATCGAATTTCTTCGGGGAAGAGCCCAGCTGCAGCCGGGTGATTGTTTCAACTGTGGGGGCTGATGCTAGTGTTTGCGAGGAAATCGCTGCATAGGACAAGGTACAGCTGGGCAACCATCACCCGTGGAGCTGCAGAGAGTGGACTGCAGCGGCGGAGGTGTACATGACAGCCCCTGCAGGGGAAAACATTTTAATCACTGATGCAAGCACGGCCTGATTAAGGGCACAGGTTGCTAATGCCGTACAGGCGAGGGACAGCCTCACAAAAAAAATATCCAGTGAACAGCGCACCCGGAGGGCTGCACTCACACGTTCACACCAGAAGAATAGAGGCACACTCTAACGGAGGGCCACACCCAAACGAGCACACACAAATAAAGAGGCCACATGCTGTTATAGGTGCACGTAGGGTGAAACAAGTGGCAGAGGCGCGTGCAGCTGAAGGATACACACCGTGTGCACATAGGTGTAAGCAGGGAGCACAAAGGGGAAGACAAGGCAATTCCAAGCTGCACGGTGGTGAGGTTGGAAGGCGGCATACTGTAAGAAGCGCAGTGGAACTCTACAATAACATCTGAATGGACACAACGTGCACACCAATAAGTGTCAATGGTGCAAGCACAAGAAGACGCAGTCTGAGCCCCCAGCAGGACCACTGGGTAAGCGTTGGAGTGCAGAGAAAGCCTGCATGCATCATCGGAAGCACAATAAACCTACAACACAGGGCGAGACGCTGCGCAGATGCGAGGCTCACAGTGGATGAAAACACAGAAATCGTAGGGCTCGTAGCGAAGACAGGCAGTGTATGCCCAGAACCCACCAGTGACGACACTGCGAAGGACTGCAGAATAAAACAATAAGCCAAGCAGGATAACAAAACACCATCAGTAAGGCTAGGCCAATGGCAGCGGGGAAGCAGTAACCTGCTTCTACACTAGGAAGGCGCAGTCCATGTGACGAAGGAAGCAAAGTGCACTGCCCCGCATGAAGAGCAGCATCACAAAGAGGTGCAGGTGAGCAGAGGCAAGAGGCTGGGAGGCAATAGTGGCCGACGTATACCCGGGGAAGACACTGCCCCACCGGCACCAGGAGACAAGCCTCCTCCGGTGCAACCAATGACAGAACATTGCTCCAGAACGTGAGTGGACAACTGGGTCTTCGTGGCATAGGAGAGCACAAGGGCCACACAGCTGCAGCAACAAAGAAGAGCCGGGGCCTCGCTGAGGTGCAGAGGACCGCTTTACCGCGCTGAAGGAGGAACACCCGAACAGGCACTCTGGTCAACACTAGAGCAACCACCTGCCCCTCGGCACAAAGCCAAGAGGCGCTGAGCGGCCGGTAGCCACGGAAATGGCATCCAAATTCCCCAAAACGAAAGCAACCCACCATGGACCTATTCGCCAGGTCATCCCACCTGACGGAGGGCACCAGCAGCAAGGAAAGGAGCCCACAGACGGAAACTGGACCGATGAGAAGCGAAAGGCAGATCCTAGAGGCAATAGACTTAAAGGTCACATGGGAAACTAAACTGGAAGCAGCCATGGCAAATCTCAAGACCTCACTTGAATTTAAAATAGACGCTGTACAAGTGGACGTCAACCTATTGCGACAAGACGTCAAAGCAATAGCCGAACGTACAAGTGTGTTAGAAAGTCCAGTCAAATACCACTACTTGCAAAGCGAACGCCTTAGAGATCCACATATTGCGTCAACAAGTGGGAAACTTGGAAAGCAGAGCTGAGGAGGTGGAAGGCCGGGCCCGCAGGAACAACGTACGCATCGTAGGGCTTCCAGAAGGTGAGGAAGGTTCAAACCCCACAAACTATAGAGAAACCATGTTGCTGCAAGAGATCGAGGGAGGAGCGCTGTCCCAAGGATTCGCGTTTGAGAGAGCCCACCGGGCTCTGTCAAGAAGACCGGCCCCGGGCGCACCGCCGAGGACAATCATTGCCAAAATATTGAATTACCGGGATAGGGAAAGAATCCTGGAGTACCTTCGCAAAAAAGGGCACTATAAACAGAGCATCTGCAGCAATAACAGCATACCTGGACTACACGCTCCAGGTGCAAAGACGCCGACTGAACTTCGGAGCAGTTAAGAGGCGGCTGCAGCCGGAGGCGGGCCTCAGATACATGCGGATGTATCCTGCGAAACTGAAAGTCCTTCATAAGAACAAGGCATGGTTCTTCGAGACCCCAGAAGAAGCCACAAATTGGCTGGATGCACAGAATTACCCGCAGGAGGCGGAGGAGCAACGCAGGAGCAAAGACGAGGAGTGAGAAACCAGCCTGGAACTCTCAGGTGCTGTGTACACAGTGACAATGGGACTTGAATATAGCTCTGCATAGTTTTGGGTAAAGTTAGAATGTACACATGGCAGGCAGGAAATATTGCAGCTACATGCAGTAGGCACAGAGGACCCATCTTCATCCCATTAGACAGACTAGCCAGGTTGCCAGTAGTGCGGCAACCTCCTGCTGGGTTCCTAGCACCGTCATACAGGGTAGGACCAGATGCAGGAAGGCCCGAGATCCAGGGATGGAGCTGGGCTACAGTTGGGGATTGGGAGGGAGGCAGGAGGGGGGAGGGTTGGGGGGTTTGCAGAGTATATGGTTATTTATGTTAAAATTAGACAGGGAACGAACTTACAACCATGCCAAGATATTCGAAGGGAAGGACACGGAGGGGGAGGGAGGGGATAAATGCCAATGGGAGACCTTAGAATAATCACTTGGAATGTCAGAGGCTATCTGAAGAGAAACAAGGTGATGATGTACCTAAGAAGGCAACAAATAGACATAGCCCTATTGCAAGAGACCCACCTCACAAAAGAAAAACTAGAGGGGGTGAAGAAAAGGTGGAGAGGGATCACCAGAGGAGCAACATATTCGGCATATGCCAGGGGGTAATCACCTGGGTGGCACCAATGTACCCTTACAATTGCTACAGGCCACGGAAGAACCGGATGGGAGGATGGTAGTGATTCGGGGGTTACTAGAGAACAGGGAACTGTGCATCATAAATACGTATGCCCCAAACCAGGACACAGTGGCCTACTGTTAGGGAGAATTCTCTTATAAGGCTAATTTCCCAAACCTAGTGAGTCCCCCAGCAGCTTTGCTGGATTTCTAGGGTTTGTTTTTTTCTCCTGCTAAGAGTGAGACTCGTTTACTCCCACTCTTAGGCATGATTTGAGGTATGTCTTTGACTTGTTATGCACTTATGGGCTATGGGGTGTCTTTTTACTCCATAGGGCATCATCTGTTTTTCTGTACAGTACCACAGGGGTGTCACAGTGACCCCCAAACATAGACTCCATACCCTGGGACGGACTACTGTCTCCCAGGGCATTTAAAGTCACCATTGGCTTTACTAGTCCAAAATTGTGAACAGAACCAGAGCAAACCATCACATTGTGGAAGTACTGGTAAGGGGTAATTCGATTGCCCCTGGGTCTGTTTTCGAGGGGGCACTATCCCGTCCCCCCTTGTCGAGTTTCTGGCTGGTGACAGTGGTTACCACGCGAAATATTCCACCGGAATATTCTCTATGGGATTTTCCCATTGATTTTATACGCACCACTTTTTGGTGCAATTTTAAAGATACCGTCGGTTTATTTATTTAAAATTAAATCACCGGTTGGGTCTTTTTGCCAGAACTCGATTCTAAAATTGCGTTTGTGTCCGTCTCTGTAGCTCTGACCAAGGTCGAGCCCTTTGTTCCACTATATTGGCGGGCTTCTCCACAGAAGCCCTCCAAATGGTGCCACTCTGTCTGGGTTCCACAGGAAGGGTCGAGGGGGGGAATTGGCACCCTGGACTGCGTTGCCTTAGCAACCCAAGTCGCACTCTACTCTGATTGGCCCAGTGGTGAACCGCCCGGCTCACCACTTAGCATGTGTGATTGACAGCTAGGCTGATGAATGGGGTTTTTTCTGCATGAAAGCAGGGCCTGTGGGACTGGAAATTCAGAAGTCACCACAGGCAGGACCTAAGAATCCGAAGAGGGAAGAAGCTGAGTCATCTGCAACGACGACACCACCGGTGAAGCCCTCCTGCAACTAACTACCTCACCACTTTCCCGACGACAAGAGAAGATCTTCTACTGGACGAGTCTTATTCTGAGCTGGTGGGATCAACCAGTATGCCCTTTTCGCCTTGCAAAGACTCTCTTGGTCGAATCGCCCGTGCCAAGCAGCCCGGCGGCCGGGTAGCCAAGCTCACCACCTTTGACCGCGAATAAAATGACGGCACCTTTTAATCGGGAACTCCACGGCTGGTTTCATCCCTGTGCAGCGCAACGACTCCACGTTTCCTCCTCGACGAGATCTTCTCTTCCCCTGGTCGGAACCACAAACTTCAACCACTGCTAGGAACAACTGCCCCCGCTGGAGCTTCCTTTCTCTTTAAGGTACTGTTTCCTGCCTGGCCTCCCTTTCTACAGATTGCTAAAGGTGACCCTTAAATCCTTGGCTTCTAAACTGGGTTGGCTCCAGGCCTTCTAACTATAGCTTTTGAATCTCCCCAACCTCTTTTGAACACTCTGCAAAGACTTTCAGTGCACTTTAAACCGTGTGATCCTGGGCACATTTCGCTTTGCTCCATTTAAAGTGGGCCTGGCCTATGAACTTTGGCTCTACAGTATAACCTGCCGTTCTCCCCTTGCTCCGAACTCTTAAGTGTTGGGAACTACTTTATTCTTATGCTCTGCCTTTTCTCTCCCTTTAACTACATTAACAGAGTGCCATCTTGGTTAAGCGCTCACATCTGTTCTAACAAATAGTGTTTTAACCCTGACTTGTCTGATAACTATTAAGGGAGGTGTGTATACTTTACCTGACTGTGTTTTAACTTGCTTTTGATTGAAAGTGCTAGTATATGCCATAAACTGTGTTTTAAATAAATATATACGTTTTATACAAAAGCTCTGGTCAGTGTTTGTTTGCTCTACTGTGTTTTGGCCCAATTGTGTATACTCTGCATACTGCCCTGCTCTTCTTGAGAGAAGTCTGACTGCTCAGCCACAGCTACCAGGTAATCTGGGTGGTGCAGACTGCTACCAATTTGGTTTACTGCTTACTCCTATAGTCTTAATCTTTTTGCAGTGTTCCCCAAGGGAACTGCACAGGATTCTGCCTAACACCTACTTATATAGACAAAATTAGCCCCCACATAGGAGGCTCGGTCATGTGGGGTGGGGACTTCAATTGTACGCTGAACCCTAAAATATATAGGTCAGATACTAAACTAGATGAGCCCACCACTGTGGCGGAAACGCTACAAACTCTGCTGAAAGATTTCGGGCTGGAGGACATATGGAGGCAGCAACATCCGAATGGCAGGCAGTACTCGCACTACGCTGCCCCACAAGATTTATACACGAGACTGGACTATATGTTTGCCGCGGCGGAACTGGTAGGGTAAATTATGTTATCAGAATACAAGGCGAGAATATTATTTGACCACTCCCCCCTGGTTCTGAGGTGGCAACACCAGCCCCCTAGAGCCAGGATCCCAACGTGGAGGCTCAGGGCCGAGGCACTAAAAGAGACAGTATTCCGAGAGGACCTAAGGGAGGAGATAATCGGGTATTTCGAAAATAATACAGGAAGTGTAGAGTCAGAGGGAATCCTATGGGAAGCCTTTAAGGTGGTAGTGAGGGGTGCAGCCATATCAACATCTAAAGGGCTACAGGGAGGCATAGAGCGGGAGCTACAAGAGACAGAAAAGAAACTAGAAATAATTATGAAAAGAGAGAGTACCTCACGGGAAGATGCCGAACAGAGGAGCCAACTGCAACAGGCGTATAGAGGGCTTTGGGAGAGGCTATGCAACCTGAACTACAAAAAATATATCGAAAGACAGCACGCACGGGGTGATAAACACGTAAGGCTGCTCGCATGGCTATACAAGAATGAGACACCAAGATTAGCGGTCAGGGAGATAACAGGAGAAAATGGCCAAGTCTGGAACACCCAGGAGGGAGTGAACGAGGGATTCCTTAGATTCTATAAACACCTCTATGAAGACATAGGGGAAATTGCAGGGCAAGAGATCCAAGAAACGCTATAAGATATAGAACTACCAAAGCTGAATGAGGAAAACAGAGAGCACCTGGATGCCTCTATCACAATAGAAGAATTAGAGACAGTGGTAATACACCTGCCCACAAGTAAAGCCCCGGGGACAGACGGGCTCCCTAGTGAATTCTTTAAAATCTTTAGACAAGAAGTGCCCCCCCCCCCCACTGTTAGCGATGCTAAATGAAGCCTTCGAGAATGGGAGACTGCCAGAATCCCTGAGAGGCGATGATAATTCCACTCCTCAAACCGGACAAGCCAAGCACAGAATGCAGGTCGTATAGACCCCTATCCATGCTAAACCAGGATAGTAAAATCCTAACGGCCGTACTGGCGAACAGGTTGAAAAGGGTAATAAGTAAACTCATACACCCAGACCAAACTGGATATGTCCCGGGCAGAAGCATTTCCGAAAATCATAGGAGGCTCCACTACATAATAGAACAGGTGGAGGAAGACCACAGTGAGATAGCAATAGCCTCCTTAGACGCAGTGAAGGCCTTCGATTCCGTAAGGTGGCCTTGGATGGCAGCATTGAGAGAATATGGGATGGGACTGGGATACTTGCGGTGGGTAAAAATGGTGTATAGCTCCCCCACCGCTAGGGTCAAAATGGGAGCGATCATCTCAGATAAATGGCAATTTAGCAGAGGCACGAGACAGGGCTGCCCGTGGTACCCGATGCTATATCCTAGCGCTCGAACCATTAGCGATTTACTTAAGACAGCAATACGAAGAAATAGGGGTCTATACAAAAGGGGGGCTGCGCTTAATATCATTATACGCTGATGACATGCTGTTGTATTTGCGGTACCCCGAAGAGAACTTGCAATACATCCTGGAAGTGATGGAGCGTTATGCTACCATGTTGGGTATAGTAGTGAACCCCAATAAATCATGCATGTTCCCCTTGGGGAGGTATAAGGGGGTCCAACCGGAGAACTTAATGAATTTGCAGATAGCCTGGGAGACTAAGACATTTAGGTATTTGGGGATTAATATATATCAAATGATTGAAGACGAGCATAAATATTATAGAGAGAGCTGTGGAGGGAATAAAGAATAGCATGGGATTCTGGGCTAAGCTCCCTCTAGCTATGGTGGGTAGGGCGGCCCTGCTCAAGATGGTAGTCCTTGCCTAGGCTACTACACTTTTTTGTAAATATTCCATACATGTTGCCCAAACAGTTTTTCACCAAACCTGAGAGTATATGCAGAGGCTTTTTGTGGCACAACTCCAGAAACAGAGTGGCCCTATGGAAGCTGCAGAACACACACGACAAGGAGGGC
Source organism: Ambystoma mexicanum (assembly GCF_040938575.1). Lineage (NCBI taxonomy): Eukaryota > Metazoa > Chordata > Amphibia > Caudata > Ambystomatidae > Ambystoma > Ambystoma mexicanum. The sequence goes on from NC_090933.1 coordinate 885,563,154, forward strand.
ATAAACCTGCCGAACTTTGAGATCTGGCAGGGCAGTTACAATTCGTCGCTAGGTGGCTGTCGGAAGAAGAGACTGCAGAATTTAGATTATTGCAGGGGGAATGTGACCCTTAAGTCTTAAAAGAACTGATATGGCTGCCCAAACTAGAGCTGCGGGGGAAATCTAGATTGCTGGAACTGGGCTGGAAGACATGGCACAAAGCGTGCCGAGTTATGGGAAACTCTACCCCATGCTCCACGCAGACGCCACTTGTGGCGTTAAGCAGGGGGGGAAGAGCAACTGCGGAAAGGGATCCGCAAACACTGGGCCTGGCGACCCTGGGAGATGTGTGGCAAGAGGGTAAGGCGATGGACTTTCAAACAATAGTGGAAGAGACCGGGGTACACAAGGGGCAACATATTACATATACTAGACTAATCAAACGGGTGAAAGAAACGTGGTCTGAAATAGTACTAGCAGAACAACCTGACACCGCCATAGAAACCATGTATGACATTTCGGAGGGAGGGCACGAAACGTCCCGGATCTATGAACTGGTTATGTCCAAAGTGGGAAAGGAGCTGCTCCAATTAAGACGAGACTGGGAGGAGGATGCGGGAGAAGCTATACAAGACGGGCAGTGGGATAGAGCCCAGAGATATCACAAAAAGGTCTCTAGAAATGCAAGGCTGCAGCAGATACAGCTATATGTCACCCACAGGGCATACATGACACCTAGGAAAGTAGCCAGATTTGGTAATAAAGAAGAACAAAAGATCCCCCAAATGTGGGGAGGGGGAAGCCGGGATGATTCACATGTTCTGGACGTGCCCGGAGGTTGGAACATTCTGGGGGGAGGTTAAGCTACGACTAGCTGAAAAGGGAATCAAGCTGGACGTGGAATCTATATGGGCATGCATGCTGGGGGGATTCGCCAGACCTCTAACACATGTTTGTAAACGTAAAAACCTGGCCTATATCCTGGCCAAAAGGAGGATAGCCATGAGTTGGAAGGCAGCCCACAGACCTAGACTACAGATATGGTGGCACGACCTCCTGAAATGGGCAGAAGCCGACACAGTAGCATGGTACGAGGCAGCCGATAGAGGGGAAGATGGCGAGGTTGGGCCTCTGCTAGCATGGAGACAGATGGTAGCCTCATTGTCGGGATCCTCCCCGGCCAATCCTAGCAAACAGGAAGTGGATGTACCTCAGCAGATTAGTAATCCGACGAATGGCAATGTAAGCTCGAGTTAAAAGCGGGGGAGGGGGAATGACAGCAACTATAACAATGTGCAAAGTAAGCTTGTGAAACTTGCATCAGAAACTGTCGGGTGTGTTGGTTTTTTTTTGTTTGTTGTGAAAATTAATAAAAACCTTTAAAAAAAAAGTCTTCAACCATCCCCACAGCAAACATCCATGTGCACCATAATTCCTTTTAAGGTCCACCAACTTTACCCCCACTGTGTATCTTCCCCCTGGCACTGTCCAGTTATCCTCTTTGCCAAATGCACTTTATTTCTGATCACATCTTGCGATCTTCCAGCAGGAATCCCACAGCAAGATGAAAATGATCAGATTCAAAATAGGAGCTCCAGCCCCCCGAAAGTCTCCATTACTTCTTCATTTTCACCCTCCCCTTCCTGGTGTGAAACCACCCTTCCCCTCTGCTTGAAATGTAACTTTGAGCCCTTTTCTTTGTGTCCTTCCCGCAAGAATTGCTTGAATCAAGCAAACAAAAAATGGTGGCTTTTTATTTCCCTCAGTGCTGCACCTTGGAAGATAAAAAACAGCTACTTGGGAGTAGGAGGCACTCCGTTCTCCATCACATTTATTTAAACTACTGGACAGACGTTTTGTAACCAACTTATTTTATATTTAGTGCAAATCCATCCAGCGATTTTCGCTCAGGGCGTGCTTAATGGAAGCACCCCTTTCTCAATGGGAAAATTAGAAAAAGGTGCAGAAAACAGCTTTTTTACATTTGCTTACTTTATTTTACCCGTTTGATACATTTGACAAACATTTTCCAGTTCGTGGGGGCCTATGCCAGACATTGTCATGGGGAATTTCAGCCAGAATTGTTCAGCAAGTCAAATGTTATTAGCAATAGAATGATTCGATCTACAGCACTAGATTCTCACAACAAATATGCATCAGGACTTCAGAAAGAGAACAGAACCATATCAGTGTCTGCTACAATCACAGAAGGATGACGTAAGATGGGATCAAAACTACTGTGGACACAGAGGGGCTGCATGCACATTATATATGGAAAGAACTCCAAGCTTCAACAAAAAGACTCCAGGAATCTCTTCTAAACAATAAGAAGAAAAAGCTTGAAGCACTAAGACAGAGAGTTAGAAATACTGAGGCAACACACAACATGAGAGCAGGTAAAAGAGACGCTTTCCAAAAACAGGACTGCAAAGTCAGCTTTTCAAATTATACCCCAACAAAGGCAGTACTTTTCAGGGAGCTAAAAGTCTGCCCTAATAAACAGACCGACAGAAGAGAACTGTGATGTGATCTTGAAGCCTTCTTCAGACTGAAGGAATTCTTTCATGATAAACAGGATGACAGCTAAGCCAGCAATGGAATGATGAACTCAGGCACAAACGGAGAAAAGAAGCAGAACGCACACTGGACCACTGAGCCTGGATGCAACCCAAACCTGGACCAACGCATTTAAAGTTTCAGACCAAGAGCAACATATGCCATACTGAAAAGGGCATTAACCAGCCTTATAACCTGACACCCAAAGAACAGGAGGCTATAAAATCGCTCAACAACAATCGAGTATTACAATCAAACCTGCAGACAAAGAAGATGTTGTTGTCATAATGAACACCAGTGACTATGTGCACGAAGCACACAGCCAACTTTCTGACACTAGATATTATACAAAGCTGTAGGAAGATCCAACCAAACGATATAAAAGATAACAACAAGATTTTAAAGACACTCTCAAACAGCAAACTCCTGGAATACATAGCAAAAGAGGCGCAAAATTATGTGCCACTGGTTGTTACATACAATCCAGAGTTAGAATCCCTCCGCAAGATTGCTCAAGAACTGCACACCATCTTGAAAAAAGATGGACTGTGTAAGGTTTTCCCTGAAATGCCCCGCCTTGCTTTCAGACAGCCAGCCAATCTCAAAGAAATTATCAGAGGCAGGTTCCATCCACACCGCACACAAAATGGAACCAAGCCATGCTATCACAAAAGATGCCTTACCTGTCCACATATCTACAGTTCAGATACAATCAAGATACCCCACACGGGGCAGGATTACACAATTACAGGAAGTTTCACATGTGCGTCCAACAGAGTTGTGTATCTGAGGAGAATGAAATGTCCCTGGGGGGGTGGAGGGGCTACTGTGTTGGGGAAACTGGCCAGAAACTACATTACCGGATGGATTTACACAGACAAAACTTTAAGTGATTAAGTAAAGACATGTCCATTAGTATGCACTTTTTGGAACCAAATCGCACCTTGGATGAGTTTAAAATTGCAGTGCTGAAAGGTAGCTTTTGGACAGAAAATTTACGAAAAACAGGAATACAAATGCATGCAGACTTTCAATACACTTCAAAATTGTTTATATAGACATTGCAACTTCATGAGTCAATATCCCGAATAACACAATTCCCATTTTTTGCACCCATAGAAAACCAGAGGTCAAAACATATAGACCTGTTTTACCCTATAGCATTTTCAATAAAACTTGACTGACACATCCCCAGCCCCATCTGCTTCCTGTCCAAGCCCAACCAGCTCTTTAAAAGCCCTGCCCCATAACCATCCCAGAGGCTGGCTAGTGTGCCTGTTCCAGGAGAACCCATTTTTTTCTTCTCCTCCGACACCTAGATGTAGAGCAGCACACTCTCAATACGACAGTATCCTTTTCATAACACCCTTCAAAAGCCAAAGGGCCAAAACATGACTTATGGTTCCCCCTCCTCGTTGGCCTTCTGGGCAGACAATACTAAAAATGTGACCAGAGCTTGAATCATTTTCTAATTACAAGTGTCCAACAAGTGACTTGCTGCATTTCCTATCCAAAGCTTAAACGTAGGTGGGCATGGTGAGAACAGGCTTAGTGGCGGTGGACACATAAATGACTCTCTAAAACATACCGGGTTGCACATGACTGACACTACCCCGATTCCTTCATGCCCAGCACATCCCAGCACTGTTATTTTCTCTTGCCTGCTTGCATGCTGTTTTCAGTGGCCCACTTAAATCTTTGTGACTGGAATGCATGGGCGGAATTCTGAAGTTTAAGGCTCCTTGTGAAGGAAACCAATCAGAAGCAGACACAAACCGATAAGGTATTCCAGAGACTAATCCTTGGGCTGCCCTGCTATACCAAAAGCCTCACTCCATTCCTATGCCTGAGAAAATAATTTTTAAATTATGAAAGCTTGCAAATACATGACTTTGTTAGTCTAACTAAGGTATCATCTTGTCTTTTTTGGAGCAACACCTTTTATATTACTATTGGCTAATACAGTACAAGAAAACTGAAAAAAATATATATATATATTAACTGGACTGTTTCTTCAGCAGTCATTGAGGAGCACTCCCCCGTTCGGAAAAATTCTCAGGAAGCCAAAATTGCAGTATCTTCTCTTTATTCAGTAATACAGTGCAACATCACAGCTAATAGCAATAACCACACACAATGTGGCTCTCCCACAGTGTATGGCCCAAACTTGGCAACGTTTACACGTTTCGCGGTATCCTTACTGCTTGGTCACAACAAATTACCCCCACACTGGTGTGGTTTAAAATACCTCATGTGACATAAAATTAACCAAAGAAAGAGGACTAGTCTGTGTATATTTGTAAAACATGGTGTCGGCCATCTTTGACTGAGACAACCCCTGTTTCTAAACTCAGTTCTATCATCATTAGATCATTAAAGCCTATGTCATGACCGTATATGGGATACATTAATCACCGTAATCGTATTTCTGATGCTTGTATCTGCTTAGATTCACATGCTATGCATATGCCGACATCTTGTGGTTGCTGCAGAGTATGACAGTTTTTGTTTTCGAAACTCGAAAAGGGACGTCGACAGGGCGTGCCATTAATACTATCCCTACTGTGATGTCTACTGTACCCATGGTCCTTTATGCGTTGTGGTCCCTCAGATTGTTTTGTTTCTCACATGAGGTAGCATGAAGTGTAGCGCGAGTACAGGTTGTGACCAAGCAGATGATTGCAGATCAGGCAAGAGAAAGCATCTATTGCTTTGTTTGTTTGTTTATTCATTTGTAGTGCGCGCCAGACCCAAGGGTAACAGGGCGCAGGAGCAACAAGGTTATTCTCAGCTTGGTTACAGCGCTGTACAGTAATTACAAGTGTGTACATGGGTCAATACAGTTACAGATATAAAGACAGATATATTAACAGGCAATTTACAAAATGTACATAGGGGAGGCAAGCATGGGTGAGGTTAGCAGTCATTTTCCTTTGTCCACTGAATGTAGTTTCGCCTAAAGTGGGTGTAGGTTGGAGGTATCCTTAAAGTTGGTGGGAGGGAGTTCCAGTGTTGGGCTGCTTTTGGGTTGCACCTTTAACTCCACAGGGGAGGAAGGGTGGGCGCATGTGAATCTAAGCAGATAAAAGCATAGCATCAGAAATACGATTACGGTGAGTAATGCATCCCTTCTGAGGCTTGTGGAATTTGCTTAGATCACATGCTATGCATAGATTACCGAGCAGTGTCTGGAGAAGGTGGTGGGATGTGAGAAGGTACAACAGCAAATAGATGTTTTAGCACCGCCTGTCCCACCTGTGAATCTGCTTTAGAATGTGTGTCAATGCAGTAGTGCTGAGTAAAGGTATGAATGGAGCGCCATGTAGCTGCTTTGCAAATGGCGTCTAGAGTGACGTTTACAATAAAGGCCAAGGTAGCTCCTGTACCCCTGGTAGAGTGTGCTCTTGGTGTGGAGGCAGAGTTTTATTTGATAGAGGGTAACAGAGCTGTATGCATTTCACTATCCATTTGTAGATGACGTTTTTCGACACGCAATCACCTTGCTTGACAGGCGCTATGACAATCAGTTGGTCTGTTTTTCGTAGCGGTCTTGTCTTGTTTACATAGTAAAGGACCGCCCTCCTTACAGCTAGTGTATGCAGTTTTTTCTCAGCTGAGCTTGAAGGGCTTTGAAAAAAAGCTGGTAGTTCGAGGGACTGGTTGACATAGAACTTAAATATGAACTTAGGTGAAAACCTAAAGTGTGTTCGTAGTCTTTGTGGATAACAAAGAGAGTCTTCACTGACAAAGCTTGTAGTTCGCCAACTCTTCTTATGGAGGCGATAGCCACCAGAAAAGCCGTCTTATGTGTAAGGTGTTTAAGGTGGGATTTATGCATAGGCTCAAAGGGGGGGTGTGGGGGACAATGGTTTTGCAAGTACCACGTTTAGGTCCCACACTGGAGGCGGTTTTCAGATGGGAGGGTAGAATCTCTTTACTCCTTCCATAAATGCCTTAATGACCAGAACCTTAATGACCGAGACCTTCCACAAGGACACCTTGCTTTGAGAAGCGGTTTACGCAGATAGAGTCGCCAGGTGATTTAACTTAATGGAGTTAAATACTAGGCCGGAGTCTAGTAAGTCGAGCATGTAGTGGAGAATGTGTGATGGTATACATTCTATCGGGTTTATACTCTTTGACTGGCACCATATTACAAATCCTTTCCATTTGTTGAAATAACAGTGTCTGGTGTTTGGTTTGCATGCCTCCTTGAGGATGTCCATAAACCTTTGAGGTCGTTTTAAAAATGGCCAAACTCTAGGACTTCAGGAGCCAAGCTGCCAAGTTCATAGACCGAGGTTGTGGGTGGAACGTTGTTCCCCTTTGCTGTGTGAGCATGTTGTTGGGGCACGGGAGTTTGATTGGATCACACATCGCCAGTTTGCGCAGATGTGGAAACCAAGGTTGTCTCGCCCACATAGGAGCAACTTGGATTAGTGTCACTTGTTCCTGTTGCATTTTGTTAACCAACCTGCTTAGTAGCAAGGTCGGGGGGAAAAGCGTAGGCAAATTTCCCTGACCAGTTCATCCACAGGGGTGGACCTGTTCCCCCTTGGACCTGTTTTGGGGAAACCTGGATGCAAAGTCTGGGCATTGGGTGTTATGGCTTGTGGAGAATAAGTCTAAAGGGGGGTAACCGCATAGGGAGAAGATATTGTCTAAAATATCTTGGTTGAGTTGCCACTCGTGCTCTTCGGGTAGAGGATCTCTGCTTAGTGAGTCTGCCAGAGGATGGAGTTTACCTGGAACATGTTGCGATGTTAGGAATGCCACGCTTGAGTGCCCACTTCCAAATTGTTTGTGCTAGTCTGGACAGACTTGGAGAGTGTGTGCCCCCCTGCTTGTTTATTTAAAACATGGCAGTGGTGCTGTCCGCGAGGACTTGTACTGACTGACGTGTGTGCGGAACCAGGTAAATGCATGTCATCATCATCCCGAGCAAGCGCATCGGTTTGCGTACGGTTATTTGGCGACCGGGCAGATACTGAGGTATTTTCAGCAGTATGTTTTGTACTCTTTCGCTTTACGGAAAGATTAAACCTACTTCTGTTTTAATGACAGACCCTAAGAACTGTTTGGTCTTGCTTGGAATGAGATTTGATTTTTTCTCGTTGATTGAGAATCCCAAGTGGAACAGGAGATTGATTGTTCTTTGGGTGTTCTGCTTGAAAATTTGGCGGGATTCCCCTGTTATCAGTCAGTCACCCAGATAAAGGTACACTGGGATTGACTCCCTGCGTAGATGTGCTGCCACTACTGCTAGTACCTTGGTGAATACCCTTGGAGCGGAGGCTATGCTGAAGGGTAGCACCTTGAACTAGTGCTGGTTCGCTATTTTGAAATGCAAGAACCTTCTGTACGCTGGGAACATTGAAATATGAAAGTATGTATCTTTCATATCCAAGGTTGCCATGTAGTCCCCCTGCTTTAGCAGTGGGATTACCTCTTGCAGCGTTGTCATGCAGAATTATTGTAGATTCACATATGTGTTTGTAGGGCGCAGGTCTAGGACAGGGCGCATTGTTAAGTCTTTATTTGGCACAAGGAAGTACATTGAATAAATACCCTTGTTTACCTGGTTTGCCAGGACGATTTCTATGGCGTCCTTTAGAAGCAGTGCCTTCACCTCTTCCAACAGGATACGTTGTTCTTCCTGTGAAGATTGCCTTTGTTTTGGCGGGTGGTTGGTTGGCTTTTGAATTAGTTCTATGCAGTATCCTCCCGCCACAGTGGAAAGTACCCACTTGTCCGAAGTGATCCCTTCCCATGCGTGGGTAAAGTGTGAAATACGACCTCCTACTGGAGTGGCATGGGAGGAAACCTGTAGTCGGTGGTCATTGCTGAGGGGGGATGAGCCCCCTCTTGAGGAGGAGGAACTGCTCCTACTTGGAGACCTTCTTTGAAAACCCTGTTGGGAGGACTGCCCTTGTGACGAACCCCAGGACGAACCTTGGCCACCTTGATTGTAATTTGAGGCCCGTAGGGAGTTTTGTCCTCTGAAACAGCGAGAGTTAGAGCCTCCTCTTTGCCCAAAAGGTTTGTTGGTAAGCTGCCCTAGGGATTTGAGGGGGTCATATTCCTCTTCCGTGCTCTTGAGAGCATCTGCCACCGTTTTGCCAAACAAAGCGTTGGTTTCAATGGGCATGTTTAGGAGGGTTGCCTGGGTTTCTAGTTTGAAGCCTGATTGGCGTAGCCATGCGTGGCGTTTAATCAGTGTGCCTTCTGCCACGATTCTCCCTGCACTGTCCGCTGTGTCCAAGTTCTTTTTGAGGATGCAGTTGGCTACTTGTTTCCCCCTCTGCGATGGTGAGCGAGAGCTGCGTTTTGAGCGGCTCTGGGACTGAGTCTATCTATTGAGCGATTTCATCCCACTTGTGACAATTATAACTGGCTAATAACGTAGTGTTATTAGCAATCCTTGTTTGGTAGGCTGTCAAGGAAGCTACCTTCCTGCCCAGAGTGTAGATCCATTTACTCTCCTTGTCAGGAGGGGCTTCGGCAGAGGCTAGAGGGGTTCCCGCCCTTTTTCTTGTAGTAGTAACTACTAAAGAGTCAGGCTTCAACTGCCCCCTGATGTATAAGGGGTGCAAGGGGGCTGGTCTGAACATCCTCTTGATGCGCGAGTTGACTGCCCGTGTTAAATTGGGTGTAAGCAGAGAGGGTTGGATGCGTCTCTGTACCGATTGTAACAGAGGGATAAATTGGGTTCCTGATTTTTATCCCCAAAGATGACTTCCACAAAGTCTTTGTTGACTTGGGCTTCTTGAGTGTCCATTTGGAAGTGCTCTGTGGCCTTTAGGAGCAGGTCATTATATTTTAACTGGTTGTCTACCGTGGAGTCAACCACCGGTGGATCGGAGTGATCGGGGGACTGGATGACTTATAACCCCTCTAGCCTCTGCCTGTTGAGCGATTTCATCCCACTTGTGACAATTATAACTGGCTAATAACGTAGTGTTATTAGCAATCCTTGTTTGGTAGGCTGCCGAGGAAGCTACCTTCCTGCCCAGGTTGTAGATCCATTTACTCTCCTTGTCAGGAGGGGCTTCGGCAGAGGCTGGAGGGGTTATAAATCCTCATAATTGTCGCAATAATATTAGTACAAGTCCACCGTGTCTCCTTTGTCCTTGACTTTCGGGCCTTTAACCGGGCGTCGGGAACATGTTTTTTTTTTTAGAGGCCATTGACGCATCTTTCGACGCCCGGTCGTCGTCGACTGAGGACTTTGTACGTTTAGATGCAGTGTCGGAAACTGACTTTACCATCTGTTTTGGGGGCCTGTCATGTGGTGATCGCCACCGCGATGGCCCATAGAACAGGGGAAGTTCGGACCTCACCTTTCGACACCACGTGTGGCCCATCGGTCGGCGCTGTGGTCAACTTTCGGCTGTGGGAGGTGTGCTTAGTGTGATTAGACTTGGTAGTGCTTGAGCCGCCGGGTGTCGTCCCGTAGCAGAACTGCCGGCCTGCCTGGTGGGTTGGAGGAATCGCACACAGGAATCCAATGGATCCTAATCGCCCTCATCGTCACTTAAGACGTCAATGCTGCAGTCGCTGGAGGCTCACTGGACGTTTATGGCGGCCTCAGCCTGCATCGCGTGGTTAGCCCAGCGTTTAGTCTTGCAGTCCTTTAGGGTTTTAGGCCTGAACAGTTTACAATACTTGCACTGTCTTTAGGCATGATCTCTGGAGAGACAAAGATTGCACATCCGTTGCAAGTCTTTCAAGGGGAACTTCCTATTGCAGGAAGGGCAACATTTAAAAGGTGTGTTTTTTCATGATGTATGGGGGTAGCAGCCTGGCGAAATAGTTGGGAGGAATGGGGAATGTACATTCTCTTAACGAGACTAGAATTTGAACCGCCTCCGCTCTCCCTACTGTGCAGGGTCGAGGCACGGTGGGCCTTCAGAGGCCGTAGACAAAGGATCGTCGAGACGGGGTTGCTGTCGTCGACTATTGAAAATTCGTCCTTGAAGCACTTGCCGAAGATCTTGGGGTGAATGGATAATGAAAGGACAGAAAGAAATACTAGAATTAAACTTTTTCTAAATAATGGTGTCAGCCAAGAATGAACCTCTGCGATATTTGTCCGACTATGATGGAGGAAAAGACAATCTGAGGGATCTCGATGCATGAAGGACCATGGGTACAGTAGACGTCACACTAGGGATAGTATTACTGGCACACCCTGTGAAAGTCCCTATTTGACTTTCGAAAACAAAAACTGTAATACTCTGCAGCATCCACTAGATGTCGGCCTAGGCATAGCATGTGATCTAAGCAGATTCCTCAAGCCTCAGAAATATATAGATATGCACAAGGAAAACAAATTAAGTTGAAGTGCAGTTAAGGTGAGTAAACTTAACGCACCAAAACCCTTGAAATTCAGCGCATTGGAAAACTGAGAACCGGCTTAATTTGGCGCGTTCCGGTTGATCTCGTCCATAATGCCACATCCTGTATCATGCCATTTTGTATGGCATTGTAAACTCCATCTCTTATAATATTTACGTGCTCTAGGGCTTTGCAACGGGAACGCGCTGAGTTAAGCTGGTCCATATTTACCCAATGCGTGGAATTTAATGGGTTTTGTTGCGTTAAGTTTACTCACTCCAACTTTTTTCCTTGCATTTCATGGGTTTGGTGATGCTGTGACCATTATATATTTTGCAGCACCACTATCCATGGCCCACTGTATATTTTTCGGCGCTACTGGCCATGGCCTTCGGCCGTGCCTACTCTATATTTTTCAGCGCCACTCTACATGGCCTTCAGCCGGTCCAGCTGCATATATTTCAGCATCACTGTCCACGATCGTATGTTTGAAAACATCAACTGGCCACTAACCATGGCCCGGCTTTCACCCGTGCCCACTATATTTTTAAATCACTCCCTGCTCCCAAGTCATGGCCTTTGGCTATGCCCACTCTATTTTTTGTTTTACCACTATGGCCTTTGACCGTGCCTATGCCTTATTTCTTTTTTAATACTAGCAGGCCACTGGCCATGGTCTTCAGATGGGCCCACTTTATATTTTACACTACCGGGCCTTCAGCCATTTAAAACGCTAAATATTTCACCCCCAAAATCACTGCAACTGTAAAAATATAGTTTTTAAAAAATGGTATAACTTTTGCTGTATAACCACAATTACATTGTAATACACTACAGATACCCTCGGTTATTTGAAGTCATATGGCCCTCCGAGCCACTCACCGATTGCCCCCCTTATCTGTGCCTGCACCCCCACTCGCCCCATGGCATCCTCACCTCCCCAGCCCTCTCCCATTCCACCTCAACACTCGTTTCTGTCATGGAGTTTCATCTGTTAAGTCGGGTAGCCACAGTTACTCGTTCAATACCCGAGGGTATGAGAAAGCTTTGTGTTGCAAACTCTGTCCCTAGCCCACCTCCAACTTCGAAATTTCACTAGGTGTCCTCTTGCCTCTCCCCCACCTCTTATTTTTTTTAAACCTTATTTAACGTGCACTGGGATCAGCATTACAATTTATACATGTTCATTGGGCGCGAAAAGAACAGTAATGGTAGAACAGAAAACATCTGCAGACATTGACTTTCGTGTACATGGTATTCTTGGTATTGTTCGAAATTACTTACTATAAAAGTTCAACCCTACCAAAAGACCTAAAACACACACCACGAAAGGTTCTAACTACCAAAAGTTTGAACTTTTCGTGGTGTGTGTTTAGGTGTTTTGGTGGGGTCAGACTTGGGGCTGGGGGCCCACAACACCCCGCTCATTGTAGCAGGGGTTGTGGGGGACATCCCTCCAGCCCCCTGCCAAATGAAAAATAAAATAACGGGGGCTGCGGGGATGTCCCCTGCAATACCCCGCTCACTATGCTATACAGTATAGTGATCGGGGGGTTGCGGGTGAAACCCCTGCAGCTGCCCGAAAAAAAAAAAGAAGAAAAAGAAAAGGACTCTGCGGTCGGATCACGCAGATCCGGTATTCTTCACGGTTCAGTTACATCAACTTTCACCTCCACCCTTTGACGCGCCAAGTATTGTCAAAAACCGCCCCCAAATGTCTCTCAGGTGCTTTATCGGTGGCACCAAGCCGGCGTAGACTTCTTCCTCATCATTCGTCCATAACCCTCCCCCACTAGCCCCCACAACCCTACCCTGCCCAGCAGATATATGCACTCGCATTAGGGGCGACTGCTACCGTGGCGAGTGGAGATCCGCGCTACAATAATATGTTGCATTGATGCATAACTTAAAGAATCTAAACAATCACTGCCATGAACACATCCATATTGCATAGTCACGGATGAGATACTCAGATACTTTCAAGTGTTATTTTGCCCCTGGGGCCTGCCATGTCGGAAGCGAAATATTGGCCTCTACAAAGGATGTGGATTCTTCAGGAAATGTAAAGAAGTAGGTCTTGTTGTTAAATTGTAGGCGCAGTCGGGCGGGGTAGAACATAGCATAGGGTATTCCCCTTTCCCCGAGTAGTTTTTTAACACCAAAAAATGTGCGTCTCTATTGTTGTACTGCCAATGTATAGTCAGGGAAAACGTGGACCACGCTAGAAACAATCCTCAATTCCTGTTTTTCTCGCGCAGCCTTCGGAGCTAGAGCTCTGTCACTGTAGTTCATGAGGCGCGCAATATTTGGTCAGGGGTATCCCCCTTGGCCCTGGCTTCACCATCGGAATCCTATGTGCTCGTTCCACTACAAACATCTGGGACCAGCCAGGATCCCCAGCACTTCTTTCAGCAGCTCCTCGACCGCCACTTCCATTGATCCTTTCAAGGCGTCCTACGGTACACCTATAATGCAGACATTATTCCACCTCTATCTCGTGTCTAAATCCTCACATTTCGTCTTGATGCTGCCCAAATCCTTAGCCAGGGTCGTCACTGTCCCCTGTAATGCTGTTATGGCGTCCTGCGCCGCATAGATCTGTGTTTCAGTTTCGGTAATTCGCTGTCTAGCTTTTTCCAGGTGAGCTTGGATATTGGTAACATTAACAGTGATGCCATCCAGCTTATTTTTTTTTTATTTGCATTTGGTTCAAAATACATAAAACATTTCATGTAGAACCTTTACAAAATTTAAAATCTTTAAAATCTTACAGATAATCATTCAATCAATCATTGCAACTACAAACATAGCTCTAATTAATTCTCAATATGCTTACAAAAACTTGCCAACTCATATATTAAGGGTTTATGTAATCCCTGCATCATTCTGGACCACAAAACTTCAAGGCAGTCCTCAAATTCAATCTTCACGAATTTCATCAATTTAAGTGTCCTTATGTTCTTAAAATGCGGACAATACAGAATAAGGTGTTTCAACGTTTCATAGGATTCATTGCATTCAACAAATCGACATCCCACACAATTATTAGATTTATTCATTTCCCAATTTTTAGTTCTTTACCTTGTATGGTAAAGATTCAGTCTAAAGCGAATATATACCTTTCGGATATTTTCACAAGGAAATAACAAGACATGATCATAACGTGGAATGTGCTGTTTAATATATAAACCATATTCTTTATATAGCCCATAGGTCTTAATTAAATCAATTGTTATACACCAATCCATTTCAAAGAGTTTTTTCTTAGCAAAACCAGGACGATATTGTATATCCTCAACAGTTGTATTTACATTGTCTAAGATTTGTTGCATTTTCAATTGATAGTTAAAAAAGAATTTAGAAGTTTGAGAACCCAACATTTTGTTCAAGTCCATATACAGTGAATTTGTTGGAGGATAATGAATCTTAATGTAATTAGACAACTGTCTCCATTTCCAACGAGATGAGAGTGAAACCAGCCCCAATTCATGTCGAATAATGGCATTTGGAACTGACATTGGAAGAAACATTGCAGATTTCAAAAGAGAGCCCTGTAAACTATCAAGCATGCTTGTCTTATCACATAGACAAATGTCTAATGAATACAATATGACACTTTCAATTTTTAATGTCATAAAATCTATTAGCGGGATTAAAGAGAATTTGCAATATTGGATAAAAATCCTTTTCATTTGAGATAATAGTGGGCGAGTTTTATTTTTAATGATAATAGACCAAGAATTAATTGAGTTGAGGGCTGATTAATAATACCCTAGATAGATGCATTGTTCAAACAACAAATTTGTGTATTCAATATTTGCCATCTAAGCTTGCCTCTTTTTGATTTAACTCCAAAAGTCATAATGGCAGTTTTCGCTGGGTTAGGTGTCAAGTTATGAGCTTTTGCAAAGTTCTCAAATAATGAGAGTTTAATAATATCGTCAGCAAATGCAATCCATTTCAACTGAATACTCCCCACTTTAACAGAAAACAAATTCCCATTTTCCCAGTTCTCACCAAGGTCAGATAGGTATAAGTTAAACAGGGTGGCCGCAAGGTTACAACCCTGTTTCAAACCAATTGTGCATATAGGAGCAGTAGTTCCACCTTCTGGCGAGATTCTTATTCTGTATGATGTATTCTTGTGCAACTTTATGATCCAATACATCAACACAGTTGGAATCCCCATCTTCGTCATTTTCTTCCACAATAAATTGCGGACAACCGTGTCAAAAGCTGAGCTCATATCGATCATTGCTATGTAGACAGGATTAGAATTCTTTTCTTTTGCTCCAGCAATAACATGCAACATAATAAAGGCGTTTAGGGTTGTGCTCATGTTCTTCCTAAATCCAGTTTGGTATTTCGAGTACATGCCATTGACCTCAATTACTTTCTCTAATTCGTTTAATAGAAGGATTGAAAAAATCTTAGCCTCAGTATCAATTAATGATATTGGACGATAATTCTCTGGGCGGGATGGATCACCATTTTTAAATATGGGTACTATATTTGCGGTTAGCCATGAGGGTGGCACCTCCCCGGACCTGATGATGGAGTCGAACTTATTATTTATAATGCCAGCCCACAACACGGGATCCGCCTTATAAAGACATGGGGGAAGGCCATCAGGTCCTGCAGCTTTTGAGTATGACAACCTAGAAATTGCCCAAATAATATCACTGCAGTTCCACTTCAGCCTTGGGATATTAGAATATTCTAGAGAAACATCTGGGACAAAATGAAATTTGCAAGGCAGTTGGTATTTAACCTTTATGTCTGCTCGGAAATACAATTTGACGAGAACAATGCCACACATTTATTATCAGCTTTCAGGGTGCGCCAAATTACTCGTGTGTCATGAGCCAAAATAGCGCGAATTAATGTACAATTCACATCGTTATGTCTTGAAATACGAGCAGATTTCAAATTGTGTTTGTATGCTGATAAAATTCTGTTCCTCCTTGCCTTGCTATCTTCGATGCCCAAGTTGCTTTTCTTTAAATCTCTCAATGCCCTATTCTTATCCCTTTTTAATAATTTACATGTGTGATCATATAAATGTGTATGTTTCACATTATTTTGTATTTTGCCAAACCGCTCAAGTGCTATGGCAACTATATCAGAATAATGCGTACACAATGTATTTTCATAATTTCCCCCTGCTCGTCTAATCCTCTCAATCTCTGAGGATATTTGTTCAACAACAAAGTTGCAGGTCCCTCGATTCCATCTAATGGAATGCAGTGGACGATCAGTTTCGACCACTGCCAAGGTTATATTTGGCATAAGCGAATGACATTTCAATTGAAAAAAGGTAGAAAGTTGTGCATGATCTCCAATCTCCATCTGTCATATTACTAGTGGTGCCATATGCATGATAAGATTGTGGGATACAAATATATAATCTATCGTTGAATACATCGTGCCTCTTGCCCATGTATTTCCAAGTTTCATATAATTTCTAACCATTAAATCCATATCCCACTCTGTGAGGAGTTCTCTAACTTTAACTCCTCTACTGCGAGAAAGAGTGGACGATTTAAATTCATGGGTTTCAGTCACATCTCTACAATCACAATTAAAGTCACCGCCTATAATGATTTCACAAGTCTGATATCTGCTAGATATATATAATAAGCATGCATCTAGTTCGTCCAACATCTCTTCAACTGACGAGGCGGCTGGATTCCAGTATAGGGAAATTATCATGAGTGAGGAGTATCTAAGTGCGGGTATAGTAAGATGGATCCCCAATATACTGGCAGATTCCCAAACTAATTCGGCTTGAGCCTGCAAGGATATCTTAACTCCAACCATCAGACCCCCAGAAGGACGCCCTAGCAAAGATCTCTTTGTACCATTATTATTGTTGGTTGGTCTACATAGGTTAAAGCAGAATGCCACTTCATTAAGTTTACATATCCACGAGAGTTCCATGATATAATTTGCATGCTCATATCATTGAATGGCTATTTAGCAGGAATGGGTGTTTTTGGACATAAGATTGCCGAAAGCATAGGTTCCAACCACGGTAGCCCTTTTGTATTGGCTACAAATTTCAATATTTCCAACATTCCTCCTTCCAGACCTGCTTCAGCTTGCATACAAGGCCTACCTGCTTCTTCGATCTCTTCAATACCCTTGCCCGGTGTTTCTAAGAATAGTATGGCCTCCGACTCACAATCAAAAGTAAACAGCGTCAAACCCTCCTTTTTTATTTCCTCAGGATTAAACCAGATAAATTTCATTATGGCCTCAGAGCTAAGATAACAAATAGCCCTATGATTGTTTACACTTGCCAAAGAAACCCTTGTAATATCTTCAGATTTAATTATTCTCAATTGAGGTATTTAAGAGAATACGGAGAATGTGTAGGATCGATTAATGCGATTATCCGCCAATGTCCTTTCACCCCCCTCAAATCCAATAATATACTGTCTTTCAAATTCAATTTGTTGTGGCCTAGTGGAAGGTGTGTTTATTTCTGTATTTGTTGATATTACAGCTATCGGAGATGCCCTAGTAACCACACAGGGAGTTTGTAGTGGCAAAGTTCTACTAATACCATTTGCGTTTTGATTTGGCTCAAATGAAAATGTACTCTTGCTATTGGATGAATCGTTTTCCTTAAGTGAATTATTCATGTTAATTTGGTTCTCAGATAAGGACCTTCTTAATGCAGGACCATGGATAAATATGTGGCTCGGGGCATAAAGAGTACCCATATGATTTACATTATTTACTTCATTTATTGATAAATTCCCAGGCTGGGTCCTCAGAGATGCCTCAACCATTTCCGCTTTTTTCCCTTGGCCATTTACCATCACTGCATTTTTCTTTTTGTCCAATAAACAATTTTCAAGCCTCATAGAATCATCACATATTACATTCGTTTTGTTACTATTTCTTTTTCCTACTTCTAATTGTTTTTCTTTACTCAGCATGGATACATTATTTACATGTATTTGATTATTTGAGACATTAGTACATATCTCACTATAGGATTTCCTTATAGGTGTTTTTAGGGAGACGCTGACCCCTCCGTCCTGATGATTCATTTGACTTTTTGACGTACAGCATCTGCCTACTATAGGGAAATATTTACTTAAGGTGGATTTTGCCGAGTTTTTAATAGTGAGATCTATGTTAGACTTTTCGTTTTCTTTTTCCTGGGTTACATGGTCTTTTGGAATAATCATACCTATTTTTTGATGTGACGCAGTTTTGCAAGTTATGGTTTTCTGAGAGTTTGATTTTGCCGATTGTGTAATACTAGTTTTTATCGTTCCCGTATCGATGTACACGTCTTCCTTCATTAACAAAGAGGTACCGAGACCTCCACTTCTCGTGTCCACTGTTACTTCAATTGCAGGTGTGAGGGCATCATGACTCTCTTTGGACAATTGATCCAAGTCAATATGCTCCTCATCTGCGATTTCTAGGATAGAAGTTGATTTTATATCCTTTGTCTTTGATACTTTTTTGTGTAGTAAAACCTCCCTCCTTCTAGCAAGTCTTTTCACAGCACGCATATGCATCCTTTTAGCCCGGCGAGACATAAAGGTGGGTGTTACTTCAGTGGGAATATTTTCAATCTCTGCCTTTTTTTGTTTTTCGATTTCATCCAACAAGACAGATGGGCTATCCGGCAGATCTAAAATTGGAGCTTTGGCAATAGGACTAAGCGGCATATCTAATCTCTCTCAGCTCATTCTCACAATTGCACTTCAGCGGCTCAGGTGATACCCCATGTGATTGTCTAGTATTGTCACATTCCAGGTGAACAGGTTGCAAACATTGCGTACTTTTCTCGTGGCTCTCAATAGGAGCCTCTCTGGATCTTTGGCCACCTATTTCATATTGCATAGATCTCAGGGTATCAATTGCGGTTATGAAGCCCTCAATTTTATCCATCTTGGAACAGAGATAATGCATAATTGCCTTTAATTCCTTTAATTCCAAGTGGGTAGGTTCGTGGCCCTTGTCGAGAAGATCTAGTATTTTTGTAATCACTGGAAGGGGACTAGGAGTTTGATGTTCAGCGCTACCCCTATCAGATATACTCCCCTCAGGATCATCATTTAAGGACCTTCTTTGATCTTTAATTTGCTCAGGAGAGTACAATAAAGCATGCGAAATCCCTTCAGAACCTCTTTCGCCTATTGTTTCATTGTGAGTTTTCATAATGTCCTCTCTGCAAGTTGTTTTTAAAATCTCCATATTAGATGATCTATGAACAAGTGGGGTCATCATATTGATGGATTGATTAACCTGTTCATCTAATTCAGCCATTTTCCTCACTAAACGGGTCTTTGTTAAAAGTGCAAGGTAGCAGTGGGGTTGTACAACGCCCCACACTCACCCTGGCATCATCATTTTCTTCCTCTTCTATGGAATCGTGCATAGTAGCAGTTGAGACGGCATGAATCTGAGCCAAATAGGTAGCATGTGTTGGAATATCGCTACAATTCAAATTATCAGCTTTAGCTACCTCTGCTAAAGTATTATTATCGGATGGCTCATTATTAAAAATACTCCTTTTGTGGCCTAAAGAGTCATTGTTAGTTTCAGTAAAAGCTTTCAATATTGCCTCAGTAAACCGCCCACTACGCAATCCATTAGCCATTGTTAACATGCAGGCAATAGCTCTTGTGCAATGTATTTTTAAGGAGACAGAGTTCTCGACCTACTAAATAAATCTTAGAAATAAACAATGTCCAATAAAAACTAATCTTGCTTTACACTAATAATCCGATAAAATACGAATTAGCACATTATAAGGTGACAAGCACCTAGCCCTTTATAGTAAAATATCAGCAAATTATTGGAATAGAGCTTCGCCCTCAGTCACCAGAACATAGAATGCAAGCATAAAATCTTCATGTTCTAGCGATATATAATTAGGTTCACTACTATCCGCACGAACCTGGACATTAACATAGTTAATGATAGAGATCCTAAGGGATCAAAGTGACTAATCACTGCAGTCTCCCTTCTGAATACGCCGCCAAACAGCCGCACAACAGCCAGTGGGCTTTTCGCCGTCGGGCTTAGCGCCGCAAGGGTGGCTCGAGCGCAGTTTCAACACGCTACCAGTCACGTGATCACACACGTGGTCCGACTGACTCCGCCTCCTCCAGGAAGCGGTATGGGACAGGCAAGAGTACGCTCGGAGTGCCTGGATGATGGCAGATACAAACAAGGTCAGTCGAAATAGTTCACTGCTCACACGCTCTTTCAATCCAAAATGAAGCGCCGCTCGGGCGGCTCGAGCGCAGTTTTCAACACACTACCAGTCACGTGATCACACACGTGGTCCGACTGACTCTGCCTCCTCCAGGAAGCAGTATGGGACAGGCAAGAGCAACGCTCGCAGTGCCTGGATGATGGCAGATACAAACAAGGTCAGTCGAAATAGTTCACTGCTCACACGCTCTTTCAATCCAAAATGAAGCGCCGCTCGAGCTCAGTTTTCAACACGCTACCAGTCACGTGATCACACACGTGGTCCGACTGACTCCGCCTCCTCCAGGAAGCGGTATGGGACAGGCAAGAGCAACGCTCACAGTGCCTGGATGATGGCAGATACAAACAAGGTCAGTCGAAATAGTTCACTGCTCACACGCACTTTCAATCCAAAATGAAGCCAAGCTTATTGTTGATAGAAAAAAATCCTTGTTGCATAATGGCCATGACACCTTGGAGGTCGACAGGCGATGGTGGCGCTGATCCCTCGGCATGCACCTGGTTGCTTGTCCCTTTGCATGCTGTTTCCACATGCTTTGGGGTGGGTTTTGCGTACTTATCCATGGTGCCACGTTTCTTTGGATCAGACCCTTTAGGCATAGTGCTGCACCCTCTGGTCCACACACCCTACTTGCAATTTGATAAATACCTGGCCTCAGGAGCAGCAGAATGCAGTATGCCCAGCCAGAATGGATACTAACTGAACAGTGAGGTAACAGCGCAACAATTATCCTGTGTCGCCAACAAGCAGCAACCACCTATGCCCAGGGTGCTTGTTTAACAGTCCTTTCAAGAGTTGCCCATTCAATCTGCACCCACAGCTGTGTTTGAATGTATCCTGGGGCCACTAGCACACGTAGTCCTTCAATCCACGCTCTGCGAATCCCAGGAGAGGACTCAGCTGCAGGAGAGCAGGGGGGGGAAGCAGGAGAAAGACACGCCTGTAAGCAACGCAGCACCCTCTGGACCACACACCCGGCTCCTAGCCAAATAGCTACTAAACGTCCGGACAGGCAGAAAGTGCAATATGCCCAAACAGGTGTGATATTAACTGGGCAATGGGGCAGCAGTGCATCAATTCTCCAGCACCACCGCCAATCAATAGCCAATTCTGTCCATGGTACCTGTTTGGAAATCTCTTGCACAGTTGTATAAAAGATACGAGAGAATGGTAAACAAAAAGGGGGGGGGGAGCAGGAGATACACAAAACAGGGTCCTGCCAGACCTGCGTATTTAATTGGGGCTGCCACTTAGCTCAGTCGTTGAAGCCAGCATAGCTCAGTTGTGAAGTCAGTAGATGTTATGGCGGCTTTCACTGAGATAATTCCAGAGCGGGCCAGGGTCTCCACATGTACTGCAAAAGTTAATCCCCCGCTCTGCAGCCAGCCTCCATCTCCCACAGACTTCAGACGGAGGTCACAGCACAGCAATCTCTGCGGAGCAGTGCGCCACCAGGAGCCCTCAAACAGACCGTCCCTCTGCCTGATTGGCACTCACTCCGTCCCTGGGAACCCCTCGCACAGCGGGGCAAGCCTCAGTGCAGGGGCGAACAGTGGTTGCCTTCTCAGAACCACCTGCACTCTCGCCGCCCAGGCGCCATCCGACATTGGGCACCGACACGGTCGCAAGCTTCTTTGCTCTTCTTAAACAGGTGTGGCCTCCGGCTGTACAGCAACTACGCCACGATCATCCCGCGTTGTCTGGGCCAGCTGCAATTCACTGCTCCGCATCGCGGCCAGAGACGCCGTTCTCAGTGTCTGATCCGGGCTATATAATACCCTCACCCGTCATACAGATTTTCACCAGTTTTTACGTCAAGCATGTCGCATTTCATGCCATAGTATTGCAGGGAATCTCGCCTCTTCCATCTTGGCAATCGCGCAACAGCACCCACCTCTCCCCCACCTCTTGCCTAACAGCATTGGCTTGTGTTTTCCTCCGCAAATGGCATTTTTCAGCCTTTTCTTTTTCTGATAACCGAATATCTCTCGCATGGAGAAAAAAAAAAGATGCCACCTTTTCCATTTTGAAAAGCCTCATGCCGCAATGCATCATGGGGATATAGCTATCATTTTGGGAGAATGGAGCAGAATCCCAAACCACAAAAGGATTGTGAGTCAACGCTTCACGCCCAAGTTGTTTCGGACCTGGTCCAAATCCGGACCTGGTCCAAATCCGTCCAGTGGTTTGGGCTCTGTGGTTGTAGCACAAATGGACCTTTTTTGTCCATTGCAAAATGTATGGGGAGTGGGGCGAATGTGCTTTTTTTGTTTTCTTAATAACTTATTTCTTTTTAACAAATATTTTCCAAACTTTCCAGCTTGGAGGGCTCCGGGACACACAAAATCTGCTAAGTTTTAGCCAAATCTGTCACACGAGTTAAGAGTTAATAGCAATTTGTTTTTCGATTTCATAGGAAACTCACTACTTTCCTTGACTATATTATTTGTATATTGAGTGAATTTTTTTTAGTTGAAGCATAGGTGACACAATCTGATGCAACAAAACCTTTGAAATTCAGTGAAAAAACTTTCATTAAAGTGACGTTAAGTTGTAGATTCAATGCAACAAAACACCTGAAAATCGGCAGCATACATCCATGTCATTGAGAAATACATGACAACCGGTATACGTGATGAAGCCTGCAGAGTCACCACTGACCCCAAGCCCAAAACCACCTCCCATAAGGCCAAGGGAAGGCAGCTTCTACCTGATCCTGGCCCTGGGGTGGTATTATGAGGGAGGATCACATGGGAGGAGATGGCTGTCAGGAAGATGGAATGACCTCTGTAGGAGAGATGCAATATTCCTCTCTATATGAAGAGGAGGACCCCATGATGCCTAAATACCGAATGCCATTTTGTCATTTTGCAAATCCTTCCCCTGTTAAAACCCAAACCACTGTATATGAAAAACCTCCCCAGTGGAATAACCTTTACACCAAGGGTATACAGGGGTTACATTCAACATCCCTTGATTATATAGATTTTGATCTGACTAGGACCCTGGAGCACAGCCTGATTCTGACAAACTATTGCAACACATTTAAATGTGAATTCAAGCGTGAGGTGCAGTCTAGTTGTTTAAAGCCTAATCAGCTTTGTGGGACTTTAAACTTAAAAGGTTTTCTACAGCTGGAGGTTCAAGGAAGAGGCAAAGAGAGGCTGCAGAGTATCTAGAGCGGGAAGCAAGACCGGCAGCAGAGTTCAGAAGAGCCGCAGGAGAAGTGAAGAACGTCTGCCTGCAGCAGGCCGGCAGCATTTAAGACCAGAGAAGAGAGAGTCCAGCAACAAATAGGTGTAAAGACTGGTAGGGGGGTGGTCTGTACTTCTGCTCTCTATATGGTAGAGGGGAGGCACAGAGGACCCCAGCCTAGATTCTCTATTCGGTAGCTATGGTCGAGCAATCAAGGCCTAGCTTCTCAGGAGGTGATGCAGGCTGGTTCTTAAGTACAGTGTAGTCCCCAAGGCCCCACAAAGGAATGTCCACACACTGTATTGGTTAGAACACAGTCTTTATATAATCAATATTCAAGGTTATGTACACTTATCATAATAACTCACTTTGTACTTAGGAAAATCACCAATGGCAAATATATACAATTCTAAAGTGGTACCACCCTTTGCATTAGATCTCATTAAAGTGCATCAACAATACTGTAACAATGTCACACAGATCAATAGAGTGAAACCAGCAATAGAGAGAGGAGAGAAAATAAGATGGTTGAGCAATAGGCAGAATACTGGCCCCTACCACTAGACACAGTTCTGTGTGGAGATCCCCCCACCTGGGCAACCTGTAAAATAAAGATATAGCACAAGCCCAGTCCATATATTGTTCTGCAAGTCTTATTCCCTCCTATAATGTTTTTACCCCCCCAATGTACCTGGTGGAGTCGAGTTCTTCGAAGAGACGTCGACAGATCCTTCTTGAGCGACCCCCTTTCAAGCGGGAGTCACGGATCGTCGAGAGGCGTCGAGAAGCGTCGAGGAACTCGGCGTTCGGCGGCGGGGAATCGACGGCTCTTCTTGAATGCCTTCCCTTTCAAGCGGGAGACACGGGCGTCGAACGTCCGTCGAGGAACTCGGCGTTCGGCGTCGGGGAATCGACGGCCCTTCTTGAATGCCTTCCCTTTCAAGCGGGAGACTCGTGGCGTCGAACGTCCGACAACAAACAGGGTAGAACGGCGTCGATGAGGCGGCAGCTTCGATCCAAGCGGTGCTCGTCAGACAGAGTCGTGCGGGGCACCTCGATGACAATTGTTCTGGACTGCAAAGATTGTGAAGACGGGGGCCCAGCATGGGCGTCGAGTCGTTCGAGTCTTTGTGGTCTTCGGGTGGCGGGAAACCCACGGGCAGGTTTCTCGTCGGCGCGTTGGTCGTCCTCGACTTTCTCCGGCAGGATAAAGCGGTCGACGGTGCGGACGAGGGAGTCCTTCGATTCAAATGTTCTTAGGCAAGGAGCGGACGGCTCCGGTCGTCGGTGGCACGGCGTCAAGTGGTTCCCACGGCTGGGCAACACAACTTCGACGGGCCTCCAGCGGTTACACAGACCTGCGAACCCTGGTCGACGGCAATGGACTTCGACGGCGGCGATGTCCGGGTGCTTCACTTCGATCTCCTCGGTGGTCCCGTCTCGGGTCGGCAGCCTTTCGAGGGTCTGACTTCCAGGGGGCTTCGGCGAAGATGTAGCGGTGCTCGATGATCCCTCGGAGCACGGGAAGAGGGCGCCTTACCAGGTCCTCTCTCGGGTCAGTCTTCGACGAATTCGGCAGCTTTCAGATCGGTCGAAGCAAGTGCAACAGCAAGTCTTCTTCTTCCAGCTGGACGTCGAGGATCAGCAGTTCCAGTTACTCTTAGAGTGGAGACTCAGCTTCTGAACAATTACCAGTGGTGAGAGGTCCCCAGATATACTATTCTGTCTCTCATCCACACTGCTGGCACACACTCAGCAGCCAATCATACAGAAGGGCATTCATGCAGTCAGTCAGCCAATCAGGCACACAGTGCATTCAGGCCACACTCCTCCCTTTCAGACACTCACAACAAGGAATGTGGATTGGGACAAGTACCCAGCCATTCAACACTACACACTGCATTCAGGCCAGTTTCGGGCAGGGCTGTCTCAGTCTTCGTCTCTCATGCCAGAAACCAGACAATCACAACAAGGAGTGTATATTGGTCACACACTCCATTCACCCAGGTCCCACCCACAGGAGGTACCCACAACATACAGTCACTGGGAAGGCTCCAGTCAGTCTAGCTGGGCCTTCACAACAACACCATATATGGAACTTCCACCCAACAGCCAGTCAGGGGGAAGGGACAGAGTCGGGGCTTCCCAGGACTTTGGGAAAACAAGGTAACAGGCAATAGAAAGCAAGAGGCCACAGGGGCCATCTTGTTTCCTATCAGGAATCAACTGATCCCAATGGCAGGGCCTGGGTATCCCAAAATGGAGGACACACAGAGCACCTGTCAAATTCAGCATGGAGCTGCCACCAGCCCATACCCTGCTCTGTGGGCCACCCACAGGTGCCCAAAAACATACACTAGGGGTACAGGGTTGTACCCCTACCCATGGGTGCCATAAGGGTATCCCATGGGTCTGTTCACCAAACCAAAAGAGAGCTGCACTGCCAGGAGTCCCACATGGACTCCTGGGCAGAAAACACGACAGAACACACGATAAAAAGTAGTAAAGGACAAGGATTCAGAGGCCCTGTCCCTCTGATGCATTTCCAGCATCACAATAGGTGACTGAAGCGCAACGTGGTCAGGAGAGAAGAGGCCCTCTAAAGTGGCACAGGTCCCGACTGCAAAGGAAGCGAACGCTGATGCGGGAACCAAACGTACTTCTGCATAAGCAGGGAAGCAAGCCCCACGGAAGAGTCTCACAGCCACAGCAGGGTATACTGGCGAGTCAGTCTGAGGGTGGCAGGAGACCCGGGACGTGCAAAACCGTGAAAGAGTGTTTAAAGAATACTTTTGAATGTTAACTGAATCGAAGTCAGATACAAATACAAATATGGTACAATTTTCATAACACGAGATGTCAGTTGGGGGAAACCTGGAACCAGCATTGCTATAAGTCAAAAGACATTAAGAGAGATAAGGAGGCAAATGTTTGGCAGCTCTCCTGACATGAGATGTCAGCTGGGGGACATCTGGAGCAAGCATTTTCAGGAGCCAAGAGAAATTGGAAGAAAGGTTGACAGAGCTTGAACAAACCCTCTTATAACAAATGTCTGCATGGGGAACATTGGCACAAGTAGCCCCTCGAGTCAACATGTTGTGTCACTGAAGAAACATTATTGCATAATAGCTAAAGTAGAAGGAAGACCTGATAAGAGCATCAGGCGTAAAGTCTTGTTTTGGAAGGAGATATTCCTGGCAGGTGAGGAAACCAGGATAGTCGAAACCAGGATAGTCAAGGATTAACGAAACAAAAGCTATTGTTCCCCTAGAGGGTGCGCTGACTCATATGTTTGATACAAAAAAAAGAGAGAACAAATTGCACACTATAACAATTATTTGTTAGAGGACTACTGGAATTTTAATGAGTGGATTTTGAGAATCTGCCGACACGTGTTTCGACCCCTTTTTTGGGTCTTTCTCAAGGCACGGCTGATTGCAGTAACACTATATTACATACACCTGGCTGTCCTATTTACATGTTTCATTAAACAAATTTCAGTAAGAAAATACAGTAACCAAATCCATTTCATTGAAAAGGAGAGGGAAGGATTAGTGATCATCCAGAATAAACAATGAATTAATCAAACTAAATTTATATGCAAATTATAGCAAGTGACAATATTATCAAGCTAACCGCCAGCTTCATCCCAGCATCTATAACTGTCCAATGCTTTTTTGGTATAGAAATGGGATTTGCAATCAAACAAAATTCCCAACAAACTGCGGCAGGTGAGAATACTATCAAGTTAGCTACCAGCATGACTATCATCCTTATTTAAATTTACACCCGATATATTCTTACTCATTACCACATGCAAAACTTATATTTAAACCAAGTGTGACTATGTGTTACGCTCACCTGGTATCCACAGGGACGCCACCCAGCTGAGTTACTCGCTGGTATGCTTCTCAGCTTTGCCCTGATGTGGTCTGCGGGGAAGGTTCTTGTGGTAGAATTAGGCGTGCTCTCCGGCCTGCCTTCTTTGCAGGGGCGCGTTGTCTTTCATGGGTGAGTGCGGTCCAGTTACTTAACTGACGCCGGCCCGTTTGATATTGTTCAGGTAGGTCTTATTGCTGTTCTTTAGTTTTGTTGCTATCCTGCATGCCTTTCTTTGTTTAAAATGTCTCTTTTTTTCCTCCCTAAGGTATGCAGAGCTTCAGTGCGGCGAACTAACTTGGTTGAGTCCCGCTGGTAAATGATGACGCATTAAGAGCACTATGATGCGCTAAGTAAGCGCTATGCGCAGCAAAGTCTTGCCTTTGCTAACCTGTGTTTTCCTTCCTTGTAGGTTGCGGTGTTCTTCAGCGCGAGTGGAATGTCCGGAGTGGTGCCAGCCGAGAGGCGACCAGCCAGGTAAGCCTTTTGAGCAGTTCGTAATTTGTAAATGTCTCTACTGCTTTCTTTAATGTTGCCTCTATCTTCCTCTTTCAGGTCGTTCTGTCTGGGAGGCGTGCAGATTCGAGGAAGCTGTTCTCAGTAGCTGCGAGTGTTTAAAGATGAAGACTGCAGGTAAGATGCTGCTGCTAATGATGTTCCTTTTGTCTCCTCGCAGGTTCTGCTTCTCTGAGGTTCGAGGGAATAGCTGGACACGGTGAGCGTCACGTTGCAAGCTGCAAAGTAACACGAAGCATGTTCTGCATTCAGGGTGTGGTTTATATAGCCCAGGTAAAGTAGTACCAGGGAAAGTAGTTCCAAGCCTGCCACACCCAAAACACTAGACCGCATAGTTTGGTTCTTATGAACCAAGCTATGTGGATGCCTCCATGTTGGCTGACAATACAATAAAGTAGTTCCCAAGCACATTGTTGTTCATGGTGTATGAGCCTGGCGCCAGGACAGGCCCCATGAGGGCTTTTGAAGAGGATGCCAGGCTCTAGAGGCCCGAGTCCTGACTCCACCTGGCCAATAGGTTTGCCAGAGGGGGTTTTGGGCGAGGGTCGTGACACTATGTAGCCCAAATAATTACTGAGACAATCGTCGGCAGTGCTCGCCATATTAAGCAGCGAGCAGTAATAATTCACTCACTCATCTTATATTGGAGTTATTTTTCACAAAAGGGACTACACGTCCAAGCAAGCAATGCGTCACGTGACCGAAATGGGTCAGCTGATATCTTTCTAATACTGTGCACTCTGCAGTGGTCATATCTTTCTAACACGTAGGTTCGGGTACATCACTTTAACCCAATGCTTTATTGGTTCGGGTACTAATGAGCCCATATTGTAACAGGGACCTACCTTAAAAGAGAGGTTTTCACTAATACAGTGTCGCATCTGTAGGTCATGTGATGGATATATAGTCACGTGACACCAACGTTGTTATAAAAGCAACAATGGACCTTAGGTGACGAGGACCATACGGGAAGTGCAAACGCGAGAAGGCGCATCATACATATTGAATGAGGCAGCGACAATGTCGCAAGGAATGCGTTTTAGCAAACTTACCATAAATACCTATTTATTTACAGATGTAATGTCTACTGGGAAATCTATTTGATGGCACACTGAGAACCATACAATATGAACGAAGTCGGTCTTTCACATCTATCATTTCTAGGATTTCTATGACGTGATGCGATTACAATCTGGAAGTGAATTACACAGAAGGAATACCTACGCACGTGCCTTAGGTAGGACACAGTCATTTCAGGCTGAGGTAAAAGTCACTTGCTTACGTTAGTTGCACACATGGACCCCAAGTGTTTTATGAAATCCTTGGAATATTTCTACAATCTTATACTATTCTCTCTACTAGGTTAGAGGCCGAAAATTGGTCAGTTTATACCAGCCCATCGACTTGGCATCTCAACGTGACGTAGGGGTTTATAGATGGTGATAAGACCGGTTTAATAATAGACACTGCATGCAGGATTTTACAGGAATGCACGTGGACCTTTCGAATATCTTTTTGGTTACTATTTGATGCACATTTATTATTGTTCCTTTATGGGACTGCAGGGCACCTGCATGGTTGTTCAACTACGTTTACTAACATATGGTGCACGTAAGAAATGCGGCTCTAAACATGAAGGTTATAAAACTGCCATGAGAGATAATGACAGGATTTGTACCGCATGGGAAACCATTATCCTACCTCTTTTTAAAACATATTTTTAGATGTATGAAACCTTAGTGAAAATGCATGAATTATGTTTGATATTTCAACCAGATATGAATTTGGCGAGGTTCAATTTAACCTCCTACTAAACCTCATTTCTGAAGTGTGTAATCTTAGCGCCTATGGAGGGAGTGTTTGATTTGTTGGTTTGTCATGATTTACACTAATTATTCACCAAACCAAACATGGCCATAAGGTGTAACACTGTATAAGGTATAGGTGCATTACCTGTTCTAGACGTGGTTCCTATCCCATTAAGGGTTTTCCAGCATACATCTTGAATAATTTGGCGCCTGCAGCACATATGACTTCAGCATGAGTAAGAATTTGTAGATGAATTGAACCCATGTACCATTCCATAATATTAACAGAGATGTTTGCTTTTCTCTTTTTTCTTTACCTTCTGTATATATTTCTTCTCAATTCTATGTTTTACTGTCTCATTTGACTTTTTCCTATAATGTATTGTTGATTGATCGCATGGTCTCAATAATTGATGGTTTCTGGATGATCACTAACCCTACCCTCTCCTTTTCAATTAAATGGATTTGGTTACTGTATTTTCTGACTGAAGTTTGTTTAATGAAACATGTAAATAGGACAGCCATGTGTATGTAATATAGTGTTACTGCAATCAGCCGTGCCTTGAGAAAGTCCCAAATAAGGGGTCGAAACACGTGTAGGCAGAGGCTCAAAATTCACTCATTAAAATTCGGGCAGTCCTCTAACAAAGAATTGTTATAGTGTGCAATCTGTTATATCTCTTATTTTAGTATCAAACATATGAGGCAGTGCACCCTCTAGGGGAACTATAACTTTTGTTTCCTTTTCTACTAGGTTGGGGCAACCTATAGGTTTGCTTGGTTTGCGGCAGTCTCTCATTTGAATGGTAAGACTATTCCTCCGGCCCGAGCGCGCCATTACCTGGTGCCCCACCATCTTGTCTGTGTAGTCAAGGAGTAAGTTGAGAAATTCCTGGCAGGGGAGTATACCAGGAGATGAACAGTTGTGTAAGAGAGAAATGTTGCCATTCTAAAAACAGTGTTCTGTGATAGACACATTTGGTTTGTTTTGCTTTCCTCACAAAAGTGTTCTACAGAAAAGACATGCGTTTGGCTACTCTGACAACTGTATTCCATGGATGAGACATTTGCTTTGTGAAATCCAAGGAGACATTTTCATTCATTTGGACAGAACATTGTTGGAACAACATATTTCCAATAGGAATCCTGAATTGGTTCAGGGGAAGGAAGCCAACTCCTTAACACAAGTACTGCTTTATTGGAATCACCTATTTGAACTTTCACACACTTTCTTTTGTTGGGTTGGAAAGAAATACATTAACCTTGCACAGTTTTGTATACGTTAGTGTGAGGGTCAAATACAATATGAACACAAGGTCAATTTGCTTTCCTTTTAGTTTCGTAAGTAAGGACATTCTCATTAGGATATGGACAGATAGGCATTTATCCCACCCTTTTTGTTTTAATAAACATGGCAAAGGTTGAGAACCCTACAACTTTGTGTCGGTCTCTCATTGCTGATCCCTCACACATATCTTCGTTCATTTATTCATGTGTTCCACAACTGATGCAATTATCCCTTTCCTGTGTTTCTCTGATACACTCTTACTTTGGCACCTCCACACCTTACTAATATGAACACCTTCCCTTTCACACAGTTCTGGATTCCAGTTCAGAGGTTGGTGAGAACCAGGGGATGGTTGGGGGAACGATTCACAGAGAGAGCTTGGAGGCAGTATCCCGGGCTGTTGCAATCGTATGTCTGACTCGTTACAAAAGGAACTTACTCCAGAACTGTGTGACCGACTCTTCACTGCCGACCCCGTCAATAACCATACTGTTGTGAGTGCTGTGAAAAACCAGAGGGTGTTTCACTACCTAATCCCCGGGTATTCCGTACTCAGGTGGCCACGGAAAGGCCATTGCTGTTGGATCCCGACCCTGGGGGTGGACAAGCGAGGGAGGTTCACCTGGGTATGGGGTCCTTGGGAGTGGGGGAGAAGCACCCAATGGTGACACATGGTATGCTCTTTTTCCACAACCCATGTATCCCTTATCCCTGCTTATTTTATGGGAAACTACAACTCCGATAATGTGTCCCCACTTTGTTGTGACAAAACGACTGCACCAAGGAAGAATAGGAATGAGGTTAGAAGGATTACCTCCCCTGACTTGCATTGGCCCTTTCCCTGTAATAAGGCCAGGCAGAGTCAAGCACGCAGCTCTAACAATGTACACCTGCCACTTATTAACACTCCCTGTGAAGATAAAAGGTTGCTTGCACAGGCACAGATTTAGCGAGGCTCGGTAGGAGGAGCAACAGCTATACCCAGGCTGATGCGAACCAGGCTGTGGAAGGTGGAAGGCCAGTGGGCTGATCAATAGTGGAGAGGATGAAGCCAGGCAAGATTTCCATGCTTTCGAGAGGTTGTGAGCATTCGAACAGCAAAGCTGAGCGAACAGAGGAAAGAAACCATCAAGTTGTCAGAAAACGGCACGCGACCCAACGACGGAGTTGGGGAGGAGCAGAAGAGGCATTGGTAACAGCCTTGCGCTACAGGAAAGAGATGAGAGAAATCCAATTAACATAGCCGGTGAGTTATCGAGGGAAATAAAAGTCTCGTTGATGTTAAAGGGAAAGTGACTGTAATTTAAAAGTTGAAGGTTGCGCGTGTGCCTATAAAACGCAAATGAAGAGAACAATTGTTGAAAGACAAGGACACAAAACAGCACAGTGGTCCTGCGAGATGAAGTCACACATTCGAAAGTCTCTCTGAAATGTTATGAATTCTGAAAGTTATCGTAAGCGGAGATCAAAGGAAACCGCAATAAGGAAAGAAAATTGAATAAGAGGAAAGTGATATTTGTGAACTGTGAAATATGCCAAGAGGGCAAGAGTAAGTAACAAGTTACTTACCTGTAACTGTTGTTCTCCAGCTGGGTCTGGCATGGTTTCACATTTTCACTAATTTTCCCCGTCGTCAGGCTGGGAATCCTCGGTAAAGAAAAAATCTGTTTCACTTCTGAACTGTCTTTCTCCTAACAGCCTTCCAGGGAGGCGTCCATCGTGACCGTCTCCTGGTGAGGGGGGGGTGTCTGGAAATCTGCGCCCCCGACAGATGCGTGCGGACACCCCACCATCGAATTGCTCGAAGGAAACTCTCGTCGAGGGTGATCTTGTCCTCGAAGCGTCCTCGAATAGGCCGCTCATGGTCTCTGGGTCATACTGCCCCCAGCCAATGTCTGCCCTCTAACTTAGACCCGCCTCTGGCAGCCATCTTCAGATTTGGTAGCACGTGAAGTGGCAGTATGACCAAGTGAAGAGCCGCAGAGGGGTAGGCGGGAGGGTTCCCATGTGAATCTATGCCAAACCCATACTGGAGAACAACAGTTACAGGTAAGTAACTTGTTCCTTCTCCAGCATGGGGACTGGCATGGATTCACATGCTCATGAATAAAGAATACATAGCAGTACACACATGCACAACCACGGGAGGTGGCAAAGGCTCAACATTAAGCATTACATCAAACTCAACATTAAGCAATTCTTACCTCCTCACCAGGCTCACCTTAGGCGAACAGATTGCGCAGCACTGCTTGGCCGACCCTGGACTCCTCCCTGGAATCCCGATCGACGCAGTAGAATTTCATGAAGGTGTGCGTCGACCTCCACGTAGCATCCCTGCAGATGTCCAGCAAGGGCACACCAGATAGGAACGCTGTGGTAGCTGCGATCGCTCTGGTGGAATGGGCTCTCGGACGGCCAGGCAGCGGGCGGTTTGCCAACCGATGACAGTACATGATACAGCCGGAGAGCCATCTGGAAATGGAGGCCTTTGAGAGAGCCTTCCCCTGATTGACAGGTCCAAAGTTCACAAAAAGTTGTGACGTCTTCTGAAAACACTTTGTGCGGTCCACGTAAAACTTCAGCGCTCTAGCCACATCCAGCGAGTGCAAAGTCCTTTCGGCCGGCGACGAAGGAGACGGGAAGAAAACAGGCAACACCAAGGGTTCATTGAGGTGGAAGTCCGACGGCACCTTGGGCATGAAGGAGGGGTGCCTCCTGAGCACTACCCTCGTGTCGTGAAAAGTCAAGTACGGGGGCTTGCAGGAAAGGGCCTGGATCTCTCCCACTCTTCGTGCGGAGGTGATGGCCACAAGAAACGCTGTTTTCCACGACAAGAACTTCAACGGAGCCGAGTGCAGAGGCTCGAACGGAGGTCCCATGAGCTTGGTCAGCACCACGTTGAGCTCCCTCGCCGGGGCCGGAGCCTTCACCGGCGGGAACGATCTGAACAGTCCCTTCATGAATTCTTTCACCAGACGATGAGACCACAAAGACGTCCGCCCCGTGGTTCTGGTGTATCGGGAGATCGCAGCAAGATGAATCTTGATGGACGTGTGCGCCAGTCCAGCCTTGGCCAGCGTCAGAAGGTACGGCAGTACCTGGGGAGCCGTAATCCGTAGAGGGTTAATCTTCTGTGCGTGGCACCAGACAGAGAACCTCTTCCATTTGTGTCTGTAGCATTTAAGAGTTGAGGACGCCCTGGCCTTTGCAAGAACCTCTCTGCAGTCGGCCGGTATGTCGTATCCTCCAAACTCTAACGCTGCAGGAGCCAGGCCTGCAAGTTCAGCAACTTCGGGTCGTGATGGAGGATGGCGCCTCATTCCCTGGAGAGAAGATCCGCGTCCACTGGCAGCTTGATTGACGGGGACGCTGACAAGTCCAGAAGGTCCGGGAACCATATCTGCCTCGGCCACGCAGGTGCGACGAGGATCATCCTGCACCGTGACCTCTTGAGCTGGTTGATGAGCCGGATCAGCAATGGCAATGGAGGGAACGTGTATAGAAACAGGCCCTACCAGGGGAACGAGAAAGCATCGCCCATGCTCCTCGTCTGGGGAAACCTGCTGGCGAACCTCCGGCACTTGGAGTTCGTCGCCGTCGCGAACAGGTCGATCTGGGGTGTGGCCCACCGTCGGAAGAGGCGATCCACCAGATCCTGCCGTAGTTCCCACTCGTGGCACGAGCGCAGCTCCCTGCTGAGTGAGTCGGCGATGGTGTTTTTTATCCCTGCCAGATGAAACGGCACCAGAAGAATCCCTTGGGCGACGGCCCAATGCCACAGGTCCTGCGCCTCCTTGGACAGCGCTGGGGACCTGGTTCCGCCCTGTTTCCTGATGTAAAACATGGTGGTGGTGTTGTCGGTGAAGATCCTCACCACCTTGCCCTTGAGGGACGGAAGGAAGGACCTGAGGGCCCAAAACACTGCACGGAGCTCCAGGACGTTGATATGCAGGGACTTCTCCGTCGGGAGCCAGAGTCCCCTTGCGTGCAGATTTTCGGTGTGCGCTCCCCACCCTTCTAGGGAGGCATCCGTGGTCACAGTCACCTGGTGGGCTGGGGTCTGGAAGTCCATGCCCGCCGTCAGATGCGCGCGGGTGCCCCACCACCGTATCGCTCGTCGGAAACTCTCGTCGAGCTTGATCCTTTCCTCGAAGCTGCCCGTCGTCTGGATCCAGCGCGCATCCAGGAACTCTTGCAACGGGCGCATCCGGAGCCTGCACATGGGAATGAGGTAGATGCAGGAAGACATCATCCCGAGGAGGGACTTGATGGACCTCACCTTGGCCGCGTCGGCCACCAACATCCGTTGCACCTTGCCCAAGATGGTCCTGGTCCTCTCCTCCGACGGGGAGGCCAGAAGGGACACTGTGTCGAGCCTCGCTCCCAGAAACAGTGCGACTTGCGCGGGCACCAGGTGGGATTTGGCGTAGTTCACGGAGAATCCCAGGTCCGTGAGGAGTTGGACGGTCCTTGCCGTGTGGACCACGGCGAGCTCCCTCGTCTTGGCGCGGATGAGCCAGTCGTCCAGGTAGGGGTAGACGTGAATCCCCTCGCGGCGCAGCTGCGCCGCCACCGGTGGGAGGCACTTGGTGAAAACCCTGGGTGCCGACCGCAGTCCGAAGGGAAGGGCTTTGAACTGGTAATGACGCCCTTGGACCACGAATCTGAGGAATTTTCGGTGCCCCTTTAGGATGGGAATGTGGAAGTAGGCATCCTCCAAATCCAACGACGATAGGAAGTCTCCTTCCTCCAGCTGACCCAGGACGTGCTGGAGGGTGACCATCCGGAACTTCTGCGCCTTGATGAACTTGTTCAGGCGTCGCAGGTCCAGGATGGGGCGCCATCCTCCCGTCTTCTTCTTCACGAGGAAGTAACGCGAGTAGACTCCGGAGCCCCGAAGCCTCTTTGGGACGAGTTCGATGGCGCCCTTTCTGCTTGCGGCGCTGGCAGAGGGGAATCCGACGGGCGAGCAGGGGCCCCGTCGGTATCCTCGACGATGTCGTCGTCGTCACCTGCGTCGGGGCCCATTCCGACGGGCTGGTCTTGTTCCACGCCTAGGCCGTGGCTTAAGACCTCGATCAGTTCCTCTTCTGAGGTTGAGGCCGAATCTACGACGACGCCCTGCCCCCCCTTCTTCCCCACGGAGGGTTTCACGGGGGTCCTATCGATGGGCACGAAAGAAGACTCCCTCCGAGGAGGCA
Source organism: Ambystoma mexicanum (assembly GCF_040938575.1). NCBI lineage: Eukaryota > Metazoa > Chordata > Amphibia > Caudata > Ambystomatidae > Ambystoma > Ambystoma mexicanum. The sequence goes on from NC_090933.1 coordinate 885,599,163, forward strand.
GGGAGATTCTGGGCCCCGAGGCCGCCACCACTGGTGCAGCCTCCACAGGCTGGGCCAGGGCCGCCGCGACCGTTTCGATAGAGGGCTTGGTCGAATGGATCAAGGCCTTCACCACCTTAGGTGCGCTCACCGCCTTATCCTTGAGGGAGGGGGCACTGCCACGCTCCTCCTCTGCCTTAGAGCTCGACCGGGGTCTCTCCAGGAGCTTCGCCGGGTGCTCGGCCTTCCTCTTACCCGACCCAGAGCGTTGGCTCGTGGTTGATGGTGCCGGGGAGGGTGCGCCCTGCCTGGCGCCCGTAGAGCCCGACCGTTCGGCGCTCCCGGTGCCAGCGGACACGCGGTGCTTGGCCTTATGTTGGGCCCCCGTCGCCGGGGCGCCCTCAAAGGTCTTAGAAGACCGCTCAGATTTCTTCTTCTTCTCGCCAGACGGGCTCTTACCCTCCAGCCAGCTGGCGAGACGTTGATGGCGGTCCTTCATGGTCCGTTCCGACATGTTGCCGCAAAACGCACAGTCCTTCTCCACGTGCGTCTTGTCCCCATGAAGGCAGTAAAGGCAGAAAGAGAGTTCGTCCTCCTTGAAGACGTTCTGCAGCTGGCATCCAGGGCAGGCCCTGAACAGCTTTCCGGGCGTCGAGCTTCCCTTCTCCTGGGCCATCTCCGAGACCGGGCCTGAGAAGCTTCTGGAGTCCTCCGAAGTGTAGCTCGACGAAATCTTCACCCTTGAGGGGCACAGATGAATCCGACACGGGTCCCCGTTGATCGGATGTAGGATCGGTGGAGCTTGAGGCTCTTTTGACCGAAAGAATCGAAGTTTTTGTGAAAAAGCGCGAAAAAATAGCACTAACGCTCGAGAGCAATAGCACGAGGATCCCAACACATGAACGTGCGGTAAAAATCTGAAGATGGCTGCCAGAGGCGGTGCTTAGGTAGAGGGCAGTCATTGGCTGTGGTCAGTATGACGCAGAGACCAGTGATTGGTTATTACTACGAAAGACAGATCAGAAACGAAACTGATACTGGTTTTTTCTTTACCGAGGATTCCCAGCCTGACGACGGGGAATATTCATGAGCATGTGAATCCATGCCAGACCCCATGCTGGAGAATGAGTGTTACCGGACCATGTTGAAACCGGAACAAAGACATTGGTGTGCACAATGCTGAGCGCTGGTGTTGAAGCGTGTGGGTACCAATACAGCATTATCGAGTGATCTGGTACAAATAGTTCTAGGAAACGGGTACATACATTTGTAAATATATATTTTACAGCATTGTCTGATGGTAAAGACACGAATAGTGAGGCCGATAATTCTATGGGCCGGGTACATATTTCGTCATCTCAACGTACAGTTGTGTATGTGTATTGCGAGCTGTTCACAGCAGTCAAAAGATGCTATCTTGCATTGCAGTCTCCAAATGGAGAAAAAATGTGAGCAAACATTTCTAAGTGCTAGTATACATACATTTGGTGATAGTATAGCGTTATCTGGTACCCTATATAAGTATTATTGATGCAGGCAGTTAACCGAACGGGTACACATGTAATCATGTCTAAATATAGTTGTACGTATATATTTAGAGCAGAGCATGGCATTTGAACGATGTCCTGTGTATGGGTCTAGATCTAATATCAGACAAGTGGCTAAAAAAATAGCGGTGTGCGAGTCCAAGATGTGTGCTCATGTAGTCTGCCATTCCAAGAAATAGTACTCATAGGGTCTGAAGTAAGTGTTTAGGAACCCATCTGGAATAGATGGTTTAGATCTCTGCTTGTGGATGAATGAGCCCGAAAGGTGGCTGTGGGTGTCCTGGACAGGTGTGGGTTCTTTATATTTCGTACTGTAGAGAAACTAAATCAGTTCCAAAAGTGCTTCCATTTAACTGTTATAGTCAGTCCGTTTCTTACTGTATCCAGTCTATAAACCCATTGTTGTTCCAACCTCGTGAGGGTTAGATTAATGTCCCCGCCTCTCTTCTGGGGAGTCAATTGATGTATGATTGTCCACGTGAGCTCTTCATTGGTGTGTTTCTTCTTGGTGAAATGTTCAACAAGTGGTTTGTCAGCCACTTCGTTTTTGATGCACGATCTGTGATCGTTGATTAGTTGTTTTATGGGTCTGATCGTTTTTCCAATGTATATCAAGTCACAAGGGCACCTGATGACATACATTACGAATTTGCTTTTGCAATTGGTGCGGTTTCCCAGGGTCCAGTGGAAGTCTTTATGGGTGAAGGTTTTAGTGGTTTTTGTGTATTTACATGCAACACATCGGCCACAACTGAAGTGTCCAACTACTGGTGGTAAATTCCATAGGGTGTTCCTTTCTTTTTCTGGTTCAAAAAAAGTGTGCACCAGAGGATCTCTCAAGTTTTTGTTATTTTTTAATGCAAAGAGTGGTTTTTAAGCAAGCGTGGCCTCGTTTTTGATGAGGTGCCAATGTTTGCTGATAGCAATCTTAGTGAGGTTGCTGATCGGGTTGTATGTGGTGACACAACATTCTATTGATGGGATTTTTTTCTTTGGTTGTAAGGCAGATTGATCTGTCTGTGTTTGCAGCTCTTTTCTTTGCCGTTTTTATAGATTTCTTGGGGTAACCTCTTTCTGTGAGGCGTGTTTGCAGTTGTTTGGAGTGGTATTTGAACCTTTCTTTTTCCGTGCAGTTTTTTCTTATACAAAGGAATTGGCCGTATGGTAGGTTGTATTTGAGTCCTGGAGGGTGGTAGCTTGCAAAATGTAAAAGACTGTTTCTATCTGTGGTTTTTCTGAATAGTTCTGTTTTTAGAGTATCTCCGGAGCGGTATATGTGGAGGTCTAGGAAGTTGACTGTTTGGAAATCCCACTCTAGGGTGAATCTGATGTGTTGGTTTCATATATTCAAAGGATTTGGCGTGCAGGGGTGCACAGCTACTTCCGATTTATAAAACAATGTATATTGAACTTTCAGATATATCTCTCTACTTAAGTGTAATGAGATTCTAATTGTTATTTCAGGTGCAAACGGGCAAACATGACAAGGCCATGGAAATTGTCAAAAACACAGCACTGTGTGTTTCTACCCAGTAGGCCCAAATGCACTCCTAATGGAACAGAAAGTCCCAATCAACATTCATTAATACTTTGGTAGACTTTAACCTGTGGAGGCTTAGCTATATATTAGTGCATTCATAGATACTCTGATTAGATACAAATAGTTAGCATTTATGCTTTGTCGCAAACCTTTCATTAAATAAATAAATGATATTATTCATTCAATAGACCCAGTCTCAAACTTAATTCTCAGAGAATCTTTTAATTCTCTAGTTTTACACAAATACAAGTGATACATTTCAACATTATTGTCTTTCATGACAATATCAAGAAACATTGACACTTCAAACAAAAGTTTGATACTTCAAACAAATAGTGAGCATAGGAATAAAAAAACAATGTTTTGATTGTTAGTGAAAAGTGTGTTAGACGCAATTTGTCTCTTGGAGTGGTTGACTCCCTCCAGGGAAACCCTTTTTAGATTTAAACAAGCAACCAACGCGTTTCGGATCAAAGATCCATCTTCAGGGTGGGGGCTTCTCTGTTCCTATATATGGTGAGCTACAAGAAGTAGTAGATTCCTAATTCTGGTCCTGTGGGCAATTCAAAGGGACATTAATTTAGTTAACTAACAAGAATAAAGACAAAGTGAGGCTAAACGTAAGATAAAGGGAGGCTAAAGTTACTAACCTATCATCGAGGGCTGGAGAGATCCAGAATTTGACCTATCATAAAAACAATCAAAAATAGGGAGCCTAGGTAAGTAACTTAAGAAGAGTCAGATTTAGCCCTTAGTCAGAAGAAATGTAATTAAAGCAGCACCACTGCACTCACCCAGTCTTCAGATGGCAATCAATATATTTTCTGTGAATTTAAGTTCTGTTCAAAGGTACCAATATGGACTCAGGCGGTTGACAGTAGTCCAATGTGTGCCCGATCCTTAGATTGGGATAGAGGAGACAGTATCTCAATATACTTCCCTTCATGCCTCCCCAGCGTACGGCATGCATCGAGTTGGAGCCTGCCCATATCGTAATCTCATTCAGGTCAATGCCTTCAACTCACCGTGTCACAGAGCTTCTCCAACCGCGCCGACTGCTGTACTGAAAGTAGCGCGGCCATGGGGAGCGTTCAAGGAGCGTTCAAGGTCTCGGCAACCCTGCTCATGTGCATGGGGAGGCTGGACGGTGGCCATCTTGGTGTGGGATCCCCTGCCCAAACATCTGTTGTCATGGAGATAGGGATTTCGTGCAATTATGTAATTAGTTTGGTTTGCACGTCGGCGCTAACCTCTACACAGAATAAGACGATCCTCATGAAGGATTCAGGTAAACCTGGACAACTATACGTTTATGGTGAACAAGAAGGAAGACTAGTGCGCATGGGGGCACAACCGCGGTATGAAAAAGCTGTGGGGTGCCCCCATGGCGCACCAGTCATTAAGTTCCCTCTAGGTAGGGTTTTCCGAGGGCTGCGGCAAGGCCATTTGCCAGCGGTGTCAAGTATGTATGCGATCCAAGGAGGAGGAGTTTGTGCTGCAGTTAACCTGTGGCATGTGTACTCGCACATCGATCTCCTGGGTACAGTGTTGCAGATAGTAGTGTCTACCATATGTTGTATAACTTCATCAACATACAAATATATGCTACCAATGAGGCTTTCGTGACACATAATTAAATGGTGAATTAATAAAACCTAGCACGTAGCAGTTTTGACAACCTGATTATTTAGATCAAAGATTACATTGCTTGGAAGTACTTCAACACTGACACCAATAACTTGTCAACATGTCTCATATCAGATTCCAAATTCATTCTGAGCTCTGCACAGACAGAGAGCATACATTTAACACTGGTGCTGCATCCATGTGGCCTAGCCCACATTCGCCATATATGATGGCAAAGCTCATAGTCATGAGTATCCTGATTACAAAATGTAAATGCATTTACATAGAATGACATCATGGAGGTATCAAAAAAAGATCACATACGCAGTCTAGTCGCAGATCTAAGGAGTAAAGATTCAGAGAGATGAAGTTAAAATCAATGTTAGCCACAGCGTGGATAAAGTTTTTACAACATGTAGAGTAAACATTGCAGATTGACACGAAACACATTAAGTCGAATTCAATGTTCATGCATCGAGGGCTTAGTGAGTCCAAAAGCTCGATCGATAGGATCTCCCTCTGTGCCAACTTTTGTTGTACATCTCCCCCTTCGCTTCCAGCTGTTACCTTCTCTAAAATAACACATTTCAACTGTGCTACAGTATGGCGTTTTTCTACAAAATGGGCTGAGGCTGGTGACTTCTCGTTCCTAGTACGGATATTGGATTTATGTTCGGTCCATCTCGTTTTCACCTTCCCAGTTGTCATTCCAACGTAGTAAAGCCCACATGGGCATTTCAATGCGTATATGACATTCTGGGCATCGCAGGTACAAAAATGTTTTAGCAGTATGGGTTTTCCTGAGTGGGGATGCGAGATGGAATTTCCTTTAATGATATTGCTGCAGTGTTGACAGTTGTGGCACGGAATCGTGCCTTTAAATTGAGTCGATATCCCTGAAGGTGGAATCTCGGCTTTCACTAGACTCTTCCGTAGAGATTTGCTATTTCTGTATGCAAATGTTGGAAGCTCGGGAAACAGGTGTTGTAGTTGTGGGTCCAACTGTAGCATTGGCCAGTGTTTCTTTATAGCTTTTTTAATTCTCATGCTTTGCACAGAATATGTGGTAACATAGACCAGTTGTTCACCAGGTTTCTGTGGCTTTGGTACCAACAGGGTCTCTCGATTGATATTTCTGATTTTCCCTGCTACACTCGTAATCGGGGATGAATCGTAACCTCTTTCAGTGAATTTGATTTCCAGTGTGGACGATTGGCGTTCAGACTCTGTTCTCTGAGATGTTTCTTCTGTACCTTAGGAATTGACTGAGTGGTACACGGTCTACTGTTCTCTTAGGGTGGAAGCTTGTTGCCAATAATAGGCTGTTCCCGTCAGTCTTTTTAGTGTAAATCCTGGTTTCCAGTTTAGCCTTGGCTGCATATATTTCCACATCCAGGAAATGGATATTCGAGTTACTGGTCTCTGTGGTAAATTTAATCCGGGGATTCATCTCATTCATCATCTGGAAGAAATTATCCAATTCGTCACGTGGGCCTGTCCAAATCCCAAAAATGTCATCAATATACCTGACGTATAGTGATAGGTGTCTCATCCATCTTGGTGATGCGAGGACGTGCTCATGTTCCAAGTAATACATAAATGCATTCGCATAGCAAGGGGCCATGGCTGCCCCCATATTGGTTCCAGATATTTGGATAAAGAAACCATTCGTGGAATTCTAGATGATGATCCTTCGATTCCTCCCATATCAAGAGGATGTCATCTATATAACAACGCCAGAGTAGGATATTTGCTTTATATGGATTGCTGTTGCTTTAGATGTAGTCATCTTCATATTGTGCCATATATAGGTTTGCCACGTCCGGGGCGAAGTGGCGCCCATGCTTACTCCCTTGACTTGTTGGTAGATCTGTTTCTCAAATAGGAAAAAGTTTTCGGACATGGCTAAATGGATGCATTCTAAAATGAAGTCCGTTGGTGTGGTGATGGTGTCGGTTCTTTTATTGAGGCAAATTGTTAACGCTTCAAGTCCCTCTCTTTGGGGGATGGAGGTGTATAAGGATTCTACGTCCATGGTGGCCAAAATGCAGTTTGGGGTGAGCACAAGGGTTTGTAGAATCTTGATGGTGTCGGTAGTGTCTTTTAAATAGGACTGCATTTTCCCTACAAATTGTTTCATAAAGAAGTCTGTGTATAGCGACAGCGGTTCAAGTAATGAGTCGCAGGCAGAGACAATCAGTCTACCCGGTGGTTTGGTTGCATGCTTATGCATCTTTGGTAAGATATAGAACCCCAGTATCCTGGGGTGCGTCTTATTCAAGAATATGCGTTCATCATCACATATCCAGCCCTCTTCTTCTGCATGCCTCATGAGGCTAGTGATTTCCTCTTGTAGTCTTTGTGTAGGATCTCTGTTTAGTTTCTTCTATGAGGTGACATCTGCAAGGAGTCGTAGGCATTCGTTGTTGTAGGCGATGGTGTCCATTATCACTATCCCTCCCCCTTTGTCAGCTGGTTTGATGGTAACTGATCGGTCCGTGTTAAGTTCACTTATTGCTTTCCTTTCTTATTTACTGAGATTGTCTTGATAGAAGACACATTTTCTTCTCCATTTGGAGACTGCAATGCAAGATACCATCTTTTGACTGCTGTGATCAGCTCGCAATACACATACACAACTGTACGTTGAGATGACGAAATATGTACCCGGCCCATAGAATTATCGGCCTCACTATTTGTGTCTTTACCATCAGACAATGCTGTAAGATATATATTTACAAATGTATGTATCCGTTTCCTAGAACTGTTTGTACCAGATCACTAGATAATGCTGTATTGTCAGCAATGTGTGCACCAATGTCTATGTTCTGGTTTCAACATGGTCCGGTAACACTCAGTATGGAGTAACACTACACTCGCCTAACATACTATGAACATAAGGCCTATCCACTTCTGTTATCCGCTCGAAATGTGTTCAACAATATGTCACGCCTCATTTGGACTACTTTACCCAGCCTGTAATTTCGAGTTTCCTGTCCTCCTCTGCCGTGCAGCCTTTTTCCAGCACGCAACATGACTAAGCATTCCCCACCAATGGCCGGGTCTCAACACACACCTCCCCTTCCATTGGCCAAGATCTTTCTATTCCGATTGGATCACAACAACCAGGAAGCTTCCAGTTCCTCCCCCGTGCACCACAGCACACGCACATTCCTCTTCCCATTGGATCACATGTCATCCCTCGATTGGACAGGATGAGTTGGGGGCGTTCCCTTTCCCCACGGCCAAACCTTTCTATCGCCTGGGCAACAGAAGCATTTACACCGCTGCCCGAAGAGCTACTGACCACTGCAGCTCGCATTTCGAGTAAGTAGAATCTCAATTCCAGATTAGATCGCGTCACCAGTCGTCGTATCACCAAGCACAAATCGATGTAGAATGTCCCTGCCATACCGGACTGCATCTATATGGTCGCGTTGCACGCACTGCTATGATTTAGTGGCACGTCCATTTTGATTTCACTTCGTAGGCACTGAAGACCCCTACACGCATTCCTGTTCACAGTATCCACGCGTGCCACCCTGCACCAACCAACGGCAGCCACGTGATACAAATCACTAACAGATAGATTGATACTCCACAATCGTCATACCAGCACGGGTGTTCCCTAAACACCACCACCACCACCACCACCAGGGGACACGATGCATGCCTCACCCTCCAACTGGATCATATCCCTGAGGCACTCCATCACCCAAGAGAGTATTACCTGACCTCACAACCAAACAAATTCCTATTTCTGGTTTTTCCTCCCAGATCCATGGCCACAACTCGCCATTTATTGACGCCGCCATACCCTGGCTGCCACTGTGTGCCCAGGATACAGAGTGGGAACCCTGTTATCCCCACACCACCTCACCGATGACCCCCGACAGAAGCTGAGGAATCATCTTTGAAGTTTCACCGCCACATTACTCTGACGGTAAGGCTCCAATCATTGCACCATGTGTGATGCAACGCAAACGCAGACTAAGCTAATAAGAAGCACCTTAAAATGTATTTAGTAACACATCATTGAGATCACATACCATCATAACAGCTTTTCCCATTTCCATTATGCCCTGACAGATATCACACGGACCGAGAGATTCCCTCACCCTAATCCTGAAGAAGACCACCCCACCAACAAGCTCCAATCAAACGCAATTGTTGGCCGAAACACTACAGTGTCGATTTATGACAATGTCTTGGTCCCACTATCTTGTCTCACATGTTGTTGTGTGTTATGTTTTTGAGACCCAGGGACCAGTTTTTGTCCTGGGTGACACCCATTCATCTTCTTTTCACTAAAAATGTATGATTTGTAAAGAGATTGTGTATATTTGTGAGGAAATTCCCTCGATATTTGAGAGAGATGTACTCAGCAGTACCCCCACATTGAGAAAAGCAAAATACTGTCCATTTCGGTCTTTTGGTTTGTTAAGATGAAAATGAATTCAAACTAAATGTTTTTGAAAAATTAAATACATCTATCAAGAAAACTTGCTATTCGATCTGACACCCTGAGTTTTTGTGATATACAAATAGCTACTCCACTGTTCTGGTCCCTGAATGGGACTCCTTTGGTGATGTGAGATGGTGTGAGCCACCACCGCAAGCTGTTCGTGAGCGACTTTGTTACTGTCAACTTGTCGCTCCATGTTCCCGTAAGCTGGGGCCATCGATCAGATATGAATTCTTGTAGCGGTCTCATTTGTAACCTGCAATGCTGTATTAGGGGACTGCAGGACGACATGGTGCCTAATAGTTGCATGGCAGTTCTGACTGTGATCCTGGCGCCTGGGTAGAACTTCATGATTAGGTGGGGTATTGATGCTACCCTCTCTACCGGGGAATGTACCTGGTCCTCGTTGGTATTGAACTGTGCCCCTAGGAACACTATCGTATTCCATGGCTTGAAGCAGGATTTGACTGAATTTATTGCGAAGCCGAGGTGTAAGAGGGTGTCGAACACCTGCCGGATCGCTATTTCCGCCACATGGTGCGACGGTGCTCGTACTAACCAATCGTTGAGATATGGATACACGTGGTATCCTTTTTTCCTGAACGATGTGGCTATTGGAGCTAGGCATTTTGTGAATGTTCTTGGGGCTGAGCGAAGATCAAACGGGAGGACTTTGAATTGATAGTGATTCGTGCCTACAACAAATCTTAGGAACTTTCTATGGCTTTTGCGAATGGGAATGTTTAAATATGCGTCTTTGCGATCCACTGACGCTAGGAAGTCGCCCTCATTCTTTGACTTTAGGACATCTGCCATGGTGTTACGCTCACATGTCTCCCACAGAGGCGTCGATCTGTACTGGACAGCTGCGGTCTCCACCAATGTGATGCTTAGGGCCGAGATGACAGACTGGACTGTCCCACCTAACTTCATCTGCTTGGCCCGTAGGAATATTCTTCTGCAAATGGATGAAGGGAATTAACCACCCGTGGAGTTGAGCATAAATCCCCCCACCCCCGCTGTTCTCCCCACAGATCACCTTTGATGTCCCCTCTTATAGTCTCACCTGATGGTTTGAAAAGATGAGCTCTCCATCCTGCATTGAGCGCAGGGGCGCGTTGATAACCAGTTGCTTCACTGGCTCGAAGGAATTGGTAAGTTCCAGAACAATATTGACTCCGAGATTCCCGGCAAGACGTCGTAAGTATGAAGTTCGTAAGAGTTCAAATGCCTGACTTTCACTCTTGTCCAATTCCTTGCAGGTTGCAGCTTGACCCTAGTGAAGAGTTCCTCGTGGCAACCGGTAGTATTCTGATAAGGATTTGTATTTTCCAACACAGTTCGATAAAATAATGTCAATATGTAACCTGTTGCTTTCTCCCTTATTCAGGCTCTGAGAGAAAGTATGAAGTCTCTGGGAATAATACCTCCGGCGGTAAAATCAGGTAAGTCTATTGTGGTGAGGAGGGTTCCCCTTGTTTCCCTTTGTTTCACCTGGCTGTCCTTTTGTTTCCCCTTAGGGGCCGGGGTTCGGCGAAGATGCAGTGGAAGCTGCGCCGACCCGTAAAGAGGAATAGTACCCCCGGTGGTAAAATCAGGTAAGTCTATGGGGGTAACTAATATTCCTCTGTGTATTCCCTTGGCTCACCCTGCTGTTCTGGTCTTCTCCTTAGGTGCCGGAGTGCGGCGGGAACATGCAGGAGGATGCGGTGGAATGTGAAGATGCTGCGAAGGCCGGTGAGTTCGGCGCTGCGCTGCAGCAGGCGAGGCGACGCGCATTCTTCCAGCTCGAAGGCGCGATGGATCGGGAATTCAGGTAAGGATCAAAGGTATTGCTCTTGTTCTAACCTTTTCTCCTTCTTTCTCCCTTTTTCTAGGAGCTCCAAATTCGAGGTGGGCATGGCAGAAGGCTGGATGTAGACTGGCAGGCACGGTGAGCGTTACGCTGCTGGATGCAGAATAACGCAAAGCGTGTGCTGCTCTTCGGGCGTGGTTTAAATAGCTGCCAAAGTAGTCCCAGGTAAGTATTCCGCCCCAGCCCCGCCCGAGTAAAAAATAGTCCCCAAGTAAAGTAGTCCCTTCCAAGCCTGCTTTGGCTTGGAGCTCTTGCGCATGGTCTGCATCAGGTAAGTTTTAATCTATGAGCCTGGCGCCTTTGGCGCCAGGACTGACTCTCCATATGAGCCTGGCGCCATAGGCGCAGGACTGGATCCAAATAGCCCCTAGCAGGGGTTGTTGGGCTTGCTTGGGATAACTTGATGCCTGCTTCCGGGGTTGCTGGACTTGGTCTGGGTCCCCGGGGGTAGGCATCATGACACATGGTGACTATTTTGAACTTTTGTTTTACATATTTGTTCAGACTTCTTAAGTCCAGAATTGGTCACCATGAGTCATTTGTTTTTTTTTTTTACCACAAAAACTTGGAGTAGGGGCACTTGCCCCTCTGATGATTTGGGACTATTTCGATTGTGTTTTTTATGAGCAGTTTCTCCATTTCGCTTGTTAAGATGTTTAAGTGTGGCTGGTGTTGGAATACTGGGGGCATTGGAGGGTTGCGGAGGGTTCCTTGGAATTCTATGATGTGTCCATTTTGCATGATGTCTAACACCCACTTGTCTGTGGTTAACTGTTGCCACTGCTGTAGATGGTACTGCAAGAAGCACCACACTAGCTGCATTTGGGCCGTGGGTGTATCTGGTCGATGGAAGTCAGGCTTGTTTGTGCTGCATGCCCCTAGAGGTGGATGATGTTTGTCACCTTCTTGGAGCTTGCTTGTAGTCCTTTTGTTTGTATGGGTATGCCCGATGATACTTTGTATGGGTATGCCAAACGAAACCCCTGGAAGTACGCCTGTGAATATGAGGATCCCCTGTGGTATACCTTTCGGCCTCCATTTGTTGCTGTGAAACGATCTGAGGCACTTCGGAAGGAGCAAAAATTGCATCTCACCGTCAGTGTGGTGAGCGACCTCGCTGTGTCTGTCAGTTTTAACTGCTTTCAGGGAGTCATAAATTTAGGGACAAAAAAGTTGGTCTCCCTCGAAAGGCATGTCTAGTACCCTAGATTGAACATCCACTCTGAAATCAGTTCATTTTAACCATACCTGTCTCCATAGCACAACTCCATTACTGATTTGTTTAAAATCTGTTTCCGCTATGTCGACTGCGGTGTGCATCGCATGATTGCAGGCGTCTTCCACTTCTCATAGGATGACCAGGGCCTGCTTTCTTTTATCCTCTGGCCAGTACTCTAGTAGCAGTGCCATGCAGTTCCACATCTCACGGTCGTATCTCAAGATTATTGCCAATGAATAAGCCGCTTTTACTGTTGTGGCTCCTGTGGTCTAGCTTTCTTACCAAATGCGTCTGGTTTCCTGCTCTCTTTTTCAGGTAGTACTGTGTATTTTGTACCTTGCATGTTTGATTTTCTGACTGCTGCTGCCGATAACCACCGAGTCGGGTGTTGGCTGGGATGTAAGGCATTTTGGGGATAGCTTCGGTGCATAACATTTTATCTCCAAAATGCCTTTTAATGCTGGTTCCGAGAAGGGTTTTCTCATGAGTAACAGCCCATCTACCAAAACATTGTCTAGAATGGGAGTTAACATTACTGCCTTCCTGCGCATTAAATCGTAAAGGAATCAATCCTTTTTCTGCTATGATGGTATTAGGCCAAATTACTCACAAGCCTTTTGGACCGTATTGTGAAATGCTGTTATGTCGTCAGGAGGAGTTCTTCAGAATCTTTGTTTAGACCCAAGTCTGTGTCCTCCCAGTTATCTGGCTGTGGTGATTTCGAGGTAAAGGTGGCCGTGTCCGTATTACCACCCTCATTGTTCATGGTAGAGGATTGGCGTTCTCCCTCTTCTTGACTGTATGGAGAAAGTTGTGGCCTTGGGGAAGCCCCTCGTGTTCTAACGGGGCTGCTGGTCCTGTTCAGTAGTGTGTGCCTTATAAGCTTGATAGGCGGTTCTCTTTTTAAAACATTTTTTTAACTCTGTTTATTGGCATTTAATAACACAAAAAACAAACAGTGAGATACATGTTAATACCCGATCCCTCCTCCCCTCCCTTCCCCCGGTATACCCCCAACTGCGAGATTTTCTACTGTCCATGAGTCTTATTGCACTACTATTCCATGCGCTGATTCGCAACTATCATATGTCTGTGTAATGATAACAACATCTATTCACAATCGCTCCTCAGATCTCACCATTGCGGTACATCACTTCCCTCAAGTCAACTAACCCGCAGCCTCAGTTGCGGGCAGGGCTTCTTCGGCATCCCCAGCTTGTCTGATCAGATAGTATGTGTATGCATCCCACATGTTCCTGGCAGTGGCTCGAGTTTGATACAGCAACCCCCATCCATTTTCCATGTCAAGGCAGTATGTTATGCCCAGTTTCCACTGAGTGTCTTGGGCTTCTCGACCCCCCCCCAATGCATCGCTATCCGCCATTTTGACAGTATAAATAGAAGGCCAACCAATTTCCTAGTGTGCCTAGGGACTTCATTGGGGTAACCCAGTAGGCCTATTAACGGGTCTGCTCGTATTGGTTGACCTGTTATATCGCTGACAGTGTCAAATATCTCCTCCCAGTATCGCTGTATAGCCGGACAGTTCCTTCTCTCTGTTCAGCGTTGCATCTCTTTTATCTTTTTTGTTGTTTGTTTATTTCATTTAGTTTATACAAACTTAAAAAAAAAAAAAAAAGGAGTACAAAACAGAGAAGGATCCTTACACTCCCCTCCAATTCCCCCTCCATTTTCCCTCAAGTGTTACTGTTCGTTAGTCCCCACTGGTTCTACAACTTTCGTTCAATCACTGAATTTGTGTTTTTTTCTGTCACCAGACGCACATCTTACATCGCAGTTTTGCCACTATCCAACTCATTGTTCTCCATTAGCAGTGTATTCAGTTTACATAGAAAGTTTGTCAAACCGTAGATATCTTTTTCTCTTGGATTGGCAAATTTCGACCACAGCTCTTCTCCACCGGGCGTTGGGTAAAGTTTTACCACTTTGTTCAGGTGTAGCGTTCTCAAGGATGTCAATCCCACACAGTACAATGTTAGATGTTTTAGTGACTCAGTATGAATTCCACAGAAGCGGCAGGTCACTATTACTTGCTTTGTCCTGTGTCTCAAATTTAGGCTTACTCTTGTGTCAAATAAATTAAGCAGAAATTTCATAAAGGTCTTCATATAATTTGCATTTGGGGCTTTAATCAAATATTGGTTGAGATTTTTCTGACTTTTTCCCTCTTTTGCAGCGTCTTTCATCAGATTATAGCGATTTCTAATATCTACGGTTGAACACCAGTCTCGTTCCCATAGTTTTTGTTTCACCTGATTTGGGTTCATCTTCAATGTTTCACGATCTGTGGGTAGCTCTTCAAGATGCTTTTCGCAGGCATTTGCCCACCTAACCGGTATAGAGTCAGGATTTCCTTTTTCTAGCTCGAATAATATTTCAAACTGGGGCACTCTCATCAAGAATTGTCTTTCTGTACACAGACATCATATTCCAAAGGACGCGTGCATTCATTGATATGAGATTTAACTCATATCGCAAGCAGGCAGATGGTATTCCCTTTTGCAGCTGTAGAGCACGTCTCCAATATTGGTTTTCTAGTTGTGTCCACAGATCCGCAGATACACCAAAGGCACTTTCTGCGCCATATAGCAGGGTTGGCACCACCTTCTGATTGTAATGGGCAATGACCGGTTGCAGGGAAAATGTTCCATATTTTTTGTCTATAATGGCAGCCTGGCAAGCCAATTGTTTGCATTTTTGTTTTGCATTTTTAGCCCACGTTGCATCATTTATGCTACTATTGATCCACAAGCCAAAATACTTGACCTTTTTTACACAAGACAGCCTATCATTATTCAACCTCCAGTTTGGTTCTTGCTTTTTGGTTGATTGTTTTTGTTTTGGTGAGATCTTCAAGTATTACTACTTCTGATTTTGCAGGATTGATTTTTAATTTATTTTCTTCAACATAGCTTTCAAGGGCTGCCAACTGCCGTGTCAAACCAATTGGGGTAAGATCTAATAGAGCGATATCATCAGCATACAACAGCCAGTTTACTGACTTACCATTGATTTTCGGTGGATAGCAGTTGGTCGCTCCGAGAGACTCTCCAATGTCAGACAGAAATAAGCAAAACAGTATAGCAGCCAGAGGGAAACCCTGCTTTACTCCATGGTTAGTCGGTATAGATTTGCTTAAAGTCCCGACAATGTCCAGTCTGATCTTATTTTCAGTTCCTGTGTGAAGTTCTTTGATAGGTTGTAGTAGTTTTTCTGGACATTTCCACTTTCTCATCTTTTCCCAAAGCAGTTCCCGGTGAATAGTGTCAAATGCGTTGGATAAATCGACAAAGGATATGTAGATCTTCTTATTTTTTTCGCTTCCATTTTTAGGAAGTTTATGATTGTCAAATTTAAGCCACATCCAACTCCTTTAACGAAGCTGGCTTGACATGGGTCAAATCTTGAAGTTTCTTGAATCCACTGTATTTGAAGTTGCGTGGCAAAGATTTTATCCACCACATCAAGGAGAGCAATCGGACGGTAATTCTTTGGCTCAGCTCGATTTCCTTTTTTAAATATAGGGACAACGATTGCACTCTGCCATGATGTTGGAATTTTTTTGGTTTCGTAGTATGGATACAAATAGGACATAGCAAAAGTCAGCCCATAGTTCTGGATGTTGTTTTAGCAGGTAATTAGTGAGGCCATCCGGCCCCTGGGCTCTAGACATGCTTAGTCTCTGAATGTTTCTTAAGATGTCATTCCTTTCGATTGTAATTAGCCATTCGTTGCCCATCTCAGGTTGCTCGATGACGTTTTTACCTTCCATGTAGAATATGTTCTTAAAGTGCTCAACCCACATTGTCTCCGACACCATGTTATTTATGAGGGCACCTTGTGGTGCAGATACATCATTCAGGTAATTCCAAAAGGAGTTGGTGTTCCTATTGGCTAGAGTTTCCATCATTAATTCGGCGTCGCTTTGGAGCATTAAGCATCTCTTGGATCTCCCTGTGGTATCTGGGTAATATTCCTTTAGCTTAGCTGGAGTGTGGTGAAACTGGTGAATATATTTAAAGTGAATCAGTTTAAATTGTGCGTTTATGGCTCCTTGTCTAATTCCCATGCAGCAAAATGTCCAGACCTCTTCCGGGATCTCCCTCCATTAGGTTTTTTCCCAGGTTCGGATAATGCTTTTAGTATTCATACACATAGCATATAGTCCGGACGTTATTTTGTTACCAAACACCCCCTGTAATGTTTTGTCCAGCACAGGGGAGATCTGGGGTTGTTCCGGAAATGTTTTGAAAACCTGGGATAGACTTACTCTTAAGCGAAAGTACATAAATATGTCCAAGGACGACATTGCCCTGTTCTCTTTTAGCCCCTCCAAAGTCACAAATTTCCCCTCTGGGAAGAGTTCCTGGAAGTTAGATATCTCATGTCTTTTCACCCAAGCCACAAAGCCAGGTTTGGCTGTGATCGGTATCCCAGGTATATGTGTCGCAGGGAGCTCGGGGGAATAGAGAACCTCTCCCTTCATTCTATGTTCCATACATAGCAGCAGGTTACCTCCACTAGGTTCTGCGTCGAGTGTGCCTTACTCGGTGCTGTAAGTATAATTGATCTGAGTAGGTCCAGTGCCGTCACTGCTCTTGCCACCTCCACATGCCTCCTGTCCCCCGGTTTACCATACCAATGCCTTACATAGCCCGCCTGTGTCACATTGTAGTATGTTTTCGAAATCGGGGAGTGCTAGGCCCCCCGTAGAGATCAGTGTCGTTAATATATCCCAGGATACTCTGGGGGTTTTGCCACGCATAAAAACTGAGAGATGAGCGACTTTGCGTTCTGAAAATATACCCTGGGTACCGATATTGGAGCGTTCAGGAACACGTAGAGAAACCTGGGAAGTAGTGCCATTTTAACGAGAGATACCCGGCCATATAAATTCAAGGCGAGGTTCTTCCACTCCGCCACCACTGCTCGAGCTTGATTCAGAACTCTTAGATAATTGCTATGGTATACCACTGTGTACTCCCGGGCTACATGAACACCCAAATAGAGAGTCTGAGTCATGTGCCACTGAAACACCCAGCCATCCTGATATTGTTCAACGGCCTCCGTCAGTGGGAAAAGTACTGATTTAGAGGCGTTTACCCTCAGACCAGATATTCCTCAAAAACCTGGACATCTCTCATTATTGGGTCTAGGTTGGTTTTAGGGTCTCTGACGAATAGCACCATATCGTCCGCGTATAATGAGAGTGAGAGAGAGAGAGTGTGAGTGTGAGTGTGTGTGTGTGTGACTGCACCCCTCGGTGTATGTACGCCTCTCGTATCTGTTCTGCAAATGGTTCGATGGCTAAAGCAACGGCAAGCGCCATTTGCGATGTCATATGGCCATTCACACGCACTCTGGCCACCGGCTGTGTATATAACAGTCTGATCATATCGATAAATCCGGCACCCAATCCCATCTGCCGGAGCAGGGCGAACAGGAACGGCCATTCGACAGAGTCGAACACCTTTGTGGCGTCAAACAAGCCCGCCACCACCGGGTCCTGAGATGGCATTGCTGCCAGCATTCCAAACATCCTACAAAGACTGTGGGAGGTGGATCATCCCGGAATAAAAGCCACCTGATCGGCCCTGATCATAGTCGGCATCAGCGGTGATAGCCTAGACGCCAGGATTTTCGGCCAAATGTTGTTATCCAAGTTAATCAGTGAGATTGGCCGATAAGACGAGCAATCATTTCCGGGTTTGTCCGGCCTTAACAGTACTATGACCACTGCTTCCCTCAATGTGTACAGTAGGGACCACGTCTCCAGACTATGTGAATACATTCCTAACAAATGTGGGCCCAGCTTCTCGGCATATTCTTTATAGAATTCAGCCATGAACCCATCGGGTCCCAGTGATGTCCGGTTTTGCAAAGATTTAATAGCGTTCAGCACTTCAGGTAATGTCAACGGGCGGTTCAGCAGTTCCCTTTGGGCTTCAGAACACCAGTATAGGGCCACCTGCGCAAGGTACTCTTCATGTCGGCGTGAGAGGCTTGTATCTGAGAGGAACATAAACAACTATTACATTTGAAGAACTGCCGTACAGTTTGTGTCCTCGAATCTATCCCTTCCTTGACCATCTGCTATGGCCTGAATCCTGCTGTGCAGCTCGTCCATTTTGGTTGCCCTAGTCAAAGACCGTCCGGGTTTATGCCCCTCCCCATATTGACGCACCTTAGCCTTATTGCTGATATATTTCACCTCCCGTAAATCCAAATCTTGGAAGTCTTGTAACTGTGCCCGAATCTCGGCTTGTTCCCGATTTGGGGGTCTTACAGGGACGCCGTCTGCAGTGTGTGTATACTATCCTCTTTAACCTTTAGTTCTCACTATCTGTCTCAGGATCCCCGTCTCCTTGGAACTACATTCCCCCTCAGCACGTATTTGCAACTTTCCCATAGAATCCCTGCCGACTGCACTGTACCCATATTCTCTTCAAAGAAGGCATCTTTTGCCCTGGCTATACTATCCCGAAAAACTATATCTGAAAGGCTCTTGCTTTTAAAACACAAGGGGGGGGGGGGGCGGTTTACCTCGCGTCCTCCCCGATAGTTTCAGTTCTAGCACAACAGGGGCATGATCGGATAGAGTATGTGCATGTATTCCCACCTCCACCACCCGGTCCATTAGGGAGTGTGATACTAGAAAAAAGTCTGTCCTTGATGCCGAATTGTGAGGGCTCGAGTGGCACGTATACTGTCTCTCCGCTTGATGGTGAACTCTCCACACATCAGCAACCTCCCATGAGAGGGCCATGCCTTGTAACCTATTGGTCCCCTTGTTCCCAGATCCCTGAGAGCCTCCAGTCCAATCCAGTGCCGGTTGCATCACTGTGTTGAAATCACCCGCACATATAATCTTCCCAGATGGTAGCTCCTCCAATTGTCGATCCACCCATTCCAGTGTATCCACTGTGTCTATGTTGGGGCCATAGTAGTGGATGAGCGTATAAAGCTGCCCCTGGATGGTACCCGGAACGATGAGACCTCTTCCCCCCTCGTCCCTCACTACTGCAGTTTGATACAACCCCACGCTTTTGTGTATCAGGGTCCCCACCCTCCTGGCGTACGAGTATGAAAAAAAGTACCTATGACAACCCCAAGTTATCCCGAACCTGGATTCCGTATCTGCAGTGAAGCGAGTTTCTTGTAAGAATGCAATTCCTACTCTATGTCGCTGCAAATACAGTAGTCTTTTCCGGCATTTGGTGGGGCACTTCAACCCCCTCATATTCCATGTGCAGAACTTAAACATGGCCATGACCCACAACCAATAAATAAGGCTATTGTCACTGTTTGTAACGCCCATAATCCGGAATGCTTAGTGATTACCTCCTCCCTCTGCCCTGTGATTGCCCATTGCATGATTAATTGGCGCCTCTCAGTGCTTACACGTGGTTTAAATCCAACAGATACCGGACAGGCCATGGATATTGTGGTAGGTGTACCTTGTGTCCTCCTCCTCCCCCACCGACAACCCCAACTCGCCAGTGTCTGCCCTCCCTCCCCCACCAACAATCCCAACTCATCAGAGAACCTTGAATCCCCTCCCATACCACCCCCTTTCCCCATCAACTTTGTGGCCCTTGTGTCCACCCCCCACCCTCTGTGATGAACCCCCTCAACTGTTCAGCTGTGCCTGTTTTCCAAACATTAGCCCCTACAAGCCTCCGCACGGGGGGCAACTATGAGCCCAACCTCCCAACACATTCAAATTAGCCATAGAACCCCTCAGCATTACAAGGGCATATCGCTGTAGGGGCAGTGCCCAGCTGTTGTAAAAGGATATATTCCCTCTAGGCGCAATCAGTCATTATTCCCCCGTGGTCTGGGGCTCCTCGGCAGCGTCTCTAGAAATGTTGTGGCCTCTTCCGGAGTGGCGAAGAAGATTGCTCGTCCATCATGTTCTACTCGCAGTTTTGCCGGAAACAACATTGCATATTTCAGTCCCCTATCACGCAGCTTTTTCTTAACCTCCAGAAACGTCTTCCTCGATGCCTGCACCTTATCCGAGAAGTCTGGAAACAGTTTGATGGTACTGTCTTTGTAGTGAACTGTTCCTTTCTCCCTAACCTTGCGTAGTGCCGTATCCTGGAATGGGCTTCTTTCCGTTTGGTATCCGGTTCGCTCTCTCCACTATGCACAGCTCCGAGAAGCCTTCAGGGCCCAGAGCATCCCGCAGTATTCCCTCCACCAGGTTCTCCATGTCTCTCCGATCGGCTTTCTCCGACAGGCCTATAATTCGGATGTTACTTCTCCTCGCTCTGGATTCTAAATCATCCTGTTTGTCTGAGTTCTTTCAAAGCTCTCCTGACTGCGGACATCTCTCTGGAGGTGGAGACATCTTCCCCTCCCAAGATCCTCCTCTCTGTCTCGTCCAGCCTTTCACCATGCTTGTCTAGGCGGACCTGCATGTGATCCACCTTGCAGGTCAAAGAGTCTAGTTTACCATCCAGGGATTGAATGCTGGATTGCAGCTGTGCAAACATTTCTTTAATATCCTGAAATGCACCTGCCGGGTCCTGGGTTGGGGCCTGAGAATTTGCTTCAGACGTGCTCTCCATTGGTTTGTTATTCTTAACTGGAGCGGGTGATTGAAAGTTTAATTTGGCTTGGTGCTTCCCTCCTTTCTCAGACTTGGACATCGCCAGTGTGTGGGATATATTGACCCACATCACAAAGCAAATTAACAAGGGGGGGTCCTGGGAAGCTGCATTTGCGCAGAAACGACCACAAAAGGGTTGCGCTGGCTCCTGTGAGCGCCATGGCTCAAAACCGCGTTTTGCAACAACAAAGATGGCTGCACCATCCTGCTAAGCACACATCGGGCAGGATGGAACCAGGGGGCACATTAAAGGAGATTGCCAGTGGGTTCCCATGTAAACAAAAGGAAGAAAGTGGAAAAGCAGCGTTGCTTTGCTGCAAGAGCCAAAATATCCATTGAAAAGAACCCTGTGGTCACCTTTTAAAAAAATGCGGCTTTGACGCTAATTCCCCCTGTTCATTAAAGTTATTGTGATTAATAAACCCTACCAAGCCCTGTGTGTTTCACTGTGCCTCAGCAAAACCAGGCATGATTCTGAATTGACAAGCCCAGTAAAACCAACTCTAAAAAAAAAAAATCAACCAGGAACTTTACTTTTACTTACACAGGAAACGTGTTAATTTTCTTTGCAAAAGTATCCAAAACTCAGCTGTTCAGAGAGAAAAACTAACTAGCTGAGCCATATCTGTGGCAATGTATCTGTGCTGCAGACCAACTCCAGTATTCATGAGAATACCTATAACTGCAAGACAGTGTGTGAATCTGCTGGAGATGAAAAGTTGAATTTAAGAAGGAAAGGCTAGCTGCACCATGTGTAAAAAAATGGGCTCTTGCAATTTAAAGAAAAACAAATGCCTGTGTATTGGAACAGTACACTGGTGAATGAAAGCCTGCCATTTATGCTACCGGCTCGCTTTAATTATGGATCTAAGATCAGAAGTTAAAGATTAAAACTATTGTGGCTGGAGCTGCAAGTTGAAAAACAGGTTTTCTGCCTGGAGGGATGGCACCAAAAGGAGGGCTCTCTCTCAGCAGATACCGACAACCCCCTTATAATTACGGGGTTGAAGGAACAAGTTACTTACCTGTAACTGTTGTTCTCCAGCATGGGTCTGGCATGGATTCACATGCTCATGAATATTCCCCGTCGTCAGGCTGGGAATCCTCGGTAAAGAAAAAACCAGTATCAGTTTCGTTTCTGATCTGTCTTTCGTAGTAATAACCAATCACTGGTCTCTGCGTCATACTGACCACAGCCAATGACTGCCCTCTACCTAAGCACCGCCTCTGGCAGCCATCTTCAGATTTGGAAGCACGTGAAGTGGCAGTATGACCAAGTGAAGAGCCGCAGAGGGGTAGGCGGGAGGGTTCGCATGTGAATCCATGCCAGACCCATGCTGGAGAACAACAGTTACAGGTAAGTAACTTGTTCCTTCTCCAGCATGGGGTCTGGCATGGATTCACATGCTCATGAATAAAGAATACATAGCAGTACACACATGCACAACCACGGGAGGTGGCAAAGGCTCAACATTAAGCATCACATCAACTCAACATTAAGCATCTTACCTCCTCACCAGGCTCACCTCAGGCGAACAGGTTGCGCAGCACTGCTTGGCCGACCCTGGACTCCTCCCTGGAATCCCGGTCGACGCAGTAGAATTTCGTGAAGGTGTGCGTCGACCTCCACGTAGCAGCCCTGCATATGTCCAGCAGGGGCACACCAGATAGGAACGCCGTGGTAGCTGCGATCGCTCTGGTGGAATGGGCTCTCGGACGGCCAGGCAGCGGTCGGTTTGCCAACCGGTGACAGTACATGATACAGCCGGAGAGCCATCTGGTGATGGAAGCCTTCGAGAGAGCCTTCCCCTGATTGACAGGTCCAAAGTTCACAAAGAGTTGTGACGTCTTCCGAAAACCTTTCGTGCGGTCCACGTAGAACTTCAGCGCTCTAGCTACATCCAGCGAGTGCAAAGTCCTCTCAGCCGGCGACGAAGGCGACGGGAAGAACACAGGTAACACCAAGGGTTCGTTGAGATGAAAGTCCGACGGTACCTTGGGCATGAAGGAGGGGTGCGTCCTGAGCACTACCCTCGTGTCGTGGAAAGTCAAGTACGGGGCCTTGCAGGAAAGGGCCTGGATCTCTCCCACTCGTCGTGCGGAGGTGATGGCCACGAGAAAAGCTGTTTTCCACGATAGAAACTTCAACGGGGCCGAGTGCAGAGGCTCGAACGGAGGTCCCATGAGTTTGGTCAGCACCACGTTGAGCTCCCACGCCGGGGCCGGAGCCTTCACCGGCGGGAACGATCTGAACAGTCCCTTCATGAACTCTTTCACCAGACGATGATACCACAAGGACGTCCGGCCCGTGGTTCTGGTGTATCGGGAAATCGCAGCAAGATGAATCTTGATGGACGCGTGTGCCAGACCAGCTTTGGCCAGCGTCAGCAGGTACGGCAGCACTTGGGGAGCCGTAATCCGTAGAGGGTTAATCTTCTGTGCGTGGCACCAGACAGAGAACCTCTTCCATTTGTGTCCGTAGCATTTAAGAGTCGAGGACGCCCTGGCCTTTGCAAGAACCTCTCTGCAATCGGCCGGTATGTCGTATCCTCCAAACTCTAGCGCTGCAGGAGCCAGGCCTGCAAGTTCAGCGACTTCGGGTCGTGGTGGAGGATGGCGCCTCCTTCCCTGGAGAGTAGATCCGCGTCCGCCGGCAGCTTGATTGGCGGGGACGCCGACAAGTCCAGAAGGTCCGGGAACCATATCTGCCTCGGCCACGCAGGTGCGACGAGGATCATCCTGCACCGTGACCTCTTGAGCTGGTTGACGAGCCGGATTAGCAGAGGCAAGGGAGGGAACGCGTAGAGGAACAGGCCCTCCCAGGGGAACGAGAAAGCATCGCCCATGCTCCTCGTCTGGGGAAACCTGCTGGCGAACCTCCGGCACTTGGTGTTCGTCGCCGTCGCGAACAGGTCGATCTGGGGTGTGCCCCACCGTCGGAAGAGGCGATCCACCAGATCCTGCCGTAGTTCCCACTCGTGGCACGAGCGCAGCTCCCTGCTGAGTGAGTCGGCGATGGTGTTTTTTATCCCTGCCAGATGAAACGGCACCAGAAGAATCCCTTGGGCGACGGCCCAATGCCACAGGTCCTGCGCCTCCTTGGACAGCGCTGGGGACCTGGTTCCGCCCTGTTTCCTGATGTAAAACATTGTGGTGGTGTTGTCGGTGAAGATCCTCACCACCTTGCCCTTGAGGGACGGAAGGAAGGACCTGAGGGCCCAAAACACTGCACGGAGCTCCAGGACGTTGATATGCAGGGACTTCTCCGTCGGGAGCCAGAGTCCCCTTGCGTGCAGATTTTCGGTGTGCGCTCCCCACCCTTCTAGGGAGGCATCCGTGGTCACAGTCACCTGGTGGGCTGGGGTCTGGAAGTCCATGCCCGCCGTCAGATGCGCGCGGGTGCCCCACCACCGTATCGCTCGTCGGAAACTCTCGTCGAGCTTGATCCTTTCCTCGAAGCTGCCCGTCGTCTGGATCCAGCGCGCATCCAGGAACTCTTGCAACGGGCGCATCCGGAGCCTGCACATGGGAATGAGGTAGATGCAGGAAGACATCATCCCGAGGAGGGACTTGATGGACCTCACCTTGGCCGCGTCGGCCACCAACATCCGTTGCACCTTGCCCAAGATGGTCCTGGTCCTCTCCTCCGACGGGGAGGCCAGAAGGGACACTGTGTCGAGCCTCGCTCCCAGAAACAGTGCGACTTGCGCGGGCACCAGGTGGGATTTGGCGTAGTTCACGGAGAATCCCAGGTCCGTGAGGAGTTGGACGGTCCTTGCCGTGTGGACCACGGCGAGCTCCCTCGTCTTGGCGCGGATGAGCCAGTCGTCCAGGTAGGGGTAGACGTGAATCCCCTCGCGGCGCAGCTGCGCCGCCACCGGTGCGAGGCACTTGGTGAAAACCCTGGGTGCCGACCGCAGTCCGAAGGGAAGGGCTTTGAACTGGTAATGACGCCCTTGGACCACGAATCTGAGGAATTTTCGGTGCCCCTTTAGGATGGGAATGTGGAAGTAGGCATCCTCCAAATCCAACGACGATAGGAAGTCTCCTTCCTCCAGCTGACCCAGGACGTGCTGGAGGGTGACCATCCGGAACTTCTGCGCCTTGATGAACTTGTTCAGGCGTCGCAGGTCCAGGATGGGGCGCCATCCTCCCGTCTTCTTCTTCACGAGGAAGTAACGCGAGTAGACTCCGGAGCCCCGAAGCCTCTTTGGGACGAGTTCGATGGCGCCCTTTCTGAGCATCGCCTTTACCTCCAGGAGAAGTTGAGGGACGTGAAGTTCTTTCCTGGCCACGGGGGGGACGCGCGGGCACCTTCTTTGAAACTCGAGCGCGTGGCCCCGGGCCAGGGCGTCCAGCACCCAACGGTCGGTGGAGATGGACTCCCACACGCTGACGAAGCCCGCCAGCCGGCCTCCCACCGGGGTGCTTCGGTGGGGGCCCGACCCCACGGCCGGTTCAATCCTGCTTGGACGCGGCCTTGCCGCCTTGGCCTCCTTGGCGACGACGGCGGGGGCCGCCAGACTTGCCTCGTCCTCTGTAGGCCTCTTGCGACGACGAGCGGGCCGCTTGACGGTAGGAAGCGAAACCGCCGCCGGAACCTTTGGAGGCGCCCTTGCCTCCGCCGCTCCGAAAGGGCGTCCGCCGTTGCTGCAGTACTCCAAGGGCCCGGGCCGTCTCAGTATCCGCCTTGATGGCCTGAAGGGAATCGTCCACTGTCTTCCCAAACAGGTTGTTCCCGTCGAAGGGCATGTCCAGGACCCTGGTCTGGACGTCCTGCCGAAAGTCCGTAGCCTTGAGCCATCCGCGACGTCGAAGGCAAACGCCGTTGCCCATCTGGCGGAACCCAGTGTCGGCGATGTCCGTCGCCACGGTGATGGCGTGGTCCGAGGCCACCTCACCTTCCTGCAGGATCTCAAGGGCCTCCGCCCTCTTGTCGTCCGGCAGAAAATCCAGCAGGGGAGCTATCTTGTACCAGAGTTCCCTGTCGTAGCGGGCCACGATAGCCAAGGCGTTGGCCGCTTTAATCGTCGTCGCCGCCGACGAGATGACTCTGCGTCCCATGGCATCCAATTTCTTTCCCTCGCCGTCCGGCGGGGAAGTCGACGTGGAGGCCGCACCCCCCCCCCGCTTTCTTCCTGGCTGCCGCGGAGACGACGGAGTCCGGGGTAGGCTGCGCCCGGAGGCATAGGGGGGCCGAGTCCGGGACCCGGTACTTTTTCTCGTACCGGTCTCTTTTCGCTGGCGTCGTGGAAGGGTTCTTGAGGAGGGAAAGGCCCTCATCCCAAATGTCGTCCAACAGAGGCACTGCGAGGACCGTCTTCCTCTTGGTCTCGCGCCGTTGGTAAAGGAAGCCTTCCTTTTTCTTCTCCTCAGGGCAGAGTTGAAAAAGCTCGGATGCCCTGGCGATCATTGAGTGGAACGATCCAATCTCGTCGGGCGGAGAAGCCCTGGTGGGAGGCGACGACGGAAAATCCTCGTCGTATGCCTCGTCGTCCGTACCCGTCGCTGCCGTGTCAGTCCCCGTATCATCCCCTCGGGTGGACGGGGAGGAGGGCTGGACGGGGCGCGACGGTTGAAAAGGAGGCGGTGGATGGATCCTTCTTTTCTTGGTAGGGGGAACACCAGAAGGTCCCGGTTCTGGATCCCCCGACGGGAGAGGTTCCTCCGTCGGTAACGGTAGTCTCGTCCTTATCTCGGAGCATAAGGACTGTATAGCCAACAAAATGGCCGCTGAGTTGTCTTGCGGCGCTGGCAGAGGGGAATCCGACGGGCGAGCAGGGGCCCCGTCGGTATCCTCGACGATGTCGTCGTCGTCACCTGCGTCGGGGCCCATTCCGACGGGCTGGTCTTGTTCCACGCCTAGGCCGTGGCTTAAGACCTCGATCAGTTCCTCTTCTGAGGTTGAGGCCGAATCTACGACGACGCCCTGCCCCCCCTTCTTCCCCACGGAGGGTTTCACGGGGGTCCTATCGATGGGCACGAAAGAAGACTCCCTCCGAGGAGGCAGGGAGATTCTGGGCCCCGAGGCCGCCACCACTGGTGCAGCCTCCACAGGCTGGGCCAGGGCCGCCGCGACCGTTTCGATAGAGGGCTTGGTCGAATGGATCAAGGCCTTCACCACCTTAGGTGCGCTCACCGCCTTATCCTTGAGGGAGGGGGCACTGCCACGCTCCTCCTCTGCCTTAGAGCTCGACCGGGGTCTCTCCAGGAGCTTCGCCGGGTGCTCGGCCTTCCTCTTACCCGACCCAGAGCGTTGGCTCGTGGTTGATGGTGCCGGGGAGGGTGCGCCCTGCCTGGCGCCCGTAGAGCCCGACCGTTCGGCGCTCCCGGTGCCAGCGGACTCGCGGTGCTTGGCCTTATGTTGGGCCCCCGTCGCCGGGGCGCCCTCAAAGGTCTTAGAAGACCGCTCAGATTTCTTCTTCTTCTCGCCAGACGGGCTCTTACCCTCCAGCCAGCTGGCGAGACGTTGATGGCGGTCCTTCATGGTCCGTTCCGACATGTTGCCGCAAAACGCACAGTCCTTCTCCACGTGCGTCTTGTCCCCATGAAGGCAGTAAAGGCAGAAAGAGTGTTCGTCCTCCTTGAAGACGTTCTGCAGCTGGCATCCAGGGCAGGCCCTGAACAGCTTTCCGGGCGTCGAGCTTCCCTTCTCCTGGGCCATCTCCGAGACCGGGCCTGAGAAGCTTCTGGAGTCCTCCGAAGTGTAGCTCGACGAAATCTTCACCCTTGAGGGGCACAGATGAATCCGACACGGGTCCCCGTTGATCGGATGTAGGATCGGTGGAGCTTGAGGCTCTTTTGACCGAAAGAATCGAAGTTTTTGAGAAAAAGCGCGAAAAAATAGCACTAACGCTCGAGAGCAATAGCACGAGGATCCCAACACATGAACGTGCGGTAAAAATCTGAAGATGGCTGCCAGAGGCGGTGCTTAGGTAGAGGGCAGTCATTGGCTGTGGTCAGTATGACGCAGAGACCAGTGATTGGTTATTACTACGAAAGACAGATCAGAAACGAAACTGATACTGGTTTTTTCTTTACCGAGGATTCCCAGCCTGACGACGGGGAATATTCATGAGCATGTGAATCCATGCCAGACCCCATGCTGGAGAACAGACTTTTGTCTCTGCTGGGACCCGGACAATGAAGCTCCCAGGCAAGGAAGTCTGAGGTGTGAAGGGGCAATAAAAACGTCAATTAAGCTGAGAAACCCCCACCATGCTCTAAAGGAAATGACAGTGGGCAACAGTGAAGGACAGAAAAAAAATGGACCCAAGAACATAGACTGCCATGTGGTCCCAAAGACTATTTCAGGAATAAACTTTAAAGACTTCTATCTTTGCAGCAAGACTTTGAAAAATTGTAAAAATGTCACAGTTTAAAAGTGATTTGTTGTGTTTTCTTTAGAGACATAATAGAACTCACTGACACATTGGGGACAGAAAGGGCAAAGTATTGAGGATAAATCAAAAAGTATCAATGTTGCAAACATACATTTTGAACATACATCCCTTGGGATAATTCGCATCTGTGTATACAATTATGGAATTTTGGGCCGAATCTTTCATGTTTAAAATTACCAAAATGTATCAGAAGGGCGAAACAAGGTCCACAGACTTGAGGATTGGACTGATATGTGCTGCACATAGTATATAGCCTGTGTGTATAATTTGCCAAGAGATTGCAAGGGTGTAAATGTATTTTTTTGGCAAAATCATATTTTCAGTAAAGTAAATGTGTGAGTTTTTGGACATTGTAAAACTCACCTCATAAACCTGACATCATTCCCTTGGAAATCCAACCAGTTGAGAGCAAGGCGGAGACTTGCACCCCTGCCCAATCCAAGTAGTTTAGGGGCGTGCTTGGTTAACCCTGCCTAGCCTATACTTTGATGATGTCATTATGCACTATAAATAAGGGTCCCTGACAAGACTCTATACACACTCAACCACTTCCTGATTTCCTGCACTGAGTTCCTGTACCCGTCATCTTCCTGATCCAGACTACAACTACAAGGCAAGCATTGCTGATCCTACTCCAGGGCCCACTGCAAAACCTAAGAAGTGCTGATCCCATTCCCAGCAAGGCCTCCAATATATATATAAAAAAAACACTACATTTCCCATTAACAAGGGGAAAACTGTGGTACCTTTGGCATCCTGATCCAGCCTCGCTTGCTGCCACTCACTGCATGCTGCTGCCATCCTGCTACCCTGATGACCTATGGTATCCAGTGACCAGAATTGCCAATCCAGAAGTGCTACCTGGTAACCAGAACTGCCCAGCTGTTTACCAGGTGCCCTGCCATGTAGTGACCAGAACCGTTGACTGTCCAAAATCCAAAAACTAAAAAGTGGACTGAGTATCAATTGCCACCCCATCTAAACCCATAGCCCATCTGGTCTTTGTCCTTATCCCACTCTCTAAGTCACCCTATCCTTATCCTGATACCTTGTTCAAACTGTCACAATCATTCTTGCAACCCTGCCATTGATTTCTAGTGCTAGCGCCATCTCTTTAGTAATTTTGTCTTGTGAAATCCTAAGCCATTAATCCTATTTCGAGTGATCGGACTGGTTCCGCTGGGGCAAGAGGGTTGAACTTGCAAATCAACCCTAGAGCTTACTGTGTCCCTCCTTGGTGGCCTAACCTGAATACTCTAGTGTAGAGTACAACTGTGCTTCTCACAACCTGATTTCCTTTCCTTTTTCGCACCTTCATTTACTCAAAGTGCACCTTCTTAGATCTTGCATAACTCATTTAATTTACCAGCTGTCATTTAATTTACTTACTTTCACTTCTATAGTGTACCTGTGATCTATAGCTGTCCCCCAAAGAAAAAACGGCATTGCGATTTCCAATATTTCACCTGTTTTTCAAAGAAACCATTTTAGTAAATTTACACGGAAAACTGAAATATTTGCAAAGTTTCCAACGTGTCATTTTGATTGTAAACTGTTTTAAATCTTCCATTCATTTTTCGAACTGTATGCTCTTGCTAATCCATTGTTTGTGATTGGTAGTACCATTACATTGTTGCTTTAGTGAAGAACTGCATTTGTTTCAAGGTTTTTGCACACATTCCTTATTTTATTCATCCATTTCAGAGTCTCCTTTTTAACATTCCAAGGGTTTCAAATCCGTTTTTCACTCTTATTTGGGGAGAGAAGGTCGGATTTGCATTCTGTTTTCAGCTCCTTATTTCTGATCACCTGCTGCTTCCTTATATCCATTCAGAATTGATTATTTGTGGGCTGAGGTAACTTTGCAGGGGGAAATCCTAACTTGGGTGCTATCTGTCCTAAATCAAAAGTGCTCCTATTCTGTTGTGCTGTGTATGTACTCCACTAAAGTCAAACCCAGTGCGCATTGCTCACATTCTCATTTGTAACCATCACTCCATTGGCGATTGCTGCCCTATATTAAAAAGTATTTGTATTTGTATTTATTTATTTATAACGCGCAAACCAGCAGGCCCGGAGGCATCAGGGCGCAATTTGTAAAAGGTTACAGATATGCAGGTATAACAGAGAATCATAAACATTTACACATGGGATCTGATATTCAGGTATAACAAAGAATCATTATATACATTTACAAGAGGATCTAATATACATATGTGCGATTTCTTTTGAATTTTAAATAAATAAATATTGCATTTGACCAACCAGCCTGTTTCATGGTCCATTGTGACCCAGGGTATTTGAAAAGGGTGTATGATACGAGTAGTGTATCATCACAAAATTGAATCCACATAAATAGGGAGAAAAGCACTTCAGTTCGATGCTACATACTAGGCCGAGACCACGGTGTGCATGTCGCTTGATTGAAATCCTTAACAGGTGGCTAGAGCGGTAGCTTCTGACTTTGGAGAAATTGCTCACTGCTACCAGCACGTCACCACCCGGTTGAGCAGCTGGCCTCCGTTAACTTCTGGTTAAGCTTCTGCTATTATGGACCCCAGTAATGTGTATTGCCAAGGCTCCTTTAAGTAGACGGAGCCTCGAGCTGTGGATGTCCGCCTGGTGTACTTTCCTGTGGGTCCTCTTCGCTATTACACCAACCATGGGATCCGGGGCAGACCCATTTTCATCCCGGGGATCCCCTTCTGCACACCCTGTGGGCTTGTGGTGGTAGCTGTAGGAAGGGTCCGCCTCCCAACCGCTCTCACCATGCGACTGGGAGTTCGCGTTGCAGCTACGCAGCGACAGCCTACCAGTTCCAGTGACCCTTGTGGGCCCGGCCTCATCTCCGGGTGGCCGTGCGCAGCAAATGATCGGTGCAACAGGTGGCAATGTCCGGGCCGGTGTGGTTCCTTCCAGGCCGCTGGGTCAGCCCCACCCCTGCCAACCACTAGTTTGATGAGATGTGTGATCAGTACCACTTGTAGTATCCCAGCGCACGTGCCGCGTTTTACGTGGCCCTCAGTTCCTTGGTGCAATATCAGTTCCAGGGCATGGCCTCTGTTCTGCGGACCCGATGTGTGCAAGATGACTGAGCCCCCCCCTCAGCACTTGAGATGGCGTAGAGCAGTTCATTTGTCATTCGTAAGCTGCTTCGCAGTCAGCGCAAGTCCTTCACCCTACTTCTCAGCAGTGTTCTGTAACTCCTCGTCCGATAACGCCTACCAGTGCTCTCATCTCTGCGTTACAGGGCGTTCCGTGTCACCTTCAGCCCAAATTCAGAGTGGGTTGTGCCCTCCCACGTTATGGGGTACAGTACGATATCCCCAGCTTCTTCATGGGGTGCCTGGAAGCCATTTTTGGCGTGCTCTGCCCCGTTGGACCTTCTCGTTGTTGGCAGGGATAGCTGTGTGCACGCTGCTCCTGGGTCCCTTGGGTCATGCTGTCACACACCTTGTCACGAGTCTCTGTGAGAAGTCTGTGCTGAATCGGGCCCCGGTCCTGGTGTTTGTGAATAAACGGGTAATCCGCTGGATTGCAGGACTCGTTGCTGTGTGCCGAGCGGTCCGAGCCCTTAGCTCCCTGCGACTCCCCCGGGACCACACGCTGCCTCCGGATGAGTTCCAACTGAGACCTGCTGGGGGTCGGAGCTCAGGGTCATCTGTGGGTGTCTGTCGCCAGCTGTCCCCCGGCACAGTCAAGCCGAGGGGGGGGGGGGGGGGGTGTTTGCACCAACCCCTGAACCTCTGCCTGGCGCGGGGAGACCTCAGTCTCCAACGGCGGCGTGGTCTGCTCCACAGGTCTCGGACGGGAGGCGCACCTCGTCTCAAGCCTCCAAGAAATCCGGCAATGAGCTTAGCGCTGTTAATGGCATTCCACTAGGTATTCAACCGGGGTTCTAGTCACTCCACGGCTGTCCGTGACCGCAGATCGGGAGTACAGTGTGCTGGGATCTCTCCTCCCCCTGCCACCGGCCTGGTATTCCGCAGCCTTTGCCATTGAGGGAGAGGCCTCAGACGTGCCCCGGGGTTCCTCTTCCCCGCCTCTGAGGTTCCCGGGCCACACGCTGGCTGCCTTCGGACCCAATTCCAGGGTTCTCCAACTCCGATTTACTTCGGATTTTTTTTCAGCCTATGCCGTAGCGTCTTTTGGCCCGATTTCTCCACTCTGTGAAGGGTTCCTATGATGGAGTCTGCCAAGTATTTCTCCGGATCTGTGTCAGGTGGCGCAGAGCTGACAGGGTTGCGGCCATCTTTTCGGCCTCTCTAGCGCCTCCCTCCCCGATAGGAGGTTCTCTTTGTAGTGATGTTACAGTGTATTGTCTTTTGGTTCATTCACCCGGTTTCTGGTAGTTGTTCCGTCAGACCTGCAGGTACCCCCTCATCGGGGGCTTGTGGGTGGGGTTGGTTCACTGGTTGCCTAGTATCCAGTTGTTCAAGTAGGGACTGAAGAGTAGATAATACCTGTAACGATAACAGGGACTGTGGGTTGAGTAAAGGTTCTGTTGGCTGTTTTGGGGCGGTCGGGGTCGCCAACATCGGCTCCGGTAACTGCAGTAACCTTGGTTCACAGGCGCTTCCCGTGGCGAACATTGGTCTCCCTCGGATGACTGGGGCGAGTACCCCTGTTCAAATTCTGAATCAATATGGTGCTCCAGTATCTGGTCTGGATGAATTGACAAGACCAGATAAAGGGCTGGACCTTTGGCCGCTATAGGGTGTTCAGTGTCTCCCTCGGGTGACTGAAGTGAAGATGGTTGGCTTCAACACAGGCCAGTCTTGTATCGGTCTCCCCAACTCAACGGCTGCATTGATTTCACTGATGTTGCTTTGATCTTGGAGCCAAAGTCACCACAGCGGCTGGTGATTCTTCCCGCTTTGATTATTGACGCGGGAGGGCCCCGGATATCTCCGGCACACAATGCAGGATTCTTCAGCCTGGTTTCCTGGTCTTACTCTTTCTAGACTCGAGGAATCTGAAAAGTAACGGTTCCTTGTCAAAAAGGTCTAGGGAATTTCCCTCCTTGCGATCCCTTTCGGTTTTGCTGCCTTTCTGTCCTGATTCAGCTGCCATCTCGAAACTGCCGTTTCCTCGTGTGCTTTGCCTCGCTCAGAGTGTGCTCTGCCTTTTATCCATGTGGGGAAGTGTACTGGAAGTCAAGTGTGTGTGATGGTCAATAATTGCCTGACCATTCTGTTGGGAGATGTCAGGTATACTGCTCGGGTGAGAAATTGTTTGTGTTGTAAAAGGGGGTGGGGGTAGAGTTCCTAAATATCCTACCTGGTAGGATGGGGTAAAGGTGTTACAAGGAAGGGGATACCGCGTCTCACCATCTGGTGTCCCACTCCCAGGTGATCCTCCCACACTGGTCCACCCCCAGGAACTGGATCCAAAAGTGATGGCCGTGTCCTGGCCACTTGGATGACAGATCCCTGGGGACTAGTGGGTGAGACACCTTCTGGTTTCTAACAGTGGGGAGCATAACGCTGCATGTTGAGTGGCATAATGACTAAGCAAGTTGCCTTAAATTGCTCTGCATTTATTTATTTTATTTGTTTAATTGTGTTACAATTTTTACAAAAAAGGTTTTTAACCAATTCCTTATATTTTTTCCCTCTTTAAGCTCATTTATTCACATTTGTTCATTGTGTTGATCTAACATCAGGGAACGGAAAGAAAGAGCTACACCTATTGCCCATATTGTGTTCGACCCACTTGCCAATGTATTCCACCATGTCTCTGCATCGTATCAGTCTCTACTTGCCAACATTTTTGACAGGTGTTGTTCTCTTTGTAAATTGGTGCCTGGGCAGGCCAAAAGCAGATGGCGAGAAGTTTTGATTATGTAATTTCCTGCACAAAACCAGCAGTTATTTATGGCTGTTTGGTTCCTTCTTGCTTTTACTTCATTTGTCAGAATTTGATTTAATCTGAACCTCAGGAACAATCTGATTAGTTTTTTATCTGGAAATGTAGCCAAAACGTTTCTTACTGTGTTCACTTTTGTGGGAATGGTTGGAATATCCCTTATAGTCTTGTTCTGTTCTGCCATATGCAAGATCGCAATCCAGTCAGTTTCCAACAATTTCTTAGTGGCTTTGTTTGGGTTTGTAGACAATTCTTCGATTGAAATATCTATGTCTATCATCTGCTTGTTTGTTGTTGCCAATTTGCTCATAACGACGTTCTTTACGCTCTCTATTTCTGCCTTGATAATTTGCATTATTTTTATTTTTGGTTCAGTGAACGTTTTCATGAAAAGCATCAGCCTATTTCTCGTCGCCATTGGCATTAATGATGATGAACACAGTTCTCTCCGTATTAGTGTTATAGATGTGGTTTTTGATAGGCCAAGAATCTTCCTCCAGAAAAAGCTCTCTATTTTAACCCAAATATTTTCTGGGAGTTGTGGCATAGCATCGGTTCCATATAGTAAACTAGTTGTTACTTACGATTTGTAAAAATCAATCACTTGAATTAGAGAGAATCGGCCATATTTGTTGTCAATGGCTTTTGCCTGCGATGTTAACATTTGTACTTTTGAAAAAAGGACTTCCTGCATTGGTTGTTCCAGAGCTCTGGTGCTTAGCGTCACGCCTAGGTATTTAAACACCTCAACTTTTCCTAGAGCTGTACCATTCGCAGTCCATCTCTGCTTATTTCATTGTTTTTTGTTTTCTCCAAAGACTAACATTTTGGTTTTTGTTTTGTTTATTTCTAGATTGTTTCTCTCCAAATAGTTTATCAAGTTATTTATTTGCCTTTGAAGGCCCACCGGTGTCATGTCGAGCAAAATGATATCATCAGCATAGATGATTCTAGAGACCTTTACACCGCCTACTGTTGGGGGAATAATTCTCAGCTCTTTCCCAGTATCTGCAAAGTCTGCAATATAGGCGTTGCATCAAGCAGGGGCCAACGGGCAGCCCTGCTTCACGCCCCTGGCCGTTTTTATCTCTTCAGATAGTTC
This sequence comes from Ambystoma mexicanum, assembly GCF_040938575.1. NCBI lineage: Eukaryota > Metazoa > Chordata > Amphibia > Caudata > Ambystomatidae > Ambystoma > Ambystoma mexicanum. The sequence goes on from NC_090933.1 coordinate 885,634,402, forward strand.
CCCTGCTTTGTTCAGTCTAACTCGCATTGTGGTGTTATGATACAATGCTTGTATCGGCCCTGTAATTACTTCTGGGCAGTTGTTATTTTCCAGTTTTTTCCATAGCCTTTCTCTGCATACTCGGTCAAACGTTTGCACCAGATCTATTAGTGCTAAATAAACAATCAGACCTTTCTGGAGTGTTTTTGCTTTTATGGCACTCACCAGCAAAATATTTGTTGTGGTCCCCGTGTTTTTTGTGAAGCCAGATTGAAAAGGGTCAGCCAAGTCGGCTGCTTTTACCCAGTTCTGAAAAGCATCAAGAGCCAGAGACCCAAACACCTTGCCAATTCCATCCAACAGTGCGATCGGTCGATATTGGGCTGGGTCATCCCTTGCACCTCTTTTGAACAAAGGAATTACCGTGGCTTCTCTCCAAGAGGCTGGAATTTCTCTTGTGTTGTTGCATTTTTTAAAGATTGCACTCATTAAATTTGCCCAAGCTTCCGGATTTTTCTTCAGTTCTAAATTAGATAGCCCGTCAGGGCCAGGTGCTCTCAAGTTCGACAATTTCTTGATTTTTGAAATAATTGTTTCTAAATCCTCAGAGATCCCCCACTTTGCCTTGCTACGTGCCAAAGTTTCCTCTGTTCTAGGCGCTGGAGTTTTGTATAGACTGGTGAAGTGTGCAACCCATTTTGCTTCCCCAACAGTATTCATCAAAGCATTGTCCGTTGAGCCATTTGTGTTTCTGATAAGCGACCAGAATGCTTTTGCATTTTTTCCATGTATGGCCATAAGCATTTCCTCAGCATCTTTTTGATAGAGAGCATGTTTTCGTTGTGTCAGCCAGTGTCTATACTGTATCTTGGCCTGCTCCAGCATTACTTGATTTTCCAGCGTCAGATTTTTTTAAAATTAATTCTGGTTAATCGCCGCAGAATTTTTCTTTTCTCTACCAGCTGTATATCGTAGGTATGATGATGATGCTTCCTTCTTTCAGGATTGTTTCCTCTTTTTATCGTATGGATTTGAAGGAAGGCAGTCTAGTCAATTGCTTTATTTACTTCCTTATTTTTAATTGTGCTTAACGAATTATCAAGATATTTGCTTGTTATGGATTGAATTGCTCTCTCGGAAAGCTTCACTCTATTGCCTTGGTTTACCGGTTCTATTTCGTGTTGCATTTTTACTTTCCCGTCGCTTATGGTTCTCCAGCTTGTTTTTAGGATATTGTGATCACTATTGGAATTTCTGATAACTGAAATTTTCTATAAATCCCAAGATTTCTGTAGACATGTAGATATGGTCTATTGTGCTGATTTGCGTATTACGTTCCCAAGTGGGCATAGTCATATTCGATCTGTGACGGGTCCAATGAAGATCCTTTCCAGCTATCCATTGTTCTAATAATTGACCTCTAGCCAGAATTGGAGAATTTTTTGTAAGGTGTATTTTTTGGTCTCCTATATATGCGCAAATTGCATTGAAATCCCCGTGACAATGATATGATACAAATGGAAATTTGCAGAGGCTTCATCTAAGGTATCAGTTAATATAGTTAGGTATTCTTTGTCGTTGATGGCCTCCGGGTTCCAATATCTGTTCATTAGGACAATAATTTCCTTGGCCATATTCTATGACAGTACTGCGGCTTGGATAAATGGCAAAAGTGATCTCTCCGCACAAATTTCAAGGCCTGATCCTGAACGAACTGCAAATAAAAGTCCTGCAGTTGGCTGGCCCATCACGCCTTTTTTTGCTGGAATAAAAATGTTGCCATAGCCATCCATAAAGGGCCCTGTCAAGAGCCACGTTTCCTGTAAACAGATAATGTCGTTTAAGCCCAGATCTGCATCATCTGGGGTTGCTAGATGGCTAAACCCCCTCTTGTATTCCAAGATGTCATTTGGATGACTGCAGGGATTCCCTGTTCAGCTGTGCTTTCTTCACCCTCCTCCAAGTATTCCCTGTCATTTTCTGATGGCTAATTGCCAGGGTTATTTCTTGTTCGGGGTGCAGTCCATGTCCATTTCTTTGGATCAATCTTTTTTGAAAGGGTCTGTTTTCCCTTTCCCCTTCTATGTCGCTTTCCTTGTGTTTCCTCAATTGTAAGCCTCCTTTTTCTTGTCTTGAAGGCCCTAGGGGGGCTTGCCTTCTTTCTTTTCTTTCTTCGCTCCTTATGCTCTCACGTGGTATTTCCGAGCGGTTTTCACTGAGCCTTCTTATGTTATTTTTACTTTGTTTTCCTATAGGCTCTTGTTTTTCTTCTGTCAACTCGTATCCCAAGATGTACAGCCTCTGTTCTTCCTCTAAATTGATTTTGTACATTTTTTGATTTAATGTGAACATAGGAGCAATCTCTTCTGCCCGTCTGGCATGGTTCGACTATCCAAATATCCTCGTTTTTCAGTTGCCGAAGATTTGGTACTTGTTGGAATAAGCCCAGAATTGTCTTTCTGATCAGAGTCAACTTGTCATCCGACTTTTTTGTTCGCTGCATCTTCAAGATGCAGTTGCTCTGTATTTTCTTAGACCTTTCGGCATTTGCATTATGACCCCTTTCTTGCCAATCACGTTGCATTTTAGGTGAAATCCTTCTCTCTTTAGTAGTTGGCCATTTACTACTTGCTCTCTCGTCACGAGTGGAGTCGCCCGTGGATCTTCTTGATAATGTTCTTGCCTCCCTTATCTGTCTTTTTCTAGCCGGTATGAATTGTCTATCGCTGGTTATGTCTTTACTTCTGGCTATTTTTGGGATTTCTTTTGGCAGTCTTGGTAATGGAGCCGCTACCTTTCGCGGGCTTCTACTAATCTCTTGAGCACTTTTTGCTTTATTTGGCTGCTGCACTTCTTTTTCTGATGAAACCGGTTCAATTATGAAAACTTTCTTTTTTGGTTCTTCGTGTGCATGTGTTTTTCCATTGGGGTTTGCTTTCCTTTTCAATTCCGAGATTTGATTTTGTTCGGATTCGACCTCCGAGACTGTATACGTGCTTAAATTTAGCAAGTCCGTTATGGACGAGGAGAAATCATCCACCAGAACTGCTGAGTTCCCTGTTTTTCATTCAAAGGTGTCAATAGTTAAGTTCGATTTGTAGCCTTTGGGTACATCAAGTGCTTTGGATTTTGTCCAAAGTGCCATGTTATCGGGGTCGATGTTGAGTGTAGTTGGTAATCTTTTCTTGATTCTGCTGCAGATTTTATAGCCGAAATGTCCGGATGGCTCTGACAATTTTCATCTGACAGGAATCGCTGATATGGTGTATTAACGCTCTCCAGCATATCACTATCCGAAATATCATTGGATATTTTGTTTCTTAAAGAATTTCTCCAACATATCATGATTTGATGGTTTTGGTATGATATTTTTCCTTGTGCTGCTTTGTTTTCTAGGGTACCTATTATTTGGCAAAAATGTCCGGCCTGTCTCCACTTTCTTTGTTCTGTCCAGATCTTTCCTTGCCTTGGTATTAGACTGGGTTTCATTCCATTTCCTTCTTAATGGCGAAATCCATTCGTCTTTGTTTTCCAAAATTGAGGCTCCATGTGAGTCCTCGCTGTGTTTTGCTTTTTCGATTACTTGAGGCTGGATTTCTTTCTCCCTTCTCTCTTTATTCGCCGGTGGACTCATTATGTTTGATGATAGTATGGCCCTTGCCTCTAGGTTTATATTACTTTTCACTTGGAGGTGCTTTTTATCTGTTAGAGGTCTGTCACTTCTTGCTCCTCAATGCTTTGATTCGTGTTGTCTGTGCAATGCACGTCATTTGGGGCCGTCAGCCAGACTTATCTGTCGGGGGAGTCCTCAGATCTTCCACTTCATTATGTGGGTGTACATCAATCCGTACATTTTCAATTTGGAGTGGGCTTTTCAGGGCTTTATTGCAATCCGGGAGGGGAGTCACTTCTGATATCTCGTGGTCACGAAATATAGGCATGCTGGTGTCTAACATAGGAGTGTAGCTTCCCGCTGTGACAGTTGCACTGGATTTCCCCTCCTCTACAAAGTAGGTATCCCCAGCCTTCTCCTTGTCCTGGGCCTGGACTGGCCCCATATTTGAGTCTCTGTCTTCCTCTTCCTCTTCCTCTCCCTTCTCCTCCACAGTTACCCCGCCCCCATGGCTCTCTTCTCGTGTTCTCTCAAGTTCCGATGATTTCTTGGTCGTTAGTTTTGGAGGAACACCAATGTCCCTGGCCGTGGCAGCAGGTAGGGAGTTTTCTGCTTACCCTTGCCCCTCAGCATTCACTGCTGGGTTAGGGCTGCCTTTCTTGCCGACTGACTGCTTCCTTCCTTTCAAGCTGATCAATTCCTGTGCCTGAATTATTGAGGCAGACACAATTTCATCGTCCACCAGCTGGGAGGCTGGTAACTCGGCAGGGTTGAGCAGTTTGTTTGGGTCTACCGGTGCAAAATAAAATTTTGTGTTAGGGCTCCGACCACCTGTGATTCGTTCAAGGTTTGTATTGGAGTGTATCTGAACATTATCAGCACTATCAATACTGTCAGAATTTTCCATGTTTGCAGCCCTATCAATACTGCATATTGATGAGTTACCTGATAGCTCGGCTTGAGCCTGCTTTTGCATGCAGGTTGATGCAGATGTCAGCCGCTTCACTCGGGACGGCAGTTTAAGGGGGCTGCGCAGTTCCATCCCCCAATCTTCCCGTGATGGACGCCCGCTCCTTAACCACCTATCCAATGTTTCAGACGCGCCCTTCACTAGCGCGGGCTTAACGCCGCAAGGGCGTCTCAGTCTCATTTTTCAATTCTGCTTCCTGGTTCTGGTTCCCAGGGGGTGGAGCATCAGAGCTTGCATCTCTCAAGGCTACAGTGCCTTCGTTGCAGAGTCTTTCTCCTGAGCGCCAATCCGTGCGCAGTCGGGAGATGCCGGGTACAGGCAAAGTCACAGGCAGCTCATACTCCCGCTGCCTTCATTTAATTTCACTGTGAACAAAGTTTTAAAACCGAAATGAGATTTGCTTAGGCTTGCATACCTTGGAGGCTACTACTGTAATCTTGTATTCTGGATGGAAAAAATAAAGTTGTACTCGTTGTTCGACATGTTTCTATGACAATCTCTCTATATATAAAAGGGAAAATGTGTGTCTTTTTGAAATGTTCAGCATACTTCCCAGCATGCTAAAGACCTGAGATTTGGCATATGTGTTGGTTCTATGATGTAGACAATGGAAAAAGTATAAAATATACATTTTTGTAGTTATCCTGTTTTTTATAAGTGGTCTAAATGCTTACCCTGCCATTTGGCTCTCTGTGCCGAAGTTCTGCTGTAGTGCTACGTAAACTTCCCCAGTTTATTGATCCTAAACTTTACACACTATCAGCATTTTAGCTGACATTAGCGGCACTCACTTCTGAAGTCATGCGGGTAACACAAAACGGTGCTACTGTAGTAATGCGGGTGACAGGAAACTGTGCATTTCTTCTTCAATAGTGTCCCAATTACCTTGTCCGTCACATTGTGGCAGATCTCTCATGATAATTACAGGAACTTCATTTCCCATGGGAGTTGATGAATGTATGTCATCTCAACAGTACGAAGCTTACATGCTTGAGCCGCACACATACGGGTATTGGCACCTCAAGCTTACATGCTTCTGACCTACACGTACGGCACTTATGTTGACGTTGCCTCGGCTGTAGATCGGGACACCAATAATGCTGCTGCGCAATTTCAATGCTCCAACTCAAAGTAGCTGGAATCGAATGCGTTGGTATTTGGGTAACGCAAACAACCATGTAACATCATCATATATATCCGTTCATTGAATGAACTTCAAACTAGGACTGAAGTAGGAATTACGGTGCAAAGCACAAGCGACAGAGAGAGAGAGAGAGAGAGAGAGAGAGAGAGAGAGAGAGAGAGAGAGAGACAGAGAGACACACACAGGGAGAGAGAGAGAGACAGACAGACAGAGAGAGAGAGAGAGAGAAGAGAGAGAGAGAGAGAGAGAGAGAGAGAGAGAGAGAGAGAGAGAAGAGAGAGAATATATATATTTAAAAAATCAGTTTAGTTTCTTATGTGATTTTTGAACTTTTCAAGGTATTGCTATGAACCATTATTTCCTCTCTTAAAACCCCAAAATGAAACCAACAATTATAGGAATGATAGTAATGAAGATATGTGGTCAAGTACTTAAATCACATGCTGGTTCATCACTTAAGCAACATGTGTGATCCTGGGTAAATCATTCAATCCCACTCTGCTGGATTTGCCAGAATTGGGAGTCCCTTGAAGTGGTTTAGTGTGCACCCTTTGATATTAAAACATCCTCTTTCATGGTTTAATAAACTTTAGTTGTTACATATGAACAATACTGCGAATTCATATATTGCATACCACAAACCTAATTGTCTCTCGACTTATACATGGAAATATATATTAATGTCACTTCCAACAATGCTCTAGAGTGGGGCTCAAAATGTGCACACGCAACTAGCCATTGGCTAGTGATAATTGACTATGGGCGAGTAAGAACTGGTGTGCTAATTGTATGCGTGAATTGATGTAGCAATTGAATTTCTTTGGCTGGCTAGTAGTTTGCAACTTGACATTTTTACCCCTGCTTTAGAGTATCAAAGAATGACGCACCTTGTAATGTTATGTTCTATGATGTCACTTCCGATTATGTCAATACAGATCTAAATTAATAAGTCTGCATGTGTTTTGTTGCATAGGGCCTCGGAAATCCCAAGACAGACCTTGAGAAAAAAAAAAAAAAGAAAAAAAAAAATCGAACCAGTCAAACCCTTTATGCATAACAGTCCTATAGTCTTGTTATTTACTTTGTGATGTGCAAAAATGCCTTTTGCAACTAAGTGGATGGTGGGGGTGAAGAAAAGTCGGGTGTAAATGATGCTGCATGGATTACCGTGTTTCACAAACTACTTCTGATGAACCAATGCATCTAAAGTGTCCTGCAGAGCTATTTTAGTTGGTCACCCTACACCACAATGGGGCTGCCTGCACCGCAGGAAAGAGATGCACTAGGAGCTTTAGGACTCCTCTGTGCCCAGCAGGGTTATTCCTGTCTGTGCGACCCCCTCCATGCTTACCTGCCTAGGCCGGTATCTCCTCACTTGGCCCACATTCACGCACTGACGGCTCGCTCCACCGTCTCCTGGGGTGCAGCAGAGCACGCCAGCAGTCTGCATTACCCAGCAGTCACAACTGCTTCGCATGTGCGGCAGGCATCTTGAGTAGGGCCCTTTTCTTTCGTTGGTTCACAGATACCTACATATAGGTGGCCTTGCTAGTTGATAATTACTCCACAACAGAGTATCCTGCTAACCTGTTTTGGTGCCTTTATCCCTTGAACATCTACTGGATCCTGACCCTTGGAGCAGTCTATGGATTTGCTTTGGGATTCCCCTTGCATCTCACCAGCATGCCGATGGGAAAGGTGGACAATAAACGTCACTAGCCACACAGTTACACAGTTTGAACCCTTGCACTCTGTCCACATGCTGTAGGGCTGCAAACATGTTCTTTGCCTGCTCACCATGAAGCCTTTAAGATAGGTTGCCCCTCCAGGAAGCTAGGACCCATGCTGACGTCCCCCACCTGTGGACACCAGCTAGGCACTTTTATTACTCTGCATGGTTTGTCCCCTTGGTCCTCTTGAGTCTTAGTGCACACCTGAACATGACACACAAAATGAGTAACATCCATCAATGCTGTGATGACAGTAAGTCTTATTTCCTTCTATAATGTTTCTACCACCCCAATGTACCTGGAATAGCAGAGTTCAACGACGAGTCGTCTACGGATCCTTCTTGAGCGGCTCCCTTTAAAGCAGGAGCCACGGATCGTCAAGATCCCGCGAAGAAAGTGAACTTGGCTTAGGTCCCAGCGGTGCTCGTCGACGATGATTTGAAGACGTCCTGCAAGGAAGAGGCGTGTGAGGCACCTCGATGTCAATAGTTCAGGACCGCAAAGAGTTTGTGTAGAACTGTGGCCCAGCAAGGGCGCCGAGTCGTCCGGCGTCTCTATGGTCGTTGGGTGGCGGGAAACCCACCGGCGGATGCTCCTCTGTGCGTCGACGACCTGGCCTTCTCTGGCGGGATAAGGTGGGCGACGGTGCGGATGAGCGCGTCTGTGAATCAAAAAGTCTTAGGCAAAGGAGCGTGCGGCTCCGGTCGTCGGTGGCACGGCGTCAAGCGGTCCCCTCTTCTGTGCAACACGGCTTGGACGGGCCTTCAGCGGTTACACAAACCTGTGAACCCTGGGCGACGACAGTGGATGGAATGTCCGGTGCTTATCTTCGTTCTCCTCGGCGGTCCCAATTTCCAGTCGGCAGCCTGTCGAGGGTCTGACTTCCAGGGCGCTTTGGCGAAGGTTAGCAGTGCTCGATGGTCCCTCGGAGCATGGGAAGAGGGTGCCTAACCAGGTCCTCTCTTGGATCTTGGATCAGTCTTGACGGCTTTCGGTGAAGGGAGACAGCAGTCCACCACCTTCTTCAGGCTTGGCTTCGAGATTAAGCATCAGTTTCAACTTCAGCTTCTGATACTAGTTGATCTCCCATTCATTCTGCTGGGTCACAGTCAGCAGTCAGTCAGCCAATCGGGCATACAGTGCATTCAGGCCATACTCCTCTGTCTCAGACAGTCACAACAAGGAATGTGTATTGGGACAAGTACCCAGCCATTCAACACTACACACTGCATTCATACCAGTTTCGGGCAAGGCTGTCTCAGTCATTGTGTCAAACACCAGAAACCAGACATCCACAACAAGAAGTGCGTATTGGTCACACACTCCATACACCCCAGGTCCCACCCACAGGGTGTACCCACAACATATAGTCACTGGGAAGGCTCCAGCCAGTCTGGCCTGGCCTTCACAACACCACCATATATGGAACTTCCACCCACGTCAGGAATAAGGGTTGGAGCAAGAGGGGAGTGTTTCATGGACCCAGAAAGGGATAGGGCCTAAAAACACATGGAAAAACTACATTTCCCAGCAGTAATTAGGAAGACTGTGTAGTCACCAGCCGTGCGCGCGCGTGGCCAGCTGACCCTGCTTAGCAACAGTTTATGAGGAGCCAACGGCACACGGCAGGTGTGGCTTATTTTGTTTTCGATGTGGAGCTGAGTCGGAGGAACGAGGGAGACGCCCACATATGGATCCCGCTGTTGGCTGGAAGCGGCAGGCGTGAGTTTTGCAGTGGCGAGTGAAGAAATCACGGCGGCTGCTACGGGCAACATCATACTACGTCCGGGAAGGCTCGGGAGCCTTCCGGACTTGAGATAAGTGCGGGAGGGGCTCTAATGAAGGGCAAAGTGTATTGCGCTCAGCACGAGCATTATTATTTGTACGAACTGGCATTGTTCTCATGGTGCTTCTGTGATTTCCTCATAGTAGCATTTTAGAACTCCACAGGATCACCGCAGGTCCTTTGTGCAATTCAACACACCCCTGTATGACAGAACTCGACCTGTGTTTGTTTAGGGAGTACACGTTCATTAACGCTTGAGGTGCCTCATGTCCCCCATTACCCAGTGCTGCTAACTAGGTTCTTGTTGGGGAAAATACATGAGTAGAGTGTGCAAACGGCAAATTCTTTATGTTTACATGTTCACCACCAGATATGTTCAGTGTTTGTAAGTGTTGCTTACGCCAGCCCAGAGGGCCATGTGTTATGTCTTTCATAATGGGAACATTGCCAGTTGTATGTCTCATCTTGCTCGCTATGCATATTGTTCATGTCAGATGGTGAAATAGGTACATGTATCAAGGTGTAGTAAAGGTGTATGTTATGAGACAAGGAAATACATGGTTGATGGTATTATAAGGTACAAGGCAGTATAGGGTTCTTTCCCTATTGCTTCCCCAGTCCTATCCAAACTAGGTTCCCCCTCATCCTCTATCCGGTGTTCCTAAGATCCCCCACCCTGTCCACAACCTCTCCCTAACCCTCTTCCCTCCAATGGCTGCCACACGGTGTCCTGTTTTCTATCTATCAGGTACCTGTGCCAACTACAATGGGAAGGTCGGCTTCATTCGGCTTCTGTGGTTCGGGGGAGAGTGTCGACCTCTCTTCCCCATTTATTGTGTATGTAGTTGACAACCCAACAGCCAGTCAGGGGGAAGAGACAGAGTCAGGGCTTCCCAGGACTTTGGGAAACAAGGTAACATGTAATAGAAAGCAAGAGGCCACAGGGGCCATCTTGTTTCCTATCAGCAATCAACTGATTCCAATGGCAGGGCCTGGGTATTCCAAAATGGAGGATACTCTGAGCACCTGTCAAATTCAGCATGGAGCTGCCACCAGCCCATACCCTGCTCTGTGGGCCACACACAGGTGCCCAAAAACATATACTGGGGGCACAGGGTTGCACCCCCACCCATGGGTGCCATACAGGTACCCCAGGGGTCTGTACACCAAACCAAAAACAGAAAGAGCTGCACTGCTAGGAGTCCCACATGGACTCCTGGGCAGAAAACAATACAGAACACAAATGAAAAAGGACAACGGGACAAGGACAGGGAGGCCCTGTCCCTCCAATGCATTTCCAGCATCACAGTCTCCACATATAAATGCTGTAATATGTTCTTTTCAATGTCCGCAAGTGTAAGAGTTCTGCATGACACACGCTACATGCAGCCATTGCTGTTGTCTCGACAGTCTATACTCTGACGAATCGAGGGAATTTCGTCCCTTCTCCCCAAGGGGGTGCCACCCCCTCTCACCCCCATATGTGAGGCTATAGAGGTGAGCCAGCTCTGCAACACCCCCCCTAGGGGTCGAGGCAAGTGGGACCTCACAGGGAGAGACTACCCATTAGGGGACTAGGGGACAAGGACTACTGTTCCTGTGAGGAACTCCCTAACCCACTCCACTTGATGGCATATATGGGACTATCTAATACACAAGATAATTACAAGTTCCAAGACTTGGCTGAAGAGAAAGTTATCTCATTCCATTGCAGAAAGACAAAGAAGTTGTATCTTTTTTTTATTTGTATTTGGTTCAATTACATAAAACAATTTCATGCAGAACCTTTCCAAAATAACAAATACAAAAACATCATACAAACATTAAAGTCGTCTCTTTAAATTTAAATAAAAATCTCCAATCAACTGTGATAAGTAGGTTGAAGAGGGAGGACACACTGAACACGCGCGTGCGAGAGAGAGAGTAACACTTGAACGAGGTGGGGCTGAAGCGAGACGCAAAGCCAGCGTGGTTCACAACTGCTCTGAACAGGAGAAGGAAATGCTGGAGGCCTGGCATATGCCAGAGGCGAGAGACTGAGATGGCTCGAGTGCAAAACTCAGTGGTGGCGTGACCACGAAGGAATTGTGGTGGGCAGGCTGCCCATTCAACAATGCCGACACCACCCGAGAAGAAGAAACAAATGGTCTTCGTACCCATAGCACTATCTAGGCGCAGAGAGAGTCGCAAGAAGTGGATACCGCGGAAAGCTTCCAGACATGGAAACGGAAGGAAGGAGAACATCCCAAGCATCTACGGGCCCGGAGACGTTCCCCTGTAATTTTGAAGGTAACGGGGAGAACATGAAGACCGGGAAGCTAAAAGGGACTCATTATTTAATCAGAGAGACTTGTCTCGGGACAAGTAATGAAAACTTACTTGAACTGTATTAATGTGAGAAAGAGAATCATAGAAACCCTGAAGAGGGAGAGCAATAGAATTTGGGTATCACTACCCTGGGAAGAGGGGAAAGGAACCCGTTATCCAAGAAGTAAAGAGTGGAAGATAACAGAGTAAACTATGAACTGAATGCCAGCAAAGCCCTTAGGATAAACAATATACAAGACAGGCCATATCAGGAAAAGGTGAACTACAATTACCCAGAAAGCAAAAACCCTACAGGAATGAACACACTACAAGATTACTCAAAATTATTTTACACATATCGAAGGATTTGAAAAAGGGCAAGGAAAGCCCATACTAAAGAGGAGAGAAAAGCTAACAGTCCCAAGACGGAGCTTCATGAACTGATACAGAGAACAACGAGAGACTATCTAAAAACTGCATATTAGCAAGAACTCTAAAGAAAAGACGACATGTGCAAAACGCAATCAGGAGAAGGGAGTCATTCAATTGACCTTAGTTAAAATAGTGGTATGGTCAGTTAGGATTCGTTTTGGATAGCAGACGTATTCCTTTGGATATTTACTGACAGCTGGTGAGCACCTTAGTTAGTAATATAGGTAGGGAATACCCCAGAGTGATAGGGAAAGTTAGGCCGTATTCTCATTCTTTAACAAACATGTCTTGGAAAATGTCCTTAAAGTGCCTGCCGCGTCCGCTTGACCCGCCACAACTCCCATTTAATGATACTTGCAAATGCATATGGCCAGTAAAGCTTGGCAACTTCAGTCCAACAATGATCAAGTTTTCCTGTAAGTAAAATTAGTGGACAAACGCAGTCTATACTGAGAGATGTATACTTTTGGTGTTCTTTTTTGGGATATGTTGGAGGAGTCGTTTTTAAAAGCAAACAGTTATGGTTGATTCCGAGACGAACAGTTCTTCTCCCTTGCTAACATTTTCTCTAAAATGACAGATCATTTCATCAACTCATGACATTGAAAATGTTTATACATGGCTTGACCTTTAAGAGACAATCTAGGCATTTTACTGTCTTTTCTTGTTACAGTGCGTAAAAAAGGAGCAAGCCTAAAAGATGTGGTATTACTTTTGAATTATTGGGTCTAGAAAATCTAGTAACGCTTTCAATCTAGTAATTATTTTATATTTCCATTTCTTCCCAGGATTAGTATGTCAGTGCCAGACTAGAATGCTCATTCTAATTTGAGTGCGCTTCTAATTATTTAATGACTCAGAATTATACCAGCTGAACATGCAAAAGAAAAAGAAACAATACTGCCTGTTCTCCCCTTTCCCATATTCCCCAAACCAACCGGGGACTACCACCAAAACCTGCCCCTTCAAAGCCCAAACACCCAACCCAGACTTCAACATTTTCAAACTCATGCTAATATCACAGATGGCACAAGAAACACCCCAAGCCTCACATTCTGCCCAACTATCTTTTCCATCATGTGCACATTTTCCCTCTGTCTTTCACTACTCTCCTCCTCCAAATTCACTCCATTTTTGACTCTTCTCTCCCCTTCTCTGTTCCTATGATGTCTCTTGTTCTTCTATACGTCCTACACACTACCACTTTCCTCTTCCCCACTAATACTCCCCTCCTGTACACTACTTCTGCCTCTACACTACCACTCCCTCCTCAACACTACTAAACCCTCCTCCACACTACTACTCCCACCCTGACTCTCTCTCTCACTCGTCACAGTCACTTCCTACACTTCCTCACCTGCCCACACTCGTTACTCTAGCACGCTCACCTGATTTAGAAATCACCCCAACCATAATTTCTCCTGCAGGTCTCTTAGTCGCACATCTCCACCCAACAATCCACAACTTCTTTATTCCTGTTGCCTTCTACCTATTGGGTGTCTGGCCCTGTTTAATCTAATCCTGCTTTCCTCTCCCAGGTGGTGTTACAAAGAAAAACATGGATAAATTGCAGGTTACGCCCCGCCACCTTTCCTCAGCGGGGGTCCACCGTGATTCAGCAATGGCAGCCCGTGTTTTGCCAAGTGCAAGTTCGTGTTAGATGGTCTCTGGCAGGAGTTGCCCCATGTTGGTAAGCCTCTGTTTGGAGTCTCTGGCCCTTTTCCAAATCCTGGGTAGTCTAGGTTTTGGTCCTCGGTGCAAGCCAGCCGGGTGCTCGGCAGTGTATTTTGGAGCGAACCGCTGCTTTTACCGCAGTCGCATGAGTGCCATCTACCCAGTGTGGCTCTCCCTCTTGCTGGGTACTGCAGTAGGGAGGAGGCTCCATTTGTGTGTGGTGTCGGTTGGCTGCTGCAGATTCTCTTGTTTTTGGCATCACTGTCTTCTGCCACAATATCTCTGTTAAAAGAATCAAACTCTGCCAAGCATCCTGCTTATGATATATGGAGTGGTACAAAACTGTGCGGTACAGAAATATACTGGCACAGGGGCAGGGACTGGGGCCCTCTCAACAGCTGCATTCCTCCTCAGGGGGAAAGACTGGTTCTGGAGTTCTCCCTGGCATGCCTACCACCCCTAGTTGAGAGGGGTTTCCATCCCCTCTTGGCAAGGCCAGGGAATGGGCCATGCCACACTGATAATGTCCGCTTGGCAGTCCACAACACTATCCACAAACTACTGTCCTCCCCATATTTGGCACACAGAACCTTGCTTTTCAGATAATCTTGCCACCTGCATATATACCATCCTTCCACTTGATTTCAAGATTGCTCATAGAAACAGAGAATCAAAAAAGGGTGGTGGTGTTACAGTGGTCATCTTGCAGACCATTCTCCACAAAGTCTGTCAATCAACCTCATCACTCTTTCGAATACACTTGGTTTAAGACTGCCCCACCAGAAAACATCCACCTCAATAGTTGTCGCCTACCGAGGAACGGTTCACAATAATTATTTTATGGACGACTGGCTAGATTTATGTCAACTAAACTGAATACCTCCCAAAAAGAAGTCACCAACTTAACCTCATTCTTACCTATACATTATGCCAATTTTTATGTTGCATTCAATATCCTAATCTGACCACTTAATTACATGCAACAAACCCACACACCCTCGGTGTTTGCTGAAAACAGAAACAACTTGAATGTTCACCCCCTCCCACACTTTTCCAACCCTTAATCAACATTACACGACAAGTGTCCTCTATGAATCACAACTGATGGGCCCATCACTCACCCCTCCCCTAAGGCAATCCTCGCAAATATTCATAATTACCACTAGATCACTGAACACAATTGTTAGGGAGAAGTCTCATTTATGGCTAATTTCCCTTACCTAGTGAGCCCCTCAGCAGCTTTGCTGGATTTCTGGGGTTTATTTTTTCCACCTGGTAAGAGTGTGAACCTTTTTCCCACTCTTACATGTGTTTTGCTATGTGTATTTCTACTTTTTGTGTGATCTTGGGCTCTGGAGCCAGACCACTCCATGAGCCCAACTTTTTGTGTGTGTTACACAGCACCTTCAGTGCAGTGACACAGGGTTGTCTCAGACTTCCCACTGACTCCATTTTTCTGGGGCTGACTACTGTCCCCCAGAAACAGGTAAAGTTACCATTAACTTTATATAGTCACTTTAAATTACAGACCCAGTACACCCCATCTTACATGGAGTATTGGAAAGGGTTAACTCTGACCCCTTTTTTGTCTGTACCTCCTGGAGCCTTGTTTCGCTCCCTTAACACTAAGACTTGGCTGGTGGCAGTGGTATCTACCCTAACATTTCTACCGCGATTATACTATATAAACGTGGTACTGTTTTAGGCTATTGTATTAGCCTTGAACATAAACACGCTTGACCAAATACATTTTATTTTGGCTCCGGTCGGGTTTAGTCGCCATTTCTTTTTGTTAACATCCTTCTTGTGTTTTACTTTGCACGGCAAACCAGGTTTGCCTTCTTTGTTCGCCGTCCTTTGGCGGGCTTCTGCGAAGAAGCCCTCCTTTGACGTCTGGGTGTCTAGGTGGGCTGAATGTGAGGGAGGGGTTTAGTAACCCCCGGCACAGAGTCTCCTTGGAGACCCAAGTCGCACTTTGTGTCCATTGGCTGAGGTGGTTGTCCGGGCTATGTTATGGCATTTGTAACGTGCCTATACACCAGTGTTTCACTGGACAACCCCCTGCTGTGTGATTGACAGCCAGGCTGTGTGAATGGGGGATTTTGGGACAAAAAAAGGCAGGACTCTTGGGCTGGAAGTCAGAGTCGCCACTGGAACTACAAGAACCGAAGAGAAGTGGTGAAGAAGACGGCTGCTGGAACTCATGGATCACGGTGAAGCTCTGCTGCAGTCCTGAGCTATCTACCCTTTAACGACAGAGAAGATCCAGTCCGGAGTCTTCTTCCCTTGAACCTGGTGGGATCAACCAGCTCACCTTCTACAGACAGAGAATCCTCTCCTGGGTTGATATCACTGCACTGAGCTGTAGAGGTCCGGATAGCCATCAGAAGAGCCCTCTGCGCACCTTTTATTCACTGTTGCTTTGCTGCTGCTGACCTCATCCCGGGGTAGTGCAGATCGCTCCAGACGTCGTCCTTGTCCCCACGACTGAAGCTCCAGGAACCTTAAGTCTGCAGGAACTACCAGGAACAACTGCCATAGCACTAGCTTTCTTCATTTGAATAAGGTACTGTGTCCATTTGGTCGTTCTCTCTGTCTGACCTTGAGGAATCGTTGTGAACCTTTTCCTTTCCAAAGGCTTGTTCTTTCTTCCTTCCCTCTTATAACCTTTGCCTCCCTTTGACAATATCCAAGTACTCCTGGCAACGTTAATCTCGAACTGTTCTAACTGTCTGATCCTTGACAACAGAGCCCTGCTTCATTTGACACTGGCGCAGGCCTATTGACTTTATCTGTATCTTAGAACACGTCCTCTGATTCTAGTGCCTTGACAAAAGTATTGCCTATGATTTTTATCCACTACTCCCTGGTTTTTATTGAATGTGCCAAGTGTGTTTGACTACAGTTACATTTCTTCCCGCGGGTACGCTTTTCTTTCGTAAGATCGACACTGTCAAAAAGTGAGCGCTTCTTAACCCCTGGTAATGTCTTTTGTTTCACAACACCGGTCTGTCAAATCCTAATGTACTTACGTTGAATTGACCTAAACCAAAGGAATTGGTTGTGTGTATTTTAGAGTGTGGTTTTGTTTAATAGAAGTGAAGTGTTTTGTGAACAGATGGTTTAAAAATAAATGTACTTATATTTTTTAACCAGAAACCTTGAGTCAGTGTTTGCTTGAGTCACAGTAACTGTAGTCCTTTGTGTAATCCCTATTAGTGCTCATTTGCTCTTGAGATCAGCCTGGCTGCTCAGCCATCGCTACTACTTTACTGCGTAGTACGGGTTTGTACCAAAGGTGAAATTGTACTACCACTTGTAGTCTTAATTGTCTGTAGTGTTCCCTAACGGTACTGCAGTTGATTTTGCCTAACAGAACCACCAGGCCAAAGTCACTGTCCTGGAGAGGAAGTGAGTGGTGGCTCTCTTGATAGCCGTGATCTTGTCCGCTGAGGAAAAGACTCTCTCGGAGCCGGTGTCCCAGATGAGGCCCAGGAAGGTCAGGCTCTGCGTGGGTAGCAGCCGAGACGTCTTGAGATTGATTGTAAACCCCAGGTCGTGTAGTGTGCTCGTAAGTGCGGAGGAGGTGTGGAGAATGCCCTCCTATGCTGAAGCCCGGAGGAGGTATGGGTACACGTGGTGGACCTGAGGAGGGCTGTCATGGCATTCATCAATCTGGTAAATACCCTGGGGTCCGAGTTGAGGCCGAAGGATAGAAACCTTGTATTGGAAATGACAGCCCATGATCCTGAACCGTAGAAAGGACCGATGTGGGTGCCAAATAGGTACAAGTAGAAACGCGTCCTTCAGATACAGGGAGCACATCCAGTCTCCGCTGCTCAGTGTCTCCGCAATGAGTGCTGGGGTAACCATCTTGAATTTTTGTAGAGGAGGGGAGAGGTTGAGGGTGGAAAGGTCCAACACAACTTTCAGGACAGCCTGGTTCTTCTTGTGTATGGCGAAAATCCTGGAGTAGAAGCCCAAACCTCGCTGGGAGGCTGGGACTTCCTCCACTGCCTCGCTCTCGACGAGCCATCGGGCCTCTGCCAACAGAGTTGCTGTTCCAATCTGTGGGAGAGGAGGGGAAGAGGGAGGAGAAGAAGGGACTGGCAGGCAGTACCTCGTGGATACTACCGAGAGGATCCAGGGGTCCGAAAACGTTTGGCGCCAAAATTGCACGTGAAAGCCAAGCCTGCCCCCCACCGGAGACACATGGACCCAAAGGGGCGTGTCATGCTTTTTTTCCCTCTGAGGCTGTTGCGGAGGAGGCGGGTTGGAAAAAGCCCTCGATTCCCCACCCCCTTTAGTTGTTTCCTCCGGTGCTGACTCGGGGAACGGTCAGGTTATCTTGACTTCCGTTCTTGGAAGCCCCGGAACTCTACAGACGCCCGCCCCTTGTCGGAGCGTTGATGTGACTGGGTGTATGCCTTGGGCGTGGCCTTCATAAGAATAAATAAAGACTTTGCGGTTTGTGAGCTGTTCTTTTTATCTAATTCTTCATCCGTGGTGGAGTGGAAGAGATCACTACCCTCGAATGGAAGGTCCAATGTGTGTTCCTGGACATCAGGGTTAAACTTCGTAGCCCAGAGCCAGGCCGTCCTTCTCATGTCCGTGGCGATGCATATGGCCCGGCCATTGGTATCAATATGGGCCACCGTGGACTCCATGGTGTCCTGCGCAACCAGCCTGGCTTCTCCTAGTCCCGCCTTGAAGGGAGCTCGGCTGTGTGCCGGAAGTTCCAGGAGGAAGTCCGCAATTTCCCACCAGAGCTTTTGGTTAATGGCTGCCAGCATGGCATCAGCGTTGGCTTGATGCAGGAGTAAAGAGGCGTTGGAGTACAGCTTTTACCCGTACGCCTCCCAGATCTTCTCCTTGCCTAGCAGTGTCGAGGAAGCCGAGGGCGACTGAGGCTTGGCGTAGAGTGATGCTGCAGGGATCACTGAAGAGTGCGGTTGAGGATGCGCCGAAAGCAAGAGTGTATCCCCCTCCATCTGCCTGTACTTGGCATCGAGGCGCTGATTGACAGGCTGGGCCGAGTGCGGCTTGAGCCACCCCTTTTTGGCCAGGGCAACAACGTCGTCCTGCATCGGGATACTCGTCTTGGTAGGGGGTATTAGGGTGAGGACGTCTGCTAAGACCCGCTCCTCAGGCTGTTCGACCTCAGGCTGAGGAAGGCCCAAATATTCTGCCAGTGCTACCAGGTGCTCGTGAAGGCCTTGGCTGAGGATGGCGTGTCAGGATCCTCCTCGTCTGTGTTCACCTGAGTGCTCGGAGGATCCGGATCAGGTGGAGGGGTACTGGGCGCCGTGAGATGCAGTGTGGAGACCGGAGACGGTGGCTGCTGCGGGGGCTGTTGTGGAACTGCCTGCGGGGGTGCCGGAATCGGGGAAGCCGTCAGGGGCAGCGTGGACTGTGCTTGGGCCTGAGGCACCGGAGCCAATGTAGGAATGACTATGGGTGCCGGTGGGAGGGCAGGCGGGAGCATGTCCCTGATAGTTTCCCGAAGGATGGCCCCCATCTGGGAGGTTTGCATCAGCGCTAGGAACCTTTCGAAGAACCCGTCTTTGGAGGCTGAAGAGGTGGCAGGTGATATTGACGGAGTGGCTGCGGGAGCCGGGGCATGCTCTGTCTAGGGTGCAGGGGAAACCTGCCCTGCGCTGCTGGTGGATAAACTGTAGGCCACGTACCTGGTTGACACCAGTCCCACCTTGGGCCTCGTTCCTCCACCCGCTCTGCTAGAGGGGGTATCGGACAAGCTGCCATCTTGTCTGGTGTGGTGGCCATTTTGTCGAGCTGCGTGCCACGTACCAAAGTCGTGGTGCCTGGCTTATCTCCGATCCAGCAGGCCTTGACCTAGAGTGCTCCCAACTTATTGATCGATTTGAGACAAGGGGATATCCAGGAAACATACTGGAAAAGGCCATGAGGAGAACCAACACTATAACCCACAAACAACTTTTGACTCCGAAAGTAAAGGATAAGGAAACCCCACTCCAAATGTTCACATCATGTTTCCAGATTAGTAAAACCATTAGGAAACATTGGAATATCCTCCATAATGACCCAAATTTGCAGAGATTATTCCGAAAGCACCTATGATGGCACTCAAAAAGAGGACGCAATCTAAGAGATAGATTAGTCAACGTAGAAAGACCGGCTAAGGACAAACAATTGGTGTTAAAAACAAAGAAAAAGGTAAACCTTTCCATGCTTGAACTGCACGCGCTGTAACAACGTGACTAAAGGGGATACTATATCTCATCCCCAAACAGGCAAAAAAAAATCAAGATCAGAGATTTTGCCACTTGCCTCTCTTCAGGTGTCATTTAAGTGTCCGTGTGGAAAACTCTATATAGGTAAAACTAGTAGTCCTGTTAAGGAGCGACTGAACATAAATTCACCATCAGATGCAAGAATCTGAGATCACCTTCTAGAGGAGGTACCAAACATGATTCGCACTCCAACCGCCCATTTTGAAGTACCAGGAACATTCACGCCGAAATATGTGACGTATGATGAAAAAATAAACCAGCAGAGAGCCACAGTTGGGATCTGTCCAGTACCTATCAGAAGAACAGCACCTGTTGATGTACCGACACCTAAGAAAACCTGGATAGTAAGGTACCCATTGAGAAAACCATATCGACAAATGAGACAGAATGACGACTGTCAGAATGTAATACCTGAAGAAGCTAAAAAGATGCTGAAGGAAGACGAATGATGACATCATAAGAACCCGGACTGACTCACATATAGAAGATATGATGAACTATGAATGATGAAAAGAGACGAAACACTATGGATAAGTGACATCCTTAGCCTAAAGTGAAATAAGTGATGTCAAGATGTCAGAAATTATGCCACATGCACGATGAAGACATTCAGTTAGTTTAAACGTGTACATATGCAAAGTAACCGCAAGAAGCACAGAAATCGTGAGGCTTGCTTATGCTTAGTAGTAAGATAGATTGCGGCAAGCGCCACCTATATATATATCTACCTCAGGGAACACTTTATATAAGTATAGTTCCACTATGCACAAGAGCAGAATCAACCAAAGGTCTCAAGAGGAGAGTTTTGCAGCAAACAAATCGAGAATAAAAGTCAGAAAGAAACTCAGACGAAGACCATCATGCCAAGAAGCCAAGGTCATTTTGGCTGAAATAGCTCAACAGTGGATGCATTTAATGAAAAGAAGAGCAGAGTTCCTGTTCAGAAAGGTCAAGATAAGCCACAGATGGCAGCCGACTGGCAGAATTAAATTAAATACACGAAATTGCATGAAGAATAAGACAATGAAGAATCACGTGACCAGGCAAGCTGAGGGGATGAAACTTTCCCATCTACGCATGGACCTTGGCCATGCACGGACGCCTTTAACTTTCCCAGACCAAGAAGCAAACTCGAGGCCAACTACAAAGAAATAATTGACACATGACCACTGAAGTGATGATTGATTGTAGCAATAATTGGAGGGGAGCTGGGGGTGCAGACAAACCCCCTCACCTGGCCGGCTATTCTGCACGCTGCTAAGCAAGTGGAAAAGTATGAGTGGGGTTGATGCCAACCCAATCATAATGGACCATGTAATCTAGGGTCCTTTAGTTAGTAGAACCAATGAGACGTTGTACTTTTAGTGACGTTTACAGTAGCCATTTTGAAGGAAGGGCTGAGGTGCCCCAACTGACATGGTTTATCCAATCCCCTCTCCCAGTTACCATATACAGATATAGTCCCTATATTAAGTTACCTTCCTAGAACCAATAGAGTTGCATGCTAAAGTTTTAAGAGTTACACGTCAGTAGTGATGAATTTTTGGTATAAATACTTTCTGAAATTAATTGGAGTTGAAGCGAGAAGGAAGATCAAGCGATTGCGGATATTCATGAACTCCCCGTTTTTTGTACTTGTCATTAAACGGACTCCCTTTGCCAAACTATTGAGTTGTCATTATTGATTTGATGCGAGAGTATTAATCTGCATCCCCATCCATCTCAAGGGTGCTGCTGCTACTCATCTTAAAGTGCTGTTTGGGAAACCCCCAGTTCTATGGGCCGGCTGGGGTCCCTGCGGCACACTTGGTAGCAGAGATTGATGGTTTGATTAGAATCGATTAAATAAGACACCCATTGGCCGTCGACATAAGTAACTCCGGGTCCTCGGCAATATCATGAGTCCTTTGCCATCCGGCTAAGTACACCGAGAGGCTCCCCCGTGGATAGTCTAAGTAAAAACCCTGCAGTTTGAGGTTTGAAGGAACCTGTGCTTTCCCCCACAAACTCCTCCCCATTTCCGCGAGCAGCTGAACGGACGAACAGCAAGGAGAGAGACTAACGAAGCTGGTGTCAGCAATACCCTCCCGGTTTGCCGTAAAAAGGGGCTAAGGATGACTGCTCTGCGCACTGTGTCTCTTGCCAGGCGTGCGAGAAGTCAGTTTAAATGCTTCATTTTATCGGTGCTAGTAGTTGCCATGGCGCCGTTCACAGCCGCATTGTTTTGGTTGCTATGGACACGAGGGAAGCGTTCCACGTCACGTGACTCTGCGTCACAAGACGACGCTCATGACCAGAAGTAAAACCAAAGCGCACACACACGCTGCAGTGCTTCCGATTAAGCTGTTATGCGCTTCGTTCTTCGTGTCTTGTTACTTTTGGTTCCCTGACCTACGCCTGTCATTTGGATTGTTCTTGGATTTGCCTTTCCATCCTATTTTTGTCAACGTTCTTGTGTGACCCGACCTTGGCTTGCTCTTTGGATTGAATTTGGTTGCCCTTGTTACTTGCATCCTCGTTGCCGACTCGGAATTGTTTGACCTGCCTTGACTAACGTTTTTTTGATTCTTGGTGTTCCGCTCATGTCAAGTCTTCTAGCATCATTGGATACTCTTGCATAGATTTTATGAACGCTGCTTCCTGCTACATTCTTCAACTGACCCGGACTACTGACGCTTACCTGTTTGTTCCATCAGGTGTCCGCGTGCCGGCGGTGTAGGTTTTGCTATCTGCAGCATGAACTAGAGACGCTTACCTTTCTGCTGCCTAGGCGGGATAGGTGTTCTTTTGGGACTTCTTCTCTCCCGATTCCCTTTGGACCTTCAAGACTGTGCATTTTTCTGAACTCTCTCAACCCACGTTATTTGATCACAGTAAGATCAAACCAAGATAATTTAGTTACTTACTGATTTGTTTTTTTGTTGTTTTCTTGTTTTAATGCTGGGTCCTCCTATACTTATATTGTAGGTTCTCTGGGCGCTCCTTGGGCCATCACTTCAACTATTATTCTGGTTCTTACTCCTCCGGAAACTAGAGTCAAGGTGGGGCTCACGTCCAAATACTGGGTTGGGTATTATTACCCATTCTATTGGCTGCTAACTTGTTCCCCTTTTTCTACAGCTGCTGTTCTGTGGAGTGGTGTCCTGTCTTCCGACTACTGGACCCTTTTGTTTGTCTGCTTGAAGAACAGAGAGTTACAGTTGTAGGAAGAATTCTTTTTCAACTGTCTCCAGATCCTTAGCTGAGAAGTCAGTACTGAATAGGGTCGATTCATGACAGGCGGTGATCCCGAGCATCCAGAGAGGAAAAAAATGTGAACAGTGAGCGAAAAAGACTAAATGCTTTGGCAAAAAGTTGCATACCTTAGAACAAGTAAGGGTAGGTAACGGAGGGAGGTGGGACAAAAATAGCGACAGAATAAGAGTATTATATATATATATATATATATATATATATATATAAAAAAGGAAAAATATTGACTCGAGGGTGGCCGAGCTAAAGAAAGATACCGGGAGGATACCTGAGCTAGAGAGATAACGGGAGGATACCCAAGGTAGAGGATATGTCCAGTTACCTATGTTTTAATATAGCGCTAGAAAAAGCCTGCATTTAAAGTCCTGAAAAAATACGGCGCTATAGGAGACCAAAAACAATTAAAGATGTTTTTTTAAAATGGGCTTATATTCCATGTCGGAATAATGATAGGGGCATGGGATTTACGTAGCCAGCTCGAGTCTCTCTAGTCTGTCTTATGTTTTTTTTTTCTGACGTCACGATGTAAGAACATTTTTTGGGGCAATAGCATGAAAATTGTGCGATTGCATAGATAAAATATTGTATGGCATGAATTGATGGTTGTTTGAAAAAATCAACGTAAAATGTTTTGTGAAAAAACGGGATTCGAGCTTGCGACGATTGGTGCTTGCTCATATTGTTGATTTTGTTTGAGAAACGTAAAGCATAACAAAGTTATATGAGGAAAAGAAACTGATTTAAGCATGGAAGACATTACACTGTTAGTACACTTGTGCAAACAGTTGCCAAAACGTGCTACTAAGCTGAAAAAGTACAGGGCAGAATGGGTTGAAGGAACGGCCCACAAAATGTTTATGCCATGGCCCCAAGGCGGATCGCTATCTAAAACGATCCTACAAAACATGACATATTTGCACGCTACGTATCCTGGCAAAATGTTATATAAACGCCCAGCTAATTTACAACTTTGGAAGATGTACCAAGAGGAAAAAGAGGAGGAGCCACCGTTAGATTGGATACTTAATATATTCACACAGGGGGGTGAAATGCCTTCTGCGCCACGCGCCCCGTCTGAAACGAAAAGCGAAGCCAGTAAAGACGAAGGATGATACTCATTGAGGGAGCTTAAAGCAGCCACGGGATATAGTAGCCCGGCATATGAGTCACCTACACATAGTAGTGACGAAAGCCGAGAGAAAGATAGAGATAGAGGTATTACCTGCAAAGTCCAGAGGGACAAGGAGAGACGTGAAAAGGAAAAAGGAGATCACACACAAGCAAGTTCATCTCTAGATACGAGTAAAGAGGGAAAGAGATGGAAAGGAGATGAGGACAGAACTGATGAGATGGCATTCACACAGAACGACTGGATGGGAGGTCAGATTTTAGTGAACCTCAATAGTAAAGGCATTGAAGATGTGAGACAAAAGGGATAGTTAAACTATTCAAAAAGGAAAGGGAAGGAAAAAGAAAAAGGATAGAGGGATGAAAGAATCAGGAAAAAAGATAGACAGACAAGAGCAGTTGTATCGCGAAGAGCAAGAAAGGAAACACGATCATAAGCCAAGAGCAGCTGATGATCAGGACAGGCAAGAACAAAAGAGACTAGAAGAACAACAAAAGATACAGGAAAGGAGAATAAAGAGATGAAGGGATGAGGAAATACGAAGGGCAAATGAACACAGAGATGCAAGGAAACAGAAAGAAGATAGGGTCAGAGAGGATGCGAGGAAGCGCAGAGAATTCAATGACGACATAGAATTCAATGACGACATAGAATGTAAGCGAAGACAGAGCACCAGATCTTGAATATCTGGAAAGTGAGGTTAAAAAACCCAATCCAGTAGTAGACTGGGAAGATATAGAAGAATTGTTTCCCCGAGTACGATTCAGTACCAGGCACATCTAGGGCAAATATGGAAGATGACTTCGACACCAGAAACATCAGAGAGACGATCAATAGAATATATGATGAAATGGGGCTAGAACAGGCACCCCAAGGAAAAGGAGAGGACAAGAATCTGGAGAGCATTCAGTTGTATGACACTGAGGACGCCTGCAGAAGTAGAAGAAATTGAGAGCTGTCCCTAGTTAGGTTGACACTAAACAGGAACGAGGAAGATGAGAGAAGGTGCACGAGTTGGGCACAGACAATATCAGACGCAGAAAGAGAGGAATATGAGGAAAAAGAAGATGAGAGAAGAGACGAAAGATGCTTCTCTAGAGGAAAGGGAATAAGATGGTCAGATTCTATCGAGTCTGCACGCAAGGCATCAGAGTGAGCCACACAATCAGACCGACACAAAGGAGTATTTTACAGTCAGAGGGGGGTGTCTCCACCACCCTATGTGAGCAGACTAAGGACACTGCCAGGTAGACGGCGATGCAGGAACATTACCCCTGAAGTGGATAGGAAAATGATGAGGGAAGTAAAGGGGAGCCATGTGTTACAATTCCTGTTACTCAAAAAAGGAGGAACAAGGCCACAGTATATGCCCAGGACACACATGGATTGAGAAAATCTGAAAAATAAGCTTCCAATGTTGACATCGTGAGCCGGAAAATGGATACATGAGTTAGAAAAAATGACGGGAGGGAACACGTTAGCTATTGGGGATATTAAGGGTCTTTTAATCGTCATACTTGGTGATAGAGCAGACGATGTATGGACACATGCAGGTTACCCTGGCGTAACTACAGTTAATACGGCGCACGATGGAGCTCCGTTTAACAATTGCAGAGCCGCGTTATGGAAAGCATTACGATTGCTATACCCGGATACTTCTGACATGGGAGCTATAATGACACGTAAAATGAAGGAGTCAGAGGAACCCTTTGCTTTACATCCAGAATTTCCAAGATGCATGGGTGTTGGAAACTCGCGAATCTTGGGGGAACTCCGTACCCGTGTTTTACCATATATTATGCCAAGGGCTGCCAAATCAAGTACAGAAGCAGCTCAAGAAATTGGTAGGAATAGAAGCCAAACCGTGGTCTGAAATACAGTTGACCATAGCTCACTATTGCAGGCTGCTGCAAGAGAAAAATCGCAAAAAAGACGCTGCACGAAAAGCTGAAGAGGCAAAATTAGTGCAGAAGAAATTGTCAAAATATGCCATTGAAGGGGCAATGATAACTAGCACAGACGGCTCGAACATACAGCTGGTCAATAATCAAAGACAGGTCAATACAGGCAATAATGGGTTTTACCCCAGAGGAAGAGGCTTTCGAGGAAGAGGTTTCCAGAGTAATCAAGGAGGTTTGCAGAGCTATTAGGGAGGTTTTCAAAACATCTAAAACGGCAATCAAGATATGTCAAATGGGCAAATAATCAGACCACGCCAATGTGTTGGACGTGTGGGATGACAGGGCATCTAGCACACACATGCAGAAGCCATGGCATGGTGCAAAACGACCAAGGAACAAGAGTAGGGATGGTGAATCCACCTGTGTTTTTACAGCAGGGTGGAAATGGAGTTGCACAAACTCACACGTTGCAACAGCAAGCGCCAGGAGAACAGCAACGCTTGCAACCGCAGACAAGGACACATTTTCCACAAGGACAGTCAACAGTCACCGATGCAACTGTTACAGACAAGTAGTACAGGGCAGGTACTGAATTCTGGAATGAGAAATAACAATGGTGATGGAGGAAGTCCATTCACTCAACATGGGACAAAGTTATATATGGACTAGTACAGCTCACTGGGAAAACTGATGTGTTCTATCCTATCAGTGACACCAAACCTTCATGAGGAACCAAAGGTAGATGTCGTTATAGGGGATAAAGTATATTCCTTCTCAGTTGACACAGGTGCAACACGCTCGTGAATACGTGAAGGCAAGATTTCCTTGTCCGGCAATGCCATGAATACTCAGGGCTTCACAGGAGCAAGAAGTCGTGTTCCTTTTACAAAAGAACTTCCAGTTTCCATAGGAGAATGTGACATGAATGTGCCACTGCTATATTCAAGGAAAACCCTAGTGAACACATTGGGACGAGACCTAATGACGAAGTTAAACATGACAATCTTGTTCACGGAGAAGGGCATAGTATATTCAACTCCAGGAATGCATTATTTGAACGTATGCGAAACGATTAGAACATACGCAGGCCAAACGGCTATGAGAGCTGTTCCATTGGAACCAGAAATATTTGCATATGGAGTGCGTATATTAATGGCAGGGCTACCAGGCCTTGCAGACAAAACCATGAGAACCCCGATGAATTTTTCTTTAGGCCAAGAATACCTATGCATGTGGAAAAGGGACAAGTGTTGCCCTTGGCAATACACACAGCCATAGTGCGAGGAAAGATTGCACTGATCAATGGTTGTGATGACGAAGGCAGACAATGGTGCAGAGTAATCGCCATTGAGGAAGGATACGTATTGACTGACGTCACTGGTGACGATCTGTTTGAAGAACAAACAGGTGTAGAGGAAACAACAGTTGAGGTTAATCTCATTTATTGGGTGAAAATGATCAAAAGAGAAGTGCCCCAGAAAATGATGCTGGAACAAAAACGTCCTGTATATTTTGATGACGACATGGCAAAAGTGCCTGTCTCAGTGTGGACTACAGGCCCTTATGACGTAGGCTTGTTGAAAGGAGTGGGAGAAGTAAAGTTTAAATTGAAACCAGGAGCAATTTTACCAAAAGCACGAAAATATCCCATGTCTAGGGAAGCAGATGAAGGGATTTTTAAAAGAATTTCTGCTATGATGGAGCAGGGCATCTTAGTGAAGTCGGAGTGATCATGCAACACTGCGGTTTATCCGATAAAAAAATCATAGGGAGGGTCTTGGCGTTTAATCCAAGATCTAAGGCCGATATATGATATTGTAGAGGCCGAGTTCGCTCTACTCCCTAACCCGTCCACAATCCTATGGGATATACCCGTTGAGGTGAAATATTTCACGGTGATTGACTTGAAAAACACATTTTTCTCAATCACATTGCAAAAAGACTCGGGGGCCCAATTCTCAAGTTGGTGCTAATTACCGAAAATGTCGAAAAAAGTGTTAACAGCCTTTTCGGTAATTACGACCTATTCTGAAGGTGGCGCAATCCTCCGAAGTCGGACTGATTGCACCACTTTCGGAATACGGGTGCCGGTTGCTAGGAAGAGCTGGAAACCGACCTAGCAACCGTCACTTTCGTCATCTCTCCTTTTGCATGGTTATTCTTGTGGCACTCCTCCAATTTCGTAAGCGCTTGAATTTGGCGCTGAAGTACGATACCAAATTGGTGTCGTACCGGAGGAGTGCCACAAAAAGCACACGTAAAGAAGGAGTGCCACAAGAAGCACACGGCTATTTGGGTGTGCAGATGGTGACCGGTGGGTCCAGCACTGCATTTTTTTAATCTTTGTTTCCAGAAGAGTGCATACTGCCATCCATATGGATGGCAGTATGCACTGTTGTGCAAATAAAGATAAACAAATGCAGTGCAGGACCCACCTTTCAGCATCTGCACACCCAAAAAGCATGTGCATTTTTGTTTTCATCTCGGCAGCATTTTCGTTAAATAACGATTCCCTCGTTATTTAACGAAAATGCTGCAGAGATTCTGCAATCCGCCTGTTTCCATTAGAAACAGGCAGATTAGAGCGAAAACACTGTCGTGCTTTGCGAAGACGCCCAGGCCCACATGAGAATAGCAGTGGTGCCTGAGTGTCAAGAAATGGTGCAGTGAGTCGTGCTATATAGCACGCTCACTGCGCAAAGATGAGAATCGGGCCCTCAGTATTTGAACAGATTAGCTTGTTGCTTGGTATAAAGCAAGCACAAGTTTTCTTCGGCGAATCATCCCCAAGGAAATGGGGTATGAGAGAAGCTCAACAGCTTTTTAAAGGAAAGGGTAGCCAAGTTGAAGCTTACTCTAAAGAAGGGATGGTTGCACTGCCTTCCACTGGCACTGTATGCGATCAGAAACCAGCCTGGTTCTGACCACCATCTCACGCCGCATGAAATTGCAACAGGCAGAAGGATGCACACTCCACTAACACCCCGAGATAGAGCTAGATGTGATGCTCAGCCAACAAGGGAAGGGTTTGGATCAGAAATGCAAAATTACTTGAATTGCATGACATCTTGGGCAGGGCAGCACAGACCACAGAAGGAGATACTACAATAGACCAAATTCAAGGTTTACGTCTACCACAACTGTTCCCTGGGGACACGGTCCTGGTGAGAAACCACACGAGAAAAAAGTGGGACGAGCCAAGGTTCAACAGTCCCTTTAGAGTGGAGGACGTTACTCCCTCTGCAGTCAAGTTACAGGGAAGAAGAGCTTGGATCTTCTTGGGTGACATCAAGCCATACATCGGAGAAGACCCTCTGCCCGCACCCCAACGCGCAGAGACTACAGATGACGGGGAAGAACCACAGCATGTGCAGACGAGATCCATGACGAAGAAGAAGGACGCATGACCATCAAAGCAAAGTCAAAGAACTTTTGTGCAGTGTTGTGGCTTAATTATGGCCATTTCCTTGGAGCAAAATAAGGGGATAAGGACATATACAAGGACACTCTGTGCATCCTAGTTGCAGGGTGAAGAAGAAAATTGCACTTATAAGCCACAACATAGTCTATTGATGACTTTGAACTTTGGACTGAGGCATACTGAAGACTTGATAAGAAAAGGATATGCCAAATTTTGATCGAGGACACATGAATTGGAAGAAAATATAGTATCCAGACTCTTTCAACACAGACTTTATTCAGACTCGCCTATGGTGTCGCACAGTAGTGACATCACAAAAGATGTTTTAATATACTTTGAGTTAGTATTAAGATCGTACCCATCGTTACTGGGAAGGATCACTAACATCACCGAATTTCTTCAAGATCCTGAAAACGAAAAGACAATAAGGAGGCTGCTCACTGACTGCCGAGCAGTTCCCTTTGCTTCCAGAATCCAGGGAGGACAAGACAAATGTCCCTGTCACCAGAAGATAGCAGATTAGCCAGCAATGTCTTCTTTCGCCTAATTGAGGACTTTCCAATGCTCGTGGGGAGACCTGCCAGTATTGACGTTCTCACTTTCATCAGAGACCCAACGAACTCCACACAGATGAGCATGCTCTTGCATGGAATTGTGATGCAAGTCGAACTTTCTAATCATCATCAGAATTTCCGGAGAAGATTGTAAACTTTCCGACGAGGGACAGATCGAAAAGGTGTTGCCAGAGACTTCACTCTTGTTTATGCTGACAAGGACACGACATGTCTTCTGGAGTGAAACAGATAGGAGGCATTGACTGGGAGCTTGTTTATTTTGAACATGCACAGTAAAGACTAGAAGATTTGACATTTTCGTATACAGAAAAGAGAAATGTTTCCAGAGACAAGAGACAATCTATAATTCAGGCAAAGAAGGACAACCGTTCCAGTATCTGCAATCTACAAGCAGAAACAGCAGAATCTAAAGCTAACGATATTACCTAGAATGTATTAAAGAGTTAGTTTTATTTCCTTAGATGATCGAGGTGGGCAACCAAAACAGCAATCTTGTTATCCCTCAGGAGGAGAGGCGCTCGTATTGTCCCGGAGCTAAGTGTTGTAGGTTAACCTATAGAGGAATCATGTACCTATGCATTGTATTCATTAATGTTTTACTGTCAATGACGATTCAAACTGCATTTTTTATTGGTGCACAAAGTGTTCCGATCCCGGTGCACCTAACTAATGATGTAAGCATGAAACCCACAAAGGCACCAAGACCTTACATAGTCATTCCAGTCCCTTGAAGGTCTGATAGCGGAATGAGTGAACTTGAGATGGATGTGATTAGCAATCACACACAGACACACACAGACACACACACACACTTTTGGTAACAAGCAAGTTGAAAAGCCGGAGACCGGGTCGGCAGAGCAAACATGAGAAGGATTTAATGAAAGACACAAACATGCAAACGATGAGTGCACATAAACCAGGTCTAGTGTCAGTAACTGCAGAACCAACGTCCAAAGAATGGGAGAAGTTTAGACAACCTACAATAAGAAGTTCCACGCCAAGTGGAGCCAAAGGACAAATGGAGAAAACTGAACTTTTAAAGAGACAAGAGGAGTTGGAGAATAAACAGACAGCATTGACAAGCACCCCCAATCCAGCAATGAAAGGGACAAGTGCAAGTCCTGCAAAACTGACACGTGTAGAGATGATAGCAGAATCAATATGGCCGTTCATAGCCAGAGGCAGGAAAAGACAAGAGGACAAGAAAATAATTACCAGACTGTCTCCTACTCAAATGGTACAGATGAGAATGCCTGGACCATGGATGGAGATGCCTGAGAATCCTCCAGCGAGAAGAAGCTATATGGATGCTATTAAGGATATGATGATAGCAAACTACATGAAAACCCTGAGAATCAGAAGAAGCACACAAGAAGACAACGACGAACTAAACGACTACCTGGACAGCACAGCACACTTGGGAAATAACATCTGGTACCAACACATGAAAGAAGTTGGAAGATGAAATTCCGAGGAAGAATGCTTTGTTTGTGCACTCCTACCATACAGCATTGGGAAGTCGAAGATCTCCATGGCAGACATAGTTAGAAAATCAGCTTTTTAGTGCTAAGCTCTGTGGTTAGTTGTCCTAAAGTGTTCAACAAGCACTCTAAAGTGTATACTCAATACAAATCCCACCGCTGTACACCAGTGTTAGGCAGAAACCTGTGCAGTTCCCTCTGGGACCACTGCAAAAGATTTAAGACTACAGGTGTTTGGCAGTAAACCCACTTGGTAGCAGTCTGTACCACACAGATTCACTTGGTAGCTGTGGCTGAGCAGTCAGACTTCCCTCAAAAAGAGTTAGGCAGTATACATAGTATTCACAATAGGTCAAGAGCACACAATAGAACAAGTAAACACTGACCAGGGCTTGGTGTAAAAGATTTATTTAAAACCACATCTAGAAAAACACACAGGCACTAATAGTAAGCAATTCAAAAATACGGTCACTAAAAGATATACACTCCCTTAAAAGAATATTAGACAAGTCTTAAGTAAAGCCCCCACTTATTTTCAGACAGCGGTGAGCGCTTAACGTAGATGGCACTCTAATAGTTCGTTTTAAAAAGGGAGAGAAAAGCAGAGAACAATTTGAAACAGATCCCAACACTTTTACAAGAACATAACAAGAGAGGAAGGCAAAGTAAAACCGTGAATTCAGAGTCAGTAGGCCGGATCCGCTTTAAGAGGATCGAAACGAAATGTGTCCAAGGTCACACGGTTGCAGTGCACAAAAGTCTTGTAATGGTTCAAAAAGGAGTTGGACCAAAGAAAGGGACCAGTTAGAGGGTCAAGGCGGCCAGCCCAGTCCAGAAGGTTAAGGAGTTATTATTACCTTATAGCAATCTTTAGAAAGGGAGGCCTGGCGGACACGGTACCTTAAAGTGGTGCAAGTCAGTGCTTCGTCCGGGGGAAGAGAGGATCTCGTCGTGGAGGAAGACAGGAGTCCGTTGCACTGACAGGGAAGAAACCAGCCGCGGAGTTTCTCAGGTACAAGGACTGGTCCGTTGATTCGCGGTTCAGTGTTGAGTGGCAATACGGCCGCCGGAGTGCTTGGCACGGGCAGTTCGACCACAAACCGGTCTGGGGTGCGAAGAAAAGGTAAACTGGTTGTGCCCACCAGTCAGGGGAAGAAGCCTCTCCAGCCGGGGGATCTTCCCTGTCGTCGGGAAGTGGTGAGTCGGTTCTGCAGGGCTCCACCGGTGGTGTCGTCGTGGTAGGTCGGCTCAGTTTCTCCCTCGTCGGATTCTCAGGTCCTGTGGCGACTTCTGAAGTTCCAGTCCCCAAAGCCTTGCTTTTATGCAGCATACCCCCATTCACTCAGCCTAGCTGTCAATCAAACTTGCTAAGTGGTGAGCCGGCCGGCTCACCACTTGGGCCAATCACACAAGAGTGTGACTTGAGTTACCAAGGTAACTCGGTCCAGGGTGCCTAAACCCCCTCCCACACCCCCTGTGGTACCCAGACAGAGTGGCACCACTTTTGGAGGCTTCTGTGGAGAAGCCCGCCAAAAAGTGGAACAAAGGGCTCGACTTGGGTTGGAGTCACAGAAGAGAACACAAACGCCATTTTAGAATAGAGTCTTGGCAAAAAATACCAACCGGCGAATTAATATTAATTAAATAAACCGGCGGTATGTTCGAGGCTATGAGAATTAAATAATTAAAGTTGGTAGCCTCGAACAATGGGAGAATCCAATAGGAAAATATTCGCGGTCGAATATAACAAGTAGTTTCCACTGCCACCAGCCAAAACTCGATCAGGGGGGACGGAGACGTGCCCCCTCGACTAACAGACCCCGGGGCAATCGAATTGCCCCGACCAGTATGTCCACAATATGATGGTTTGTACTGGTTTCTGTTAATAATTTGGGACTAGTAAAGCCAATGGTGACTTTACATGCCCTGGGAGACAGTAGTCAGTCCCAGGGTATGGAGTCTATGGTGGGGTGTCACTATGACACCCCTGTGTTACTGCACGGAGGGTGCTGTGTAACACACATAGTAAAAACACGAGACCCTATGGAGTAAAGGACCCCATAGCCCATAAAACACATTACCAGTCAAAGGAACACCATAAATCATGTCCAAGAGTGGGAGAAAAAGAGTCTCACTCTTGGCAGGAGGAAAAAAACAAACTCCAGAAATCCAGCAAAGCTGCTGGGGGACTCGCTAGGTTAGGACATTCAGCCTAAAGAGAGAATTCTCCCTAACAGTACAGAATGGATGCAAGCCCTTATGGCCGAGACTTGGTAAACTACTGACATGAGTCGAGGACAGAGGAGGACCCTTGCAGATAGTACAATTGAAGAGCCCAATATTCTGCTTCAGAAATAATGGTACAAGAAAAATGGGAGAGAATCAGAATTGTGGCCGAGTCTTTTACGCTCCAGGAATGGTACATGGTACTGCAGTGATCATGGATCATTATTGGGCATATGGATCCAAAGCAAATCTCAGATTGCCGAAAAATTGGGGAAGTATATCCACACTGGTGAATGTCCATGTTGCAGCGTTGGTGATTCCAAAAAGTGATTTGAATATTGACAGTTTCCCCGAAAGCAGATGCTCACCTGAGAAAGAAGAGATCTGTGGAATTGATGAGCTGAATGAAGAGAGAGAATTACTTTTCTGCTAAATCAGAAGAAGCCTTTCATGCGATCCGTATGAACACAGGTTTTTCAGCCTAACCTCATCAGTGTTCACAACAATTCTGATGCCAAGAGTTCAGGTTGGAGCAAATACTAAATGGTTGCAGATAACCAGATGGGAGTTACTGCAGACCATCAACACATCAATAAAAGGATTCAATGCAATCAAGGAAGAGTTAAGGGCAATTCGGCTAATGAATCTCCAGAACAGATATGTCCTTAACAGAAGCCATAGGTATGCTGATCAATCTACAGAATCAGATGATAGATGAATCTGACGAAGTTGACGATGACAGCTGGTTTGGATCGATATTTTCATGGATTCCGCAATGGATGGCAGATGCATTCAAATTCCTAGGAGCCCCTGCTGGTGATGATATGGCTCGGATTCTGTGTTATCAAGATAATAATATCTCAGTGCCAGAAAACTGCAAAAAAGGCCATAGGGAGGAAGATCATGATGTCAGGATGGAAGCCTAAGGACCTGACTGATGAAGAAATAAGAGACTTTGTAAAAGCCACCATTTATGCACAAAAAGGAACAAAGTTTCGATATCCAAGGAAACAGAAATTATGAGGGAAGATGGATTTATTGTAGTCCAAGTGGACAATGCCAACTAATGACTTGGAACAAAGATGAGCATGTAAGAACAGCAGGAAGTTTGAAGGGAGTAAAAGATTGGACCCCTAAATAGATATTTCTTCTGAACTCTATGTATGGACCCAGAGGATGAAGTAAAAGTGGATCCAGGGGATGAAGTAAAGGTGGATACAAAGGAAAAAGTGAAAGTGGTCGATGAATCGCCCAGAGAGGGGAGTGTAGAGGAGGTACCAAACACGATTCGCACTACAACTGCCCATTTTGAAGTACCACGAACATTTACGCCGAAATATGTGACGTATGATGAACAAATGAACCAGCAGAGAGCCACAGTTGGGCTCTGTCCAGTACCTATCAGAAGAACAGCACCTGTTGAAGTACCGACACCTAAGAAAAGCTGGACAGTAAGGTACCCATTGAGAAAACCATATCGACAAATGAGACAGAATGACGATTGTCAGAATGTAATACCTGGAGAAGCTAAAAAGATGCTGAAGGACCACGAATAATGACGACATAAGAACCCGGACTGACTCACATATAGAAGATATGATGACCTATGAATGATAAAAAGAGACAACACACTATGGCTAATTGACATCCTGAGCCTAAAGTGAAATAAGTGATGTCAAGGTGTCACAAATGATGCCACATGCATGAAGATATTCAGTTAGTTTAAACGTGTACATATGCAAAGTAACCGCAAGGAGCACAGAAATCGTGAGGCTTGCTTATGCTTAGTAGTAATATAGATTGCGGCAAGCGCCACCTATACATATATCTACCTCAAGGAGCACTTTGTATAAGTATAGTTCCACTATGCACAAGAGCAGAATCAACCAAAGGTCTCAAGAGGAGAGTTTTGCAGCAACCAAATCGAGAATTAAAAACAATCACAATGGTATGGTCCGTGGAAGATAGAAGTACTACGTAAATTAGACCCATCCCTCCCCCAGGGGCAAAACTCAGCCTTGTAGCCAACGGGTCAATGGTGGCCTTCTGGTGAGAGACAGGAATTGTTCCGAGTAATCCATGAAGGGTGCCCAGGTATTCAGGAAGAGGTGCAGATTCCCTGAGTGTATGGCTGTTACTTTTTCCGCCACTGCAATCTCCCATCACTTGGACCACCACAGTGGGTCCTAGGGGCCATCAGGATGTTTCCAGAGGCGAGCCATTGATACCTTTGCGGCCAGCAGGAGGTGCGTGCGGAGCTGCGAGGCTGGCCCCGATAGGGGAAATTCCCCTCCTCCCATATCACCCAAAAGTATGATTCCAGGGTCCCATGGGAACGCAAGTCCGGTAATAGCCTTAATATGGTTTGTTACTTCCCACCAGTACTGCTCTGCCTCGGAGCAGTCCCACAACAAATGAAAAAGAGTACCCTTAGCTGAACAACCCCGCTAGCAATTTGAGGGAATGTCAGGGTTAGATTTGTTCAGTTGGGCTAGGGTTATATAGTACCTGTATCAGAGCTTACACCCTCCCTCCCTGTTTGTGATAGAATGTGTGCTCTTATGCAGCCTTTCCCAAATCTTCCCCCAATCTTCTACCTAGAGTTCCCGGCCCAGGTCCCGCTCCCAAATAGGTTTTTATCCTTGACCCCCAGGTCTGTTCTATCAAGGAGATGATAGAGGGTTTAGATCCTGCCCCTGGGGGCTACAGAGGTTAAAGCGAGTTCAAATGTGGTTAGGGCTCTGGCCCTGCATTCCCTCACCAATTTCTGGGAGATCCAATGCTAGAGCTGGACATAGTGGAACCGCTCCGACTCATCCACCCGGAATCTATCCTTGCATCTTTCAAATGTAATGGGGGTGCCCCCTTCTATAAAGTCTGACAGCTTTTCCAGACCGCCCTCCTTCCATTGCCGGAAGCAGCCTGGGTGATTCCCTGGGGAGAATTCTGGGTTGTGGCAGATGGGAGTCAACGGACCCCTCAAACCTCTGCACCCCCATTTACGTGCTGCAGATTTCCAGAAACCAAACGTAACTGTTGTGGCCGCGAGGGGGCCCTGATTGGACTGGGTTCTGGTAGCAGGCAGGTGAAGCTGCCCCGAGGGTGGGGAAGGGTTCCAGGCCTCTTCCAGCTGCTTCCATAATGGTGGATCGGAGTCTTGGGACGAGGTGTAGGCATGGGATAGTTGCGCTGCAAGCACGTATCTAGACACATCCGGGACCCCCAGCCCACCCAAGACCCTCCCCCAAAGCATACTTTTCTTAGAAATTCTGGGCTTCTGAAACCCACCCCCCCCCCACAAAAAAATCTGAATATGTTCCTCAGTAAGGCACGCAATTCATTCGCAGGGATGCTCATCGGAAGAGTCCTGCAGTGATATAGCAGTCTAGGTAGTAAATTCATTTTCACTGCGGCAATTCGCCCGAACCATGAGATCTCCTAATTCTCCCAATGCCTCAAATTCTGCCGGAAGCCGTCCCATAACTGAGGAAAGTTACAACGGTACAGGCGAGATATGTCATTGGGGATCTGCACCCCAGGGTATTCAATCTCAGACTCTGACCAGGGATTGGCAAACTAGGACCAAGCTCTGCCCTTTGTGGTGCAGTGAGATTAATTGCAAGCACCGACGATTTACCCAGATATACCTGAAACCCCAAAAATAGCCTGAATTTCTTGATCTTCTCGCACAGAAAACCCAGGGATGAGTTTGGTGTAGTCAGGGTCAAAAGCACGTCATCTGCGTAAAGCGCAATCTTATATTCATGTCCCCCCACCTTAAGCCCCTTCATATTCGGGTTACCGCGGATCCTATTTGCAAAAGGCTCCATTGATGGAGCGAAGACCATTGGCGACAGGGGGCATCCCTGTCTCGTCCCCCTGGTGATCCTGATTGTCTCGGATCTGATGCCGTTGACCCGCAATTGCGTAGTGGGGAACTGATAGTTTGCCATAATCCATTTGCAGAAGTTTGGGCCAAACCCAAAGTGTAGCAGCACCGCACTAATATAGCCCCAATCCACCAGATCAAAAGCTATGTGAGCATCCAAGGATAGGACCACCATGCTCTCTCCCAACTTTTTGGCACTTTCTATGATATCTATAGTCTGTATAATATTATCCCGAGTCCCCCTCTGAGGGATGAACCCCGTTTGATAGCTAGAAATGATATTCGGAAGATTTGGTTTCAATCAGGATGCTAGGACTTTTGAGAATAATTTCCCATCTTAGTTCCTGAGAGTAATTCGTCTATAGGAGTCCAGTTCTGGGTCCTTCCACGGCTTGTGTACCAGAATCGTGACCGACTCCGCCATTAATTTGGTGATCGAGCCACTAGTCAGGAAGGAGTTAAACAGAATAGTGAGCTGGGGGACCAGGACTTGCGCATAGGTTTTATAAAGTTTTGCCGTAAGACTGTCGGGCCCCGGAGATGCATTTTTAAGGGATTTAATGGCCTCTAGAATTTCCGCTGCTGTGATTGGGTTTTCAAGGGATAATAGGTGAGACTCAGGTCGGGAGCTACGGGCTTGTAAGTATGAGGGTAAGTTCTCAGAGGTCGTCTGAGGTGCGGCCATTACAGCCTTGTGGTGATCCACCAGCACAGCCAGCTTGTCCCCCTCCATATAACGGGCCCCTACCGTCAGCCCCAATAAGGCGAGAGATGTTGTTCCTGTTATGGGTCTTTTTGACCTTGTATGCGAGTATTTGGTTTGCTTTATTGCTTCTACTATAGTAAGATTGTTTCGTGAAAGCTAGTGAACTGGCGGATCGGTCAGCCCAATGCCTCTCGAGAGCGGTCTTGGCTTTCATTAAGGCCCTCTGTGCTTTCCGTGTCCTACGGGATTGTAATTTTTTCTCCAGAAGTGCCACTTCTTTTTCCAACCCTGCCACCTCTAACCTAGGTACCCGTCTCCGTTCTGCCCCTGCGCTGATAAAAGCACCTCTCACAACCGCCTTCATGGCGTCCCAAATCATAGCCACAGCCATATCGGGGGTGGAGTTCTCAGTGAATAGTTAGTAAGTACTTCGCCTATTTTTCTTCTAACCCCGTCATCCAGTAGGATGGGGTCGTAAAATGTCCAATAATGTTGGCGAGGGCGAGTATGACCTGTTATGCTAAGGGTTGCAGCAACTGGGGCTTGATCAGAGAGAGCTTGAGCGAGAATTTCCACCTGATTACATTGGGGGGGGGGGGGGGAGTTTTGTCCAACAGAGGGTCTGGGACCAGGTTAAAATCCCCTCCTAAAAAGAGAACCCCTTTGGCAAAGGCGAGGATGGATGGAATCCGTTCTGAAATAAATTTGTCCTGGGCCGAATTAGGGCAGTAAATCGTCCCTATGGTAACTGGGCATTCCACCAGTAGTCCCTTCACTAGACGATATCTCCCATTAGGGTCCCTTCTGACTGTAATTCTAGATAAGGGGACCCTTTCATTCAGTAGAATAGCTACTCCCCTTTTCTTAGACCCAGAGGTGGCAAAGAAAGCCCTTTTGAATCTCTTAAATCTAATGCACTTTTCATCTGCTTGCAGTAAATAAGTCTCCTGAAGGAGAACTATATCCCCCCAAATAAAAGGCTGAGCCTGTGCTCCACGGATCTGCGTTTTCCGGGTAGTTTAAACCCTGTACATTCCAGGAGAGTTTGGCTTCGGAGCGCATCGGTAAGGGATGAAGGAATCCCCCCCCAAGGCGGATGTTGTTCCTTCGTGACCTGTTCTCCACGTCCTCCTGTATCGCCTCGAGAGCCTCACAGCGAGCCTCCAGAGCCGATAGTCTCTCTTGGCCTTTTTCCCATTCATAGGTTTGCTCACACATGGCATTCTCCACCTCTGCCGTACGATTCTCCACTGCTTCAACCCTCTTGTCGAGGGAGTCTATCTTTTTTGTGACATTCTCCGTTCCCTTCTTAATTTCTTTAGTCAGGGCTACCAGAAGGTCCCGCAGATCCGCCTTCGTGGCCAGGTTCTCTGGGTCTTCTTGGGTGGAACTAGAGCCGCTCAACTGCTCCCCAGGGGATTCCACCCTCCACGGCCTCTCGAGGGCATTGTTACCCAGAAGCGTGCAATGTCCGTTTGCTTAGTGGCTTTGCTGCTCTTAGCCATTATAGCACGATGCTTGATGTGAGGTGGGGTGCCGCCAGGGCTCTTCAGAAGTGGCTTGCTGGTACGTCCCAGTTAAAAATTCTTTGCATCTGCCACACCCCCACGACTCCCGGGGAGTAGGACCCACCTTCTCGGAGAGAGTGAGAATCTGCAGATTTATTCAGCTCTCTACTCCACTGTGATCCCACTGGGTAGTGTGAGGCTTGTGGCCTTGGGTCCGGGCAGGCAAGCTAAAGCAAAGCTGCTTGTGGAGTAGAGGAGTAGATTCCAATGGAGGGTCCCGCCACGGCCCGGCAGCCCTCGAGTCTACAACTGCATGGTAAGCAAAGATACGTGGTTTTAAGTGCCCAGAATGTCTTCATTGGCTTTGGCTGTTGAAGATTATTACTTGGCTTTTGTGAAAGTTATCAGGATGTTGCTCTTCTGTTGAGGCAAAACCAGCACCACCACCTGTAGCATCTTGGGTCTTATAAATTCAGGCAATGTTTAAGACTCCTTAAGATCACATAGGGCCCTGGGGTTGACAGGTCTAACCCCTTTCTAGGCTGCTTGGAAACGTCCTGAGCGTGGCTTCTCCACCAAGCTCGGAGCCTCTCCAATAGCTTGCTTACAGACCAGCCTCCACTCTCGATGCGCTGCTTCTTGGGCACCACCTCCTTCACTTTCACCTCCCCCTTCTCTCTCCATTTGTGTTCCTCAATGTTTAGTCATGCGCAGAACTGCTCTTCAACCAACTCTCTCATCTCCAACTCCCCGAGCTGTTACATTCTTGACTTCTTCAGTCTCAACTCTTTCCTCCTCCCATCTGATATCCCAAACGTCCTCCTTTTGCTCAGTGCTCCTCTTACCTTGAGGTTCTCCCCTCATTCCTCCTCTTCATCTATACTTCTCTCTCCCTTTATGAACTTCACCCTCCTCCTCCACCACCACCTCAGCTCATCTGTCTGATCATCTTCACTTTTCCTCTGTACTGCTACTCTTCATCTCTTCCACCTCTAATCCATCTTTGCACTTTCCCACACAGCTCTCTGGCAAGCAGTGTTTTTCTTTCTCGCTCTTTGTCACTCTCTGACCTTCCCTCTACCCCGCTCCCCTCTCTTTCTCTCTCAAAATCATAAGGCACTACCCCCACAGGGCTCCTACTTGCTTGAATCATCTGTGTGAATGCAGTGAGAAGCAAAGTGCCTGCAGCACTCACCATGGAACTACCATTACTTGGATTTTGGGTCATGCATGTTTCTGCAATAAGAGAACATTTCTATGTGGTCTGCCATCTTTAATTTGGACTTTTTGTCAGTTGGGCTGTGACCGGTCTGCAGATTCAAGAGCTCCTCCATCGCAGGGTTGGTAAGGTGTGGATTCCTTTGTCTTGCACAAGCACCTGTGAATGCCAGCATCCCAGGTTTGTGCAGGTATAACCATCAGCAGTTACTGACATGTGTCTCCAAAGTAACAATTCCACCATAGCATTGTTCTAGGCTCCGCAGACACCTACAGTGGAGAGGCCTCAGCGCATTGGGGTCACAGGTTTCATCTCCTTTGTTTGGCAAACATGTATTTCTCTTCGCTACTGGCAAAAAAGTCCTCACAGAGTTGTTTACCTGCCTTTTCCTCAGGGGAAGAATCTATTTCTCTGTGACCAGCACAAGAGACAATCTCACTCCTGAGGGCTCTAAAGCCTCAGTCAGTGAAATGCATAAGGGTCTGGCAGGGGGTCAAAAGGATAATGCTTCTTCTCTGCATAAAGGGGCCCTGCATTTAACGCTCACACTTCCTTGAGTACCTGAGGGTGTCCCAGAGGCTAGCCGTTGTCCCAGAGTCATAGGATTTTGTCATCCCTGTAGCCAGACCCCACTAGACAGTCCCATGACCTTTTGGGAAGTTGTCTCACTGGGAACCATTGTCTAATGTATTTTGTTTTCAGTCTGGCCAGCCAAGGATCATTAAGGTGCATGGGAGTTTGGGAAATGCTACAGACCTGGATAGGATGGAGAGCTTGAAAGATCTTTCATTACCAACTCTGTGGCCCGTAGCACGCAGTATACCAGGTACAGAGGAAAAACATCTAAACGGAAGGAAGGGATCATTGAAAGTGGGGAACAGGAATTGGTGGGTTAAGGATGAATCGAGATACAAAAGCAATATGGTGCCGTGCCGATCACGTTTATCTGGGATACTGAAATTTCAGGAACGGATAAAATGGGGCTCTACGTGCAGGAGGGTTGTTCGACAACTGCAAGCTTCGTTAAAGACCATTGTTGAACCTGCTGTGTTTAACCCTTGAACATATGTTGCTGTTTCCAGTTATCAAGCTTCAGGGGTTTTGAGCCAATCCTGGAAAATCCCATTTTGAATTCCGCCTGCTCACTTATCCCTCAAATTAGACAGCTTCGCCAGAGTAGATTGAGTAGTCAACCCTCTGTCTTTGTCACCTCTATCAATCATCACTGGCTCCCATATACTGAAGCAATTGTGTAGCAAATGCCACCTTGAGGGATGCTTCTCCTCTCTAAAAGGCATCTGTGCATACATAGTGAGATACCACTACAAAGCGACTCTACCACTGCAATCCCGTTATATTATTTCTCACAATCATGTGCAAATGATTGCTCTCTTTGCTTTGTCCTAGACCCATCTGGGTTAGAATTGTCAGACATCGCCCACTTGAAGGTACAAGTGATCCAGCGGTTGGGTAACGTATCCTTTAAAACCAATTGCCTGGGTAAAAACGTGACCTCTTTGCGGCCAAGCATGGCATTTTGATCCTGTCCTCATTGCTCATAGTTTGACCCTAATCAGGTTCTACTAGTGGACCCTATACTGTCACACGGCCCAGGACGGTCTTCATTCTCTTCCTTGGCTCACACAGGGCTTAATACTACTAACACCTTGGACAGTATGTCCTTCCTACAATGTTCATAGAATAGACCAAGACCAGATTTCAACACCTAGGAGACATTTCATGCTGGTCACCTTTGTGTGTTAGATTAATGTATCACAAGAGTTACTGAATTTAATGTTTTTCTCTTTTGCTTCTCTCCCCCACATGTTCCTCACCTTGCAATCAACAACGGTATATCTTGGTATATGTTTTTATAATGTGCCTTTCACGCACCATTGCATATTGTATCACATTTGCTTTCACACCGTGGCAACCATCATTTCTATTCTTGGACTCACTTTTCGGGGTGATTCACACATGAATGATTGTTTTAACCTCCCATTGTCTTCATGCTATGCTGTAACAGCCTGGATAAAAACTAAGTAAAATAAAAAAAACAAGTAGGCTGTCCACTAGTACGCAATTTGTGCACTCAATACCTGCATGGATGTTACTTATGATTTTTTGTTTTGATTGTTATTTCAAATTAAATTGCATTCCCTTGTAACATTATCTGTTCCATGTGCATAGTTGTCTTGGGTAGTCTGAAATCTGGACCTTTAGGGCGTTGGTACTTTACCTGGACACATGCTGCGGGAGGCAGATCTACATATAAACCACTTATAGAGGACCCAGCGCTGTTGATTCTACAGTTCTAAGCCCTCCTTCTTGGACAAATACATCTAGTTGTAGACTTGTAGTTATATATAGGAAATTGAGCACTGTGATGAAGTTCAGTGCCTGACCCCATCCAGAGCATGGAGGGGACTCTGCAACACATGAATGCCAGCATATCGGGGACTTGTTGCTGGAGTCGTAAACTACCTGAGATAGTACAGCGTAGCAGCTGCAGACTCCCCCCTCCTAGTGCATGCACCTCTCCAATCAGGATGATATAGCTTCTGAAGACCAAGTCTATGGAGATGTGCAGTGGCCCTTCTCCCCAAGACCTACTACCCAGTTACATACAAACTCCAAAAGGAAGGGTCCCACTACCAGTAAACACCCAGTGGTTACCCCCTCACCTAGAATTAAGAACATTCCTGGCCTAGAGACTCCCCCCTTACCCTCCCACCCCAAGGTCCAATAGGCAGCGGGAACACTTGCAGCAACTGCAAAACCAAGAACACAAACTGAGGAATGTGGAGCCTGCTGCAGGCAACAGGTCTTTGTGCACAACAGTGAGAAACCTGCAGAGAAAAATCACAAGAACTTTGTAGATTAAGAAGTGAGAGGAAAATGCAGCTGACGAAACAGCTGAAGAATCAAGTACGCCAACTCGGGATCCCAGCAAATCCTCATTGAGTGGAACAAAGTGAAAACAATTCGAATGACAATGCAGCCAAAGCTAGTGCAGCACCTACAGCAAGTGCAGCAGCCAAAGCCAGCACTACCGCAAAAGGCCCATGAAGAAACGGGAGTGGAGCCGCACCAGAAAGGTGGGATTTCTGCCCAAATCCAAGATGGCAGGTAAAGCTTCTGAAGCCTTGAGTCACTGCAGACCACCACCAGCAGGGGCAAATGAAGGCATGGGAAACTATCTAGCGACACCTTACATCATTGGGCTCTACAAGGCTGGATCGAGTTAGGGAAAGGGGGGCAGTGAA
The DNA here is from genome assembly GCF_040938575.1 of Ambystoma mexicanum. NCBI lineage: Eukaryota > Metazoa > Chordata > Amphibia > Caudata > Ambystomatidae > Ambystoma > Ambystoma mexicanum. The sequence goes on from NC_090933.1 coordinate 885,678,882, forward strand.
CAAAGAGGAAGTCATGGAAAAAGCAGTCAGCCAGAAGCAAAGAAGCCATTGTTATGGCCCTGTCTCCCTGGAGGCTATGGCAGCTTTGGGGGCACCGCCATTGAATGTTCTGTCACGTTTCCGCTGAACGCGTTGCAGCGGTCTAGATGTTTTCAAGACGGTGCCCGCTCCAGGTTATTTGTGGGTTGCAGCTGGTGTCCTTGGGGTAAGACACTAATTTAGCTTCCTTTTGCGCTGCCTTGCCTGTGCTCTTTCTTGCCTTGCTCCTCAGGTGCTCTCTGCGCCCCGCTTGCTCGCTTCTTGTCCTGCATTTTTCTCCTGTTGCTTTGTCGTCTGCTGCTGATCTTGCCGGCAGTGCTTCCTGCTTTCTCTGTACTCCATTACTCTGCTTGCAAAGAGACTGCTGGTTCCCGCTCCTCGTTTTCTACCAGATTGTCTTGCTCCATTTGGATTACCAACTCGGCCTGCCTTTTCACCTATGGTTTTCTTAAGCCAAAGACCGGCTTTTCCCCCTAATTGGCTTTTCAGGAGGGGTCACAGTGTACCCTCCTGTTTTTGTACAGGTGGGCATTGAGACATCCTTCTGAGGCAGAACTGTCCTCTTCGAGGGTCGACAAACAGAGCGAAAGAAGTCTTCTCCAGCACTGCGCCATAGACACCCCTCTGACACATCTAGCGAAGACTCAGGTGAGCAGGGGGAAGCTACTTTTGAGAGCCATGAGGAGGAACACTGAAGAAAGTTAAGGGGCCTAGAAGAGCTGAAAAAGTTGGGAACCCAAGGAAGGCTGAGCATACTGGTAAAGCATTTTGCCTTGAAAGAGCTGTGCAGCCCGCTAGGCTGGAGAGGCCGAGTCCTTAAATTCCTGGGATTGCTGAAAGTGAGCTGTGTGCTATATCCTGGGAGCAAAAACCTTTAACCAGACACTATAAACCTGAAAGGTGTTGGTTGCTGTACTCCTGAGACACTGGTTTTTAACTTGTGGTAAAAAAGCAAGCTGGGCGTTATATTGCTGTGACTGAGATCAAAGCACAGAGATTCAAGTGATCTGGGAGCTGTATCCCTCAAACTGAATTCCTAATTGAGATTCGTATAGAGAAGAGCATCCATATTACAGAAACATGACATTTAATTTCACCCATTTTTACACTGTTTTTCTTGAATTATTCCATGACTGAAAACAACTTTTTGGTTGTAAATCAAACCTTAGATCCCATACGCCCCTTCTCTAATTTCAATCCCAATTGGAATAAAGGTTTCGAGAAGCCTACTAGGGATTACTCCTGGTGGACCAGTGCAACCTTTCAGATCCCATGGGATATCATTAACACTAATACACTGATTATCCAGACACCTTATAGATAAACCCCTCTTGACGCATTTTACTAGCTGTTACCAAGCCAGTAGCAGTTGTAGATAGACCCATAAATCCCATAGGAGTTCATCCCAATAAAGTGTTGAAATATATATTTTTGTGTCACATTTTGTAGTTTAGCCACACCATGCTTATCTACTGTACGGGTGAGAAGTTAGAGATACCCTCCACAGCTCCTTTTATGCATTGGGGTCTTTAATTTGTCATGACATTGAGGGCCTCAGCAAATGCTGGTCTCTTTGCCCATCCAGACCTCTGACTGTGTGGCTAAAGGTAGTAAATGAAATAAGAAAATTGTGATCAAGTTTAATCGATTAGCCTCAACAGACCATAACAGATACGGTGCTAGACAGAACAGGTTTGACAATCTCCCACATGATAGGTTTGATGTTTTCAAAATGTCCTTGGGTTTCATAAATGCATGAAAATGACTGGTTTTTGATCATCTTGGTTGTAAAACCAGTGGGCTGTTTTCTCTTTACAAAAGATCCTTATATTAACCATATCAGTGTGTGAGCCCTGTGGTATCACATTTTGGGCCTGATTCACAGAAGTGTTTTATAATGAAGCACTCCCATAGGAAAACGCTCCATGAATCAGGCCCTTTATCTCTAAGCATTGTTTGTGTCAGATGAGCATTCTTATAATTCTAGACTAACAACCGCAACAAGAGTGGGCTCATTTTGACACTCTGCAATAAACAAATTGTTGTGGAATATAGGCAGAGAATTAAAAGTCTGAGTAAATGGTTTAGACAACATTAATGTGATTACAAAGGTAAATACCATCAAATAACTTGAAAGGATTTTGAATTCCTTACTTTGGTATGGTGGGCGGCCAAATAGACATGTGTTCAGCAGTTATATCATTCACTATGTCTTCCTAAGGAAACAAAAGATTGCATGAACACTTGCAGAACAAGAAAATATAAACTGAAAGAAATATAAAATTAAGTAATACAAACCCGAACATTATGAAGCTTGACAAAGAGGGATAGTAGAGTTGTCAAAACCAGTGGTTCCTATTAAGGCAGAAAAAGAAAAGTGATAAACATTTAATGTTATTAACCACCTGGCAAGTAGTTTTTTGCTCTACTTTGGTTCATGGTAAAACAGCCCGGTCCTATAATGACTGAAATCAATATTTTGCATGCATTCAATCCTACAAGTAACAATGGTCTTTCTGATGGATATGATATGCCTCCCACAGACTGCTCATCCTTTTAAGTGTCTGATCAGGAAATAAAATCCTGTCACTAGGTGGCAACATGCAGATCTGGGCAGATTATCAAGGTGCCAGTGGCCCCTCTTGCACGGGAAGTGTTGCCCTCAGCACATATGTGTAGCCATGCGATTCCTCACTTAAGTTTCACCCAATGTTGATCAATCACAGACGCACAGTACAGATAAAAAGAAACCAATTTTTCGAGAATTCTTGTTTATGGGTTGGTGGGAGAGCATACCATATCCATCAGGAAGAATTTTGGCAAAGATAAGCAACTTGTCCTTATAATCGATACCTACCTCCAACAGATTTCTTGTATTTTAAAATACTCCTCTAGCAATAAACAGACGATAGATGGTGCAAGAAAATTAGCCTAATACTAGAAAGGGCATCAACATAGAATCGTTTTGTGCAAGTATGAAGTGGTGTACACATCACCGCCTAGCAAACACCCAGCAACAGAACACCTCTGTATAATGCAGAGGTAGCCGATTGTCCTCTTGTGGGGTGGATCCTTGTGCCTTCTTTGTTTGCCAATTCATAGCAGGTTTTGATCCCAAAGACATGACACCAGGAAATTGTGTGCTTCGATATAATTTCCTTTGCAATGGCCTTCAAAGCCAATGAGCAACTGATTGTCTAGTCTGTACTCTTGGTGATGGCAACATAGACCGGCCTTACGTAAACTTTACAATCCTTCCAGACGCGCAGGTCGAGTCAAATAGTCTATCTACTCGACCTAATAGAAATGTGTAGAGGAGGTCCCGAATAAAGCCTGCACTCCATTCGCCCATTTTGAAGTACCAGGAACGTTCACACCAAGATATGTGACCTATGATGAGCAAATAAACCAGCAGAGAGCCGCAGTAGGGCTCTGCCCAGTACCTATCAGAAGAGCAACACCTATTGAAGTACTGATACCCAGACAACCATGGTCAGTAAGGTATCCATTAAGAAAACCCTACCAGCAAATGGGACAAAATTAAGATTGCCTAAGTACAGTCCCGGAAGAAACTAAAAACGTCTTAATGGAAGACGAATGGTGACGTCACAGGGACCCGGACAGGCGTACAGATAGAAGAAATGATGACCCGAGAATGACACAAAGACGAAACTCCATGAATAAGGACATCGTGAACCTAAAAGGGAGAACAATGTTGAAATACAAAGAAGCTTAAGCTGTAAACAAGATGAAAATATTCAACCAGCTAACACCTGTACATATGCTTGGAACTGCAAGAAGGCTAAGAAAACAGTACGGCTTGCTATGCTAAGTAGAAGAATAGTGCGGCAAGCGCCATTATACATTATCTACCTCAAACGAAGCACAGTATAATAATGGAATTCCACTTTGCAAACGAAGCAGAATCAACTCAGTTTACTAAAGGCCGAATGGGCAGAGATTCATAATTCTAGCAAAACAAGAAGACGGCTGAATCAAAACTCGGCAGATGCAACTCCTGCCAGGAGAGCCAAGGTCATACCAATAGAAGGAACGAACAGTAGCTACATATAATTGAAACTTAAAAACAGAATATCATGTCTCTGAAAGGTCGAGATAAGGAGGCGTAGGCGGGTGGCAAGCTGAATAAGAATCAAATACACAAATTGAGAGAAACTAGACAAATTCACGGTGTGGCTAGCACGTGACCAGCTGAGCGAGAAGGAGCACGGGTTCACACCTACGCTTGGCATCCGCCCAGGAAGAGATGTCAGAACTTATCCAGACAGAAGATGCAGTTTCGAGGCCAACCAAAGTAAAATAATTGACACAGTCGCTGAAGTGATGATTGATTGTAACCTTAATTGGAGGAAGGCCAGCTAACTAGGGGGCACCCTGCAACTGGCTGACCATTCTGCGTGCTGCTAAGCAAAGTGGAAAAGTATGCATGGGGTTGGTGCCAACCCAATCACAATGGACCAAATAATGTAGGGTCCTATAGTTAGTAGAACCAATGGGACGTTGTACTTTTAGTGACGTCTACAGTAGTCATTTTGAAGGAAGGGCTTAGACGCCCACCTGACAGTGTTTACCCAATCCCCTCACTCCGTTACCATATACAGATATAGTACCTATATTAAAGTTACCTTTTCCTAACCAATAGAATTGCATATTAACTTCTGAGTGTTATATGTCAATTATGATGTTTTTTCAGTATAAATACTATGATTTTTATGAAGTTCGTTGGAGTTGAAGCGAGACGGACAATCGCATCACTGCTGATTTCCATGACTCCCTGTTTTTTGTACTTTTCATTAAACTGACTCCCTTTGCCAAACCAGTGAGTTGTCCTTATTGATTGGTGTTGGAGTAATAAATCTGCACCCCCATCCATCTCGAGGGTGCAGCTATCTCGTCTTAAAGTACTTCGGAGCAAACCTCGGCTCTATGGGCCGGCTGGGGGTCTCCGGAGTACAAATACACTGGACTCATAAACTGGTATTTTTTCTGCATTGATAAAATCATGGCGACATCCAAGGAAACATTACCAGGACACACTGAAACCAAATTTCCTATAGACATGTTGGGATGCACGTTTCATGTCACAACGTAGGGAAGAGTTTTATGTTGCATACGTCATATTCGAAAAATGGTGTGGCTAGGTTAGACGCAATGTTGATGTGATGTTGCAATTTAACGGGTGTTCTGTGTAGATAAATGGGTTGGGATAAATGTTAAAGTGTTACTTTGGGTTTAGTTTGGATACATTTTAGATTTGCATCACAAACAACATAATAGAAGTTGAGGGGACACATGTAATTATGCAATGTACAACGTGTAGTGCTTGGAGTGGGAAGTGAGGAGCGTTATGCATGCGAGAAAGAGACGTTGATGAGGGGAAAGCCACTGTGAGGGGTGCGGTAGTCCGGAAACAATGTACATGTGGGATTTGATAATCGTTTAGATGGGAGACATATTCTAGTATATTAGAGGAATATCGGTTTTGTTCCGAGTACATGGAAATATCACAAATCACTGCTTCCCCATAGCTGAGTTTTGTGTAGGCTGCAGAGAGTTTGGTTTACGGGGGTGAACCTTGCATAGCCTGAAGGGTTGAATGACCAGGTCAAGGAAGGAGGAATGAGGCAAACTGCATTTGGCTAGCTGGCGAAAGAATCAAATGGTTACTTGAGGCAAAAAGTAAATGAAGTGCCATTGGGTTGTGGGTTTACGACTAGATGGGTTTGTGAATATAAGGAATACATTTCTTTTTTTAAATTGATTTTTTAGTTTAAACAAACTTTTAGCAAAATATCCAAAATTCCAAATGATGACTGGTTCCAAGTTTTAGGCCAGGTTCAGTTACCAGTCTTCAGAGTGAGTGTTACCTAAGTCTAGAGACCAGACAGTTATTGAAGAATTTCACCACTGCTATTGTCAAGCTATGTTGTGTCCCATTCAACAAATGACCCCCACCATACTTCCAGGGACATGTTAAAGGTATTTATATTGTACACCGTCACCAACAGAGTTGGTCCCCAGGTGCTCTGGCAGATCTGTAAAACAAGAAGGCGGGTGGAAATGGGTTTGTCGGGAGAAGACGGAGTAGGTGAGTGAGAGAGGTATACACTGTGTGCCGAGCTTTGGTTAAGTATTGGACCGGGGCGACACCTTGTGTGCTGTTGTAATGTGTTGTTGGTTTGTTGATGTGGTGTGGTAAAGTGCGTGCGGTTTGCTGGGCGAGAGTTGGTTGTGTGAATTTTCAGGGGAGTTACGTATGCAGAGATTTGAAGGTGGGGTTAGTGGGGTGAGAATCCTGGTTGTGGTGATTTCTTTTGTGTCACTATGGGTGGGATTAGTTGCTGCTATCCTTTCTTGACCGTCTGACTGTTGTGGGGGTTGGCGCGGCGCACTCCCTGCTGTATTCTAATGAACTTTGTATAATGTGACTGGGTGTGACTATTCTCCTCCTTAGGTTTCGTAGCTGGGGGTTGGGTGGCCCCTATTCCCTTACTATTTATTTGAAATAGGTCTGTTGGGGCTTGAGTGTGGTACAGGGCCAGGATGCTATTGATGAATCGTCTGAGTGCTTCAGTCTTGGTCTGCCTAAGTATTCAGTCTTTAGTGTCCTCCTCTCACGGCTATCTCTCATTATGTGGTTTGGCATGTCGTGGAGTGTCTTCCTTAGTTTCCGATTGTAGTAGATTGCTAGGTGGGAACCTTGATCGGTATCTTCATTCATCATTGTTTTAGCTGTGTTTTAGCTGTGTGTGTATCCTTGTGGGTGCTCTTCTAGTTATGCAGCAAAGAGCCAGGATTTGAGCAGTTTCCTGAATATTAGGGGGTTTCTTGTGTTCCGTATATTCTTTTGTAAGTCGTTCCAGGTTTTTGGTGCCTGAAGAGAGAAGGAGGATCCTCAGAGTTTTCTTTTGTTGTAGGGTTTCGGTTCCAAGCGGATGTCGTTGCTTGATCGAAGTGTTCTTGTTGGCTGATGTAGGCATAATAACGCGAGGAGAAGGCCAGAGGACAAGGCCTGCACTCCTCTTTGCAGCTCCGCTGCGAGTGCCTCCATCGGCTGTGCTCGATCAGCTGGCAGCAGAATTCCATCTGCTTTACGGAGCTCCAGCTGATCCAGCGCGTCTCGCGCACATTGCGAAGGCCTCCGCCATGGAAGGCATGATCACCGCCGACAATGCTTTTGATAAAGCATCTTTTGAATTTCGCGCCGAAACGACGCCGCTTCCCGCCCGCAGCCCGCAGCCTGATACGGCTTCCCGCCCTGCCGGCTCCACCCCCCCACCATAAAGGGAGACGGGGCTCACCGCCAGGCGAAGCCGCGAGGAGAAGGCCAGAGGACAAGGCCTGCACTCCTCTTTGCAGCTCTTCGCTGCTCGGCTGCCATTTGCCACGATACTATGCAACATCACAGAGGTAAGGAGCTTGCCCACTGCCTCCTCCTACACCAAGACTTGGCCACCAGGAGCTCCAGACTACGTGCTCGCACTATAGAGCCCACCATCAGCTCCAATTACCCTTCCCACTAACATCCGCAATGCGCGGCTATGCTCCCGTATCTCGCAACCCAACCCACCCACTTACATGGCCATACCCAGGTGGTTAACCACAAAGCCTAAAGCCTTCTCAATTACCCCCTATACAGTAGCAAATGATACACTCCACCCCACCCCTATTTGTTCCACCTCTACCTGCAATTTCTCCCCATCCGTGCCCACCACCACTGAAACTGCGCCCCCCAGTGCAAAATGTGTGATATGCAATTCTTCTACCCCCATTGTGAATGCTATTGTGCCAAATGTGATCTCACCTGTGCCCACCACTCCCAAAACTGCGCCCCAGTGCAAAATGTGTGATATGCAATTCTTCTACCCCCATTGTGAATGCTACTGTGCCAAATGTGATCTCACCTGTGCCCACCACTCCCAAAACTGCGCCCCCCAGTGCAAAATGTGTGATATGCAATTCTTCTACCCCCATTGTGAATGCTATTGTGCCAAATGTGATCTCACCTATGCCCACCACTCCCAAAACTGCACCCCCCAGTGCAAAATGTGTGATATGCAATTCTTCTACCCCCATTGTGAATGCTATTGTGCCAAATGTGATCTCACCTATGCCCACCACTCCCAAAACTGCGCCCCCAGTGCAAAATGTGTGATATGCAATTCTTCTACCCCCATTGTGAATGCTATTGTGCCAAATGTGATCTCACCTGTGCCCACCACTCCCAAAACTGCGCCCCCCAGTGCAAAATGTGTGATATGCAATTCTTCTACCCCCATTGTGAATGCTATTGCGCCAAATGTGATCTCACCTGTGCCCACCACTCCCAAAACTGCGCCCCCCAGTGCTAAACATATCATATCCAATTCCTCTACTGCCGTCCACCACACCACCACTGGAGCCCCCAGCTCCACACCGACCATGCCCATCACCTCACCCTCTCCTCCCACATACCCCTCCCTAGTCGTCACAGAACCCCACCTCAAATGCGCCATGATCAATGCTAGATCCATCAGCGCCCACGCCCTAGACATTCACAACCTCATAACCACCCATGACCTTGACCTGCTCATGATATCAGAAACATGGCTGCACGATGCCTCTGGCCCTGCGCTCTCCCTGGCACTCCCTTCTGGCTACTCCATCACCAGACAAGATCGCCCCTCTAAAGGTGGAGGGGTCGCAATCATTGCCAAGGACTGCTATAGTATTAGAAAGGTAGAAAAACCCCTACACAGCAACTATGACTACCTCCAAGTCAAAATTATCCTCTCCCCCAACTGTACCATTACCGCTCATATTGTCTATCGCCCTCCTGGCCCATTAGAAGACTTCCAAGCCGCCCTCATCCATCTCCTATCTGACAACCTCAAAAAACATTCGAAAGCCATTCTTCTTGGGGACCTCAACTTAGGCCTCCAGGATAAAAAGGACCCAGAAGCCAAATCCTTTGACTTAGCCCTAACAACACTAGGCTATAAGAACACCATCTTTAGCCCAACGCACACTCAGGGCAGAACACTCGACTGGATTGCTCAGCACAACTGCCCACTCATCATCACTGCAAACACTCCCACCCCATGGTCTGACCACCATATCATCACATTTAGCATCCTCACCACCAGCTCCTCTACCCCGCCACCCCAACCCCTACCACCTTGCCTCACAAGAAGCTCCCGCCAGCTCACTAAGGATAGACTACTGCCCTTCCTACAAGGCCCAGCTTTCAGACCACCTTTCTCCGCAGACCCAGAAACTCTTGCATCAACCTACGATGCTGCCATTAAGGCAGCTATCAACTCCATTGCCCCACTAAAACCCCGTAAATACAAACCCACCACCCACTCTAACTCCTGGTTCACCCCAGACTTGCTCGCACTCCGAAACGAGAAAAAGGCAGCACTTACTCAGTGGCAAACGTCCCACACTGACAAAGACGAGCTGATCTTTAAAGCCTGCTCCACTGAGTACAAAAAAGCTATCACCCGGGCAAAATCCAAATCCTTTGAATCCAGAATTTCGGAAGCCCAATCCAGCACAAAAGAAATCTTTGCAATTTTTGGGGAGCTAGAGACTCCTACTCCCACCCCCCAGAACTTCACCAAAGACAAAGCCTGGTGCGACGAAATTCAAACGGCAATGCTAACAAAACTGAGCCGCCTCCAAAGCAAAATACTAGCTACCAAACAAGCCCTGCCCAACACTCATATCCCTGTCCCACCACCAGCCCAAGACCCTCCCCAACCCTTCTCCTTCAAACCCATACAGGAAAAGGACATCATTAACATAATGAAGAACATCAAAGCATCCAACTGTAAAGGTGATGCCTGCCCAGCCACTCTCATCAAGGACTGCACTGAAGCACTTGCTCCCTTCCTGACAGAATTTGTTAATGCCTCCTTCGCAACAGGGAAAGTCCCCACCTCCCTCAAGGAAGCATGGGTCCGCCCCCTCCTAAAAAAACCTACTCTCGATCCCACCTCCCCCAACAATTATAGACCCATCACCACTGTCCCTTTCCTCCTCAAAATACTCGACAAAGCAGCCTATCTGCAGGTTCAGCACTACATCGAAGAAAACAAACTCCTGGGACTCCACCAATCTGGCTTCCGCCCTAGACATGGGACTGAAACCGCCCTACTTGACCTGAAAAACCAAATGGACGATGCCAGAGACATGGGCAAATCAGCTCTTCTCCTACTCCTTGACTTATCTGCAGCGTTCGACCTCGTAGATCATGACGTCCTTTGCCATCATCTCTCCTTCACTGCCAAGTTCTCCCCTGACGCCACAGCATGGATCAAATCCTTCCTACAAGACAGAACCATGCAAGTATTCTCCGACCTAGCCTCTGCCTCACCCACTACCATACTCTTTGGCGTGCCCCAAGGCTCATGCCTCTCCCCCACACTCTACAACATCTTCACACGACCCCTCTTCCTCATCCTCGACGCTATGGGTATATCCTACACCAACTACGCGGACGATACCCAGATCCTCCTTACCCTCACAGGCAACTACGACACCGACTCCATGACCCTTAACAACCTCTACAACACCATCCAAGCCTGGATGGCAGACAATGGACTATGCCTCAACTCTGACAAGACAGAACTCCTACTGGTAGGTTCCCCCAAAACGCTAAAAAAACTTGACTCCCAATTCAGTCACTTCACCATCGACACCATCAAAATACCTGTTTCAGACTCAGTCAAAACTCTTGGAGTCTATCTAGACTCTAACCTCTCCATGGACAGACAAGTCAACGCCATTGCCTCCTCAGCCGCATATCATGCTAAACTGATCAACGCAGTCAGGCCTTTCCTCTCCAAAGAGAACTGCACAAACATAGCCAGAGCCATCACCGGCTCCAGGCTAGACTACTGCAACATACTCTTCCTAGGAACCTCAAAAGAAAACCTGGAGAGGCTACAAGTCATCCAGAATAGTGCTCTCCGAGCAGCCCAAGGTATTGCCAAAAGGGACCACATCTCGGAAGCCAGAAAACTAGCCCACTGGCTCCCAATAAAGGAAAGAATAATTTTCAAAGCGCTCACACTGACACACAAATGCATCCATCTCACTGCCCCCGATTACCTCTCACAAAGAATCCACTCCGTTGCCTCTACAAGACCAACAAGATCACCCTACACCAACATGCTCTCTGTGCCATTAGTAAAAAGATCCAGAGCAGGGGGATCCAGCTTCCCCTATCTCGCACCCACTCACTGGAATGCCCTACCTCCCACCATCCGCGGTGAGCCCTCCCTCCTAGCCTTCCGCAAAGCACTGAAAACCACCCTCTTCTCATAAGGTCCCTCGCAGCTGCATAATACCAACCATATGACCCACTGCCTAAATTGTATTGACCAACCGCATAAGCTGTAATGATAACCTTGCTTGTTCCTATCTGTATTATGCCTCTTACTGATACCATGCCTGTAACTAAGCTCATGCAAGTAACAGTGCCTCAATGCCCCTGGGCTGCTTGCGCGCTATACAAATTTAAATAAATAATTTGTCTCAGGAATTCTGCGCCTTGGTTGTGTATTACTCTGTCCTTGATGCACGTTGATTTGAATTTTATTCGTTGTTTTATTAGTAGCTAGTGTAGTGTTTTTAGCGCAGGTGTGATGTGTTCTCTTCGGGGTAGTTTGAGAAGCAGTCTGGCTGCCGCATTTCTTTTGCGTTGTAGTTTTTTTTTTATGAGTAGTTCAGGCACACCCAGGTATAGGCTATTGGCGTAATCTACTCTGGACATGACGAGAGCGATGATGGTAAGTGTTTTGTTGGCGAATGACAAACGGTAGGATCCTTTTTGCCGCTCACAGGAGAAGGAAGCATTTCCTGAGTAGAGCGTTTAGTTGTGGCTCTAGAGTGAGATTGTTGTCCATCAGGACCCCTAGGTTTTTTATAATCGACAACGGCGCAAAGGTTGTACCAAGTTCTCTTGGCCAAGGCATGTAGTTGTTGTCTCCTCTCATTTTTTGTGACGATCATTATCTCTGTTTTGCCTGGGTTGATTTTGAGGTGGTTCGAGTTCATCCAGTTGAATACCTCACAAAGGCAGTTCTCTAGTGTTGTGTTTTCTTCTTGGAAGTCTTGTATTTTGAAAATTATTTGTGTGTCGTTGGCGTAGTTGTAGCAGGTGAGGCCGTGTCTTTTTATGATTTTGATTAATAGATAGGTAGATATTGAAAAATAGCGGGGAGAAGATGATCCTTGTGGTACTCCGCATGTGGAGTCTCTTGGGTTGGACTTGAAAGGTTTCAGCCATATGGTTTCCGTTCTATCTGATAGGAAGGATTTGATTCATAGTAGGGCGGTGTCTGTTATACCCAGTCCTCCTAATCTCGTTATGAGGATGTCATGGTTGACACTGTCAAATGCTGCGCATTGGTCTAGAAGTATCAAGGCAGTACTGCTGTCTGTGTTTGCTTTTAGGTCACCCCATATTGAGAGGAGAGCCGATTCTGTTCCTCTCATTGGTCTGAAGCCAACTTGTGCCTGGTCTAGTAGGCAATGCTCTTCTGTGAATTCTTGTTTTGTATATGTGCGTTTTGAGCAGTTTGGCTATGTACAGGATGTTGGACATGGGTCTATAGTTGGAGAGGTCCTCTACGTTTCCTGCTGTATCTTGGAGTAGTGGCCTGATGTATGCTGGAGTGTGGCACTTTACCTGTTGGGAGTGAAAGGTTCAGGACATTCCTGTGGTATTCCATGGGAGTTCCTTGCTTGAGAATTGATTTGTATATGTCTGGGGGGCAAGGGACCTCGAGAAAGCCTGATTTGTTGCTTTGATTTACCAGTTTGACGAAAGTCTTAATTGATAATTTGGGGAAGCTTTGTAGTTTTTTCAGATGTTCTTCGCGAGGGTAGGCGGGGTCTGTATCATGGTCTGCTTTGTATGGTTTGTTGGATGGTAATGATTTTGTTCTTGAAGTCGTCTGCTAGGTCATTGCATAGTTTCATCGATGGTATTGGCATGTGGTTGCAGCCCGGTGGATTTTTTATTTCATTTATGATTTTGAAGAGTTCCTTTTGGGTGTTTGGTGCTTTGAAGATTCGGTTGTCGTAGTGTTCTGCTCCGCTTTTTGTATTTGGATGAGCGGATATGTTGCAGAAATGTCAGTTTATTTTCCGTGTTGATCTTGATCCTCCATTCTAGTTCTAGTTTCCGTTTTTTTCTTTTCATGGCGCTGAGTAGTGGGGTGAACCATTTTGCCATTGTTCTTTTATGTGAATGAATGAAAGGTTTTTCTTTGGCGATGTCGTCTAAGGGTGTGACGATCCAGGTGTGGAGTAGGGCTACTTTTTTGTCCATGTCAGCCTCTTCCATAAATGATGCTCGTGGTTTGCTGAGTTCCAGAAGTTCGGTTAGGTTGGAGTTTTTGACAGTTCTTCAGTTTCTTTTCATGGTGATCGGTTGTGTCTTGTTGCTTGTTTATTGGAGTGGTCATTGTGATTACGAATGGAATGATGAAGTGGTCGCTCCAAAGTATTTGAACTGGGGGTGTTGTGGTAATAAGTTCTTTATTGGCGAAGATTGCGTCAAGTGTATGCCCTGCAGAGTGGGTTGCTCCTTTGACTAGTTGTAGATTCATTGCTGCTAGTTGGACGGTTAAAGATTTTTGTGTGGTTTCTTCATCGAACCAGATGTTGAAGTCTCCCAGGATGATCAGATGATTATGATTGATAGCTACGACAGTGATTGCTTCCGTGAAGGCCTCTACGAAAGTTGCATCGTAGGTTGGTAGTCTGTATATCAGTATGAATTTCCGTTTTTTTTAGGGGTTACTGATAGGCGTAGTATTAAAGGATTCACATTTATCAATGTTTAATGGGTCTTTCAGTTTGATAGCTAGGTGTTCCTCATGGATGATTACCAGTCCGCCGCCTACTTAGGGTTTTTTCTGTTTTCTTGGACGCATTTGAAATTTGCAGGCAGGCAGTTGAGGGTGATCTTGTAGTTGTCTAGCCATGTTTCAGTTACAAATAGGATGTCGATACCTCCGTTAGGTAAGAGGTTGTATATTTCGGTTGAATGTTTGGACATTGACAATCCGTTGATTAAATTACAGTGGATTTCTTTGGTGTGGTTTTGTTTAGTGGTTGTTCCTTGTTTTGGTTTGTAGTTGTTCAGTCGTTGTGCTTCTGTATTGATGTTGTTTGGTTGAAGAACAGCGACGGCTGCTTTTTCATTGAAGCGGTCCAATAGATTGATAGCATGGTTGTTCAATCGTGGTGCTTCTCCGGTGATACCGATTAGTTGAAGATCAGCGATGGCTTGAATCGGCCTCTTAGGTTAATGGTTGGGTTGTTGGTTACCAGGGCTTCGTCGTCTTGTCTGGTATGTTGAGGATATCAATGGTGCCCTTCTGTTCTTGTGATGTATGGGGTAAAGGGGTTGGAGTCATCCCACTCTCTTATGTGCTCCCGTCTTTTTCTTCCAGATGTTTGGGGGGATACTTTGCTTGTCTCGAGTTTTCAGTTTCTTTGAGGTATCGAGGCTCTGTGGTTGTCGCGAGGTATGGTGAAAGATAGAAGGGTTTTTCTCTTACGTAGTTTGTTCTGGTGATAACAGTGTTTGGTGGGGTGTTTCCTGCATTTGAGGCCGCTTGTGGGCAGTTGGTTTTGTGTATTCGTATCCATTGTTGTGTGATCTTTCTCAGTGTCCACTTCTGCATTGGGGCATTTTGGTACTAGGTGCAGTCCTCGGTGATGTATTGTGCTAGGGCAGTATTGATGTTTCCTCTAATCTTGATATGCTTGGATGCTCTCGGGGTCTGTGTGTCATTCATATCTAAGGGTCAGGTGGGTTTCCTACAGAAGCACTGTCTGGGGGTTTGGGGGAGTGCAAGGCTGCCGGGCAGTCAATGACTCTGTTAAGGTCGGTCGCGATGGGTTCTCAGTGGTACTGGTGACAGGGTGGTGGGACTTGGTTTCACCGATGCTGATGACAGATATTGGCACGCAGTGGTTAACGCTTTAATTCGGGACCTGGACGGCCAGAGAGGGCTGTGTTTCAGATGATCTCAGGTGGCAGCTTGAATAGCCGGCATCGAGACCCCTTGATGACTAGAGGAAGGTCTAGGTTTTAGTTAACAGTAATACAACACCCAGAACTGAGGCGACTGGACAGCGGGAGAGGCCTAGGCTTCAGGTAGTGGGCGGTAGAGTAAGGAACGTCTGGTTTAAGGTAGGTATGATCGAAATCCTAGAGATTGACGCACTTCAGAATTCAGAGAACTATCACAGTGTGAACCTTTCTGGATGTTAATCACAAGCTCTGTAATCCGGGTAGCTAGTGTGCGATGCAGGCTAGCAACTACAGCTCTATAGCGTTATGTAGCAGGCTAGCAGTTACAACACTATCGCACTGTGGGGAAGGTTAGCAATTACATTATTACCACAGTTTCGAGCAGTATAGCATTTAAATAATATGACAGTGCGCGGTAGGCTAGCAATCACAGTGCCATCACTGTGTGGACCCCTCCAGGCCCTTAATTACAGGTCATGGTAATATTGAGCAGGCTAGCAATTGTAATACTATCACGATGTGGAGCAGACTAGTAATCACAGTACCATCAATAGTGTGGAGCAGGCCAGCATCGCAATACCATCACAGTGTGGGCCCTTCTAGATGTGAAGTGAGTTAGTCTCAACTGATTCACTATTGTCTGGCGCAGGCTAGCAGTTACAAGACCATCATCATGTGGACCCTTCCAGGTATTAATCTAGTTGGTCTCAACCAGTGTAACGCTCACCTGGCTCCCACGGAGGCACTGGTCTGGTCTGCTGCGGCCTCTTCAAGCGTGATGCGCAGAATTCGGACCACCGATTGAACAGGACCCCCAAATCTTGCTTGTCTGGCCCGTAGGAATATCCTTCTGCAGATGAGAAAGGGGATTAACTGTCTGCTGAATAGTGTGCTTGCTCCCCCCTTCCCCCTTCGTTATTCTCCGATTCCTCCAAAATCCCCGGTTTAAGCTCACCTTATGGTTTGGAAGGATGAACTCTCCATCCTGCTTCTGGTGCAGGGGCGCGCGTTCGTCCAGTTACTTCACTGGTTTTCAGAATGGCGCTGGCACATCCACTTGACTTTTCTGAGCGATACGCCGTAAGTATGAAGATGCAAAAGTTCAAGTGTGAGCCTCCTTTTATGTTGTTTTTTCTGTCCTTTATTTTAGGTGCAGAACAAAGGCGATGCGTTGAGGGGTTAAATTGCCGGTGGTAAAATCAGGTGAGTTAGTGATGAGGGCGACCCCTCTAAATGTCTTTATAATTCCCCAGTAATGTCTTTTGTCCTTTCCCCATAGGGGCCGGGGTGCGGTACCTGCCAAAGATGCGGCGCCGACCCGAGATGTGAAATGGTTCACCAAGAAAAGCCGGTAAGTAATATGGCTGAAAATTCGGCTTTCCTCTTGTGTTCCCTTGCTCACCTTTTGTCTCTTCTTCGCTCCCCTAGGTGCAGAGATGTGGCGACCGGTGCTGAGAGCCGCGATGGAGCCGGGCGGCGTCTCGGGGACAGGTGAGTGAA
Source organism: Ambystoma mexicanum (assembly GCF_040938575.1). Taxonomy (NCBI): domain Eukaryota; kingdom Metazoa; phylum Chordata; class Amphibia; order Caudata; family Ambystomatidae; genus Ambystoma; species Ambystoma mexicanum. Next base: position 885,695,482 of record NC_090933.1, read on the forward strand.
GCGCGGCGCTGCAGCGAGCAACGCAGTGCTTTTAAATGGAAGTCTTCCTTCAGGAATGCTGGCGTGAAGATTCCGGATGCAGGCAAGAAGGTTGAATAAGTTCTTGGTTTTCACCTTTCTCTTCTCTTATTCCCTTACAGGTGTTCCAGGTTCGAGGTGGGCGTGGCTGGAGTCCAGGTGCAGAAGCAGACACGGTGAGCGTTCAGCTGCTGGGATGCAGAACAACGCGAAGCACGTGTGGCTGTCCGGGCGTGGCTTAAATAGCCTTGGAAGAAGTTCCAGGTGAGTATTCTTCCACAGCCCCACCCAAGTAACACAATAGTTCCTTCAGAAAAATAGTCCCTCCTAAGCCTCATTTGGCTTGGTTCTTCATGCAGCATGGTCTGCATCAGGTGAGTGTGCAGCATGGTCTGCTTCAGGTAAGTGCACCAAACACTTCCCCTTATGAGCCTGGCGCCTATGGCGCCAGGACTGATGTCCAACATGAGCCTGGCGCCAACGGCGCCAGGACAGAGTCCAAAGAGCCCCTATAAAGGGCCGCTGGGCTTTTACCCGGGGGCGTGATGCCTGCTCCCGGGGGTGCTGCGCCTGGCCTGGTGCTCCGGGGTTAGGCATCATGACAGCACTCCCCCCCCCCAAGGCCGTTTCCCCAGGAGGTTTCAGTTTGTTCAGGAAATTCCGATGGAACCTTTTTACTAGCCGAGGTGCATGTACGTGGTCACTGGGTTCCCAAGATCTTTCCTGAGGCCCGTACCCCTTCCAATCAATTAGATAGAAAAGTTTTGATTTTGAGATCTTAGAGTCCAAAATGTTCTTCACCTCGAATTCAGGCTCCCCATCTATCTGGATTGGTTCTGGTGGCTTTATTAATCTGGTTCCTGGTTGCACTGGTTTCAAAAGCGACACATGAAAAACGGGGTGAATCTGCATGTTAGCTGGTAGATCTAGCTTGACTGCCACTGGGTTAATTATAGCTTTGATCGAGTAAGAGCCTAAATACCTTGGATTAAAAGTCTGAGGTCCCTTGAGCGATAAGTGTTTGGTAGCCAACCATACTTGATCCCCTATTTGGTATGGAGGCGCCTCCTTTCGATGCAGATCCGCATTCGTTTTGTATTTCCCTTTCGCATGTTGTAAGTGTGCAGTAGCATCCTTGAAGGCTTGAGCAATCGTAGAATGCAAATGGTCCACTGCGGGCATTTCGAGGCTCAAAGATGAGTCCAAGTCTGAAGTACGAGGGTGATGTCCATAAAGGGTATAAAAGGGGCTCTGACCAGTTCCAGGGTGTATCGAGTTATTGTATGCATATTCAGCCACCCATAAAATATCCTTCCAATTAACCTCCGATTGTTGCAACATACATCGTAGATATTGTTCAAGGGTCTGGTTCGTTCTCTCCGTCTGACCATCGGTCTGTGGGTGGTGGCTGGTTGAGAGTCTTACGTCGATTTGTGCCAGTTGACAACACTTTTTCCAAAAATGAGAAATAAACTGGCTTCCCCGATAGGAGATTAGTATGGACGGGAATCCATGCAGACGGATGATATTTTCGAGGAATTCCTTTGCAAGAACAAAAGCTGAAGGTAATCCTTTCAACGGAATAAAATGGGCCATCTTGGAAAATAAATCCACCACAACCAGAATAGTATTGTATTCATTACAAGAGGGCAGGTCCGTGATAAAATCTAGTGACAAGGTGTGCCAAGGTGCTGGTGGAATGTCTAAGGGTTGAAGAAGACCGGCGGGTTTTGTTTTTTGACCTTTGTTTTGGGCGCAAACTCCACAGGACATCACGAAAGATTTAATATCCTTTCGCCAGGACAGCCACCAGAATTGTCGTTTAATTTTTTCCTCTGTTTTGGCAATGCCAGGATGTCCTTCCATCAGAGTATCGTGATGACGGGAAATAACCAGTTCTTGCAATTCCTTTTCTGGCAAAAATAAACGTCCTTGGAAGTAAGGTAAGCCATCGTTGATTGAAAAGGCAGACCCCCTTTTGATCCAATCCTGCAAGGCTGAAGAGTCCAGGAATAGTTTTACCCGTGCTTGAATGTCTTCAAGGGTTTGTAAAGTGGTTATCCCCAAGATTCTTTGTTCGGGAATTATCGGCACAGGTTCTGAGTTTGTGTCCATTTCTCCCAATTCCAATTCGAGATAGCGTGTCCGCTTTGCCATTCTTACAGCCGGGACGGTAGGTGATTACAAAATCGAACTCAGCAAAGAATAAAGCCCATCCAAGCTGTCGTGAAGACTGAGCTTTGGCAGCTTTTAAATATTGTAAATTTCGGTGATCAGTGATCACGGTGATGGTATGCCTGGCGCCAAGAAGATAATGCCGCCAAGCCTTAAAGGCGGACTTAAAGGCTAATAATTCCTTATCGGTGATTGCATAATTTATCTCCGGCGGCGAGAACTTTCTGGACCAAAATGCTACGGGGTGCAGTTGGTTGGTTTCGGGGTCTCTCCGAGACAGGACAGCTCCCATGGCTAAGCTGGATGCGTCGGTTTCGACTATATATGGGAGATCAGGACGCGGGTGTTTCAAAATAGATGCGGACGTAAATTTAGCTTTTAATTCCTGAAAGGCCTGTTCAGCTTCGTCGGTCCATTCAAAACGTTTATTCTTCCGCAAGAGTGCAGTGATGGGTTGCACCACCCGTGAAAATTCCGGGATAAACCTGCGATAAAAATTGGCAAAACCAAGCATGCTTTGGACACCTTTCACCGAACTAGGTGATGGCCATTTGAGGATGGCATCCACTTTCGGTGAGTCCATTCGGACCCCTTTAGGTGTCAGGATGAATCCAAGAAACTCAACCTCGGTGGTATGGAAAACACATTTTTCCAGCTTTGCAAACAGTTTGTGCTGGCGCAATTTCTCAAGGACGGCCCTAACATGTTTTCTGTGATCAGATTCCGAAGAGGAGTACACCAGAATGTCATCGATATACACGACAACACAGACATCGATGAGTTCCCGAAGGACATCGTTCATGAAGAATTGGAAGGCAGCAGGCGCGTTGCACAACCCGAAAGGCATCACCTGGTATTCGAATAGTCCATATTTTGTACGGAAGGCTGTTTTCCATTCGTTGCCTTCTTTTACTCGTACCAGATGATAAGCCCCCCGGAGGTCTAACTTGGTGTATATGCAAGCGTCCTTCACCTGGTCAAGGAGTTCAGGGATCAAAGGCAGAGGGTAACGATTTTTAACAGTTATCTGGTTCAATGCGCGGTAATCGATACAAGTTCTATGGTCGCCTTCTTTTTTAGGCACGAAGAACAAAGCTGAGGATGCCGGGGACTTTGACGGGCGAATGAAACCATTGGCGAGGTATTGATCTAAATATTGTCTCAAATGCAGATTCTCTGGTTCAGTAAGGGCGTAAATCCTGCTACAAGGGGGTTGTGCACCGGGCACCAGATCGATTTGGCAATCGTACGATCTGTAAGGAGGTAACGGGTTTGCCTGTTCCTTTTGGAAGACGTCCTGAAAGTCTTGGTATTCCGGAGGTAGTTGCATGGAGACAGAGGTTACTGATGCTAGACTGATCTTCAGATTTTCTGGGTAGCAGGTTCGTGCACACTCCGGAAAGGTTATTCTCTTCGCTCGCCAATCAATTCGAGGATTATGTGTCTCTAACCAAGGGATTCCGAGAATAACCTGAAACTGTGGAGCCTTGATTACATCAAACACAACTGCCTCCCGATGGCCGTCCGGACCTACAAGTGTCACCTCAGCTGTGGAATGTGTTACCGGTCCCGAGGCAATTTCGGTTCCATCAACTGTGTTGATGACATCTTTGCTGGTTTTAGGACGCAGGGGAAGGTTAATCCTGGAGACCAATTCACGGTCCACGTAGTTTCCTATAGCCCCACTATCAATGGATGCCTTTATTGCATGCAACCGCTTAGGCTGTTCCAGATCTACGAGGACCATTGGCACAGTGAAATGCGAGGTCTGAGAGTTTGTTTTCAAGCTCGGCAAGCGGACCCCTACGCTTGTCGGGTGGGGTCGTTTCCCAATACAGAGGTTTCATGGATTTTATCAGCGGCTCCTACCACCTTCCTGGGCGGCCTTGCCGGGCAATCTCGTAGAAAGTGTCCAGAGGATCCACAATAAAGACATAAGTGCATCTGCCGTCTTCTTTCACGTTCCTTTTGCGTTAAAGGTCCGTTAACTCCTCCGATTTGCATTGGCTCAGAGGCTTCAGCCCCTTTGAGGTTAGCGTGGGTCTTGACTAACACCCGGGTCTCAAACTTGGACCGATCTGCTTTTCTGTTTTGCAGTCTGTGATCCAATTGGACCACTAAGTCTATATATTCTGAGCATTCTTGGGGCGGATTTACAACTTGGGCCAGGACATCTTTAAGTTCGCCGCGTAGACCTCGATAAAATAACGTGATTCTTTTATCCTCTGGCCACCCAGTTTCCACAATTAGTCTATTAAAGGTTGCAATGTAGGAAAGGAGGTCTTGCTTGCCCTGTCGCAGAGATAGAAGTTTGTCATCTAGAGCCTGCCCCTGGGAGTGACGAGCAAATAACCTTTCCATGCTTGCTTGAAATCCTTGAAAATCACGGAGAATCGGGTCATCTTGAGTTACCAGTGGAACTGACCAATCGGCAGCACTGCCGCTGAGATATGACAATACAAAGGCTACCTTGGTCTGGTCATTAGGGAAGGCCCCAGGGTCTGCACAGGAAATGCAAACGACACTGATTCATGAATACGGCGAATCGTTTGGGGTCCCCAGCAAAGTGTTCGGGTGGGGCCAGCGGCATGTTTCCAGGTAGATTAATCTGCACCGGGTTACTGTAAAGCACAGGAGCGGGGTTCCCTCCGGAACCGGGTAAAGGAGTTTGTCCAGCTTGACCTTGCAAAAGCTGTCTAGTCAGGTCATCAGCTCTTTCCTTAGTTACAATCACTTCCCTCCTGAGAGCATTAGTCTCTTGACGAGCGGTGTGTACTTCGGCCCGTAATTCCCCCAGTAGTTGGGCCAACTGGTCAGTCTCGGAAGTTTCCATAGCGCCTGGGTGGGAATTTGTAGGAAGGCTTTGCGTTCTGTAACACTCACCTGGCTCCCACGGAGGCGCTGGTCTGGTCTGGGTTGCTGTGGCCTCTTCAAGCGTGATGCGCAGAATTCGGACCACCGATTGAACAGGACCCCAGAATCTGGCTTGTCTGGCCGGTAGGAATATCGTTCTGCAGATGAGAAAGGGGATTAACTGTCTGCTGAATAGTGTGCTTGCTCTCCCCTTCCCCCTTCGTTCTTCTCCGATTCCTCCAAAACACCCGGTTTAAGCTCACCTTATGGTTTGGAAGGATGAACTCTCCATCCTGCTTCTGGTGCAGGGGCGCGCGTTTGTCCAGTTACTTCACTGGTTTTCAGAATGGCGCTGGCACATCCACTTGACTTTTCTGAGCGATACGCCGCAAGTATGAAGATGCAAAAGTTCAAGTGTGAGCCTCCTTTTATGTTGTTTTTTCTGTCCTTTATTTCAGGTGCAGAACAAAGGCGATGCATTGAGGGGTTAAATTGCCGGTGGTAAAATCAGGTGAGTTGGTGATGAGGGCGACCCCTCTAAATGTCTTTATAATTCCCCAGTAATGTCTTTTGTCCTTTCCCCATAGGGGCCGGGGTGGGGTACCTGCCAAAGATGCGGCGCCGACCCGAGATGTGGAATGGTTCACCAAGAAAAGCCGGTAAGTAATATGGCTGAAAATTCGGCTTTCCTCTTGTGTTCCTTTGCTCACCTTTTGTCTCTTCTTCTCTCCCCTAGGTGCAGAGATGTGGCAACCGGTGCTGAGAGCCGCGAAGGAGCCGGGAGGCGTCTCGGGAACAGGTGAGTGAAGCGCGGCGCTGCAGCGAGCAACGCGGTGCTTTTAAATGGAAGTCTTCCTTCAGGAATGCTGGTGTGAAGATTCCGGATGCAGGTAAGAAGGTTGAATAAGTTCTTGGTTTTCACCTGTCTCTTCTCTTATTCCCTTACAGGTGTTCCAGGTTCGAGGTGGGCGTGGCTGGAGTCCAGGTGCAGGAGCAGACACGGTGAGCGTTCAGCTGCTGGGATGCAGAACAACGCGAAGCACGTGTGGCTGTCCGGGCGAGGCTTAAATAGCCTTGGAAGAAGTTCCAGGTGAGTATTCTTCCACAGCCCCACCCAAGTAACAAAATAGTTCCTTCAGAAAAATAGTCCCTCCTAAACCTCATTTGGCTTGGTTCTTCATGCAGCATGGTCTGCTTCAGGTAAGTGCACCAAACACTTCCCCTTATGAGCCTGGCGCCTATGGCACCAGGACTGATGTCCAACATGAGCCTGGCGCCAACGGCGCCAGGACAGAGTCCAAAGAGCCCCTATAAAGGGCCGCTGGGCTTTTACCCGGGGGCGTGATGCCTGCTCCCGGGGGTGCTGGGCCTGGCCTGGTGCTCCAGGGTTAGGCATCATGACAACCAGTTCACTAGTGTGTGACACAGGCTAGCAATCACAATACTATGTCTGTGTAGATCAGGCCGGTAGTTACAATGCCATCACAGTGCAGAGCAGGCTAGCCATCACAGCAATACCACAGTGTGGACTCCTATAGGCATGAATCAAGTTGATCTCCATAAATTGAGTGCGAGACTAAACACAGCTAGATTTGAGAGTCCTGTATAGTGGGAGAAAGGCCTACACCTATCAATGCAGCTTGAGTGTAACAATAAACACAGCCAGATTTGAGCTTCCTCTATAGCGGGAGAGAGGTCTATGCCCAACAATGAAATTTGAGTACCAGACTAAACACAGCTAGATCTGGTAAGTTTGCTAAGTGGTAGGGCTTCGAGGGTTGAGTAATTGCTCCACTCCCCACCCTGGCCGATCCTACCTTACTAGTCATTGCTGGTTGACAGCGGGCCACTGACTTCCCCTGCTGATACCTGCAGACACGATGTGGAGCCGCCCTTTGCCTGGGGGACCATAGCCGCAAGGGCTGCACGGGCAGAGGGCTGCCCTGGAGTGTCCTTGATGAGCGAGAGGTGGACCAATCAGGACAGGGAGGGGGCAGATTGATATGATATTGCATTTATAACGTGCCTATGCAGAAGTGTTCCAAGGCGCAACGAGGCAAGGGACGGGAAACAGAGCACGGACAATGATCCTACTAGACCAGGTGTCATTCAGATCGCGCAAGTGCGTGGGAAGGGGGCAGGCAAAGTGCAGTACATGGCAAGATGATACCAATAAGTAAGTATCTGCCAGCAAGTGGCAAGTGCATGAGTAAGTGCAGACATCAGGTGTCAGGGCTGGGAGGGGGACTGCAGGGATACAGAGACAGTCCCCAAGTGCGGGGGTTGTCAGGTAGGCAGTGCAGGAGTGAAACGCTGGCGGGGGAGGACCTGGTAACGAGATCAGAGGGTGTCCAGGTAGCCGGTGCAGTTTCCAGTTGCATTAGGAGGTCAGCAGAGGAGGTGGGGAGAAAAAACAGAAGCAAAGGGAAAGGTTTTGAGGAGCTTCTGGAACTGGAGATGGTTCTCCTCGAGTTTAAGGGAGGCTGTTCCAGACAGAGGCACCAGCCGAGGAAAGAGATCTACCACCAACTCGTTGCTTCGAGAAGCGATTGACCCTGAGGGAGTTGGAGGCAGATGAGCAAAGAACTCGAGAAGGGAGATATTTAGGGAGAGAGAGTTGAAGGTATTGAGGCCCCATGTGGCCTTGTGGATGATGCAGAGGGTTTTGAACTTAATCCTTGCAGCCACTGGGAGCCAGTGCAGAGATTTCAGTCCTGGAGAGATACGATCCCTGGGCTTGAGGCCAAGGAGAAGTCTTGCGGTCCTGTTCTGGATAAATTGCAGAGGTCGGAGAGTGGAAGCAGGCAGATTTAGAAAGAGGCTGTTGCAATAGGCCAGCCTAGAGAGAACCAGAGCTCTGGAAACAGTGAGCTTCTGGGGGGAAGGAGAGGAAAGGAAGAACACCTCTAAGGAGGTGCAGCTGGTAGTGTGACTTCTTAGAGACGTCAGAGATGTGAGGAGAGAAGGAGTGTGTGGAGTCAAAGATGACCCCAAAGTTCTTAGCCTTGAAGGTGGGAGCAGGAAGAGGGCCAAGAGAGGCTGGCCAAAGAGTTGCAGGGAAGGAGGGAGCGGGTTGTACCGATGAGGAGAATCTCAGTCTTACTGGCATTAAGGCAGAGGTCATTGGCAGCACACCGCTCCTGGATAGCAGACATACAGTCAGATGAGAGAGGGAGAGGAAGAGGCCAAGGGTAGCCTGAAAATGAGCTGGGTGTCGTCAGCATAGCACTGAAAGTTGGGGCATAGAGCGGTGATGCGGTGGGCAAAGAGTGCCAGATATTGGTTGAACAGCCAGGAAGAGGTTAGACCCCTGGGGGACACCACAGGTAGAGAAAAAGATAGCAGAGAGGAAGGCCCCAAGTTGGACCTGGGAGGGTCGGTCAGAGAGGAAAGAAGTCAGCCAAGCCAGAGCCTGATCAGTGATACTCAGGTTATCACAGAGACGGTTGAGCAGGATGGCATGGTTGACCGTGTCAAAGGCAGAAGAGAGATCAAGCAAGATGAGGACACAGAGGGTGTTCGGGTCAAGGTTGGCGAGCAGGTCTTCACGGATGTTCAGGACAGCTGTTTCTGTGTTTCTGGCAGCTGTGAAGTCAGACTGATGGTCATGTAGACAACCAACAGATTCAGTGTGGAGAAGGGCAGAAGGCAAACCAGGAACAGGGCGGGCACGGGGAGAGGAACCACACGCAGAGTGCACTCTATGTGCTATTAAGCACAATGGAGGATTTTTAAATTCTCCATCAAGGAGGTGAGGGTCAGGCGACTCTTACTTTGCAGAGGAATCCACTGTGAATCTGTACATGAGACTGTATTTTGCCAGATGTTTCTTAAAGAACAGAGTTTCCGGTGTGTCTTTTTCCCTGCAGAATCTGCAGGTGTTCTCCAGTTTTTCCAATTTTACACACATTCTCTGGGCAGTTACTTCCTTAATTTTACAAAGGTTGAATTGAATGCGCATAAACTGGGCTTTGATAGCCAGATCCGGTCATGTTTTGAGGTAAGATTGGGGGTCCCCTTGTTTTCTTGGTTCTTTTGCAAAATCCTTGTGTAGCTTGTACTTGCTAATGCCTTCAAGAGTGTTGATCCAGTCCACCGCCCAGAGTTTTTTCTTTACTTTCTCCGGGTTGGTTCGTAGTTCCTCCACCGTGCTTCCCATCGATAGCAATAGGCTTCAACACTCTTCTCCCCATTCAGTCAGTACGGTATTCTTTTTTCCTCTCAGCTTCATTTTTAATCCAGGTTAGCATCGCAGGAGAATCGTTGCACATGCATTTCCTGTACAGACAGTGTTTTCCATTGGAATGCTGCGTTCATAGATATCAAGTCCATTTCTTCTTCAAGAGCTGTATCGAGAGAGCTCTTGGCATATTAAGCACTTTATTCCAAAAGATACCCCCAAGAACTGGCTAGTGTTTTGAAGGGCTTACAAATAAGGGATCTGCACCATAGGTACATTAGTGTAGGAACTACCTTGGCTTTATGAAAATTAACGGAAGCAGCGAGTATTTGCAGTATTTCCTCTTAAGGATCGATGCGTGATTAGCTAGGGCCTGGCTTTTCCTAGTAGGCAGTCAATTGAGTGTGCTTCCACTAAACGGTTTGAGATCTGGATTCCCAGGTATTTGAATGACTAGTTCATTTTCCCTTTGATTTAGTCTCCATTTGAAGATCTTCTTTCCTGGGCTCGGATCCCTTTTGAGGGTAAGAATCTTTGTTTTGTTGATGTTAATTTTAAGATTATTCCTTGCAACATAATTTGCCAGTCTTTCCAGTTGCCTTTGGTGGCTAATTGCAGTTTGATCCAGAAGAACCAAATCATCTGCGTACAGCAGGTGTGTAAATCTTGTTCTGCCTATTTTCGGTGGGAAGCTTCTGGTGTTTGCCATGTATTTGCCAATGTCTGAGATGCATAGATTAAACAAGGCAAGGGCGAGAGAGCAGCCTTGTTTTACGCCTCTGTCTGTTGGAATCTGTTTAATCAGAAGTCCTCCTTCGCTTAGCCGTATTCTGATTGATGTATTTGAGTACAATGCATGTAGTTCTAACGGTATCAGGTAATAAAATCACAGCAAAAATGTTGTGGTTTGACCTACTATACCATTTAAGGGGAGTGGGGGTTGCAGGGGTATCCCCTGTATCCTTTACATGATTGTGGCGGCAAAACCGTGGCATTTTTTCAGCGATATTTTGTATACACTGCCATTTTTGCCACGGTTTTAACACATGGGACCAGTTCTAACATCTCTGGAGGTCAATTCCAGGCCTGTAGCTTCCTTCCATAGACAACTTTTACTAATACTGTCAAATGTTTTGGAAAAGTCGACATAAGCCAGATGGATCTTGGCCTTTGCAGAATAGTAGCTTTCAACAAGGCTAGTAAAAAGGCTGGAGGTGATGTGCCTAATCGTTTTGTGACGCCGGCTTGGAATTCATCTATGTGACCATTCCTTGAAGACCATTCATTCAGTCTTGAGGGGTAGGGAGGCTTATCATTTTCCCATGATGTCCAACAGGCCTTCTATTTCCAGTTTTAAAAATTGGTATTACGTGCACCGTTTTCCATGATGGTGGTATTGATTTGGATGATGGAACATTCTTGACAACCAGGTCAAGCATGGTTGCCCATTTCTCTGGGTTTTCTTTCAGAGTCATGTTGGATAAGCCACCAGGGCCGGGCACACATGAAGGATTTAATGATTTTATTTTATTCAGTAGGTCCTCATGGTTATATGCCAGTTTCCAGATGGTACTGGTATTCTTGGGAGGACTCCAAGTGGGTGATGAGTCTTTAAACAAAGCCTTAAAGAAGGACACCCATTTAGCCTGAGTCACCCAGTTTAGCTGCTCTAGCTTTTCAGGATGGTTTACACCTCTAATCATGACCCATATTTCCGCTGTCGATTTGCTGGATAGTGCACTTCACATCCTTTCGGTGTCCTGTTGGACCATGGAGTGTTTATAATTGATAAGCCACTGTCTGTAGTTTGCTTTTAACTTTTTGATCATGGTCATTGAGCAGCCATGGGGAAGCTTTTTTAAGGATCGAATGAGTTTCCTCATCTCCCGTCTTTTGAGGACCAGGCATTTATCAAATGTGTGGCGTTGGGAGGATTGAGAAGAGTTTGAAGAAAAACAAATTTTCCTGGGAGCACAGAGTCTTGTTGTTAAGTCTGGCCAAATGTTGGGTCAAACTGGGCTTAGTTAATAAAGCACATGTAAGGGGTGCTGGAGGGAAGAGTTTGCCAGTGTGTTATGGTTTTCGTTTGTGCTTGTAGGAAGACAAGCAGGATGTGTGTTGGAGGCTGTATGATTTGAGATGGTAGTCGCAAAAAAAGTGACATGAAGGAATGCAGAAGAAATAACATGGGACGCCAGCGCGTCTGGGACGATAAGATGTTTATTGCTTGATTAAAACCATGGTTAGTTTCTCTCCCTCCTCTTGTTTGAAGTGTTCTTGTAAAAGCCTTGCACATCATGTACTGGGTTAAAGGTTTTCTACAAATGGGACAAGTCATACTTTGAATTGGTCTTAGATAATAAGGATATTATGTTTAGAATGTCATGACCATTTATAGAAAGAAAGAATGTGAGGAAGGGAATTGCGTTTTGTCAACGTGTCCAATGGGGGTAGATTTGTACAGGGTTAGCCAATGGGATTTTGAGGGATGACTTTGTAACAAAATATGTGTGATTATGTAAATTGTTTAAATGAGTACAAATGCTGCAACTTTGATGAGCACTGGAAGGAACGGTTAGTTTTCAGCTTCAAAGGTTGACAAAATGCTTCTGGCTTTTAGCATGCAATAAACTTGTTTTTCTGAAAAGTGCATTTACTCTCCCCGTTGGAACTGTTCTTTTGCATTGGATTTTGGAGTCAAAAGTCAGAATCAGGAGACAGGCATGGCAGCAATTTGGGTGACGAATACAGTTATTTTAATATCAAAAACCATAACCTGTCCCTATATTTCTTAGCCCTACTCGAAAGAAAGGAAAAAGTTTAAAAGAGTGCTTGTCAGGAAGTAATGCAATTGAACCTGGGTCTGCTATCCAAAAGCCTATTCTAGCCTGGTTGCTGTGCCTACCACTGTAAACTAAAAAGAGCCTAACCTTAAACAAAAGATACAATAAGGTCCTATGCCCAAAAAAAATAAGGGTGGCTGGTTTCTGACCGCACCATGATGTCTGTGTCAGAAAGGGGTTTCTTGCCCCAATGCACAGTTCAATAAAGGCACCAAATGTCTCTTCCACTTTCCCCTAATTTGGGTTGCGTATCAGTCTTTGCAAAGTCTTCCTCTCCCTGGTTTGCCAGGTACTTGACCTCAATCTTGGGTCGCCTACCACTCCTGTGAACCCCCTTGTTCGTAAGTCCACACCAGGTATTCTAATTCTCCTCAGGCTCCTCACAAGGGAATCCCTGTGGTGTTTTCTCCACTCAGCTACCTCCTGGTCTTTAACCCTCCCTGTTGTCTCAGGTGACTAACCCTGCCTTGGGCTTTTGTTTCTCTCCCCCCCACCTTAGGGTCTGGTTTCTGTTTCCCCCTTCCTGGGATTTGGTTGCTCTAACCCCCGTCTTGGGTCTGGTTTCTGTTACCCCTTCCTGGCTTCTGTCTTTATGTGGTGCTGCTCCAGGCAGGCACCAACATTGGATGACCCAGTTTCTCTCTTCCAACTTCCTCTTTCTGTTCTGTGTATCATGAAGCTGATGATCCCTTCATGCGGTTTAACTGCAGGGCTTCAGACCCACATTCCGCCACTCGCCTGCTGCTTCAGACTTCTCCCTTCCTGGCCCAGGCAGGATTGCCGAAAGTTCCACGGTCTTGGTTGCGGGTCAATCTGCCATGCCAGGCATGTGCTCACTTCTCTCTGCCAAGTCTCCACGCAAAAAAATGGGGATGGGCTTGTTTGCCATTATCGGTTCTGAGTTGCGGATGGTGGCTGAAAAGGGTCAGAAACCATACCAACCATTTGTGTAGGAAGTTGTACATTATTATCCAAGTTAATTCCCATATAACCTGGAAAAGTATTTGGTTCCTGAGACAAGGAAGGATAACACATATCCCTAGGGATAGGTTTAGGGATTACCTGTCCTCTAAGAGGGATCCCGTTTGACCCGTCGCTTAGGTGGTATTAAGCTTATCAGGCTCACCACCCTAGCCCCAACCAAAGAGGGGTGGCTCTGCTTTGGAAGAGGGGACAAATGTCCTTGATTTGTCACACTGCACAAAGTACAACATCCCATGTGTGAAGTTCCATTAAGCGTGTTGAGTTAGGACTAGAATGTGACTAAAATTTAGTATTTGAGTTGGAACATACAATCTTGCACACAATGGACAATCAACCGAGGCCTAGCATAGGGTTAGAGTGTGAGATTGGGTTTGGATTTGTTAAATAAAAGGAGCACTAAATGGTGAAGGATATTACCTGAAAGTTTATGACTGGCTGAAAACAAATGCAGAAATATACTAAAACAGGTAACCTGACATTCATTGGTTAGAAAGTCAATCCTGTTTCCCACAATGTAGCTGCCCCAGCACCAATGATCTGTGTCACACTGCGCAGCAGCGGTGGCAGAATGTACATTCATGAAAGTGGGTGAGCAGAGCCATTCATGAAAAGAAAGGTTAAGGAGATGGCCACCTCAGTGCTAACTATACTTAAGGGCAACAGTTTAGTTGTATATTTTGAGGCACAACATTGGAGAACTTGCCTGTACCCCTCCCACCATCAGGGGAGGAGACTGGCGGTGTGGCCACAACAGCCAGGGGCGGTAAAGGCACTTCGTTCCAATGCAGCCTCCCCTCACTAGTTATCTGTTTTGTCAGGATTGCACAAATAGGAGACTACATAGCTGAAGTCTGTGACAACATTGCATTGTCCTCGATACATACTCAGGTTTCTTGCATTTCTCTATGGCACCGTACTTCCAATGGAAGTTCATGTAGCCTCTGCTGAGGGTCCTTGCGCCACATGTTCCTGTTCTCACTGTTAAATCTGTTGAGGTCAGAGCCTTGGGGGCTTAGTCACGCTTCACCTTACTTCAGGTCACACAGGTGCCACCCAGACTGCTGCTAGCCGTTGTGACCAGAGAGCCTTCATCCTCCATGGCTGCATCCAGCCTAGTCGTCTAAGCCCCCGTCCTGTGCTTCGGGCTCACCCAGCTGCAAGCCCTGCTATAAGAAATCCATTAAGTAACTCCTTTATAGGCTATGTTAATTTTTCAAACATCTGACAATGAGTATTTTTCTCATCAGAGCTAGCGCTACCAAATTCCTCACACTCGTGGGGGTTCAACTTTCTACATACCAAAAACACACAAATCAATAGATAGATCATTTTTATGACTAAATAGCTATGCTAAAAAAAGACATTTGCATCCTACGGAGACCCAGATCACCTAGCCAGAGATTTCATCGAGCACGTTTCAGTGTGGTTGTTGGGGCTTACATATGTTGGAGAAGGGTTCATGGAATGATTGAGAGAAATTTGAAAAGTTACTTACAGTAGTGACTACCATACTTCTAGTCCATAGCCCCCTATCCTCCATACCATGGGGACGGAACTGGTACATTTGCACACCAAACAAAAAAAGGATCCTCCAAATTTCAAATTTAAGGGCATAGTCCATGCAAACATAGGGTATGACCTTGACGCACGCCGATTCCATCCAACAGCAACAGTCACCAGCCCCACTTCTCACACTGTATATGGAACCATGTGCAATGGCAACTTTTTAATGGGGTTGGAGGGAGGGTGAATAAAGGAAAGTACACTACGCAATTGGCGGTTGATAGTAACTACAGTGAGTAACCTTTCCTTACTCATATGTCCTGTGTCACTTCCTCCATACTTTGTGGGGATCAAATTGTGGAAGTCTCCCATAGTGAGGGTCTGACACCAAGCATATAGGTTCTGCAGAACTCCCTGTACGAGGCTAGAATCCTTTCTGCTACTTGTGTCCATGCAGTAATGTTTGCAGAAGGTGAAGATCATGACGCTGCCTTAGCAATCCATCCCACTGAACCTTCCTCTGAAAAGCCACTGATGTGGTCTTACCACAAACAATATGTGTGTGGAGACCAATATGTGTGTGGAGACCTTTTAGTATGGGTTTATTTTGCCTAGAGTAGGCCCTCTGCTATGCATGTTACAATCCAGCGTGCAATGGTTACCTTTGAAGCAGATGAGCCCGAGTTGGGGCTCCACCAAATGTGTTGAACAGATTGTCAGATCTTCTGCTGTACCCAATTCTGTATGGATAGAACTTTAGGCTCCTTCCAATGTCTAGGCACTGCAAGACATACTCTCCCTTCGAATGTGGGTTTAGAAAAACACTGGATGTCCTGGATAAAGTGTAAGGATGAGATCATCTTTGGTAGACATTTAGGATGGGTGCGCATCATCACTTCGGCTTCATGACGTATACTGGTCCGAAGCAGCTAGCGCTTGGGATCTCACTGAGGTGTCTGGCGCAAGCCACTGCTACAAGTTATGCTGTTTAGCATGTAACTAACTTCGGGTCTGCCAATACCAAGGGCTCGAGAGGTTTGTGAAAGATAACCATCACAACCAAGTTCAAGTCCCACACCACATACAACATTTTGGCTGGGGGATACATTTTTAACAGTATCAAAAGGTTGACAAATAATAGGGTTGGACGTTCCTTCAGTGCTTCTATATAGCGCTTATGGCTGCTAAATATGTACAGCATGACTCAGCATGCAGAGAGATGCAACAAGCACTTACTGTTCTTGTCGGGGGACAAGTTACAGAAACGGATCCACTTATTCCTATACTCGGAACGTGTGCAAGGCTTCTTAGTGGCCTGAATGATTTTGAGGTTCGCTTGCGAAAGCCCCCAAACGACCCAGCATTAACACCTCAGGAAACCGCATACTAAACTAAGTGATTGAGGGGATGTGTGATGAACTTCAATTTCCTGCTAAAATAGAATCTTCGGAAAGACCGGATGAAAGATCAGTCCTTGTCGAGGGAGGAGTGGTGGCCTGTCGCCTTAAAAATCATGCTGCTTAACACCAGGTCCCTAATCAAGCATGCCGAAGAGGTAGCCACTCAGATTGTAGAGACCCTTACAGATATCTGTGCACCAACAGAACCTGGAGTAATGAGGCCGCCGGACCATCTCTAGAGCTTGCCATTCCCGCAGGATATCGCATCCATAGGACCGACAGAAAGGATGGCAGGGATGGAGGCATAGCTTTCATTTTCAGAACAGAATTTAACATATGGGAAATCAAAATGGAAGATATTCCGGGGTCAGAACTCCTTGTCGTTAAAATCAGGATTATTCCTGAAACTACTTTGAATCTTCTACTTATTTACAGAGCGCCTGGTGTAGCCTGGGAATTCCCTGAGCAGTTCTGTAATCGGGTCTTACACCCCTACTCAAACCCAGCACTACATTTTTAATAATGGAGTATTTTAATCTATGCCTAGGTAATAAGTCAGACACCATATCAGGGGTACTAGAGGCCTCCTTTGGCTTCTGTCACTTAGTCAATGTGCCAACACACACAAAGGGACATACCTTGGACTGGGGGGCTGCCCACAATGTCAGCACCAGTGGTTTTACTTTGTCCTTGGTCAGACCATTTGTGCATCTACCTCCAGATCACAAATAAACTCTTCTCAAAGAGAATTGTTAAGACCAGGGCTCTAAAGGCAGCCAAATGTTCAAAGAATCTCGCAGCTGAAGCACTCAAACCATGGAATTCAGATGCTCTGAACAAGATAACTCACTTGTTTCTGAATACCTTCCATAATATAACAGAATTACTAGCCCCAATAAAGAATAAGCTCTGCCAGGAGGGCACAAGGACAATAAATGGTTCTCAACTGACCAGAAACTAAAAACTCAGAAAATAAAACACTAATGTTTGGAGAAAAAGACAGAAGACATTAGATCCAACACTTTTTAAAAAGTCAGTTAAGGCCTATAAGACAGCAATTATACAAGCCAAAAAAGAAATGATTAATAGGATTGCACAGTCTACCTCATGTACAAAAAGAAATTTTTAAAATTTTAAGTAAACAGGAAACCCAGAGGGGTCCTAATAAAGAACCTCTGGTAAAAAATGAGGGTTGGTGTACCTCAATCCAAGAAGCAATGCCAAATAAACTGGTAGCCATCAAAAAAGATATTGAGGCCAAAAGCAGACTAATGTAGAAAACACGAGTCCATAGAGAAAGCAAGATCCTGCCCGCAATTTTATTTCACTCCAATTTCCGAAGAAAAATTAGCAACAGTTATCAGAACACTTAAAACAACTAGCTGTAAGGTAGACCCTTGCTCGGCTATGATCATTAAAGAATGCCCCGACATCCTATTGCCGGCACTCACTAAATTTGTTAACGCCTCCTTCGAAGAAAACTTTGTCCCGACTAACTTAAACAAGCATTGGTTACTCCACTACTATAAAAGCCCATCCCATGTCCTGGCACTTTCACCAATTATAGACCCATCACTAATACACCCTTCCTTCTTAAGATTCAGCATAGGGTGGCATACAATCGGATCACTCTGCATACTAACAATCATTCCATCCTTAACAATCTCCAATCAGAATTCAGGCAAGGGCATGGGACTGGGACAGCCCTCCTTCACCTGAAGTCCAAGCTTTCGGAAAGAATGGATAGCGGTTCCATCTCGTGGCTAATGATTTTGGATCTTTCAGCCACGTTCGACCTGGTGGACCATGCTATCTTGGCCACCAGGTTAAAAGACGTTGCCCATTTTTCTGAACAGGCGACTCAATGGATGATATCCTTCTTGATTATGAAGTGTTTATAACGTGCACACAATGAACTGAATCGTATCCTGGCGTAGTTGGAATCCCGAAATGATAAACAAGAACAACAGAATAATTAGAATGATTAGGTATTGCTACCCAAAAAGAGCCAAGTGGATCGTGGTATAACCAAAACCTACTTAAAGAAGTACGTTTTTAATCCTGCCCTGAAGATTTGTAGAGAGACTGCCCTGCTTAATTTAAGTGGGAAACTGTTCCAGAGTCTCGGTCCGGCAACTGAAAAACTACAGTCTCCTCAAGAAACACACTTGGTCCTAGGGATAACAAGTAAACACTGATCTTCCGACCTTAGTGCCCTGGTCGGGCGATAGTGTTTGTTTATTTGTTAGACTGTCACCAACCCATTCTAACATTTGTACACCAGGCATCCCACTTTAAATTGTATGCAATCTTCCACCGCTAGCCAGTGCAAGTATCGACGTAAGCCCAGAGTTGGCATATTCTTGGCAACACGAAGACCAGTCTTACTCCAGCATTTTGGGTTTTTTGTAGGCGATGAATCTGTTTGGCCGGGGCATTGGCCAAAAATCTGTTACCATAATCTAGTTTAGAATTGACCAGGGCTCCCACGACCATCGCACGATTAGTGTCAGGTACGTAGGGCAATGCCTGGCGGAGGAGGCGGATATTATAGAAAATTGACTGCATTTTGGCTGAGATCTGGCCACTACAACCCAGATCACGCCGCTAGATACAGCCAAGATTTTTAACCTTGATAGCATACTTAAGGCTGGTCCCCAGGAAATGAGGCGGCGGGGGACAGCTACTTCCCTCCAACAAGTGTTGGGGTCCGAATAACCAATTATTTTCTTGCGTGGAAGACGAAGTAGAGTGGCAAGCTTCGAGGTGGAAGCCAAACCAGTCACGTTGACATTTGGCGTCCCGCAGGGAGCTTCCGTCTCACCCACACTATATAATATTTTCATGGTGGCCCTTAACCACATCGTGTTTACAAACTATGCCGATGAAACACAGTGTCATCCCACTGACAGGATGGCACAGTATGAGTGAAAAAAGTGTCAACAGTATCTATGGATGGCACAAAACGGCCTGGCACTCAACAGCGCAAAAATGGTACTTATGGTGGTCGGCTCAGTTAAGCCCTCTGTATAGCAGTTTCACCTAAGACAATCACAAACTAGATACTCAAAGTAAAGTAAAAACATTAGGAATTACGCTAGATCAATGCCTGAACATGAAAGCACAAGTGAGCAGTCTTGTCTCGACCTCAGCGTATTTCACAAAACTGCATTCACATCTCCGCCCTTTTATATCACAAGACACAGCAGAGGCAATAGCTAGAGCCATTATAGGGGCAAAGCTGGATTACTGCTGCAACCTCCTAACTGGTGTCGCCCTAGCCGAGATTGGACTCCTGCAGGTCATTCAAAATAGCGTAGTTAAGAGTGATCAAAAACCTAAAATGGGAGAGACCACATTTCAGAGGCCAGGAAGAGTTTACACTGGCTTCCAGTAAAAGCAAGAATTACCTCCCGAATGTAATTAATCACACACAAATGCCGGACTGGCTCAATGCCAGCTTACCTGAGGGAATGCATTGTGGTGAAGCAGAGACAGCCCAGGTCCAATAACCCAAGACAGATACAAACCCGTTCTTGCTTCCAAACGACCAAAACCCTGAAGGGAGCTTTCAGTATAGCGGCCCCTCTGGCATGGAATAACTCCCATCCAAAGTTAAAGCCTAAGGTGGAAATTGTTTTGCCAATGGAAGAGGCATCAAGGGATACACATGCAAAGTAATGTTGGGGAGGAGGTACTGAGTCCCATTAGATGGAAAAGGAGCAGCAAAAGTAATAAGAGGACACCCACTCGTGTAAGGTGTTTCTCATGCCAAGGAGGGAAAGGTTTTGAAGCAGGGATGGATAGTGTCAATGCAGTTGAAAGGTCTTGAAGAATGAGAATGGATAGAGTTGAGAATAGTGGGTAGTTTTAAGAGAATGGGCTGGATTTACCAGAATCCAGATCAGAGGGGGGTCAGCAAGTGAGTTTACCCCAAGATAGTTGAGTATGTGATTGGAAACAACCGTCTCAAGGCTTTTAGAGTGGTAGGGGAGAAGAGAGAGAGGTCTGTTAAATGTGGTGGTGTTGGATTCAGCCGTTGGTTTCTTTAATAGAGGCATGACAGTAGCTGTTTTGTAACAGGCTTTAAATACGCCAGTTGAAAGAGATACATGGCAAAAGGTCCAAAGGTGACGGGTGCAAGTTCCTTGACAATTTGTGGTGCAAAGGGGCCTATTGAAGTTTAGGATAGGTTGGAAGAGCCAAGAATAGGTATACGGTGGAGGGGGAGAAGCAACATGGTGGAGAGTGTGGGGAAAGGTGTGGGGAGGGAAAGTTTATTGGTTATTTTTTTAAATTTATTTTATTTACGAGATTATAATCAGCGAAAGCGATTTTTATAAGGCTTCGTAAGAAAAACAACAAGTTGAAAGACGTAAAAATCCAACTACCAGAAAAGAGACAGTATTCTGGTTTAGACAAAGTTCAAGTGATGGCACAGATCGTTACAGCTCGCCCCCGCCCTTCAGAGCAGTCGTTAACAGTTTTTGGAGCAATACTGCCGAAGATTTGATCTAAGATTTTTGTGATAAGTCGGACGCAATAGCCCACGAGCCCCCCCCCCCCAAATCAGGCGTGACCACCAAAGCTCCTATTCCGCCACGTGAGCGTTTGCAAGGTGATGGACAAGTAGGGAGATCGAAAACGCAGAGTTCCTGGGCAAGACAATAGCAGGTGTCGAAGTGATTCCGTTTTTGAAGGTGCATCACAGAAACAACAGCTGTTTGAAAGCGAAGATCCTCTTATCTTCATTATCTTGTTTGATGGTAACAAATTTAGGTGAGCCCTTAGTAAGGTAGATCTTAATTTTTTAGAGGGATGTCTCTTAAGAAATGGCTGGATTTTGTTTAGCTTTCTGGCTGTTGGTGGCAGATGAGCAGCGAGTTTGTAAGTAAGGGCTTTGTCTAAGGTGGCAATCCAATGAAAGTTGTGAAGTCTTTTTTTGGTTTTTGTCTGATTCTGTAACAGTTCTTATTCGGAACTCCCACACTCTTCCAGTTTCAGCTTGCAGACAGTTTTCCACTGGGACAGCAATTTGCATGGTGATTGCATTGCATTGGTGATTTTAGTAGAGAAGTAGGAGGCAAAGTCATCAACAGTCAAAATATGAGTCATGGGCGCCCCTCTATGAGAACGAACATGGCAGAAATGGTCTGTTCTATGGGATGGTACCCACTCTAGAGTCCGCAGCCACAATTTAGCTCACTGTCCCTTTCACAGATGGGAAAAACTTATTTGCATATCAGTCTTTGTCCCGCCCACATGGGCAGTCCAGCACCAAAATGCTATGGCAATTCACTTCTGAACAAGAGAACCAATAGCAAGTCATCAACAGAGAAGAGGAAATGGAGCAGTTCTTAGGGAGGATGCACTGATCTGGAGTGTCAAAGATAATTTGTGTGGCTGCAAGGGGGAGAGAGACAACAAAATGTGTAATAAGAGCATTTTGGATATGTCAAGAGCTGTGGTCAGCAGACAGTCCTTGTAGGCACTGAGAAGAATGGGGGGAATCTGTCTTTCCACTAACTGCATACGCCCAGATGCATTGTTGTTCTGAGCAGCTGGATGGAAGGGGAGCAACAATGTTGAGGATGGCAGTGATCATTAAAGGGATTAATTGATTGATTGATATTTTATTTCTATCGCGCTCGTACACAAGTGTTTAGACGGTGCAGAGTTCAATTCGTCAAAGGGAAGTTTAATGGAGTGATCCAGTGGATGAGGGAGAGCTTGGATCGAGATGTTGATATGGTCAAGATAGGAGAAAATGGAGTAAAACTTAAATTTTTTATTTGTTGATAGACGAGGGAGGGCGGCAGAGAATTAGAGAGGTTAAAGTGAATGAAAGCATGAGAGGGAGCATGGGAGACCAAGGTGGAAGAGGAATATGAGATTGAGCGAGTTGACTTGGGCGTGGGTTGTAAAGTTATAGAGAGGGTGGAGTCAAGTTGAGTCTCCTGGGTATTAGTCAAAACAGGTCTATTTGTAGAGTGCATGTTCAACCTAGAGGGGTATCTTAGAGCTATTGACAGATAACAGATGTTTATTGTTACCCAAATTAATGGTACTCATTTTGTCGACCTCAGAATGATGAAGGACTGAGTGGACTTCCCGGGATTCAAACCTTCCAATTCTAAATTCTAGAAGTAAATAATACTGTTTATTAATAGATGGTGAACTGCATACAAGTCACTAAATGATTATATCACAACACATAACAAGGTCAAGATCAGAGTAGAAGAGGCTGAGTGCGGCTGGTGGGCAGTCGATGAGGAGGATTTTAAGAGGGGTGGTAGTTACAAGTTGTACCAATGTATGCTCAGAGGAGGAGGAAGTGAAATCAGAGAAAGAAAGAAGTGCTTATGCAATGTCCTTGCTGATAATGAGGCTAACACTGCTGCATTTTGTGGAGAGACATTGGGAGTGAGGAAAAGAGACCAGGTCTCTGCAAGGAATGCCGTAGTTGGGGTGTCATGGGGGAATCCAGGCTTTAGAGATATCCATTACCAAGAGCTTGAGGTGATAGGAATCGACATGAGCACTGTACTAGATCTCACTACAATTAGACTGTTGATTGGCTTACATTTGTTCCCTGATGCAATCCCATTTCACCAGCTCAGCGGTACCTTTCTATCCCAGGTCCTAAAGTACTCGACTCCCTTGGCTTTCCTCCCCAAACATATATTCCCCTTTATCCTCCTTTGCATCTTCAACTCATTCCTCCAGTTGTTTGTCCACCTTCTCATCTCTCTCCCTCTCATTGCTCAATACTTGCCCTCTTCTGTCTCGCCGTTCTAATGGTTCTCCTCCTTCCATTTCTTTGCCCTATAAGTAACTAGCTCCAATCATAATGCTTTATAAACTCCTATTCCATTACTACCTTTCTCCCTATACTTGTCTTCCTTTCCACTGTGATATCTCCCTCCATTCCAAATGGCTATAACTCCAATATGAGGCTAAGGGTGGGACAGGCATCAGACTAGCAGAGTGAGTAGTGGTACCTGGCACCCTGTGTCCCGTAGCATCACCCATGTGACCTCATCACAATAGTTAGATTTACTAGCCAAAAAGCTGATTTACAAAAAAATCAGAAATGTTCACAATGCAGTTTGGCAAATTCTCTGAGATTAAAACCTTACCCGTAGCTTTTTGATGAATGCATGTAGTTCACTCCTAAAGCAAAACAGAAAAGCATACATGTAAATACATTTCAATTTATCAAAGCACAAATGGAAAAGAACAGCAAGCTTCAAGGCAAGTTTATTATGCCTATTAATTCCTGTGCAAGTTATCAGGTAAAGTCAAGAGAAACTTAAGACTTCTTTTTTTGTTTCAGGTAGTGCTCATACTTTTTCATCAAATTTCCAGCAACACTAAAAGTAATAATATTCGTTGTTTCAAATACAAATTCATAAAATAGAAACAAAAACAATAGAGTCAATACATTGCAAATTCAAAACATCCATTATGAAATAAATGAAATTCATCAGCAAGCCAATACAAGTACCAATAATAAATAATGATCAACCACACAAACCTTAAAAACGATTTGATAATACAAATCCAGAATTACTATTTAATCAACGTGATCCTGAATGGAGCTAAAGAACAAGTTACTTTCTTATCTGGTAACATTCTTTCGATGGGATGGTCCGATGACGTATTCCATATCTATGACAGGTAATGTCCACAGCTCTGCTGCTTCGGAAAATCTTCAACGTCATCGACGCAGGACGCAGAAGCCAAAGCGCCGTCCCCGAGGACCTCCTCCGACGGCCGACATCACCCGATGTGATAAGTCGGACGCACGACGCCCGTAGCCTCAGTTGTAGTTTTTCCCCCAGAACATGTGCCACCAGTTTTCTGCCAGTCAGACACACAAGGCCTTGCGGAACGCAAGCTGCAAATCGCAAAAGAAATTTTGCAGCGGGGAAGGTAGGGAGGGAGCGATATGGAATACGTCGTCGGCCATCCCACCGAAAGAACGTTACCAGGTAAGAAAGTAACTTGTTCTTCGAGAGGATTGGGTCCCCCAACGTATTCCATATCTATGACAGACTCCCAAAGCAGTACCAAGCAAGGAGGTGGGAAAAGAATTTAGAACACAAATTTAGCATGCCCAATCAAATTGCGGAATAAAGGACTGCATTGCCAAAGGCCAGATCCTGCCCTCAGATGTAATCGAGGGAGTAGTGACGGACAAAAGTATGTACTGAAGCCCAGGTGGCTGCATCACAGATGTGGCGAATAGGAACACCCCTCTGCAGGGCAGTAGACGCAGCCACTCCGCTGGTAGAATGGGCCCGCAAGCCAGCCGAAGGGTCCTTACCCGCCAAGCGGTAACACTCGGAGATAGCTAAAATAATCCAACGAGACAGTCTGTTTCGTCACAGCTTGTCCCAAACGCTTTCCAGCATAACCAATGAAAAGTTGATCGTCCACTCTGACCCGGGACATGCGCGAAATATAAAAGCTCAACGCTCTCCTACGATCAAGCCTATGAAGCCTCCCCTCGTCCTTACCAGGATGTGGAGGAGGATAGAACGCCGGAAGAACAACCTTCTGGCTCAAATGAAATTCTGAAACCACCTTCGGAAGAAAAGAAGGACGAACTCTAAGGACAACCCTGTCCTTATGAAAAACAGTGAAGGGTGGCTTAACTGAAGGTGCCTGTAACTCACTCACTCTGCGAGCGGAAGTAACCGCAACCAAAGACACAGTTTTCAGAGTTAACAGTCTCAAAGGGCAAGAATGCAAAGGCTCAAACGGAGCACCCATAAGAATCTTAAGAACAAGGTTCAAATCCCAACCGGGCACCAGAAAGGTGACGGAGGGAACATATTAGTGAGCCCTTTCAAAAACTGAGAAATTATAGGAATCTTAAAATAGAAACATTCTTCAGACGAGCGCTTAAATATTGACAGCGCCGCCAGGTAACCTTTAATGGTCCCCACTTGCAAGCCCCTGTGGGCCAAGGAAAGCAAAAAAGACAGAACCATGGGAATGTCACATTCAAAAGGATCCACATCCTTAACTCTGCACCAGTCGCAGAACTTTCTCCAACGGCAACGGTACAGAGACTTTGTTGCCGGCCGCCTGGCCGAGAGCAACACCTCCATCACGTCTTCAGGGAGGTCCCAATCCTTATACCTCAACCTTTCAGAAGCCAAGCGTGAAGGTTGAGGGATCTGACCTCTGGATGGAGAACCTGACCCCCCTCCCGTGAGACCAGATCGTCTCGGTATGGAAGATGACGTGGAGGGCAGATGGACAAGTCGAGAAGGTCCGGGAACCACGTCCTCCGAGCCCACGCCTGAGCAATGAGGATCATCCGGGAACCGAACCTCCATAACCTCTGCAGTACTTGCGGGATGACGGGGACTGGAGGAAACGCGTACAGCAGTGGGAATGA
The DNA here is from genome assembly GCF_040938575.1 of Ambystoma mexicanum. NCBI lineage: Eukaryota > Metazoa > Chordata > Amphibia > Caudata > Ambystomatidae > Ambystoma > Ambystoma mexicanum. Next base: position 885,720,850 of record NC_090933.1, read on the forward strand.
CTACTCCACCACAAACGCGTCTCCTAAGGCTCCTTTTGGAGGAAATTCCAGCGAGCAGAACCTTTCGCTCTTCCGGTTGACACTGGAGGCGAAGAGATCCACTTGAGGGGTCCCCCAAAGGGCGAAGATCTCCAGGAGAATCTCCTGAGCCAGCTCCCACTCGTGAGAGATCGTGCTCTGCCTGCTCAGAGCGTCCGCTGTCTCGTTGTCGTCTCCGGCCAGATGAACAGCCGAGATCGAAACTTCCTGCCGGATGGCCCACAACTCGAGCTGCATCGCCTCCCTGCACAGAGGAAGTGACCCTGCCCCCCTTTTTGTTGAGGTAGTGCATGGCCACCATGTTGTCCGTTAGAATCAGGACACTCTTTCCTCGCACAGTCGGCAGAAAAGCCTTCAGGGCTAGCCTGACGGCCCTCAGCTCCAACAGATTGATATGGCGTCTGGACTCCGACGGAGACCAACGACCGCTGACTGTCAACTCATTGGCATGAGCTCCCCATCCCGTGAGGGATGCGTCCGTCACGATCGTCACCTCCGGCCAGGGCAGCCAAAATAGACCCCCTTCATCAGATTGCCTTCGACGGCCCACCACAGAAGGTCCTGGGCGACCGAGGGCGGCACCTGAACAGGGTCCGACAGCCTGCTGGAGGACTGAGACCACTGGAGCTTGAGTGCCCACTGCAAAGATCTCATCCGCAGACAAGCCTTTGGCACCAGAAGAATGCAGGATGCCATGAGGCCGAGCAGTCTCAAGAACTCGGACGCTGGGAGATTCTGGGCAATTTGAAACTTGTGCACCATCTGCTGAATGTGAAGAGCCCTCACCTGGGGAGGAAAACACTGCCCCAGAGATGTGTCGAGCACTGCTCCGATGTACTGGAGCCGCTGTGTTGGTGTCAAATGGGACTTCTTTAAATTGAGGGAGAAGCCGAGCTTGTGAAGGGAGTGGCAGGTGACGGACAGATGATCCAGGACTTGCTCGGGAGAGCTTCCCCTGATCAACCAATCGTCCAGGTAGGGGTAGACGTGAATCCCCCCCCCATTCCTGAGATGTGCTGCCACCACCACCATGAGCTTGGTGAAAACCCTCAGGGCGGAGGTCAATCCGAACGGCAGGACCCGAAACTGAAAATGCGAGTCGCCAACCGCGAACCTCAGGTACTTCTTGTGCTGTGGATGCATCGGCACATGGAAGTAAGCGTCCTTGAGGTCGAGAGACACCAACCAGTCCTGAAGTTGAAGGGCCTGGAGGACTTGAGAGAGAGTAACCATCTTGAACTTGTCCTTCCCGAGGAGTTTGTTCAAACCGCGCAAGTCCATGATGGGTCTTAATCCCCAGTCTTTCTTCGAAATCAAAAAATAAGGGGAATACCATCCCTTGTTCCTCTCCGCTACAGGCACCAGTTCTATGGCGCCTTTCTCCAGCAGGGCTCGAATTTCCTGCGCAAGGAGCGGATCCGGACTCTTCAAAGAGAGGTTCCCAGGTGGATTGTCGTGAGGCCTCTGCCGAAAGGGAAGACAGGAGCCGGGGGTTATAATCTCCAGAAACCACACATCTGAAGTAATGGCACGCCACTCTACAAGATGCTGCGCCAGCCTTCCCCCAACCAGTGAACCATGGGACCTGACCTCATGACTGAGTGGTAGCGGCTGCGGCATTGCCTGAGGGCAAAGAGGCAACGACCCGAGCGGCCTTGGCACCTCGAGTACCCTGTTTTCCACCTCTGGCACTCTTACGGTGGCCTCTTTGACTGCTAGCTCCTCTTGCTTTACTGAAGGACCAGTAATAGCGAAAGGAACCTCCCCTCCATTGTTGCCCCCTAGGACGAAAAGGCGGAGGTTGTCGAACTGCAGCGCCCAACGACTTCGCTGCAGCTTTGGAGGTCTGCAACCTCTCAAGGCTCTCGTCAGCCTTGCTGCCAAAAAGATGTTCACTATCAAAGGGCATGTTGAGGAGCCGGGACTGCACATCAGGAGCGAACCCAGACTTTCGCAACCACGCAAACCTGCGTATTACGGTGCCTGCCGCCATGGACCGGCTGACACAATCTGCCATGTCCAAATCCGACTGAACGGCCTCACACATGGCATCCTTGCCATCCTGAACCATAGCAAGGAAACCATCCCGATCGTCCCCTTCGGGAATATGTTCAGCCGCTAATGCAACACAGTTCCACAGTGTGTGTGTGATACGAGACAAGGCACATATGGAGTTGGCCGTCTGAAGCACCATACCCCCTGAAGAAAACACCTTCGCCCACCCGTCAAAACGTTTTATCCGGAGGGATGGTAGGATACGTGCCTGCTTTGCCGGGGCCGTAGCCGCCTGCACCACCAAACTCTCCGGAGTGGGGTGCCTGGACAAGTAGCAGGGGTCGCTACTGGCTGGACGGTATTTTCGCGACAAAGACTTGCCCACTGCCGGGAGACTCTCGGAGCAGTCCAAGCCGCCGCCACCCTTCTCTGCAGAGCCATATGAAACTGCAATACCGGGTCAGTGGGGGGACCAAGATCAAGGATGTCCATGAGATCATCCTGAACGAACTCCCCTGGGGGAGCCGACCAACCCAAGTACTCGGTGACCCGAGACATAAGGTGCCGGTATGAAGAATCGGCATGAGTGCCAGGATCCGGCCTACAAAACTCCACCTCCGGAGAGGTGTCCAGTCCACTGGCTTCATGCAGTGACTGCCTCAGGTCATCAAACTGACTATGGCCCGAGATAAGCTCATCTGGTACCATAACCAGAACCAAGCCTTCATCACCCTCTGAAATGTACTCTAGGCGGTGAGAGGAAGACATCTGGGGACCAAAGCTGTGCCTGACCTTAGCCAGAGCCTTTCTAGGGGCTAACCCCGTGCCACGGGGCCCCTCCGACACCACTGCCTCGAAACGAACGAGTCCGCGCCGGCGTCGAGAGAATCGGCGTCGACGTCAGCTGCAGCGCCGCCAGCATCGACGGCGTCGATACAGGCCTTGAAGCCAGAGCTCCGAGCGGGTCTCTCGACGACCTCGGCGCCAGAGGCGTCGACTTCTTCTTTGAAGACAGCACAGGCTCACGCGGTCTTGAGCGCGTCGAGGACCGGGACCTGGAACGGGCATGGCGAGAATGACTACCCTTGTCCGAGCGGGACCTTTCCCGCAAGCCGTGCCGACCACCCGAGCCCGAAGGCGTGCGAGCGGTGTCTCTCGACCGGTGCCGACCGACCCCACTCGGAGGCGCGGACGGACCGGTGCCCTGCGATTCAAGAATCGCTAACATCTGCTTCCCGAAGGAAGCCCATTCCTCCGGTGTCGCTTGCATGGTGGGATAAGCGACCCGCCGACGGGCGGAGCCCTCACAAGAGGACGGGGAAGGCGACCGATGCCGGCGCTTCTGGGAATGCCTCGAAGAGGCGGAGGAGTTGCGAGATCGACTCCTGGAAGGAGACCCACTGGACTTCCGACGACGCAGAGAGCCGCCTCTTGAGTCATCCGTCGAAAGCCCCCTTAGACCTCGACTTCCGGGGCTTAGACACCCGACCTACCGACAGCTTCTTGTTGCGTTCCCGCAAGGCCTTGGCCGTGAGCGACTGGCAGTCGACACAGTCGTCCGTATCGTGGGCCTCCCCGAGGCACCAGAGGCAGGCGTCGTGCGAGTCCGTGACCGACATCTTGGACCCACTGTCCCCGCATTTCTTGAAGCCCGGACGTGGGGTTGAAGACGAAGTAGACATCGCCACGAACAGGTCTTCACAAAAACCGAACAGGTTGAACGAACCGAGAAGAATACAGCAAACGCCAAAGAGTCGAGGCGTACCGAGATTCACGAAGCGAACACGTTCGTGGAAAAAACATAACTGAGGCTACGGGCACTGTGCGTCCTACTCATCACATCGGGTGACGTCGGCCGTCGGAGGAGGTCCTTGGGGACAGCGCATCGACGCAGACGCCGAAGATTTTCTGAAGCAGCACAGCTGTGGACATTACCTGTCATAGATATGGAATACGTCAGAGGACCCAATCCCCTCGAAATATATTTCTCAAAACACCATCATTCACGATAATCATTCATGCACACACATTAAATAGAAAAAGATCCTCCTGCACAGCCTTAAGTTGAGGATTCGCAAAAAAGGAGGTAAATATTTACAATGAAGGGTTTGGTAACAAGCAAAAAACAGTACAAAGTGCATATTTGTTTCCAGACAGAAATTGTCACAATGGCTCCTAGACCCCAAGTCTGGTTCCCAAGTGGCCTAATTAGCAGCTAACCAGAACTGATTAAAAAGTAAATAAGTAATCATCTTCCTTACATAAAAATGTCGAACGCATAGCTCTCAAACTAGATACCAGTCGCCAAGGAGACGAATCAAGTACACCTGCTATCGCCACTCATTTTCGACACCACCATTAACGTAAGCCATATGTGGAAGCCAGGATGTTATGGCAGTTAGGATAGGAGAGCGTGAATACCAAGTTCTGATCTTTGAGGATGATGTGCTCTTAACTCTATCAAACCCCTTTCAGAGCCTAAAGAGCATGCTGGCCTTGGTAATGAACTATGGAGAGCTTTCAGGATACACAATTAATCAAAATTAAGAAGAAAGCCCATCTATAGGATGATGTACCAAAATGACTAAGGATTTCCCCCTAGGAAGGAAATGATAAGTTACTCACCGTAGTGACTAATGTACTCTTAGTCCATAGTCCGCTTTCCTCCATACTGTATGGGCATCCCTTCCAAGCGACATAACCTTTTTCACTAGAACAAACCTTCTTCCCCTTTAAATTTAGAGGCACGCAGGGGTGCGGCCTAGGGAGCATGCGCTGCCCTGAATCCGCTGCCCTTCCCATTGACGCGTCGAAAATAGATTTAACTTTGTCTAATGACACCAGTATTATTAGGGGGGAGGTTGGTGGGACAAGCTCTCCACAGTGTAGAGCTTACCTTATTGAAACAGATGGCGCAGGACTGCTCTTCCCATCTGCACCTTGTCCGCATGTTGCCTCGCAAGGCAGTAGTGGCAGGTAAACGTGTGGGGCACCGACCATGCTGCAGCCTGGCATATGTCCGTTAGCGGAATTCCTGCCCATAATGCTGCTGAAGAGGACGTTGATCTTGTAGAATGGGCTCTAGGATGCCCTTGCAGCGGCCTTCCGGCCTTGGAGTGGCAAAATGCAATCGTCGACGAGACCCACCGAGCCAGTCCTTGCTTAGAAATTGCATTTCCTCTCGTCGACGGACCATACGCGATGAACAGCTGTCGAGTAGACCTGAGTTCTTGCGTACGATGTAGGTAAAATTTTAGGGCCCTCTTAACGTCCAAGGTATAATAATAATAATAATAATAATAATAATTATGAAGAGCTTTTTCCGCTGCCGATGATGGGGTCGCGAAGAAAGTAGGGAGGACAATGGACGAGTGTTTGTGATACACTGTAGGGACTTTCGGAACGAAAGTAGGATTAGTTGCCAGAACCACCTTGTCTTTAAAGAATCTTAGGTATGGAGGGTCTACGACCAACGCTTGCAGTTCCGAGATTCTCCTAGCTGACGTGATAGCAATTAAGAACGCCAACTTCCACGATATGAATTTCATGTCCGAAGTGGCCATAGGCTCAAAGGGTGGTTTCATTAAGCCTGCCAGCACTACGTTGAGACTCCATGTTGGTGGAAAACGTTTTACTGGGGGAAAAGTTCGAAATAAACCCCTCATGAAGTGTTTCACTAATCTGTCGCTCAATAAAGGAGACGACTGTCTCTTCCTCGTGAACCTAGAGATGGCCGCCAGGTGCACCTTTATCGATGTGAAAGATAAACCCCCCTCTGCCAAGTGAAGCACTGCACCCTCCTCCGTATGAGGGGTAACGGAGGAAAAGCGTAAAGGAACTTGTCTGTCCATGGGAAGGAGAACGCCTCCCCCATGGAACCCTCCTGAGGCCATCTGCTTGCGCATTGCTCGCATTTCTTGTTTTCCTTCGTTGCGAAGACGTCCAGTGGGGGGTGACCCCATTTCTCGAAACCTTTCGTCAGCTGAACTGTGTCCATTTCCCATTCGTGTATCTGGGCCATCTTTCTGCTGAGGGAATCCGCTTGCGAGTTCCTCACTCCCGGGAGATGGTGAGCCACGATGGATATCTCGTGCTTTAATGCCCAATGCCACACTTTCTGGGCCTATAAGACAAAGGAAATACCACAAAGACAGCTACCCGCCTACACAAGTGCCAGGTGTGTTTAGTTGCACAACGTGCTACCTTTCATGTCGGTCAATTATTTGCGACAGAAAACAGAGATGCTGGCCTCGGAAAAAATGTTTCCCAGTAGAGGGCGCTGTGCGTCGACGTCCGTCGAGTAGGTGCTCCTCGACGGCCACCGTATCGACGCCGACGTCATCATGCCTATAAATAGCCACGTGCAGCGTCCGTTGCTCAGTTCCGTTTTGTAGAGTAAAGTAGTTATTGTATGAATGGTTACTACCCTTGAAGGAGCATAAGCTGCAACCACAAGGGAAATGTTACTGCGGGGATGGATGGGAGGGGCGATAAGGAATACGTCGGAGGAACATCCCATCAAAAGAACGTTACAAGGTAAGAAGTAACTTGTTCTTCGAAGGGATTGTGTCCTCCGACGTATTCCTTATCTATGATAGACTCCCATAGCAGTGGTATGTGATTGGAGGCGGGAGTAAGAGATGCCATATTACCCTTTAAGAATGAACAGCGTGTAACACAGCTTTGCCAAATCTAGTCTCTTGACTAGAGGAGGAATCCAGGCTATAAAATTTGGTAAATGTATGTGCGGACGACCATGTGGCAGCCGCACATATGTCTCTAATTGGTACCCCTCTTTGAAGAGCTGAGGATGTTGTGATACCTCTGGTGGAATGAGCCCTTAGATTTTGAAGGGGCTCTTTTCCTGCCAATTTGTAGCATTCCAGAATGGCTAAAATAATCCATCTGGAGATGGTTTGTTTGGTTATTGGTAATCCCAACTTATGTCCTGCGTAACCTACAAAGAGTTGGTCTGCTTGTCTAATTTTAGCAACTCTACTGATGTAAAAACTCAAGGCTCGCTTAGGGTCCAGCCTGTGTAGTCTCTCTTCCTCTTTCCCCGGATGGGGAGGAGGATAGAATGAAGGTAGAGTAATCTTCTGAGTAATGTGAAATTCCGAAACTACCTTTGGGAGGAAGTTAGGCTTCACCTGTAGCACTACTTTGTCCTTTCACTCTGTGAAAAGTTGTATGAGGAGGTTTACAAGACAGGGCTTGTATCTCGCTAACCCTTCTAGCAGATGTTAATGCTACCAATAAAACAGTTTTGAGGGTGAGAAACTTCAATGAACAAGAGTGGAGTGGTTCAAAAGGAGCACCTTTTAGGAAGTTTAAACTAGATTTAAGTCCCATAAGGGAACTTGGAATGGTCTTGGAGGGTAAACATTAGTTAGACCTTTCAGGTATTGTATTACCAATGGAATATTGAAATACGATGGCTCCTCTGCAGTGCGCTTAAAGATCGATAGCGCTGCTAGATAGCCCTTAATAGTGCCAATTTGAAGGCCCGAATTTGCCAAATAAAGTAAGAAGGATAACACCGCAGGTGTACCACATGAAAAGGGTTCGATATTCTTCTCTCTGCACCAGTTGCAAAATTTATTCCAACGGCAGCGGTATAGAGTCTTAGTTGCTGGTCTTCTGGCCGAAAGCAACACTTCCATGACGTCATCTGGAAGGTCCCAATCCTTGTACCTCAACCTTTCAGATACCAAGCGTGAAGGTTGAGGGTCTTGATGGCTGGATGGAGAACCTGACCTCCCTTATGCGACTTTGTTGATTTTTCTGTCCTTGACTTTGTCAATTCACTATCTTTGACTTTGTCAAGGACAAAATTGACAAAGTCAAAGATAGTGAATTGTATTAAGGTTTCATTTAATAACAAGATGTCATCTTATATGTTTACTAACCTCACTACATCACCAGTATCTGATGAATGTGTTCAGTTCAAACCAACTGGTCAAGACAATTGATTTTCAGTATAGGTTCTTTTATGGAATGTTATGTGTAAACAAAATGCATTTTTGTCTCTCTTTGTTTTAATATAACATTTTTCTAAGTGTTTTGTATCCATGAATTAAAATATGTATATCTCTATGTTTTCTGTCGCAAATAATTGACCGACATGAAAGGCAGCACGTTGTGCAACTAAACACACCTGGCACGTGTGTAGGCGGGTAGCTGTCTTTGTGGTATTTCCTTTGTCTTATAGATTCATAGTAGTCCTTCGCCACACAGCCCCCTAAAAAAGAGGACTCCGCAGCTCTAACTGCTTTATTTCACACTTTCTGGGCCTCCATGGAAAGGGTCCTGGATCGTGTCCCCCCTTGTTTTCTCAAATAAAACAAGGCCGTCGTATTGTCCGTCAGCACTCGTACTCTCGATCCCTTGATGTGTGGTAGGAACGCCTTCAAGGCCCATCGCACTGCTCTGAGCTCTAACACGTTGATGTGTAGGAGTGACTCTGTTTAAGACCAACGACCTTGCGTTTGAAGAGTGCCCATGTGAGCTCCCCAGCCGGTTAGAGACGCATCCGTGATGTGGGATGTTTTTATCCACGCATCCAAGCCCTACCTCAAAACTGTGCAGTACTGGCATTGAAAACATCATGATGGCCAGAGCTTCCCAGAAAATGCACAGGGAGGTGCATGAAGAATAGGCTGCCACCCATTTTTGCCGATGTTATGGGCACAGAAGGGCACTGCCTAAAACCACCATTGGACAACCCACACAGTAGTCTGAAACCATTGGGAATGGCAATGCTGATTGCCAAAAGCAACCTAGAATTGTGGGGAATTCATTTTCTTAAATCCCAAAAAGGGGTGCAGTACCAGTACTCACCACTATCAGAAAGCCGGCGTTTTAAAACCACCAGATTTTGTTTAAAACTGAATAAATGAACCCAAAGCATGCCAAAGAAAGACTTACTGAGAGGTGGATACAATCTAAAGTTATATTCTGAAGTGACGTGAAGGTTTATAACAAGACTGGCTGAGCTGTGGATTTCAGCAGTTTAAGTAAATTTGGACTGAAAGACACTAAAAATCTAAATGTTTAAAAGAAATGAGTGACCTACTTTTGAGTGTCACATAGGTTGCAATTGTTTAAATGCCATAGTTTTGAACTTAGAATCAGCATTCTAGCTGCATATGTAAACATTGTCTTGACTTAAACTGGGTAACAAAAAGTGACATTTTATCTGAAACCTGGTTTAAGGAACTGAATTCTGCTCACCAGCTACCCCCGACAGGAGAAGAGACTTGCGCAACAGCTGTGTTCCCAGGCCTATCTGCCTTTTGCTGCTCCCACCAAAAGGGATATGACACTTCCCTGATTGAATTACCTGGGCTCTGCAGGAAACTGAACAAAGCCCTGTTCTGACTCAGGCAAATGTTTTATTACGGGGGCTGTAAAAGTAGCTTCCTCCTGAAGGAAAGGGGAGGAGCACTGCCTGTGAGAGCAAGCTGGCTTGGCAGAACTGGAAAAACCAGAAATTCAACCTTGTGCTGGGGGGAACCACACCCCTGTAGCCAGAATATGGTTTTAGAAAAAGATGAATAACTCATAGTACGGACTTGTCATAATTATTTAAATGATACCATAATTCTTGTGATTTTTCTGCCCACATTTTAAGAGGTTTTTAGAACCGGTGGCATGATCTGGGGGCAAACTAGCAGTTAAGAGGGTATTACTTAAAATGTATGCAAGTTAAAAATCTGACACTTCATCACTTAATGTCCATACTCCTTGCGCACATGTGTGTAAATTTGGGGTAATGTCCGATATTACGAAATCAGTTAAAAAGTGCAAATGTTGCCATTTGTGAATGCAAGCTCCCAGGAAGAGCAGATTTGGACAGGGTATACCTCCTGTGATATGTGATGGGTGCATGTAATTTTAAACAAATGTGTACCTGTGCAAATATGTCTTTTGATCAAATATAGATTGTGTGTAAAGTTGACAGGGGTGGGTTCTCTGTACCATAAACAGACCTCATCATGACGACACTTCATTTCATTCCCCCAATCAAGGGGAAGAGGATGAAGTGGCCAATGACAAGTGGAGAGGGGTAGAGCCTAGTGATGCTACACACACACACCCATTTTCAAAACACATAAAAGCAGACAGTCAGGACAGATAGGGACATTCAATTCCATTTGCTGCAACGCGCTCTGCCGGACCATACAACATCCAGAGATCCAGACTTCAAATCCATCAATCTCCAGAATCCAGAGAGGCTAGACCAGCAGAGCAGAGCTGACCCAGACCACTGTTAGCAGAACCAGAGAGCTGACCCAGATCATTGTGAAGTGCAGAGACCAGACCAGAGTACAGTCTAAAACCTGACCAGATCCGTGGCGAGGCACATTTTATTTAAAAAATATATTGTGAGTACCTAGCAAAACTGTGCAGAACCAATCTCTTAGTTAAAATAATATAATTCAATCTATTTTAATCTAAGTAGAACTGCCTCCTAACTGTCACCTGTCATTTGTAAAGCTGTCACCTGTCATTTCTAGTTGCTAGCTGTCATTTGTCATTTTGAACTTTGAAATTTCAAATCTGAAAAACTACCTTTATTTAATCGCTTATATCTCCGTGACCGTTTGTCCTAGAGACTTGCAGTAACTTTCCTCTGAAAGCTTAAAATCTTAGCTTTCCTACGAACGTAGAACCGCATTCCTACCCCCGATACTTTTGCCGCAATCGCGAAAAACGCACTCGCGAATTTGCTGCGATTTGCAAATTTCTCAACGTGTGAAAACAGCAGTTTTCTTGCTTTCATTTGCCAAAAATGTGTTTAACCTGCTAGTTACCCCTAGATCCTTGCTAAAGTGAGCCTGAACTCATCCCAAGTATATTTCACTCACCCTGAACCTCTAGAGGGAATTAAAAGCATTTTAGCATATTTTTCACTTCATTGCCAGCACATATAAAAGCATTGTGGGCCTGTGTTTCCAACTTCTGTAGTCTAAGCTTGCTGGGGTGAACTGAATTACAGTTGATTGCATTTCTGAGAACTGTGTGCTTTCCTTCCATTTTTTTGCATTGCATAAAGGGGGGAGGGGATTGCCAGAGAAAAGTGATTACATTGTTTTGTTCAACGCATATTGAGTATTTTCTGTACTGCATTTTCATTCCACCTTGCATCCATTTGAAACCATAAAGTATTGTTGCTATCTTATCCATCCTATAACCACTCATCATTGATTATAAAGAAGTGTGCTAGTGCCAGACTATCCATTATTGATTACTGCTCAGATTAAGTGTGATATTCAATTATTAATTTATTATAAAGTGTGATATATATATATTGTTTAAATTATCAAATAAACCTTTAAACGTGCAAAACAGAACTACTTCTTGGCTCAGTGGGGTCAGGAGGATTCCAAGAGAGGGGTGTTATATAGGGGTAGTCATCCAGAACGCATGAACTGGACATAAAGATATATTAATAAGGGTTTCCATTCAGTATCCCAGACTAGGCATTGACTTAGCTGTAGTGTTGAATTGAATCCTCTTACAGTGACTATGATTAGCTGGAACTCTGGTTCATGTAGGGGTACACCGTTGTTCAGGTTGTGGAAACTCTGCCACCACTGAAGAGTCCGAAGCAGTTTGTCGTCGTCGATGATGATTATCTTGTCTGACCACAATCCTTGGGCCTGGGTCCACCGGTCTGCCAGGAACTCCTGGACTGGCCTCATGAATAGGCGACAGTTGGCCACCAGATGGATGCAGGATGCCATGGCCCCTAGGACCGAAACGTATTTTCTCACTGAAAGCTTGGTGTTTCGCCGTAGTCGACTCGCCAGTTGATTGAGTTTTGAGATTCTGTCGAGAGAAGGCTTCACTAGCCCCGACTGAGTTTCGAACTGTGCCCCCAGGAACAACAACGTTCTCGATGGCATCAGCGAGGATTTTTCGAAGTTTATGGCAAATCCCAGCTGTTGTAGAAGCTGCATGGTGGCTTGCAAACTTGTGTTGGTCGACGCTGGGGAGGATCCCCTTACCAGCCAGTCGTCGATATATGGGTATACATGGTGGCCTTGTCTTCTTAGCCAGGCCGCTAATGGGGCCAGACATTTTGTGAACGTTCTGGGGGAGGTTTTGAGCCCAAAGGGAAGAACCGTGAACTGGTAGTGAGTCCGCTCCATCACAAACCCAAGGAACTTCCTGTGTTTCCGACACATTGGAATATGGAAGTACGCGTCCTGCAAATCCAGGGACGCCAGAAAATCCCCTTCTTGAACGGCTCAGATCACTTGCTGGAGCGTGAGCATTTTGAATTTTAGGCTCTTTAAGGACTTGTTGAGATCGCGTAAGTCTAGAATGGGACGCCATTTTCCGTTTGGCTTTTTCACGACGAAGTATCTTGAGTAAACCCCTTGACCATTCTGTGATGCTGGAACTAATTCTATCAAACCTTTTGCTAACATGAGTGTTACCTCTTGTTGCAGTACCCTCAGATGGGAATGAGCGACGAACGCAGGTGGAATGTGCGGAGGGCTGCGCTTGAATTGTAGAGAATTCCCGTTCCTTATTGTGTCCAGCACCCATTGGTCTGTCGTTATTCGTTCCCATTCGCCGACATAGGCTGATACTCTTCCCCCCCAGAACGGTGTGTTGCTCGTCATTGCTGATCTTTATTTTGCTTCTCTCTCGACGACGACGGATAGGATGGTCTCTTCCTGGAGGTCTGGTAGTTCCAGCGTCAGTTTGCTGTTTGGGAAGCACACTTGTATCCCTGGGAGGGGTACGCCGACCTACTGAAGGATCTGTCTCCTGACGCAGAGAATCTGGAATTACCTGAAGCCCCTCTAAAGGGACGAAAAGACTTTTAGCTTCGGCCACTCTGGAGGGCACCCAATGAACGTGCCGTGTCCCAGTCCTCTTTCATTCCCTTTAGGGCCTCATCTACTTTCTCTCCGAAGAGAAGGTCTCCCTCAAAGGGCATATCTAATACTTTGTATTGTACCTCCGGCCTGAAGTAGGTACACTTAAGCCATGATTGTCGTCGTAACACGACCCCATTATTGACTTGCTTGAGGCCCGATTCAGCGAGGTCCACCGCAATGTTTATTGCGTGATTGGAGGCTTCCTCACCCTCTCGGACAAGTAACATCGCCGCCTTCCTATGCTCTTCCGGAAGATGATCCAGCAACGGACCCAGCCTGTGCCACATTTCTCTGTCGTATCTGGCTACAATAGCCAGAGAGTTTGCAGCCTTTACTGTAGTTGCTCCCACAGATAGCACTTTTTTGCCAAAGGCATCCTGACGTCTTGCCTCGTTTTCATGCGGGGTTGTTCACTTGTGCTGGGCCTTCGCTTTCCTCGCCGCTGCCGCCGACACCACCGATTCAGGCGTTGGTTGGGAGGATAAGCACTTGGGGGCAGACTCTGGAGCCTTACATTTTTTCTCAAGGCGACCTTTCACCGCCGGCTCCGAAAAGGGGTGACGCATTGTCTGCAAACCCTCCTTCCACACGTGATCTAGTATGGGTATTGAAAACACTGACGACCTTCTCGTACCCATGTGGTCGAAAAGAAAACAGTCCTTTTTCTGTTCTTACTGGGATAAACCGAATTCCTTACACGCCTTCTCCATCATAGAATGGAATGATGCAATATCATCCAGGGGGGAACGGGTGAGCCGGGCTCCTTGGGGTTTCTAACTCCACCTCCGACTCCCAGGCTGGATCCCTGGAGGGGGATGAGGAGATATCCGACATGGCTCCTCTGTCAGACTCCGAATCTGGCAGCTCACCTTCCTCTTGGGGTGCCTGTGGTGCTGAGACTGGCGTGCGTAAGTGAGTCGGTGGATGGGACGGGCCCGGCTCGTCGACGGGTGACTGTGGCAGGTTTACCTGAGGTAGTCTCTGGTCCAACGACTGTACTAAAGACTGAAGTGTGGACAGAATCTCCAACGACAAAACGGATTGAGAAGAGGGGCAGACACCGGAATTCCGGATCCCCTCGTCGACGACTTGTCAACCACTCGTAGCCCGAGGTCCGCCGGGCCAGCTATTCCCCCGCTCTCGTCCTCTCCCGAGGACAGCAACGCTGCCTGTTCCTGCAGTAAAGTATCCGGAGGGATTGGATCGAAAACTTCAGGCCTCCAGGCTTCCTGTAGAACCTCCGTCGACGAGGCCACCGTCGCAGTCGTTGTCGATGGGACGGTAGATACCACATGCGTCAGTGGTAGGGAGGAGGCCGATGACTGGACCGCCGTCGACGACGGTGGCTTAGCAGGTGGTTTAGGCGGTCCCGCCTTTTCTGCACTTTGCCTGCTTTTACTCGACTCTCGACTCATGGTCGATCTATGGTGATCGCCCGAGGAGGATTTCGGCCTTTCCTTGTCATGCTTTTTTGACGAAGATGACGATTTTCTCGTCAAAGATTCTCCAGCTGAATGACTCTGAGATTACTCTTTCTCCGCCGGTCAAGATTTCTTCGCCGGTGGTTCCGACGAAACAGCGCGGTGTGATGTTTTTGCCGATTGTGTGGAGCCTACCTCCGAAGGGGGGTATGCCCCCGCTCCATCATTCAACCATGCCACCAGCCGTCGATTTCGGTCTTTGAGGGTCTTTTGAGAAAACCCTTTGCATATGTCACAGTTATCAGCCGAATGATGAGGGTGGAGACAGTATATACAATCCATATGTCCATCCCCCTCGTAAACTTTTTTCAAGCCGCACGTCGCGCACGGACGAAACAGCGCCTTTCCCGACATGAAGGAAAAATTCACCTAACTCCAACTCCAATTACACAACCTTGTACAAAATAGTAAGCCGACACGAGGAGATCCCACTACTTTGGAGACGGTTGAAATCTGAAGGGAGCCGCGGGGGCGGGGCTTTTATACCGCAACGTCCTACGGGGCATGCGTATGCGGGCCCCAAAAGGACGTAGATAGGACACAAAAGTGTCAGAAGTTTTCCTATAGGAAAAGGCTATATATGTGTACCGAGGGGTGCCAGTCTGACGACGGGGAATATTCTAAGCATGTGAATCCATGAAAGATCCAATGCTGGAGAATGTTAGTCACTATGGTGAGTAACTTATAATTACTCTTACGTCCTGTCCCCTTCCCCCCATACTGTATGGGCGATTACAACGGATTGTAGCCCCAGGGTGGAGAGGAGACCCTCCTTAAGAAAATAGGTTCCTGAGAACCGTCTGTCCGAAAGATGCATCAGATATAGAGCAGGCATCCAATCAGTAATGCTTGCAGAAAGCAGAGGGAGAGGCCCAGGTGGCCGCCCTGCTTATGACTTGCCAAGGAACATGGCGCTGGAATGCGATGGCCGTTGCCTTGGCCCCGACTGTGTGGGCATGCATGTTGGCCGGGGGCAGCTTGTGCTGGCCCTCATTCTTTTTTGATGGCGGAGACTATCCAGCAAGATATGGAAGCCTTAGAGGCCTGATAGCCTGGTCTTGAGCCCCCGAAGGTGACAAACAGGGCGTTTGATTTGCAGAAGCCCTTGGTCCTGTCCAAGTAGATTTCAGGGCATGCCTGACATCCAGGATGCAAACTGGGGACACTTCTTGTTGTGCCAGGTGGCAAAGAGATCCACCTGGAGAGGCCCCACCAGTTGAAAATCTCCTGAATAACGAGGTAGTTTAGCTGCCACTCGTAATTGGCTGCTCCCAGTCTGCTGAGCCTGTCCTCTTCCAGGCTGGATTCCCCTGGGAGGTGGACTACCGTGAATTAAACGGCGTTTTCCAGGGCCCACCCCCACATGCTATCACCAGTCTGCACAGAGGAGGGGATCTGGTGCCTCCCTGCTTGTTGACGTAGTACATGCTCGTCGAGTTGTCCGTCTGGATGAGGACAACCTTGCCCCTGAGAAGTGGTCGGAATGCCCCGAGCGCCAGCCAGATGGCGTTCAGCTCTAGCAAATTGATATGGTATTCCTGCTCCTGTCGAGTCCAGGTGCTGTGGACCAAGAGATCGTCCAGGGTGGCTCCCCAGCACTCGAGCGAGGAATCCGTGGTGATGGTGGCCTGCAGAGAGAGCAGCTGGAAGGGCTTGCCCGTCTGCAGGTTGCAGTCTCTGGACCACCAAGTCAGGTCTGAGTGGAGAGATGAAGGAACGTTGATAACCTCGGATCGAGAGCCCCGCTCCTGGTTCCATGAGGCAGCGAAGTGCAGCTGAATCCTCCTCATCCTTAGTCTCGTGTGCGGAACGGCTAATAAGACTGTTGCCAGAAGACCCAGCAGATGCTGGTACTACCATGCCGAGGTCACTTCTCTGCTGAGTAAGTGGGTGGAGGCCCTCTTGATGGCCGAGATTTTGTCCACCGACGGAAATACTTTCTCGGAGCACGTGTCCCAGATGAGGCCCAAAAATGTCAGCGTAGGCTGCAGCAGTGACTTCTTGAGATTGAGCGAGAAGCCCAGATCGTGCAGTGTGTTCATAAGGGCATGGGAAGAGTGGTAAACCGCTTCCGGAGGTGTAGCCCTGCGCTCTGATGAGGGCCCCCAGCGCATTCATGAGTCTGGTAAAGACCCTGGGGGCCGAGTTGAGGCCAAAAGGAAGGACCTTGTATTGAAAATGGTAGCCCATGATCCTGAACCGTAGGAAAGAACGATGGGGCTGACAAATCGGGACATGTAGGTACACGTCCTTCAGATCCAGGGAGCACATCCAGTCTCCCCTTTCCAATGTCTCCACTATAAAAGCTGGCGTATCCATCTTGAATTTTTGCAGGGGTAAGGAGAGGTTGAGGGTGGAAAGGTCCAGCACAACTCTCAGGCCCGCCTGGTTGTTCTTCTGAATGGCGAAAATCCTGGAGTAAAAGCCAAAGCCTCGCTGGGAGGCTGGGACTTCCTCCACTGCCCGGCTCTCTGCGAGCGACCGGATCGCTCCCAAAAGAGTTGCTGTACCAACCTGTGGGAGTGGAGGGGAGGGAGGGAGGCTGGGATAGGAAGGCAGTACCCCGTGGATACTATGGAGAGGATCCAGGGGTCCACGAAATTCTGGAGCCAGAAATGTGCATGGAGAGCAAGCCTGCCCCCCACCGGAGACACGTGGACCCAAAGGGGCGTGGATGCCTGGATCTGCGTTCCTGGAAGCCACAGAACCCTCTGTATGTACGAACTCTTTCTGAGCGCTGCTGAGATTGAGTGTACGATTTGGGCATGGTCTTTGTAAGGATGGACAAAGACTTAGCTGTTTTGAGGTGGCAATAGGGGCCACTGTCGATTCCATGAGATCATGCGCGACCAGCTTGGCCTCAGCTAGCCCCGCCTTAAAGCGCGATTGGCTCTGGGTGGGGAGTTCCGGGAGGAACTCTGCGATTTCCCACCATAATCTTTGGTTGGCGGCTGCCAGCATGGCATCAGCCTGACGTAGATGTAAAGAGGCGTTTGAATAGAGTTTCTTGCCATACGCCTCCAAGATCATCTTCTCCTTGCCTAGCAGCGCCGCAGAAGACGAGGCCAAGGACTGGGGCTTGGAGAATAGTGATGCCGCAGCAATCAACGAGGAGTGTGGCTCAGGATGGGCCGAGAGCAAGAGTGCATCTCCCCCTCCACCTGCCTGTACTTGGCGTCCAGGCGTCGATTGACCGGCTGGGCCGAGTGGGCTTTGAGCCGCCCTTCCAGGCCAGGGAGACTACATCGGTCTGCATAGGAATCCCCAATTTGGCAGAAGGGCGCCATGTGAGGACTTGAGCCAAAACCCCTTCTGCCGGCTGCTCAACCTCAGGTTGGGGTAGGCCCAGGTACTCTGCCAGCCCAGCAAGATGTTTGTGGAAGGCCCTGGCTGAGGATGGCATGTCTGGATCCTCCTCCTCATCCGTATCCTGCGGATCTGGAGGATCCTGTGGAGGAGGAGGAGTAGATGGCGCCGGAGGCTGGGGTACACGAACCGCAGCTGGAGGCTGACGAGGCGGCAGAGGTTGAGGAGTTGGCTGTGGAGCCTGAGGAGGTGGCTGCATTGGGGCGTGGGGGCCCGATGGAGGCATCTGTGGTGCTACTAGCATGTGGCAGGAATGACTTCCCTGATGGCGTCTTTGATGATAACCCCCATCTGAGGTGACTTTATGAGGCCGAGGAACTTCTCGAAGAGCACCTCCTCTTTGGCCAAAGAGGTGGCAGGGGGTGCCGACAGGGAAGCAGGGAGCTTCTGGAGTTGCTGCGTACCCCGTCCACGTGGACGTAAAGGAAAGCTGCTCTGCGCAAATGAGTGGTAGACTGTAGGCCACGTACCTGGTTGAGGCCAGTCCCACCTTGACACTCGTTCTTCACCGAATTCCTGGAATGCCGTTGGATGGGTGCCTCTTTCTGGCGTGGCGGCCATTTTGTCGAGCTGCCTGACACGTGCCTGCATGGTGTTGCTCTGCCCGCTGGGCCCGGCCTCCTCCAAGACTCTTGCGTGTGGATCACAAGGCCTACCCTGCTCCTCGGGCCTAGGCCCAGTAGGTGCGACACCCTCAACCCGGGGGTCGGTAGATCTGCGTTTAGGTGCCCCCTCGGACGTATTGCCGGTATTAGGGTGTAGCCCCTAAACCATGGTGCCGGTAAAAGGGCGGAGCACCTCGGGTGGAGACCCAGTAAAAGAACCTTTCGGTCCCTGAACACTGGGAGCGGGAGGATCTGAGGATCCCTCGACCCGGAGGCCGGTAGCTGAAGCAGCCTTGTGCACGTACTGGTAGAAGGACCTGACCGGTCCCTCCCGCACGAGAGAGTCCCTGGGAAGGAGTCTCCGTTGCCGGGTGCGATGGAGAATATCAGCCCTACCTTGGGCCTGGTTCGATGTTTCACGAAGTTCTTGAGATCCTTTGGAGGCGACCTCTGGAAGAGCTACCTCCACCTGGCTAGTCTGTTCTTCAGCGCCTTCGAGGACAGCGAGTCACACGCCGAACATGATTGCCAACCGTGGTCTGGGCCAAGGCAACGTAGGCAGAGGGCGTGGGGGTCTGAAGTTGGGAAGAGCCCGTTGCAAGATGGACACCTGCTGAACCCTGTAGAAGTCGATATGCGCCGGGGAGGAGCGTGACGCCTGAGGACCGAGTACCTGAATGACAAAAAAGACAAAGAGAAGAAGTATCTGCGCATGGAATTACATGGCCGAAGCCAAACCCAGGACTGCTGGTGAATTCGGCCTGTTCCCGTGGACGTGTAAAAGGGGACTGAGGTGTGGCGCCGGAGGGCGGAGTCAGGGCAGTGCATTCTCCCTGGGCCGCACCCCCACGCGCACCTCTAAATTTAAAGGGGAAGAAGGTGAAAAAGGTTCCATCTCCCGTCCCTTGGAAGGGACGCCCATACAGTATGGAGGAAATGGGACGGGACGTAAGAGTAAGGCAAAGATACAATATCTAGGTGCACCACCACCCGCCTCATCCATATATAGAAAGATGGCAGGTAGAGCTAGGTGCTCAACTGGATGACTTGACATGGTATAAAATGTGAGTTTGAGACCCAAAATTGTCATGCTGGATCCAAGCCAGAGAAAATCGTTACAATGATGTAATCAATAGCACACCACTCCTTCAAGGCTGACCAAGACGCTCCCCTACACGCACTAATTTGGTTGGATATACTCCCTCACTAAAGTTACCCCTTTCCACATTTGTTGTCTTATTTCAAGAAAATCAGAGATATCTATCCCTCTTTGACACACAAGAGATCCTTCGGGAAGTCCTCCTTCCCTTTTTATTACAGGTTGCTGGGTCATCCCCAGCGGAGGACTGTAGTCCATCCTCTCCATTTATTAAACACTCTCCATTCTTGGTTCAATCTTCTTCGTCATAGTACTATTGGTTCCAGACCAGGGAAAAATTACCATTACTCTTTCATCATTCTTCTTCTTCATGATGTTTGCAATATATTATTCTTCAAGGGGAATCACAATAACACACAATGGTTTGGTTTGATGGTGTCCCCATGGTGTCAAGGTTTTAGGGAGTTACTCTGCGGAACGGTAGTTCCTATCCCTTGGGGGACAGGGAGGGTCTATTCCTGTGAGGTCCCGCTTACCACCAGACCTATGGCTATTATTGTGTAGCGGGCTCAGTTCCCTAGCGTCTCAAAGAAATGCCCCCCTAGGGATAAGTGACTGAATCCAGCGATTTGTCACATACAACAGATTCAAAGTTCAAAATAAAATGGTTCATTAACTCAAATGTCAGAATGGCTGAAGGCCTAACTTGCTCTATGTCAGTGGTCTGCAGACTTTTTTGGCCCGGCCCTCCACTGAGCAAAATGTGGGCAAGCCAGGCCTGCCGACAAATGCCAAATGGACAGTAAGCCCAAATGACTATCAACTAGCGTGTGCCATTACTGCACCCCTACACCCAGTATAATCCCTGGGCTCCCTCGCCTGCTCCTATCAGCCTCTGGGCTCCCTCATCCCAATGCTAGCTACCCAGTCCCTGGGTTCTCCCCACCACCACCACAGACCCTGGGCTCGCCCCACCCTGCTTCTACCACTATCCCATGGGCCCCCCATTCCTGCTCCCACCACAGTCTCTGGACTCCACCCTCCCCCACACACCCCGTTCCCAGAACAGTCGCAGGGCTAGTGCCGGCTGGTGAATTGTTTAAATGGAGGGGAATAAATATTTCCTCTAGATATGCCATACTGACCGAGCGTAGCCAGGGAGCCTCAACCAATCAAAGGGGGGTTGGGGTGGGTTCTCCCGCCCAGGAATCTTTTTAAAATAATGGGTTAAAATGTTGCATTTTAGAGCATACTTTATTTTAAAAATGGGGTAAAAATCCAAACAGTATGCAATTGGCGTTGGCGGGCCCCTTCAGTCCCCCCTCTGGTCATCTTGTGGACCATACCACCATTCTGATTTCTTCTGTCGTCCATTAAGCGCCATACCTTCGTAATTCCAGACAAGTGCCCGTAGTAGTTAACATGATCCTCAAATGACCAGTACATGTAGACAAAACTGCCTCCGGGCTTGCAGTATACCCACTTCCATACATATTTCTTCGGATTGTGCGGGTTCTCTAGTTTCATCGTAGGTGGATACATGTCTGATTCCGGCATCTGCTGTCGTAGTCTTTCCCTTTCTCTTATTATGTCCTCCATGTGCTCATCGATGTCCGCGGTCATGAGTAGCTTCATCCCCACCACCTCTCCTGCTGTTGTCTTTCATTTTGCCATGCATACCTTTGTTCCACACAGCAATGCTGTTTACAAGATCAGTCCTCCTGCTAACACCTTCAGGCCTTCCGATAGCCAGGAGGGCATCCGGGACCAGATGTACAAGAACCAGCTCGCGTCCTTTTTCGTACCCTTAGATTCTTCTTCCATTTTAGCGTGCATCTGTGCCAATTGTGCTACTGCTTCTGACAACTTTCCGCTGTCCTCTTCGTTTGCCGGTATGAACGTGCAGCAGGAACTTCCTGTTTTGGCACAAACTCCTCCTTCCATAGCCGTGAGGAGATCCAGGACGTATCTGTTCTGTAGCGCCACCAGTCGTATTGCTCCAAGCTCTTCTTTAGTTGCATTGAACATGTTTACTGTTGAGTTTATATTTATTTTATTTTATTTTTTTACATTTGTATAGCGCGCAGGCAGCCCAGGGGCATTTTGGCGCTGTTACTTGCAGATAGCTTAGTTACATTATGCATAGGTTACATCATTTGGCATTGACATTTAGGTGTAACAGATATTATGCATGGAGGCGTACAAAAGATCAGGTATACATGTGGCGAGTGTAGGTGAAAGACGGTAGGGAATCAAGCAAACAGGGTGGTTTTCAAGGTTTTGCGGAAGGTGGTCAGGGAAGGTTCAGCTCGCAGGGCAGTGGGGAGGGCATTCCAGTGTAGAGCCGCAAGGTAGGGGAAGCTAGAACCCCCTGCTCTTGATTTTTTTATCATGGGTACCGTGAGTAGGTTGGTATAAGGGGTCCTGGTTGGTCTTGCGGATATGGCCGGGTGGATCCTTTGTGCAAGGTAGGCTGGGGCAGCAGAGTGGATACATTTGTGGGTGAGGGTCAAGGTTTTGAAGATGATCCTCTCTTTTATAGGTAGCCAGTGGGAGGCTCTTCTTGCAGTAGATATATGTTCTCTTTTGGAGATGCCTTGTGCTGCGCGTAAGGCGTTGTTTTGAGTAACTTGCAGTTTCTCAAGGTTTTTAGTGGAGGTCCCTAGGAAGAGGACATTACAGTAGTCCAACCGAGATCCAGTGATAGCCCTAGCTATGTTTGTGCAGGTGTCGCTGGAGAGGTAGGGTCTAACTGCATTGAGGAGTTTGGCTTGGTAGGCAGCTGAGGAGGCAATGGCATTCACCTGTCTAGTCATGGACAAATTGGAGTCCAGGTAGACGCCTAGGGTTTTCACTGACTCAGATACTGGAATGGTGATAGAGTCAATGGTGAAGTGGGAGAACTGAGCGTCAAGTTTTTTAAGAGTGTCAGGGGAGCCTACAAGTAGGATTTCAGTTTTGTCAGAGTTGAGACAGAGGCTGTTGGCGGCCATCCAAGTTTGGATTGCGTTATAGATGGTGTTAAGAGCCTTGGAATCAGTCTCATAGTCACCTGTCAGGGTTACGAGGATCTGCGTGTCGTCCGCGTAATTTGTGTACGAGATCCCCATGGCGTCAAGGATGAGGAAGAGAGGGCGAGTGAATATGTTGTAGAGGGTAGGAGAGAGGCAGGAGCCTTGAGGGACACCACACAGCATAATGGTTGGGGATGCCGTAGCTAGATCAGAGAAGACCTGCATGGTCCTTCCATGTAGGAAGGAGGTGATCCAGGCACTAGCGTGGGCTGAGAAGTTAGCAGTGGAGGTTAGGTGGTGGCATAAGACGTCGTGATCCACGAGGTCAAACGCAGCAGAGAGATCGAGGAGGAGGAGCAGGACAGGTTTGCCCATGTCTCTGGCATCGTCCATCTGGTTTTTTAAATCCAGTAAGGCGGTCTCGGTTCCGTGTTTAGGGCGGAAACCAGATTGTCTCAGGCCTAGGAGTTGGTTCTCTTCGATGAAGTGTTGGACTTGCAGGTAGGCTGCTTTGTCCAGAATTTTAAGGAGGAAGGGGACGGTGGTGATGGGTCTGTAATTGTTGGGAGAGGTGGGGACAAGTGTGGTTTTTTTTATGAGTGGCCTAACCCAGGCTTCCTTGAGGGAGGAGGGTACAATGCCTGTGGTGAAGGATGCGTTTACAAAAGCTGTGATAAATGGGGCGAGGGACTCTGCACAGTCCTTGATAATGGTGGCGGGGCAGGGGTCTCCTTTGCAGTTGGAGGGTTTGATTCCTTTCATTAGGGTGATGATGTCTTTCTCTTGGATGGTTTTGAAGGAGAAGGTGGGGGGTGGTCTCTGGAGAGGGGGAGGGGGCGGGAATGGGGGGGGTGGGAAGAGAGAGTCTGGAGTTCAAGATTTTGGCTTGAAGGAGGTCTAGTTTGTTGCGCATGGCAGTTTGGATGCCGTCACACCAGGCTTTGTCTTTAGTGAAGTTCTGGGGTGTAGGGATAGGGGTTTCAAGTTCCCTGAATATGGAGAACATTTCTTTGGTGTTGGAGTTGGCTTCGGAGATTCTAGTTTCAAATGATTTGGCTTTTGCTAGGATGATGGCTTTTTTGTATTCCTTTGAGCGGGTTTTGAAGTCAAGTTTATCTTTGTCATCTTGGGAGGATTGCCAGCGCTTAAGGGCAGCGCGTTTGTTCATCCGGAGTTTAAGTAGGTCTGGGGTGAACCAGGTGTTGGAGTGGCTTGTTGGTTTTGACTTTCGGGGTTTGAGAGGAGCAATGGAGTTGATTGCTGCTGATATAGCCTTATTGTAATTTTGCGCCAGGGTTTCTGGGTTATTGGAGAAGGGAGGTCTGAAGGCAGGACCCTGGAGGAATGGTAGAAGTCTTTCTTTCGTAAGGAGGCGAGCGCTTCTGGTGAGGGCGGGTGGTAGAGGATGGGGGGGTTGGGGTGGGGGGCGTAGGTGGGGATGTTGAAGGTAATGATGTGGTGGTCAGACCATGGGGAGGGAGAGTTGCCAGTGATTGTTAGAGGGCAGTTGTGCTGAGCAATCCAGTCAAGTGTCCTGCCCAATGAGTGGGTGGGGTCTGTGACAGTGTTGGAGAAGCCTAGAGTTTCAAGGGCTGAGTTGAGTGCTTTGGAGGCAGGGTCCTTGGGGTCATTAAGACCAAGATTGACATCACCGAGGAGGATCGCTTTGGTGGGTTTCTTTAGGTTGTCTGTCAGAAGGTGGGTGATGGTGGATTGGAAGTCTCCTATGGGGCCGGGTGGCCTGTAGACCAGATGGAGTGTAATGGTGCAGTGGTGGGAGGTGGAGAGTTTAAGTTGGAGGTAGTCACTGGTGTTGTTCGTGGTTTTATCGTTTTTTCTGATGTTAATTGAGTCTTTGGCTATGATTGCAACTCCCCCGCCTTTGGTGGGGCGGTCTTGCCTGATGATGGTGTATCCAGGTGGGAGTGCAAGGGAGAGCGCAGGGCCCGAGGCTTCATGCAGCCACGTTTCGGTGACTAAGAGGATGTCTAGGTTGTTTGAGGTGATGAGGTCATGGATGTCTAAGGCATGGGCATTGACGGATCGGGCGTTGATCAGGGCACATTTGAGATGGGGGGGTGAGGGTGGTGGAGACTGGTGGGGGGTCAGTAGTGTCCGGGCTCATATGTAAGGTAACAGTGGCAGGTACATCAATACATTCAACTGGTGAGGTAGAAGAATTGGCAATAGTGGGGGTCCCATTTTCAGGGGTCATAGGCATGGTAACAAAGGCAGGTACATCAATACATTCAACTGGTGAGGTAGAAGAATTGGCAATAGTGGGGGTCCCATTTTCAGGGGTCATAGGCGTTACGGTCGCGGTTTTGTAGACCTCAGATTTGGCCTTAGGGTGTGCGAGAAGTTTAGCTCTAGTTATTGTGTCTGTTGCCCTCGATACAGATCTGATGGCTGTGCTGGATGAAGGGTGGGGGCCATGGAGGGAGTTCATCTGTGGGGAGGTACAAAGGGGTCTGGTGCGCAGGAGCGTACCTGATGTGGATGATGTGGAAGTTGCAATGGGTCTCAATGGTAAGCGAGTATTCCGCATGCTAGTAGATTGTGGAATAGATCTGTGTGGAGCACAGAAGGTGCGGGCGCGTAGCCGATCATGTCTAGGTTGAGTTATGAGGAGCTGGATGGGAGGGGATGCATGGATCCTCTTACCTCTAGGCGGTGAGAGCAGATCGTTCCTGGCTGATGGCGACGAGCAGCGAAGAGCTGCAAAGAGTACGGGAGGCCTTTTCTCCTGGCCTTCGCTCCTCGGCTGCGCCTCTCGGTCCTCACCCCCTCTATTTAACGCAGGATGGGAGGGGCAGGCAGGCGGCCGCAGCGAATCGGATCCTGGGCTTGCGGCGGTGATTTTGGCGGCATATTTTGTTGTTGTGGTCTCTATAGTCATCATCAGTTCCCAGCGTGTTATCTGGAGCCACTAGGTGTTGGCATATGTTTGGAATCTGAGATGTATCAGTGCAGAGAAAACATAGCAGTCCTGCTGCACAGCCTGTGAGATGGTGGCACCTCATTGAGTGCAGTCTCCGACCATCCCCAAAGGTAATTTCCTTCTCTTTTTAATTCTCCTCAGTGTCTCCTTCTAGTTTGTGGCGTTACTCTGAGGGCATTGTGTGGATAGTAGCGATCTCTTCTTCCTACTATTGCCTTCGTCCATTTTGGGGAAGTTGTCTATTTTGACATGTTTCTTTGGTACCACCAACAATAGTATGTTGACATGTGCCAGGGAGCATATTCCTCCCCAGTTTGGTGGGAGTTTATCATATGCCTTGGACCCACAGGCCCAATAGTGGTCCATCAGTACCGCTGTTCCTGTCCCCATTTGCGGAATCTTCTCTATTATTTTGCATCCTTCATTTTCGACTACTTCATCATCGCCATCGTGCTGGTAACACAGGGCAGGTGTCGTCAAGGGTATTATTACAAGTGGTCCACCCACGTCAGTAGGCTTACACTTTCAGCCCATTCCTTAAAGCCTTTGTCATTTTCTTCTTGGACCTTGTTCACTACTCCCTTAGTTAACGTCAATGCCTTGCTCCCCACTAGTCCGTCCTCCCATCCGTCCTTTGTGTATACTTTCCCAGATACTAAAATCTGTGGTTCCCAGCAGCCGGGCTCTCCTCCTATTTTCTTCGTCTTCCATTTGCAGGCTAAGTATTCCAATGTCACTTGTTTGGTATCACCCTTCTCTGGACCATCAGTTATGTATCGTAGACCTTCAGTGTTTTGCCAGCAGTTGTCCATCATAGGCAATGTTTTGATGAAATGATCTTCATAAGGTAATGTTGCCTTCAACCTCCATCTTAATGTTGCTGTCCTCGCTGGGAATCTTCCTCTTGTTGGGAACACTGCGACGTACAGGAGGCATTGTGTTGTTTCTACCGGTACTTCCCTCACTACGAACGTCCTGGAGGCGCTCATGGCATATGGGATCAGTGAGCAGACAAAAGAGCTCTCCTGAGTTTTATACTTGTCAATTTCTGACATGTGCTTATACCACGTTTGTTACGTGTGCAGTCCCAGTGAGATGTGTCAACCACATTAACATCTGTACCAAAACTACGCTTACTTCTCCTTACGTTATCTCCAGTTACTTCTGTACCACCTGACACAGTACTCCTTGCAGATTGCAACCCTGGGTTGGGGGAATATTAGTATTGGATGCAGCGGAGACATGCAAAGCCATATACAACTGCCAGAGAGCAGTTAGTAAGAGACCAGTTGACAATAGTAACCAAACATCACAATTACTTTTATTAGCACAGTCATAGTTTCCCTTTACTTACACTGCCGTTTCGGCTGATGAGATGATAAAGTTGCCCACCTGAAAATCGCGTTAAAAAGCCTTATTGTTTTAGTATTTGTTAGTACTTTTAAGCTCTGTGTACTAAATAGTAATTCAATGTCCATCCAAACATTTATTCCCATATTTTCCATATGGATCGATGTCTAAGTGTGAGCAGGACGGGGTAGGCACCCTGCCGAAGTTGTGGATATGTTTGTGCTATATACTCAAGGAATGCGTAGTAGTAAATTTGTGGTGGCCGTGGTCTAAAATGCGTGGATGTATTGATGAGACAGTGCTTCAGGGTGGTCAATAGGAGGCAACATCTAAATTAGGTCTTGATACCTAAGCCTACCAACGTTTATACTTGTATAATCAACAGTCGCAGAACCCTGCATGTGCGAATAAGAAGAATGTTAGAGAGGGTTAACACAGTGTGTATAATAAGACTGTGCATGCAGAATGATCAAGTTAACTTAAAGTGCTGCAACATTTTATGAATTTCATTCGAGGCACTGGAAGAGTGCTACCGCAAGCCATGTAGTTCTAGTTAAGTTGCTAACCCCATAGGAAAAGCACTTTTTGGGCGGCTTATAACTTCACTCCCCCTGAACGAAACCTCACCAAAACTTGCATGAACAGTATATGGCCCACTCTGAATTTTTGCAAAGTTTGGTGAGGTTTGGTCAAGGGAGGGCAAAGTTATAGGGGAGGGTCCCAAAATTTATTTTTTTCCCATAGACATAATGGGAAAAAACTTTGCTCACGCCTACAGCCCAAACCGATGGACGGATTTTCACCAAGTTTGCGGCAGGAGAGGCGGCTTGGTCCCGAAAGCGTGTTTTTGTTAATTTAGTGTAAATCCGTCCAGTAGGTTTTTTTTTAAATGACCAAAACGTAAGGCAAAACAATGTGTGATATCTGTGTCCGCTCTGCGGACTCACTTCCCTGTTTGGTCTGCGGACTGGCCTCCGATTGGCTGTGTTGTCAGTGGACTGGCCATGAAAGCAGCATTTCACTTGTCAAACTCAACAAACAATCTCTGGGGATGTGGGGGGGGATGAGGATTGGATTGGATATGGCCATAAGAAGCCAAAAAACGAAACCCCCCGAAAGTCCGCAAACACTCCAGATGGCCTGCGGAAGTCCTGTGGTGTTCGTGGACACTTCAGATGTCCTAGGACATCTGTACCTATTTCTGCATTACAGGGTTGGGAAAAAGCAGTTTTTGGATGATTTATAACTTTTGCGCCACTCAATAAAACTGCATGTAATTTCTTTCTAGAACTAATCAGAGCTTATAACTTTGTTGCTTTTTGACGAATGTGGACAAACATTTTTTGAGAAAGAATATAGACCCAACCTTCAATGTTTGTGTAAAGACTGAATAGATTTTGTCAAGAGGGGAAAAGTTATATGACTATTGTAGGTACATACATTTTGACACTTTTAAAAAAATAAAACATGGGGAGATTTCGAGCAAACTCGTGAGGAGTATTGGCAAGGACATTAAAGCATGGTTTTGCAAATGTGCCTGTGTTTTGTTTTTTGCCAAGTGTAATAATGTAGGTACAAAAAATAGTCATATACCTTTGGTGACCGAGGTATAGCATGTGGCTGTGGGCAGTAGCCAGATTGTCTGGGTCATGGCATAAGGTCATGAAGCGGACAATCTGGCTACTGGCCATTACCACTAGGGACGAAAAATGGTGTTAAAGTGGCTATGTCTACTTGGGACCTGCTATGTGGTAAAGTTATTCGAAGGTAGGGTAGGTTTGAAAGGGAAAAAAAGTGCTTGTGGTAATATGTTCATAGGGTTTTGCAGGCTGCCATGGCAAGGAAAGAGGGGCTGTGTCATCAATGATATTTGTGATGTCATCTTTGATATCCTGGGTGTTAGTCTTAGCAGTGCACGGTAGTGGCTCAAGTTATGGTTGCTTAGCTTACCATAACTGGCGAATTTCAGTTTTTTTTTATTTTACTTGTAACCATAACATCCTTTTAACAACATTTTTTTACTGAATTTCATACATTTATATTAGTGCAACTTAACCATAACGTCCCTTTAACAATGTTTTTTCATTGAATAAATATATATATATATGCATATATATTACTGAGCATGCAGTAGCGGCCCAGTAGTTATGGTTAAGTTGTTCATCTCATAGGAAGAGCACTTTTTGGCTGGCTTATAACTTTGCTCCCTCTGGACGAATACTCATCAAACTTTGCAGAAAAAGTATATGGGTGGCTCTGCATTTCTCCGCAAAGTTTAGTGAGGTTTGGTCAAGGGGGGGCAAACTTATAGCGGGGGTCCCAAAATGTCTTTTTTTCCCCGTAGACTGAATGGAGAAAATCTTTGCTCACGCCTACAGCCGAAACCGCTGGACGGATTTTCACCAAATTTGCGGCAGGAGCGGCAGCTTGGTCTCGAAAGCGTACTTTCGTAAATTTGGTGTAAATCCATTCAGTAATTTTTATTTAAAATGACAAAAAAGTAGGTTCAAATAAATGTGTGCTGTCTGTGTCCTTTCCGAGGACACACTTCCCTGTTCGCTCCGTGGACAGAACACCGATTGGTTGGTGCAAGTGCGTCATTTCCGCAGACAGGCAAAGTACTCACTGATTGGTTGGATTGAAGCATGAGGTGCGTCACATTTTCTTGATGCGCCCGCCATGTTGGACCCGCGGACAGCATGGTGTGGAACAGAGCTGGAATCCAATTTTGGGGAGTGTGGTGGTGTGGAAGAATGGCTGGAGAGGGTGGGGGAGTGAGAGATGGGTCAAATGCTGTATTTGTTTAGGTGGGAAAAGGCTGTGATGTGATTGCGGTGTCCGCAGTCACCAGAGCTGTTCGCGGACATACGAACCATTGAATAAACTACTGGGTATTTTATTATGCTCTGATATATTGGTTTTGGGTAGTTATTTGAGTATTGGGTGGAGAGGGCATGCACTGAAGAGTTTGTGTATTGGCTGCAAGTACTCTATTAGTTTCACAAGTGAAGTGAATAGGGTCTGAGGTGGTTGCTTTATGTTTTTGGGTTGTGGTCAGTTGGCAGGTGTTTGCTTGCATGGGTATGTTATGCTGCAGTGGTTGTGGCCAGGGCCTAGAGTCTTGGGTGCAGGGCCGAAGGCCATGGGCATTTGACCATGCACCCAAGACTCTAGACCCTGGTCAAAACCACTGCAGCATAACACACCCATGCAAGCAAATATTTTGACTGTGGTATGTGGGCTGCATACGGGGTATGTTTTCAAAAGTTTGTGTACTGGTGTCCAGTAGTGTAATAGTATTTATAGGACAGTGGACATGGTGTGTAGTAGTTGGTTTGTTGGACTGTGTTCAGAATATTGATAACTAAGACTGTATGCATTTTGGTTGTAGTTAGTGGTCAGGTGTTCACTTGCATGGGTGTGTTATGATGCGGTGGTTGTTACTCCAATCATTGTATACTTACTGTTTGCTTTGTTGAGGCTGTATGCAGTGTTTTGCCCATGCCATGCACCCAAGACTGTAGGCACTGGTCACAACCATTGCAGCATAAGACATCCATGCTAGCAAACATTTTGGGTTGTGGTTAGTGGTCAGGTGTTTGCTTTCATGGGTGTGTTATGTTGCAGTGTTTGTGACTCCAATCATTGTATACTTACTGTTTGCTTTGTGGAGGTTGAATGCAGTTTTTTCATGGTATGGGAAATTGGAGCAGACATTGTTTTTTCATTCTCTGTGATAAAAGAAAAGATCACGTTATTTAAGATAGTTTGTAATAATTTATTGCATTGCATAGCAGACATTTCTGTATTTTGTCGACCCTCATAGTTAGTACTTTACAAGCACTACGCTTCAAACCAGTGTACTGTGCAATTTGCCCAGTTCCTGTGTTTGTTCATAAAATCATTGGGTTTGTGGGAAAAAAAAACATGCAGGATTAAAAAAAAAACGTTCTACGTTATCGTACAATATTTTTCGGCGGTTGATTTCAGTAGGAGGAATTGAACAGGTGTATGGTTTTTGGTTTAGAAGTGGTGGTACTATTGTTGTAATTAGATACCAGTTGGTGTATTCCAATTGTTTATTTCTTGTTGCATTTTAGCAGTATTCATTTATCTGTTTGGTTGTTGCAGTATTGTGAAGCAGTTAGATACCTGTTGGTGTATTCTAATTGTTGATAGTTTTGAAGTTGAGAGTATTTTTATACGTAATAAGTGTTGTAGGGTTTCCTTAGAAAAATATATATTGCAGTTGTCTGGTTGTAGTTATATACCTGTTAGCGTTTTCTAACCGTTTATAGTTTTTCACTGTTAGATAGCTGTTGTCTTATTCTATTAGTTTATGGATTTAAAGGTTGTTGAGGACATTTTGTAGATATTTATACTCAGATTAGTGAATACTGGTCTTAAGAATATTAAGTAAGCATTTACAAGTTGTGCTGGTAATCTTTGTTTTAGAGTAATGGAAGTATCATTACATTCGAACCATCCAAATTTCTTTTTTATGCATGCAGAGTAGTGACCTGCATTGGTTGAGGCTCCTGCGTGGTAGATTGTGCCTACTGTTGTGAAGGTTTTTTTACCAAGTGATACTTGTCCATGTGTGAATCCAGTCAGCTTGCAGTTGTTTTTGGTACCATCTGCATTGTAACATAAAAGCATTACTATTACGTATTCACTATGCGACTATTTGTAAAGTGGAACGATTATCAGAATTGCAAGTAGTACATAATCTGCCATGGTTTGCAGTTTGTACAAGTTGCTGAAATGGAATGGATTCACAGTTAGGTATGGCTACATACACAAAGCGTTCCCTGGGGATTTGTTCCTGTGCCACATGGTTGCAGAGAGTGCATGTATGTTTCCATATGTATGAAATATGGAAGGTTTCATTTATAGGTATTTTTTTTGTTTTCCAGTACTTGTAGTAAGTACATTAGAAATTCTTGTGGATCTTGTGTGTTTATAGTGAATCTGACCATTCCGGCACAGTAGTCCAATTCCTGCCTTATTCCAGAAACCCTAAGTGTTGTCGGGATTGTTGGTTGCATTTCTGTGAAGGACTAACATTTGCAAACATAATTGGTCTGTCCCGTTTAAGCAAATGTTTTCAATAATTGGTGGCAATTGGTGGCAATTGGAATAGAATATTGATTGCTACATTTGCATAGCAATTTACACGAGTTGTATTTGAAAATTTGAATGGACCAGACAGTTCTGTGTCCAAGACATTTCTTGGAAGTGAGCGTTGTTTATTTGAAGAGGTAGTTGGTTTCGTTTGTGCAGTAGATCCTTCTTTGGTTGTGGTCATTGATAAAGTATTAGCTTCTTTTAATTTCTTTGGAGGCCTGGTTGTTAGATCCTGTATAATTTGAGTAGAAACTAGTTTTCTTTTACAAACATTTGCTTTTTGAGGAACAGGATAGGTTTTGAGATGGGGTGCTTAGAGTGCACGTAGTCTATTGTATTCTAGAATGCAAGGAATATCAGCGTTTACTTTACTTGCATCAAAGTTGACTAGAAATAGTCCTTCAAGTGTATGTAGGCGTGATAGTGCTATATAGCTCATGCCTTCTTTAAACACTGTGCTGACAATATCTATCAATGCTTGATCTAGGGTAAGACCTTGTGATTTATGAATGGTGACTGCATATGCTAGAGATAGAGAAAATTGTTCTCTGCATACATACATGTCTTTGAAAAGAAGTAATCGGGCTGTTGAGCATCCTATCCTTTTAAACTCTGATAGTTTGTCAAAGTGAATATTGACAAACAATGTTATCATCATGTGGGTATGTTTGAAAGCAAACAACTATACCAAGTGCTCCATTAACTAGTCCTTGCTCCACGTCAAGGTTACGTTTGAGCATTACTCTACAGTTTAAAGATAATTTTAATATTTTCACTAAACCAGCTGTATTAGAGATAGAGTTTCCTAAGGTATTCAGTCGTGCTGTGGCTTGTTCACACATGGGTAGTGTCATACCGTGCACGTCCAGTTTGTGGAGCAAATTGGAACTATTGGTTGCATTTGTTTTTTCAACATTGTTTCATTGAATTGGGCACAGCTTGCATCAAGGACATACAGTTTACATTTTTGTGTGCTAATTGTTCCATGACATCAGTAGCACATGAGTTATGGCCATATAGGTTATGAATGTGTCTGCTATTCAAGATACTCTGTGCTTCTTTAGATAGAAAACCAATAAGACTACTTTTCAAAATGTTGGCATAGGTGAGGTCTGCAGACTGACGCATGTTTTCAGTAAATTCTTTGTATTGGATATGTTGCCAATGATTGACATTCCTTATGCTGCCAAGAGTTTTACGGCATAGTTTGTGCCCTAAGGTTTTAAAAATAGGTTCACCTTTATCTGGTGTTAATTGAAGAAGATCTCCGAAAACAATAATGTGTTTTCCTCCAAAGAGCTCTTTGTAGTCTGTTTTGAGGACCTCTTGTAATTTGAGGTGAATCAAAGCCAACATTAGGTTGGAGACCATGCTCACCTCATCCATTAGCAGCATTTTAATTTGTTTCAGAACTCTGCATAGTTCCATTGCAGGTTCTGGAGAAAGTTTGTAGTAGTCTAATTTGTTTTGGTGTTCTACTGCAAGGAGTAGTAATCGGTGTCCAGTGACACTGCCCATGTTGTAGGCAGCTGAACCTGTGGGGCAGTTACAACAGCTGACAGATTGTTTGTCAATTGTTGGATGAACTTGCAGATGATTGTTTATTAAGAATGTTTTCCCTGAACCAGCTTTACCACTCACATATAGCAGTATAGGTTTGTTGTCTTGGCAGCTACAAGTTTTAGTTTCGTGCTAAGCCCTGAGGACCGAAGGGCTGAGGATTTTGCTGTTTGCTGTGGCGAGTGGTTCTCTCTTTCAAACAGGAGGAGGAAGGAGGATTAGAGGTCCATGTGCCTGTACCCTTCTGTACCCTTAACTGCAAACTGACCTAGTCACCTGACTCTGGGTACACAGCTACTTAAGGCCGCCTCTTTCGCCCTTGTGGCGCTAAGCCCTGAGGACCGAAGGGCTGAGGATTTTGCTGTTTGCTGTGGCGAGTGGTTCTCTCTTTCAAACAGGAGGAGGGAGGAGGATTAGAGGTGCGTGTGCCTGTACCCTTAACTGCAAACTGACCTAGTCACCTGACTCTGGGCACACAGGTACTTAAGGCCGCCTCTTTCGCCCTTGTGGCGCTAAGCCCTGAGGACCAAAGGGCTGAGGATTTTGCTGTTTGGCGAGCGGCGCAAGGCGAAGTCGTCCAGGATAACTCTTCGGGAGAGATGGATCCAGCTAATCTATGTACTTCTAAGGTGATACGAAGGACTAGAGCCCAAGTAAGACAAACAGCCAATACTGACACGATACAGACAATTTGAGAAACAAAAAAGTGAGTCAATATTTTTCATGTGAGTCGTTAACTGATAATATTGACTTATCTGAGGATTCCGTGGTTGTGCCATCAGAAGAGGTGTTCGAACCCTTGCAATCTGTGGAGGATGGTTTGTCCGTTAAGCGGATCTCTATATCGTCTCCTGCACCTCCTGCGCTGATAGAATTCAATCTACCCACCCCAGCCCCCCCCCATCCACTCCTCTTCTCCGAGTGCAACAGGTGGAGGGAGGGGGGTGTATGGTTACAACGATATTAAATGAAGTGAAGTTGGCCAACATCAATATTGAAACGTCTTGTGAGACTAGTAAGACTAACCATGATGTGCTGATTGATGGGGCTGCTATGCCGCCGTCGTTGTGTGCGGCCAGGGACGCCGGCTCGGTGGGTGTCGTGCCGGCGTTCAAGGAAACTGCGGTGGCCCGGCGGCCCGAGGCTGCTTCAGGCTCCCCTGCCGCGGCGCCCGCCGATGACGTTGGTGGGCCGGCCCGGGGGGCATGGCCGTCAGCCGCGGCTGAAGCACCTTGCAGTGTGGGGAACACTGGAGCTCCAGGGCTAGTGCAGCGGCTGGGGGTCCTGGCGAACGTAGCGGTGGGCGCAGTCCAGTTTGCCCGCCCTGAGTGCACCACGGGGATGCCCAGTGGGATAGACGGCCCTGGGTTGGTCGTTACCAATGCCGTGAGTTCAACCTCTGTGCCTCTTATCTCGCCGATTTGTTTGTCAAATGTCACTATGTGTGAATCTCTTGCGGTCTCTCAAAACGATACGACTCCTAACCACGTCCCACAGCTTATTGAGACCCCCTTTAAGGATTCTAGTGTGATCACAGAATGGCATAAGGAATCGATTCAGAACTCTCAAAATGTAAAAGAAACTGCTTCTGTGGATAATGATAAAAGAAATTCGCTAGAGGTAGTTTCTGCCGTTCTACAAAATTTGATCAGTTTAAACAAATCTAGATCTTGTAATCGGTTATCTGTATCTACCCTAACTGATGAGTTATCTTTAAAGGCCCCTCAGAAAAGAACCTGTACGAGTGTCACTGATTTAAATCGTGATATATGGGGATCTAGTAATTACAAAAGAAGCAAAACACGCGCTGATGAATCTCCTGATAGGTTCGATCAATCTGAAGAGGGAAACGTGGCAGACTCTCAGAAAAGAGTGACGATTCCACATAAGACCAGTCAGCTCAATAATAAGAGGCGCCATCTCCGTACAAGTGAAAGCTCAGCTTGTGTAATGACGTCTGATGACTCTGAAATGACAGACTCCTCGATGGGTGAACGTCCCTTTCCAAAGATAAGGAGGAAAGGGGCTTGTGGTAGGCGATCTGCATTTGAGTCCCAGGGGAGAGTACTAGAGGAGCGGTCCGCTCCATGTGTTCATGTGCCTTCAAACGAACTTTTAATGGCGCTTACATCCGCAATGGCAATTTCTATGACACCCTTCACCAAGTTATATGAAACTCTGAGCGACAACGTAAAGGATGTCACTACGTTACTAGCCATGATTAATTCAAAATTGATGCATCTAGAAACAATGCAGGAGATGGATAGACACAAACAAGAAGAAGTGTCTCATCAAGTTCTGGGTGGCATCCTAGCAGTTAAGGAGGCTAAAAAGAACGACATGATTGACACAAAATTATTTGCAGAGGTTGCAAAGGAAGCCTTGTCTTTATTTCATAAATCACTTACAACTAAAAAAAGAGAAGATCTGTTGAGTGACGATAACTTAAAAGATTCGGGAAGTGAAGCTTTAGCCTCCAATGCAAACGCCCTTGTAAGTTCTTCACCGTTGGCCAATATGCCGACTCGTCATCAACACCCCGCACAACCACAGAAGCAAGTCCTCCAGGATAGTAAGTTATCCGGAGGCTTAATAAAGGAAGTGATTGACATCTCACATGATGCGCCTAGGGACAGTTCGATTCTGTCGGAAATCGAGGTGCAAAAGCAAACGACTGTTATTGAACCTTGTGCTAAAAACGTTTGTCAAATAACTTCCCTTGACATTTCGTTCAATACAGCTTTTTTGCAAGCAAAAAATGCATCTAATCCAGCCTTAGTGGACTTTCAAATGGCCTCCGGTTCATCTCCACGTCAGAAAATTACAGACTTGGCCCCTGAGTCGCAACTTGTGGCAGTGGCACCTCTAAAGCCCGCAGGCATGTTTCCCATCTTTGGAAGCTCAGACACTGAAGTGCAACCGTCTTTATCCGCTGGCAGAAAGTTATGTCATCCGCAAATGAAAAAGCAAAAGAACATGCCAGCCAGGAAAGAATCGCAACAAAAAGGAGCACGAAAATTTTTGCGGAATGTAAATATGTTCCAATTAGTTGACAAGGCTATTTCTTTTAGCCTGAAATTAGCGGACACAATTAAGGAGACTCAAACTGTTCATCATGAACCTGAAGAGCCAAAGTGTAATGCGACGGAGAGTCCGCCAAATGTTGAGGACTTAGCTATATAAGCAGAACTAATGGACTTGTCAGTTCATGAAGACAAGATTGATCCTGATGATGAAGTGAATAAAACCGTTGCTGAAATATGGTTCTCTCAAGACGCTGCTGCATCCTCATTGGACACAAATCCGAACAGTGTCCCTAAGATCACTTCATCGGAGAAACAAAGGTGTACTCCGATAGAGCCACAGAAGCGTGAAATTCCACCAACTTGCCCTTCCCGAGTAGCCAAAGACAGAGTGTGCGAGATTATTCCACAGGTTGCCGAGGATTATGATGTGAGCAGAGGGGTCCGTTATTTGTTACACTTCAAGAGAAAAGAGAAAGACAAAGGTTACAAGGCCAACAGAAGCCTCAGAAATCTGAAAATCTCTGCCAGGGTGATTTAAATGGGGCGTATGTGGAAAAAGAAATA
Organism: Ambystoma mexicanum; assembly: GCF_040938575.1. Classification (NCBI taxonomy): domain Eukaryota; kingdom Metazoa; phylum Chordata; class Amphibia; order Caudata; family Ambystomatidae; genus Ambystoma; species Ambystoma mexicanum. Next base: position 885,757,915 of record NC_090933.1, read on the forward strand.
AGTCCGGTGACAACTGCAATTCTTGATGCTAAAGCAGTTAAGTTTCAGAATTCGGTCTTTCATAAAGCCGCATTGTCGGTGCAAAATTTGAAAAATAAGACAAGGCTGCCTGCTGCAAGAAAATTAGAGCCGTCATTGCTAATCAAATTAATGCTTGAGCGATTGGAGGGCACGGACAAACTCATTTTGAACAGATCAAATGTGATAAAATTGCTTCACCATGTACCCCGTCTTCGCTCTCTGGAGTCGAAAGATCTGATAATAATTGAATTTCCAGAGGAATTGTGCAATGATAAGGTGATTTTACATTTAAATTCCAACTTAATCGCAAACGTAATTTTGGATGCGAATGAAGAGCTGCTGTCAATGGGCTTTGACATGTATAAAGTGAGAGACCCGGAACAACATGAAAAAGAAGAGATGGCAAATCATCTAGGTGACACTTGGTTCCCTAGAAAGTGCACTTCTGAATTATCTGAGGAAGTGAGAAAAGTGGATCAAAGAGAGCAAAACTGGCAACTCCAGTCTGACCAGAACGGTTTCCCTTGCAATGCCCAATTATTCCCTCTCCCGCCCCAAGGCTTTGTGGCAGTTGATAAGGAGACGCGGATCAGAACAGATCCAATGGAGAAAATCAAAATTACCATAGAAAATGGGATACACCTTGGAAAGTCCTTTTCGTCAAAAACAAATAACCAAAGGGAACCCGCTCTGGTGGAAGACTGGAATTGGATGGCCGCGGCACTGAATGTAAACACGAACAGCTAATGCCCGAAACCCACTGCAGAGCAGGAATGTTCCTTTGCCTCATGGAACACGCGTGGTTATTTACATCTTTTAAACAACTGGGCACAGGACTTACAACTGATTTGTTTACAGGAAACCTGGATGTGTGAACTACCAACAATCACAGACTGAGTGTGCATTAAATCCAGCTATTAAAGCCGAGAAGGGCCGGCCAGTAGCAGGTCTCTTGACAATGATTAAAAGATCGTCGGGTTACCGGCTGCATAACTCAGTGAACTACACTGCCTTCATTCAAGTTTGTGAGATACGTAAAATTGCTGCCGCTTCTAACCCCTGTGATGTGATCCATATTATTAATTTATATTGGAATCACCAACGGACTGGTTCACTTCCGTTCATCGACCAGATCACCGCAATCCTTGATAACTTGTTAGAATCAAATAGTGGCAGTGCGGTGATAGTTTGCGGCGACCTAAACATCGATTTTTTCAATCCTCAGAATTCCATCAAAGGTCGCTTATCAAAATTATGGTTAGAAGAGATGGAAGAGAGAGGGCTCGCTATGCTAAACGGCCACACGCAAGGTGATATACCGGCTAAACCCACATGGCAGCGAGAAGGTCAAAGCTCCACCATTGATTACATTTTTGTTTCCGATATGCTGCATGGAAAAATAAAGACCATGAAAATTTGCTCTATGATCAATAGTGACCACGAAATGTTGGAACTCAGATTCCATGACACTCGAGGTCCGCAATGCAAAAAGTGGAACACCAAAGTTTTAGTGGAAACAAATCGTCTTCGCTTAAAGCTGGAAGAACAAGATGTGGCTAAGATATGTAATCAGTTCAAGTCAACGACGGAAGAGATTGAATACATGCCAATTTTGTCACAGTACAAAAGTATAAGTCTTGGTCTCAAAAATCAGTTATTTGTGAAAAAACATAGTTTTGATCTTATGATAAAACAACGGAAAAGATCGATGAGAGCTGAGATTCGAAAAAATAATCAGGGCCCAAAGAATGAAATAGCAGCAAAAAACAAAGTAGTCAAACAAGCCTACAAAAACTGTATTAAAAGTCATTGAGTCGTATTACATCAAAATGATGCTGAAGCAATGATGAAGATCCTCAGGAATAAGAACAGTGGCGAGTTTTAGCGAACTATCAACTGCATGGAAACCTCGCAAGTGGCCTTGCAAGCGTGCCCAGTTCTAGAAATAGAGTGGGTTAAGCATTTTACAGCCCTATACTTTAAAGACTTTGCTCCAATCGTGTCAACTACTAATATAACATGGAATTTACATTTCCTTAAGGATGATATCCGAGAGGTAATTGTGAGAGCAAAAAACTCTCGGGCACCCGGCCCCGATGGGTTGTCTAACTGTATGATCAAACAGTTTCCTGATCTATGGGCTGATATGTGCTTTGATTTATTTGTGAGAATCAATTTGCAAAAGCAAGTGCCAGCCTCATGCAAGACTGGTATAATAGTGCCAATTTTTAAAAAGGGTAACAGAGCATCACCAAAAAACTATCGCCCGGTGGCCTTGCTTGATGTTCTGGGCAAGATTTTTGCATCTCTCCTGCAAGTAAAACTGACCAATTGGGCTAAAACAGCGAAAAGAGTGGATGAACGACAAGCAGGTTTTGTGAAATTTGTCGGGTGCTCTCTGAACCTGCTGGTTTTAAATCTGCTGAAAATGGAAGCCCTGAGAACAAACACGAGAGTGTATCTTGCTTTTGTGGACTTTCCGATGGCTTTTGATATGATTGACCGTGAACTGTTGTGGCAAAAATAGGAATTGTGGGGTTGCCCGGTTGACTTACTTGCGGCAATCAAAGAACTCCACACAAATACTTCAATTGCCATTCGGTTGGATCCATCAGGGACGTTATCAACTCAAATTAAGACGTTGAAAGGAGTTAAGCAGGGTTGCCCGCTAGCAGCTGCGATTTTCAGCCTATTCAACTCTGATATTGGTGCCGCGATTCAATCAGTGAGATCTTTTCCACCTAAACTCAATGCATCGAAGGTAAGCTGGCTGTTGTACGCAGATGACTTAGTAATCCTAGATTTAACACTGATTGGTCTCCAACGTAAACTTGAAGCTGTACAGAAATACGTCTGCCAGAATAATTTGAAGATCAATACATCTAAGACAGAAATACTGGTGTTTGAGAACTTGAAAACAAGTCATAAATCAAGGGACTCAAAGTATGTGTGGTCTCTAAATTAAGAGAAACTGCAGATATCAAAAAGTGTAAAATACCTTGGCATGACACTAAATTCTAGTATCTGCGATGAGCCTTGGGTGGCCGACTCAAAAAGAAAATGTGGCCAGTTGTCCTGCCAGGGCCTAGTGATACATAAAAAATATGGGCAATTTTCAGTGCTACCATGACGCAATTTTTACGAACAAAAAGTCGTGCCGATTCTGGATTACGGCGCGAAAAATGCTTTTGGTTGCCCGTCTACACACTGGAGCTCACTAGAACATATGTTCTGGTCTAAGACACTAAATTTACCACCTGGAATCGCAACTGCTTGCATTCGTGTGAATTAGCCTTAATTTCATTACATGCAAGGATATGCTGGAATCAACTAGCATTGTTTCGAAAAACGAGAGCAGAAGAAGGAATATTTCAATTCAGATACTTCACAACGCTGCATCAGGAGGCCCAGATATTCTCTCCCAATGGATAAAACGTTGTGAAGACCTTTTGGCAATAAATAACATCAGCTTAAAAACTCTCCACACTAATCCAACGGCTGCCAAAGTGTTATTATGGCGTGCTGACTGGATAAATACATGTCGAGAGCGTTTGGCGGCCAATGCGATGACAGATTCTCCTGCTGAAGCAAGAGGGTATAACATCCTTCAAAAATATCTGACTCGCTTTCCAAATTCGAATGCTAGAAGACCATTTATGCTGTTCCGGCTGAATGCACTGAGAACTAAAGAGCGAACCAGTCATTGGGCGTGTAATGCGGGACTAAACTCTACCTGTCGCTTTTGTAACAAGGAGCTAGAGTCCCTCAGACATCTAGTCCTTTTCTGCTCAGCGTTGAAGGACGTTAGATCAATTCATCTGGGTCGATGGTACAATGATAATCAGCCTGCGAGTGCAGAGGAGTGGTGGCAGAGAATGTGGAATGGACTGGATATGAAATTAATCTTGCCCCTGACCTCCTTTTTGGCAGTCATAGATGATAAATTGAAAGAGAATCCAGGACAACAATGAGTCTGCTAAAAGGAGTTGAGAACTCTCAAGGACGATCGTTAAGAGGGAATTCGGGCGATGAGTTCTTTCTGATTGTGTGGGGAGAAGGGTGGCGGCTTAGTTGGGGGCAATGATAAGGACACCGGAGTTGGTTGTACTTTTGTTTTGTTTTGTTTGTCTGTGTAATATTTTAAAGGTTTGACTTAAACCAATAAAATTATTTAAAAAAGATTTTAAAAAAAGTTTCGTGCTGCATGCCATGTTCAATTTGTTTTGTTATTTCTAGGAAAATGCTACGCTGTTCATTGTTTGTGATTTGAGTATAGCAAAGTCTTCTGTAAACTCTTCATACTGGTACATGGTGTTTTCCACTTCAGTAGTGGCTAATGCAGCCTCATTTGCTATGAGTGGTTGTCTAAGTCGTTCTTGGCTTCCTGTTAGAGAAGGTTGACTGCTGTCAGGAGTTTATATATTTAGTTGTGCTTGGAGTTCTTCTTGTTGCTGTTCACTGTCTAACATGTTATAGTGCTTGCATTTGCTTTTAAAGCATCTTCATAGAGACATGGGTATCTAATAAATATTTTCTACATGGTTTAAAAAGTTGTAGTAGAGACATGTAATACAGTTCTTTATATGGTATGTTTTGAATGACAATTTCATATGATTAATTAAGCTTCGTTTGGTAAGTTTCACTAGGCTGCCTTCACAATTTTTTACTTTGTATCTACCTTTCTTCTAATCTGGTTAAATATTATTTTTGTATGTGAAGTTTTGTGCAATGTGGTATAGACACATGGTTTCTAAAGTGGTGCTCCTGTTTGGATAGTATGTGTCTAGTTAATTGTTTTTCAAAAGGTCTTGGCTGTTGGGATCATGTTTGGCTATTGTTTCTATGTCTCCATATGATTTGAGAACTACTTTTCTGGATTTAGCAGGACTAAGGCTTAGCCATACTATGTTTTCAGATTTTCCATGCAAGGCAGTACTGGTTAAATGGTCTGCGGCTTCGTAGCAGCCACAACCTTTATGAGAGAGTATTTTTATGCCTAAGCTGTACAATTTCTGTGACAGTGTTTTGTCAGATGATGTGTTGTCCCAGAGGTCTTTGAGCTCTTTTTTTTCTGCTTTGGTTAAGTAGGCTGTGACATATCGTGCAACTGCAGTGGAATTGTCTGCAATGTATTGCACATCTATATTTGCATTCCATAGGAGGGCAATGATTGCACTGTAATCCTTGATGTACTTTGATCCTTCTGTTATTTTATGCAGTATGTGTTCTTAGGTGATTTACCTTTGGCACTATGTCCAACTGAAGACATGAAGTTGTTCACTTGACCTGTTGTTGAAACTGGTCTAGGGAAACCAAATCAGCATTTGGTGTAGTATTTCCCTTTGTTTTTAGATTTGCGCCTACAATACTTCCCATACTTGTGCCTTTGAAATTTGTAAAACGTGTGCATGTAGGTCACTATGTGTAATTTGTGAAGGGATTTCACAAGTGACATTTTTCTGAATGAACTGCAAAACAGTGGCATCACTGTCCTGACCAAATTTAGGAGCATCTTTAATCCACAAAAGCATGTGGATATGTGGTGCCCCTCTGGCTCGGTATTCTTTTCTACAAAAGAAGTGTTGCACTTCACTAAGGGGAGGCACCGATTTATTACAAATGAAGTGTAGAATGGCAATAAAGCGATGATGGAAATATATTGATACATTTACAGGATCTAGAGATGCTTCTCCTGGTGTTTTTATATCTATATTTTTTTTGTTTTTGTTTGCTATGCGTAGGAAATCGTGCAAATCTTCCCATGCATATTCTGCACAACTTAATGTCACAAACCATGTGGGTAGGCCAAGGTTTCTTATACACTGTACTGCCTCGTCGGAACCAGTATTCTGTAACGCTCACCTGGCTCCCACAGGGGCGTCGATTGGACGCGGACAGCTGCAACCTCCTCCAACGTGAAGCGTAGTGCAGAGATAACAGACTGGACTGGACCGCCTAATCTCGTCTGCTTGACCCGTAGAAATATTCTCCTTATGTTTGTAAATGATGAGCTCTCCATCCTGCGTGGAATGCAGGGGCGCATAGATACCAGTTACTGCACTGGTTTGAGGGCGTTGGAGGAGTTCCGGATGAATATTGACTCCGAGGTTCCAGGCGAGAACCCGTAAGTATAAAGTTCAAAGAGTTCAATATGTCCGATGTTCACTCTTGTACATTCCTTTCTTGTGTTGCAGCTGGGTCCAAGGGAAGATTGTCTTGTGGCAGCTGATGGTGTTGAGGTAAGAGTCTGTATTACCCAACACTGTCCGGCAAAAGATGCGTGTGTTTAAATTGCTGGTTTCTCTCTCCTTACAGGTGCGGCGTAAGAAGTTGCGGTTTGTTACAGAATAATGCTGTTAATCAGGTAAGTCTATGGTGGAGAGGTTGCATTTGTTGGCTCTCTCGGCTCACCTTATGTTTCTTTTGTCCCCTAGATGGTGAAATTCGGCAGAGAAAATGATGGAGGAAGCGCCGGATCGAAAAATGATGCGAGGACTGGCGAGTATGGCGCGGCGCTGCAGCTGGCGATGCTACGCATGTAGAATAATGTCCTTTTCAAGTTCAAAGACGTGATGGATCCGGAATTCAGGTAAGGATTGAAATAATATCTGTTTTCTAACCTTTCCTTCTTCTTTCTTCTATTGCTAGGAGCTCTGGATTCGAGACGGGTGTGGCTGAAGACTGGATGCTGACTGCAGGCACGGTGAGCGTTACGCTGCTAGATGCAGAACACCACGAAGCATGTGCTGCTGTTCGGGCGTGGTTTAAATAGCCTCCAAAGTAGTTCCAGGTAAGAAGTCCCTAGAACCACACCCGAGTAAAAAATAGTCCCTGTAGAAAAATAGTCCCATCCATGCCTCACGTTGGCTTGGATTCATTTGCAGCATGGTCTGCATGAGGTAAGTAAAGTCTATGAGCCTGGCGCCTATGGCGCCAGGACTGATTTCTATTATGAGCCTGGTGCCTAAGGCGCCAGGACTGAACCCAGACAGCCCCCAGCCGGGGCTGCTGGGGTTTTATTAAATACCTGGATGCCTGCTCCCGGGGCTGATGGGCTTGATCCGGATGCCCGGGGGTAGGCATCATGACATTCTTTTGTACCACGCGTGTTTGCTAAAAGGTTTGTAATGCTCAAGTAAAACTTTTTGTAGTAATTGCGTAGCATACATATTTTGAAAATTGGTACCGGATTTCAATGTGTGTGCAACTCCGTAGCAGAGTTGCTAGTTTACTTTCAAAGAGAAGGTGGAATATGTATTCCACATTTTGTTTGAATCTGGGGTCTTCAGAATACATTAATAAAGAGCGGTATTCTGATGCTGTTATTTGTGTGGGTCTTTCATCATACCTTCCTCCTTTTCCAGTCGGAAAGAGTAGAGGGAAGGCTCGTGCTTCTACACTTTTTTCCCCATATGCTGATTGGAGATCCTTTGGCTTGCCACATTTGGTAAGTTTCCAGCGCATCATCTATGGTGTCCTTGGAGTGCAATGAGTGAATTGTATAATGGTCTAAAATATTGGATTCTGTCGTAGGATCTAAAAGTTGAAATTGGCCAGTTTCTGATGAGTCTTGAATTATTTTGGTGGTTTCCCTCAGGTTTTCTTCAATGTCTATTTCTTTGTAGTATTCATTGTTGTCTTTTAGATATTGCAGGGCTTCTCTAAATTTATGTAAGTCCACTAGTTGCTGCCAATTCTTTTTGTCTTTTGTAGGACGCCATTTACTAGGATAATCAAAGATTGATCTATTGGCCTTTGCACTCCTAGAGTGTGTACATTTTCTTTGAAATCTAATGGCAAATACACTACTTTGCCACAAATGCCTTTTAGTAATTCAGAGGGAGGTCGTTTTGCTGTTTTTGGTTGAAGGCGTATTATTGCTTGAAATGGGTGCACTGTTTGAATTATAATGCTCTCATACAAGTTAGGTTTTGGCAGTGGTTTTGGTAGTGGGAATAATTCCAAGTTATTAGTGACAGCACGTGAAGGTATTTGGTTGTTGTCAAGTTTTTCAGTGCAGTATTTGCAAAGTATTGAGGGGTTAGTAATTTCTTATTTTTTTCTGCTATAAGATAGAGAGCCAATTGGAACCACTTGGAACCTTCACGGTCTTCTATTTTGTACATTATGCCTACAGTTTTTGTGCTATTTTTACAAAAATGTCTGCGGCAACACACACACACACACATGGTTTGATACTTCAGCAGATGTGCTTTTAAACTTCAGTATTTCTTTTTTGTATGTGTGTAGTAGAAGGTTGCCATCTGTAAAGTTGTTGCTAGTCTGTTGTAAAGATATTGGATTTTGTAAGTGGCTTCCACTTCCAAAATGTTCTCTCTGGATGTGCTCTATTTCTTCGAGTAGTTCCATATAGAAGAAAGTTATTTAAATTGGCCAGTGCTAAAGCAGGACTTTTTGCATAGTACAGTTTATGAACGATATTCCTTACAGTTGAATGGTGTGTTCATATCATTTTGATATGGTGGAAGGTGCTTTTGCAAATAGGTCCAGAAATGCAGGCTAATGAATGTCCTTGTAGTCCTGTGAATTTGCACACAGGACAGGAGTCCATAGTTTGTAATAGTTGCATTTTCAATTTGTCTTTGCCTTTCACATACTGATTGAGGAAATGGCGTAAAGATGTGAAAGATTTTTTGCCTATGTTACACATTGATGTGCAGTGCCATTTGTAGACTGGATGTAGTGGTTCAGTGGAATGGAGAATTGATGCTAAGTTTGCTGGAGATATTTGGGTGAGCAGCATTTCAATCAAGGGGTGGGGAAGGAGGTAAAGTCATCAAACTTAGCAGAAAAAAAACTACATGTGCACGCTCAAAAAATGACATCCAGGCGCACAGCCCATACGAAAGCTCCTTACAAGAGAGGCCCTAAAATACACAAACGCCTCCAAATACCTAATCCTACTCCATCTGTGTCATCAATAAGAGAATTTTTCTAAAAAAAAAGCTGACGTGAAGGTCAGTCTCCACTTGACCTCTCTGATGCAGAACTACTAGCAATTGTTGAAGACACTGCCATACATTTGACTAACTGCAATCTGCCACTGTCGGGCCTGATACTTCAGGAAGTAAGGTTCACCCTTTGAGAATACTTTCCCAAAATCTGGGTTGGTAAAATGGCACTTCAGCAAACCACCCCCCTGACACTATTATACAAAGGGACAAAACAGGCACTAGTGAGCCTACCAGAGAGAAGCCATTAGAATCCTCAGCAACTCCAGCGGCCCATCCACACTCCCACTCAAAATCCCAGGCTTCTGATAGGTTAAAGGGGCCGATTGCCAGAGTCAGTGACTCAGCATTGACAATTGGGGGCCCACCAGACATGTCAGCGGGAGAATCCTGTCCCTCCTCCGCAATAGCAGCGGAAAGTGACCGAGCACCAGACCTAGACTGTCAGATATTGCAAGAAAGAGAGGACAGGCTTACATGCTTGTTTGGGCTGAGGAGCGTGCGTCCCAATGGAGCTCGACCAGAGAGGAGTTGACACAAGGATTACAATTTAAAAACACCACTGACCAACCGCCGTCTGAGTGAGATCCCATCCAGAAGAAATTGGATGCCATGACGATTCTCTCAACGGTGACCATTGCTCTGGCACCATTTGGGAAACTTTATGAATCCATTAACAAAATACTCTAAGATCAACCAACGCTCATAGCACTCATGCAAACCAAGCTCATTTACCTGGAGGGCTATATGATGGCGAAATTGCAAGCGGATCGGACTGATCTTGTCGTCCAGACAGAAAAGATGCGCAAAGTCCCAGTAACCAACTAAATACTCAGAACCGAGAAGCAAAAGACCCGGCAATAAAAATTTAAAAGGAAACCCAGACTGACTTGTCAAAATCTGGTGATTTTGTGGCTAGAAACTCTTCAACCACAAAAGATGCGCTCCCAAGTGGAAAAGTTGACCTTGCTTCCAAAACTACTTGTTCTACTTCTGCAGCTTTAGAGTCAAACACGAAAGCTGCTGAGTCGCTACCAAATGGTAAACTTCAGCGACCCCACACTGCCAAATCTAATGGCTCCGTCCAGCAAAATTCTTTAAAAATCTTCACTGCAACGCTTAAAGAGCGATTGAATCCCAATACAGCAGCATTTAATAATCAGATGTTTGGAATTTTCTCGCAAAAGGGAGCAAACAGCTTTGAACCCAAAAAAACCCAGCTAAAGACAGGCGGAAAATCTAACTCTCCTGGACAAAAAAAAAAAAGGCCTCTACTCATTTGGGAAAGCAATCTGGTACGACAGATCGTAAGGGGAAAACCGGTGGGAAATTCGCTACTGGAGAAAAGAGAGCGTTAAGTCCAGATGAGAGACAACTCGAAAACGAGGGGAAAGAACAATTGGAAGGAGACAGCATTGGAAGTGCTGAAGACCTAATGAACATGAGCCTATATACCGTGGAAGACTCTCTCTGATCTCTTGGATATCGTGCAGCAAAAGAGAAAAAGATCTGACTCTCAAGAACATACATCAAAGGAAGAACCTAAGATGAAAATTATGATAGTCGACATGCCCTCACCTAGTTTGAAACTACGTAAAAAAAAAAAATTTACCGCGCCACCCACCCAAATTCGGATGCCTAATCCTTAGGAAAAGAGCATGCACTACGTGGTAGATCTCCACACTCCAGAAGTCCGCACCATTTGAGACTGCCGAAGGGACATGAGAATTCAACCTTGGACCACAGACACGAGAAAAGGGAGAAGGAAAACGCCGACTTAACCCCAATTAGGCGGAGAAGGGTCGGGTGTCTCCACCACCTGTTAAAATTCATTACATTTCCCGTGTACAGGAGTCGCAGCGAGGCACTCGGAAAGTTCAACGCGTCGCCTTTCTTATTCCTGTGGCGAGCGCGTAACTTTAAAACAGGTCTCAACGAGAACTTTTAAACTGCAAAGAACTTGTGAAGTAAAGGATAACTGGACACTAAATCATAGGGCCCTATCGACCATATTTAATCAGGTCAACTTGCTCCAAGGAGGTTTCTGTGGTGATATCCAGATACTAGAACCGAACCCGAATGGAAGGAAAGACAGCTAGTTTTTGCACATCTCATCAAGAACTGCAAAGAATAGGCTGTGGAGTGCAAAGGACAACTTAATGAGGCTGGGGTTTGACCCAAGTATGGCAAAGAAGGGCTCCCCAGCAAAGGCCAGATTAAGGTCACCTCTAAGATCGGGACGCAGACGAATGCAACAAACATTTACTAGCCCACGAACAGCTTCAATCAACCGTAAGATCGATATCTATACTAGCCAGACTGCTCCGAGCCCCCACTATCGGGAAGCTAAAAGGGCTCACGGTATATGGGATCCGCCTGAGCATGGGAGAAATAATGCTCATATATATGACCGTGAAATTCGAAGACCAAGATCTTCTCCCACGCCGCCGGTATCTAGGAGAATATTAAAAGGACCAGGGCTACTACAACGTAGAATTTCTGCAGATGATAGGAGAGTAAATGAGGGCTTGTCAAGACATTCAAGAACTGTACCTTGTACCCCAAGAACACAGGCAACTAAAGATGAAAGGCTATCTCTGCTTAAGTTGCCGGCGAGACGAGTTTAGCTATCAGTCAACACTTCAGTGAGAGGCCCCCAGGAGTGTAAGATCAAAGAGAAAAATTCTCTGGAGCAGATGCGAATGTGCTCGCGGAACACGAGGGGTCATTCTCACTTGACCAAAGCTCCTGACGTAAATCTGTCAGATTTCGATGCTCTTTGCCTCCAAGAAACGTGGCTGATCGATAAACCTTTATTAGATGGATATGAGTTGGCCCACTCTACTGCACTAAAAGGTGAGAAAGGCAGACCAAGATCTGGCCTAATCACTGCACTAAGAATGGGCTCCGGCTTCAGTTTAAAACAAGTGATACTAGCAACAGAATTCATCTTGGCAACATCGATTGTATGGTCCAAAACAATTCCGACCAATATTAACAAAAGCCCTGAAGTGGTTCTCCTAATCAACATTCATTGGAACCCGGCTAGAGTGGAGACTGATAAATTCCTCGAACAGGTGGAAGCGTTAATTGACAGTTTCATGGTGAACCAGATGTCTCCCCACATCATCATCATGGGTGACCTGATTGTTGACCTGTCCATGCGCCGGAACAATCTAAGGGGGAGAGCCCACTTATAGACCAAACTAATGGATTCGAGAGATTTGCACATCTATAACAAGCATATATGATCAACCTCTGTTTAATTCCTTCTTGGCAGGGAAACGTTCAAGCTGCAACCGTCGATCATAGCCATACCTCACGAAGCCTGTTGAACACACTGGCATCATTCAAGGTAGTTCACAAAGATCACATTGACCACAACATCCTTATCGTTGAATGGACAATTACGAAGCCCTTACTCACGTTTACGACGGCCATCCTGGCAACTAATACTTGTGGCAACAGAATAAAGCTGTCAGAAAAATCAATAGAAATTCTCACAAAGAATTATACTTGGCAGAACATTACACAAAATGGTCTTCGCAGTGCGGATTACTCTGCGTCTTTGGCAGCCCTAATTCTGTAAAAGAAAAGATCTGGTATCCTCCCCAAACCACAAACCCATACATATAATGCAAAAGTTGTGGAAAGAAGAAAAACGCTAAGAAAATTAATGCGTGCAGCAAAAAAATCTAACTGCATCTTTAAAATGGAGGAAGCCACTTATGCCAGGAGCTCCTATCAAACTTGGCTGAAAAGCACATGATGCAGAGGAAATGTTACGTATAATCTGCAGTCAGAAATCAAGAGAGTTTTGGTCTTTGATAAAAATGAACAGGGACAGTCCAACAGGCGCGTTAACGAATCCAGTAAGTGAAACAGATAAAACACTTTGTCTCTATATATAGAGCTCCAACTGGAACCAAGGAGCTGAATCCTGTCCCGACAGACATCATATGGGACATCTCTACTGAGCATGACCTCATATCAGCTAAGATAAGAAAACTTACCAACTCCAGAGCCGCGGGTCCAGATGGCATAACTAATATTGAACTAAAGCGACAAGCAACATCCTGGACTTTTTTCATTTCAGAAGTGTTTAAAAAGAACAGTGCCCCAGTCATGGAAGAAGGCGATTGTAGTCCCAATATTTAAAAAGGGGGCCAGGGACAATTCAAATCATTATCGGCCCATCACACTCCTTGACTCAATAGGGAAGATTTTTGGATCAATGCTTCTGGACAACTTCCATCAGTGGACAATAACTTCAAAAACGGCGGATCCACTCCGAAGCCGGTTTTGTAAAAAATCTGGCCATGTCGGCGAACATTTTTGCCATGAACACACTCAAAGCCAAGGTTCTAGAGGGACGTCCGAAAATATACATTGCATTCATCGATCTGGTGCAAGCTTTTGACCAGATCGAATGAACAACCCTCTGGCAAAAACTTGAAAACCGAGCCTGTCCACCAGAAATCTTGAACCCCATTAAAGCTTTATATTCTGGCACTTCGATGTGTGTGCGGCTCGATCAAACAGGCCTACTTTCTTCTTGGATCAAAACTGAGCAGGGGATTAAACAAGGCTGCCTTCTGGCTCCGGCCTTATATAATGCCTATATTGCTAACCTGGAGGAGTCTGAAATCAGAATCCGCTCCTTTCCACCAACATTGGGAGAGGTAAAAATATTGCGGCTTCTGTATGCAGACGATATCATTTTAATGGACCACACGCCAATAGGTCTGCAGAGGCAAATTACCAACTTGGCCGTATATTTGAAAGATAATCATCTACAGTTGAACCGCGAGAAAATGAAGATCATGATTTTCAAGAAGAGGAAGACCAAAGGAAACAACTTTATGTGCTCTATTGCCAATTTTCCTCTATAAGTAGTGCAGGACTCCAAATATCTGGGAGTAAGCCTAAATAACATTAAAGAGGCAAGATAGTCTGGAGAGAAAAACACGCCTCTTTATCTCACAGTCAATCATAATCAATAGGAAATATGGACGATTTACACTCTCACCACTTTTGACTTTTTACAAATCTAAAGTCATTCCCAGTCTCACCTTCGGCATGGAAGCCATGCCTGGCCTGCCAGGTAAAATTTGGTCAAAGCTGGAAGGTCTATACTGGAAGAAAATTCTGAATCTGCCCTTATCTACTCCTATTTCTGTAATCAGGGGGGAGCTGTCCTTACAATCATTAAGCTCAATTGTGGCCAGGAACGAGCTCTTGTTGTATTGGAAAATCCTGCTACCGTCACCACCTTACATCCTTAAAGCTATTGGCAAAGAAATCGAAACAGGTTTGTGTAAAATGCTTTGTGATTGGACCGCCAGGAATAAAATACTGCTGGAAAAGGTTGGCAATTCCGAAGAAGAGCTCATCCAGAACCCGGAACGGGTAAAAAAAACGGATTGTCGAATCGGACTGGATCCAAACGTTGAAGAAGCTAGCCGAGTCAAGAAAGTGTGGGACCAACCAATCGACTTAACGAAAGTTAAAGTATGTCGCAATTATTTGGCTAAATGTCCAGATAAGAGGATTGGGGAACACTTCCTCCAAATTCGTTTGAACCTTTTGCATACGAATGAGATCTTGGAGAGGCGAAACCAAAGTTCCTCATCGGACTGCCATCACTGTAACCAGACGGACACGAAAGAAACCATAAAACATCTTCTACGTTGTCAAGTTCTGATTGGGATACGTAGTCGCCATCTAGGAAATTTTTTTAAAAATCTGCAGTTCTCTGATGAAGAAGAATGGTGGTGTCAGCTCCCGAGTTGAGAGAAAACCTCTTGGGTAATTGCAGTGGTTGGCTTTTTTCAGGAGATAGGCCTGTTGAACACGCACATTACAGATAACACCAAGTAAAGAACTGCTGTCTGGACTCCACACAGGACATTTCAGGGGAGGAAGGATTCTGGGGTGGTGGGGAGAAGAGTAAGCGTGTAAAGAAGATTTCATAAAGATCTTATGAACTGACGAAGGATAGTAAAGAAGTCTTAAGGAAAAACTCTCTTGTAAAAATTGTTTAAGTTTCAAGTAGAACAAGTAAATAATAACAAAATATATATTTCTAGGAAGAGGTACTGTATGTGTTAGATTGCATAGCTTTGTATATGAATGGGGATTTTGGAGCATCAGCTTCATTGCTAAGGGGGTTAGTACAGTATTTAAAGGTGTGTCCTATGAGGTGCACTTTTGAAAGTATGTGTTGCTGTTGCGCTGTTCAGTGTGGTAATAGATTAGTGGAAGTTGTAGTAGGGTGAGAAAAAAAGCTTGGAAAAATATACAGATTGAAAGGGAGAATGTTTTTGTGTGTGTAATCTATCTATACAAAGGTCTACCGTTCCCCTTGTTTTAACATTCCCTCTCTCACACGGTTAGGGGATAACCAACATAATCATCATATAAAGGAGACAGAAAATACATTCCCCACTCAACAGTGATCTTTACATATCGTGTGATGCTGAAAAACCCTATTTATACCAATAGTCTTGAAAAAATAGACCTAGTACTTATTTGTTTTTTTATAATATCAAAAATAGTTTATTTTCTTTTATAAAACTAACTCTAAAACAGTGTTTTCAGTAAAAAGGACCCCACAACACAACATACAGTGGATACATTTACAATACAAATTACTAGTTTCACTCACATCCATTCCTGTAACATGACAATACAATACATCAACATATAAAATTTATATAATGATTTAAACATTTCCAATCACTGAGTGTTATTAACTCAGAATAAGTTGGAAATGTTTAAATCATTATATAAATTTTATATGTTGATGTATTGTATTGTCATGTTACAGGAATGGATGTGAGTGAAACTAGTAATTTGTATTGTAAATGTATCCACTGTATGTTGTGTTGTGGGGTCCTTTTTACTGAAAACACTGTTTTAGAGTTAGTTTTATAAAAGAAAATAAACTATTTTTGATATTATAAAAAAACAAATAAGTACTAGGTCTATTTTTTCAAGACTATTGGTATAAATAGGGTTTTTCAGCATCACACGATATGTAAAGATCACTGTTGAGTGGGGAATGTATTTTCTGTCTCCTTTATATGAGGATTTGTGTGTGTAATGCCATTCATTTTATTTCTGCATTCATGCATTTTCTACATGAGTGCTGGCAACCTTTCAGTTCTTTGACTTGCTATTCACATTCCTATTAGCACTGTTCTGAATGTACACTTGTATTTGTTTGCTTTTGCAAGTATGGCAAGTGTCAGGCATTTTGTTTAAATAAATGCATTTTATGTACTTGCAATGCTTTTGTAAGATACAAGCTGGTCTCCTGTTTTGTGTGCATTCTAGGAATTTATAATAGTGTGTTAAGGGGTAAGTGGTTGTGAATATGACAGAAGGAAATAAGAGAATTATAGGTTGGACATTGCAATGGGTAATATGGGCAAATACAAATTTGGAAAGTAGACAGATTTGTAAGTGAACTTGATTATAGGAGATGGGAGAAATTAGAGTATGTTTTTTTTGCAGATTATGCAGGGTGAATGGCAGGTACCCTGTTCATATGCATTTATAAAAGAGTTGCAAGTTTACTGTAAACAAAATATTTATACCTGTAGTTTGTATTGATGTATGTAGATGTAGTTGGATCTGAAGTAGAAATTTCGAAGAGTTTTACAGTAGTTTTAGCTGTAGGTGCTTTGCAATCACAGGGCACTTGTAGTCAGAGTGATGAACAGTTCATCTAAAGTGCTGAAGAGTTTTTGGGTGTGATTTGTGGATGTTTGTGTTGACTCCTTATGTGTATTCAATGAGAGAGTGGTGCAGACAGTGATGTGGAGAGGGGAAAAAGGGCTGCCCCTGTGTTGCGGGGACCGCGGACAACGCGGCTGTTCGCAAACAGAGCATACCACATCCAGGGTTTCTCAGCAAATCCAGCATGGAAAAGGGGACTGTGGGGATTAGCCAATCAGGTGTTGAAGTTGTTCTTTGCAGGAAGAGAGGCTGTGTGTGTAGTGAGGATGGCAGAGGTGAAGAAAGTGAGGGTGTTGGTTGTTGGAGATCTGTTTGTAAATGGTTTGGAGAGGTAAGCTATGTATACAAATAAGGCTGCCAGTTTTGGTTTTGAAGGCGTGGAGGTTTTCTGGTCAACTGTGCCTGGTTCCAATATGCAGGCAGTGGTTGGAGCTTGTAAGAGTTGTTCCCATGATGAACAGTCCAGATGTAGTGGTACTGCATTGGGGTGCTGTCCATTTGGGATACATCAGTGCTCCTAGTTTGTTGAGTGCTCTTGAAAACTTGGTTCAGGCAGTGATGGTGGTTGTTCCAAATGCCAAGGTGATTTTTTCTGAAATGTTGCCTAGGGTAGTATGGGGGAATTGTAATGTTTTTTGTCCCCAGCAAAATGGTGCAAGGTGTTTGATGGACAGAGGGATGTCTGCTGTCTTGTTTAGAAGTGCTATGTTGTCTTGTAACAATGACAATATTGATTTTGTTAATGGTGACTATTTCTAAGAAGATGGCATTTCTTTATCCATATTGGGAAATGCTACGTTATTTCACAATATAAGGAATGCTTTACAGAGGAGAATGTGAAGACATCAGGAAAAAAATAAGTGATAAAAAGAAATAAAATGAAAGGTTTTTTTTATAAGCACTTTCAAAAACCCCACAAAAAAGGCTCCTTTCAGAGTCACCATCAAAGGGGAAGTGGGGTACACTATTTAAATTTTCATTCCCCACTCTCAGATTTCACGATCTGTCCGCAGATATCACGGCTGTCCGCGGATCGCGCGTGTTACATACGGGGATTTTGAGGCTGAGAGGCATGCAAATGAGACTGTGCATGCCAAGGGATTGATCAAAAAGGTTTACTGGGTGTGATGTGTAAGGGGAGACTTTGGCAGAAAGTCCGTTTCCTGAGAGGAGAGCAGATAGCTATGGCTGTGTCTTTCAGAAGGCAGATTGTCTGGATTTTGGGTAACTCGTGGATAAATTGGTTGGAAATGCATGCAGATTGCTGTGGAGTGGCTGCGGATATTGGATTCCTTCATGTGATTGTGCACTGGTATGGAGTACGTGGAATGAAGTGGTTAGATTTGGTTCCTCTTTGATGACGCATTGTCATCCAGACATTATTATTGTTCATTGTGGAGGAAACAGTTAAGGACATGTCTCTGGAATCTCCTTCAATTTGCAATGAAAGAAGGACTTGGGAAAGCCATGGACATGTTTCCAAACTCCTGAGTAAGTTTTTCTCGTATGGCGCAGAGACAAATGTGGCTGGTTGGTCCATAAATGGAGAAGGCGTGGCGCAATCTCAACAGGGCCGTTTACACTTTTTTGAGAGATGTTGGTATGTCCTCTTTTCACAACGAAAATATTATGTTTCGTAGCACACACATTTTTCGCAGTGATGGAGTACATCGAATCAGATGATTTTTCTGCAAAATATACAAAATGCATAGCAACCATATTTGGAATTATAGCAATCCTTTTTCCAGTAGGTGTTGACCACCTGAAGTTTTCGAAACACAAAAAAAAAACCCACAATAAAGCTCTTTTCAGAGCCACCCCTTCCTCCTGGAGAAGAGTGCAATGGTTTTGATAGTGCAGCACCCCAAAAATATACATGTCCACGGATTTTTAAAAATGCACAGGGCCCTGCGGCATTTCATTGGTACTTCTATTTTTAAACTGTGAAAGGCGGCTCTGAAAAGAGCCTTTTTTTTGTTTTTTTAACAAGACACACAAGGAAAGGAAGGAAGGGTAAGGAAGGGGCACCAACCACAGGGATAAGAAAGGGCAGGTGGAGAGAGTAAGATGTTGGATGCGCCTCACTTGGGTATGGGGCACTTTTTCTCATGCTCTCGGACCAAAGCCTCAAAAGCACTCTGAAATTGTTCCCCCCTGCAGAGTAGCGCATCGCAGTACATACACAATACAATGGCCCTCGAAAGGTAAGGGTCTTCTGCAGTGCGTATGGCCTGCGAGGCTGGTTCAGGGATGCGCTGTCCCACAGGAGTGTTTCTTGGGGTGACAGGAGCAGAAACTTAGCTTGCTGTAGAAGAACTCAACCTACTACTTTTATCGTAGGGGACGACACTCCGAATTGCCGAGTGTGGAACGATGTTAGGTCTCGCCGCATGGAGGTAGTCCCGTAACTGTACTAACCCGGTTTACCATCTGGCACTCAGTGCAGCGCACCTTGTGTACATGAGCTTTGGGTACCCCTCCAACGGTGGTAAACAGCCTCCACACCCAAGATCCACAGGGGCTGCGAGTAGTAGGGACTTCCACTACCTCAACCTCGTCATCCAGTTCATCACTCTGCATCTTCACGTCTGTTCCCCTCTCCAGGCCCTTGGAAAGAAGGTGGTGGAAGGGGTGGAGGTGGTGCTGAAGCCGAGGCAGGAGCAGCCTGGGATGCCATCAGGAAGGTTATCAAGAACCAGGGACCAGGACCAGTTGAACACAACAGCAACCTGCACCAATTGTCCGGTTCAGCCATTAGGAATAGCTGTGAAGACAGGAATGACAGCCAGGAATGACAGCCAATGCTAGTGAATACCAAAGAGAAGCAGCGCTCTGTCTTGGAAATCCAAAAGCAGAATGAGAAGCAGCTGTGGGGTGTGGCCTTTTGTAGGGGTGCTGCGGAGCGCCTTACGCAGACAATTCCAACAGGAAAAAGGGCTCAGAAAGTTGATAAAAGTTTCAAGATCGGTAGGGGCATAGTCTGGGACTTCAACAGGGTGAAGTTTCATTGAAAAACATCTTGGATTGCTCTTAAAAGTGCTTTTTTAGTGTCTGGGTGCCCGGACTGTGTCCGTGGACAAGAACCCGCACTTAGCGTTGGTGCAGTCACATGATGACGTCGCGGACACGTTCGCGAATGGGACGGCTGTCCGTAGGACACCGAAAGCGCGGGGTTGGTTGTACGCATGCACACGGGTGTTCTACGGACAGTGTTAAGGTCCCCAAACTAATTAAAAGTGCAACACACGTGCCGCGAACAGTTACGGACAGGCGCGATGTTCCTAGGACCCGAGGGTGGGCGGCACATGCGCACAAGTGTCCGGCGGACTTGGTTTGGGTCCCCAAACTAATTAAAGGTGTGTCACAACTTTGCGGACATGCGGATGGGTTATGTGTTCTACGGACACCTCCACTTTCATTGCAGACAATATGAACAGGGGGGTGTTCTTAGGACACCCCATTTTGATTACTTACAGACAGGCGGACAGATTATGTGTCCTTAGGACACCACCATTTTGGTTTATTGCGGACATCCCGGACAGCCGCGCCATCCGCGGACACCCCTACAGCCTTTAAAAAAAAAAAAAAAAAAAAAAAGAAATATAGCAACAGTATACATATTATTTTATTATTGTACTAAAATATAGAAATTATGAAAGAGGGGGAAGCATACATTGAGACATATATAGGGGAATTAGGGTGTTCTACTTGTTGGATGGTAGGGCAGGAAGGGATTGAGGTCTCATCATAATGTTTTTGGTGATGGGGATTTTTTGGGGATGGTGGACTGGGACATGGAGAAGGGGTACAGGTGCACGCGGACAGTGATATTTAATTTTCTCCTCCATGATATGGTTTTCTACAAAGTTCTTCAAAATAATTAAATTGGTCATTAATTGATTCATTTTTTGTTCTAAACGCTGTAGATGATTTTCCACAGTGTCTGTTTGTTGTTCCATTAGTACATGATGTACTGTTTCAGTATTATTTTAATTTTCTGTATGTTCTGTGAAAGAAAGATTTTTTTTTTTCGGCACATATAAAATAATGTGTATTCATTGGCTTACTTTGAAAACTGCAGTGTCAACCATTAGTATAACTGTTTCCCCTCATTTCAACCCCGGGGAACATTTTCTTCAAGCTACTCCAGAGTGCTAGCCATTTCTGTGGAAACAAATTGAAGAATTTTTTAGTGTATCCTACTAAACAAAGTTTATAACTATAGGAATTAATGTAGTGTACTTATCCATTTGTTTTTCAGTTTTCCTGTTACTGCTTTGTAGGTGTGCTGTTGATATTTGCTGTGCAGTTTCTGTGAGGCAATTCTGCTGGAGGCATATGTTATTTTGTTTTGGTATGTTCCATTATGTTTCATATGCTATGTAATGGTCTGTTGGTGTCTTACATAAACAGTTTGTACTAATTTATTTTTTTATGTAATTTATTTATATGCTGCTCTTTGAACATGTTCAGTGTGTTTGTTGTATGATACAATGTAAGATACCCCCTGAGTTTTTGGACGGTGCTGATGTTGACCGAGTCCATCCGCGGACATTTGCATGATCCGCAGACATTACAGCCACTAGCATGGGACAGGGGGTTCAGTATGGTGTATGGTATATCTATATAAACAGAGTATTCTGGTAAAAACCTATCAAATTCTTGATATCTATATTCAGTGAAAAAAATGTGTTTAAGGGATGTTATGGTTAAGTTGCGCTACTAAAAACCTATGAAATTCAGGGAAAAAACGTTGTTAAAGGGACGTTATGACTACAAGTAAAACCGAAAAAACCCTGCAATTCACCAGTTATGGTAAGCTAAGCAACCATAACTCGCGCCACCACCGTGGACTGCTAAGAATAACACCCATGACATCAAAGATGACATCGCAAATATAATTGCTGACATCATTGGTCTAGCCCCTACTTTATTGTTCACTGACATATCTAGGCCAGGTGGGTTTATTCACCGACAGTCACAAGCTTAAAATTCAAAAGGTATTACATTTGTAGACGTTGTTATTCTCACATGTTCTTACACTACTTTCCTTAGAGTTCAATCGCATCTTATGATGCCCATACACAGGGGAAGAAGCAGGCCTGAAACAGAGCAATCATTTTTGTGTGTGAAAATAATCATGTAGGTTATACACAGTTGCTAATGATACTGCCTATTTGCTTAATTTACTCTCCCTATATAAGCCCCATATTTGTATGCATTGTGGTCTCTTTATATTTTGTGTGTATTAGCACATGTAGTAAGTGATGCATTATTAGCTACTTAGTACATGTTTCACAGTACGGAAAAGTCTGAACAGAGGCATTCACCGTTTTACTATCTAACCTTGGAAAATTACAAATATTGCACCTATATGGTGTATGCTGCAGCCAATACCTATGTTTCTGTATGAGTAAGTTCCTGTACTAGAAAGAACACTGCAATGGAATGTTCTTTAGAACAGTACATTGCGTAATGAAGTATGCATTTCATTACACATCTCCCGATCATCCCCAACACTTTTTTGCCAACATTACATTCACAATCCTTTGTAGGGACTTCCTATGAAAAGTAAATGCACATGTGATGTCATCAGTGATGTCATCAATGATATTTGTGATGTCATCTTTGATATCATGGGAATTACTTGTAACCATAACGTCCCTTTACCAAAGTTTTTTCACTGAATATATAGAATATCTATCTATCTATCTATCTATCTATCTGGTGCTGACTTTTCTTAGCTATGGGGCGCCTTTATTTACTGGTCAATTTGTACCAGTGTTGCAGTGGCAACATCTGGAACCTGGGAGCGTTGTACCATAGGTTAGCTAGAAGTCTCTATTAGAGACGGGGTATTTTCAAGTTCACGTGTGTTTGAGGTGCTAATGCTTTCTTGAGGGTTGCTTGTCGCTGCAGCGTTGGCCCTGCTGATTTCTGTGGAGGCGCGTTGGGGTGAGGCTGCTGCTTTGTAGGGGTTGAGGTCTTGTGCGTGATGCCAGACGGACCGTCACTCAAGTTTAACGGCCCTTTCTGCAACTGCCTCTACTATGTGGGGGCCTGTAAATCGGGGTACGTGCCAGCGCCTCAAAATATTTTTGAGGAGAACCTGGTCTCCTATTTTAATGGGCAGTTCCTTTAGTGTTTCTTGGATGCTGTCGTCCTCTTGTATGTTTTCATCCGACCTCCCCTGGATCTGGTATATCTGTCGAGAAACAAGAGAGGCGCTAGAAAAGTGAATTTACATATTCAAACATTTTGCTACCAAAAATCTCTGAGGCCGCCTCACAATCCCTTAGAGCCCTTGTGTGTGGAGCGAGTGGGAGGTGCATGCGGCGTCCTGTCACCACCCCGTGAGGTGTCAAGGGGTGGTCGGACCCGGGTCTGTTTCGTAATTCGTACAGGGCCAAGGGCAGACAGTGCAGCCAATTTCTTTCGATGCTTTGCTGGGTCTTAGCTATGCTTTCTTTCAATAGTCCATTGAGACGTTCACACACGCCGATATGTGCATGCAAACTTGTGTTTTATCCCTAACAGGGCAGTTATGTGATGGAACATTTCATTGGCGAAGTGAAGGCCGTTGTCAGACCGCAAGACATCACAGACGCCCCATCTTGGGAATACTTCTCAGACCAGGAATTTTGCTGCTTTAAGGGCATCGGCATAGGAGCATGGGCCAGCCTCCATCCACCTTGAAAAGAGGCAGACCACCACGATCATGTATCGGTAGCCTTGACATACGTTGATCATGTCCACGTAGTCAATATAGTGATGTAAAAATTGACCTTCAGGACGAGGAATTGTTCCACTTATCACTCTAAGTGTGTGTCCAGCAGTGAATTGACACGTAAGGCAATTGCTGGTGAAGTTGGCAACATGGGCATTTAAATCGGGACAGAACCATGATTCTCCAATGCGTGTTGCAATTACCTCTTTCCCTGTATATGTGGGATGGTGCAGCTGTGTCAATACTGTTTTCAATAGTGCAAGGGGCATCACTACTTTTCCTGTGCTGTTTTGCCGCCACAAGGCATCAGTAGGGGACATGGAACACCCTCTTTTTACCCAGAGTTCCTTTTCATTCATTGGGGCTGCTGCCTGTAACTTCATTATTTGAGTCTCTGGTAGGTGGTATAACCTTCTTTCATTAGCATTTGTCTCACCCCTCCCTTCTCTTTTTGTTTATCTTTCAAGTCCCACATTCCTCCAAAGTATGATACATATTTTGCATGGTAGTCTGCTGTCTCATTCCCTTTTGAGATGGGGTCGTCTCCATTTTGTTGCTTAAATTAGTTTGTGGGTCGTCCCCAATAGTATGAGCTTGGCACTTTACTAAAGCTAGTTCAAATGGATATGTGACAACCTCTATTAATTCTCCCAACAGAAGGGCATGTTGTACAGGGGTCCCATCAGTTCTCCTGAACCCTCTTCTCAACCATCTTGCTAGCCCAGAGTGTATTGTTGAAGTTACATAGTCACTGTCAGAGTAGATCGTAACCCTTTTCCCTTCACATTCCCTGAGAGCTAGTATCAGAGCCACTAATTCTGCTGCCTGTGGTGAATATTGTGGGGTTAATCGAACACTCCTTAATACCTCGCCTATGCAGTCCTCCTTCAATCTGACCACCGCTGCACTTGTTCTCCTGATACCATCGCCTTGATCAATTGTTGAAGACCCGTCAATGTACAGTACCTCTCCCCCCTCAAGCGCATCTTCCTCTATCGTCCATGTTTCTGTGTAAACTTCGATAGCATTTGTGCAATCATGAATATATTCTCCTTTTTCATACTCTTCTGCCAGAAATCGTGCTGGGTTTACATTCTTGCACCTTACTATTTTCAATTCAGGCCGGGACAATATGATCTCGTACCCTGTTGCTCTTTGTGTTGTCAGCGTGCTTCTTGGTTTATGCAGGATCGCAAAGAGGGCATGTTCCACATACAGTGTGGTGGAGCATCCTATAGTTATTGATGATGCTTTTTCCACTGCAAATGCTGCAGCAGCCAAGTGTTGTTCGCAAGGAAAGTGTCCTTTCATTACCGGATCTTATTGCCCACTGTAGTAGGCAATTGGCTTGTG
The DNA here is from genome assembly GCF_040938575.1 of Ambystoma mexicanum. Lineage (NCBI taxonomy): Eukaryota > Metazoa > Chordata > Amphibia > Caudata > Ambystomatidae > Ambystoma > Ambystoma mexicanum. The sequence continues at coordinate 885,782,731 of NC_090933.1, forward strand.
ACACATGCTCATTTTTTTTGCGTCAGTACTGCTTTCATGACCACACCATCTGAGTGCGAAAATAGGAAAAATTCCTTTTTATAGTCTGGCGTTGCTAGAACTGGAGCAGTAGATATTGCTTCTTTTAGTTTGTTGAATGCCTCTGTCATTTCCCTAGTCCACACAAGTTGTTTCCTTTCCCTCTGTGCTTCCTTAAGTGCTGTGAGAAGAGGGCTTGTGTAAGTGTTGTAATGAAAGTCCCAAGCTCTGCAATAATTGCATAAGCCGAGGAACTGTTGTAGCTCCTGTATCGTCTTTGGTTGGGGTGTGTCAAGTATTGCCTGCGCTCTTTTTGGTGCTATGCGTCTTCCATTTTGAGATATTATCTGTCCAATGTACAGTACCTCCTTTTGGCAGTATTGTAGTTTTGCCTTGTCTACTTTGTACCTTTTTTCTGCTAGTACAGTGAACATGTGTACCAAGTCCTTCCTGCACTCTTCCTCAGTGGTACTGCAGATGAGGATACCATCCACGTACTGCAAAATCGTGATGTTTGGACATTACCCAAGTCCATCTGAATTACTCTGTTAAAGATGGATGGTGATTCGCAGTACCCTTGTGGTGATCTGGTGTGTTTCCATTTTTTGTTGCGGTACATGAAGCTAGTCAAATCTTGTGAATCTGGATGTAGTGGTATTGAGAAAAATATGTTTTTGAGATCAATAACGGTGAAACATGTTGCCTCAGCCGGGATGCTGCATAGGATCGTGGCAGGGTTAGCTGCAAGGGGTATTCTGCTTCTACAATGTGGTTAAGGGGCCATAAATCCTGAATGAAACGCTGCAACCCCCAATTCACATTGTGGACGGAGTACACTGCAGTGTTGCAGGGAGATTCTGATGGTACTAGAATACCTCTGTCTATGAGCACACTGATTGTTTCATGAATGCCTTCATCTTCCTTAGTTGGGGGTATTGTCTAACCCTTGGCAGAATGGCTCAGGGTTTCAACTTTATCTGCACTCACCCTATGCTTTTTATGCACCCCACATCATACGGACTTGTTGTCCGTAGTGTGTTGGGTACTTCTTCACAAAAGGGAGGTGGTGCCTCAAGTGCCATTGCCATTTTCTGTGCCACTTCTCTATATGTTATAGGCAACCAAAAGTACACACTCATTCGCAACATCTTCTCGTTCTCCCCTTTCTTCTGTGAGAAGTGTTCCTCATCAGACATCTGTGTCAATCGACATCCTTCGGACAGTGCAATGATCTCCCTCCATGCCTTCCCCTCATCATCTAGGGCGTGTACAGCAACCCAATCCTCTCTTGCCACGATTCCCTCAATGTCAATTGATACAAATGCTCCCTCTTTCATCTGCTGGTATCTCTGGCCTAAACAGGCACTCACCTGGTCTCGTCCAAGCCTTTCCTGCAATTACGGGCAGCCATGCGAGTGCCATGTCTGTTCTGTATTGGAACATTTCTGGGTCAACTGGTTCCCCCCTCTGTAAACTTTTCCCGCAATATGCCTGAAGTATTTGCCGAGCGCTGAGCATGTGAATGCCTGGTGTGGAGCAAACTATACCCTTGTCTGTGAATGAGATAGTCATGTTCAGTCTGCTCATTATGTCGCGTCCCAATTTGTTTACAGGTGCTTGCTTAGAATAAAGTAGAGGTAAAGTTAATTCATGATCTCCTATAGATAAGGAGATGGTATCAGTAAAGTGAACCACTTCTCGAGCCCCAGAGAATCCTTGAGTGTTCATGGCATCGCCTGACAACGTGCATTTTCCCTCCCATATGCATGACCTAGTCGCCCCAGTGTCAACAAGAAAGGAAAATGTTTTGTCACCTATCGCCACACTTATGCGAGGTTCTTCCGCAGGATTAGGTGTGACCGACAGGATGGGACACAACAAGTTGTCTGTGGGCTGTCCAATTGGGGACACAATGACTGTCCATTCCCTGTCTAGGGGTTATGGCCCACTATGGTTACCCCTCCCATCCTTGTCACTGGCACCATTGCTGTTGTGTCCATGGGTTGTGACGAGTGGTCCTTTAGCTGTGTCAGCTGTTGTGCAGGTTGTACATGTTGGGGAGTGTGTGCTTCCAATTGTTGTGTTTGTTGAGGTGCTAGTGTTTTCTGTGCCTGTGTTGGTTGTATGTTTTGTTGTGGCATATTGTTTTGCTGCCCTGTCACAGTTCTGCGTGTAGTAGCCTGTCTGCCCACCCCGATAAGCTCTCTTGCCCTTGTACACCCCACCCTTGTTGCATCCCTCTGCTTCTACATGTGCAGGAAATGTGACCTAGCTGCCCACAGGTCCAGCACTGGGGTGGCCCACATGCTTGCCATGGAAATCCCCCTCCTCCCTCACCCTGTCCTTGTTCTATTTGCTGTGAGTATCCCCTGAACCCCCCATTGGTTGGTGTGTGACTGTGGTCCAAAGCTCCACCCTCGTTGGAAGCCTCCCCTGCCTCCGTAGTTATTCTGGTAACCACCCATTCCCATGTATCCTCCTCACATGGGTGGGGTGTATTGCCGCACAGTTGTATTGTTGCTGCGGTTGAAGCTGATGTTGGGGTTGCGATACTACCACCTGTGCCTGCGGGGCTAGGCTTGTTATGAGTGCGCCTTCTAATTCATATTTGGACAATTTCTTTTGGACCAATTTCACTTCATCCGCTTTCCTGTCTTCTGCCTTTTGTTTAATCGTTTCTTGCTATGACCTACAATGGTGACTATTGTGAGTTGTATCTCTGACCATGCCGTAGCTTCCATCCCTACCAATTTTTTCAAATGTCTCTGTACTGGCTCTGGTAATCCTTGCAGCAAGATGTGATAAAACATAGCTATGGTTGTATCCCAAGGCTCTCTATTTTCAAAGCACCAAAAGCTCTTGAATCTCTTGGATGTAACTAACGGGATTTTCATTGTCACGCATTTTGCGTGACGTAATCGCTTCTATATCTGGCGTGTTGGAGTATTGTGTTTGCAATGCCTGCCAAACTGCGTGTCTACAATTGTCAAATGGTGATCCGTCGTGTGCTGTGTTAAGAGAGGTGACTCCTGGGAACCCGCCCGTTTCCAAATGCCATCAGCTGCGTCACCCAGTATGGAGACCAGCAGCCCCTTAACGTCACACACCGCCAATCTATGTCCCGCTGTCAATTTCTCATCTCGTAAATCCATTTCCCCGCACCCCCACTCAACGATGGTAACCTGTATTTAATGTTTTCCTTGTCTGTGTGCTTCCATGGCTTATACTGTGGCCTTGTACTAACTATTGTGCTACACCCTCCTATGTTATACCCTGTATGTATGTGCAACTTTCTGTAACACTGCTGTTCCAACGACAATGAGCTCAGTTACCTGAGGGTTCGGCTGCGCTATACAAATGAAAAAACTAAACTAAACTTGTCCCTCCACTTTCTAATAGGGACATCTGCACGTACGCTGCCCTTTCTTCAGGTGTTCGTCTATACTGCCGTATCTGAATGGGTCCCCTCTCGTCCTCTGGTTCTGTACCTATGTCTGTTACTATCCTACTGATTGTAACAGTTGCAGAGTGTGCTGTGCCCCGGTGTGTCTATGCCGTGGGCACAAATGTCCTCTATTTTGTATAATAGCTGCCCCATCTCTCCTGTGCCCTGGGAGATCCTGGAGCCTGTTGGTGTAAGGTGTTTGCAGGGCCACCCCTTCTGGTGCGTCTTGAGTTATGTTGCCCATGTCGTGTTCCCCGCCTCTCTCCTCTTGTGTTCTGCACGACCGCGACATCCCTGTGCCTGTTCGTGTTATATAGTTCACTAGACCCCTCCCTTTCTTCATCACTTATTTTACTGTCTCCATCTACATCCTCTTCCAAATCACTACAAAACCCATTGGAGAATGTCAATTTGCGTGGGAGCAGATAGCCTACAGTTAGTCTCAAGATCGATGTCCGTGAAGCCACATGTATTCTCCTCCTCCTATATCCCTGAGTGTGACACACCACTCCCTGTCGTATACACCTTGGACGTGCTGCCGAATGTGCACCCGTTAGAGGCGGTTCTATTGTGTGGTCCTCCCCAGTGTTGTTCATCGCGTCTTTTCCTATCTAGCTCCTCCGTTATTGCTTCGCTCACCCTTTTAAGTGCCTGCTCGTCCTCGTCCCTCTGTTCATGTTCCCTTGCCATTCTTGCCAACCTGAACTCCTTTAATCTTCCCTCTTCATACTTACGTGTTTGTTGCAATAATATTTTCTTTCTCCAAAATGCCATTTCCCTCTCTGCTTCTTCCCCTCCCCTTCTCTCCATTTCCTCCCTTTCTTTCCCCATCTCCGCAACCCGCTTTGCTCCCTTTGTTTCCCTCTCGGTTACCTCTCTCTGCTCCCTCTCAATCAATGTCAAATGCTTCTTCCGTTCCATCTCTTGTAGTTCCAGTTCCCTTGCTATTGCTTTCTTTTGCTCCCTCACCTCGTCTTACAACTTTGTTTCCTCTTCTCCCTGCTGTTGCTCTCCATTTACCACATATGTTGTCCTTCCTCTGCACCCCTGTCCCAACTCCAATTCTTCTATTGCTCTCTGAAGAGACCCCGGAGGAGTAAAACCTTTATTTAAGCAATGAACCCCGTGGCCAAACTGCCAATGAGCCCCCCTCTCCAACCGCGTCTAGCACCTGGAATGCCGAGCGCATAGATCCTTGCATAGATTCCTCTGCCTGACTCGGACCCTGGAGGGCCCTTTGCCTTCATCTCGTGGCCAGGAGGCCCTGGGATCCTTCCCCTAAGATTCTGCCAGGGAAGGTAAGCCCTTTGTGGCTTAAATTGCTCCGAACGCTATGCTGGGAGAAACAAGCTCTGTATTTCACTTGGATCACCAAATTGACCTTAAATGTAATATGTGAGCCTGCTGCAATGTTCTGCCCATCGGTGCTTCCATCTGTGGGCGTTTATTTTGCTTTGTTCATTGTAAACTGGATGATCCAGCCTTTCCAACCCTTCCTGGTGGACCCAGTGGCCTCCCTGCAGCTGTGCCTGCCTGCCTAGGATTGGTGCAACTACCTTTTATCTGCACCAATCAGGCTAGCTGGCAGGCAAATGCCAGCCCGCCTCCAAGGCCCGATTTAAGGCCCCTCTTTGTTCCTGTGTTCATTTATGGTGTGTAAGGCGAGTTACCCCCACCTCTGTTGTCCAGTAATGCTCCCCTTGTCCTGTGATGCTCACCATGTCCCCCCACACCCCTCTGTTGTCCCCTGATACCCCTTGTCCCGGAATGCTTCCCTTGTCCCCCACCCCATCCGTTGTCCCGTGATGCGCCCCATGCCCCCCCCGTTGTCCCGTGATGCCCCCTTGTACCCCCACCCCCTCCGTTGTTCCGTGATGCTCCCCATTCCCCTCTTACCCCATGTAATTGTCTGTTCCCCCTCCTACCCTTGCCCATTTTAGCGTCTCTTATGCCCCCCACCCTTTGCCCCCTGTGACCTTCTCTCTTCCCTCCTTTCCTACCCTATTCTCTTCTCCCCTCCTCCTCTCCCCTTCCTCCTCCTGTTAATTTCTGACACTACCACAATTGTCATTAGGCATAGTAATCGTAGCTCCCTGTCTGTAGCAGCCACCTGCTGTTACGCTCACCTGGTATCCACGGGGGCGCCACACGATACTGGATGGAGGTCTAAGCGCTATCCCGGACCCCTCGCTGCTTGGTTATGTGCCAGACGTTGAGTAGCACCTATAACTGGAGAATGGAGGGTTAAGGTACTTGGGTTCTGTGATGGGTGGACTCCCACCTCCCTCTGGTCCAAATCCCCTCCCTTGGGGTAATTGCTCACCTTAGGTTTTTGTGCGTTGAACTCTGTCCTGCGTCTCTGTGCAGGGGCGCGTGGTTGGTGCAGGCGTTCCGTGGACCTAGTTGCTTCACTGGTCCGTGTGCCCTTATGTCTGGTCCAGACCGGCTGTGAGTCTGACTCCGATTGCTGTCTTCCAGGTGAGTTATAATGTCTTTTCTGTCTTTATTCTGTCTTTCTTTCCCTCCGTTTTCTCTGTCTTCTCGGCGTCTTGCTCCACTATGCTGTTCCCCAACAATGTCTCTTGTTTTCAGAGGGATGGTTGCGATCTCGGAGATGCTGAAGACCACGAGTTATTGATGCGCGGAGCGCTGCACTGTTTATTGGTGTTAATTGCTAACCTGTGTTCTTTTCTCTTCTTTGTACAGGTTGCAGTGATGTTCTGGAGTGATGAGCGATCGAAGCGCTGCTTGCCCAGGTAAGTACTTTGTTAATGCTGATCTTGTTCCTTCTCCCTTGCAGGTTGCAGTGAAACCCGGAGATGGGTGAGGTAAGAGAAGTGCAGGGTGCTGCCAGGACTCGCTGCGTGCCCAGGTAAGAATTGTTATTAATGCTGTCCTTGTTTCTTTACCTTTGCAGGTTGCGGTGAACTCTGCAGATGGGCGAGGTAAGCGAAGCGCAGGACGGATTCAAGGCCGGTTACTTCACAGGTAAGTGTTCTTGCTCGCTAATGCTGTTCTTGTTCTTCCAGGTTTTTAATGGAATCCGGATCTAGGGCTTCAGGATCGGGCCGCCGGAGAAGCAGATGAGCAGGAGCTGGACACGGTGAGCGTTACGCTGCAGGAGTGCAGAATAACGCGAAGCATGTTCTGCTGTTTGGTTGTGGTTTAAATAGCCCAGGTAAAGTAGTTCCAGGCCAAGTAGTTCCAGGCCCAGCCACACCAAAAACACTAGACCGCATGGCTAGGTTCTAAAGAACTGAGCTGTGTAATAGGCCTCCATGTTGGATTAAGGTCCAAAACTGGTATTGCTTTATTCCTGATAATGAGCCTGGCGCCAAAGGCGCCAGGACTGACTCCATGTATGTTTCTGATGGAGTTTTAAGGCCCTTGGGGCCAGTGTGAAGGGCTTTAGTCCCACTGCTGCCAGGGGGCTGTTATACCTCAGGGGGTCAGGGGCACGGGTTGTGACACCTGCCCTCTCCCTCCTCCCTCTTCTTGCTAAGTCTGGAACTACCCCAATTGCTGGCAGGCATAGTAATCGTAGCCGCCTGCCTTCGCTGCCACCTACCCTCTGCTCCCCTCTTCCCTCCCTTTTACGTTCACTAGCACTTACTCCTATCATTGTCCAGTGACCTTTGATATCAGCCTGTCTCCCCCCTTATCTTCTCCTCACCCACCCACGCCAGCACTTTTCTGAATCGTCAAGCTAACCTAGTAAGATAGTCATTTGTTTGCTCCTCTCCTTCCCCCCCTCCCTTTCCCTCTCCTTCCCTCCTGTATACTCATGCACTACATCAATTGTCATCAGGCATAGTAATGTTAATGCTTTTTTGTCTCATTTTGCCCTTCCCCCTCTCCCCCTTAATTGTTTCCTGCACTTGCACTAACGGACATGTTGCCAGGCTGATTATGATAGTTATTTCACATTCTGATTTGTTTCAAGGACTTGTAAGAATGTAATTGTAGTCTCCCATGCTCCCTCCCTCCTTGAAGCGCTTTGAAACACTTTGTGTATAGGCGCTGTACAAATAAACAATCAATTCAATTCAATAGTTGCACGAGACGGCATTCCAGAGTGCATTATGACACTTCTCCCCCGAGCCCCCTTAGCACATACACATTAAGCAAAACAGCATGAAAACAACTTCGAACAACCGGAAATTTGTGCATCAGTAAACTGTAATACACAAAATTGTGACGATGGAGAAAAGAAGAAATGGGTAAAACAGATTAAAACAAGAATAGACGTGATGAGCCCACACGCACAATGTAGCAGTGATGCCACACTCTCTGAAAACAAGAATACACGTGATGAGCGCACACGCACAATGCAGCAGTGATGCCACACACTCTGACTACACACGCGATTACTCATTACCACCCTCCCACACAATCTTTCATTCCGACAGGAGGCATACGCACCCTCAACGGACGCCCCCATCCCGCCCGGTGCCTGAGGAACACATTCCACCTCAGACGCCACACTCACTCCTTCCTCACTACGGTCACCAGCAGCTATCTCATTTCTCAAATCCACCATGGACCACCCCACCCCACCCACCGCCCCACAAGCTGTTCCCCGGAAAAAATAACTTAAATAACTTAACCCCAAGTCAGAACCACACTGATCAAACAGTGCCCCAGCAACACCCCTTAACACCACAACTCTTCTCTTGCTCCCCTTGTCCCATCGTCAGGAACCACATATCCTGTCCCCACCCTCACCACCACATGCAGGGACATGAATGAACTCCTTCCTTTAGGGACAAACATAGGGTTTTTCACACAAACACGATCACCCACCTTGACCTTAATGGGTCTTTCCCCACTCTGCTGAGCTCTCAGACGATCCTGCCTGCACCATTTACAACACCTCTAACATGTTCACCTCCGTGATCACACCACCACCAAGGGCAGGCGAACTCAATCTTAACCCAGCTTTCCTACCCCACACGAGTTCACATGGTGATTTACCCGTAAACATCGAAGGTGTCCGCCTATATGCTGTCAAAGCTTCCAAAACTATCTCCTGCCAACACAAACCAATGGCTATGGCTAGCTGAATGGCCCCCTTCACAAAGCCATTCCTCCTTTCCACTAATCCATTTGCACATGTATTGTACAAAGCTGTCCTATGGTGTCCGATTCCATTGTTTCTCAAGAAATCCTGCATTTGCTGGGACACAAATTACACCCCGTTGTCTGTGACCATACTCGCGGGCACACCTTCCCTATCAAATATCATCTTAAGGAAAATCAATCACCTTATCAGTGGTCACTGTCTCAAAAGCAGCAGCCTCAACCCACCGCAAGGTATAATCCACCAACACCACCACACATCTCAAACCTCCCTCCAAACACTCCATGGGGCCCATAATGTCTAAAGCCACTTTGGACCATACTTCATTGGAAACATTCACAGGGTACACCGGTTGCAGGCACATCACCCTTCTCTCATCACTCGTGGCACAAGCCACACACTCCTTTACTATCACCTCTACCTCCTCATCCATAGCTGGCCACCAATACGCTTCCTGCAACCTCCTTTTGGCCAGGGACCTACCCAAATGCCCCTCATGTGCCAGCTCAACAAGCTTTGTTCTCTCACTCACGGGAGGCACCAACCTCTCCCCTTTCATGACTCCCCATGGTCCCTCCGCCAACTCACTCAAAACCTGCATGTACCCCTTACCTTCCACCCTACTCTTAGCTGCTTCCATCTCTAATCCATGCTAGCTCAGCATCCTTTGCCGATTCTTCCTCCCACTCATCCTTATCCACAGCGGGAAGCACAGACACCACCTGGGTGGTTACATCACACTCCCCCTTGCTCTTCCAGTACCTCCATCAGCAATCGTCATAAACAATCTGCTACAAAATTATTTTTGCCCGGAAGGTACTCCACCCTGAAATTAAATTCTTGCAGGTCCACCATCCACCTCGCAATCCTAGGGGACACCAATGCCACACCCTTGGTTGTGAGCACATACACTAGCGGTTTGTGGTCCGTCTTGATGACATATGGACTACCCCACAAAAAAGTTCTAAAATGTTTTGAAGCACAAGTAGCAGCGAACGCCTCTCTCTCAATAACTGCATACTGCTTCTCTGCATCTCTAAGCACCCTTGACGCAAATGCAGTCAGCTTACAAACACCATCCAGCCACTGCTCCAAAACCACTGCACCTAAGCCGACACGACTCGCGTCCACAGTGAGCACAGTCTTGTTCTTCGGGTCAAATGACTTCAAAGATGGTGCACCACATCTTCCTGCAATTGGACAAATTCAGCCTGACACTCCTAGGACCACTCAAAGCTGGCATTCTTCTTCAACAAAGCCTGCATACACATCATCTATTCCGCATACAAAGGTATAAACTTGACGTAGCAAGGCATAAATGAGTTTTCAAAAGTTGATAAGCAGTGTTTGCTAATTACATTATTTTTGATTAGCAAACGGTCATTTGATTAGCAATTTTGTACTAATATTGTTAATGTCACCAGAAGTTATTTGTACCCAAGACATGAAATGAGCAACAATACAGCAGTTGTGCGTATCGCTGAAATAAGAGATTAGTGAGAGGAGTCCTTGTAAATTCTTTAAACTTCAACTAGACCTGCAGGTCGGAGAACTTAGTTTACCTATTCAACCTAAGAGAAATGAAAGCGTCCCATAACAACGGTGGACAACACATTTAAAATGTGATTTCTTTACATGTCCCTACAAACCCACTTTATGTTTGGCACACTGCTGCCACCGAGAGGCAGCCATGCACAGTGAAACTTTTATTTGATATTGTTCTGCAAAGTGAATGTTAAATAAAAGTTTCAAACCTCTCTTGCAAATTCTACTCGCCCTTTAGAAAATCTACTTGACTATGCAATGGCCGAAAAGACTTTGCGGGCCATAGATGAGCGTCTGTAAAATCTAAAAGGTTAGCTGCATGAATGGACACAAATTAATAGATAAAAAAGCTCTGAAAACAGTTTGGCCAGCGGCCTCCTGCAGGTGGTAATATATAATACAATCATAAAGCGAAGCGTACTCTGGAGGCCAACTACAGTGTTTGGTATTGCTGTAGATGTACAAACTGGATGGAACTATTGACCTCTACTTTGCGTAAGCATCTAGTTCGCTTTATGTATTCATTATGTAAGAGGTAAGAAAGACTTAAGCAGAGTGGATTGAGTAGCAGGCTGAGAACTGGGCAAACTAGGTGGAATGTTATAGTTTGTGGTCCACTTTCAGGGTGCCTGGTATAAAGCAACAGAGTGATAATACATAATTTCAAGGAATATGGGCTTGCTCACGGGTTGAGCACCAGTTGCAAGATGTATGCAACCTTCAGGCTACAGAACTAGGTTTGCCATCAAAAGAATTTGAAAATGTACATTTTCAAACGTGTTCACTTGTCAATATGATGCATCTTTCCCAACAAAATGAAATACAGTGGCCACTATGCAATTTAGATACACTAACCTAAACATTACTGTAACACATGGAGACGATACAGTAGCAATACTGTAATTATCCATTATGAAACTACTTACATTCTAGGAATGGAATTGCATGACTCCTATTTTATAAAAATATAAAGTGGACATATACTGGTCTTTGCCAGACAGGATCTAGAAAGCTTAATAAATGTATCACCCCGATTACTTCTGGTTCGCAATTATTTGAAAAAGATATTCTTGCCTAGCACTCCCACTCATGCCTTTGGCACTTAAGAGTGGAGGAGATGGTTACACTGCTGCATGTTCTCTCCATTAGCACTTGAAGTGAACCAAGAAAAGGTGGGTGAAGAGAGCACCATGTGCCACACTCTGCCCTTTTTCTCACCTGTTTTTCTCCGCGTCGAGTCTTCTTTGGAGACCTCTCTTTCTTCGTGGTTGTTCTGGACTTGTACAGGTAAGGGTGCGTGTCCTCTGGGTCTGGGTCCAGTGTGAGGTTTGCAGTATGCCTCAGGAAGCTGGGTGAGGTTCAGTATCCAGGATGGAAGCACTACGGCAGATTCCAGGAGGGAGCAGTGGCGTAGATTCAGAGCGAGCGGAAGACCCGCTAGCACGGGACCGCACACGCAGTCTGGGAAAAAGAAGGAAGGAGCTAAGAATTGCAGGAGCTGTTCAAAACAGGGGGGCAGCCTGGAAGGAAAAGGAAAGAAGAAGCTGGAAGGAGCTGACGAAGGAAGCAGTAGCAATCGCTAGCAACATGGACAGTAGCGTTGAGAAGCGCAGAGCCACGGGGGCGTGCCTATTTTCTAGAAGGCAGCGCGTCCGACGTAAACGCTAGAGAGCAGCGCTCCTATGCAGGCGGCCATCTTGAAAGGATGATTGTCCCAATGATGCAGTGCCTTATGGACCATGAAGTTCATAGGGGGCGAAAGTGGCGATTCATGACACCATGGGCAAGAGAGGAATGTAGGGTAAGCTGTGCGTTCATTGAAGAGGGCAACTTAAATAGCTAACTTTACTACACAAGTGTTTGATTAGCAAACCTACAGAATTGAATAGCAAATTACAATGCAACACTGCTTATTTTATGCCTTGCGTAGTATTCCGTAATTCCCAAAAATGACCCTAGATGATCCTTATTCACAGGCGACGGTGCCTCCCTCCCTCATAACCCTAACCAACCCCTCTCTAAGCTTTATGCCATCAGCATCGAGTGTGTGCCCCAAATATGCCACAATGGACACCCCCACCTGACACTTCAACAACTTCACCGTCAAACCACCTTGCTGCAGAATTCGTATGACCCGATGCACCCTCTCATCATGTTCCCTTTTGTTCCTACTCCGCAACAAAATGTCATCTTGGAAATAACTCACTCCGGGCACACACCCAAAAAAAATTTGCATTAAACGCTGAAAAATAGCCGACGCAGATGCCAGACCGAATGGCATGCGACGAAACCTGTATGCCCCAAAAGGTGTCATAAATGAAGTCAACGGTAGCGATTCCACAGGCAAGTCAATCTGGTGATAAGCTGACGACAAATCAAAAGTGGAAAACCACTCTGCATGTCCTATTGTCAAAAGTAATTCATTGATGTTGGGAAGCGGATGGCGATCGACCCAAATACTGGAATTCAGCTCCCTAAGGTCTGCACACATCCTCAATCCCCACCGTCCTGTTTCTGCGCCAACACCACAGGGGATAACCACTCGGAACTCTCAATTTCCTCTATGATCCCCACCAACTTCAATTTTTTCAATTCTGATTTCAACCCTTCCCTGGCCAAAACGGGAACACCTCTAACCTTGTGTACTTTCGGCACCGCCCCCCTTTTCAAATCAATTGTGTGTGGAAATCCAGACAAGACACCCAGCCACTCCGCAAATACCGTGGGATACTTGTTGCACAAATATTGCCCTGACATTACCTCATCCGAAACTTCCTCGACACTCAACACAGGCGCACTCTTCCGAGGCCGAATCTCAATGTCAAGGGCCACTTGCTCATCCCACCCCAAAAAGCTTGCACCTTTATGTGCCACATACAATTTACCTTCTGTACTGCACCCTTTGAATTCAATCTGCACCCATTCGTACTCCAAAACATTTATGGGTGCTTGACCGTATGCACTGGGATTAATGTCTGGGGGTCTGAGAGTCGACACCTCATTTCCAAAAATTCTCCTTGTACACTTCTGGCGAGATAATGGTATATGGGGACCAAGAGTCTACTAACATTTCCAAACACACACCATTCACTGTCAATATGTCCCATGGCCCCTTTTTAGGCCCCCCTTCGTCATGTAATATTACACCTTCCCTCATCACACTGTCGTCAAACGTTCCAGTGCTTTCCGGAACACCTTCAGCTTCTATCATCCTGACATTCTGTTTTCCTTGTACATTACCCTCCTCTGCATTCATTCTACACATCCTGGCGTAATGTCCTTTCGTCTTAAACCGCCTGCACTCTACTGCTCACACAGGACACTCCTTAGCTTCAGTGGGGTGACTTGACCAACCACACTTTTTACACGCCTCTCTCACCCGACCCCCATAGTCAACTCTACTAGGTCTGTTGGACTGCCCGTCAAACTTCTCTGGCTTTTTTCTGACATTGCTCCTCCTTATCTTAAATGGTGGTAACACCGCTTGGACAGACTCCCCTTGGCCATGCCTGTCCGTTTTTTCAATGACAACTTGAACGCTGGGAAGCGACTCCTCTATTGCTCTGGCTATTTCAATCACTTTGTCCAAAGGTGGGTCTCTTTCTATTCATAGCCTTTCCCCGACTTTGGAATTGCTGGTTTTCATCATGATCTGGTCTCTGACGTACTCCTCTTGCACACCAATGATTTTGCATGTAGCCATGAGAGTCCGCTGGGCTGTAACAAATGCGTCAATGCCTTCCCCCACTCCTTGTGCCTTGGAGAAAAAATGCTACCCCTCGAGTACCACGCTGGGTCTCTTTCCAAACCGTCCTTCACATTTTTTGAGAGCCGTTTCATATGCGCTCCATACTCTCTCCCCTTCTCCGCCGCCCAGCACGTACACTTCCTCGCCCAGAAGATGCCTGAAAATCCTGAGTCCCTCGGTCCCAGTGCAATTTAAAAGCGCTGCCTTCTTTTAATCATCGCTATACCTCATTGCTCCAGCCGCTCTCATGTAAACTTTAAACGCGTCCACCCACAAATCCCACAAAACTGGGGGTTTGCCCGGTGACATCAGGAATGCTGGAGGGGGTCTGGCATTACTATGTTGCATGATGGCTGAGGACCCCATCAGTCCTTTGCACCCACTTCACGCCTACAGGTGGCTTGCGTGTCAGGTCTGCCGACTGCCACTAGCAATGGAACTAGTGAGCCAAACCAAGTATTATGTTCCTATTGCAGCACTTTCACTAGCCATCCGTATGACGCACCTCAAGACAGGTTACTCACAGATCCCAAAAGTCATTATGGGTATAATGCATTTTCGCCTTCCATTGTCACTTGGTGAAACAGCTAGGGCTCAACAGAAATGTTTCACATGTACAGTTCCTGCCGTCACCCTGGATATGGCAGTCTTCCAGAGTCAGTCATTTACAAGTTCCAAACAGCTTTGAATAGCAAAGAAAATACTCCTCTGCCGCAGTACCTGTATTTGCCAGTGCACATGACAAATTCCGAAATCCAAAAACATCCTGTTTTGCCTCCTCCTGCACCTCAGATTGCTGTTGAAATGTAAACAAAACGTTGCCTGGCAACCAAAGATGGCCGCTGAAACGTCAACATCGATAGGTCCTTTCCTCTAGCGAGTATGCTTCAATGGCTGGGGTTACTTCGGTGTGGCCTACTCTCCTCCTCCTGCTTAGTCCTCCTGCCTCGTGGCCATCAGTGGGCCACTTTGCCCTCTCCCTCTGCCCTTGTCATCTCTGTGATGAGCCTGGGAGATGCCAGAATCGGGCGTGGCCGCCCGCCCGCATTGCAATGGTGCTGATCCCTGCACACGTGGCTCATGCAGGGTCCGTCCCTTTGCCGACGTTAATCCTCCACACCAGTGAAGAGACTCCAGAGGAGGTGAAAACAGTAGGTAAAACCTTTACATAAGGAACAGACCCCGTGGCCACACCTCCACTGAACCCCGCTCTCCAACCATTTCTAGCACCTGGAATGCTGAGCGCATAGATGCATGAGCTGGCATTCCAGAGTGCATTATGACACTCTTGTTACACCTTCGGTCTCCCCTGTTGTCATGCCTTGTAACTTCAAGAGTACTGGTGCTGCTACCCATTCATCCTGACCTATTCCTGCGGACTCGTTTTTTGCATGCCGCAGCCCTTCCTCGTCGAGGCCTGGGCTGTCGGTCTCCTCCCCCATCCCTCGTTGTTGGACGCTTGGGGCATAAACCTTTGGGGCATATGAGATGAGGGTGGTTTATACTTGGGGTTTGAGTATCCTTCTGCTGCTTTTTTTTTCAGATTCAATTTTATTAATTTTTAACATCCGAAGTGAACAGCTGGGTGGGTTCATAATCAATCATACATGGTTACTACTCAGGACCCCTGCATCTCACGTTGACAACATTTTAACAATAAAATACATGTCACTTTCTGATGGACGAACAGTATAATTCCCTTTTCCCTCCCTCCCCCCTCTTGTCCTTGCTCATATAACTTCCAGGTTGTGGCGTTCGTTATAGCAAACTAAAGTGGACGGTGTGACGTAGCTCGATGATCATTGTTGGTGCCTTGAGTTACAGGCGTAGTTTGTGACAGGCATGGTTAATTGGCGGTCTGATGTTCAGTATTGAATTCCTGATTGGGCAGGGTGGTTGGCACTTTCAGTGTCGTGGTGAGTCGTTTGCAACCGAACCTGTGATGTAATGGCCCGCAAAGTCGCTCCAGGCTTCTTTGTGTCGTGCGGCTTTGTCATGGAGGGCCGCAGTTATTTTCTCCATTGTGTATATGTTCATGGCAATTTTCAGCCAGTCCTTTTCGTCGGGTAGTTTTGGGGAATTCCATTTGATAACTAGGCCTGCTCTTGCTGCCAGTAGCAGGGGGGACACCAATCCTTTCACCCGCACCAATTCGTCATCTATTTCTTCAAGGCCAAATAGCATCAAAAGGGGGGAAGGCTCTCTTTCTATGCCGTCTATTTGCTTAATCCATCCCAGGACCGCTTGCCAGTAAATGCACACTTTAGGGCACTTCCACCACATGTGCCAATAATCGGCAACCATACCACATTGCCGGCAGCACCTTGGGTTAGAGGTTTGGAACATTCTAGACAACCTGTGGGGATCGTACTGCCAACAATGGAGTAATTTCACAGCATGCAATTTGTACTAGGTGGCGATTGATATTTTGGCTGGTGTTTCGCAGATCTTGTCCCAGGCTTTTTGATCAAAGTCTCTGTTAAAGTCTCTTTCCCATTTTTCTTAGAGGCGGAGGCTCGGAGTTTGGTCTTTAGTGTTTAAGGCCTTGTACATGCGGGTTATTAGGCCTTTGGTCATGTTGGTTGTGTCCAAAATTGTCTCAAAGGGTGTAAGCTTTCTGCGTGTGGTGGCCTTCCATTCTCCTCTCGATAGCACCCCTTTCAATCGTAGGTACAGGAAGATCGGAATCGGGTGAATTTGGAGGGCTTCTTCTAGTTCCGATATTAAGATGAATTTCCCTTTCCTCCACAGTCGGCCGACTCTCTCCAGTCCAGCATCGAACCAGGTTTGATATCTGGCGTTTTCGGGTATTTCTTCTCGAATCCCGGGGGACCAGAGATGGCTTAGGGGGAAGGGCCACGTCGTGCCTCCAGTCATCCCTTTCCCTTTCCTCCAGATATTCCACATGGTACCCATTATTGGGTGGTCGGATAAGCGTCTTGTAAGCTTCGATCTGGGGACCCATAGTTACTCTGCAAGGGTTACGTGGACCAAATTATCGTTATCTAGCTGGACCCATTGAAGGTCTTTTCTATCGCGCAGGTGTGGAATCAGGATTCTCAGTTGGGTTGCCTGGTAATATCGTTCTATGTCTGGGAGGCCTACTCCTCCCAGTTCTTTCAGGAGTATCAGGGTATCATACGGTATTCGGGGTTTCTTTCCCTCCCATAGGAATTCCAACATGACCTTCTTGACCTGTTCTTCTGCTGCTTTTAATTCTTGTGGCTGCTTCACTTCTTTTAGTTCCCGTAACGGGTATAGGCCCTGCTCCTGCTCCTCCTCTTCTATGTCATAGGAGGTGACGCTAGGGGGGTGCGGGCAGTGGAATGCATGAGTCTGCTCCCTCCTCCTTCACCCCCTGCAAGCTCATCATCCATGGGCTGTCCACCTGGAACATATGCCACAGTTCGAAGATCTCCATACGGTTAGATAACTTCTTTCCCTTGTATGTGCTATGTAAGTGGGTCAGTACTGATTGCATCACGTCTTTGGAGAAACTGCTGTTAGGCAGCCATGGTCTTGCAATCCTTCCTTCCGTACCTTTGGACCATTGACGCTGTATTTGACTATCCTGTCCTTGTAGGGAGGCAATATCTTGCACATGTGCTGGATGGGGGTTACCATTGTTCCTGATCTGCTATACTTTGTTGCCCCCACCCCTCTGTGGTAATACATAGCACTTTTGTATTTTAACTGACTTCTAGTCGAGGGTTTCGATACTCCGTTGTCACCACAGGGGTAAAAAACTTAATGTATTATACAATGCAGTTTGCTTTTTGTTGTCTACGGGCCTCTGCGGCCTGCACCTTACGCGACTTACACTTGTACTGCCCCGCCTTTATCAGAGCTGCCGTAGTCCAGCACACCACCTCAATCATGAGCAGGCGGCGTCCACGCACTGCCACTCGGTTCCATTGTCTAGCAATCCCAATGCCGAACTTCTGATCCTTCACCGGTTTACAACACAATATCCTATGCAATGGCCTATGGGTGATGTCACCGAGCTAATGTTCACATAAAAGAGAAGGATATTTTGTGGGCGCACACAACAACAACCCGTTACTTCAGCCCCATATCAATAACCCACAACACCCCAGAAACCCACAGCTGTCTTCCCACCTCCCAGGAGAGGAGTATGCTTGTCAATTTAACGTGATTAAACTGCACCCGTTGCGTCACCTGATGTGTGATATGCCTCTCACCGGGGAGACTTAACAAGTTAATGCATCTTCCGCAATCTAAGATAGCTCCAGCTAACTTTTACAGGAATACATAATCTATTCACTGAACTTAACCAACGTCCAACTCATAGGAATGCCACACCTCTACATATACATTTGCGATCCAAGCCTGTCGAGTGAACAATCTCTGCTTGACACCAAAACCTGCTGACTCGCGACCAGAATGCTCACTAAACACAGAAAAGGGACTTCTACCTCCGCTCCGATCCCCATACACGTGTTACCAAGCGCTTCAACATCAATACTTATAGCTACTTTACGATCCCCTCGTTCGGATTCCATCTCCCCCGACGCGCACGACGTCCGTCGGCGCCTCTCGCCCGCAGACTACTCGCTCTTGGCTCGTTTCGCCCCCTCTGGACTATGTGGACACCTCGCCCACCGTGGGCGGGATCATTTTGAAGTCAGATCCCGATAACCGATCTCCGGTTGCGCTGTCCGGTTGTCTCGCAACTCCTGCGAGGGTCCTGCAATCCTCCGAGGTCCGACGGCTGAGGAGGCAGCACCTGGCCAAACTGACGTCCCAAACGATCTCGCTGGGGCCTCGAACTTGTTAGGGTAATTTCTGGGCAGGCAAAGGCGTGCTAAGGGTCTGCGGACTCCCAGCTCAAGGAAGGCCCTAACTCCTTCCCTTGTCCCAAATAAGTCAAGGTCCACACAAGGAAAAAATGGATAAAGCTGTTTATCGTACAAAACACACAGGGCTCATATGCACGGATGAAGGTCCAGGAACATCTTGCCGCATTCTGGCTCGCAGGCCAGGTTTGTAGACTTGTGATGTCAAAGTCTGCATCACTCAGCAGGCTCCCTCCCCAAATCTTTTTCAAAAAAGGTAGCAGGTGCTCCTCTCCAGAAAGAACATGGCATGATAACCTGTTTTGTGGTTTTTCCCCCCCACTTTGAGAGTTTGCAGCCATCACTTTTTGCTCACTGTACCTTTCACAGATGGGAACACCTAACAGCACTCGGCATTGACCACTGAGTGGTAGTTCCAGTATAAGAACCTATAGGGAGATGAGGTTATTGGATGCAGCCGTGTCAGGTGGTGTACTTGGATCATCCCTAAAAATTGCTACTCTAAATATGTTACAATAGGTAAGCTCTGCGATTGCCCTGCCATCTGCCCCCAGTGTCCTGATTGGTCAGGCTGCGGGCCCGCAAGCCTGGGACAAACTCTTCCCAGCCCGCGAGACTCGTGTTCTCATTAAATGTATACTATGTGTCAGCAAGGTGCAACTATGTGTTTGCGTTTATACAACAGTGTGTAGTACACTAATGTCATGAGAGCAGTCCATTCCCATTGTACAAGGTAGCTGAAGAGTAGCAAGTATATTGCGAAACACTGTCTAGTCGTCGGGTCTTTCCCAGCCTCCAAGTCTTGGCCCACTATCAGATCGGCCGAGTCACTTGATTGGAAACCACTCTTGCAGGCTCCATTGCTTCGAATTAGGCTGTATTTTGCAGGGAATATTATTTGCTGCAGTGTGTGTCACCTTGGCTCTGTGTGTGGAATTTCATTAGCAACATCGTGGCCTTGGCTGTTGTTGTTCCTGCCATGGCTGTTCTGCTTACCCAGCAGCTTTGTGGCTTGAGATTTCTACGAGAAGATCATGGCCTACTGTATTTTCCTAAGGCCAGCTCTGGCTTCTATTATGTGTCCTTCATAGGGTCCATAGCTTAGAGTGTGTCATGGTTGGTCAGATCCCTTGAGTGCTCTTGTCCTTCCATAGGGTTAGTTGCATGTAAGCATCTGCAAGCAGGTACAAAAACTCTTCTTTGTTGCGTTTCTGTATAGCCGTAGCGAGCCTAATGGCAAAATAATAAATGTGCAGACCGTAAGTATATGTCACTGTCCTCTACCTCATAGAGCTGTACGCGTGTGTTCTTCGTGTAGATTGGGTGTGGGAGTGTCCCAAATGTGCGGATTGCACGTGTGCTTCCTGTCTAACGTAGCTATGTCATTGTGGTGTCTCTAACGACTTAAGGCATGATTTCTTGGTGCTGTTAGTCAATTCTGTCCATGTAGTCAACTCCAGTTCTGTCTTGTCTCTCTGCATCTACTCGAGGTAGGGTTCGGATTGCTGCAGGGTTGTATGGTCTGCTGGCAGGTACCTTTCATGGTGGTTATCCATGGCGGGAGCAATGGGATTGGTGTAAGCTCATGCGATCGGCGACCATATTGTCAGTGGTTTTCCTTCCAGTGGGGTGGGGTCTTTCCGGAGGAAAGGCAGTTTCAGATTTTCCCTCTTCAAAGTGATCACAGTTCAAGGGTGTTTACTGAACTTCAATTGGGTTTGAAAAACACCCATCTAATCCTAAATCTAAAGATGGGAGCAAGTTACGACCATCAAATAATAATAACAGTGCTAGTCGAGTCTGTCAAAAAAAATAAAAGGGCCTATACTAATAAAAACCATTGCAAATCCTTGCTTCTAAACACAAATAGTGTGGGAATTCTGACAGCCCAACTCGTCCTTGGTTCTACAGGTCTTCTGGATCGTCTGCCGGCATCCTGGCTCCCCTGCAGGACACATCACGGCTGTATCCTCATGAACAGGATCCCCTGCTGATCTCCTTCACACAGGCCTCTCTGTGTGTCCTCCCTTCTTAAACACCTGCAACCACTTTACAGGTTGCAGGTGTGAGCTCTCAATCAACATTGTAGTACTCTGCAGGCATCTTCCGCAACTCAGTACTAGAGTGGTGAAATTACCTACTGGTACTCACTACTCCTAGTCGCTTCTTCCTCATCCCAGTACTATAGTAAGTTGAATGCTAAAAATGGAGGGAAGCTGTTTTACAGTAGCCCATAAAGGCCAGAGGAGGGTTAGGTTGGTTTTCAGAAGGGAAAGGGGATACCATGTCTCACCTGTCTCATCAATAAACCTTCTCCTCTTCACCCTCTTACTGGTGCTTCTAGATTAGTAATATCTCCTGCCATTTCTTGGCCAATGGGACAGGGGTAGGAATAGTCCATAAATCGCGCCTGGGATAGAGGGTTCCTCCTGAAATGGAAATGTGGAATACAGCGTCTCACCTAAAGACATCCCATCCCCAATCCCCAAGCACCCACTACCCATGTTATCATCCCTCGCTTCTCCACCCCCAGGAGATGTGAGGACGCCGTGAGGTTTCTCATACCTTTCCATTATCGGTTTGGCTTGCCCATCATCTTTAAGTTGTATTTTGACCGTTGGGGTTTCCCTCTTTGTTCCCCATTCACAAATAGATGGTTCTAAATCTTCAGGGTCTCTTTCCCAAGTATTTAAGGGCAAATAGGAATTACGGCATTATTAGGATCTAACAGGTTATTGAAATTCAGAAAATCAGTACCCATTACTACTTTTTCCGGAAGCCCTGGAACAATTTACTGAATTAATGAGTATCAGTCGGTTGCGTACCACAAGAGTGAGGGACTCCAGGGTAGGTTTCTTCATCTCCATAGACAGAGCTGATTTGGATAGGTTGTCCCCCTTTTAAATCTTAAGCATATACCAGGTCAGAAGGAACAAGTTATTTACCTGTAACTGTTGTTCTCCAGCATGGGTCTGGCATGGATTCACATGCTCATAAATATTCCCCGTCGTCAGGCTGGGAATCCTCAGTAAAGAAAAAAAAATGAGTTTCAGTTTCGTTTCTAAACTGTCTTTCTACTAATAACCAATCACTGGTCTCTGGGTCCTACTGCCCCAAGCCAATGACTGCCCTCTACCTAAGCCCCTCCTCTGGCAGCCATCTTCAGATTTGGTAGCATGTAAAGTGGCAGTAGGACCAAGAGAAGAGACGGAGAGGGGTTGGAGGGAGGGTTTGCATGTGAATCCATGCCAGACCCATGCTGGAGAACAACAGTTACAGGTAAGTAACTTGTTCCTTCTCCAGCATGGGGTCTGGCATGGATTCACATGCTCATGAATACAAGAATACATAGCAGTACACACATGCACAACCACGGAAGGTGGCAAGGCTCAACATTAAGCATTTCAACAACTCTTAACTCCTCACTAGGCTCACCTTCAAGCGAACAGGTTGCGCAGCACTGCCTGGCCGACTCTGGACTCCTCCCTGGAATCCCAGTCGACGCAGTAGAATCTCGTGAAGGTGTGCATCGACCTCCACGTAGCAGCCCTGCATATGTCTAGCATGGGCACATCAGACAGGAACACCGTGGTGGCGGCGATCGCTCTGGTTGAAGGGGCTCTCGGACGGCCAGGCAACGGACGGTTTGCCAACCGGTGACAGTGCATGATGCAGCCGGAGAGCCATCTGGAAACGGAAGCCTTCGAGAAGGCCTTCCCTTGGTTCACAGGTCCAAAGTTCACAAACAGCTGTGATGTCTTCCAAAGACACTTTGTGCGGTCCACGTAGAACTTCAGCGCTCTAGCCACATCCAGCGAGTGCAAAGTCCTCTCAGCCGGCGACGAAGGCGACGGGAAAAAAACAGGTCACACCAAGGGCTTGTTGAGATGGAAGTCCGACGGCTCCTTGGGCATGAAGGAGGGGTGCGTCCTCAGCACTACCCTCATCTCGTGGAATGTCAGGTATGAAAGTTTACAGGAGGGGGCCTGGATCTCTCCCACTCGTCATGTCGGAGGTGATGGCCACAAGAAACGCTGTCTTCATGATAGGAACTTCAGCAGAGGAGAGTGCAAGGGCTCGAATGGGGGACCCATGAGCCTGGTCAGCACCACGCTGAGCTCCCACGCCGGGGCCGGAGCCTTCACCGGCGGGAACGAGCAGAACAGTCCTTTCATGAACTTCTTCACCAGGCGGTGAGACCACAGCGACGACTGCCTCAGAGTTCTGGTGTAGCGGGAGATAGTCGCCAGGTGGATCTTTATGGAGGCATGTGTCAGCCCCACCTTGGCCAGCGACAGCAAATACGGCAGCACTTGAGGGGCCGTAATCCGCAGAGGGTTGATCTTCTGTGCACGGCACCAGACAGAGAAGCTCTTCCACTTACGTCCATAGCACTTAAGAGTCGAGGACACCCTGGCCTTTGCACGTACCTCCTTGCAGTCCGCCGGGATATCGTAGCCTCCGAACTCTAGTGCTGCAGGAGCCAGGCCTGCAGGTTCAGTGATCCCGGGTGGTGGTGTAGGATGGCGCCTCCTTCCCTGGCGAGAAGATCAACGTCCATCGGCAGTTTAACTGTGGGGGAAGCTGACAAGTCCAGAAGGTCCGGGAACCATATCTGCCTCGGCCACGCCGGTACAATGAGGATCATCCTGCACCGGGACCGTCTGAGTTGATTGATGAGTCGCAGAAGCAACGGCGGGAACACGTACAGGAGCAGGTCGTCCCAGGGGAAGGAGAATGTATTGCCCATGCTCCCCAGCTGGGGAAACCTGCTGGAGAACCTCCGGCACTTGGTGTTCGCCGCCGTCACAAACAGGTCGATCTGGGGGCTGCCCCACTTTCAGAATAGGAGGTCCACTTGATCCTGCCGAAGCTCCCACTCGTGGCAAGAGCACAGCTCCCTGCTGAGTGAGTCGGCGACAGTGTTTTATACTCCTGCCAGATGAAAAGGTACCAGAAACATTCCCTGCGTGGCGACGGCCCAGTGCCACAGATCCTGCGCTTCCTTGGATAGGGCTGGGGATCTGGTACCCCCTGCTTCTGGATGTAGAACATCGTGGTGGTGTGGTCGGTGAAGATCCGTACCACTTTGTCTTAGAGGGACAGAAGGAAAGACCTGAGGGCCCAGAACACGGCCTGGAGCTCCAGGACGTTGATGTGCAGGGACTTCTCCAGGAGCCAAAGGCCTCTTGCGCGGAGATCTCCGGTGTGTGCTTCCCATCCCTCCAGGGAGGCGTCCGTCGTCACCATCTCCTGATGCGCTGGGGTCTGGAAGTCCATGCCCACCACGAGGTGCGCGCGGGAGCTCCACCACCGGATCGCTTGACGGAACGTCTCATTGAGGAAGATCTGGTCTTCGAAGCTGCCGGCGCTTGCATCCAACGGGCGTCGAGGAGCTCCAGCAGTGGTCGCATCCGGAACCTGCATAGACGCCCGAGGTAGATGCACGATGACATCATGTCGAGCAGGGAATTGATGGACCTCACCCTGGGTATTTCCATGGTCAACAGCCGTTGTACCTTGCCCAGGATGGCCTTCGTCCTTTCCTCCGACGGTGAAGCCAACCGTGCTACTGTGTCGAGTCTGGCTCCCAGAAACAGGGCATCTTGAGACGGTACCAAGTGGGATTTCGCAAAGTTGATCGAGAATCCCAGATCCGAGAGCAGGCAGACGGTCTTCGCTGTGTGATCGACAGCGAGGTCTCTTGACTTTGCTCGGATGAGCCAATCGTCCAGGTAGGGGTATACGTGGATCCCCTGCAGGCGCAGCTGCGCCGCCACTGGTGCCAGGCACTTGGTGAAGACCCTCGCCGCCGACTTCAACCCGAAGGGTAGGGCCTTGAACTGGTAGTGTCGCCCTTGGACCATGAATCGTAGGAACTTTCGATGTCCTTTGAACTTCTGGGACATGATGCATTTGTTGAGGCGGCGAAGGTCCAGGATGGGGAGCCAGCCGCCGGTCTTCTTTCTGACGAGGGAGTACTGCAAGTATACTCCAGAGCCCTGGAGCCTAGTCGGGACGAGTTCTATAATGCCCTTTTTTAGCATTGCTCGTACCTCCAGAAGCATCTGTGGCACGTGGTTTTCCTTCCTGGCCACGGGTTGTAGACGGGAGCACTTTCTTTGGAACTTCAGAGTGTGTCTGTGGGCCAGGGCATCTAGCACCCAACGGTCGGTGGAGACCGACTCCCACACGCTGACGGAATTCACCAGCCAGCCTCCCACCGGGGTGCTCAGGTGGGGGCCCGACATCACAGCCAGTTCAGTCTTGCTTCGCCGAAGCCTTGCCACCTTGGCCTCCTTGACGACGACGGTGTCCTCCGGCCTTGCTGCCGCCTCTGTAGGCTTCCTGCGATGAGGAGCAGGCCGCCTGGCGGTACGACGTGGAACATCCACCGAATCCTTTGGAGGCACCTTGCGACTTGCCTCCGGAGGTCCGAAAGGACGGCTGTCGTTGATGGAGGGAACCCAAAGCCCGGACCGTCTCGGTGTCCGCCTTGATGGCCTGCAGTGACTCGTCCACTTCCTTGCCGAACAGGTTGTTCCCGTAGAAGGGCATATCCAGTACCCAGGTCTGCACATCTTGACGGAAATCGGTGGCCTTGAGCCAACCGCGCCAGCGAAGGCAAACTGTGTTACCCATCTGGCGAAAGCCAGCGTCGGCGATGTCCGTGGCCACCGTGATCCGAAGGCACCTCGCCTTCCTGCAGGATTTCAAGGGCTTCCGGCCTCTTGTCGTCTGGGAGGAAGTCCAGGAGGGAAGCGATCTTGAACCGCAGCAACCTGTCGTAGCGTGCCACGATCGCGAGGGCGTTGGCCGCTTTGATGGTCGTCGCTGCTGACGAGATGACCCGTCGTCCCATGGCATCCAGCTTCTTCCCCCTCACCGTCTGGTGGGGAAGTGGAAGTTGATGCCGTCGCCCCTGCCGATGTCTTCTTGGCCGCCGCGGAGACCACCAAATCCGGGGACGGGTGTGCTCTGAGGCATGTAGGGGCAGAGTCTGGGACTGTTACGCTCACCTGATATCCCCCGGGGGGCGTTTGGAAGGCTCTGACATCTGGAACCCTGGATGCGTAGTTACCCAGTGCTGAATAATGAATCTGCAATTACAGAAGGGAGGATTTGTGATAATAACTGTCTCTAATGTGTGAATCTCCCACCTCCCTCTGACCGATTCCCTTCCCACTGCGTTTCTTGTGCAGGGGCGCTTGACGTTTGTTGTTGAGCTGCCCGAGTTGCTTCACTGGTGCAGTACGCCTTCCTTGGGCTCAGGCCTGCTGTGACCCCGAATCTGCTGGTAGTCAGGTAGGTTTGTTGATTGTAAGTCTTTGTTCTGTTTATGGTGGGAATTCGTTAATGTCTTTATCTCCTTCTTTTCAGGTGCGAAGGTCTTGATGATGGCGTGTCGGATGGAGAGGAACGTTTCTAGTTAAGAGAAAGTGCGAAGCGCAGTGCCTTTATTGTCTTTTAAAGCTAACCTGTGTTTTCTTTTTCTTCTCCTCACAGGCCGCTGTGATGCTGCGAGTGGATGAAAGCGCGATGAAAAACTTGCCCCCGGAATCCGTTAAGATAAGTACAGCGCTGTGCGGTTGTTTAATATTGAAAGCGAACCTGAATATGTCTCTTTCCCTTTGCAGATGTTGCTGTGGTGCTCTGGATGGAAGCGTGGCGTAGCGCGATGGAATTCAGGTAAGACTGATGGAATTCGATGTTTTGGAAGCGCACGCGTTCTAATATTGTTTTTCCATTTCTCGTTATTGCAGATCGCGATGCTTGAGCAGCAGCTGTGGTAGTGGTTCGCCAGAAGTCCTTAAGCTAGTACTCACAGGTGAGTGATGTTACTTCTTCTCTCGGTTTCCACAGATTGCAGCCCGGTTGAGATGCTGAGTGCTGGATGGTGTTTTCTCAGGTAAGACGGAATAATCTTGTTCTTGCAGGACTACAGGAAGATGCTGAAGACTGTTAGGCAGAATCCTGTGCAGTTCCCTTAGGGAGCACTACACAAGATTAGGACTACAGGTGAGACCAATAAATACCCTTTGGTATCAGTCTGTACCACAAAGATTTAGTTGGTAGCTGTGGCTGAGCAGTCAGACTTATCTCTAGAGGGAGATGAGCAGCATTCAGGGTTTACACAATAGGCCTACAGTACTATGGCACAAGGAAACACTGACCAAAGCTTTGTATTAAAAAGTAGATATATATTTATTTTATACACTTCTAATAAAACACATGTATCACAATTATCAAGCAAGTTAAATCAAGTCAAAGGAGAAATATACACACTCCCAAGTTGAATTGTAGACCAAGTGAACCAGAGTAAAAACTGAGCAAAACGGCACAGTGACAACTACACACAAGGGATCCTCAATTCCTCACAAGAGAGGGAAAACACAAGTTATCTAGAAATAGTTTCTTATACACCCTAGCAACACTTACCATCATTTTGTGACCCAGTTTAAGCAAGGCAGTGCATCAGTATAAGCAATACTTAAATGGAAACTGAGCAAAATGGCATTTCACAAGGTTTAGAAAAGGGAAGGAAGGGGTGGTTGTAAGAAATAGGTGCACCAACACAGTTCTATAAAGAAAGCAGATCTAACAAAATGTGACCAGAGTCAGTAGGCCTGTGCCAGAGTCAGTGGTACAGGGCAAGGGCCCAGGAGCAAAATGTTCTTGTAGCTGCAGTCAAGTCTTTGGGTAACGAATTTGAAAAGGTGGTTGCAGAAGTTGAAAAAGACAATGTTAAGAGAGAGGGGCGGCCGACCCAACAGATAGGTAAAGGATTTAAAACACCTTTAGTGCTACCGCGAAGTAAGGGCAGCCTGGCAGAACAATGTACCTTTAAATTAAGAAGTGGCTCCTGCGGTGGCGGTTCTCCTGGTAGTTCCTGCAGTTCGGGTGATCCAGCAGAGGAAGAGAGGCTCTCGTTGTGGAGGAAGGTTCGAGTTACTGCACTACCCAGGGATGAAACCAGCCGCGGTGCTGCCCGACGAATAAAAGGTACGCTCCTCTAAATCGCGGTCCGGGTGGACTGGTGCCTGGCTATCCGGCTTCCGAGTACAGGGTACGGGACGCTGCAGCAGGGCCTCACCAGTGGTTCAGTCGTTGCAGATGTCTTTGGCTTCTCTCCTCTTCGGCTTCTTAGTTCCAGTGGCGACGTCTTGCTCTTCCAGTCCTCAGGACCCTGCTTTTATGCAAAAAGATCCCCATTCATACAGCCTAGCTGTCACTCACACAGTGGAGTGGTCATCTTGGCGGGAGACCCTCCAGCCTATTTGGATAGAGTGCGACATGGGTTGGGGAGGCAACCCTGTCCAGGGGTCCTACTCCCCCTCCCACACAATGGACCCACCCCAGACTCAGAGGCGCCGAAAGGTGCGCTTCTCAGTAGAGGCCCGCCAAAAGGATGAACAAAGGATCCCCGACCTGGGTTAGGAGTTTAGAGAAAGACACGAGAACTAAGTTATATTAAAGTTCTGGCAAATAAAACCTACCGGAGTAAAGTTAATATTAAAATGCACCGGCGGTATGTTAGAGGCTGTCAGGAAAACTGGTAGCCTCGAAGAATGGGAAAATCCCATAGGGAAATATTCACGGTCGAATATTTATGGTAGTAACCACTACCACCAGCCAGAAACTTTTGAGAGAGGAACTGTACGGTACCCTCTCGGAAATGAACATAGGGGAAAAACTATTAACCCCTTCCAGTACCTCCATAGTAAGATGGGTTGTACTGGTTTAGTTCATAGGATTTGACTAGTAAAGTCAATGGGGACTTTACATGTCCTGGGAGACAGTAGTCAGTCCCAGGGTATGGAGTCTATGTTTGGGAGTCGCTACAACACCCCTGTGTCACTGCACTGAGGTTGCTGTGTAACACTTGTGAATAAAAATGGGTCCTATGGGGTTGAGAAAGATCCCATAGGCATTAAACACAAAAATAGTCTAGAACACACGTAGCAAAAATGCCTAAGAGTGGGAAAAAAGTCTCACTCTTAACAGATAAAAAGAAACAAACCCTTCAAATCCAGCAGAGCTGCTGGGGGACTCTATAGGTAAGGGAAATTAGCCATAGAATGAGAATTCTCCCTAACAAAGACCAGGAGCTGGAAACGGTGAGCGTCACGCTGCTGGTTGTAGAATAACGTGAAGCGTGTTCTGCAGTCTGGGTGTGGTTTATATAGCCCAGGTAAAGTAGTACCAGGGAAAGTAGTTCCAGGCCTGCCACACCCAAAACAATAGACCGCATGGCTTGGTTCTTAGAACTAGGCTGTGTGGGTGCCGCCATGTTGGATTTAAAGACCCATGCAGTCATTTGAAAGTAAGCCTGGTAAGTATCTCCTTACAGTATATGAGCCTGGTGCCAGATGCTTGTGGCACAGCTTGTGGCCCCTGACAGTGGTCATGACAGGGACCCGGTGGTGGTACTACTACTACTCGTACAGGAGCCGTGGACAGGTTCTTCAGTAGTGCCAGTCCTTCGTCCCAGATGTCGTCCAGTAAAAGGACTGAGAGAACGGTCTTCCTCTTGGCCTCCCGTCGTTGGCAGAGGAAACCTTCCTTCTTCTGCTCTTCGGGGCATAGCTGGAAAAGCTCTGATGCCCTGGCGATCATTGTGAGAAAGGAGCCAATTTCGTTGGGAGGGGAGGCCTGGGCAGGGGGTGATGGGAGATCCATCCCGCCGTCACCACCGTCATCATCCGTCCCCGCCGACTCAGTTCTAGTCTCATCCCTCAGTGGAGGGGATGGAGGTGAAGGATGGAAGGGAGGAGGAGGATGGATTTGCCTCCGCTTGTTCGGTGGGCTCCCCGACGGTCCAGGCACGGCTGGATTGTCCGCTGGGGGTAAGGGCAACCTTGTCCTTTTCTCCGTACAAAGGGTCTGCAAGCCTGTACTACACAGTTATAGTGGTAGCAGTAGCGGAGCAGCCAGACCTATCTCATGAGTAAGTGAGCAGTACAAATGGTTACACAAAGGACAGCAATTACTATGGTTCAGGCAAACACTGACTCAAGGTTTCTAAGTAAAAGAACATATATTTATTTACTCAACAGTTGTATAACATTTCACTGTTAAGCAAGTTAAAAATCACTATCAATAATACACCACACCACTTCCCTTAAATTCCAGACAAGCTAAGCTCACAAAATGAAGTGGGAGCGAAATGGCACTCCAGCAATTTAAAAGGGAGGGAAAGACAAAGTTATTAGAAACTAGGCAAAATCAACAGGTAAGTACTCAGGGCAACTGAACAAGGGAGACTACAAGGTTAAAATCAGATAGAAAAGGCTTAAGGCCAAAGTCAATGGTGCAAAAGTCTTTTGCTCAAGATAATAGGTTCAATGTAGTTTGCGGTAAAGTTTGTGGCACAGATTCCGGACGAGGTTGGTTGGTAGAAAAGTTAGTTCAAAGAGAAGAGAAGGACAAGCCCTCGGATTGGAGAAAAGTTTCAAACACTTTCACCGCGGTTGAACGAAACAGACAACCTGATTTGCACAGTACCTTGAAACGGAGAGGGAGCTGTAGCTGAGGCAGATGTGCCTGGTGGTTCCTGCAGGCTCACGGTTCCTGAAGGGACTGTCAGACTGACACGAAGTAGGAAGACTGGAGGGTCCTGCGCCACCCAGGGAAGAAACCAGCAGCACAGCAAAACGAATAAAAGGTGCGCTCCTTAAAACCCAAGCAGGGTCCGACCTTCCTGGCTATCCGGCCCACTGTAGCTCTGTACAGCGAATTCGACCAGAGGAGGGGTCCTGGCTTGTAGTTTGGGCGAACTGGTTTGTCCCACCAGCTCAAGGGAAGAGGTTTCCTGGAGGATCTTCTCTGTCGTCAGATTTGGAGTTTCGGGCCTTCACTGGGTGGTTCAGTCGTCGTAGGGGTCCTCTTCTCCCAGTTCCTCGTTGGTTCTTTCGTTCCAGTGGTGACTCTGCCTTTCCAGTCCTAGAGACATGCTTTTTATGCAGTTTTCCTCCATTCATACAGCCTGGCTGTCAATCATACAGCAGGGTGGCTGTCCTGGCAAGGACAGTCCCCTTAGTCAATCAAACAGGAGTGCGACTTGGGTTACCATGGGAACCCATGGCAGGGGTCTGAAGACCCCTCCCTCACATCCTGTCTACCTAGACTTTCAGGCGCCTTAAGGAGGACTTCTGTGCAGAAGCCCACGAAAAGACAGCAAACAAAGGAATCATCCCCGGTTTGGCACATAGAGAAAAACATGAGAAAGACTTTCACAAAAAGAAATGGCGAATAAACCCAGCCGGAGCCAAAATAAAATGTATTTGGTCAAGCGGGTTTATGTTTGAGGCTAATATAATAGCCTTAAACAACACCACGTTTATATAAGATAATCGCGGTAGAAAAGTTAGGGTAGTTGCCACTGCCACCAGCCAATTCTTAATGTAAAGGGAGTGAAACAATGCTCCAAGAGGCACAGACAAAAAGGGGTAAGAGTTAACCCTTTCCAATACTCCATGTAAAATGGGGGGTATTGGGTCTGTAGTTTAAAGTGACTATATACAGTTAATGGTAACTTTACCTGTTTCTGGGGGACAGTAGTCAGCCCCAGAAAAATGAAGTCAGTGGGAAGTCTCAAAGACAACCCTGTGTCACTGCACTGAAGGTGCTGTGTAACACACACAAAGTGGTGCTCTGGAGTAGGTGAGGCTCCAGTGCCAAAGATCACACAAACAGTGAAAACACACACAGCAAAACACATGTAAGAGTGGGAAAAGGGCTCACACTCTTACCAGGTGAAAATGATAAACCCTAGAAATCCAGCAAAGCTGCTGAGGAACTCGTTAGGTAAGGGAAATCAGCCATTTATTGAGAATTCTCCCTAACAGTCCCTGAAGTTAGTCTTCTCCCCTGATTTCTCTATATTAGTAGTTTTGACTAGGGTCTAACTTTACTTTCTACCTTCCTCAGTCTGATATAGAGATTTCAACTGTCTTGCTGCCTCTGCATGGGCTTGTGCTACTTGGATGGCGATATTATATGTCGGCTTACATTGTTCTAACAGCTCGTTAAAAAAAAAAAAAACCTGTTCATGAATCGTTCTAACGCCAATGCTTCTAGGACCTCTGGGAGAGTCTTCTTCCCCAACCACTGCCAAAGAGTATTCTGTACCCAGGCTCCTAGCTCTAATGGGCTTTCGTTAGGGGACAAGTGAATTTCTCAGAAGTTCTGTCAGTAGAAACGTTGTTTTTCCCACTCTTTCTAAAAGGGCTCTTTTTATTTCAGCAAAAGGCGTAGTCCGTTGGGGATTAATAAACAGATACGCCGCCAATCTCTCCTCTTAGAAAAGGGGCCAGGTAACATTTTAAGTTCTTGGTCTCTATTAAGTTGATTAGCAAGCCTTTCAAAAACAAAAAAACGCCAAGATCTTCTCCTTTATATGGCTGTTATATACGATGAGCTAACAGGGGATGATTTTGACTAATTCTCAGATGGTGCAAAACCTCCTGGAATCTCTGTTCCACCTGGATCTGGTGGTATAACAACCGTTCTAACAAGACCTTAATGGGATTAATTTTGATATCGGTTATATTGGCAGCTGGGTTTTCCTGATCTTCTTCGATTGTTATCTCTGCGGAATCATCAGATTTATCGCTATCATTTGAATCATCCGGTAAAGGTAAGGTCAAAGGAAAAACCTGGGACTTAAGTGTTGGCCTTTTAAGGCTGGGTTTGATTTCTAAAGTACATATACGAGGTAATTTATGGACCGGTCATGCCATACAAGTTTCTTAATGAAATATATTGAGGAAGAGAGGGAGAAAAGAAAAGGGGATAAAAAATGTTTTACCAGGTTCCCCCACTTTTATCAACTGGGCCAAATCCCCCTCCTGATACCATTTGTAGTAGGTCAGAAGGAGGAGACAGACCCATTTTTGTAATTTCAAGATTCTTTATTCAAATTGTGATGAATCCTTGGATGTCGTCCCTTCTCCAATGGGGGAGGACTCTTCTCATGTGGCCAGGGCAGTGCAGCCACTGTCCAATAATCCCTCTGGGGGTGGTGCACCACAGGAGGCTCACAGGGGCAGGGAAAACTCTCATGGGATGAGGGATGACACGCTAGGAGGGACATGGTATATTACTACCACTGTTCCAACTCCCTCACCCTCTTCAGAGTCCTGTAATTCCCCATACTTCTATGTATGCCAGCAGAGTAGAGGTTTGTCCTCCCCTCCACAATACTGAGACGAAAACGAACAGTCATGACATCTTTGAAAAATATACTGAGACAAAGAAGATGCGTGGAGTGCGAAGGAGCACCCAGTGGAACCACAGTGAGCAGACCAGCCTATTCAATCTAGCTTAACCCGGCTATATAATATAACCAAAAAGGAAAGAAGGACTTCCGACCGTGAACAGTCCTCCCCGGAGGAGCCGCAAGGAAAGGCACATGGTCTGCTGTGCACGGAAGAAAGCCGGGACGTCCAAGAAGAATTCAAGAGCTCCGGAGCCTCTCCTGAGACACAGGCAGGGACGGCAGAGTGGCGGATATGGACAATACACGGTCCTGAGGCTTCGGAAGAACAACCGCTTCCTGAAGGATGGTTGGTGCTGCGGAGCCCCCGCAGACCAAACAAATCCTTTGCAAGCACCACGAGTCCTGCAGCGGACAAAGGACGCTGGGCAAAAGCGGACACCATCGCGAACCGATGAAAACAGATACGCAGAGGGGCAGTGAGACTCTGCGAAGCTCGAGAGTGGTGAAGGTATAAAAGGAGAAGAAATACCCCGAACCTAGGATCTGTGACTCTGACAATCAGAGGAAGTCGTGGCAAGTACAAACGGTGGAGAAATACCCAGAGCTGAGTGTCTGGGACTCTGAATGTAACATTGAAGAAACTTCTCCATCTATGGTCAAAAATGGTAATGCTTGGCAGGAGAGTAAACTAAGTCTACCAAAAAATTGTGTGCTGAAGACAGGCGAGTCTGAGACTCGAACCCATAAAAGAGAAATACATCAGTTGCTCATCTTCATAGTCACAGTAACTGGGAAGGTGAACCAGGTTGGCTGTGCAGGAAGTAGCAGTACTTGGCAGGAGAGTACAACACGTCTACCTAGAACAACTGTTGAAACCAGGAGAGACTGGGACTTGCACCACATAAGGACAGTTGTTATTCCTCTTCTTAATCATAGTACTGGGAGAAGAGTGAACCTGGTTGGCTCTGAAAAGGTAGAGAAACTTGGGGAAGGGAGACAACCCTTGGGATTGTGAACATTGTGGTAAAGCTAAGCGGGAGGAAGACACTCTTAGGTCTTTGAGGAAGTGGAAAAGGAACCAATGGAGAGAAGTCATTCCACCTGGAACTTGTAATTACTGTGAGAAGTCAAGAGAAGGGAGTCATACTCTTGACCCCTGTGGAACTTTATTTTTACACCATTTGGAACTTTGAAAAGAAGTTGTTGAGAAGATAATCCCTTTGCACTTATATTGCATTGTTAGTGTGAGGGCTAGAGTTGGAGTATTTGACAGAACAGTGGACTTCTCTTTATTTCGACATCCCGACAGACCCATTTGAGATTTATGTTGCAGCAGGGGAACCCCTCTTAGAATTAGGGCTAGTGTGGCCTTTCCCCAGCTCCACTTTTCATTTGAATAAAAGTCTGTAGCAACAAAAATGCCACCTGTGTGTCAATCTCTCACTAATGCACCTTCACAAAATGATAATGGAAAAATGCCTTGCTATCACTAGTTTATGGGTTTCCCTACCTAAGGTGCTCATCTGTTGTGAAGTCCAAAATTAAACATTCTATCATCAGTCCGACTCCAAGCTTTTCTTTCCCTACCACTAATAGAAAACAACAAAAGACCAGACTCCCTTCTCCTGGATAGGCTTCTTCAGCTTTAGTAAGCAATATTGAGATATTGCTTGGCTATCTCGTGAGTTAATTGGTTTAGATATTGCAGGGGACTTTTCCCAGCCTTGGTTTTCCCTGCTTGTTCCCTTGGCAGGCCTTTCCTCTTCAGCTTGGTTAGCTTTGGAAATCCTGGAAAAAGGTATCTCTTCAGTGTGTAAAGGTTTTTCTCTTCCTGGTTCCTAGAAAGACTAGGGAGACTAATTCCCTCTTTGTATGGCTCTTATTCTCTCTGTTTTTACCGTTCAACTCTTTGTACATAAGACAATTGATATCATATTTCCTCTTTTCTGATT
The DNA here is from genome assembly GCF_040938575.1 of Ambystoma mexicanum. Lineage (NCBI taxonomy): Eukaryota > Metazoa > Chordata > Amphibia > Caudata > Ambystomatidae > Ambystoma > Ambystoma mexicanum. The sequence goes on from NC_090933.1 coordinate 885,817,557, forward strand.
CACGGTCTTCCTCCTTGCTATTCTTATTGTAGACCCAATTGTAACGCTCTTGTCCAATTCCTAAATCACTGAGACAAGTAGGATGGGTTTCACAATGGTTTGTCTCTTCTGACCACTCACTGGGACGGGTAGGCCGAGTCCCAGAGTGTTTGTCATTCTCCTTAACTTTAGAGCACTCACTGCGATGAGTAGGCTAACTTGCACAGTATTCCTTACTTTACTTGGGACCACTCACAGGGACAGGTAAGGCTGAGGTCCAGAGTGTTGGTCACTCTTCTTCGGGCCACTCACTGGGACAAGTAGGCTGACAGTATTCCTTATTGCTGTGTTCCCTCCCCAGCTCTCCTGCATTCCCTGTTACCTTGCTTTTCCAGGGTTGGTGTCACCGGGCCTGTTCGCAGGAGCGGGACCTCATACGACAGCTTGGTTTCTCGTTCCGTCTGCTTTGATCTCTTCTCCGGGGCTTCAAGGCTCCAATGGTCTCTGCGTAGTTGTCAGACTCACCAGTCCAGCCCTCCAGGGTCACACCACCGATCTTGCCTGCTTCTGCTTCTTGGGGTTTTCTTCCTTTCAGCCAGTCAGCCTCAGACTTTGAGGCTTCTGGCCGACAACATCGTATGCCTTCCAACCGATGGAGGATCTCTTGGTCTGCTGCTCCAGTCACCACTTAACTGACTTAAAGCTACCGGGTTTCTCTCTCTCTCTCTCCCCAAGAGAAGTCCTTCTTCCCTTTTTATTACAGTTTGCTGGGTCCTCCCCAGCAGAGGATCCCAGTCCACCCTGTTTGTTAAACACTCTACATTCTTGGTTTAATCTTCTTCATCACAGTACTATTGGTCCCAGACCAGGGAGTAATCACTATTACTCCTTTCATCATTCTTCTTCTTTATGGTGTTTGCAATATATTGCTCTTCAAGGGGAATCTTGAATCTTGTATTACAATAACACACAGTGGTTTGGTTTGATGGTGCCCCCGTGATGTCAACGGGAAGGGTTTTAGGGAGTTTGTGTGTGGAATTGATGGATTCTTCTTTATTGATTGTTTACTTGTATAGCGCCTACAAACAATGTGTTTGAAAGCACTTCAAGGAGGGAAGGAACATGGGAGAATACAGTTACATTCTTACAAGTCCTTGAAACAATTCAGAATGTGAAAAATAACTATCTTAATCAGCCTGGCAACATTTCAGATAGTGCAAGTGCAAAGAACAATAAAGGAGACGGGGAAGGGGGAGAGGGAAATAAGACAAAACAAGCGTTTACATTACTATGCCTGGCGACAATTGATGTAGTGCTGGAATATTAACAAGAGGAGGGCGAGATAGGGAGTTATGGAGTGAGGGAGGAGAGGAACAAAACAAGCGACTAACATACTAGGTCTGGCGACGATTCAGAATAGTGCTGGAGGGGAAGTGGGAGGAGAAGACAAGGAGGGAAGGGGGAGAGACAAGCTACTATCACAAAGGTCACGAGACAAATGATAGAGTAAGTGCTAATGAATAGTAATAGGGAGGGGAAGAGGAAAGGGCAGGTGGATGAGAAAGACAGGCGGTTACAATTACTATGCCCGACGGCAATTGACATAGTGCCGGAATTTAACAAGAGGAGGGGAGGGGTTGGGCGGGGTGGAGACATCAGACATCCCCCACCAACCACAAACAATTCCCCATGAGTGCAGTTTCCCAACATGTTTCTGAGACTTCTAAGTGTGCCAGAAGAATTTGATATTTAGATGTCATGTAATCATACCATACTTCTGTTGAAATTGAGGTCTCAAATTTAGGACTACCTGTTACAGAATTAGTCCTTATGGCAGCCCAAACACCAAACATCCTTGATATTACATTTGCATAAGTGTCGAATCATGTTCCGATTGTCTGCTATCTACAATTTAAATGTAATTATTTTAATCTTATTTTTATCTCTCTGGCAAATCTGCTTTTTTAATTTTAAGAATGAGGCTTCCATCCTTGGAGTGGATTTCAATTTTCTCAATTCTTTATTTTTTTCACACTTCAGATTTGCCACCTCTTTATTAAAGCTATGCTTGTGTTGCACATTATTTTAAGTTGTTGGGTTGCTAATTCGCTCACATGAAAATTAATCATGGGGTTATTACATTCCTCAATTCGTTGCAGAGGTATTCCATGATAAAATGCATCCCTCTCAAGCACAAAATCTTGGTTAACCATGTAAGTCAGCTTCCTACATAAATTACTGTTCCAGCGAACAGATACAGAGTGACGTTCCATTTCCACCAAAGCTAAAGTAGGCATACTTTGTTGTTGATTACAAAGGATGCACATGCCTAAATTCATAATCATAGGGTCACCCCTTTGAGGATTCGTAATTGTCACAGGATCACAAAGACCTATAATGTTAGTAGATACTCCAAAATAATCAATAGGTAACCTATCTAAGCCTCTTTGCCAATTGAAGGGCAATTGGTTCTTCTTAATAGAGACAATCTGAATATCCCATTCAGACAGGAATGTGACCCAACTATGTCCCTCTTGTCATTGAATTCGATTCAAAACTCCCCTTTGTTTTGTAAATTTGATTACCTTCCCCATCCAAAAGGGTGGAATTTAAATTGCCACCAGTTATAATTTTGTAGTTTGCATTAGGAAGATAATGTGTTCAAATATGAAAAAAAGCATAGTTTGAGCTATCCTGATGGGATACCAATACATGCATATTATTAGAAAGCAAGTCTTGCTTTCACTATGTGTGATTAGCTCAGTGACCAACAAATCATTAGAAGCAAAAAATCAGCTTTGCACACGCTTTCATCTTCTTGTCCACTGAAATGGCCAGGCCCCCAAAAGGTCTGCCTGAGTGACCAATATTCGATGGTTGCGTAAAGGTAGTGTATTCATTCAAGTGGAAGTGATGCAATTTCATTATCTCTTGTACTAAAATGATAGAAGGTTTAGAGCTAAAGACCAATGAGTTAAACCAAGAGATAAGATTGTTAAGCCTGCAGGAATTCCAGAATTTATAGTGATTACATCCTGGCTACTTTTGAATAGTCGGGTTTCTGCTAGTAAGAAAACTTTTCATATATGGTTCTATCCATGAAAGGCACTTCATAGCACTAGCAAATGAGGAAAGCTGCACCATAATGTCTTCATTTGATAGTTTAGGAGGATCAGAATTAGATGTCAGTTCATTACTGCCGTTTGGGGGCGTCACCTGTGCGTCTATAAACATTTGTGACTCCTCCTTTGATTTGAATAAGTTCACACTAAATCTAAGATGGGCTAAATCGGTGTGCTGTTCCCAGATCAATTTAGTAATGATATATGAGTGCAGTTTACAGATCATTCTATTGTTATTCTTTAAGGACAGAGTCATATATTCCAAGTCGTCCGAGTCTAAACTTCTAAGAGGAGGAATCTGTTTAAAGACTAAGTATATAAGAGCAGTTAAATCTAGACCTACCATTTATGTTGATATCAGTCTCCCACTCAATAATGTTCATCATATCAGGTGTGAGTTCAGTCAGACTTAGATCTATTGATGTGCAACTATTAGCCTTACTGGTGACGTCATCAGTGATGGGTGTACTAGAAGCAACCGAGATACTACAGACATTATCCTTAACAGGTATGACTGATTTACAATGCAGTGCTTCATCAATCTGAGGAAACATATCTTTCACACCTTCTAAATTCGAGGTGTTATTGGCAAGAGATGTTTTTGTGACATCATCCCCACGCCCTTTTTGTTACTTATAATGGGGAAGAAACTTGCTATTGACTGAACTTAACGGATGATAGGGCACCTTAATTAGATAAAATGATTCATTAATGGCAGCTGCTTCCACTCCAATTTTTTTTCGAGTCACATTTTTGTATTTTGCTCAATTTGGTAAAAGTGTTGGATAGCGCCTTGGAAAATGGTTCCTGTTCTTTTAATTGTAGATGCAATTTACTCTCCTCATTTAGTTGATTGAGGTCTAGAATCACATCCTCATTGGAGATGTTGCATAGATTTTTTACATTCGAGTTGTGATCATTGTTCTTAATAGGGGTTTGATTTTTCGTTTTTTTTACTGGTTGATCATTTATTTGCCCACTAAGCCTTCATTTCCGTGCTCTTAATTCAAGCGCTTAGCTCTGTGAGAAAGATAATGCTTGGACCCATTATCAGTATCCATGTCTGCTATTAATGCTGACTTTTCAAGCGCCAAAGAAAAGGCTTTATCAGTCTGTTCCATTAAATCTATGAGCGTGGAGGGGCTATTCGGTGCATCATTAATAGACACACTGTCCTTATCGTTTCTCTGATTAGACTCATGGCTTTGCCTAGATTCAACCTGAGAAGCTACCTGTGAATTTTGTAGGTGCTTTTCAATTCCAATGATTCTTTCATGGTGGGTTTTAACTACTTGTGCAAGGTCGATTGGCAAAGCTCCATACGATCTATCACAAGTTTTATTGGTATTGCCCACCATATTCGCATAAGACCTGCTGTTTGGGTAATGTGAGCTATGATCATCACCTGTTTGCATCGACCTAGAACTTACTCCTACATTGTAAGTTTGTGTCATACTTGAAGTTACAGAGACAGGTTTCATGCCATTCTGTAAAGGAGCCTTCAACAAACAGAATGGGCAAGAATAAACCCCTCCAGCCAATTTAGTTTTGCTAGAATATCCGAAGGGATACTTTGAGGTCTCTGATTTCATAGTGCGCTGTCTCATGGCCTTTGCCCAGTAAATTTAAAATATGCATCAAAACTGGAAAAGAATAATTATCTGGTGCATTAAGAGCATGGCATATGTCACTGCTAGAAGGGTTTGCAATGCGAGCAGAATCCATCCTACCTAGTTTGTTTCACATCATCAGCATTCGTGCCGTGACTGTAATCAACAAAGTTAGACGGTCCTCGATCAGCATCGTGTACAGACTGCTTAGACAATATGGTTGGAGAACTAGCGGTCATTAAATGCAACGGCCTAATGCCCATGTTTCCATGCGATTGATGCAGATCCAAAAGTATATAGTTTGAATTGTAGTTCTTGAACAATCGCACCTCCTCCATATTGGTAGGTAGGTGGGCGGCTGGTGTAGACGGGCCAAGCGAGAGTCTAATACGCTCACCCAATTCCACCATTACGGCAGGAGACAGCATCGAAATATCTGAAATCGAGGTGTTAAAACATTCAGTAGAGTTCAGTATCATAGAACTGTTCGTAGGTGCCTGATTAGGGAATGGAATTGTATCATTCACCTCATGTAATGAAAAAGTGGTGGCTTCACATTGACGGTCAGGAGCCACATGAACCTGAGCACACACATGAGATAATAGCATTTGTGTCCAATGCGTGCACTGGGGAACGAGCATCTTGCCCTCATCCACATCCTCGTCCCCAGTGCGCGCATCTGAAGAAGTATCCTTACCGGTGCCTTCCCCTCGTCACAAACTCCGAAATGCTCTTGTTCAGACATATTACAAGTATTTATCAAAATATTATCAGTGTTCAATTAAATGCGTCTACCACTTCTAAGACCTCCAACCATCTCCTTGGAGTGGACACAAAAATTACAATCTAAATGCACCTTAGTCCAAGTAAATAAGTGTAAACGCTGCGCGAGTAAATTGAAAGAGCGCTGAGCATGAACCTTGTGCAACGTTTCCTTTTATACTGTGCACAGCGCTTGTAATAGAGACAAAAGAACCTGCCAAAAATCCCTAAACTTAAGCTAAGTTAGATGCTGAAAGACATAAATCGTTGGCACCAAGCAAAAAAAGCCTACTCGCCGTATACACGGCAGCATTTACCCAACTCGGTTACAGCATAACGTGAGCAAAGTGATACAGCACTGAGTTGTTTGTCTCAGAGTACGGAATTTAACACACTTTAACAGACTATCAGCGGTGTTGCTCAGCGTTTCCTTTTAGTGTTAGGCAGAAACCTGTGCAGTCCCCTTAGGGACCACTACAAAAGGCTTAAGACTACAGGTGTTGGCAGTAAACTCAATTGGTAGCAGTCTGCACCACCCAGATTTACCTGGTAGCTGTGTCTGAGCAGCCAGACTTCTCTCAAGAAGAGTTAGACAGTATATAGAGTATACAAGATTGGTACCAAAATACAGTAGCACAAGCAAACACTGACCAGAGCTTTGGTATAAAAGTATATAATTATTTATTTAAAGACACACTAAGAAACACTCCAGCACTATTATTGTAAGCAAGTTCAAAACCACAGTCACTATCAATATATATACATCCCTTATTCCTTACTGGACAAGTCTTAGTTAACACCACTTATTTTCATACAGAGGTGAGCGCTTAACTAAAGATGGCACTCCAATAAGTTTATCAAAAAAGGGAGGGAAAGGGCAGAAATTACAAAAGCACACAACACAATACTTTAGAAGCACTCAGCAAGGCAGGAAAGTCAAAGTCTACTTGTGAGCAAAAATTTCAGAGGCCCGGCTCCCTCTTAGAGAGAGTAGAACACCAATGTGCCCAAGATCACACAGTTTAAAAGGCTTGAAAAGTCTTGCAGAGAGTTTAAAAAGGAATTAGTTCAGCTCAGAAAAGTTCAGTTAGCCAGCCTAGGGCCAACCCAAGTGGTAAGTGGAGGATTTACGAGACACCCCACACACACCGTTGCGAGAGAGGCCAGGCGGACACAGTAGCTTGAAAGTGGGGAGAATCCTCTAGCGGGGGCAGTTGTTCCTGGCAGTGAGTGCAAGTCGCGTCGTCGTCCAGAGGAAGAGAAGATCTCGACGTGGAGGAAAGATGAAGGTCGTTGCACTGCCAGGGAAGAAACCAGCCGTGGAGTTCTCCGGTTAAAAGGTACTAGCCCTTTTATTCGCGGTAGTGGTAAAAACGTGGTATCCCGGTTGCCGGGGTGCTTGGCACAGGCAAGGCGGCCACGAGATGCTCCGGGGAGGCAAAAAGGCGGGCAAACTGGTTATCCCCACCAGTCAAAGGAAGAAGACTCTTCGGGATGAAGATCTCCTCTATCGTTGGAAGAAGTGGTGAGTCGGTTCAGCAGGGCTCCACTGGTGGTGTCGTCGTTGCAGGTCGGCTCAGCTTCTCCCTCTTCGGATTCTTTGGTCCTGTGGCGACGTCTGAAGTTCCAGTCCCCAAAGCCCTGCTTTTATGCAGAAAACCCCCATTCATCAGTCCTAGCTGTCATTCAAACATGCTAAGTGGTGACCCGGGCAGCTCACCGCTGGGCCAATCACACAAGAGTGTGACTTGAGTTGCCGAGGCAACTCAGTCCAGGGTGCCTAAACCCCACTCCCACACATCCTGTAGACCCAGAGTGGCACCACTTTTGGAGGCTTCTGTGTAGAAGCCCGCCAAAAAGTGGAACAAAGGGCTCGACTTGGGTTGGAGTTAGAGGCGAACACAAACGCCATTTTAAAACCGAGTCCTGGCGAAAAGACCCAACCGGGGAATAAATATTAAATAAATAACCCGGTGGTATCTTTAACATTGCACCAAAAAGTGGTGCGTTTAAAATGAATGGGAAAATCCCATAGTTAATATTTTTAAGGAATATTTTGCGTGGTGACCACTGCCACCAGCCAGAAACTCGACGGGGGGGGGGGACTGCACAGTGCCCCCTCGAAAACAGACCCAGGGGTAATCTAATTAACCCCTTCCAGTACTTCCACAATATGATGGTTTGTACTGGTTCTGTTCACAATTCTGGACTAGTAAAGTCAATGGTGACTTTACATGCCCTGGGAGACAGTAGTCAGTCCCAGGGTATGGAGTCTATACTGGGGGGTCACTATGACACCCCTGGGTTACTGCACTGAGGGTGCTGTGTAACACACTTACCAAAAACCACATGAAACCCTGTGGAGTAAAAGACTCCATAGCCCATAAAACACATTTCAAAGTCAAAGGATATCTCAAATCATGTCTAAGAGTGGGAGAAAAAAAAGAGTCTCACTCTTAGCAGGAGAAAAAATAAACCCCAAATATCCAGCAAAGCTGCTGGGGGACTCACTAGGTTTGGGAAATTAGCCTTAGAGAATTCTCCCTAACAATGACTAATCCCCCACACTAACGTGAGATGGGGGTTTAGATTCTATTAAAGACAAGGAGGCGATTATTATGCATTACAATCTTTACTCTGAAACCACAGCAGCAAAGAAAAAACTTTTACAAACAAAAAAGTTTCAACAACAGAACTAGATAAAGTTCAATGTCAATGCATGGGGAACTCCCCAAACCATCATGGAGGATAGGTCATACCCTGCAGGGGACCAATGAGCAGGGACCCTCCTTTATATATGTCCATTACTCTAACCCCAACCCCTCTTTCTGCAGCTGACTTGCACCAGACGCCCAATGGAACGATTGAACTGTGTAGCGCAGAGAAAAGGATCCAGCGAAACCGGAGATCTCAACCTTTCCGCAGCCTGAAGCAATGAAGAAGTTCTTCTGGATAGGACTTCTCACCCGAAATCACGCACTCCAGAACTTGTAACTGCGATCCACACTCCTGAGCAGAACCTCAACTCGTACCTGTAAGAACAACAAGCAAGAAGGGTGGGTGGTTGGGAAGAACAACAAACCAAAGAATGTTCTCACTTGAACCACCTGTGTACATGCGTATCACAATTGTCATATCATATCATATCCAGGGTGGGTGGGAGGGATAATAATCGCCTCCTTGTCTTTAATAGAATCTAAACCCCCATCTCACGTTAGTGTGGGGGATTAGTCATTCTATGACAAGACAGGAGGCTCATATTATGCAAGTTCAAAGCTCTTGCATCTCATTAGTACGTACAAAATGATCCAATATAATAGATAATATAATAAAATAATAGGAAAGGAAACATTTTTTAAATGTTTTCATTAAATCAATCTGTTGACCAATCAGTGAATTGCCCAAGACTAGGTTGCCCGAAAAGCTGTCTTATAAGGCAAAGTCAAATCCACTGCAAGAAAAACAGGAAATGTGCCAATTCCAGCGTTCCTTACAGGCCACCAAAACCAACTGGTTAAAAGAGGGGAAAACATTGAACAAAGTTTTCCTATACTAATAGGTTAGGACAAAACCATCTGAAATAAACACCTATGTTGTTCAATCAAATATTCAAAACACTTAAATTCGTACCATTTTTGGGGACCTAGAAAGCAAACCAATGAAAACAAACACCTAGCTCTCCTGGAGATAAAGAAAAATACCCCATAGGGGTGAAAGTCTTATAGGTTCCATCCCATGCATTAAAGGAAGATATCGCATTAGAAACAGGGCATGTCACAGAACTACACTGGGGAACCCAGAGGGAAAGACAAATCTTCAAAAGGGTAAAATGGGAGTAAAAAATCATTTTTATAAATTTTGTAATAGGACAATCCATCCTGAGCGGAGCTGAAAAGCAATAGAATTAATCTACAATTGTCTTCAGACATATGTGTATACTAAGGAGGGAAGTCTTCTGGAGGCAGAAGCAGAATGGAAGAGAGGGCCCCACCTGAGAAGCTAAACCCGTCAAACCGCCAACACGGAGACCCTCAGACCTCCCGAACTCTTGAAGAAGGACTCTGCTACCATGACAAAAGACAGATATTATAAACCTGATCCTTAAGAGGCTAAACTTGGCAAGAAGAAAAAATGTATCCGACATCCAATCACTACCATTATAGTGATATCTAAACTCCTTTGTAGGTATGCCCGGTGCTTGAACCTTGATCCCTCCTCCCTGGTGATAAATCCCCTAGCGGATCAAAAGTAACCGAAGGAGGACACCAAATTTCCAAAATCTTAGCAAGACTCTAAACTGCAAAGATCTGATCACTAAACGGTTAAACTGAAGGTGTACACCAGAAGAGGTCCAACCTATATTTCAGCCAATTTGCAGATCTTTGAAGCTCACAGCACCCTGAGCTGGCACCTTACTGCAAACAAACTCTTGTGAAAACCCCAAAGGTCCACCTGCCATGCAGGTGACTATGATAATCAAGTCATCAACCAAATATATATCCCAGCACTCTGGTAATCGTAGCGGCAGACACCGTCTGAAAGTTAATGTATAGACTCTGGAACGCATCGTGATAGAGGGTCATAACGTGGATGGGGGATAATATCACTCCCAGACCCCTCTATCCCACCAAGGGATATTGAGTCTTCCCAAAAGAGGAGAAACCTCCCCCATTTATCCAAAGGAAAAACCTTGCAATCCAGAAAGAAAACTACCCTGAGGACCACATTAAAGCCCCGCTTTACACCGTTAAGAGAAATAAATACCCACTAGCGCCTCTAACCAATCCTGACTGTGAACAGACTCCGGTTAACTTATTGAAATACCAGAGATTAGCACAAAGGAAAGTAACAGACGGGAGGGAAATGCTCAGTGCGAGTCTGCACTGGTCACCCGCCAGAACTCCTGTAAAAAGGGAAAAACGGAAACCATTGGATACTCCCAGAGGTGTAATATTATGATGCAATCTCCCCCAAGGATGGCAGGAAGGGGAATGAGGGAGAAAGAACTCTGGATAATTATCAATGCCCCGTAAATGCAAGGTTGAGAAGAAATCTGGGACCACTGTCCCCTCAAACCCTGAGGTCTGAGTCACTGTATTCATGTGAGGCTGACTGGCCACTAAGGGAATCAGGGGAAGGAAAAACTAAGCACATTGTCCATAGCAAAACAGTACTTATACAGTACTACGAACCCTCAGGTATATGAGTGGTGCTTATCACTACTACGAACGTTGTGTGGTGTGAGGTGTTCACTTATCGATCTTAGCAGGATAAAAGACTGATGTAGACCTTTCCAAAATTAGGAACCTGTATCAGAAGGGTCAGCACGGATATGAAAACAGCACTCTAAAGAGGTTAAGCAACGCTCATGAGGGTACAGAAGCCTGCGTGTACTCCGAGCAGAGGAGAAGTTGCAACACACTGTTAGACGGTTAGCTGAACCATAGGCCAAGCTTTGGGAGGAAAAACATGAGGCAGGCGCCAGAAAGTTATTATTTGGCAACTTGTCTAACTGATACCATCAAGTGTTTCCAAACACTCCATCCAAGTAAAACATGGTTGCTCAACTTGTCATGTAAAAAACTGAACGGTTACCCTCGAGCTGACCCTGTCTCCACCAGAAACCAAAAGAATAAGGAATGTCCAATGGGACAAAAGAGAGCCTTAAGCCCTACAGACCTCAATAGAGGCATAACGCATCATCTTTATTCTTCCTCATGTTGAGAGAAAATACTGTAGCTTAATCAGCACGGGTATTGGGTGGAGCAATTGAGGTCGGGAATCAAAACCTAAGGAAAGGACTGAGTTGTCCTGAAACTAACTAAGGTAAAGGGTGACAGAATTTTTAACTAAAAGACGAATGATAACACCAGAGAGATGGTTAGAGAGGAAGGTACAATCCCATATGGGTCTGTTTACAACCAATTCCGCACTCTTTTCTTTAATGCACTTAATAAATAAAGAATATATAATATATGAAATATATATAAAATATCCAAAGAAGAGGGGTTACGCCCTCACAGGGGACCGAATCCCCGGCCCTTATATAAGCTGATACTCACTGAGCTTTCTGGGCCACTGACAATTCTGAAAAAACGCAAATGTGTTCCAGTCAACACTTAAACATATTGTTTATCAAAGCGTACACTGAGCAAGTGCACTTCAACTGCTCACCCCAGCAGGGTGAGGCAACCAATAGTACACGAGGGAGCACCTCGCAGTAGGAACAAGGCGAAGCCTGAAACCGAGCAGGTTACTGCACGCCTACAAGACCAAACAATGGCGTCAGCCATATGCAGCACCTAAACAAAGCTGCCGACCTTAAGGAAGGAATACACTGAGCAAGTGCACCTCCAACTGCTCGCCCGAGCAGGGCGTGATAATCAGCAGTACACAAGGGGGTAACCTCGCATTAGAACTCAGGCAGAGCCTGAAACCGAGCAGGTTATGGTGCATGCCAGTTAAGGTAATTACCCAAGTTGCCCACTTTAAGGGAGGAAACACTGAGCAAGTGTACCTCAACTGCTCACCCTAGCAGGGTGTGGACACAGCCGTATACAAGGGGACCCCTCGCAGAAACCCCAGGCAACCTTGCCACCGAGCAGGTGACTGCACCTTTCCAGGGAAGATAACCCAAACAAAAGAAAACTGTCAAGTTGAAGGTAGGATACACTGAGCAAGTGCACCTCCAACTGCTCGCCCGAGCAGGGTGTGATAATCAGCAGTACACGAGGGGGTAACCTCGCAATAGAATCAGGCTGAACCTGAAACCGAACAGGTTATGGCACCTACAGTGAAGGCAAAGCACATAACTTAAGAAATAAGTAAATGAATAAATAAACAAAGAAAATAAAATAAAACTGCAGACTGGCAGTGCATCGGGCTCTTGCGCTGGATGGTCAGACTTTGACCTAACAAACCCACAGAGATATCAGTATACATTCTTTCTTTCCAGCACTAAAGGTAAGGAAATGTGTTGTGTCACCAGGGATACGAAATTACAAACATTTAACAAAACCACATTTTTACTATTAAAATGTTTGTGCTATAATCTTTCTGAAGAAGTCATGAACCAACCAAATGCCCATTAGGAAATCCCTGCTCAACTGCAAAAAAGGTGACAATCAAATACCTGCACTGTAAAATACAATTATTTAAAATATAATAATTAAAATATACAAATAAACATGCGCTGGTCGGCCGCGAACCCGGGTCTTCCTGCATGGGAGACCTGCAGCTCTATATTTGAGCTAACTTGGCTCAGTACTGAAACAGAGGCTTTTGTTACAAACATAAGCCACAGGGGCAGGCCGAACCCAAAGCCTGCAGCACCTGGAATCCCCAGGTGACCATAAATCTGTCAAGGGGCACGAATTCAAACAAGAGCCCCGTACACGCCGGGTGTCAAGCAACAGCTTCTTTCTTTTCTGACCGGCGCCCAACAGGAGCCTAAAGGGTGTCACGCCCAATAAACCATTACACCTGGAATTCACAGGCGAAATGAAGAGGGAACAGTGTAAACAACACTGCTCTCGCGCACGCCGGGAGCGAGTTGATTAATGCACTAGAAACACCTGAGTTTACAAGCGCGAGAAATTTTTAAAGAAGAAATAAATTAGAGAGCTCCCTCGAACTCACAACCTCATGGACTGTAGTCCGAAATTCAACCATTGCACCACTGCTTCAGCTGAAACATGATGTATAAGCATAATACATATTTTCTTTTGGAAAGACACCAAAATGAAACCAACGGCCGCACGCAGCTATCCAGATACAATGTATCAAATACACAAATTCCTTTATAATAAAAGGTAATTAACACATATATGCCATATTCAAACTAATAAAGCCTACTGCTGACAAACAATGTAAGACACAACTGAAAGGGGTGACTTAGCTCTGTGGTGTCAGCAGCAAAGAAAGAGGGGTTGGGGTTAGAGTAATGGACATATATAAAGGAGGATCCCTGCTCATTGGTCCCCTGCAGGGTATGACCTATCCTCCATGATGGTTTGGGGAGTTCCCCATGCATTGACATTGAACTTTATCTAGTTCTGTTGTTGAAACTTTTTTGTTTGTAAAAGTTTTTTCTTTGCTGCTGTGGTTGCAGAGTAAAGATTGTAATGCATAATATGAGCCGCCTGTCTTGTCATAGAATTCCATACTCATCATTAATAATAGACAAAAGGACCTACCAAAGTCTGTGAATTTAGTTAGATACTGGAAGAAATGAGGCGTTAGCAGTGGCACCATGCAGGGAAGCATAATCACATACTCAGAATACAGAGCTTAACACATGTCGCGCTATCGGTGGTACTGCTCGCTGCCAATAAATGAAAGGGGAGGATGAAAACGAAGGCTTTAGCAGCCTATACAACCTGACGTAAACTGCTAAAGAAACCAATTAGCCACCAAACACCAAATAATGCAGTTCACGTCTTACCCTAATACGAAGTATACAGAACTAGATCAAGCGCTGGTAAGGAACGTTTGTCAGATAAAAATACTGATGACCCCATCCCCCTCACATGCCAAACAGGCGAAACGGGCACTTGCTTGGTGCGCGCGCGATGGATCACGCGCACATGCTCTTTTATCTTGTTTTCCGGGAGCAGGAGGCGTGGCTTGAGGCTGTCGGGCTAAATAAGTGAAATATATGATTATTTAGACAGTGTCTAAGAATGTTCAGTTCTTAAATTCAAAACATAAGCTTGAAAGTTCTCCACGGGCAGGGAAACGCACCATGTCAGTCCACGTGGATAATTCTGCTTACAGCGAACAGGAGCAGGAACAGAGTGCACGGCGAAACAGGCACTTGCTTGGTGCGCGCATTACTGTAGCTCCTCTGCTGCTCTATGTGCTCCGATGTCATCCAAAGGTACATGCAGCATCTTTCCTTCCTTCGCGCCACGCCGGTATGTGACTCGTGGGTTTGCGAGCTGCCATATGCATGTGCCTGTTCACTCGACTTCCTCCGACACGGTCCCCTCCTGTTCTGCCTGCATTTGGTGTGTGGATGCCATTTTTTAAATGACCGGCATACCCGTGAATCAACCAAACAAGTGTGCATATTCGGTTTTGGGTTTCTTTAAATCAGCATCAACTCCTTCCCCCACTCAGTACTATGCAGGAACAAAATACATTCTTCCACTTCCTGACTCCAGGACCGTCATCTATTGCCTGGCTCTAACACACCTACATGGTGTTAACACACTCCTACAAAAGTAGTAATTTCTGGGGGAAACCGCATAATTGCAGAATCCGCCCGTTTGAGAGACTGGAACTCAAATAGCTGGAGGAAAAACCGCAGGAAGATGGCCGTCTGTCACGAACCTACACTGTGGAACACCATTCCAACAGACATCTGCCTGGCTCAGACACTACTCAAATCAAGAAAAAAAACTGAAGACCTTACTGTTCCTACATTTCGTTTGCCAGCATTTGAGCCAGAGAGCTCCACCCAGTGATTGTCTAATCTTCACACACAAAGGCTGCATTTCCAGCTTTACATGCATTGTCTCTTATATATGAAATACAAAAATCCAAAATAAAGGAGATTTAGAAGTATCTGCCATCAAATCGTAGGTTACCTTTAGTTAAAATATATTAGATGTTCAACAAATTCTCAATTACTTGCAAAGGGCACATACCTGTACATGATTCCTAATGTAGAATCTCTGTGCTTTATTAAACTAACTCTGCCGTCATTGCTTCGTTTGTGCTGATTGGATACACTGCAAATCTGTACAACAACTTCCCACAGGTCCTTTGCTGTTCTCCTACTCTCTGGGCCTGAGAGTTCTTTACAGGTTGCTGCCAAAAGTTGTCCCATCTAAAATAAAGAGACACGTAATTTAGATCCTTTATAGATGTTTTGCAGTGCAGTGGTAAGGAGTACTTATCATGAATAATGGCTTCTGAATACTACACATTTGTGCTGATTAGCAGCTTCCAAGATGAACGCTATTATGTTTTCTTAAGTACATTCTAACATTGTAAAAGTTAACAAATATTCCAAATGTGCAACTATTGATTCATGCATATGTTCTCCTGACTCTTTAAGGTGGCAACTGGCATTTTCAACAAAAACTAATTTTGTTGGGATTCCAGCTGCGATAAAGTTCAACATGAAGTCAGGGTGCAGGAGATGCAAAGGCCACATGCAAAATATATCAGCTAAGGGAATCCTCTCTTGCTCTGTATGAACATTTTCCAAATCGCCTTCACATCATATGGAGCCAACCATTTTGAGTGATATTAAAGTATTTTACTGACCCACAATGGCCAGCAAACGATGCATGGTACTCCAAGCATGTGTGTTCCACTGCAGAACCTTTTCAGTAAATGTAAAGTCCCCAAAAGAGTAAAGGCTCAAGTTTGAGAAAACATTTTCACCATTAAAAAATGCAAACTATCACAGATTTAAAAAGTGTGTTCATAAAAAATGCAGATAATAAACCAGATTTACTGCAATACCACATGCCAATAGGAACTGGTTAACTGATCTCTTAGAAACAGTGATAGTGATATAGTTTAAAATTAAAACAAGATATAATGAATACATTGTAATTTATCACAAAACGTTAAGTAGGCCATCAAATAATTTAACGCAGTATTCGCTAAAGTTCTCATGGCTGTATAAACAGAGTACTGGAAGAAAAATGTTTTTTAAGCTCAGATGCAGCATTCGGTATATAGAGAAAACCAAACAGTTATCACTGTTAGGGAGAATTCTCTCTTTCGGCTGAATTTCCTAACCTAGTGAGTCTCCCAGCAGCTTTGCTGGATTTCTGGAGTTTGTTTTTTTCTCCTGCCAAGAGTGAGACTCTTTCTTCCACTCTTGGACATGATTTATGGTGTTCCTTTGACTGTTAATGTGTTTTATGGGCTATGGGGTCCTTTACTCCATAGGGTCTCATGTGTCTTTACTATGTGTGTTACACAGCACCCTCCGTGCAGTGACACAGGGGTGTCTTAGTGACACCCCACCATAGACTCCATACCCTGGGACTGACTGCTGTCTCCCAGGGCATGTAAAGTCACCATTGGATTTACTAGTCCCAAATTATTAACAGAAACCAGTACAAACCATCATATTGTGGAAGTACTAGTCGGGGCAATTCGATTGCCCCGGGGTCTGTTAGTCGAGGGGGCACGTCTCCGTCCCCCCTGATCGAGTTTTGGCTGGAGGCAGTGGATACTACTTTTTATATTCGACCGCAAATATTTCCCTATGGGATTTTCCCATTGTTCGAGGCTACCAACTTTAATTATTTAATTCTCATAGCCTCGAACATACCGCTGGTTTATTTATTTAATATTAATTCGCCGGTTGGTATTTTTTGCCAGGACTCTATTCTAAAATGGCGTTTGTGTTCTCTTCTGTGACTCCAACCCAAGTCGAGCCCTTTGTTCCACTTTTTTGGCGGGCTTCTCCACAGAAGCCTCCAAAAGTGGTGCCACTCTGTCTGGGTACCACCACAGGGGGTGTGGGAGGGGGTTTAGGCACCCTGGACTGAGTTACCTTGGTAACTCAAGTCGCACTCTTGTGTGATTGGCCCAAGTGGTTGTTAGGCAGAAACCTGTGCAGTTCCCTTTGGGAACACTGCAAAAGATTTAGGACTACAGGTGTTAGCAGTAAACCCACTTGGTAGCAGTCTGTACCACCCAGATTTACCTGGTAGCTGTGGCTGAGCAGTCAGACTTCCCTCAAGAAGAGTTAGGCAGTATGCAAAGTATACACAATAGGTACTCAGATACAATAATATAAGCAAACACTGACCATAGCTTTGGTATCAAAGTATATAATTATTTATTTAAAAACACACTGTTTGAAACACTCCAGCACTCTTATTGTAAAACACTCTAAACACAGTTACTATTATTATATATACAACCCTTATTCCTTATCGGATAAGTCTTAGTTAACACCACTTATTTCCAGACAGAGGTGAGCGCTTAACTATAGATGGCACTCCAATAAGTTCATGAAGAAGGGAGGGAAAAAGACAGAATATGGACAGATCCACCACTCTAAGATTTAGGAACACTCTTAGCAAGGCAGAAGAGCAAAAGTCACTTGTGAGCCAAAGTCCATAGGCTGGGCCCACTCTTAGAGAGAGCAGAGCACAAATGCGCGCAAGATCACACAGTTACACTAGGCTTTGAAAGTCTTGCAGAGAGTTTGAAAAGAGTTTAGAGAGGCTCAGAAAAGTTTAGCCAGGGTGTCCCAGGCTAACCCAGGTTCGAAAGTTGGGGGCTAAATCTACCCTGTACAGTCGGTGGCAAGGGAAGCCAGGCGGAACACGGTACCTTAAGTGGGAAAGATCCTCCAGCGGTGGCAGTTGTTCCTGGCAGCGGGTGCAAGTCTCGGCGTCATCCAGGGGAAGAGAAGATCTCGACTTGGAGGAAAGCTGAAGGTCGTTGCACTGCCAGGGAAGAAACCAGCCGCAGAGTTTTCTGGTTAAAGGTATTACCCTTTATTTCGCGGTCATGGTAAAACGTGGTATTCCGGTTGCCGGGGTGCTTGGCACAGGCAAGGCGGCCACGAGATGCGCCGGGAAGGTGAAAAGGCGGTGAAACTGGTTATCCCCACCAGTCAAAGGAAGAAGACTCTCCGGCGGGAGATCTCCTCTGTCGTTGGGAAAAGTGGTGAGACGGTCCAGCAGGGCTCCACCTGTGGTGTCGTCGTGGCAGGTCGGCTCAGCTTCTCCCTCGTCGGATTCTTAGGTCCTGTGGCGACTTCTGAAGTTCCAGTCCCCAAAGCCCTGCTTTTATGCAGAAAACCCCCATTCACTCAGCCTAGCTGTCACTCAAACATGCTAAGTGGTGAGCCGGCGGGCGAATCAGGACGGAGTGCGACTTGAGTTGCCTAGGAAACTCAGTCCAGGGTGCCTAAATTCCCCCTCCACCCCTCGTAAGTACCCTAGACAGAGTGGCACCACTTTGGAGGGCTTCTGTGGAGAAGCCCGCCAAAAAGTGGAACAAAGGGCTCAACTTGAGTTGGAGTCACAGAAGAGAACACAAACGCCATTTTACAACAGAGTTTTGGCAAAAAATACCAACCGGAGAATTAATAATAATTAAATAAACCAGCGGTATGTTCGAGGCTATCGTAATTAAATAAAGATAGTAGCCTTGAACAACGGGAAAATCCCATAGAGAAATATTCGTGGTTGAATATAAAAAGTAGTATCCACTGCCACCAGCCAAAACTCGATCAGGGGGGACGGAGACGTGCCCCCTCGACTAACAGACCCCGGGGCAATTGAATTGCCCCAGCCAACATGTCCACAATATGATGGTTTGTACTGGTTTCTGTTCAGAATTTAAGACTAGTAAAATCAATGGTGACTTTACATGCCCTGGGAGACAGTAGTCAGTCCCAGGGTATGGAGTCTATACTGGGGGGTCACTATGACACCCCTGTGTTACTGCACTGAGGGTGCTGTGTAACACACATCAGAAAAACACATGAAGCCCTATGGAGTAAAAGACCCCATAGCCCATTAAACACATCTAGAGTCAAAGGAACACACTCAAATCATGTCCAAGAGTGAGGGTAAAAGTCTCACTCTTGGCAGGAGAAAAAATGAAACCCCAAAAAATCCAGCAAAGCTGCTGGGGGACTCACTAGGTTAGGAAATTCAGCCTAAACAGAGAATTCTCCCTAACTCTGGTGAGCCGGCCGGCTCACCACTTAGCATGTTTGATTGACAGCTAGGCTGAGTGAATGGGGGTATGCTGCATAAAAGCAGGGCTTTGGGGACTGGAACTTCAGAAGTCACCACAGGACCTGAGAATCCGATGAGGGAGAAGCTGAGCCGACCTACCACGACGACACCACCGGTCGAGCCCTGCGGAACCGACTCACCACTTCCCAACGACAGAGAAGATCTCCCGGCTGGAGAGGCTTCTTCCCCGGACTGGTGGGCACAACTAGTTTACCTTCTTCTCTTCGCACCCCAGACCGGTTTGTGGACGAACTGCCCGTGCCAAGCACCCCGGCAGCCGGATAGCCACTTACCACTAGACCGCGAATCAACGGACCGCTCCTTGTACCTAAGAAACTCTGTGGCTGGTTTCTTCCCTGGCAGTGGATCATACTCCTGTCTTCCTCCCCGATGAGATCCTCTCTTCCCCCGGGCGAAGCACCGACTTGCATCTGCTACCAGGAACAACTGCCCCCGCTGGAGTGTTCTCACCACTTTAAGGTACCGTGTCCGCCAGGCCTCCCTTTCTAAAGATTGCTACAAGGTTATAATAACCCCTTAACCTTCTGGACTGGGCTGGCCGCCTTGACCCTCTAACTGGTCCCTTTCTTTGGTCCAACTCCTTTTTGAACCGTTACAAGACTTTTGTGCACTGGAACCGTGTGATCTTGGACACATTTCGTTTTGATCCTCTTAAAGCGGATCCGGCCTATTGACTCTGAATTCACGGTGTTACTTTGCCTTCCTCTCTTGTTGTGTTCGTGAAAAAGGGTTGGGATCTGTTTCAATTTATTCTCTGCTTTTCTCTCCCTTTTTAAAACAAATTATTAGAGTGCCATCTACGTTAAGCGCTCACCGCTGTCTGAAAATAAGTGGGGCTTTACTTAAGGCTTGTCTAATATTCTTTTAAGGGAGTGTATATCTTTTAGTGACCGTGTTTTTGAATTGCTTACTATTAGTGCCTGTGTGTTTTTCTAGATGTGGTTTTAAATAAATAATTATATCTCTTTCACACCAAGCCCTGGTCAGTGTTTACTTGTTCTATTGTGTTCTCTTGACCTATTGTGAATACTCTGTATACTGCCTAACTCTTCTTGAGGGAAGTCTGACTGCTCAGCCACAGCTACCAAGTGAATCTGTGTGGTACAGACTGCTACCAAGTGGGTTTACTGCCAAACACCTGTAGTCCTAAATCGTTTGCAGTGGTCCCAGAGGGAACTGCACAGGTTTCTGCCTAACAATCACCACTCCAACAAAGCAAATGCCATTGTCGATAAGCTAAAAAATGCCCACAACGTTTTTTAAAACAATGGCAACTAGATAATTAACACATTTTTCTGTTTGTAGAAAACAATTGTTGTAATGAGGAATGTAATATAGCCAAGTTATTTTCATTCATCTATGTTGTATTGAGCGCACTTCGGCTACTTCAAGCTACTGATCCCGATTTGTTTTCAACTGTAAATTAGACAGGACTTTCAAAATCCATACTTGCTGCTCTTAAAGCTGTCTTCTTTGAAGCGGAATGGGCGGTTGTTGAGTGTTTACTGTATATGTGCTAAAATTAAGTTAGTCACTGTAGTGACTAGAGTACTCGTAGTACTTAGTCCCCTTACCTCCACACTTGTGGGCTTCACCCACCATGGGGATGGTACCGGATGCTTTGGCAGCAACAAATTGAGCTTCCATTTAGTATAGTGTGTGGGGCGCGGCCTCAGGAACGCACCGCTGAGGTCCCGCCCTCTGGCACCTCACCTCAGTCCCCTTTGAACACATCGGCCCTTACCGGATACTGGGCTACACATAATAACCCTTGTCATACTAGCGGGGGAAGGTGGGTGGGATGAATGTAGGAAAGGGAACGAAGGACGAGTACTCCAGTCACTACAGAGAGTAACTTTAATTACTCATACGTCCCGTCCCCTTTCCTCCATCCTTGTGGGTGATTCCACCGAACAAGAAACATTGGGTGGAGCTGTGATACGCTGCCTCATTACTAGGAGAAAGCAAACTCTGTATCTTGCCTGGAGCTGGTGTCCAGTGAGTAGTGCTTACAGAAGGCAGACAGAGTGGCCAAAGTAGCCGCCTTGATGATGACATCCCAAGATGCGTGTCTCTGAAACATGATGGCCGTGGCATTGCCTCTGACCGCATGAGCATGAATCCCGTCAGGAACAGGTTTGCCCATGACCCTGTAACGCCTCCAAAATGGCCTGAACCATCCAACGGGCGATGGAAGCTTTAGAAACCTCAGAGTCGGGGGAGGAGCCCCCAAAAGAAACAAACAATGCAATGCGTTGGACTTCCTGAAAGATTTCGTCTGAGAGAGAATATTGGAGGACCCTCCTGAGATCAAAGGAATTAAGAGCCCTCTTTGTCTCCGACTGCGGGTTCGGGAAGAACACCAGCAGACAAATCCCTTGATTCAGATGAAATAGAGAGACCACCTTGGGCAAGAAACTTGGATGAGTGCGCAAGATGACCTTGTCGTTGTGAAACTTGGTGAATGGCTTGCATGAAGACCACGACTGCAGCTCACTAACCCTGCACGCAGAAGCACCAATAAAACAGTCTTTAGAGTCACCAAGCGGATGTCCACCAAAGCCATTGGATCGAAAGGCTTGTGTTACAAAGCCGCAAGAACCACATTGAGGTCCCAGACCGGATGAGGTCTATGCACCAGAGGAAAAAGCCTAGACAACCCCCTTAAGGTGGGCCTTAACCACCAAGTTGGCTGCCGAAAACACACGCTCAGAGGAATTCTTCTAAGCCCTGATGGCCGCCAAACACGTGCAGCACGTATCCACCTGGACTCCCAAACAAGTCAGATGTGTCAAAAAAAGCCTAAAGTCATCCAGAGGACAGGGTCCAGTCCCTTGTCGCGAAGCCCAATGGCAGAACATAGTCCATTTGCTCTTATACTGGGGACCGAGTTGAGGGTCTCCTTGCCTGATGAATGATGTGCCAGTTGTCTGAAAATTGAGCGTGCTGAATCCTCAGTTGATCAGGAACTAGGCCGCCAGGGCCAGTTTGGCCGGGTCTGTATGTTCTACTGCCCTGCCCTGCTGCGTCAAGAAGCCCCTGCTAGAGATCGGAAGATGGATGGGACCCTGGGAGCAAAACTGCAGCAGATGCGAAAACTAGGGTCTCGAAGGCCAGTGGGGCACAGCCAGGATGAGGCTGCAAACCACAGAGTCCAGGAACTTGCAGAGAGTCTGTTGGAGCAGAGGGTTGGGCAGGAAAGCATAACACCTGCAGCCATGCCACCAGATCTGGAAGACGTCTCCCAGTGAACTATAACTGCCCATGAAACAAACTGGGGGCACTTGGCATTCCGAGGGGATGCAAACAAATCCAGGTCCGCGAACCCCCAATGCTGGAACAAGGTCAACAAAGGAGTCATTTTGCAGCTCTCACTCGTAGGTGTTGAACCCCAAGCTAATCAACTGGTACATTTCTGCATTGCTCTCCCCCGAGAGGTGGACTGCCGAGATCCAAATCCCCTCCATCAGGGTACATTCTCAGATCGAATCCGCCTCCCTGCAGAGGAGGGGTGGGGAACGGTTGCCACACTGCTTGTTCAGGTAAAACGTAGTAGAACTGTCCGTCCTGACCAAAACCGGCTTGTCCCAGATGAGGGGCAAAAATGCCTTGAGGGTCAGGTCCACTGCCCCGAGCTCGAGCAAATTGATATGTAGGAGGGCTTGGGTCCTGGACCACGCTCCATGGATCGCATAGCACCCCAGCCCGAAAGAGAGGAGTCTGTGGTCACCACCAGGGTAGCCTCTAATTGGGTATAGGGGGCTCCCACAGAGAAATTGTCCATCAGTCACCATCGAAGATCAGGCAGCTAGAGCAGTGGTATTGGGATCCTGTCCGACTGAGACCCTGTCTCCTGATACCAGTTGGCCGACAGTTGGAGCTGGAGGCACCTCATCTTGAGGCAGGTGTGCTGTACAGTGAGCACGCAGGAGGCCATCAGGCACACAATGTGCTGGAACCACCATGCTGAGGTGGTAGAGTTGGCCAGAACATGCCCCACTGCCTTGCAGAGAGACATAAGCCTCTTGGGCGTGGGGAACACCCGCTGACCGGTAGTCTTCCAGCGCAACCCGAGAAAGATCAGTTCCCGAGACAGGCTTAACTGCGATTTCCTCTGGTTGAGGGAAACACCCGGATGATGAAGGGTATCTGGCAATCTCTGGCAGGAGTGCACCACCCCTTCGGGTGACCCGCCCTCACCAATCAGTCGTCCAGATAAGGGTATAGATGATGGCCTTCCAAGTGAAGAAGGCCCGCCACTGCATTCATCAACTTCGTTAAGACACAACAGGCTGAGATCAGGCGAAAGGGCAGCACCTTTTAATTGAAATGGTACAACATAATCGGGAACCGCAGAAATTTTCGATGCAGTTGATATATTAATAGTTACTCACCGTAGAGACTAACATACTCTTAGTCCATAGTCGCCTTTCCTCCATGCTGCATAGGCATCCCTCGCTAAGGACGGGAGACGGAACCCCTTTCACCAGAGAAAAACATCTTCCCCTTTAAATTTAGACGCCCGCAGGAGTGCGGCCCTGGGAGCTACGCTCACCTGGTATCCACGGGGAAGCCACCCAGCCATGGTTGGATGATTTGCACTCTCGAACTCTCTCCCGGTCCCTTGTTAAGGCCTCTGGTTAAAGATGGGTCTGCAATATAGTGTCAGGAACTGTGAAGGGAAGGTTTGGAAGCCCTGGAAGCATTGACTTGCGCGCGCTCTAGTCCTCAATCAATATGGTGGCCGTGCCTTTAAATTGTGGCTCCTCCCCCAAACCGGTGCGTTGTATCTGTACACATCGCTCCGGTTCGTGTGGAACTTCGTTTGTGAAAATTTCCTCCCTGCCACTCATAATTTGCAGCTACCCATTGCCTTCCCTGTGCCTACCTTCTGAGCTCAACTAAATTTCCTCCCGGGTTTCCCGTTTCTTGGGTCTTGCTACTTCATCTAGTGTTTCTTTGCCTCTCCTCGTCTGTTCTACGGCTCCGCCTCGCCTGAGCTACAGCCTCTACGCCTCTTGTTTTCCGCCGAAGCATTTAGTTTAATTGTTCAGCGTTTTCTGCCTTTCGACTTCTCTGCACTCTACTTTCTCGTTTTCAAACTTACTTGCGCTCTGCAGGCATATTATTACTTTTCTGCTTATGGTTGTACTTGCACACTATTCCTATACTTACTCTTTTCGACAATCTTATCACTGTTAATTACGGGCATTTCTATCTATTCTTTCATTCCTTAAGATTTATTTATTGGTTTGTTTGGGTTCCTGTTTCTTTCCTCTGTGTGCCTCTTCCTACTGTCACCGCAGAGCTTAACTGGCTCTCTCCACCGGAGTTGGAGGTCAACTTCCTTAGCTTTCAGCTGCAGCCAGACTTCCATTACTTGTGAAAGGAATTCACAACTCCTTATTAGAACCCATCTGGAAACAGGTTTTTTCTGCCTTCATGCTTTTTCCCTGAACTAGGACTGGCCCCCTGGGGGTCCCCGCAGACAGGGTTCCATC
The DNA here is from genome assembly GCF_040938575.1 of Ambystoma mexicanum. Lineage (NCBI taxonomy): Eukaryota > Metazoa > Chordata > Amphibia > Caudata > Ambystomatidae > Ambystoma > Ambystoma mexicanum. The sequence continues at coordinate 885,842,285 of NC_090933.1, forward strand.
TCTGCCATGGTGGCCTCCGAAGGGGCCAGACCCTATTTACACGAAAAGAAAGCCAAGACACCAAAGGACAAGACTCCTATAAGGAGGAAGGACCGTAAGAAGACGGAGTCGAATCCAAAGGAATCCGCCACAGAAGATTCAGGTAAGGAGGAAGGGGATAAGGCCTCCAATCTTGACATATAGGAGAGCTGGATTCAATACCAGATTGTCTTTGTTTTCCCACCTCCCTTGGCCTCAACTCCTTCCTCCCCCTTGGGCCTACTCCTCACCTTAATATTGTAAGAGGTGGATTCTCTGTCCTGCTCCTCGTGGCAGGGGCGCGTAGATGTGGGGGGCGAGCAGCGACCAAGTTACTTCACTGGGGCAAGCCCCCTGTGGGAATCCAGGCCTGCTGCGACTCCGTAGGTTTGCTGCTTTACAGTCTTTATATGCAGTTCTTATGTTCCTCTTAGTTCGAATAATAATGTCTTGCTTCTTTCCTTTTTGGTATGGAAAGGTATTTTGGTGTTGTCATGCAGTTTGAAGAGGAGCATGGGCCGGTAGGCGAAAGCACGGTGTGCGCGATACTGTCCGGTGAGTAATGCGCGATGCACGGCGCTGTTTTGCCTTTTATATTGCTAACCTGTGTCTTTTTTCTCCTGCAGGTTGCGATGTTCCTCGCCGAGCGCGTAATGTTCCAGCAATGATACTGACCAGATGATGACTACCCAGGAAAAAATTGTGTGGATTTCTTCATTCGGGAGGAAACGTGAGTAAACACTTACTAATGCTGTCTTTCTTTCTCCTCTTTCCAGGTTATGGTATTCTACGATGCATGCAGTGCCGGATGATGGAGTTTGTACCTTCAGGTAAGTGGAACTGAAGTCAGCGGTGGATTGAAGACAGAATACTGTTCCAGGTAAGTTTCGTAGTGTTCTTTCTCTCTCTGCAGGTCCTTGGTTTCAGGTAAGATGGCATCAATGAACTGGACACAGTGCCCACAGCAGAATAACACAAAGCATGTTCTGCTGTTTGGGTGTGGTTTAAATAGCCTCAGGTAAAGTAGTCCAGGTAAAATAGTCCCAGGCCTGCCACACCCAAAAGACTAGACAGCATAGCTCAGTTCCTTGTAACTGAGCTATGTGTGTGCCTCCATGTTGGCTGAACACCCCCCACCCCCAAGTTAAATAGTCCCAAGTAAATAGTCCCATTCTAATGATGGTTATGAGCCTGGCAGACTGACTCCAAGAGAGTCTTGGATGAGGTTTTAAGGCCTTTGACCTGTCCCTAACTGGAAGGCTGAGGGCCAGGGGCAAGGGTCATGACAGGAGAATGCACTCCCCTGACTCACCCCACCGGCGCCACTCATCAGTCCCCCATTGACATGTTGACAATATTAACATTGCCTAATGACACCAGTATTATTAGGGGGGAGGATGGTGGGACGTATGGAGGAAAGGGGACTATGCAATAAGAGTACGTTAGTCACTACGGTGAGTAACTATTAATTACTCTTACGTCCCGTCCCCTTTCCTCCATACTGCATGGGCAATTACAACTGAATGTAGGCCCATGGTGGAGATGAATGAGACCCTCCTTAAGAAAACAAGTTCCTGAGAACTGCCTGTCCGAAAGCCACGTCTGATTTAGAGCTGGCGTCCAAACAGTAGTGCTTACAGAATGCCGAAGGGGTGGCCCAGGTGCTTGCCCTGCTGATGACCTGCCACGGGACCAGCCCCTGGAAGGCGATGGCCGTGGCCTTGGCTCCGACAGCATGGGCGTGCATGTTAGCTGGCAGTGGTTTGTGCTGCCCCTCATAGGCCTCCTTGATAGCCAAAACCATACACCTTGCTATAGTCGCCTTGGATGCCTGTTAACAGGGCCCTGACCCACCGAAGGTGACAAACAGAGCGTCCGATTTGCGGAAGCCCTTGGTCCTGTCGAGATATCATTTGAGAGCGCATCTGATATCCAGACAGTGCAAGACCTTTTGAGCATCGTCCTTAGGGTTAGCGAATAAGGTAGGCAAGACCATCTCCTCATTCAGATGGAAAGCAGAGAATACTTTGGGTAGGAATTCAGGGTGCATTCTCAGTACCACCTTGTCCTTGTGGAAGGTAGTGTAGGGCTCCAAGGCCACCAGTGCCTGTATCTCGCTGACTCTGCGAACAGAGGTGAGACTCACCAAAAGAGCTGTTTTAATGGTGACCAGTCTGATGTCTGCGAACGCCATTGGCTCAAAGGGTATGTGCACCATTGCGCCCAATACTACAATGAGATCCCACACCGGGTGTGGCTTCTTGATGGGCGGGTAGAGCCTGGTGAGGCCCGCCAGAAGTCGTTTGACCACCGGGTTGGAGGAGGAGACTTACTCCTCTGAATTCCTGTAAGCGCCGATTGCTACAAGGTGCGGCATGTGTCCACCTACACCAGAGTGAGCGAGGTGTGCAGAAATGGAGAACACATCGTCCAATGTGCAAGTAAGGGGTACATCTCCTTAGAGTCCGCCCAATAACATAACCTAGTCCATTTACTCTTGCCCTGGGTCCTAGTAGCCTTGCTCCTAGCGCCCCAAATGATCTCCAGGTTAGCCTGAGACAGGCTCAGGTGCTTTAGTGTTACCTGCTCAGGGAACACTCTGCGAGCACCAATTTCTGTGGAGCGGGGTGGATGACTGCCCCCCTTGCTGCGAGAGGAGGGGAGCTGGGCCCAGCCGTAGGTGAATGGGAGGCCTGTCTGAGAGGGTGAGGAGCTCTGAGAACCATGGCCTGGCCGGACACCACGGAGCTATCAGAATGACGCGGGGATGGCATGATTCCCTTATCTTGCAGATCACCCTGTGGACCAGTGGTGTGGGTGGTAATGCATACGCGGTCATGCCGTTCTAGTGTATCTGGAGTGCGTCGCCCAGAGAGCCGGGGCCCAGCCCCTGCCAGGATGCGAACTGTTGGCACTTCCTGTTGGCCCACGATGCAAAGAGATACACCTGAGGATGCCCCCATCTGCTGAAGATCCAGAGCAGAACCTGATCGTTCAGCTGCCATTCGTAATTGTCTGCTCCCAGTCTGCTGAGTCTGTCTGCTTCCAGGTTGGACACCTCCGAGAGGTGGATGGCAATCAGGTAGATGTTCTCCAGTACCCATTCCCACATGCTGACCGCTAAGCTGCACAGTGGAGGGGACCTGGTGCCACCCTGCTTGTTAATATAGTACATGCTGGTGGAGTTGTCCATCTGGATGAGGATGACCTTGCCCATGATGAGCGGGAGGAAAGTTTTGAGAGCGAGCCAGATCGCTTTCATCTCCAGCCAATTGATAGACTCCTGCTCCTGAAGGGACCAGACTCCATGGACACTGCGGCTGTCCAGCGTGGCCAACCCAGCCCTCCAGGGAGGAATCTGTGGTGATACTGACCTGAAGGGTCCGTTGCCGGAAGGGCTTGCCCATCCTCAGTTGCAGTCGCTGGGCCAACAATTGAGGTACGGGTGGAGAGAGGCGCTCCTGATTCCATGAGGCTGCGAAGTGCAGCTATAATCTCCTTATCCTGAGTCTCATGTGCGGCACAGCCAGCAGAACTGCCGCCATGATACCCAAGAAAGAGATGTTGGTGCCACCAGGCCGAGGTCAATTCTCGGCTGAGGAAATGATTCACGGCCGCCGTGATGGCCTTGATCTTGTCCGCCGAGAGGAAAACTCCCTCAGAGCTTGTGTCCCAGATGAGGCCCAGGAAGTTCAGGTTCTGAGTAGGCTGCAGCTGCGATTTCTTGTGGTTGATAGAGAATCCCAGCTTGTGAAGAGTGGCCATAAGCGCGGAGGAGGTAAGCTGAATCGCCTCCGGAGATCTCGACCTCACGAGCCAGTCGTCCAGGTATGGGTAGACGTGGTGGCCCTGAGGAGGGCCACCACTGCATTCATCAGTCTGGTAAATACCCTGGGGGCTGAGTTGAGGCCGAAGGGAAGAACCTTGTATTGGAAATGGGAACCCATGATCCTGAACTGCATAAAGGAGCGATGAGGCTGCCAAATAGGGACGTGTAGATAAGCGTCCTTCATATCCAGTCTCCACTGCACAGTGTCTCCTCTATGAGTGTTGGGGTAACCATCTTGATTTTTGAAGAGGCAGGGAGAGGTTGAGGGTGGGGAGGCCCAACACAACTCTCAGGCCAGCCTGGTTCTTCTTTTGTATGGTGAAAATCCTGAAGTAGAAGCCCAAGCCTCTCTGGGAGGTTGGGACTTCTTCCACTGCCGGGCTCACAACAAGCAACCAAATTGCCGCCAACAGAGTTGCTGTCCCAATCTGTGGGAGAGGGAGGATTTGGTAGACGGTACCCTGTGGACACCACTGAAAGGATCCAGGGGTCTGCGAACCTCTGACGCCAAAACTGTGCATGAAGGGTAAGCCTACCCCCCAACAGAGACACATGTACCCTAAGGGGCGCGTCATGCCTTCTTTCCCTCTGAGGCTGTTGCAGAGGAGGGGGACTGAAAGAAGCCCTTGCTTGCCCTTTTGTTGTTTGTGCCAGTGCCAACTATGAGAATGGTCAGGCTGTCTAGACCTCTGTTCTTGGAAGCCCTGAAACCCACTTAACGCCTGCCCCCTGTCTGAGCGTTGATGCGAAGGGGTTTATGCCTTGGGCATGGCCTTTGTTAGGATAAAGACATTGCAGTTTGGGAACTGTTTTTCTTTTTATCTAGTTCTCATTGGTGGTGGATTTAAAGAGGTTGCCACCCTACAATAGAAGGTCCAATATGCGTTCCTAGACGTCTGGGTTTAATTTAGTAGCCCGAAGCCAGGCCGTCCTCATGTCTGTGGCTATGCATATGGCCCGGCCAGAGGTGTCAATGTGGGCCACGGTGGATTCCATGATGTCCTGTGCCACCAACTTGCTGTCCGTCACCCCGACCTTAAAGCCCGTTTGGCTCTGCATCGGAAGCAAGTCAGCTATTTCCCACCAAAGCCTCTGGTTAACGGCTGCCAGCATGCATCCGCGTTGGATAGACGCAGGTGCAGGGAGGCATTGGAATACAGCTTTTTTCCGTAAGCCTCCAAGATCTTCTCCTCCTTGCCTAGCAGCGCCGAGGATGATGTTGCCGAGGACGACGGAGGCTTTCAGTAGAGTGATGCCGCAGCGATCGCGAAGAGTGTGGTTGAGGGTGTGCCGACAACAAGAGTGGACCCACCTTCATCTGCATATACTTGGCGTTGAGGCACTGATTGACAGGCTGGGCCGAGTGGGGCTTAAGCCATACCTTTTTGGCCAGAGCGACTACGTCCTTCTGCATCGGAATCCCTGTTCTAGCCGCGGGGCGTAGAGTGAGGACCTCTGCTAGGACCACTGCCTCCGGTTGCTCAACGTCGGGTTGTGGAAGCTGCAAGTACTCTGCCAAACCTGCGAGCTGTTCATGGAAGGCCTTGGCTGATGACGGTGTGTCGGGGTTCTCCTCCTCGTCAGTGTCCACCAGGGTGTCCGGTTTGGCGTTGAGGGCTGCAGTGTTGGAACCGGAATTGGTGGCTGCGGTGGAGGCTGGTGTGGAACCGCCTGGACTGTGGGAAGCTGGGGAGCTGGAATCGAAGGAGCCGGCAAGGGTAGCAGTGGCTACACCAGGGCCTGTGGTGCTGGAGCCATAGGAGGAATGACTATGGGCGCAGACGGAGGGGCCGGAGGTAGCATGTCCCCGATGACATCCCGAAGGATGGCCCCCATCTGAGGAGATCTCATGAGAGTGAGGAACTTTTCAAAGAACCTGTCCTCACAGGCCGTTGGGGCAGCAGGTGATATTGACGGGGTGGCGGGCGGCTACTGGGGCCGGTGCATTCTCTGTCTAGATGGTTGCAAGGTAAACCTGCCCTGCGCTGCTGATGGGTAAGCAGTAGGCCACGTACCTGTTTGACACCACTCCCACCTTGTAACTCGCTCACCTCCCTGCTCCACTGCGAGGAGCGGTATCTGACGAGGAACAAGTTACTTACCTGTAACTTTTGTTCTCCAGCATGGGTCTGGCATGGACATTCAGTATCCGTTTCGTTTCTGATATGTCTTTCTTAGTAGTAACCAATCACTGGTCTCTGGGTCATACTGCCCCCAGCCAATGACTGCCCTCTCCCTAAGCCCCACCCTCGGCAGCCATCCTCAGATTTGGTAGCACGTAAAGTGGCAGTATGACCAAGTGAAGAGCAGCAGAGGGGACGGAGGGAGGGTTCGCATGTGAATCCATGCCAGACCCATGCTGGAGAACAACAGTTACAGGTAAGTAACTTGTTCCTTCTCCAGCATGGGGTCTGGCATGGATTCACATGCTCATGAATATAAGAATACATAGCAGTACACGCATGCACAACCACGGGAGGTGGCAAGGCTCAACATTAAGCATCCCTTACCTCCTCACCAGGCTCACCTTAAGCGAACAGGTTGTGCAGCACTGTCTGGCCGACTCTGGACTCCTCCCTGGAATCCCGGCCGACGCAGTAGAATCTCGCGAGGGTGTGCGTCGACCTCCACGTAGCAGCCCTGCAGATGTCCAGCAGGGGCACACCAGACAAGAACGCCGTGGTAGCAGCGATCGCTCTGGTCGAATGGGCTGTCGGACAGCCGGGCAACGGTCGGTTTGCCAAACGATGACAGTGCATGATGCAGCTGGAGAGCCATCTGGAAATGGAAGCCTTCGAGAGAGCCTTCCCTTGGTTCACAGGTCCAAAGTTCACAAACAGCTGTGATTTCTTCCGAAAACCCTTTGTTCGGTCCACGTAGAACTTCAGCGCTCTAGCTACATCCATCGAGTGCAAAGTCCTCTCGACCGGCGACGAAGTCGACGGCAAAAGACTGGTAACACCAAGGGCTCGTTGAGATGGAAGTCCGACGGCACCTTGGGCATGAAGGAGGGGTGCGTCCTCAGCACCACCCTCGTCTTGTGGAAAGTCAAGTATGGAGGCTTGCAGGAAAGGGCCTGAATCTCTCCCACGCGTCGTGCAGAGGCGATGGCCACAAGGAATGCTGTCTTGCACGACAAACTTCAACAGAGCCAAATGCAAGGGCTCGAATGGCTGGCCCATGAGCCTCGTCAGCACCACGTTGAGTTCCCACGCCGGGGCTGGAGCCTTCACCGGCGGGAACAATCGGAACAGTCCTTTTCATAAACTCCTTCACCAGGCGATGAGACCACAGGGACGACAGTCCTGCAGTTCTGGTGTATCGGGAAATCGCTGCCAGATGTATCTTGATGGAAGCGTGAGCTAGTCCAGCTTTGTCATAACCCTTCCTGTAGCATGACATGTGATATCTCAATGCTTGTAATACCAAACCTGAGACCCTTCCTATAGGATCCTGTAGGATCGTCAGGGCCTCTGCCCTCTTGTCGTCTGGGAGGAAGTCCAACAGGGGGGTGATCTTGTACCTCAATTCCCTGTCGTAGCGGGCAACAATCGCTAGGGTGTTGGCCGCCTTAATCATCGTAGCCGCCGACAAGAGATGACTCGCTGTCCCACGGCGTCCAGCTTCGTTCCCTCGCCATCTGGTGGGGAAGTTGAGGATGAAGCCGATGCCCCCCCGCTTTCTTCTTGGCTGTCACTGAGACGACCGAATCCGGGGTCGGCTGCGCCCTAAGGCACAACGGGGCGGCGTCAGGGACCCGGTACTTCTTCTCATAACGGTCCCTCTTGGCAGGTGTCGTGGACGGCAGGGGCGTTGCTAGGGGGGGGCTAAGGGGGCTATAGCCCCTGATCTTTTGGTTGTAGCCCCGGATAGAATCTCAGGAGCTACAGCCAAAAGACTAGCTAGCCCCCAGTCCCAACAGTTCCGACATCACCTTAGCCCCGGGTCTTTTCCAGACCTAGCAACTCCCCTGGTGGACGGGTTCTTGAGGAGGGCAAGTCCCTCGTCCCAGATGTCATCCAGCAACAGCACTGCGAGGACTGTCTTCCTTTTGGCCTCACGTCGTTGGTAGAGGAAGCCTTCTTTCTTCTTCTCCTCAGGGCAGAGTTGAAAAAGCTCGGATGCCCTGGTAATCATGGCGTGGAAGGAGCCAATCTCGTCGGGCGGGGACGCCCGAGGAATCGGAGACGGGAGGCCAGTCCCATCGTCACTGCCGTCGTCATCCGTCCCCGTCGTGGCCGTTTCCATTCCCTTGTCGTCCCTCGGGATTGGGGAAGGCTGTGAGGGCTGAAGGGGCACTGGATGAATTCTCCTCCTCTTGTTCGGATGGCTTCCCGACGGACCTGGTACAGCTAGGTCGTCCGTCGGGGATAGGGGCAATCTCGTCCTTATCTCCGTGCATAAGGCTTGGATTGCCGTCAAAATGGCCGCCGAGTTGTCCTGAGGCTTGGGTTGCAATGGGCGTGCCGGGAGCAACGGTTTTTCCTCCACGGGAACCTCGTCATTGCCACCCTCGCTCTCGTCGTCCCCCTCCTCAGGATTCCTCCCGTGGGGCTGGGCCTCTTCCAAATTCTCAGTCAGTTCCTCCCCGGAGGTTGTGTCCGTATCCGGAACAGCCACCTGCCCCCCCCACTCTTTTTCCACTGAGGTCTTCATGGGGGTCTTCTCGATGGGCTTAAAAGAGGATTCCCTCCGCGGAGGCAGGGAAACTCTGGGCCCCAAGGTCACCTCCACTGGGATAGCCTCCACAGGCTTCGCCAGGGCCGCAGCGACTCCCTCGATAGAGGTCTTAGCCGGGTGAATCAAGGCCTTCACCAACTTGGGCACGCTTGAGGCCTTCACCTTAGGGGGTCACTGCCTCGCTCCCCCCCGGCCGGTTCCTCTGAGATCGACTGGGGCCACTCCAGAAGCTTAGCCGGGTTCTCGGATTTTCTCTTCCCTGAGCCAGAGCGTTGGCTCGCGGTTGATGGCGTCAGTGAAGGTGCGCCCTGCCTGGCAGCCGAGGAGCCCGACCGTTCGGCGCTCCCGGTGCCCACGGATTCGCGGTGCTTTGCCTTCTGTTGGGCCCCCGTCGCCGGGGCGCCCTCACAGGCCTTATTAGACCGCTCTGACAACTTCTTCGCACCTGCTGGGCTCTTGCCTTCCAGCCAGTTGGAGAGACGGTCCGGCGATCCCTCATCGTACGATCAGTCATGTTAAAGCAAAACGCACAGTCCTTCTCCACGTGCGATTTGTCCTCATGGAGGCACTAAAGGCATTCCGAATGCTCGTCCTCCTGAACACATTTTGTAGGTTGCATCCAGGGCAGATCCTGAACAGCTCGCCGGGAGTCGAGCTTCCCTTCTCCTGGGATGTTAGGCAGAAACCTGTGCAGTTCCCTTAGGGACCACTGCAAAAAGTTTAAGACTACAGGTGTTAGCAGTAAACCCAATTGGTAGCAGTCTGTACCACCCAGATTTACCTGGTAGCTGTGGCTGAGCAGTCAGACTTCTCTCAAGAATAGGGCTAAAAATACAGTAGTACAAGCAAACACTGACCAGAGCTTTGGTATAAAAGTATATAATTATTTATTTAAAAACACACTTGTAAAAATACACTGGCACTAATATGTCAAGCAAGTTCAAACACAGTCACTAGAAATATAAACACCTCCCTAATTAATTATTTGACAAGTCTAGGTTAATACACCACTTATTTAGTGTTAGGCAGAAACCTGTGCAGTTCCCTTAGGGACCACTGCAAAAGATTTAGGACTACAGGTGTTTGGCAGTAAACCCACTTGGTAGCAGTCTATACCACACAGATTCACTTGGTAGCTGTGGCTGAGCAGTCAGACTTCCCTCAAGAAAAGTTAGGCAGTATGTAGAGTATACACATTAGGTACAGACACACAGTAGCACAAGCAAACACTGACCAGAGCTTTGGTGTAAAAGTATATCATTTATTTATTTAAAGACACACTTGTAAATTCCACTAGCAAAAAGAGGTAAGTAAATTCAGCACACAGTCACTATCATATATATACAACCCTATTCACTTATTAGAAAAGTCTTAGTGAGAAACACCACTTATTTTCAGACAGAGGTGAGCGCTTAACATAAGATGGCACTCTAATAAGTTATAAAAAAAAGGGAGGGAAAAAGGCAGAGTTAAGGAAGCACACAAGTTTCAATACTTTTAAAAAGAACCACAGTAAGGCAGGATAGGCAGAGTTCTACAGGAGAGCAAGGAAGTCAATCGCAAGGCCCACTCTTGGAGAGAGCAAGCAGAAGGGGTCCAGGTTCACACAGTGGGGTTATGCCCAAAGAGTCTTGTAGATAGTCCGATGACAAGCCAAACTTGCGCTGATGACGGTGGTGCCGATTCTTCTTCCGCGAGGAAGAAGTGGAATTCAAGGGCTTCCTGGCACACTTCCCACTCATGTGAGAATGTGCTCTGTGTGCTCAGAGCATCTGCCAAGGTGTTCTCTGTCCCTGCCAGGTGAACTGCCAATACCGAGATTTGGTTCTCCCATAACCAGAACCACAGCTGTATCGCCTCTGTGCAGGGGGGGCAGGAGTGTACACCACCCTACTTGCTTAGGTAGTGCATGGCCACTGTGTTGCCCGTCAGGACGAGGACATGCTTCCCTCAGAGAGACAGGGCAAAGGCCCTCTCAAGGGCTACCCTGATGACCCGCACCTCCAGCCTGTTGATATGCCACCTGGCTTCTGATGGAGACCAGAGGACACTCGCCTGCAAATCCTCACACTGGGCGCCCTAACCCTTCAGAGACGCATCAGTGACCACTCGGACTAGAGGCCAACGCAGCCAGAAGGCTTCCCCTGCCATGAGATTTTTGCACGTGTTCCACCAGCCGAGTTTGCAGACTACCTGGGTGGACACAGAGGTGATCCGTGAGTGCTCCCGGATACGGAAACCACTTGCCGCTCAGCAGCCACTGAAGGGATCTCATGCACAGCCTGGTCTCTGGCACTAGAAAAATACAGGAGGCCATGAGAGCGAAAAAGCAGAGGAAGGAAGCCGCTAGTAGGGTGGCGTGGATCTGAAACAATTGCACCATCTGGGCTATGTTGCGGACTCTCTGTTCGGGAGGAAAAGCCTTCCCTACCAGAGTGTCTAGGACTGCTCCTATTAACTGGAGCCGCTGAACTGGTATCAAATGAGACTTCAAGTTGAGGGAGAAGCCCAACCTGTGCAGTAGTAGGCAGGTATCTCCAGAAGAGCCAAAACTTGTACGAAAATACATGGACCGCGGATCCCCGGTGAGCCGTGACTACCCTTGGAGCGGAGGTCAACCCAAAGGGCAGCACCTTGAACTGACAGTCCTTGTCCCCTATGAGGAACCTTAGGAACTTCCTGTGCTTTTGGTGTATTGGCACATGGAAATAAGCATCCTGAAAGTCTATTGACACCGGCCAGTTCTGAAATTCGAAAGCATGGAGAATTTCTCTCAACGTCACCATCTTGAATTTGTCTTTCCTTAGGAACTTGTTTAGATCACAGAGGTCTAGAATGGGACGGAGATCTCCTCCCTTCTTGGGTACCAGGAAGTACCAGGAATACCAGCCCGATCCCCACTGTTCGAGATTAACTTCTTCCACAGCACCCTTCGACAACAGGGCTCTCAGTTATTCCTGGAGCTCCTGTCCCGGTTGGATTTTATTTAATTTATTTATAAAGCATATGAACGCAAGCCCAGAAGCATAGAGGTGCTAAAACAAGACAAACAACATGAACAAGAGCAGTCAAGAATAAGAAAATGGAGATGGGGGCCCATAGGCTATGGCAGCCTGAGTTCCGAGCTCCCACCGGGATAGCTGTAGTCCGAAGAGGCGGCGAACCCCCAGGGCCCCCCCAGTCAAAAGAGCGACGGAGGACCCCTGGGGGACGTATACGGGACCCGCCGTCTGAGGAGGGGAGCCGCGTGTAACCAGTGCGGCTGCGACGCTACGAGGGGAGCCGCAACGCCAGGGCCGGGAGAGCCCGCCAGCAGAGCCATCCCTCCCCCCAGCCCCCATCCTGTTGATGTGGGTGTTCTACTGGAGTGACCAGTCTCCGTGGCCCACAACGCTGGAGGGCAACGGAGGAGCGAGGTGAGAGCCCCCTCCCTGCGCGGAGGAAAGCCGCTCCCGAGGGCCAGACCTGACGGTGGCAAGGACGCCCAATCCCTATGCCGGGACTCGAAGACAGGCGGCAGGAGCGCCGGGGCCCCAACCCACAGACTTTTGCCAGGATTAAAGAATGGAGGAACCGAGGGCCTAGGCCCGCAGGCATATCGGGCCTTTCTCGCCCCAGATGGGATGGGGGGGCAATCAGCTATCATCCCCCATACCAGTGCACCCACATCGGAGGACTCCCGGGACTTTTTATGTTCTGAATTGAACAGGGGTGGCTGATCCACAGCCCCTCTGTAAACAGGGCCGCAGCCCAACCTCCCAGTGGGGCACCGGGTGGATCGAGAGAACCGCAATTCGACGGGTGACACAGGGTGGAGGAGCGGGGTCCTTGCGCCCAGACTCCACATAGGTGGTGGCCCCTGGACTCGAGCCCAGGGCGTGTGCCCGCCTACCAGAAATTGAGGGGAGAGCTTTTTCATCTGGAAAGGACTGGGAGGCAGGACCGCGGGTCCCCCCCCTGAGTGAACGCCCCGGATACTGTTTACATGGACCCCACCGACCAGATCACCATCCCTTAGAAATCCAAAGGAGCACCTAGACGGACGAGGGGAGAACGGACAGGGTGTGAGGCCCCCACCCGAAGGTCGGTGGGGCATGTGCCCGCCCAGGGGTGTCCGCCCGGGGTGGATAAGACAGTGAGAAAAGGGGACATATCTCCAATCCGGTCCCCCCTCACCTCCCCATCCCGCGTTCCCTTGGCCGGATCCATCTAGGGCGCAGATAACGGTGCCCGGGGTGACACCCTGACCCCCCTGGACAGCGACGGATCCGGCGGCAGGGCGTGGGGGGGCGACCAAATGAGCTAGCGGAAAACCCTCCAAGAATACCGCTACCTGGAGGCTAGAAGCGAAGACAGCGGCCTGGACCGAGATAGCAGAATGGCCCACTCAGAGACCCCATCGTTGTCCACCTCTGCAATGGAAAAGGGCTTCGCCTCAGTCCTGCAGAAAATTAGGGACATGAGATCGGACATTGCCCAAAAACTGGAAAAAATTGACCAAAGGGTGGATAAGGTTGAGGACAGGCTGCTCCAGCTAGAGACCAACCAATCGTCGTCAGTGAGCCAGGAGATGCAAATAGGCATGAAGCTATCGGCCCTGGAGAAGAGGGATGAGGAAAGGGCCAGGCGAATGGACGATTTCGAAAACAGGGAAAGGAGGAACAACCTCAGGTTTTTTGGGGTTCCAGAAACGGAGGGAGCAACGGAGAGATTTAGTCCGGGTGTTGAGAGAAATTATTACCCTCCTTTTTGCGGATGAGATGACGACAGAACCAACGTTCGATCGGGTGCATAGAGCGGGGTGCAGGGCGGGAGGCCCCCGGTCTATATTGGTCTGGTTCCACTATTAGACGGAAAAGGCGAAGGTGCTGGAGGAGGCCAGGAAGGCTCGGGAGATCACATACAACAACGCTCAGGTGTCAATTTCCAGGATCTCTTGTTGTACACACTGGCCAAACACAGAATGTGCCGCCCCCTGACGCAGCTGCTAAAGGAGAAGGGAGTGCGCTACAGATGGGGATACCCCTTCTCCCTTGCTTTTGAGTAGATGGGTCAACGGACGACCCTGATCACGGAGGAAGACATAAGGGGAGCCATCCAAGACTATGTGACGGACTCGATCCCCCGGAGGGGACCCACAGGGATGGCTGAGGGCGGCGCCAGCGGACACAGACCACCAGGAGACAGGAGAAGGAAGACAAGCTCAAGAAAATTCAAAAAATTGAACACGCCGTCACCGACGAAGGACAGAGCGAAAAGACCCTGATGGATGAGGAGCGGACTAACCCGACCTATAAGGGATTGGGAGTCGAAGATCATGGGGTCCAGCCGCAAACAGGGTCCCCTTGAACAGCAAGTAGAAGTGGAATACTGAGGGTGCGAAGGGATGGGGGGCTAACCTAATGGTAAGCGGACAACACGCAACCTTTTCTAAGAATTTATGCACAAAGGAAATGCCACCAAGGTTTCGAAATCTATATAAACGAGTACCTATCACTACTGAAAGGATACCACACCTCTTAACTAAATGACCCCTCAAAGGAACTACGACCACCAGAATGCATTGCGTTTCTTAACCTGAAGGCTGTAAGAAACTTTCTTGCAAATAAAACATTTATTTGTTTGCAGATTTTGTAGGAAGATCCTTCCTCGTAAGAAAATAACGCCCAACCTATGTGGACAAATTTTCGCCTGCTAATCAAGAAAGCCCGCACACTAAGACGACCAGGTAACCAATAGGACCCTATAGTCTTCTTTGATACTTTTAAAGATGTCGGAAGAAACATAAATTGATTCTTTTTTATCGTTTCTTTACCAACAGTTACTATCATCTCTAAGAGAAGGCCAGAGGATTCCTAACTTGGCCAAAGCCCACTGGTAACCCCTCACATTGACCACTCCTGAAGAAAGTCCCAAGACCCACATAGAGGACTGAAACATGTCGAGAATTTTTTTGTCAGTCTAATTAAACTGTCTGAGTGAATTGAATATTCCAGTGAAGGGATGTTCTAATTCTAACGTCAATATCTCTGAGATTTTTTAGAATTGATTGTGCATGATGTTTGTCTTTGTTAATACGATACATATGTATCTTTTTAGAGGGTCTAATCATGTACTTTAGACAATTTTGTAATTTCTATTAAAATTTGTACTTTTTGAACTAATTGATGGCATTCAGATGAATGGATAACTGTTGATAAAGGACCAAGTCCTATCTTTTCGAGTCTTGTGTAGTCTTAAGTCCCAAAAACAAGATAGGACTCCACACTTGTGGAATTTGGGCTCTCCCTATTGTATTCCCTACGTTATAGTGGCGATCTGTCACAGAGATTTAATAAGTGTAGGACACAGCCTTTGGCTTTGAAGAACGAAACACTCGGGGTATTGAGTAGTTCTTTTTTCCTTTTTCCTTCTCTCTTCAATTTTTCAAATTTTCCAAGCCCTCCATCTAGACATACCTAATAACTAAGATGTCAGAAGATAGAACACTAGGTTATAGTGATTACTATGCAACGGCACTTATGAATGCCATCTCGATTATTAACAACAGTGAACTGGGTGATATCCCAGACAAAACAGACGAATGGGATGAAATAATCCAACTTCGCAAAAGATTGATAAGGACAGAATTACATGGTGCCATAATGTTGGAATACCTAAAGAACAAAGCCCTACCACAAGGTTTAATGGTTCCAAATGAGCCACTACTGTTCCCGGACAACACCAAATGTATCCTACAATGGAGCTATATAGCTAACCGTTGCGGGAGAGACTGGCTGCTACTAATAATAGATACAGCCAAAGAAACAGCTAGCAACATAGAAATCGACCTAAAAAAAATGGAAGATGACATTAAAAAACTGATTGCCTTGGATCTAGTCAAAAAGAGACTAGAAGAAATAGAGAAAGAAATGAAAGAAGGCATATCCCTACACAAAAGAAGGATACAAAACACAGATGGCACAAACACAAGGACCACCACGAAATAACAGACGGGTTAGATTTAGGGCGACATCTTATAGCTCAAGTAACTCAAGTAGCGATCCAGACAACACTATTCCAGGTCAAAATCCACCAAACCATGGAAGAGGAAACCCTAACTACAGACAGAAAAGGGGAAACAGGAATCAAGGGACACAGCCTTTTTTATACCAAGGGCCCAATCGGGGCCAATGGAATGGGGACCAGAGATACCTGAGGAGCGGAAATCAATTCTAGCGAACCTCTCCACATACACACCTACCAATATGGAAAAACAAGTTCTGGAAAAGGGTCTAGGTTTCGTAATTTCGAACAAACATGATCCCTTTCTGTTCCGCACAGATTTCTTTAAATTTATGCGTAAAATAAGACTTAAAGAATTTTTTGCCACACGTAACGAAACAAATAGAGAACCTTACATGATTAACCACTCAGGACTAAAAAATCACTCTACTTTCTGTCCTCCCTCATACACATACTCGCCAGAGAGTTCTGGCGGAAGTAACTAAGTTGGAACAACAAAATATCCCTATGTATCAAAACTTGACCACAAATGAAAGAACAGCGATCGAATCATTAGCTTCCAATGAAAAGATCGTGATCAAAAGAGCAGATAAGGGTGGAGCTATAGTGTTGCTAAACAAGAATGAATACATAGAAGAATGTCATAGACAACTAGAAAATGAGTGTCTGTAGATCCCACAAAAGAACTGGAAAACCTCATTGAAACCAAAACGACCAAAGCGTGTGACAGAGGATGGATTAGGAAACAGGAATGGGCCTTTTTAAACAAAATGGAACCAGATACACCCAAATTCTAGTCAAGAGACTAGGTTTGGAAGGGCTGTACTGCATTCTATTCATCAATAGAAGACAGCGTGAAGTCAGTACTCCCTCCTCCGATAATAGAATACTGCTATGGGAGCCTATCTAAGATGAGGAATACGTCGGAGGACACAATCCCTTCCCACCCAAATTCTACTGCCTACCCAAAATCCATAAAACGTTGATTAAACCACCGGGTAGACCCATAGTTTCAGGGATTCATTCTATTCTAGAACCGTTATCTAAGTATGCAGACCACTACTTAAAAGGATATGTAGAGAAAATGAGATCCTACCTAAAAGACACCAAAGATGTGATCAACAAATATGAAAACCTACCGTATGATCCCGCTAAAACACTCCTTATAGGTCTAGATATTGTATCCCTATATACTAACATTCCCCAACAAGCTACACTTGAAACGATCAGCGAAATTCTACTCAATAGACTTGACAACGACCCAGTACCCAGCTCGTTCATTATGTGGTGTATAGAAGAACAAGTTACTTCTTACCTTGTAACGTTCTTTCGACGGGATGTTCCTCCGACGTATTCCTCATCTTAGATATCTCCTTCTAGCTCTGCTGGCCTCGGAAAATTTTTCTCTAGAGGGCGCTGCGCGTCGATGTCCTTCGACAGCTGCCGTATCGACGTCATCCTGCCTATAAAGGCCGCGCGCAGCGTCCGTTGCTCAGTTCCGTTTTGTAGCCCACAATAATACTTTCTGGACTAACCAATCACCCTGAAGGAGCGTAAGCTGCAACAACAAGGGAAGTAGAACTGCGGGGATGGATGGGAGGGTCAATGAGGAATACGTCGGAGGAACATCCCGTCGAAAGAACGTTACAAGGTAAGAAGTAACTTGTTCTTCAAAGGGATTGTGTCCTCCGACATATTCCTCATCTTAGATAGGCTCCCATAGCAGTATTCTATTATCGGAGGAGGGAGTACTGACTTCACGCTGTCTTCTATTGATGAATAGAATGCAGTACAGCCCTTCCAAACCTAGTCTCTTGACTGGAGGAGGAATCCAGATTGTAAAAACGAGTAAAGGTATGGACAGGCGACCATGTAGCGGCCGCACATATGTCTTTAACCGGCACGCCTCTTTTGAGGGCCGATGAAGCTGCAATACCTCTGGTCGAGTGAGCCCTAAGGTTTTGAGGGGGCTCCTTCCCTGCCAGTTTATAACATTCCAGAATGGCTAGAATGATCCATCTGGAAATGGTCTGCTTAGTTATTGGTAACCCCAGCTTGTGACCTGTGTAACCTACAAACAGCTGGTCTGCCTGTCTTATCCTGGCTAGTCTACTAATGTAAAAACTTAAAGCCCTCCTAGGGTCTAGCCTGTGTAACCTCTCTTCCTCTTTCCCCGGGTGAGGAGGAGGATAGAAAGATGGTAGGGTAATCTTCTGAGTGATATGGAATTCAGAAACCACCTTTGGGAGGAAATTAGGCTTCACTTGCAGGACAACTTTGTCTTTGTGAAATATAGTATGAGGGGGTTTACAAGAAAGAGCTTGCAATTCACTCACCCTTCTAGCAGATGTAAGTGCTATTAATAAAACAGTTTTAAGGGTAAGGAATCTTAACGAACAAGAATGGAGAGGTTCGAAAGGTGTACCCATCAGGAAAGTTAGTACTAAGTTTAAATCCCATAGGGGAACTTGGAATGGTCTTGGGGGATAAACATTGGTTAACCCCTTTAGAAACAGTATTACCAAGGGTAATTTGAAATAGGATGGTTCTTCCGCAGTATGCTTAAAGATGGATAGCGCTGCGAGATAGCCCTTAATGGTGCCAACTTGAAGGCCTGAATTTGCCAAATATAGTAGGAAGGACAAAACCATTGGTGTACCACATGAAAAAGGGTCGATATTCTGTTCTCTACACCAGCTGCAAAATCTGTTCCAACGGCAGCGGTATAAAGACTTTGTTGCTGGCCTCCTTGCCGAAAGCAACACCTCCATAACATCATCAGGGAGGTCCTAATCCTTGTACCTCAGCCTTTCAGAAGCCAAGCGTGAAGGTTGAGGGTTTTGATGTCTGGATGGAGAACCTGACCTCCATTCTGTGAGAGTAGGTTCTCTCTGAGTGGAAGTCGAATTGGAGGGCAGATGGACAAGTCTAGAAGGTCCGGGTACCACGTTCTCCTGGCCCAATCCGGGGCAATTAGGATCATGGTTCGCCGGAATCTTCTCAACCTCCTGATCATTTGAGGAATGACAGGGACCGGTGGGAACGCGTACAGAAGCGGAAACTCCCAGTCCACTATGAACGTGTCTCCCAGAGCTCCGCTCGGGGGAAATTCCCTTGAGCAGAACAGGTCGCACTTCCTGTTGACGCTGGTGGCGAACAGATCTACCTGAGGGGTTCCCCAAAGGGCGAAGATCTCTTGAAGGACTTCCTGAGCTAGCTCCCACTCGTGGGAGACTGTGTTCTGCCTGCTCAGAGCGTCCGCTGTCAAGTTCTTCTCTCCGGCTAGGTGAACTGCTGATAGAGAGATTCCTTCTTGGATTGCCCAAAACCAGAGCTGCATCGCCTCTCTGCACAGGGGTAGTGATCCTACGCCTCCTCTTTTGTTGAGGTAATGCATGGCCACCGTATTGTCCGTCATTATCAGGACGTTCTTCCCTTGTACAGCTGGCAGAAACGCCTTCAGCGTAAGTCTGATGGCTCTCAGCTCTAACAGGTTGATGTGTAGTCTGGACTCCGATGGAGACCAACGACCGCTGATGGTCAAGTCGTTGGCGTGGGCTCCCCACCCCGTGAGTGAGGCATCCGTGACTACTGTTATCTCCGGCCAGGGTTGCCAAAACTGTTCTCCTTTCAGAATGTTCTCCTGACAGGCCCACCACTGAAGGTCTCGAGCCACCCTGCCGGGAACCTGAAGATGATCTGTCATTCTCCCTGAGAATTGTGACCACTGAGTCCTCAGTGCCCACTGGAGGGATCTCATTCTCAGGCGAGCCTCTGGCACTAGGAAAATGCAGGATGCCATGAGGCCTAGCAACCTCAAAAAGTCGAAGGCTGGGAGACGTTGGGCATGCTGGAACTTGGTAACCATCTGTAGAATATCTTGAGCCCTCACCTCTGGTGGCAAGGCTTTTCCCAGGGAAGTATCCAGGATCGCTCCTATGAACTGGAGTCTCTGCGATGGTATCATTTGTGACTTCTTTAAATTGAGGGAGAAGCCCAGTCTGTGAAGGAAGTGGCACACGTGATTTAGCTGGATCTGAGCTTGTTCCGGAGAAACAGCCCTGATCAACCAATCGTCCAGGTAGGGGTAGACGTGAATCCCTTCCCTCCTTAGACTTGCAGCCACTACCGACATTAACTTGGTGAAGACCCTCGGGGCGGAGGTCAGCCCAAATGGCAGCACTCGAAATTGATAGTGAGAGTTGCCAATTGCGAACCTCAGGTATTTCCTGTGTTTGAGATGGATAGGCACATGGAAATAAGCGTCCTGAAGGTCCAGAGATACCAACCAGTCCTGGAACTGAAGGGCCTGGAGACTCTGAGAAAGAGTGACCATCTTGAATTTGTCTTTTCTGAGGAATTTGTTCAATTCTCGCAAGTCCAAGATGGGTCTCATTCCTCCGTCTTTCTTTGGAATGAGAAAGTAAGGGGAGTACCAGCCCTTGTTTCTCTCCGCTACAGGTACCGGTTCTATGGCACCTTTCTCCAGCAGGTCCCAAATTTCCTGCAAGAGGAGCGGATCTGGAGCTTTCTGAGAGCTGATCCCCGGTGGATGACTGGGGTATACGTAGGAAAGGCAGGCAGTAACCTTGGGCAACTGTTTCCAATGCCCAAGCATCTGACGTGATAGCCTGCCATACCGTCAGATGTTGAGTCAACCTGCCTCCTACAGGTGTCCTGTGAGGGAAGTCCTCAGAGTGGTTTTGGGGCGGCTGATGCAGATGCTGATGGTAAAGAGGCACCTGCTGTTGCTGCGGCTTTTGAATATCTACCCCGTCCACCTCGGGTAGATCTTCTTTGACCCCTTTGAGCCGGTCGTCCTCTACCTCTTCCGAATGCGGAGTAGAAGCGAAAGGACTTGCCCCTCGCAGAGGTTCCTGTGGGACGAAAAGGAGTCTGACGGATTGCAGCTCCTAGGGATTTTGCTGCTGCTTTTGAAGTTTGCAGTTTCTCTAAACTGTCATCCGCCTTTTTCCCGAACAAAGAAGAGCCATCGAATGGCATGTTCAAGAGCCTGGCTTGCACATCTGGGGCAAAACCCGACCTTCTCAACCAAGCGAATCTCCTGGTTGATGTCCTTGCCGCCATTGCTCTGCTGATACTGTCAGCCGAATCAATGCCCGTCTGGAGGGATTTGCACATAGCGTCTTTACCGTCCTGTATAATATTCAGGAACGCATCCCTTCCTTCTCCCTCCAGGATGCAGTCAGCCGCTGTAGAAGCACACTCCCAAAGTGTATGGCTGAACCTAGCAAGGGTGCAAGTAGCATTAACAGATTTTAATGCCATGCTACATGCTGAAAAGACTTTCTTTGCCATAGCATCATATTTTTTATCGTCCCTGTCCTGTGGGACGGTAGGATAAGCCGTCTTGACATCAGTAGAGGATGCTGCCTGTACCACCCGACTTTCTGGGGATGGGTGTTTAGACAAAAACTCTGGGTCTGTAGAAGATACCCTGTACTTTGTAGACAGTTTTTTATTTACTGCTGGTACTACATCTGGGGTTTCCCAGTTTGTCATGATCTTTCTCTAAAGAGCTTTATGAAAAGGCACCACAGGATCCTCCTGTGGGCCTTTGTCAAGAATATCCGTGAGGTCATCTTGTTGGAAAGATTGTGAAGGTGCAGACCACCCCATGAACTCTGTAATCCTGGCCATTAAGGCTCTGTAGGGGGTTTCAGCATGCTCCCCCGGGTCTGGCTTAGCAAACTCCACCTCAGGGGAAGTGTCTAACCCACTTGCCTCATGTAAAGAATCATGAAGATCCTTTAATCTGCGCTCTTCAGAGGAAAATTCCTCTCTAACTGGGGTTAAAGGTCCCTGTAACTCAAATGTGTCTTCCTGTTCAGACAAATTACCCTCTTCTAAAATTGAGGATATAGTTCTCAATTGTTCTCAACTCATAAAGGGAGTAAATCCCATTTCAAGGCAGAGGGTGCCGAACTTGTCATTATTGGCCTCTAAAACGTCGATGTCGTCGAAGGCTTCGAGCGTGGCGTCGAAAACAGAGGCGGAGGCCTCGAAGACCTCGACAGAATTGGAATTCTACTCGACAATATCGAAGCCATCGACGTCGAGGGCCTGGGGATAGTCACTGGATGTGTGGTAACCGTGACTTTTCTTGGCGTCGACGCCGGTGTCGAAGCTGGCGTCGAGTCGACAGACCCGTGTGTCGAAGGTCCCTTCGACAACGGCATCGAAGACATCGACCTTGACGTCGACGGAACCCTGGTCGACGGCGTCGACGGAACCTTCGAGGAAGGTTTGGAGGTCATAGTCCTGCTCGAGGGTTCGAGACGCGCTCGAGAGGTTTCTTTCGCCGGGTACTGCGACTCGCGGCGTTTTTGACCTTCGGGTCTTTCGACCAGAGCATCGCTCTCGGCAGTCTTCGAGGGGGTCGAGGCCGCTTTCTCGAAGACGCTCATATTTTTTCGGAATTCCTCCCATTTAGCCCGAGCCCGGGAACTATGTTTCGTGGGGCAAGGGATTCTTTTTGGCGAAACAGAGGAAGAGGAAGACGGAGAAGGGGATCTTCGACGTCTCCTCTTCGAGTGCTTCGATCTCGAGGAGTGATGAGACCCACTCCGAGACCTGGAGCGTGAATGGTGACGAGGAGACGAATGTCTCGACTTCGTCGACGAAGAAGCTTTAAAAGTCTTACCTTTCTCCAGCTTCCCCCTACGCTCCTTCAGGGCCTTAGCTGTCATGGACATACAGTCTTCGCACTCCGAACAATGGTGTTCAGCTCCCAAACACCACAGACAAATTCTGTGAGGATCGGTCAACGACATCTTTTTCCCACAATCTCGACATTTCTTGAAGCCGGATCAAGGAGTTGTCGGTTCCGACGAGGAAGCCATCGAGTACGGATCGAATAACTAGAGGTAAATAGGATTAATCTGACTAAGAACTGAGCAACGGTATTCCGAGGCACTGAGTAAGCGCGGAAAAACGGAACTGAGCAACGGACGCTGCGCGCGGCCTTTATAGGCAGGATGACGTCGTCGTCGATACGGCGGCTGTCGAAGGACATCGACTCGGAGGACGTCGACGCGCAGCGCCCTCTAGAGAAAAATTTTCCGAGGCCAGCAGAGCTGGAAGGAGATATCTAAGATGAGGAATACGTCGGAGGACACAATCCCTTCGAAATAGCCCTTACACGAAATTATTTCGAGTTTCAAGGCTCTTACTTCCAACAAATAGAAGGGACAGCAATGGGGGCTACGATGGCGCCAAGCCTAGCCAACCTTTTTGTAGAATTCTTCGAGAAAAAACACCTGTACACAACAAATCCTTTTGAAGCGCATATTCATTCATGGGCGAGGTATATTGATGATGTCCTGTTAATTTGGGCGGGAACAGTAGAAAAAGCAGAGGAATTCTTAATCTGGTTAAACAATTGTAATCCACATCTACAATTTACCATGAACATTCAAAAAACTTCTATCGACTTCCTAGACCTCACTATTTTCCATGAGAATGGGCGCCTATTGGTCAAACCCTACCATAAAAAGACAGAAAAAAATTCACTATTACACTACTCCAGCCATTACGTCAAACACTTGAGAGATAACCTTCCATATGGCCAATTTTTAAGACTCAAGAGAAATAGCAGCCAAAATGCAGACTTTGAAACAGAAGCAAAAAATCTAACGGCCAAATTAAAACAGAGAGGATACCCTAAAAAACTGATTAAAAAGTCAGCCAAAAGAGCGGCGAATAACAACAGGGAAGCCCTCCTAGAAGTAAAAATTAAACAACCTCAACAAGACATGTTAGTATGTGTCAATACTTTCTCGAATTTGAGTCAAAACCCAATGGAAAATCTTTCAATCTTTGAGAAGAGTGAAATAGGGATTCCAGCTCCTCTTTTTGCATACAAAAAATCCAAGACAATTGGGAACAGAGTGAGCAGCAACAAACTTAAAGAAAAACCAATCAAAACCTTGAGCCTTACCGAAACCTGGGGACTAAAACCTATAAGTGGACATTACCCATGCACTAACTGTGCAATGTGTAAATTAACCCACAAAACCAAAGAAATAGACATACGGTTACCCACCCCTTGGAAACAAAAGCTAATGACTAACTGCAACTCTGAATATGTAGTATACATGATTACATGTCCGTGTAATAAACACTACATAGGGAAAACAAACCGGAAGGTTAAAACCAGGATGCTGGAACATAAAAGTTGTTTGAAAAATAAATTCATCAATGCTCCTCTAGTAAAACATTTTGGAGAAGCACAACACGGTTATGAAAATTTCAGCTGGACCGTTTTATTAATGGTACAAGGGAGAGATCATAATACAAAAAGCAGAATTCTGCTTGAAAAAGACTCATTTTTATAACAAAAAGTGATAAAATAGGACTCAATGAGTCTATAGATTGGTTAAAAATCTGACCGTCTCAACTTAATCATTTTTCATCTGTCAGTGGCAGAGTTAGAGGATTAAAAAGACTAGAGGTCCTTTAATTATAACAACATTAAAAAAGGACAACTAGAGAGCTACATTTAGACCGCCTAAAATGGCGGCCAAAACGTAGACACGAACAACAAGTGCGAGCTCCTATGAAGTAGGATCGTGCAGAAGGACCCAATTGCAGCTCCTACAATACACCAGCTCACAGGGATACCATTTCACCCCTCAGCGGCACCATTGGGTATATCAAGAGATCAAGTAAGAGGTAAATCACTACACACGCAGTAACCCGCTCCGAATACTGAGCTAAATAGAAGATATAACACAGCATTTGATTAGCTAAATTTTAGCTTGAGAACAGCTGTAGAAGGGTTGAACTGCAGCCTTTTTCGATCTGTTTGCAGTAACGGAAAACAGGAATCCCTTTATAACTAATGGACATACTCCCTGTGGTTTGTTTTCAGAAACCACCTGTAGAAGCCGCAAGACAGAAGCTAGAAAAACTATTACACATCCGCAAAACCCCACGGCAAGGAAAACCACGAAAAAAGCTTTTTTGGACTAAACCTAATGGTAAGCGGACAACACGCGACCTTTTCTAAGAGTTTATGCACAATGGAAATGCCACTAAGGTTTCGCTACAATGTTTAGAAATCTATATAAACGAGTACCTATCACTACTGAAAGGATACCACACCTCTTTTAACTAAATGACCCCTCAAAGGAACTACGACCAGCAGAATGCATTGCGTTTCTTAACCTGAAGGCTGTAAGAAACCTTCTTGCAAATAAAACATTTGTTTGCAGATTTTGTAGGAAGATCCTTCCTCGTAAGAAAATAACGCCCAACCTATGTGGACAAATTTTCGCCTGCTAATCAAGAAAGCCCGCACACTAAGACGACCAGGTAACCAATAGGACCCTATAGGACCCTATAGTCTTCTTTGACACTTTTAAAGATGTCGGAAAACATAAATTGATTCTTTTTTATTGTTTCTTTATCAACAGTTACTATCATCAGAGAAGGCCAGAGGATTCCTAACTTGGCCAAAGCCCACTGGTAACCCCTCATATTGACCACTCCTGAAGAAAGTCCCAAGACCCACATAGAGGACTGAAACATGTCGAGAATTTTTTTGTCAGTCTAATTAATTAAACTGAGTGAATTTAATATTCCAGTGAAGGGATGTTATAATTCTAATAATGGAATAGAATTAGAATAGAAGAATAGAAAAGATAACAATGAATCATAATCGTAACTCTGATCTAGAAGAACTACACAACAGGGATTTAATTAGAGATCAGTAACGTCAGTATCTCTAAGATTTTTTAGAATTGATTGTGCATGATGTTTGTCTTTGTTAATACGATACATATGTATCTTTTTAGAGGGTCTAATCATGTATTTTAGACAATTTTGTAATTTCTATTAAAATTTTTACTTTTTGAACTAATTGATGGCATTCAGATGAATGGATAACTGTTGATAAAGGACCAAGTCTTATATTTTCGAGTCTTGTGGGGGCTCAAAGAGGAGCTCATTTTTCCGACAGCCTAGCAGAGGAGGGCAGCCTGGTGGTCCTGCCAAGTGCCAGCAATGGTGGAACTATTTGGCTGGACGCCGGGGAGGGGGGAATGGGGAAAGTAGGGGTTGTTAAATCTGGGTGGGTACGGGGGGCAGTTGGGGAAAACTTTAAGGCCAACCCGGGGGGATACTGGGGGGGGAGAGTGGGAGTATAGTAAAAGACAAACAGAGCTGGCAGGGAGTGGTGCTGTGAGGATGCTGACAGAGAGAAAAGGGAACCTAGATAATGGCTGAAAGTCTGCCCGCCCTGGGAGTGGGCACCCTCAATGTGTGGGGTCTGAACAACCCTACCAAGAGGTCCTTGGTCTGTAGGGAATTTAGAAGGGCCAAACTGGATTTACTTTTTCTACAAGAGACACACTGGGTTTGTGGGAGGGAACCAAGGATGCGGGGGGGGAGGGATCGGAGAGATATTCTGTGCATCGCACAAGACAAAAAAAAGGGGGGGTGGCCATATTATTGGCAAGGGACATGGGTTTTGACAAGGAGGTAATTCTGAGGGATCCGGAGGGCCGATATCTGCTAGTGAGGGGTACCCTACAGGGCTCCCCTCTAACTCTCGCCGTGGTGTATAGCCCAAACGAAGGCCAAGCACAATTCTGGGAAGAAATGAGGGACAGTCTGAAACTATTTGTTCAAGGCACGGTGGTGGTGGGGGGGATTTTAACATGGTCCTGGACCCAGTCACTGACAGGAAACGCTTTGGACCACTTTGGACCCAGACCACTAGGGCCGCTGACCAAGCCATGGCATGAAATTTCCAGAAGGTTAACGCGGAACTGAGCCTGGTGGACACAATCCCGAGCCCCAGGACTGGAGTTCCCTCATTCACAATTTACTCCTCAATCCATGCATCGTACTCTCGAATAGATTATATCCTAGTTGATGAGCTGTGCACCCATATGTTTCTGGTTACAGGGTCGACCCTGTCCCTTGGTCTGACCATGACATGGTCTGTGTCACCATAGCGGGGGGACCGTAGAGGGCGTTGGAAATGCAATGACTCCCTGTTGAAAGATGAGGCCCTGGCGCAGGAAGTGTTGGAGGCATAACGGAATATTTCGAGCTAAACGACAATGGGGAGGTTGGCACGCACATACTGTGGGACACCTTCAAGGTGACCATGCGAGGAGTCCTCATCAAAATGGGAGCTCAGAAAAAAAGGGTGTGGGAAGCACATGAGAGAGAAAAGAGCCCAACTCCAGCCGGGGGGTCCCCGGATGAGCACCTGGAGCGGGATCGGGTGGCCACCTTGGATGACTACAGGCTCCAGTTGAAAGACCTCCTGCTACACAAAACTGAGAGGAGCCTACAGCTGGTAAAACAAAAAGATTACGAGAAGGGAGATAGAGCGGATAAGATTTTAGCCTGGAAGCTGAGGGAGGTCCAGAGAAGTAGGATGGTGAGGGCGGTGAGAAATAAACGGGGGTCGATGGGTTATGACACTCCGCACATAGGAGGGGCCTTCCGTCGATACTACGAAAAGTTATACTCGTCTGAATACGAGGGGGACGACGCCCAGATTGAGGGGTTTTTGAACTCCATTCAAGTCCCGGCTCTGACAAGGGAAATGGCAGAGGGTATGTAGGTACCAGTGACAGAGGACGAGGTGGAGCAAGTGATTAGTGGGATGAAAGCAGGGAAGTCTCCTGGTGAGGATGGCTTCTTTGTGTACTTTTATAAAAGGTTTCGCTCCACATCTCGTGAAGGTGTTCAATGCAGCGTTGGAGGGTGGAATCCTGCCAGAGTCCATGATGGGGGCTATAATAGTGGTGTTGCCCAAGGAGGGAAAAGACCCGATGGAGTGCTCCTCCTACCGCCCAATATCACTTCTTAACATAGACGTCAAGATCCTGGCCAAGGTGGTAGGGAGGCAGATGGGGGAGATAATGCCAAAGCTGGTCCATGGGGATCAGGTGGGCTTCATAAGGGGAAGACAGGGCTCGGACAATATCTGAAAGACGATAGACCTAGTCCATTATGCTTAGGAATCAGACCTTGAGGCGAGCCTGCTTTCATTAGACTCTGAGAAAGCTTTTGACAGTGTCGAGAGGAAATATATGGAACTCCTCCGACCACAAAATGGGTTTCGGGTACAAATTAGGAACTGGGTGTCCGCGTTAAATAGAGCTCCAACGGCGAGGGTGCAAGTGAATGGAGTGCTATCAGACTCCTTCCCCCTCTCGTGGGGGACAAGGCAGGGATGTCCATTCTCCCCCTTGATATATGGCCTCACGATGGAACCCCTTGCGATAGCGGTGAGAGCCAACCTGGATATCAAAGGGATTGTAAGAGGCGAGGTTGAGTTTAAGCTCTCCTTATTCGCAGATGACATCCAGGTATATCTGGTGGAGCCCGGCTCCTCGCTCCCTCCTCTCCTGTCCTTGATGACAACCTTTGGGCAAATTTTCGGGGTTAAAAATCAATACGTCAAAGTCAGTACTACTTCCCATGAGGGCCCGGGACTGGAGCCTGGATCGCTTGGACAGGTATGAGGGAACTGTAGTGGGGAGGGACTCCATTCGCTACCTGGGCGTTCTCCTTACCAGGGACCTTTCAAAGCTAGCCCCAACTAATTATGGCCGCATAATGGCAGGGATTACATCTGATCTGAGGAGATGGGGTGGGATGATCCTGTCCTGGTATGGTCGCATGACGGCGGTAAAAATGAATATCCTGCCGAGACTGCTGTACTTCTTTACAGCTCTCCCATCAAATGTCCCTGACCAAACCTTTAGGGATCTACAGAAAGCAGTGTGAGAGTTCATATGGCAGGGGAGAACCCCGAGGATTGGGAGGGCTACTCTGACTCTACCTAGGGAGGAGGCGGGGTTCGGGTTACCTGATTTTCTTCTCTATTATCGGGCCACCCAGTTTGCGTTCTTTTGGAGCACATGAAGGAGGGGATGGGAACCTACTGGTCCTACCTGGAAGATATGGACGCCCACCCTCTTAAAGTACATGTTCTCCTGTGGACTCCACGCAAGTACATCCCGAGCAGGTTGAAAGCCCATCCAACCTTGGGAGTACTCTGGGTGATATGGAAAGAGGGGCCCCCGACCGCACACCTTACTTCATGGCCCTCCCCGATGTCCTCACTCTGGGGTCACCCTCTCAAACTTGGTAGTAGGGGGTTCAGGAACGCCCACTCCTGGTCGGACATGGGAATGGAATGGATGGGGCAAATGTTTGAAGAGGGAGAGTTCCTCGCGTACCAGGAAATGAGGGAGGCTCTTGGGCGGGGATCTCTCCCCGTCTTCGAATACCTTCGTCTGAACGGCATCCTCTGTGATCAGTCATGGGGCCAAAACTTGAGGAGACAGTTGACCCCCTTTGAAAAACTCTTGGACACGGCGACAACAAGGAAGAGGACGGTGTCCAAGATGTACAAAATATTGAACACCAGCAACTTAGAGGGGAGGAGGGGATTCCGCATGTTCTGGAATGACTTAGCAGGGGAGGCCCTTTCGGGGGACACATGGTCTAGGATATTCAAGATAGCAATCCACGGGAACTTATTTACATCAGATATGGAACACAATTTCAAAATCCTGCAGGGATGGCATAGGGACCCATTGAAACTGTCTAAGATGTTCCCAGGGGTGTCACCCAGATGCCCGAGGGGATGTGGCAAGGTGGGAACGAGGGGCCACATGTGGTGGTACTGCCCCAAAGTTCAGAAGTTTTGGGAGAATGTAAGGGGATGGATTGCGGAGGTCACTGAAAAATTACTCCCACTAAACCCGTTGACAATGCTGTTGGGGCTACCCCCGGAGGAAACGGAATATATACAGGTACCCAAGAATATGGGAAACAATGTTGAGGGCAGGTAGGGTGGCCCTGGTGCAGAAATGGAAGAGTTAGGTGACCCCTTCCAAAGAGGATTGGCTGAAAAAACTAAAGAACATGTTGCTCATGAACAAACTGACCGCCATGGTTAACGACGATTCCGGCACATTCCAAGCGAATTGGTACGGTGTGCAACAGACATGGGGATGGGAGGCTCATTGACACCATGAGGGTGCTCTGTTTCGGGAAGGGTGGTGACGGGGAATGTGAGGTATCAAAAGTGTATGGGGCTGCCCACGGCCCGGGGGACAGCAGACGTAATAAAGCCCACAAAGTTGTCAACAAATACTTCAGCTCCCAGGCACCGAGAAGAAGTGGACATATGGAAGCTCCTGCGGTAAAAGTTCTGTTTGGACAATCTGATTGGGGGAGGGATGGAGTTGGGGCGGGAGGACGGGGGTGAAAGGTGTTGGGTTCTAGGGTCTGATGAAAGGTGTTAAATCTGTATCTACAATGGGCCCGTCTGTTATATTAAGAAAATGCAAATAAAACCAAAGTTGAAAAAAAGAAAATGAAGATACCGCACGGAGACTAGGTGATCAGATTGGGGCTAGTGGGGGTCTGTCCGGTGGTCTTTTTAGAAAGGGCAAACAAAAACTCCACCAAATCAACTGCAGGGCCCAGGCATCACAGGTTATCTCCTGCCACTGGGGTCAATGCCCTGCCAACCGTCCACCAACCGGTGCATCGTGGGAGGGGAAATCAAAGCGGCTTAGAGGGCATAGGTGCCACCCCCTCTGCCCCCCCCCCCCTCCATCACCGTTGCTCCTTGTTGGCCTCTAGAAGCCTGGCGGCCCCTTCCGGGATGCGAGAAGCACCTCTACCCGTGCCTGGCTCACAGGAGCAGTACCTTCCTGCCATAGGGTACGTAACGCCTAAAGCCCCTACCTCTGGCGGCATAGCTGAAGGCAGGTTTGGCCTGCTGCGCAGCTAGGCCCAGTGATTTAGCAGCCAACTTGGATTCTTTAAACTTTTCCAAAGATTCATCAGCTTTCTGACCGAAAAGCAGGTCTCCCTCAAAGGGCATGTCCAGCAGCCTGTTCTGCACTTTCGGAGAGAAGCCAGAAGTTTTCAGGTAGGCCTGCCGTCTCATTACCACTGCTGAACCCATTGATCGGCCAACGCTTTCCCTACGTCCAGGCACGTTTGAATGACTGCTTGGCTACCTCCTTCCCATCCTCCACTAGCTGTAAAAATCCATCCCGCATGGCACCCTCAGGGACGTATTCAGCAGCATGTTCCACAGCTTTCCACAAGCTGAAGGAGTATTTTGCGAATCCGCAGGCTATGGCTTGTGGCTTTGAGTGCCATGCTGCCAGAGGTGAACACCTTTCTGGCTAATGCATCCAACTTCTTTCCCTCTCTGTCCGGAGGCAGATTGCAAGTGGATGCCACTGGTCTGGTGGAAATAGTGGCAGCTTGTAGAACCAGCCCTTCCGGGGAAGGGTGTGTGGTGAGGAAAGAAGGGTATCCTCTTGCCGGCCTATACTTTCCTGTAAAATTGGCGTTTACAGGGGGAATAGTGCAAGGGTGCTGACATAAGGAAGATACAGAGTCTGCAATGGCTGGGTTAAATGGCATGTTATGCTCAACTGTGGGACCCTCTTCCAAGTTATTGGTGAGCTCATACTCTTGAAGAGGTGTGGTAGACCCCTTCAAACCAAGGTTGTCAACAACCCTGTCAATCAGAGCCCTGAACTTGGAATTCACATCCGTATAGGGCTGGTTTGCTGCAACTCAAGGTCAAGGGAAGTATCTTGGCCATGGAATGGGACCAGTTTTTGGTCTTTTTGCAATGTTTTTCTATCCCCTTCTCGGGGGTGAGATCCTCAGCCTCGGAAGACCGGATGAGAGACTGTGCCAGAGATTTTGCGGACGTTCAAGGCTAGTTTCCTGGACGTCTCACGTAGTGATTTCGGCTGCATTTTTTAACACGACACGCAGGTCTACATGTAGTGACCAACACCTAGACACCACACACATATGTCGTGGGGTTCGGTTATGGACATATTGGCCTTGCAATCGTGGCTTGGCTCCAGCCGGACATCTTGGAGAGCTGGGGACATGAGGAGCAGGAATCATGACAACCACTGAAGATTCACGACTGTAGAGCACACTCCCACAGACAGGAACAACAACAGAACCAACGAAGAAAGAAATCCCTCTACCTAACTCCATACCTAGCAAATACCAAGTCACCAGAAGGAGCCAACCCAACGTACAAATCCACAACAACAGACAACCAAACACAACCTCACAGAAGAAGAACGGACAACACTAGAAATATCAAGAACATAATCGACGCACTAACACCCTACATCACCAAAACAAGAGGACCTTCCACTTGACAGCCACATAGTTTAGAAGAGGAACCTGACAAAAACAAAAACCCAAGACTGAACCTAGAAGAACTTTGACGACACAGACACAACTGTACCTACACCTCAACAAGAGAACGACCTGGATGGAAATCGCAACACCAATCAGAAGACAACGCCGACATTAAAACAATCCACTGCAACCTAATAAATGCAAGATCCATGTCAAAACACTCAACAAAGATCTTTGACCTTCTCTGCGACAATGGCATTGACATCCTATTCATCACAGAAACATGGCTGGATGACAACTACAAAATCACACTCCCAAACTGCCTCTACAACAACTTAAAATGCCTTCAGGTAAACAGGAAAAATAAAAAAGGAGGAGGCCTTGCAATAGCATTCAAAGGACACCTGAAAATAAAAACTGACAAACCTCTTATCATCAACTGAGAAACCATGGTCATACACCAATCAGTGAACCCAAAAACAAACATAACATTCTTTCTGGCTTACAGTCCACCGACAAACAATGCAACCTTCATCGACAACTTCATAGAAGCCATCACCAACATAGCCATCGAGCATGAACATCTAATAATTCAGGGGGACTTCAACATTTGGTTCAAAGAAAAACATGCCAACTCCCAAAACTCACTAATTGGGCAGCTAAAAACCATGAAACTACAACAGTTGGTCAAAGGGGCAACCCACTCAGCAGGACACACCCTTGATGCAATCTTCGCCAATGAAAAACCTATCACCACGGCACCACCAATACAAATACCGTGGAGCAACCATCTCATCATCCCATTTGTGATCACACTACCAACTCAAGTCCACATCCAGCCCTCCCCACCCCCCCCAAGCCCACAACCACTACAAAAAGAAACTGGAAACCCATCAAAGCAAATCTAATGGAACTGGGGATGACCAAGCCTTCAACTACAGAACTGGAGGTGGCAGACCTAGATGGGAAAGCAGACCTACTCCACAAATGGATTACTGATACAATTGGAAACATCGCCCCGGAAACACCATTTACCCCCTCAAAAAAAAGAGGTCAATGGCAAAATGGTTCACCCCACTACTAAGCACTATGAAAAAGAACAACAAGAAGATGGAACTGGAATGGAGGAAAGAATACAACCAAGACAAGAAAACACTGTTCCAGAAACACATTTGCGCATACAAGAAGGAAATTGAAAAGGCGAAGAGAAGGCATTATGATTACAGAATCAACAATGCCACCAACAGACAAAAAGAAATGTTCAACATTATAAAAGAAATGAGGAAACCACCTGGTTGCGACAACACTCCAAACCCCTCAGAGAAACTTTGCAACGACTTGGCAGATCATTTCAAGAACAAAATCAACAACATCAGACAAATCATACAAAACAGACCAACCAACCTTAACAGTCAACCAACTGGACCTAGCGAAGAGCCTGTTAGGGAGAATTCTCTTCTAAGGCTAATTTCCCTTACCTATAGAGTCCCCCAGCAGCTTTGCTGGATTTGAAGGGTTTATTTATTTCTCCTGCTAAGAGTGAGACCCTTTTTTCCCACTCTTAGACAGATTGCTAGTGTATGTTTTAGGCTATTTTATGTGCTTATGGTCCATGGGGTTTTTCTCACCCTCATAGGAATAATCTTTTTAACGTGTGGTACACAGCACCCTCAGTGCCGTTCCCCAGGGGTGTCGTAGCGACCCCCAAACAGACACCGTACCCTGGGACTTACTACTGTCTCCCAGGGCATGTAAAGTCCCCATTGACTTTACTAGTCAATTATGAACTAAATCAGTACAACCCATCCTAAAATGGAAGTACTGGAAAGGGTTAATAGTTTTTCCTTAGTATTCATTTTCGAGGGGGTACCGTATAGTCCCTCTCTCAAAAGTTTCTGGCTGGTGGCAGTGGTTACTACCATAAATATTCAACCGCAAATATTTTCCTATGGGATTTTCCCATTGTTCGAGGCTACCACTTTTACTGACAGCCTCTAACATACCGCCGGTTTATATTAATATTAACTTTAATTCAGTGTTTTTTATGTTGCCAGAACTTTAATAATATTTCTTTCTCGTGCCTTTCTCTGAAATCCTAACCCGGGTCGGGGATCCTTTGTTCGTCCTTTTGGCGGTGTTCTGCACAGAAGCCCTCCTCTCTGCGCCACTGAGTCTGGGGGAGACAGGATGTGTGGGAGGGGGAATAGGCACCCTGTACAGGGTTGCCTATGCAACCCAAGTCGCACTCTGCCCTGATAGGCTGGGGGTTTCTCACGCCAGGAGAGCCACCCCACTGTGTGAGTGACAGCTAGGCTGTATGAATGGGGGTCTTGCTGCATAAAAGAAGGGTCCTGAGGACTGGAGGACAAGACGTCGCCACTGGAACTAAGAACCCAAAGAAGAGAGAAGCTGAAGACATCTGCAACGACAACCACCGGTGAAGCCCTGCTGCAAATCCTCACCACTTTTCTCCAAAGACTTTCTCTGCAAGAGTCTTCTTCCCTTGAGCTGGTGGCGCCAACCAGTTCACCAATCACCTTCCAGGACCTGCCTTGGTCGAATCGCCAGTGCCCTGCACTCGGAGACCGGATAGCCAGGCACCCGTCGACCGCGATTTAAATGAGCGTACCTTTTATTTGTGTTGGCAGTACTGCGGCTGTTTTCATCGGTGGGCAGTGCAGTAACTCGAACCTTCCTCCATGACGAGAGCCTCTCTTCCTCTGCTGGATCTCCCGAACGGCAGGAACTGCCAGGAACTACCGCCACCGCAGGAGCCTCTTCCACTTTTTAGGTACATTGTTCCGCCAGGACTCCCGTTTCGTCCTGTATCGATAAAGGTGTTTTAAATCCTTTACTTACCTACTGGGTTGGCCGCCCCGATCATCTAACATTGTCTTTCACCTTCTGCAACCGCCTTTTCAAATTGTTAAACAAAGACTTGACTTCAGCTACTAGAACAGTTTGATCCTGGGCACATTGCCTTGTACCACTGACTCTGGCACAGGCCTATTGACTCTGGCTAAATCTGTTACAACTGCCTTCTCTAGATTGCTTCTCACCTAGAAATGTGTTGGTGCACCAAACTCTTATAACCACCTTTTTCTTCCCTTTTTTTAAACTTGTGAAGTGCCATTTTGCTCGGTGTTCACCTCAGTATTGCTTATACTGAAGTACTGCCTTGCCTAACTTGTTCACAATCTACTTGGGAAGTATTGCTGGTGTGTTCTAGAGTCTAAAACTGTATAACTTGTCCTTTCCCTCCCTTTCAAGAAATTGATAGAGTGCCATTTCTGCTTGGTTTTCACTGTGCCGTTTTGCTCAGTGTTCACTTGTGCTCAAATGTGTCTATAATTTAAATAGGGAGTTGTGTATACTTTTCTTGACAGATTTAACTTGCTTTTATAATAGTGATTTGTGTGTGAACATCAGAGTGTGTAAAATAAATATATATACATTTTTTTATTTACGAGTTTTAATCACCGGAGTGATTTTTACAAGTTAGTTCTAAGATCAAACCGAAGAGAAGAAAAGGAGACAAATGGAAAAGAAGAAGCTCAAGAAGATAGGAAGAAAACAAAAGCGAAGAGAAAAAGGAAGAAGAAAAAAGTAGAATATTCTTTTTGATACAAAGCTTTGGTCAGTGTTTCCTTGTTCCATAGTACTGTAGCCGTAATGTGTAAACCCTGAATACTGCTCATCTCCCTCTTGAGATAAGTCTAACTGCTTAGCCACAGCTACCAACTAAATCTTTGTGGTATAGACTGATACCAAAGGGGATTTATTGCATATACCTGTAGTCTTAATCTTCTGTAGTGCTCCCTAAGGGAAATGCACAGGATTCTGCCTAACAGAGCCACAGCACAAACTCAAAAACGTTCCTGAAATATCAGCAGAGGCATTCGCCAAGCTGGTTAAACAAAGCAAGAAAGCGGGATCACCCATAGATCCCTGCCCCCCTAACATCTACAAATCAATCCTCGCACAAGGAACGCCATCAGAATACTACAGAAACCTCCTAAATCCTTCACTCACAACAGCAACTATACCAAGCTCCTTCAAATGCGCATATATCAAACCTCTTTTAAAAAAACACAAGTGGCGACGTGGAAGACCTCTTCAACTACAGACTGATTTCAAGCATTCCCTACCCGCAAAACTCCTAGAAACCTACATATACAAACTAACCCAAGAACACGTAGAAAAACACCAGGTGCTAGACCAAGCACAAGTCGGCTTCAGACCCGCAAGAGGAACAGAATCGGCACTACTATCCATCTGGGGCGACCTAAAAACAAACGCAGACTCCAACACCACCTCAGCTCTGATTCTGCTCGACCTCTCTGCAGCCTTCGACACAGTAAGGCATGACACCCTAACCAAAAGATTGGAAGATACAGGTATAACGGACATGGCACTACTGATGAAGGACTACAAAGTCCGAAATGCATTGACCACCTTATGATGTTTGTTTATAAAAAACCAACAGTACATTGTCCTTTGGAAGCTTTAGAATAAATCACAGAACTTAAGAATCAAACATTCGTTAAATTGGATTATTGAGAAGTTAAAATATTTGAAGAATCCCAATGGGATACAAGGGTGTGCGGCCCACACCGCAGGCAAAATTGCCTAGGGCTTTCTTCACATAGTCCATTTCCTTCGTGATGACACACGGTAGCAGGGGTCAGTGGGCTGCACCCCAAAAGTAGCACTATCTACTGGTAAACTCATGCGCAAAAAAAAGATAACCAGCAGTGCCCGCTCTAACTCTCAGTTCTCTCCCACTACTCTGGATTAAATCATTCCTAGCTGACAGAACAGAAACAGTATGGATAAAAACCTTCAAATCCACCCCACGAGTTAACGACTGTGGAGTACAGCAGGGATCCTCACTATCACCACTATACTTCAACATCTACCAGACGCCAGTAATCAGAATCTTAAAAAAACACAAAATCACATGCTACAACTACACAGACAACACTCAAATCATCTACAAAATCGAAGACCGATCACTCAATCCTAACTGAGTGTCTAAAAAGTCTTCAACTGGATGAACGCCAACAACTTGAAAATCAACCCAGGAAAGACAGAAATCATGATTGTATCGAAAAACCAAGAGAACATCTACATTCCATGGCCGACAGAAATGGGAACCGTGCCCACACCATCTAAGGTAGAAAAAAATATGAGTTCTAATGGACAACGCCCTAACCTTAGCACCACAAATAAATGCAAAAGAAAATAAATGCCAAAAAAAAAAAAAAAAAATCAAGAAATGCTTCTTCCTCCTTCATACAATAAGAATCTTACCTTTCCTCTCCTTCACCCACAAAACCCTCACAATCGTCATCCATATCATGTCAAGAATCGACTGCGCAAACAGCCTCTGCCTCGGGATGCCAGAATACCTCCTGAAGAAACTACCACGCATCCGAAATGCAGCAGCCAGACTATTCCTCATACTATCCAGAAGACACCACATCAATCCAGCACTAAAAATACTACATTGGCTCCCAGTCAAACACTGCATCACCTTCAAAACAATGTGCATAACACAAAGGGAAATTAGCAGACAGGGAGCTGAATTCCTACAAGGGAAAATAATCTACAAACCAACAAGACTCCTCAGATCAAGCAATGAAGTCCACCTGGAACCAAAACCAAAAGTCAAGAAAAAACTAGGAGCCTGGTTTTGACCCCCAAGGGTGATGAAGAGGGCGTCTGATTTGCGGAAGCTCTTGGTTCTATCCAGGTAGAAACTCAACGTACGTCTGACATCCAGACAGTGTAATACCCACTGAGCGTCATTCTTGGGGTCCGCGAAGAATGTCGGTAACACTAATTCCTCATTTAGTTGAAAAGAGGAGACGACCTTAGGTAAAAATATGGTGTGTGTTCTGAGCATCACCTTGTCCTTGTGAAATGTAGTATATGGTCTGAAGCCACCAGAACCTGGATTTCACTGATTCGGTGTGCTGAGGTACGGCCCCCTAGTAGTGCTGTCTTAATGGTAACTAGCCTGATGTCCGTGGATGCCATAGGCTCGAATGGTTTATGCGCCAGGGCGCCCAGGACCACAACAAGTTCCCACATTGGTTGTGGTTTCTTGATAGGTGGATACAGTCTAGGCAGGCCTGGCAAGTGCCTCTTGTTAGGCAGAATTATACGCAGTACCCTTTGGGAACACTACACACAATTAAGACTACAAGTGACCGTACAATTTCACCTTTGGTACAAGCCTGTACTACACAGTTACAGTGGTAGCAGTAGCGGAGCAGCCAGACTTATCTCAAGAGTAAGTTATTTACTCAACAGTTGTATAACATTTCACTATTATAAGCACATCAAAAATCACAATCTTAATACACCACACCACTTCCCTTAAATTCCAGACAAGTTAAGCTCACAAAATGAAGTGGGAGCAAAATGGCACTCCAGCAATTTAAAAGGGAGGGAAAGACAAAGTTATTAGAAATTAAATCAATCCAACAGGTAAGTACTCAGGGCAATTGAACAAGAGGAACTACAGTGATACAATCAGGTAGAAAAGGCTTAAGGCCAAAGTCAATAGGTCAAAAGTCTTTTGCTCAAGATCACACAGTTCAGGGTAGTTCACGGTAAAGTTTGTGGCACA
This sequence comes from Ambystoma mexicanum, assembly GCF_040938575.1. Classification (NCBI taxonomy): domain Eukaryota; kingdom Metazoa; phylum Chordata; class Amphibia; order Caudata; family Ambystomatidae; genus Ambystoma; species Ambystoma mexicanum. The sequence continues at coordinate 885,880,648 of NC_090933.1, forward strand.
GATTCCGGATGAGGTTGGTTGGTAGAAAAGTTAGTTCAAAGAGAAGAGAAGGACAAGCCCTCAGATTGGCAAAAGATTTCAAACACATTCACCGCGGCTGAACGAAACGGACAACCGGATTTGCATAGTACCTTAAAACGGAGAGGGAGCTGTAGCTGAGGCGGAAGTTCCTGGTGGTTCCTGCAGGCTCACGGTTCCTGAAGTGACTGTTGGACTGACATGAAGTAGGAAGACTGGAGGGTCCTGCGCCACCCAGGGAAGAATCCAGCAGCAGAGCAAAACAACGAATAAAAGGTGCGCTCATTAAAGGGATGGTCTAGTAAAAAATTTTATTTAAAAAATAGATAGGCCACATTAAAAAAAAAAAAAATACTAGCATCCTCCGTTTTAAAACTTCCTATGTAAAATTTTGAGCTATTCAAGCTCAAAATTCGAAATAGCAAGCACAGGGGCGCAGACATTTTGTGAAATGGAGGCCCTCCTGTGCTGGCTTTTGCTTTTGCGGCACTAATGAAGGAAAAGCCAGCCAGCTGTAGTAAACAAAGTCTACAGTTTACAAAAAATAAGCACTAGCTGCGTTTTTTTTTCTAAGTTTTCCGGGCTGGAGGAGCCCGGAAAACTTAGAAATAAAACCGCAGCTTTAAAAACGTTGTATTTATGTTTGCGGTCGCTTTTGAAACGTTATTGTGTTGGAAAACGCTGCGGTTTTTCTTTCCAAGTTTCTCAGGCTCGGAGGAGCCTGAGAAACTTGGAAAGAAAAACCGTAGCGTTTTCCAACACAACCGCGTGTGTTTCTGCCTGCTGTGGCTATCACTTTGGGTCTCCGGTGCTCCCAGGGAGCACCGGAGACCCAAAGTGAAAGCCACAGCAGGCAGAAACACACGCGGTTATGTTTACATGCCGCGTAGTGTTTCTACCTGCAGCTGATTTCCCATTTGGGGCTCTCGGGCTCCCCGTGGGGAGCCCGAGAGACCCAAATGGGAAATGCTAAATGCTGCGTTGTGTCTGCCTAAATCTGCTTTCCCATTTGGGGCTCTCGGGCTCCCCGTGGGGAGCCCGAGAGCCCCAAATGGGAAAGCAGACTCAGGCAGACACAACGCGGTTGTTTTCCGCAATGCCGCGTTGTGTCTGCCTGAATCTGCTTTACCATTTGGGGCTCTCGGGCTCCCCACGGGGAGCCCGAGAGCCCCAAATGGTAAAGCAGATTCAGGCACAACGCGGTTGTGTTGGAAAACGCTGCGGTTTTTCTTTCCAAGTTTCCCAGGCTCCTCCGAGCCGGAGGAGCCTGAGAAACTTGGAAAGAAAAACGGCAGCGTTTTCGAACACAATAACGTTGTATTTATGTTTGAGGTCGCTTCAAAAGCGACCGCAAACATAAATACGTTTTTTTTTTTTTTTAAATTCAAAGTTTATTGAGTTTATACAAGTTGAACATTCACTTACATTGCGATGAAGAAATTTCAGTGTATAAGTAGAAAGAGCACAAGAGAGAAGTATCATCAACATAAATCCTGTACAGTATTTCCTGAAAAGTGAACAGTATAGTGAACAAGAACAACAACGCCCAGTCGCACCCCTCCCCCTCCCCCCTCCCCCCCCTTCTCTAATATCTCCAAATAAATGGTTGGGAAACCTCCTTGCACAGCGAGATAACACCAGAGAACTTCGAATATGAGTATGTTGACCGACCATTACACATAACGCAACTCAGAGAGCCGCCACAACAAAAATCTTCATTTGTTACTATTATTGGCACAAATCACAACAATGTATTGCACACTTTGTCTTTACGGGGCATGCTTGGCTCTAAACTCAGACCAGGCACTTTCAACATTAGTACGATCTCCGCGTAACGTAGCGGTCAGGCAGTCCATTCTGTAGAGATTCTGTGCCACCCCAAGCCATTCGGTTTTACTAGGGAGCTTGGGCCGCTTCCAAACCATGGTGAGGCAAGCTCGCGCAGCCATCAGGAGGCCCTGTACCATCCTAGGCGCTTTCACAACGTCGTCTCCTGTTTCGATCAGACCGAAGAGGACAAACATTGGTTGCTTCACCCTCTCTTCATCATCCAGGTCCCTGATCCAGCTAAGAACCTCCGACCAGTAAGTCTGGACCATGGTACACCCCCACCACATATGCCAGTAGCCAGCCCGCTCCCCACAACCCCTCCAACAGTATGGACTAACACCTTGGTACATTTTGGCGAGCCTGATCGGGTCATACTGCCATCTATACAAAAGTTTTATAGCATGCAATTTGTATTGGCAGGATATTGAGGACTTCGCAGTGCGTCTGCAGATGTGTAGCCACAGCTTTTCGGAGATCTGTCTGCCCATATCCGCCTCCCATCTGCCCTTGAGCACCAAAGAAGGGGAGATGTCAGTCTCGATCATGGCCGAATACATAGCACTGATCAGACCACTGGAGCCTGTACATCGATCAAGGATCGCCTCAAAAGGGGTAAGGTCCCTCTGCAGCTGGTCTTTCCATACAGGCCTTGTCATCACCCCTTTGAGTCTCAGATAGAGGAAGACCGAGAGTGCTCCTATGCCAAGCGCTTCCTGGAGCTCTTGTATAGTTACGAAGGTTCCCCCACGCCATAATTGGCCTGCTCTTTCCAGCCCCGCCTGGTACCATGTTTCGTAGCTTCCCGGTTCCGGTATGGCGTCACGGATCCCTGGAGACCAAAGGTGACCCAGGGGGGATGGCCACGTCGTGACTCCAACCATTTTCTTGCCTGGTCTCCAAATAGCCCATAATGTACCTAGGATAGGGTGAGATCTAACACTTTCACGTAACTGGGATCTGGGGACCCATAACCATTCAGGCACAATAAAGGGACGAAGGTGGTAATTATCTAAGGCTATCCACTGGGGTTCCGAGCGTTGCCTAAAGTGTGGGACAAGGACTCTAAGTTGCGCCGCCCTGTAGTATGTTTCCATGTCCGGGAGGCCTACTCCCGCGTTGTCTTTGCGGAGCTGGAGTAAGGGTCTTGGGATTCTGGGTCTTTGGCCCTGCCACAAGAAGGACAAAAACATTTTTCGCACATCTACGAAATATTCCGGGGGCAACCTAACGGGGAGCATCTGGAACAAATATAATATCTTGGGGAGAAAGACCATCTTTATGGCATTTAAACGACCCATCCAGGAGATTGTGAGTTTAGACCACCGTTGGCTATCTTTCTGTAAGGCAAGTAGCAGTGGGGGGAAGTTAGCACCATATAGGGAATCGAAGTCACGGGTAACATTAACGCCCAAGTAACGGAGGGTAGTGAGGCTGACTTGGACTCCCAACGGGGCAAAGCGTGCGATCTCAGAATCTCTACTCTTATCAATCGGGAGGAGGACTGATTTCTCCGTATTGATTTTTAGGCCGGCCAGCGCGCCGTATTCCTCAATTATTTCAAGCGCAGCTGGGATTGAGGCCAAGGGGTCGGTCAAATGAAGCAAGATGTCATCCGCATATAGCCCCAGTTTGTACTCTCTTTCTCCCACCGTGATGCCCTTGACTCTACCGTCATTTCTTAGTTTCTGCGCCAGCGGTTCAAGGGACATGACGAACAATATCGCCGACAGTGGACAGCCTTGTCTCGTACCTCTTTCAAGGGGGAACCAACGTGAGTATCCCCCATTCACCGCCACCGATGTCGTAGGGGAGGCATACAATGCTCTAATGGCACGGCAGAGTCTGGATCCCAACCCATATGAGACCAATACTCTTTCTAGAAAGTCCCAGGACACCCTATCAAAAGCTTTCTCAGCATCAAGTGATAAGAGCAATGGGTCCCCCTCCATTCCCTGTGCCTCGTATAATAAGTGGAGTGTTTTTCGCATGGTATCTGCGCCCTGCCTGCCTAGAACAAAGCCAACCTGGTCAGAGTGCACCAGTCTAGGGAGATATGTTTCGAGCCGAGCCGCGATGACCCTAGCATACACCTTGGCGTCGATGTTAAGAAGTGAGATGGGCCGATAAGAGCTACAGTGTTTAGGGTCTCGGCCTTCCTTGGGAATTACAGCCAATAGGGCCCGAGAAAAGGACGGAGGGGCCTGCCCAGTGTCAAGAATGTGATTAAACAAGGATGCTAGGAAGGGTGCAAGGAGGGTGGAGAATGCTTTATAGAAACCCGGTGTAAATCCATCTTCCCCCGGGGCCTTCCCTATTTTCAGCCTCTTGATGGCACTTTCCACCTCTTCCCCAGTGACCGGAGCGTCTAGAGATTCGGCCTCCGCGCCCGTGAGGGCGGGGAGACGCGCCCCCACAAGATATGCATCCACGCTCCCCACAGGGGGAGGGGGGTCACACATATATAGGTCCTCATAGAAGTAGGCAAATGCCTCCTGTATGTCCTTCGGGGATGTGACCGTTGTATCTATCAGGGTGCCATCATTCCTCTCAATTTGGTCGACCCATCTCTCTGCTCTCTGCGCACGGAGGCGGGCCGCCAAGAGAGCATCTGCCTTGTCCCCCTTCTCATAGTATTTCTGTTTAAGGTATTGCAAGGTCTGGGCCGTTTTGCCAGCAATAAGAATCCTCAATTCTTCTCTAAGTTGCTTAGTTTCAGCTAAGTACTTTGGTCTATCAGCCGGGGTGGTCTGCGCCAGATTCTGTGCCACAGCAAGCTTCTCCCTGATGCCCCTTTCTAATATTGTACGTTCCCTTTTCTTTCGGGCCCCCTCCCCTATAAGGATACCCCTCCAAGTAGCCTTGGCTGCTTCCCATACAGCTACCTTCCCTACTTCCCCAGTATCATTAGTCGGAAAGAATTGCTCAATCTCTATCTCAAAGGTCTCTCTAAAGACCGGGTCGGCCCAGAGGGAGTCATTACACCTCCATTTTGTGTTGCGCGGCGACAGCTCACCCCAGGATATGTCAACTGTGACCATGTCGTGGTCTGACCAAGCGGAGGGGTATATAGTGGCAGCTTGCAGTACACGTAGAAGATTGTTAGAGAGAAAGATATAATCGATGCGTGTGAGTGTGTCGTGGGGGAGGGAGTGAAAGGTAAAGCCTTTTTCCGACGGGTGTAGATGTCGCCAGCTGTCTACAAGGCCATAAAGATCAAGGGTAGACTTAATTTCAGCCTCAGTTCGAGTGTTGGGAGGGTCTAAAGCATCAGCCCTGGTCTGTCTGTCAATAGAGCTATCCATCCATATGTTAAAGTCTCCGCCCAGGACCGTGTATCCCTTAGCCATATTGAAGACTTTTTCAGAGATTCTATGGAGAAAGCGATTTTGCCCTTGATTGGGTGCATAGAGTGTGGCCAGAGTAATCGTCGTGCCCCTTATATTGCCCACAACCGTGATCGCCCTCCCCTCATTGTCCGTCCATATGTCAAGGGTTGTCATTCGGAGGCATTTACGAACCAGAATTCCCACCCCTGCCTTTTTGAGTATACCCGAGCTCCAGTAGGTGAGCCCGATATCACGTGATGGGATGGCTTTCTCCTCTCCCTTCCGATATCTCGTTTCTTGAAGGAACAAGATGTCTACATTCGACCTTCTAAATTCCCTGGCCACCATCGACCGTTTTGTGGGAGAGTTCAAGCCTTTGACGTTGAGTGTGCAAATGCGTAATGTGTCCCTACGGGGTGTGAGTGCCATCTTGAGTGTAATTGTTGATCGTGGGCGGCCATTCCCTCTGTGCCACGGCACATTTCCTGTCGGCCATCGCTATGCATGGGTCGTCGTGATGGGATTGGTTCCCAGAGAATCCCATGGAGACCGACGACCAACTCGTCTGGAGCATATCGTGGGCCTCGGTGTGCGCAAGGTGTGTCTGCGTGTACGTCGTGTCAAAATCAGTGTGAGAAGTGTGTTCCCCAACCACCCCCTCCCCCACCCCCCTCCCCGTCCCCAACACATTCGGCGCCCGATTCGCCCAGGTTGACATCACCCAGCCGAACTCGGACCACCCGTGAAGACCGCAAAACAGGCGGTCCTATCATAATAGGATAATATATATCAGTGAGCCCCCAACTTTTGTGTGCACTTAACGATAACAATAATTCAGTAACAGAGACATTTACCCTCCCCCAGGAGCTAGCGGAGCAGAGATATTATGCCTTATCACATTTCTAACATCTGCGAGACATCGAGCTAACAATACCTCACACTTGGAGGAGGCGACCTTTCACAGTCAGTCACATATAGGGAGGTCGACTCGCACATGAGAGTTCGTAACCTCCGTGGTGGAGTAATTTTCCCAGTTTACCTCTAACCAAATAGTATGTCAAAGTACCTCAGGCACCCTGTCAATGTTCCATATCTTGGGAGGTGTTCATTTTTCTGTATTTTCTAGAGCCTGGAATCCTTCTTCGCCGCGAAGCCTTGACTTTCCATTCACCACCAGATGATCCTTGATCCTCATGAGAGGGAGCACCCTCCGGCGCACCCAGCAGATCCGTCGTACAGTCAGCAATGTCTTTCTCCGAGACAAGTCTCATTGTCGAGCCTTCCCATTCGAAAGTGAGGGAAAATGGATACCCCCAGCGATACCTGACGCCCTTGTCTTTCAACATTTTCGTGATCGGAGAGCACTTTTTCCTCATCGCCAACGTGAGGGATGACAAATCCTGAAAAAGTGAAATGACGGAGTTCTCCAAGGACAGCTGTGGGGCGCTTCTGGCCTTGTCCAAGATTCGCGCTCTGTCCGCATAGTTATGGAATCGGGCCAGGACCGATCTCGGGGCCCCCGGTCTACCTCCGGCCCTATGGATGCGGTCAATTTTAGGCGCGTCAATTGAGTCATCGTTGTATAGGAGCTTCAGGATGGCATGCAACGATTGCTTCAGGTCCAGTTCGGTTTCGCCCTCTTTCTCAGGAAGACCAAATATTCGGATATTGTTCCGGCGCTCCCTGTTCTCGAGGTCATCGACCTTAAGGCGCAGTTCATTCTCTCTGTCCGATATATCTGCGATTCGGTGATCCATCTGTGCTTCCAGCACATTCAGAGATGTTTGGTTGTGCTCAACCTGTTCGAGCCTATCGTCCATTTTGTCGATCCTCTGCGTGATCTTGTCTATCCTATTGCCAATATCTGCTCGCATGCCCCTCATTTCGGCAAGCAAATCAGCAACATCCGCCTTGGTCGCGGTGGCCTCGGATCCTGCAGTCGACATTATAGAAATCAAGGAGGGCCCTGGGGATCTGGCAATTGGTGAAAACGTATATTTCGCTAGCCTGGTTTTAGGGTCCATAAAGGGAGGCCTCCCACAGCATCCGGGTCGTGAAGCGACGTTAGCACCCGCCAACGCGGGGGACGTGAAGGACCAAGCCACCAGGGCCTCCTGAGCTTTGCAGGGGGGGTGAGGGGTCCGCCTACCGTGTCGCGGTGGGGGTATCAACCGCCCTTGGCAGAGGTGCGCAGCCGGTTCCACGCGGAGGACCGAGAAGTGCGCCGGATCAGACTCAGAGGGCGGCACTTCCCGCGTATACGCAGGCCCGGGTTGGGAGTTCCGCGGAACTCACGCCGCGCCGAAGGCCTCAAAGCGCCGGCGTTAATTTCACCACGATGCCGCTTCCGATTTTCTCCGGGTTTTCTCTCAGGTGGGGGGGACACCTTCCCACGTCTCTTGGTCAAAAATCAGCTCTGGGGGGGGTCTCGAAGTGGGGGCTCACTGCCACTTTCCGGACCCTGTGTAGAGCGCTCACACGGAGAGGCGACTCATCCGCGCGCCCCCTGGTGGCCGACCCATAAATACGTTTTTAAAGCTGCGGTTTTATTTCTAAGTTTTCCGGGCTCCTCCAGCCCGGAAAACTTAGAAAAAAAAACCGCAGCTAGTGCTTATTTTTTGTAAAAAAAAAATAAATAGCACTTACCGAGATTCAGCTGCAGCTTTCCTGCTCTGGTCTCCGGTTTGCGTCCTCCGAGTCCCGGCACTAATGAAGGGAAAGCCACCCAGCGGTAGACTTTGTTTACTACAGCTGGCTGGCTTTTCCTTCATTAGTGCCGCAAAAGCAAAAGCCAGCACAGGAGGGCCTCCATTTCACAAAATGGCTGCGCCCCTGTGCTTGCTTTTTCGAATTTTGAGCTTGAATAGCTCAAAATTTTACATAAGAAGTTTTAAAACGGAAGATGCTAGTATTTTTTTTTTTATTTGGCCTATCCATTTTTAAAATAAAAATTTTTACTAGACCATCCCTTTAAAACCCAAGTAGGGTCCGAGCTTCCTGGCTATCCGGCATACTGTAGCTCTGTACAGCGAATTTGACCAGATGGGTCCTGGCTTGCAGTTTGGGCGAACTGGTTGGTCCCACCAGCTCAAAGGAAGAAGTTTCCTGGAGGATCTTCTCTGTTGTCGGATTTGGAGATTTGGACCTGCAGCAGGGCTTCAACGGGCGGTTCAGTCGTTGTAGGGGTCCTCTTCTGCCGGTTCCTCTTTGGTTCTTTCGTTCCAGTGGCGACTCTGCCTTTCCAGTCCCAGACCTGCTTTTTTATGCAGTTTTCCCCCAGTCATACAGCCTGGCTGTCAATCACACAGCAGGGTGGCTGTCCTGGCATGGACAGTCCTCTTATCCAATCAGACATGGCACGGGTCCGAAGATCCTTCCCTCACATCTGCCTACCTAGACTTTCAGGCGCTTTAAGGAGGGCTTCTGTGCAGAAGCCTGCGAAAAGACAGCAAACAAAGGAATCATCCCTGGTTTGGTGCGCAGAGAAAAACACGAGAAATACTTTAACGAAAAGAAATGGCGAATAAACCCAGCCGGAACCAAAATAAAATGTATTTGGTCACGCGGGTTTATGTTCGAGGCTAATATAATAGCCTAAAACAGTACCACATTTATATAAGATAATCGCGGTAGAAAAGTTACGGTAGTTACCACTGCCACCAGCCAAGTCTTAATGTTGAGGGAGCGAAACAAGGCTCCAAGAGGCACAGACAAAAAGGGATAGGAATTAACCCTTTCCAGTACTCCATGTAAGATGGGGTGTACTGGGTCTGTGGTTTAAAGTGACTACATAAGGTTAATGGCAACTTTACATGTTTATGGGGGACAGTAGTCAGCCCCAGAAAAATTGAGTCAGTGGGAAGTCTCAAAGACAACCCTGTGTCACTGCACTGAAGGTGCTGTGTAACACACACAAAGTGGTGCTCATTGAGTAGGTGAGGCTCCAGAGCCCAAGAACACACAAAATGGTAAAACACACATGGCAAAACACATGTAAGAGTAGGAAAAAGCCTCACACTCGTACCAGGTGAAAAAAATAAATCCTAGAGATCCAGCAAAGCTGCCAAGGGTCTCGTTAGGTAAGGGAAATCAGCCATTAATGAGAATTCTCCCTATCACCTCTTAACCACCAGATTCGAAGAGGAAAAGACCTCCTCCTCCGAGTCCTTGTTAGCTCCAATGGCTGCCAGATACATGCAGCATGCGTCTTCCTGCACCCCTGAGTGTGTGAGGTGTGCAGAGAAGGATAGAACATTGTGCAAGTCAATGGATCAATGTTCTTTGATTCTGCCCAGTGACAGAAGCTGGCCCACTTGCTTTTGTACTGGCTCTTGGTAGCGTCGCTCCTAGCCCCCTTTATAATGGCCAGGTTAGCCTGTGACAGGTGCAGATGCTTCAGGGTGACCTGTTCAGGAACCACGCTGCGAGGGCTAACTTCTGGGGCGGCTGCATCACTGTGCCCTCCTGCTGAGAGAGTCGGTGTGCTGGGCCCAGCTGGTGGTGTACCGGTGCCTTGTCGCAAAGGCTGAGAATTTCGGAGAACCATGGTCTTGCTGGCCACCATGGAGCTATCGTGATGATCCGGAGGTCTAGCGACTCCCTGATCCTGGTGATGACCCTGTGCACCAGGGGAGAGCAGGGAACAGCGTAAGCATTCATGTTGTTCCACAGAATCTGCATTGGGTCGCCCAGCGAAGCCCTGCCCTGCCCCAGCCAGGAGGCGCACTGGGAGCACATCCTTTTAGTACTGGTGGCGAAGAGGTGCACCTGCGGATGACCCCACCTGGTGAAGATCTCCTGAAGGACTTCCTTGTTCAACTGCCATTCGTAGTTGTACGCGCCCAGCCTGTTGAGCCTGTCCGTCTCTAGGTTGGCTCGCAGTGTAGGTGGAATGCTGACAGGTGCATGTTGTCCACTCCCAAATGTCTATCGCCAGTCTGCAGAGGTGAGGGGCCCGGGTGCCACACTGCTTGTTGATGTAATACATGCAGGTGGAGCTGTCTTTTTGAATGAGGATCGCCTTGCCGGTGATCATGGGAAGGAAGGCTTTGAGGGCAAGCCATATAGCCATCATCTCGAGCCAGTTGATGTGCGCCAGCTGCTCCTGACGGGACCATACTCCAGGGACACTGTGGCCATCCAGGGTAGCCCCCAATCCCTCTAGGGATGAGTCTGCGGTAATGGTGACCTGAGGTGTTGGTTCCCGGAAGGGCCTGTCTATCCGCAGGTTTTTGTCTGTACCCCATCAGACTAGATCCTGGTGGAGATGCTGTGGTATGCTGACCTGCTCCGCCTGAGATCACTTCTCATGGTTCCAAGAGGCTGAAAAGTGTAGCTGCAGCCTCCTCATCTTGAGCCTCGTATGTGGCACTGCAAGGAGACATGTGGCCATGGCTCCCAGCAGGTGTTGGTACCACCACGCCAAGGTCACTGCTCTGGTGCGAAAATGCCCAGTGACCCTCTTGATAGCTGCGATCTAGTACGCTAAGGGGAAGATCCTCTAGGAGCTTATGTCCCACATAAGGCCCAGGAAAGTCGGACTCTGCATGGGCAACAACTGACTTTTTGAGATTGATGGAAAATCCCAGGTCGTAAAGTGTATACATGAGGGCGGAGGTCATATGCTGCACCGCCTACAGAGCTCTCACCCTGACAAGCCAGTCGTCTAGATATGGGTAAATGTGATGGCACTCTGCTCCGAATAGGGCTGCCACTGCGTGCATTAGCCTTGTAAAGACCCTGGGGGCCGAATAGAGTCCTCAAGGTATAACCCTGTATTGGAAGTGAAAACCCATGATCCTAAACCTCAGGAAGGACAGATGGGATTCCCAGATCGGGACGTGTAGGTAGGCATCCTTCAGATCCAGGGAGCACATCCAGTCTCCCACACACAATGTCTCCGGTATGAAGGCTAGGGTAACCATCTTGAACTTTTGGAGGGGAAAGGAAAAGTTCAAAGGTGGAAAGGTCTAACAACTCTCAGGGCAGCCTGATTCTTTTTAGTATGGCGAAAACCCATGAATAGAAGCCCATGCCCCCTGCGAGGCAGGGACTTCCTCCACTGCCTGGCTCGCTACGAATGAGCGGATTTCCGTCAACAGAGTTGCTGTACCAATCTGTGGGAGTGGAGGGGAGGAAGGATGAGAAGGAGGAGTGGGGAGCCGGAAGCCTGTGGATACTACTGAGAGGATCCAAGGGTCCATGAACTTTGTCCGCCAGCTGTGTATGTGAAGGGCAAGCCCCCCTCCGTTCCCCCACCGGAGACTCGTCGATCCGGATGGGACTGTCCTAACTTCTTCCCCTCTGAGGCTGGGACAGAGAAGGGGGACTGGAAAAAAAACCCTTGTTAGTTGCCTTATGCTGTTTGCGCCTGTGCTGGCTAGGGGATCTGTCCTGTTGTCTGGACCGTCTCTCCTGGAAGCCACTGAAGCCTCCGAAGGACCGACCCTTGTCCGAGCGCTAGAGCGTCTGGCTGTAGGTCTTAAATGCGGAATTAGGGAGGATAAAGATTTTGCTGTCTGTGAGCAATTCTTTTTCTTATCGAGTTCCTTATCCGTTGTTGAATGCAACAGGTTACCCCCTCAAAAGGCAGGTCTAGTATGCGTTCCTGCAAGTCTGGATTGAATTTTGTCACCCTGAGCCAATCAATTTTTCTCATGTCCGTGGCAATACAAATGGCTCGCCCTGAAGTGTCAATGTGGGCCACCGTGGACTCCATTATTTCTTGTGCCACAATTTTGGTCCGCCAGCCCAGCCTTAAAGTGAGCCTGGCTGTGGGTGGGGAGCTCAAGGAAGAAGTCGTCAATTTCCTGCCACAGCTTCTGGTTGACAGCCGCCAACATGGCATCAGCGTTGGCCTGGCGCACGTGAACAGTGGCGTTAGAATACATTTTCTTCCTGAACGCCTCCAAGAGTTTTTCCTCCTTGCCCAGGAGTGCAGAGGTCAAAGTAGCCAAGGAGGATTGTGGCTTGGAGTATAGTGATGCTGCCACTATCACGGAGGAATGTGGTTGGGGTGCGCCGACAATAGGAGGGGTTCCCCTTCAGTTTACCTGTACTTGGCGTCAAAACGCCTACTGGTAGGTTGGGTAGAGTGTGGCTTGAGCCAACTCTTTTTTTGGCAAGCGCTACGGCATCTTTTTGAAGTGGAATTCCCGTGTCCGGGTCCTCCTCCTCGTCTGTCTCTGTTGTGTCCTGGGAGCCAGAGGAGTGCTGGGCACAGGAAGCTGTGGTGTGCTGATTATCAGTGCTGGAGGCTGCTGAGGTGGTAGACCCGGGGCTGCCGTGACTGGTACCGGCATGGGAGCCGGGGCTGCTGTGACTGGTACCGGCATGGGAGCCTGGGGCTGAGCTGGACCCAGGGGTGGTGTGTCCGTGGGTGCTTGTGGCTGTACAGGAGGGACCATGTGCCTGATCACAGTACCCATTTGTGATGATCTCATGAGTGTGAGAAACTTCTCGAAGAACCTGTCTTCACAGGCCGGAGGGGTGCCTGATAGCGAAGGCATAGGGTCGGGCCCTGAGGCTGCTGAGTCCTGGGCATGCCCTGTCTCGCTGCATAGGGCGGTGGGCATCTGCCCTGCGAAGTGGATGTATAGGATGTGGACCAAGTGACAGGGGTTGACCAATCCCATCTGGAAGCTCGTTCCCCTGCCTGGTCTCCGAAGGTAAAAGGCGTCGGGTGAGCTGCCGTTTTGTCCAGCCAAGTGGACATTTTGTTTTGCTCCGTGCCACGTCCCTGCGTCGTGGGACTTGCTGAGCTGGGACCGGCTTCACCAGTACGCTGAGCGGTGGTGGTGGTGGTTGTGGCCTTCAATGCACCTCAGGTCAAAGCCGCCTGGTAGGCGGGAAAGTGCCCTTGGCTGTGATGCCAGTAATGCTGCGTACAGGTGCCCACTCAGACATGAATCTGGTGCTAGGGCGTAACCCTCTGGTCGGGACCCGGTAATAGAGCCTTGCAGCCCCTCAGCGGTATCACCAGTAGGATCTTGCGACCCCTCAGACTGGTGGCCTTTAGCTGCAGTGGCCTCAGTGTTCTTGATGTTCCTAGGACCTGAGAGGTCCCTCCCGCTTGGGCACTTCCTTGGGAGTCATCCTTGCGGGGTGCAGAGAAGAACAGAGCGCCTATCGTGGCCCTGGTCTTCTGTTTCACAAATGCTTTGAGGTCCTCTGGAGGCCATCTTCCAAAGAGCTCTCGCCACCTGGCTAGTCGATTCTTGAGTCAGGGCGTCGCATGCGGTACAGCCGTCCCAGCTGTGGTCTGGGCCCAGGCACCAGAGGCAGAATGTGTGGGAGTCGGACGTTGGGAAGGGACCCTCGCAGGCTGGACACCTACTGAAGCCGGCCGTCGTCATGCGCCGGGGAGGAGTGTGGCGCCAGAGGACAGAGCAGTACCGAATATTGGAAAAGAAAACAGAAGAGCACCTGGAAAAACAAGGTCTGAGGCCTAACCCAGGAGCGCTGGTGAAAGCGGTCCGTTCCAGTCAACGCGGAAAAGAGGACTGGGGCGTGGCGCCGGTGTGCAGAGTCAGGGGAGCACCTGCTTCCAGGGCCGCACCCCTGCGCGCATCTAAATTTAAAGGGGAAGATGGTTTTTCTGGTGAAAAAGATTTTGTCTCCTGTCCCTAGCGAGGGACGCACATACTGTATGGAGGAAAGGGGACGGGACATGGGAGTGCCGGGCAAGACTGATCAACGATCGAGTCGAGGTCGACTACACCCGGTGGGGAAAAGTTTCTGAGCGGCAGAGGTGGATGATGGAATCAATTACGCGCAAAACCTCTCCTGTTACAACTATGCCGACGATACACAAATTATCCTAACAATTCCCAAAACAAGCCCCAACCCACGTCCGACCTTGAAGCTTTCCTCAGTGATATTGACTGATGGATGACAAGAAACCACCTCCTTCTGAACCCAGATAAAACTGAAATCATGGTGTGCAGCAATACTGCCCTTCTCCCACAACCACTCTCATGGCCCACCTCCCTTGGCATCCCCCCGCCCCCACGCCATCCAAAATAGTCCAAAACCTTGGCTGCACTATGGACTCAGACCTAAACCTCTCCCGTCAGATCAATAATGTATCAAAATCCTGTCACTACAACCTCAAACTCCTTAGACACATTTTCCCTTACCTCACCTATCCCAACAGACTTGCTGCTGTTATGTCCATTGTTATGTCAAGACTGGACTATGCCAACTCCTTATACCTGGCAGCACGGGCATACCAACTTAAACTCTAAAGAACCCAAAACGCTGCTGCCAAACTCCTTCTCGCCTTGGGACACAGAGACCACATCTCCCCCGCTCTCCGCACCCTTCACTGGCTCTCTGTAGGATGAAGGACCACCTTCAATACCCAATGCATTACCCACCGAGCAGTGCACAAGACCGGCCCAACGTACCTACAAGAGAAGATTAAACCCTACCTCCCATCACGCACCCTAAGATCAAGCACTGCCCTACTAGTGATTCTAACCTCCAATTCAGCCAGGATTGAAGGATCTACCTTCTCAACCTTGGTTCCAACTTTGTGGAACTCACTCCCCTCACACATCCGACACACCCAAGACTACATGGCGTTCCGCAAAGCTCTAAAAACCTGGCTCTTTTCGCAAACCTGATTAAGACCGCCCAGAGCCGCTGAGACCCCACAACACCATGGACCAAGACATCAATGTCATTGTGAGTCTACTACAAATGCCTAGCTGCCTCCCGCGCCATCTCCCTCTGAGTACAGCTATCACAGAACACGTGAATATAATCCAGAACAGTGGGCTCGTAAGAATAATACATCCACTCTAGACACTCACCTCTCCTATCACTATGCTCACTCTCTACCGCCAACACACAATAGAGCACAGCTACACCTCTCGATCAATTTGGCCTAGCTGCTCACATATGAACAATACTTCATGAACACCTCAACATCCTGCTCACATGAATGTCCTACACAGGCCTAATGCCGCCAGAATGCAATCTCAGAGACCAACCACCAGCGTGCACACATTCAACTGATCTCTCAATACCACCACACCTAATGCTAGGATGAAGCTACCATCAGGCAATCGAATCAGCTGCGCACATATTGAGTGCACCCAAGCACCTATAATACACTACTCTCTCGACTGACCTGGACTGAGGTCCCCGAGGGCAATCAACCCACAAGCGCTTTGAGGTCATACCAATGATATTTAGAGAGCTATATAAATGCCAAATAACATATCTATCAAAATGAAGAATCTGCAGGAGAAAGGCTATCATTGAAAGAACATAACTAAAGGCAAGTAATTGGTCGTTCTCATGGAATCCTTCCTTCCACAGACGCCACCTCTTAAAAAGACTCCCAAAACAGTGTTGAACTAGGAGGATGGAGGAGAGAGGTTTCATCAACTATACCAGAAAACTGCACAAGCAAACTCTATATCTACCAGGTGATAAAATCAACATCAAAATTGACATGGTGGTTAAAAATACCCCAATGCTACTCTTTGAAAGTAATCCAAGTCAACAATTTCCAATTGAGAAATGTTCAATTCAAATCCACAAGAAATGGCAAACACATCCTCCCATAATATATCATATATCATATGTATTGGTGTGAAGCAAAGTAGCATTTCCAGGGACCAATAGATTTGGAATCTTAAGCACGTGATTTTGTAACAATGTCTCAGTCAGTATATATAAAACATCTATGCCGTGCTCACTTAATAGGTCTACAATTTCTATTGCATGCAGCATGGTCAACTTCACATTATCCACTGCACAAGACCAATTGTGATTTACCATGGTTTACCTGGTGAAGATGTCAAGCATCTTCAGGCAGAGGTTCTCCCATTCTTCCGGCATGGAGGACTGGGTCAGAAAAGGCACCTGTGCCGGCGGCCCTGGGGAAAGAGTGGCGGCTCTTTTTCTTTGAGGGGGAAAAAGAGTTCCAATGAGAGGACTCACTCGGGGACTGTGACCTCTTCCGATATTTCTCCTTCACCATGCGTGGAGCTGCCCAATCTACGGAGTGTCGCACTGTGCAACCTCAATCGAGACCGTGTCATGGTCCTCGTTCAAGCAGTACAAGCATATCAGGTGCTGATCTGCTGACCACAATCCGCATAGAGCTTTAAACCGGAGGCCTTCGACAGACTAAGCTTGCCATTTTCAAAAATAAGCTTGACGAGCGCATTTTCAGATTAGTGAACAGAGTGCGGTCATATATTCTGGCCGAAAGTCATATCCGGCGTAGGGCCCATAGAGGCATTGAATGTAGCCGAGCTACGGCCCCTTGGTGGTGGAAATGTTTCTGGATAACAATTGCACTGGGATAGGGATTTCATAGATCAGGAATCCGTGGCAAGAAATAATCCATTAGAAATATACATCCGATGGACATTCTGTTAAATAGCTCTGTTTGCTCAAGAGGTACCTACTAGCAACCTAACTGTAAAATCTTCTTCCCGTTTAAATCTAGATGCGTGCTGGGGCGCGGCCCTGGGAGCATGCACTCCTCTGACTCCGCCCACCGGTGCCACTCCTCAGTCACCTTTGACGCGTCAACAAGATTACCATTGCCTAATGACACCAGTTTTATTAGGGGGGAGGATGGTGGGACGTATGGAAGAAAGGGGACTATGGACTAGGAGTAGGTTAGTCACTATGGTGAGTAAATTCAGTTACTCACCGTAGTGACTAACGTACTCTTAGTCCATAGCCCCTTGCCTCCATACTGTTTGGGCGTCCCTCGTGAGGGATGGGAGACGGAACCTTTTTCACCAGAAAAATGTTCTCTTTTAAATTCAGAGGCACGCAGGGGTGCGGCACAGGGAGCATGCGCTCGCCCGACTCTGCACACCGGCGCCACTCCTCAGTCCCCATTGACGTGTCGACAATGTGCAACATTGCCTAATGAAACCAGTATTATTAGGGGGGAGGATGGTAGGACGTATGGAGGAAAGGGGACTATGGGCTAAGAGTACGTTAGTCACTACGGTGACTAACTATTAATTACTCTTACGTCCCCATCCCCTTTCCTCCATACTATATGGGCAATTACAACTGAATGTACCCCTAGTGTGGAGAGGAGACCCTCCTTAAGCAAACAGGTTTTGCAGAACTGTCTGCCCGAACACCCCGTATGACCTAGCAGTGGCGGCCAGACAGTAGTGCTTGCAGAAAGCCGAGGTGGCCGCCCTGCTGATGACTTGCCAGGGTACCTGCCATTGGAGATCAATGGCCGTGGCTTTGGCTCTGACCGCATGGGCATGCAATTTAGCAGGAACAGGCCTGTGCTGCCCCTCCTAGGCCTCCTTAATGGCGGCCACCATCCAGCTTGCGATGGGGGCCTTGAAAGCTAGATAACCTGGCCTTGCACCACTGAAGGTGACCAAAAGGGCTTCTGACCTGTGGAATTCCATGGTCCTGTCCAGGTAGTACTTCAGAGCCTGTCTGACAAAGAGTCGATGCAAAACTCTCTGAGGCTCCTCCTTGGAGTCGGCGAAGAAGGTAGGTAAGACTATTTCCTCGTTTAGGTGGAAGGAGGATGAGACCTTGGGTAGGAACGGAGGATGTGTCCAGAGGACCACCTCATGCTTGTCAAAAATGGTGTAGGACTCTGATGCCACCAGAGCCGGTATTTCGCTGACTCTGCGAGCTGAGGGAAGCCCAGAGAGCAGAGCTGTTTTTAGGGTGATGAGGGGGAGTCTGAGAACACCACTGACTCAAATGGATTGTGCGCCAAGGCGCCTAACCCCCACATTAAGGTCCCACAGTGGGTGTGGCTTCTTTATAGGCGGGTAGATGTAGAGGCCCGCCAAATGTCGTTTGACCACCAGGTTACAGGAGGAAAACAGGACCCTCCTCCGAATTCCTGTAGGCACCTATGGCTGCCAGATAAGTGCGGCATGTGTAGACCTGCACACCGGACTGGGCGAGGTGTGCCGAGAAGGAGAGCAAGTCATCCACTGAGCACTTAAGGGGGTCAATCTCCATATAGTTGGCCAAATGACAATCTATAACACTTGCTCCTATATTGTCTCCTGGTAGCTTTGTGTCAGGAGCGGATTCGGAGAACCACGGTCTCGCCGGCCACCAGGGAGCTATCAGAATGATGCTGAGGTGCCAAGACTGCTTTATCTTGCAGCAAAAACTGTGAACCAAGGGAGCGGGCGGAAGGGCGTATGCCTCATGTAGTTCCATGGTATGTGGCATGCCTCGCCCAGGAGGCGAACTGCTGGCATTTCTTGTTGTCCTTGGAAGCAAACAGATCCCCTTGTGAGAGTCCCCACCTGAGGAAGATCACTTCCAGTACCAGGGCGTTCAACTGCCATTTGTAATTGTCTGCCCCTAGCCTGCTGAGTCTGCCCGCCTCCAGATTGGATTCCCCGTGGGAGGTGGACGGCTGTGAGGTAGGTGTCGTTCTCCAGAGCCCATTTCCACACGCTGACCGCGAGGTTGCATAATTGAGGGGACCTGGTACCCCGCCTGCTTGTTGACATAGTAGATTCTGTATGAATACGGTCTTGCCCTCGATGAGAGGGAGGAGGGCTTTGAGGGCCAGCCAATTGATGTGGGACTCCTGCCGAGTCCAGACTTCCTGGACGCTGTGGCTGTACAGAATGTCTCCCTAGCCCTCTATGGAGGAGTCTGTCCTGAAAGTGACCTGAAGGAGAGGTTGCCGGAAAGGCCTGCCCCACCGTAGGTTGAAGTCCGTGGACAACCGGTCTGGGTGGAGAGACGTGGGGATGTCCACTACCTCCAATTGTGAGCACCTCTCCTGATTCCATGAGACTGTGAATTGCAGCTGCAGCCTCCTCATCCTGAGTCTTATGTTCGGTAAGGCCAAGGGAACCACCGCCTTGCCCAGATGAGGCCCAGGAGGATCAGCTGCTATATGTGTTGTAGCTGAGACTTCTTGAGATTGATAGTAAACCACAGGTTGTGGAGTGTGTGCATGAGCGCGGAGGAGGAGTGGAGAACCGTCTCCGGAGACGAGGCCCGGATGAGCCAGTCGTCCAGGTATGGGTAGACGTGGTGGCCCTGGGCCCTGCATGTTAGGGAGAATTCTCAATAAATGGCCGATTCCCCTTACCTAATGAGTCCGTCAGCAGCTTTGCTGGATTTCTAGGGTTTATTTTTTTCACCTGGTAAGAGTGTGAGCCTTTTTCCCCTCTCTTACATGTGATTTGCTGTGTGTATTTTCACTGTTTGTGTGATCTTGGGCACTGGAGCCTCACCTACTCCAAGTGCACCACTTTTTGTGTGTGTTACACAGCACCTTCAGTGCAATGACACAGGGTTGTCTTTGAGACTTCCCCCTGACTCCATTTTTCTGGGGCTGACTACTGTCCCCCAGAGACAGGTAAAGTTCCCATTAACTTTATATAGTCACTTTAAATTGCAGACCCAGTACACCCCATCTTACAAGGAGTACTGGAAAGGGTTAACTCTTATCCCTTTTTGTCTGTGCCTCTTGGAGCCTTGTTTCGCTCCCTTAACTTTAAGACTTGACTGGTGGCAGTGGTATCTACCCTAACATTTCTACTGCGATTATATTATATAAACGTGGTATTATTTTAGGCTATTATAGTAGCCTCGAACATAAACCCGCTTGACCAAATACATTTTATTTTGGTTCCGGCTGGGTTTATTCGCCATTTCTTTTTGTTAAAGTCTTTCTCGTGTTTCACTCTACGCGCCAAACCGGGGATGATTCCTTTGTTCACTGTCTTTTCGCGGGATTCTGCACAGAAGCCCTCCTTAAGGCGCCTGATATTCTAGAGGGGCAGGATGTGAGGGAGGGATCTTCGGACCCCTGGTATGGGTTGCCTTAGCAACCCAAGTCGCACTCTTGTCTGATTGGCTAAGGGGACTGGCCTTGCCAGGCCAGCCACCCTGCTGTGTGATTGACAGCCAGGCTGTATGAATGGGGGAAAACTGCATAAAAAGCAGGTCTCTGGGACTGGAAAGGTAGAGTCGCCACTGGAACGAAAGTACCAACGAGGAACTGGAAGAAGAGGACCCCTACCATGACTTAACGGCCCAGTGAAGCCCTGCTACAGGTGCGAATCTCACAAATCCGACGACAGAGAAGATCCTCCAGGAAAAGTCTTTCCTTGAGCTGGTGGGACCAACCATTTCGCCCAAACTACAAGCCAGGACCCCTCCTCTGGTCGAATTCGCTGTACAGAGCTACAGTGTGCCGGATAGCCAGGAAGGTCGGACCCTGCTTGGGTTTTAAGGAGCGCACCTTTCATTCGTTGTTTTTCTCTGCGGATGGCTTCTTCCCTGGGTGGCGCAGGACCCTCCAGTATTTCTACTTCTTGTCAGTCCGACAGTCGCTTCAGGAACCGCGCGCCTGCAGGAACCACCAGGAACGTCCGCCTCAGCTACAGCTCCCTCTCCGTTTCAAGGTACTGTGAAAATCCGGTTGCTCGTTTCGTTCAACCGCGGTAAAAGTGTTTTAAATCTTTTGCCAATCCGAGGGCTTGTCCTTCTCTTCTCTTTGAACTAACTTTTCTACCAACCAACCTCGTCCGGAATCTGTGCCACAAACCTTACTGCGAACTACCCTGAACTGTGTGATCTTGAGCAAAAGACTTTTGACCCATTGACTTTGGCCCTAAGCCTTTTCTAGCTGATGATCTTACTGAAGTTCCTCTTGTTCAATTGCCCTGAGTACTTACCTGTGGTTTTATTTAATTTCTAATAACTTTGTCTTTCCGAGGGGGCGTGGCTAGGAAGCCATGTGAAAGGACGTGTCTGTACGGGGGCTCCCGCAGATCCGTACATTATCCGACTGAAAACCGTGCAAGGACCGATGTAATTTGGCTGAGACTGATATGGCTGCGTACATGAATCTCGGGTGCACGTGTGGACACATTTTGATACCGGCCTGCACCGTGAAAGCGCAACAAGAAGCTAAGAGAAGTCTTGGAGGCGAGAGTGCGATGAACGAGAAAATGGCCGCCGCCGCTTAACGAAGGAACAAAGGAGTGACTGATCTGGGCGCCTGACGATCGCACTGGAGCGTGGTGGTAGTGTAGGAGCATGACTCGGGTGCATCGTGGTCATTAAGGACACCCGGGCCTGCGAGGCCGACGGCGTGGACCTAGAAAGGGAGCAGGGCCTGGCCGAAGGTACTTTGTAACCGGACGTGCGGATAGCAGGGGAGCGTGCGGTGTGACCTGAAACTGTGCCCCTGACTCTTCATGGCCTAGAGTGCGCTTCAAAGGGTGAGACACGACCTGGCCTAGCTAGGTAGTAGACAAGATGGCCGGGGGAGCCGGAGGACAAAGGAACTTCGAGTCGGAGATGTGGCGATAGCGAGGGGACCCGAAGAGCGCACTGTGACACCCTGCCCCAGATCCGAGCGGGGATAGAAGGACAGGAGACATGTCTAATAAGCTCCTGAGAGCGAAGAACAAACAGCCCACGCTCGACAAATACGCTAAGACGCCGCCTGGCCCAGACGGAGCCAGAAGCAAAGATAAAACTCAGGCCAAGGAAATGGCCGCCGGGGGTGCGAACCAGGAGGTCCTCGCTGCGATCGCGGACCTGAAAGCGACCTGGTAGACTAAGCTCCAGCTCGCTGTGGCTGAACTGAAGACCGCAATGGAACTCCAGGTTGGGGCGGTGCAGGAGGACGTGAACCTCCTAAGGCAGGACGTGCGTGCTCTGGCAGAGCGCACGGAGACTTTGGAAAAAGAAATGGGCCCTACCGCGGCGGACTGCGCCGTGCAAAAGCGTGAACTCCATGCCCTGGTGCAACGTGTGGGCAATTTAGAGAGTAGGGCGGAGGAGGCGGAAGGACGCGCCCGGAGGAACAACATCCGTATCGTGGGCCTGTTGGAGGGAACTGAGGGCCATAATCCCACAGAATTTATCGAGAACATGCTACTGCAGGAGATGACAGGAGGCACCCTGTCGCAGGGTTTTGCGGTGGAGAGAGCGCACAGGGCCTTAACTAGGAAGCCACCGCCGGGAAACCCGCCCAGGCCGGTGATCGCCAAGATCCTTAATTACCGGGACCGGGAAAGGATCCTCGAACACTTCCGCAAGGGAGGCACAATACAACGAGGAGCGGCGAACATAACTGCCTATCCCGATTATACCCTGCAGGTACAGCGCAGTCGTATGAACTTTGGATCGGTAAAGAAGAGATTGCGGGAAGCGGGGTTTAAATACATGTTGCTCTATCCGGCCAAACTGAAGGTTTTCTTTAAGAGCAAGCTGCTGTTCTTTGACACTCCGGAGGATGCCATGGAGTGGCTGGATGCGCAAAACTGCCCTCAGGAGCCAGATGTTCAGACGGCTGGGGAAAAAAAGACGAGATAAGTAACGCGGTGGGCCCCGTCGGGTTACGAACATTGGGACTTGAATATAGTCATTGAACTCGCTGGAGAACATGTGCGCGTCAGTGGTTATGAAACATGGTCCGTGAGCACGGACATGGTTGCGAGGGAGAGGAGCCTCCAGAGGCCGCTCTTTACACCCCCTTTTTTGTGTTTAGTTTAGTCACTGTTAGTGGGGTGACACCCTGTCGGGTTCTCTATTTGGGTTTCCCAGAGAGGACCGAACACAGGGATGCCTGAGATCCAGGGATGGAGCTGGGCAGTTGTTTGGGTTAGGGGTTTGGGGTGTTTTAGTTTTTGTATGAGCCTGGGAGTGAAATCGGGATTGGGTGTCTGCAAAGTGGGGAGGGATTGCCTCGGATGGGGGGAGGAAACTACTGATAGGCCATGGGGGACCTTAGGATATTAACGTGGAACGTTAGAGGGCTTAACAGTTATCTGAAGCGAAATAAAGTCATGTTGTATCTTAAGAGGCAAAAGATAGACGTAGCCCTGTTACAGGAGACGCATCTAAAGCGAGAGAAACTGGAGCTGGTAGGGAGGAAGTGGAAGGGGACAGTGGTAGGATCAACGTACTCCGCCTATGCCAGAGGAGTTCTGGTGTGGGTGGCGCCACATGTCCCATTTAAGCTAATTGAGGAGGTTGTGGAGGCGGATGGGAGGTTGGTTATGGTGAGGGGGCTGGTAGAGAACAAAGTAGTGTGCATTGTAAACACATATGTGCCTAACCAGGACACGGCGACATACTTTAGGACGCTGTGCACCAAGCTCAGTGTCGGGACGGGGGGGTACGGTGATTTGGGGCGGCGATTTCAATTGTGTATTGAATCCCAGGGAGGATAGGTCGGATGACAAGATGGCTAAGCCCAGCCCGGCGGCCAAAGTATTGCAGACGCTGCTGGCGGATTTTGGCCTGGTAGATGTGTGGAGAGCGAAACACCCGGGCAGGAGGCAGTACTCGCATTATTCGGCCCCGCATCTACTGCATACGAGGCTTGATTACTTCTTCGCCACGCCAGACATAGTCGCGGAGTGCGACCATATAGACTACAGGGCGAGAGTCCTCTCTGACCACTCGCCCTTGGTCATGCGATGGCAGCTGTATTCCCCACGAGCGCGTATACCAACATGGCGCCTCAGGGCGGAGGCGCTCAAGGACCCTGCCTTCAGAGAGGATATGAGGGAGGAGATAACTGCTTATTTTGAGGTGAACACAGGTAGCGTTAAGTCGGCTGGCACCTTATGGGAGGCCTTTAAGGTCGTAATGCGGGGGATCGCCATTGCGAAGTCCAAGGGATTGATGGGGAGAGTCCTGGCGGATCTGCATAGAGCTGAGACTGAGCTGGAGGAGGAGCTGGAAGGTGGTGGGATAGATGCGGAGGCGGTCTCTAGATTGCAACAGAAGTGTGCGGAACATTGGGACAGGCTCTGTAATCTGAACTATAGAAAGTATATTGAGAGACTGCATGCGGGGGGAGACAAAACGGGCCGACTTTTAGCTTGGCTGTACAAGAGCGAGACCCCACGATCCCCGATCAGATTGGTAATCAATGAAAAGGGTGAGGAGGTGGACACCCAAGAAGGCGTAAACAGGGCATTCGTGGAATACTATAAGGTCTTATACGAAGATTGTGAGGGGGGCAGCTAGGAGGAGATAGACGAAGTGCTGGAAGACGTAGGCCTGCCCAGGGTCAGTGACGAGGAGCGAGAGGAGCTGGATGCTCCTATCACCCTGGAAGAGTTGAAGGAGATTGTGAGGCAGTTACCCACCAGCAAGGCCCCAGGGGCGGATGGGTTCCCCAGTGAATTTTATAAAGTATATGCGGAGGAAGTGCTCCCGCCCATGCTGGAAATGCTCAATGAAGCGTACGAGGTGGGACGGCTGCCGGAGTCACTCAGGGAGGCGATTATAATACCGCTCCCCAAGCCAAATAAACCGGGACACGGTTGTGGCTCCTACAGGCCCTTGTTGATGCTGAACCAGGACAGCAAGATCCTGACAGCTGTCCTGGCTACTAGAATGCGGAGAGTGATCAGCAAGTTGATCCACCCTGACCAGACGGGCTATGTCCCAAACAGGAACATTACTCACAACCACAGACGCCTCCACAGGGTGGTCGAAAGGGGATGTAGTGACGACGGCGAAATGGCGATAGTGGCATTGGACGCGGTTAAAGCGTTCGACTCTGTTCGGTGGCCGTGGCTGCTGGCGGCTCTGAGATGGTATGGGATGGGACCAGGTTACGTTAGGTGGGCCGAGATGCTATACAGTTCACCACTGGCCAGGGTCCGCACGGGTGCAGTGGTGTCAGAGAGATGGCAGTTGGGCAGAGGCACTAGGCAGGGGTGTCCCTGGTCCCCAATGTTGTACATCCTGGCCCTAGAACCCTTAGCAATTTACCTCCGGCAGCAATATGACCCGGTCGGCATCGATGTAGGAGGAGAGTGTCACCTTATATCCCTGTATGCAGATGATATGCTGCTATACCTGAGATATCCAGAAGAAAATTTGCAGTATGTCTTAGAGGTGATGGGGAGGTATGCCTGGTTGTCCGGTATAGCAGTAAACCCCCAGAAATCCACTCTATTTCCGCTGGGTGGCTATGTGGGGACTCTGGTGGAGAGGTTGCCAGTGTTGCAGATCCCGTGGGCGACGAGCTCTTTCCGATACCTGGGAATAGACGTGTATCACACGACTGAGGAAGAACACAAGCACAACACTGAACTTGCCGTGGGGAAGATCGAGAAATGCATGAGGTTCTGGGAAAGATTGCCATTAGCGATGATGGGCCGGGGAGCTATGCTTAAAATGGTGGTACTGCCCAGGCTTTTGCATTATTTTAACAACATCCCTTATATGATACCTAAGAAGTTTTTTGTGAGGCTACATAGTGTTTGCAGGGAATTCCTGTGGCACGGCACGCGTAACAGAGTCGCACTGTGGAAGCTGCAGAACTTCTACGAGAAGGGCGGAGTTAAACTGCCGAACTTTGAGGCCTATTATGTGGCAGCGCAGCTGCAATATGTGTCCAGGTGGCTCTCTGACGATGAGACCCCTGAACACAGGCTGTTTGGGAGGGACTGTTCCCCTTTCTATCTGCGGGAGGTGATCTGGGTGACTAATGCATGCATGAGGGAACGTCCTAGAATGCTAGCTTTGGGACGGAACATGTGGCGACGGGCCTGCCGGATGATGGGTAACCCTTTGCCGTGTGTGCCGCAGTTACTACTGGTCGCACTGGCGAAGGGAGACTGGCAGCTCAGAGCAATCATCCGGACATACTGGGAGCCAGTGGGGTTGGTCACCATGGGAGATATTTGGCAGGATGGGACCATCATGGAGTTCGAAGAACTAGAGGCAGTGTCGGGATTGCACAGGGGTCAATATGTAACATATCACAGGTTAGTGCAGGAGATCCGGAGTAGGTGGCCTGAAACTACCTTGGCCGATGAACCGGACGCCACGGTGGAGATACTATACGACATATCGGAGGGCGGGCATGAGGTCTCTAGGTTGTACGAGATGTTGATGACAAAGGTTGGGAGTGATTTAGTGCACTTGAGACTGGAATGGGAAACAGAGATGGGGGCCCCGATGGCAGATGGGTTGTGGGAGCGTGCCTTGGGGTATCATAAAAAAGTATCGAGGAATGCCAGGTTTAAGCAAATACAGCTTTATATAACGCACAGGGCATACATGACCCCCTTGAGAATATCCAAATTTCGGGACACTGGACGCCAGGCGTGCCCCAAGTGTGACGAGGAGAATGCAGACATGATACACATGTTCTGGGCGTGCCCAGTAATTGCAGGCTACTGGGGTGAAGTGGCGCAGAAGCTGGCAGGAAAGGGTATCACGCTCAAAGTGGATTCAGCCTGGGCCTGCTTACTGGGGGGATATCCCAGAGCGCGTAAACTCAGACATGTTGAGAAATTGAAAGATTTGGCTTATGTGCTTGCTAAACGTAGGATTGCCATGGGATGGAAGGAGTGTCATAAGACACGAGTGGAGGTCTGGTGGAGGGATCTCCAAAAATGGGCGGAGGCCGAGACGGCGGTGTGGCGGGATACCAGTATTGCAGGGGAGGAGGAGGAAATGTGCTCCCTCGCGGCATGGAAATTGATGATAGCCGAGCTGTTTGGAACAGGGTCGGCTCCAATTGAATCTGAGAGCGATGACGCCCCTCCGCTCGCAGCGGATACCGAGGGCGGACACCATACAGGCTCATAGGGGGGGAGGGATGGGGAGTGCAGTGCTTTTGTTGTTAAATGTGTTTATTTATGTTTTGTTGTATTGTTGTTTGGTTTATATAAAATAAAATATATTTAAAAAAAAAAAAAAAAAAAAACTTTGTCTTTCCCTCCCTTTTAAATAGCTGAAGTGCCATTTTGCTCCCACTTCATTTTGTGAGCTTAACTTGTCTGGAATTTAAGGGAAGTGGTGTGGTGTATTTTTGACTGTGATTCTTTAACTTGCTTATAATAGTGAAATGTTATACAACTGTTGAGTAAATAGATATATGACAATGCATTACTTACCGTAAAAGCATTTCTGATGGTTGTATCTGCTTAGATTCACATGCTGTGCATAGGTCCGACATCCAGTGGTCACTGCGGAGTATTGCATTTTGTTTTTCGTAGTCGAAAAGGGGACGTCGACAAGGCGTGTCTGTAACACTATCCCTATAGTGACGTGCGTTGTACCCACAATCCCTCACGCGTCGAGGTCCCTCTGTTTGTATTTTTCTGCCCTGAGGGAGCCTTTTAGCCGTGAGTGAGTACAGAAAAGAGAGAAATATATATAAAAGGATGTCTATGTTCCTTCCATCCGAGCGGGGAGGAAGGGTGGGCGCATGTGAATCTAAGCAGATACAACCATCAGAAATGCTTTTACGGTAAGTAATGCATTGTCTTCTGATGTTTGTTAATCTGCTTAGAATCACATGCTGTGCATAGACTAGCGAGCAGTACCCGGAGTTGGCGGTGGGTTATGAGAAGGAACAGTAGAGAAAAGATGTCTTAATACTGCCTGCCCAACCTGGGAATCAGATCTAGAGTGTGCATCTAGACAGTAGTGTTTTGTAAATGTGTGCACAGAACTCCAGGTTGCCGCTTTGCAGATGGACTCAAGGGGAACATTTGCAATGAATGCTATGGAAGCCCCCGTGCCTCAAGTGGAATGTGCTCTTGGCTTGAAGGGTAGTTCTCTCTTAGCAAGAGTGTAACAGAGAGTGATGCATTGAACAATCCATCTAGATATAGTGGATTTTGAGACCGCATCTCCTTCTCTTCCTGCTGCCACCGAGACAAAGAACTGATTAGTCTTTCTCAGTGGTCTGGTTCTTTCCATGTAGAACATGACAGCTCTGCGTACATCTAGTGTATGCAGACTTTTTTCTCCCGAGCTGGAAGGGTTTTGAAAGAATGTTGGTAGTTCTATAGTTTGGTTTACATGAAATTTCGAGATGAATTTAGGTGCAAACCTTGGGTGTGTGCGTAGAACGTATCTTTGTGAACTGTTACGAAGGGGTCTAGTACAGAAAGAGCCTGTAGTTCACTTACTCTCCTAATGGAGGTGATAGCTATTAGGAAAGCAGTCTTAAGGGTGATATCTTTAAGAGTTGCCTTGTGCATGGGTTCGAAGGGAGGGCCCATGAGTCTGGAAAGTACCACATTTAAGTCCCATCCGGGAGCTGGGTTAGCTATCGGAGGGTGTATCCTCTTTACCCCCTCCATGAAGGCTTTGATAACTGGTATCTTCCACCACGACACTTTAAGTTGGGAAGTGGTGTATGCAGAAAGTGCCGCTAGGTGGACTTTAATGGAATTGAACACTAAACCTGAATCCAGTAAATGGGTCAAGTATAGAATAATGTCAGTAGGAGAGCAGTCAACTGGGTTGATGCTAGTACCTCTACACCAGATAACGTATCTTTTCCATTTGCTAGAATAGCAGTGTCGAGTATTAGGTTTTCTGGCTTCCCTGAGGATGTCCATACATCTCTGTGGGAGTTGTAAATGTCCAAATTCTATGATCTCAGGAGCCAGGCTGCTAAGTTCATGGTCTGAGGGCATGGATGCAGTGTTCTGCCCTTGTCTTGTGACAGCATGTTGTACGGGCAGGGAAGTTTCACTGGGGGAGATAGGGACATTTCCATCAAGTGAGCGAACCATGGCTGCCGGGCCCACATTGGGGCCACTAGTATCATTGTAACCTGCTCCTGATGCATCTTGTGCACCACTTTGTTGAGAAGGGGAGTCGGGGGAAAGGCGTAAACAAATTTCCCTGACCATAGAATCGACAGACCGTTCCCCTTGGACTGGTTCTGGGGGTACCTGGAGGCGTAACTTTGGCATTGTGAGTTTTCCAGAGTTGCGAACAGGTCTATTTCCGGGAATCCCCATTGAGTGAAGACGTCTAAGACGATGTCTTTGTGTAATTGCCATTCGTACTCTCCGGGCAGGGGGAAGTCTCTGCTGAGTTTGTCTGCTAGAAGATTGAGTTCCCCTGGTACATGTTGTGACAGTAGGAACATGTTGTGTCTGAGAGCCCACTTCCATATATTCTGGGACAGTTTGGACAGTCCTGGAGAGTGAGTGCCTCCTTGCTTGTTGAGGTAGTACATGGCTGTGGTGCTGTCTGTGAGGACCATCACTGTCTTTTCTTGTAGCTGTTTCTGAAAGGCTTTCAGTGCTTTGAACACCGCTAGTAGCTCCAGCAGGTTTATATGCTTGGATGCTAAGCTCGGAGTCCAAACTCCGTGGGCCGTCTGATGGGATAGGTGAGCCCCCCATCCTGTAAGGGATGCGTCTGTGGTTAGAGTGGCTTCCACTGCGGGTGTGGCAAAAGTTTTCCCTAATAACAGGTTTTCTTTTGTCCACCACCGTAGCGAGAGAACCAAGGCCTGCGAGACCACCACTAGATCGTCCCATTGTCCGCTGGCCTGACACCACTGGCTGTAGAGCCACTCTTGCATTGGGCGCATGCGCAGGCGCGCGTGAGGTACCAAATAAATACATGACGCCATCATCCCTAGCAAGCGCATTGCTTTGCGTACCGTCACCTCTCGGCCTGCTACATAATGGGGAATTTGAAACAGCATGTTTTGGACCCTCTCGTTGGAGGGGAATACGAGGCCGTCCTTTGTTCGAATTAGAGCCCCTAGGAATTGTTTGGTTTGGCTGGGGTCTAAGCTGGACTTCTTTTCGTTGATGGAGAAGCCCAGTTGGGACAAAAGGTCTACGGTCTTTTGGGTATTGGAGAAGCATGTTTCGTAAGAATCCCCTGTTATGAGCCAGTCGTCGAGGTAAGGGTATACCGGGATGGATAATCTGCGCAGGTGGGCCGCTGCCACTGCCAGTACTTTCGTGAATACCCTTGGTGCAGATGCTATCCCGAAGGGTAGTACTCTGAACTGGTAGTGTTTGTCCTCTATTTTGAACCTGAGGTATTTTCTGTGCGATGTCAACATTAAAATATGAAAGTATGCATCTTTCATGTCCAGTGTTGTCATGTAATCCCCTTGAGATAACAGTGGGATTACCTCCTGTAAGGTCACCATACGAAACTTTTGGGGTTTGACAAATATGTTCGCTGGGCGCAGATCTAATACAGGGCGCATGGTTAAGTCCTTTTTGGGTACAAGGAAGTACACTGAATAAATACCTTCTGTTACCTGTGATAGGGGGACGGGCTCTATAGCTTCTTTCTTCAGTAGTTCTTCCACCTCTTGAAGAAGAATGGAGAGGTGTTGCGGTGTCATGCGTCGGTTCCGTGGGGGTT
The DNA here is from genome assembly GCF_040938575.1 of Ambystoma mexicanum. Taxonomy (NCBI): domain Eukaryota; kingdom Metazoa; phylum Chordata; class Amphibia; order Caudata; family Ambystomatidae; genus Ambystoma; species Ambystoma mexicanum. The sequence goes on from NC_090933.1 coordinate 885,910,950, forward strand.
TGTACTTCGGGGAACCGTTGAACTCGATGCAGTATCCGTGGGCTATGGTGGATAATACCCAACGGTCTGACGTGATTCCCTCCCATGCTGAAAGGAACGATGTTAGCCGGCCCCCGACCGGTGATGCATGGGAGGGGACCCGAATTTTCGGGTCATTTGCTGGTATTGAGCGTGGAACCTCTGGGGCTGGAGCCACGACCTCTTCCTTTGCCACGGCGTTGGCCTCTTTGACTGAACTGGGTGTTACCCTGGTTAGTGGGCCAGTTGGAGCCAGAGTAATATTGTTGTTGTTGGTTCTGCTGCTGTCTTTGGCCACGAAAGGAGCGTTTATTACCATAGCCTCGCCTGTTAGGGGGCCTAGAAATTTGATCAAGAGTCTTGATGGTATCAAACTCTTTTTTAGCATGTTCAGCGGCATCTAGGGAGTTCTTAACGATGCCCTGGTTTACCAGTGTGCCCTCTGATATTATAGCTAGCAGGCGAGAACGCAGAGGTTCAGGTGCTTCCTCTGCTTCGCTGCGCAGCTTGTTCCACTGTGCATCTGCGTAGCTAGCTAAAAGAGATTAGCAATTCTAGTAGAGAAGGCGGCGGAGGTCGTGATTCTCTTCCCCAGTGCGTAGAGTTTTTTGCCTTCTTTGTCTGGAGGTGCTTCACTAGTGGATAGTGGCACTCCTGCTCTTTTTCTTGTGTTGGTAACCACAAGGGAGTCCGGAATAGAGTGTCCTCTGATGTATAAAGGGTCAGAGGATGAAGGGCTGAAGAGCTTTTCTATTCTAGGGTTGACCCCTCTTACTAAAGCTGGGTTAGTAAGGGAAGGAGAAATTCTTCTTTTAATAGAAGCCAGGAGTGGAACAGATTGGCTAACAGGGGCTTTTTCTTTGATGACTTTTTCTACAAAGTCAATGTCTGGAAGAGTTTCCCCTGTATCAATCTCAAAATGCGCTGCTGCCTTGCGCAATAGTGCATTGAGGGAAGGTTGGTCATCTATGGGAGAGGAGTTCCCATGTGAATCCTTGAGAGGAGAAGGGAGAAAGGCATCAGGGTCTGAATGTACTGATGGGGATTGCCAAGGCTGCACTGACGGTGAATGCCAGGGCTGCGAGGTAGCTGTATCCTCTTCAAACCCTGTAGCAGTGGTGTAAGGATCTTCTTCGAACCCCTCTTCCTCAAGTTCTACCTCTTCTTCTCCACCCAAACACTCATCTTCTTGGAGGTATTGCTCCTCCACAGTGAGGTCAACCAGCCTAGGAATCTTGACTCTAGGGTCATCCTGTGGCCATTCTCTTTGTCTTTTGTGAGTGGGTGGGTCTTGGTTTCCTAGAAACCTTTCCATTTTCTCCATGCAAGAATGGAGTCTTTCAAGGGTCTCATGGGGTACCCCTGAATAGTCTAGAGGGGGGAAATTAGTGTTTTCGCCTTCGAATCGTTTCAAACGCTCCCACAACGTCGACGAGAGGTTCCCGTCTCCTTCTGAAAAGCCTTCAGGTAGTTCGGAAGCGTCCTTTGGAGAAAGGGGCAGTTCCTGGCTACTTTTATGTTTTTTCGACGCGGTATTCGACGTTTGTTTCGTCGTCCGCGTACGTTTGTCTTCGGCGACAATTCTCGCTAGGCTCTCGACCACGATTTTGTCCGTCAAGGGCTCTGGTGTCGACGTTGTGTGCGTTGCGCGTTGTACCTCGACAGTCGCTCTATGGAGCGTTGCGTCGGATGTTTTTGGGGTAGCGTCCGTGTTAGATGGAAGCCCAATCGCTGGTCGCGGCTGCGTTTGCGGGTGGGGCTTGTGACCTTTACGGTCTGCGGTAGACGCCGGAGTGCCCTGCGTCCCCTTCGGCGCTGATGGATCCTTCGTTCTCGACGAAGAAGAGCCGTGGGTAGTGTGTTTAGCCTTATGGGGTTTGTGTGCGTCCTTGTCGCCGGGGTGTTCATCCCCATAAGCAGGGCGTGAGCCGAGCCCGTCGGGGCCGGGGACGGACGACGAGGAGCGGGAGTGCTCCTTCTGGGGGTTCATGACTTCCGTAACGGACGTCGAGTTATCGCACTCCTCGTCACTTTCAGTAACAGCGGCAGCGGGTGAGGAAACTGACTTCGACATCGCGTAGTCCGCCCACCTCTTAACCCTACGTTCTTTAAGAGTCCTGGGTTTTAAGAGCTTGCAGGCTGCGCAGCTGTTCTCTATGTGATCGAGGGGTAAGCAACGATTACAGAGCTTGTGCTTATCTTTCCAAGTATATTTGCCCCTGCAGCGTGGGCAAAACTTAAATGGTGTCCTCTCCATAGCTGAGGCAATAATAGCTGGCGATAACAACCCCAAGGGAAAGAAAGGGGAGAAAGAAAGACATTCTCAAAGAGAAGAGACAAAGTTCTAACCCCCACTCTCCCTACTGTAAGTTGGCCGTCGAGGCCAGGCCACGTGTTCGGCAGCGCCGAAGGATCTCCTCCGCTCTTCCTCTCCGTCGAAAATCAGTTCGGCGGGGAAACAGCTTCACAGCTAACGTCGAGGGGGAGGGATCGTTATCAGTATATTAAGTTATGACAAAAGGACCGAGGTCCGTGGCAAGTATAGCAATGTCTCTCTAGGAGCTCCGCGAAAGGCGACCAGAAACTGGGCGGAAAAAAACAATCTGAGGGACCTCGACGCGTGAGGGATTGTGGGTACAACGCACGTCACTATAGGGATAGTGTTACAGACACGCCTTGTCGACGTCCCCTTTTCGACTACGAAAAACAAAATGCAATACTCCGCAGTGACCACTGGATGTCGGACCTATGCACAGCATGTGATTCTAAGCAGATTAACAAACATCAGAAATTCTTTTACTTAAAAACCTCGAGTCAGTGTTTGCCTGATTCATAGTAATTGCTGTCCTTTGTGTAACTATTTGATACTGCTCACTTACCCTTGAGATAAGTCTGGCTGCTCTGCTACCGCTACCACTTTAACTGTGTAGTACAGGCTTGTACCAAAGGGGAAATTGTACTGTCACTTGTAGTCTTAATTTTGTGTGGTGTTCCCAAAGGGTACTGTATATAATTCTGCCTAACACTCCCTCTTCTAAGAGGTTGAAGTCCAACGAGGAGGGTGAGAAGGGGGTGAGCAGAGAACATGCCACCCACACTCAATCTGCCTAGGATGCAGCAGTCGACATACCTAAACCAAAATGTAAAAAGCCTGACCCCACAAAGGCTGTGGTGATAGCTTTGTCGATGTCTCCTTCAGCGATGTCTTTGATGTCTGCAACACTTTCGTCCACAAAGACGAATCCATCGATGCGCCTTTTGTCGCTAGCAGCAAAACACATCAAGCCTGCATCCATCTAATCTACGTCCCAGTCCACCACTCTATTGACACAGTCTCGTCAGTGACTTCATCCACCACAAAATTGTTGACATAAATTACCATTTTCTTGACCACAAAATCTTCTCTCTTCTTCTGCCACTTGTCTACGGGCCCCATCTGTCTCCTCCGGCTCACCTCGACGCAAACAGCCTCTGTTTACACTGGTTCCATATGTTCCTCCTGCTGTCCCTGGCCATTCTCTAGTGCACCGAGAACATCCTGGAACACATGATAGACATTGACCTGGAGGGCACGAAAGGGGTGTTTCGGATGACAAGTAAGGGGAAGTCCATTTGTCACAACCTATGCCAGTGCAACCAATCATGCAGCAGCCACATACTCCCCGTTCTCCGGCTACCCCTCAACATGCACCTACCCCCAGTCAACCGGAGGCACTGAAATTTGGACTCCTTGCTCTCCGAGGAGTATTGTGAACCATACCATCTTATGCAGGGTGATAAGCCCACGTACATTTAATGAGGCTACCTTGAATGGTTACTATTAACATGCCTTGAACTGCTTAACAAACAAAGGTTGTGCCCTCAGTGAGATACATTCTCTTAATGTCTACTGCCTTTCTTGGAGTCTATCAATTGACTACTTCAAATGAGGCTGAAAAGAATAAATAATGTCCCAAGGATCAAACTAGTTCATTCACTCAAGTCGCATCCTACATTTTCTTTCCTTTAGCTCCTCTTTTCAGCATTTTCCTGTTAAGTTTTCCAGCCCAGAGAGAGAATCTGGGTGGCCCCGATCTCGATACTTCGTGTCATTCCCATTTTTGCCAAGGTCTAGTCCTAACTCTATGGTTTCTGTTCTTCCTAGCCAGGAGGAATCGTCCTGAGGCAGCTCACATTAGCATTTCACAGATGGTCTGTGATTTCTCAATATGTGAGACTTTGTAGCAGTGGGACCGGTGAAAAATCTTTAAAAATACCGATGATCTGCCTGTTCTGTTCATCTACTCAGCTCTCTCAAATATGAGTTTTTTAAAATTTGGAGTAAGTGAAATTCCAAACACAATGTCCCTAGGCCTGGCAGAATCTCTCTGTCTCACCGGAACCACTATGTACTCTATCTAGAACTACACCCATAGCATGGGTCTCTGAGTTGATAAAGCCAAAGAATTGCTGAATCCAAGCTGTCCGGTCTGGACTCTCCATGTTCTAGGTGAGAACTTTAAGACGTAGACTCCCTCTGTTATGATGATTATACAACTCCTCTATTCGTCAGCAGACATACAGGTGAACACATACTACATGATAATGCCCCAAGCCATAATTTCTGTGCTGAGTCACCCACTAGTCAGAGCAGCGGCATCTGTGACAGCATCTCTGCAGGCCAGGGCTTACTCATATTCCCTTCCAGCCATCTTGCTTATCGGACGAGAGCTCACATTCCAGAGTAGGTCCAGCGTGGGTCACCCAGCAATAGTTTCCTCCCTTGTCGTACTGGCATGTGATCCAATGGGCCTTTTTCACAGCAGATCCTCTGCTAGAAGGGGATACCCGTGCTACATGAAGCCTCTTTGGGTCCTGGGTCTCGCTGTTGCCCCGTCTTGTCTCCATGGCATATCTCCCAGTACAACACAAGGCTAGCCCATGGTGTCATTGCTGTAGCATGGTGCCTTCCCTGCACCGGTGGGGAACCACACCTCAGATCGGTGTCCCTGCGCTCCTACATTGGTGAGCTCAATTACTCCTCCATGATGCCTCTTTGGCATCTCCATGGGCAGACAGGGCTATTCACTCCCGCCTGAGTCATGCTCCAGGGCAGTCTACTTCAAAGCCCAGGCGACTATCCAGCCAAAACTGGACCACCAGCAGTCTACTAGTCTCCTACGGTTTAGCTCCAAGCATCTGGCGCCTCCTCAGCCCCTGAAGCCAGGCTGGTTCATTCTGAGATGGCCAGAGCACACATCAACTCTTCCCTAAGGCTAACTTTATGACTATGGTTCACGCTCTGATAGCCACCTTTATTGTGTTGGGCCTCGCTCAGAATGTGCCCCCTGCAGAGCAGAATCAGCACAGAACAGAGGTATAACAGTTGCACCAGTATTAGCCTCACATTGTCCGGTTACCTGTCTGCCATACCAACCTTGCACACTATCCCTAATGGGTGGGGGTACAGAACAGTACACAGGAGGTCAGGAGCTATGTGGCCATCTTGGACCACAGCCGACAACGGGACCCGACTATACTATTTGTAATGCTTTCATATTATTTCTACAAGAAAATATATAGAAAGGCTACACAATACAGTGAGATCATTCTTAATGTTTTTATATTTATTTGTATCAAAGTCACTATATTCCAAGTTTAAATACCCGTTGGTTTAGTAATAAAACTGTAGGGAAGATATTGATATAATCTAATGTGTATCATAGACACAAGGAGAATAGAAATTGGTTCTTGGATATTCAAGAGGTGGACTTGCGACAATATTGCTTTCCAATACTAAGCCTGTCAAGTACTCAGGGGAAGTGGTTTCTTACAGTGAGCACAGAGATCGAGCTTGCTTCAAAGGCTTGCGTCAGGTACAGCATTATACTCTGCTGCAAAACAAGCCAGAGTCCCAGGCTCTGACATGCACAGTATCAGGACAGTTGCCCAGTTATCACAACACTTTAGGCACTATATGTCAGAAGAAGTTACTTACCCCTGGTAACCTTCTTTCGACTGGATGTTCGTCACATGTATTCCTTATCTTTTGAAATTTACAATATCCAGCGTTGCTGCTTCGGAAAAAAATATTCAGTAGGGGCCACTGTGCGTCGGTGCCTGTCGACTCGATGTCCCTCGGACATCTCCATCTAGATGTTGACGTACCGAAGGTATATGTAGCACGTGCTTCAGTTCCGTTTTTAAGAGTGAAGGATTTATCTTATACCTGATGGATACTACACCTGAAATAGCGCAGACTGTAATCGCAAGGGAAATTCTACTGCAGGGTAGGTTGGGAGGGGCGATAAGGAATATGTGGGAGGAACATCCAGTCGAAAGAACATTACTAGGGGTAAGTAACTTGCTCTTCAATTGGACTGTGTCCTCCCACGTATTCCTTATCTTTTGATGCACTCCCAAAGCAGTTTGTAATTTTACTGGAGGATGGAGTCAGAATTTCATATAATTTAATAGTTTTCATGGGTGTGTGTGCACGGAGTGCAACACCCCTTTGCCAAATACAGTTTCCTAACCTAAAGAAGAGTCTGAACTATAATGTTTAGTGAAGGTATGTACAGATGACCATGTAGCAGCCGCACAGATTTCCTTTATTGGTACTGCCCTCAGTAAAGCAGAGGAAGGTGCCATGCCTATTGTCAAATGAGCCCATAGGCCATCTGGAGGATCTTTTTCCCGCCAGTCTGTAGCATTCTGACATTGCCAATATAATCCATCTGGATAATGTCTGTTTGGTGATAGCCATACCCAATTTATGACCCAAATAGCCCACAAATAATTGAAATATGGTTTTTAGGGTTAGTAGCCTCAAAGGACAGTAGTGTAAAGGCTTGAAAGGAGCACACATCATAATCCTCAACACCAAGGTGAGATCCCAGACTGGGATTTGAAAAGGTATTGGAGGGAAAACATTTGTCAGTCCCTTTAAAAATTGTATTAGAGGTATCTTAAAGTAAGAAATAGAAAGCGCCACCAGATATCCCTTAATAGTACCTATCTGGAGCCCCAGATTAGCTACATGTAACAAAAAGGATAACACTATTGGTGTATTACATGTAAATGCGTCACCAGTCTTATCTCTACACCAGCTACAGAACTTATTCCAACGGCAGCGGTACAAGATTTAGTTGCTGGCCTTCTTATGTTGGCGGGAGTTCCCAATCCTTGTATCTCAGCCTCTCAGAAACCATGCGTGAAGGCTGAGGCTCCTGATATCTGGATGGAGAACCTGAAACTCCTCTCGCGAGAGAAGGTTCTCTCTTGTATCAGAGGGCAGATGGACATGTCCAGAAGGTCCAGGTACCATGTCCTCCTAGCCCAATCCGGAGCAACTAGGATCATGGATTTCCTGAACTTTTTCAACCTCCTGATTACGTGAGGAATGACTGGGGCTGGAGGAAACGCGTACAGGAGTGGAAATTCCCAGTCCACCACGAACGCGTCTCCCAGAGCTCCTCTTGGGGGAAATTCCCTTGAGCAATACAGCTTGCACGTCCTGTTGACACCGGCCACGAACAGATCCACTTGGGGGGTTCCCGAAAGGGTGACGATATCTTGGAGGACTTCCTGAGCTAGTTCCCCCTCGTGGGAGACTGTTCTGCCTGCCCAGAGCATCCGCCGTCGTGTTTTGCTCTCCGGCTAGGTGAATTGCCGACAGAGAAATTCCTTCTTGTTATTGCCCAGAAACAGAGCTGCATTGCCTCTCTACACAGTGGTAGTGACCCTACACCTCCTCTCTTCTTGGAGGTAGTACATGACCACTGTGTTGTCCGTCATTATAAGGACATTCTTTCCCCGTACAGATGGCAGAAAGGCTTTCAGCGCTAATCTGATTGCCCTCAGCTCCAAAAGGTTGATATGTAGTTTGGACTCCAATGGAGACCAACGACCGCTGATTGTCAGATCGTTGGTGTGGGCTCCCCAGCCTGTGAGTGAGGCGTCTGTAACTACTGTTATCTCCGGCCATGGTTGCCAAAACGGTTCTCCTTTCAAGATGTTCTCCCGACAAGCCCACCACCGAAGATCCTCTGAGACACTGCTTGGGATTTGTAGGAGGTCTGGCATCCTTCCTGAGAATTGGGACCACTGAGTCCTGAGAGCCCATTGGAGAGATTTCATTCTTAGGCGAGCCTCTGGCACCAGAAAAATGCAGGATGCCATGAGGCCGAGCAACCTCAGAAAATCGAAGGCTGGTAGATGCTGTGCATTTTGGAATTTGGTCACCATCTACAGAATATCGTGAGCCCTCACCACTGGTGGCGAAGCTTTTCCCCAGGGATGCATCCAGGACTGCCCCAATTAATTGGAGTCTTTGTGATGGTATCATGTGGGACTTCGTGAAATTGAGGGAGAAGCCCAGTCTGTGAAGGTATAGCTGAGATGTTGCAAGGTCTTTTCTGGGGAACTGCCCCTGATCAGCCAATTGTCTAGTTAGAGGTAAACGTAAATTCCCCCTCTCCTGAGACTTGCGGCCACAACCGCCTTCAGTTTGGTGAACACCCTCAGGGTGGAGGTCAGCCTAAATGTCAGAACTCAAAACTGATAATGAGGACCACCAACAGTACTATCTGTGCTTGTGATGGATCGGCACATGAAAGTAAGCATTCTGAATGTCCAATGATACCATCAAATCCTGAAACTGGAGAGCCTGAAGGTACTGAGAAAGGGTTACCATGTTGAACTTGTCCCTCCTGAGGAACTTGTTCAAGTCTCTTAAGTCCAAGATAGGTCTCAATCCTCTGTCCTTCTTGGGGATTAGAAAGTACGGGGAGTACGAACCCTTGTTCCTCTCCGCTACAGGTATTGGTTCTATGACACCTTTTTCTATCAGTTTTAGTATCTCCTGCATAAGGAGTGGATCTGGAACTTTGAAAGACCTATTGCCCATTGAATGACTCAGACTTTTTTAGAAAGGGAAGGCAGTCACCCTGGGCAACTGTTTCCAATGCCCATACATCTGAAGTAATAGCCTGCCATTCTGACAGATGCTGCGACAGTCTGCCTCCCACTGCAGTCTTGTGGACCAAGTCCTCAGAGGTTTTGGGGCGGCTGACGCAGTGTCTGAAGGTAAGTTAGCCACTGCTGCTGCGGTTTTAGTCCTTCTCCCCCGTCCACTGCGGGGGAATCTTCTCTGGCCTCTTTGAGCTGGCTGTCCTGTGCCCCTTCCAAATGTTAAGTAGTGACAAAAGGACTTACCCTCCAGGCTGCACACATGGGGCGGTTTGGAGGTTGTCTGATTGCAGCACCAAGTGATTTGGCTGCTACTTTAGAAGTTTGCAGTTTCTCTAAACTCTCATCAGCCTCGCTTACGAATAATTGACTGCCGTCAAAGGGCATTTTGAGATGTCTGGATTGAACGTCTGGGGCAAATCCTGACTTTCTCAACCAGGTAAACCTGCGCATAACATTACTCGCCGCCATAGCTCTGCTGATACTGTCCGTAGAGTCGAGACCAGTCTGGAGGGATTCGCACATTGCATCTTTCCTATCCTTGACTATGTTTAAAAACCAGTCTCTCTCTTCAGCCACCATGCATATGCACTCCCAAAGGGTGTGAGTAAACCTTGCCAACGTGCAAGTGGCACTAACCGATTTCAAGGCCATACGTCCAGCCGAGAAAATGTTTTTGGCTAGGGCGTCTTAACGCTCATCATCCCTATCCGGAGGGATTGTAGGGTAGGCATTCTGTCTACTGGTTGAGGTGGTAGCTAGAACCACCAGACTCTCTGGTGTTGGGTGTTTTGACAAGTAAAATGGATCAGAACTTGAAACTTTGTATTTTGAAGTCAACTTCTTGTTGACAGCCAGAATAACTTCAGCCGCCTCCCAGCTGGTAGCCATGCACCTTTGCAAGGCTGCATGGAATGCCACAATTGGGTCCTCTTGGGGTCCCCTGTCCAAATTGTCAGTCAAGTCGTCCTGCTCAAAGACTGGAGTTGGTCGCGACCAACCCATATATTCCGTTACTCTTGACATCAATTGTCTATATGTAACTTCTGCATGGTCACCAGGGGGGTCTGCCCTGACGAACTCAACCTCTGGTGACGTATCTAACCCACTGGCATCATGCAGGCATTCTTGCAAGTTCTTCATTCTGGAATCCTCTGAAATTAATGCTTCAGGGACTGATGGTGTACCATACTGGAGACCAAAAGGCCTAGAGTAATCTGAAGATTCCTCTGCATCTGTCATGATGCCTACCCCCGGAGCACCAGGCCAGGCCCAGCACCCCCGGAAGCAGGCATCATGCCCTCGGGTAAAAGCCCAGCGGCCCCTTATAGGGGCTCTTTGGACACAGTCCTGGCGCCATAGGCGCCAGGCTCATAAAGGGAGGTGTTTTGTGCACTTACCTGATGCAGACCATGCTGCACGCTTCAGGCCTCCCTGAGACCTGAAAGGGACTATTTTTTCATAGGGACTATTTTTTCACTCGGGCGTGGCCAGGGAAGGATACATACCTAGTTGGGGAAGGATACATACCTGGGACTTCTTTGGAGGCTATTTAAGCCACGCCCAGACAGCAGCTCATGCTTCGCGTTGTTCTGCTTCCTGCAGCTTAACGCTCACCGTGTCTGCTCCTGGACTCCAGCCACGCCCGCCTCGAACCTGGAAGACCTGCAAGGAAGGAAGAGAAGAGAAAGGTGAAAACCAAGGACTATTTCAAACTTCTTACCTGCATCCGGAATCTTCTCGCCAGTATCCCTGAAGAAAGACTTCCATTTAAAAGCATCGCGTTGTTCGCTGCAGCGCCACGCTTCACTCACCTGTCCTCGAGACATCTCCCAGCTCCATCGCGGCTGTCAGCATCGGACGCCACATCTCTGCACCTAGGGGAGAGAGGAAGAAACAAAAGGTGAGCAGAAGGAACACACAAGGAAAGCCTGATTAACAGCCATAATACTTACCGGCTTTTCTTCCACATTTCGGGTCGGTGCCGCCCCGTTGGCAGGTACCGTACCCCGGCCCCTATGGGGAAAGGACAAGAGACATTTCTGGGGAATGATAAGGACATTTAGAGGGATCGCCCTCATCACTACTCACCTCGGCAGTTTAACCCCTCGACGCATCGCCTTCATTCTGCACCCGAAATAAAGGACAGATCACAGGTTAGAAAGACAACATAAAGGGGGCCTCACTTGAACTTTGAACTTTGATACTTACGGCGCATCGCTCAGGAAAGTCAAGTGGATTTTGCCAGCGCCATTCTGAAAACCAGTGAAGTAACTGGACGAACGCGCGCCCCTGCACCAGAAGCAGGATGGAGAGTTCATCCTTCCAAACCATAAGGTGAGCTTAAACCGGGGTTTGGAGGAAGTTAGAGAGGAACGAAGGGGGAAAGGGGGGAGCTAACACACTATTCTGCAGACTGTTAATCCCCTTTCTCATCTGCAGAAGGATATTCCTACGGGCCAGGCAAGCACGATTTGGAGGTCCTGTCCAATCAGTGTTCCGGGTCCTGCGCATCACGCTAGAAGAGGCCACAGCAATCCAGACTAGAACAGCGCCCCCGTGGGAACCAGGTGAGTGTTACAGAACGTGAAGCCTTCCTACAAATTCCCACCCAGGCGCTATGGAAACTTGCGAAACTGACCAGTTGGCCCAATTACTGGGGGAATTACGGGCCAAAGTACACGCCGCTCGTCAAGAGACTAGTGCCCTCAGGAGGGAAGTGATTGTAATAAAGGATAGAGCTGATGACCTGGCTTGACAGCTTTTGCAAGGTCAAGCTGGACAAACTCCTTTACCCGGTTCTGGGGGGAACCCCGCTCCTGTGGTTTCCAGTAACCCGGTGCAGATTAATCTACCTGGAAACATGCCGCTGGCCCCACCTGAACGCTTTGCTGGGGACCCCAAACGATTCGCCGTATTCATGAATCAGTGTCGTTTGTACTTCCTATGCAGACCTGGGGCCTTCCCTAATGATCAGACCAAGGTAGCCTTTGTGTTGTCATATCTCAGCGGCTGTGCTGCCGATTGGTCAGTGCCACTGGTAACTCAAGATGACCCGATTCTTCGCGATTTTCAAGGATTTCAAACAAGCATGGAAAGGTTATATGCTCGACACTCCCAGGGACAGGCTCTGGATGACGAACTTCTATCTCTGCGACAGGGCAATCAAGACCTTCTATCCTACATTGCAAACTTCAATAGACTAATTGTGGAAACTGGTTGGCCAGAGGATAAAAGAATCACGTTATTCTATCGAGGTCTACGCGGAGAACTTAAAGATGTCCTGGCACAAGTTGTAAATCCGCCCCAAGAATGCACTGAATATATAGACTTAGTGATCCAATTGGATCACAGGCTGCAAAACAGAAAAGCAGATCGGTCCAAGTTTGAAACCCGGGTGTTGGCCAAGACCCACGCTAACCCCAAGGGGGCTGATGGCTCAGAGCCTATGCAAATCGGAGGGGTTAAAGGACCCCTAACTCAAAAAGAACGGGAAAGAAGACGGCAGATGCAATTATGCCTTTATTGTGGGTCCTCTGGACACTTTCTACGAGATTGCCCGGTTAAGCCGCCCAAGAACGTGGTAGGAGCCGCTGATAAAATCCATGGAAACTCTGTATCGGGAAACGACCACGCCCGGCAAGCGTAGGGGTCCGCTTGCCGAGCTTGAAAACGAACTCTCAGACCTCGCATTTCATTGTGCCAATGGTCCTCGTAGATCCGGAACAGCCTAAACGGTTGCATGCTATAAAGGCATACATCGATAGCGGGGCTATAGGAAACTATGTGGATCGAGAATTTGTCTCTAGGATAAACCTCCCTCTGCGTCCTAAAACCAACAAAGATGTCATCACCACAGTAGATGGAACCGAAATTGCCTCTGTACCGGTAACACATTCCACAGCTGAGGTGACACTTGTAGGTACGGATGGCCATCGGGAGGCAGTTGTGTTTCATGTAATCAAGGCTCCACAGTTTCAGCTTATTCTCGGAATCCCTTGGTTCAAGACACATAATCCTCGAATTGATTGGCGAGCGAAGAGAATAACCTTCCCGGATTGTGCACAAACCTGCTACCCAGAAAATCCAAAGATTAATCTAGCATCAGTAACCTCTGTCCCCGTGCAACTACCTCCAGAGTACCAAGACTTTCAGGACGTCTTCCAAAAGGAACAGGCCAACACGTTACCTCCCCACAGATCGTACGATTGCCAAATCGATCTGGTGCCCGGTGCACAACCCCCTTGTAGCAGGATTTACGCCCTTACTGAACCAGAGAATCTGCATTTGAGACAATATTTAGATCAATACCTCGCCAATGGTTTCATTCGCCCGTCAAAGTCCCCGGCATCCTCAGCTTTGTTCTTCGTGCCTAAAAAAGAAGGCGACCATAGAACTTGTATCGATTACCGCGCATTGAACCAGATAACTGTTAAAAATCATTACCCTCTGCCTCTGATCCCTGAACTCCTTGACCAGGTGAAGGACGCTTGCGTATACACCAAGTTAGATCTCCGGGGGGCTTATCATCTGGTACGAGTAAAAGAAGGCGACAAATGGAAAACGGCCTTCCGTACAAAATATGGACTATTCGAATACCAGGTGATGCCTTTCGGGTTGTGCAACGCGCCTGCAGCCTTCCAATTCTTCATGAACGATGTCCTTCGGGAACTCATCGATGTCTGTGTTGTCGTGTATATCAATGACATTCTTGTGTACTCCTCTTCGGAATCTGATCACAGAAAGCATGTCAGGGCCGTCCTAGAGAAACTGCGCCAGCACAAACTGTTTGCCAAGCTGGAAAAATGTGTTTTCCATACCACCGAGGTTGAGTTTCTCGGATTCATCCTGACACCTAAAGGGGTCCGAATGGATTCACGGAAAGTGGATGCCATCCTCAAATGGCCATCACCTAGTTCGGTGAAAGGTGTCCAAAGCATGCTTGGCTTTGCCAACTTTTATCGCAGGTTTATCCCGGAGTTTTCACGTGTGGTGCAACCCATCACTGCACTCTTGCAAAAAAATAAACGTTTTGAATGGACCGAGGAAGCCGAACAGGCCTTTCAGGAGTTGAAAGCTAAGTTCACGTCCGCACCTCTTTTGAAGCACCCGCGTCCCAATCTCCCATATATAGTCGAAACCGACGCGTCCAGCTTAGCCATGGGAGCTGTCCTGTCTCAGAGAGACTCTGAAACCAACCAACTGCACCCCGTAGCATTTTGGTCCAGAAAGTTCTCGCCGCCGGTGATAAATTATGCGTTCACCGATAAGGAACTATTAGCCATTAAGTCCGCCTTTAAGGCTTGGCGGCATTATCTCCTCGGCGCCCCGCATACCATCACCGTGATCACTGATCACCGAAATTTACAATATTTAAGAACTGCCAAGGCTCAAACGTCTCGACAGCTCCGATGGGCTTTTTTCTTTGCTGAGTTCGATTTTGTAATCACCTACCGCCCCGGCTATAAGAATGGTAAGGCGGACGCTCTATCCCGAATTGGAATGGAAGAAATAGACACAAACTCAGAACCTGTGCCGATAATTCCCGAACAAAGAATTTTGGGGATAACCACTTTACAAACCCTTGAAGACATTCAAGCACGAGTGAAACAATTCCTGGACTCTTCAGCCTTGCAGGATTGGATCAAAAGGGGGTCTAACTTTTCAGTCAAGGATGGCTTACCTTACTTCCAAGGACGCTTATTTTTGCCAGAAAAGGAATTGCAAGAACTGGTTATTTCCCGTCATCATGATACCCTGATGGAAGGACATCCTGGCATTGCCAAAACAGAGGAAAAGGTTAAACGACAATTCTGGTGGCCTTCCTGGCGAAAGGATATTAAATCTTTCGTGATGTCCTGTGGAGTTTGTGCCCAAAACAAAGGTCAAAAGACAAGACCCGCCGGTCTTCTTCAGCCCTTAGACATTCCACCAGCACCTTGGCACACCCTGTCACTAGATTTTATCACGGACCTGCCCTCTTGTAATGGTTACAATACTATTCTGGTCGTGGTGGATTTATTTTCCAAAATGGCCCACTTTATTCCGTTGAAAGGATTACCTTCAGCCTTTGTTCTTGCCAAGGAATTCCTCGAAAATATCATCCGTTTGCATGGATTCCCGTCCATACTAGTCTCCGATCGGGGAAGCCAGTTTATTTCTCATTTTTGGAAAAAGTGTTGTCAACTGGCACAAATCGACGTAAGACTCTCTACCAGCCACCACCCACAGACCGATGGTCAGACGGAGAGAACCAACCAGACCCTTGAACAATATCTACGATGTATGTTGCACCAATCTGAGGGTAATTGGAAGGACATTTTATGGGTGGCTGAATATGCATACAATAACTCGATACACTCTGGAACTGGTCAGAGCCCCTTTTATACCCTATATGGACATCACCCTCGTACTTCAGACTTGGACTCACCTCTGAGCCTTGAAATGCCCGCAGTGGACCATTTGCATTCTACGATTACTCAAGCCTTCAAGGATGCAACTGCACATTTGCAACATGCGAAAGGGAAATACAAAAAGAATGCGGATCTGCATCGAAGAGAGGCGCCTCCATACCAAATAGGGGATCAAGTATGGTTGGTTACCAAACACCTATCACTCAAGGGGCCTCGAACTTTTAATCCAAGGTATTTAGGCCCTTACTCGATCAAAGCTATAATCAACCCAGTGGCAGTCAAGCTCGATCTACCAGCTAACATGCGGATTCACCCCGTTTTTCATGTGTCACTTTTGAAACCAGTGCACCCAGGAACCAGATTAACAAAGCCACCAGAACCGATTCAGATAGATGGGGAGCCTGAATTCGAGGTGAAGAACATTTTGGATTCTAAGATCTCAAAATCAAAACTTTTCTATCTAATTGATTGGAAAGGGTACGGGCCCCAGGAAAGGTCTTGGGAACCCAGTGATCACGTACATGCACCTCGGCTGGTAAAAAGGTTCCATCGGAATTTCCCAAACAAACCGAAACCTCCAGAAGGAACGACCTTGGGAGGGGCCTTGGGGGGGGGGGGGGGGGAGTGCTGTCATGATGCCTACCCCCGGAGCACCAGGCCAGGCCCAGCACCCCCGGAAGCAGGCATCATGCCCTCGGGTAAAAGCCCAGCGGCCCCTTATAGGGGCTCTTTGGACACAGTCCTGGCGCCTTTGGCGCCAGGCTCATGTTGGACATCAGTCTTGGCGCCATAGGCGCCAGGCTCATAAAGGGAGGTGTTTTGTGCACTTACCTGATGCAGACCATGCTGCACGCTTCAGGCCTCCCTGAGACCTGAAAGGGACTATTTTTTCACTCGGGCGTGGCCAGGGAAGGATACATACCTAGTTGGGGAAGGATACATACCTGGGACTTCTTTGGAGGCTATTTAAGCCACGCCCAGGCAGCAGCTCATGCTTCGCGTTGTTCTGCTTCCTGCAGCTTAACGCTCACCGTGTCTGCTCCTGGACTCCAGCCACGCCCGCCTCGAACCTGGAAGACCTGCAAGGAAGGAAGAGAAGAGAAAGGTGAAAGGTGAAAACCAAGGACTATTTCAAACTTCTTACCTGCATCCGGAATCTTCTCGCCAGCATCCCTGAAGAAAGACTTCCATTTAAAAGCATTGCGTTGCTCGCTGCAGCGCCACGCTTCACTCACCTGTCCTCGAGACATCTCCCGGCTCCATCGCGGCTGTCAGCATCGGACGCCACATCTCTGCACCTAGGGGAGAGAGGAAGAAACAAAAGGTGAGCAGAAGGATCACACAAGGAAAGCCTGATTAACAGCCATAATACTTACCGGCTTTTCTTCCACATTTCGGGTCGGCGCCGCCCCGTTGGCAGGTACCGTACCCCCGCCCCTATGGGGAAAGGACAAGAGACATTTCTGGGGAATGATAAGGACATTTAGAGGGATCGCCCTCATCACTACTCACCTCAGCAGTTTAACCCCTCGACGCATCGCCTTCATTCTGCACCCGAAATAAAGGACAGATCACAGGTTAGAAAGACAACATAAAGGGGGCCTCACTTGAACTTTGATACTTACGGCGCATCGCTCAGGAAAGTCAAGTGGATTTTGCCAGCGCCATTCTGAAAACCAGTGAAGTAACTGGACGAACGCGCGCCCCTGCACCAGAAGCAGGATGGAGAGTTCATCCTTCCAAACCATAAGGTGAGCTTAAACTGTGGTTTGGAGGAAGTTAGAGAGGAACGAAGGGGGAAAGGGGGTAGCTAACACACTATTCTGCAGACTGTTAATCCCCTTTCTCATCTGCAGAAGGATATTCCTACGGGCCAGGCAAGCACGATTTGGAGGTCCTGTCCAATCAGTGTTCCGGGTCCTGCGCATCACGCTAGAAGAGGCCACAGCAATCCAGACTAGACCAGCGCCCCCGTGGGAACCAGGTGAGCGTTACAGCATCCTCATAAATAGTGGTGAGACACTTGAAATATTCAGTCCTAGGCAAAGGAGTATTTGTTTTCTCGACTGTAGTCGATATGGTCATAATATTTGTGGTCAAAGGAGCCGAGACTGTCAATGTCGACAGCTTCGACACCTGTAGCGTCAAGGAGCTTGGCGCTCGAAGCGCAGATGGCTTTTCATAATTTTTCAGGAGTCGATGATGCACCTTTTGACCACGTTGGTGTCGAAGTTGTCTCTTTCGGCATCGATGATGTCAACGACTCAGTCCTCTAAGGGACTTTTCCTCGACTCAAGGGATCCTTTGATCGGTCTCGAGGAGTTTTGCCCACCGGGTCCAAAGACGCACAGCTCTTATGCTTATGAGGTCTTTCGACCAGAGCATGGCTTTTGGGTGTAGTCGAGGGGGGAAAGGCCGTGTTCTCGATCAACTTCAACGTCTCAAGCCTAAACTCTTCCCACTGTGATGGTGAGACAGATTTAGTGGGGCAAACAACCCGTTCAGGAGAGGAACTGGATGGCGATCTATGGCGCCATTTCTTTCTATGTCTAGACGATGACGAGTGGTAGGAGCCGCTATGCGATCAGGATCATTTATTCTTCTTACGGCGAAGAGAAACAATTCTCGACTCGTCCAAAGTTTTTTCGTTTTTCGACAGAGTCGAAGGGGATTAATGGATCCTATCTGCCGCAAGCTTCCCTCTGCGCACTCTCAGGCCTTTCGAAGTCATGGACAAGCAGTCCTCACACTCAGATGACGGATGAGTGGATCCCAGACACCATAGGCATATCCTATGGGGGGGTCCGTAAAGGACATCTTTGCACCGCAGTCGCAGCATTTCTTGAAACCTGATTTGGGAGTGGAAGACGGAAACGACAGCCATTCTCTCGAATTTACTCTAAGATTTGAAGATTTTACTGGAAGATTTTCCTCACAAGGAACGAAGTGTACCGTACCCAAAGCGTAAGCACAGAAAAACCGAACTGAAGCCAACGGGCGCTGCACGTGCTACATATACCTTCGGTGACAACATCGAGACAGAGGCCTCTGAAGGACATTGAGTCTCAACAGGCACAGCGCACCCCGATTCATTTCTTTTTCGGAAGCAGCAAAGCTGGATATTGGAAATATCAAAAGATAAAGAATACGTGGGAGGACACAATCCATTCGAATGCAAGCACTTTTATAATCAATGTACATGAGGTATCAATTCCCCAAATACATTACCGGAGGGTTTTACTACAGAAAAGACGATAATGGCAACTCATGCAGGGTGAGAGTGCAGAACCAACAGTTTTGTACAATCCTATTTCCTCTAGTAGGTCCTGTTGCACATACCATATTTTGTAGGTCACTGAAGAATTGGGAAAGTTGAACAGTTAAACGGTTTCTTGAAATTGGGGCTATGGATTGATGCATAAGAATGTTATGAAATGTACTACTTTGCTATGCACAGTACACATTTGTGATAGCTGCTTTTAAATATGTTTGCAAAAATACTCAAAGCGGCAATAAACTGGTAACGATTACCTTCACGTATGGATTATTCTGAACCAGTGACACTGGAACTTGAAGAGTTAAGTAATCATTCTCCCGCCAGTTCAACAAAAAAGCGACACATTCTTCACCAATAACTTGACGCAGAGGAATATCTGAAAGGAGCAAAAACATAAAATTTACTAGAGCAACAACAGCATCACATTGTATTTACAATTAACATACAGTAGTACAGGAACATAACAAGTGAGCTTTCATGTTTGTAAATCCATCTGTATCCACTTGTAATCATATAAAAAATGTACTTTTTGAGTGAGAAGCAGAAATAATTGTTACCCTGAAATTGTAAAAGGGTAAAATAAAGTGTCAGCATTATAAGGACAGAATGCCAAGATGCTAAAGGCAAACTTCCTCATGCGAGGAGGTCACAAAGGGCAGAGTAGGTCTGGTTGGACAGCTTATGCGCAGAGTGCTTGCTTTGGATATGGGACCAGGCTGGATGCCTTAAGGTTGAATTACAGCACAGCTGACTCAGCCCTTAAGTCTTGCAAGGTCGATGAATGGAGTACCATTTCATTGGGTCATAAAAACATATAGCACTTAGCAGCAGCAGGAATCTCACCTAAGAGATATACAAAAACATGATATTAACATTATCATTATTTATTAATAAATTGGACATTCAACTGTGAAAGATTATATTTTAGAGGTCTGAAATGTGGTCACTCGTTATAAGCATCACCAGAGAAGTTTGAGATTTGCAAAATTAATGAAGGGTAGTGTTTATAAAAATAGTAACCTAGCCTTGGGGACTAGAAAATATAAATGAATCAATCAACAGACTACATTTCACCAATGGAAATCTATGGGATGGTAACAAAATAAAGTCCTGAGATTTTAAGGCACCATTTCAGGAGAGACCTATGGCTTTTTACATGTAAACCAATTTTACAGTATTTGTAGGGGAATACTCGCCGAACTGCCTTTAACATTGCTCCAAAAATATGTTCTGTTATGTTAGCGGTACTTGTATAGCACCCGGTCACCAACGGAATTGGTCCCCAGGAGCTCTGGCGGATCTGTAAACAGGAAGGGTGGGTTGGTTTAGTCGGGAAGAGGGGAGAAGGAGAGGGTGAGAGGTGGTGTGCTGTTGGCAGCTTCAGCTCGGTATACGAGTTCTGGGCTTTGGTGCTAGTATCGGATCGGGTGAAGGCCTCGAGTACTGTGGGTGAAGTTTATGTGTTGTTGATGCTGTGTGGTAAAGTGCGTGCGGATTGCTGGGAGAGAGATGGTTGTGTGGGTTTAAGTATGCAGAAGATTGAGGGTTGGGTTAGTGGGGTCTGTATCCTGATTCAGGTACTTATGGTTCCGTTACAGTTGTATACCTGTCGGTTGGGATGTTGCTGGTTCCTCGTAGGCCAACTCGCTCTGGTGATGTTGTGCTGATCCAACTGTATCCTATTGAGTATAGTTTGGATGTGTAGGTGCATCTGGACCTAATCTTCAGGTGTGCGACTGGGTGGGTAATAACTATTCTCAGGTTATCTAGTGTGACCCTGGTCGGTTAAGGCTTTGAATGGTTCAGGGTTGGAGTCGTGTTGATGTGTTGTCCTGGTGGATCCGTCTTGGTGAGCCTGTGTATTCAGACGTTTGTATCCTTCTATCATGACTGGTTCTTTGGTTTCTGTGGGGTGAACATCCTTGGGACTATTGTTTAGTTGTAGTTTTGTGTGGTGGGGCGTTGTGCTTCCTGCTTTGTATTGGTGGACAGTGTGTAGTGATGAAACATTCTGTTTCTCACCCATTGCATTGGGGCCCGTGGTGCAGTGCTTCCTTACCCCCTCTGTATTTTGTCCTTAGGGCTGTTGGGGAAGGTAATAGTTATGGTCATGGTCCTCTTGATGATTCGTTCTAGTCTTTCTGTCTTAGTTTGCTATGTTAACTGTCTTTGGTCGTATTGCGGCTGTCTCCCGTTTGGTCCTTTAGTATGTCGTGGGATGTTTACCTTGGCTTTTCCCATTGATTGATCGGTGTGTATCGCGGTCGCTCTACGTTCATTGATGTTTTTTTGTTATGTCGATGCTCCTGTGGCCAGTCTTTCTAGTTATGACGCGAAGAGCCAGGTTTTGAGTAATTTCCTGAATAATAGGTGGTTTCTTGTGTTACATATGTACTGTGGAAGGTCGTTCCAGGTTTTCGGGGCTTGATGAGAGAAGGAGGATCCTCCAAGTTTTCTTTTGTTGTAGGGCTTCGGTTCCAGGCGGATGTCCATGCTTGATCTGAGCGTTCTTGTTGGTTGATGTAGGCGCAGTTTGTCTCTTAGGAACTCAGCGTCTTCGTTGTGTACTGCTCTGTGTGCAATGCACATTATTTTGAATTTTATGAGTTGTTTTATTGGTAGCCAATGTAGTGTTTTCAAAGCTGGTGCGGTGGGTTCTCTTCGGGGTAGTTTCAGAAGTAGTCTGGCTGCCGCGTTTTGAATGCAATGTAGTTTTTTTAGGAGTCGTTCAGGCATGCCTAGGTATAGGCTGTTGGCGTAGTCTACCTTGGACATGACGAGTGCGATGATGGTGGTTGTTTTGTTGGCGAACGATAGAAACGGTAAGATTCTCTTTGCCGCTCGCAGGAGGCAGAAGCATTTCTTGAGGAGAGCGTTTACTTGTGGCTCTAGCGTGAGATTCTTGTCCATCAGAACCCCAGGTTTTTTTACAATCGGCGAGGGTGCTGGGGTTGTCCAGAGTTCCCTTGGCCAAGGGATGAATTGGTTTTCTCCTCCATTTTTTGTGACGATCATTATTTCAGTTTTGCCTGGGTTGATTTTGAGGGAGTTGGAGTTCATCCAGAACAATACATCGTGGAAACAGTTTTCTAGCGTTGAGTTTCTTTCCGGGGTTGTCTTGTATTTTGAAGATTATTTGTGTATCGTCAGCGTAGTTGTAGCAGGTGAGTCCGTGGCTTTTGATTATTCTGATAAGTAGATAAAGGTAGATGTTGAATAGTAGCAGGGAGAAGGATGATCCTTGTGGTACTCCACAGGTGGAATCTCTCGGGCTGGATTTGAAGGGTTTCACCCATACAGTTTCCGTTCTGTTTGTTAGGAAACATTTGATCCATGGTAGGGCGGTGTCTGTTATTCCAAGTCTTTCTAATCTTGTTATGAGGGTGTCATGGTCGACTGTGTCAAATGCTGCCAATAGGTCTAGGAGTATCAAGGCAGTGCTGTTGTCCTAGTCTGCGTTGAGTTTTAGATCGTCCCATATTGAGAGTAGAGCCGATTCCGTTCCTCTCAGTGGTCTGAAGCCAACTTGTGCCTGGTCTAGTAGGCCGTGCTCTTCTATAAACTCTTGGGTTGTTTTGTATACGTACGTTTCGAGCAGCTTGGCTGTATACGGTACGTTGGAGATTTGTCTGTAGTTGGAAAGGTCCTCTACGTTTCCCGCTGTATCTATGGCCTGCAGTTTTGAAGGCTTGTGGCACTTTCCCAATTGCGATGGAATGGTTGAGGACGTTC
Source organism: Ambystoma mexicanum (assembly GCF_040938575.1). NCBI lineage: Eukaryota > Metazoa > Chordata > Amphibia > Caudata > Ambystomatidae > Ambystoma > Ambystoma mexicanum. The sequence goes on from NC_090933.1 coordinate 885,933,339, forward strand.
CTGTGATATTCCATGGGCGTTCCTTGTTTAAGAATCGATTTGTATATGTCTGGTGGGCAGGGGTCTTCGGGGGACCCTGAGTTATTGCTTTCATTCACAAGTTTGACGAAATGTCTCCACTGATATTTCTGGAAAGCTTCCTAGTTTGTTTGGGTGCTCCTCCCCGGTGTAGGTTGGGGTTGTGGTCAGATCAGACGGTCTGCTTTGTATGGTTTGTTGGAAGTTGGTGATTTTGTTTTTGAAGTGGTCTGCAAGGTCGTTGCAGAGTTTCGCGGACGGAGTTAGTGTGTTGTTACATCCCAGAGGGTTTTTGATTTCGTTTATGATTTTGAAAAGCTCTTTTTGGGTGTTTGTTGCTTAGAAGATTCAGTTGTCGTAGTGTTTCCTGTTAGCTTTTTGTATTTCCTTTTTGTAAGCCTGGTTGTGTTGTAGGAATTTCAGTTTGTTTGCCACGTCGTTTTGTTTTCTCCAATCAAGTTCTAGTCTTCGTTTTTTTCTTTTCATGGTGCTAAGTAGTGGGGAGAACCATTTTGCCATTGACCGTTTATTAGAAGCAGCGAAGGGTTTTTCTTTGGCGATGTTGTCTATAGTAGTTATAATCCAGGAATGCAGCAGGATTACCTTTTTGTCCAGGTTATCATCTTCCATGAGTGTTGGGTCTGGTTTGTTTATCTCCAGGAGTTTGTTCAGGTTGGAGTTTTTGATGGTTCTCCAATTTCTTTTCATGGTTTTCGTTGTTTTGTCCGGTGGACTGTTTGTTAGCGTGGTCATTTTGATTACGATGGGGATGATGAGGTGGTCGTTCCAGGGTATTTGGATTGGGGGTGCCGTGGTGAGGAGTAGTTTGCTCACGAAGATTGCGTCAAGTGTATGCCCTGCCGAGTGGGTTGCTCCTTTGACTAGTTGTTGTAGGTTCATTGCTGCTAGTTGGCTGGTTGGCGATTTTTGTATTGTCGTGCTTTCTCCTTCAAACCAGATGTTGAAGTCTCCTAGGACTATCAGGTGATTGTGTTTGATAGCTAGGACAGTGATTGCTTCTGTGAAGGAGTCTACGAAGATTGCATCGTAGGTTGGTGGTCTATGTATTAGTACAAATTTCAAGTTTGTTTTGGATGTTACTGCTAGACGTATGATTAGGGATTTGCATTTATCGATGATTAGTGGGTCTTCCAGTTTGATATCCAAGTGTTCCTTGTGAATGATTGCCAGCCCTCCCCCTTTTTTGGTTTTTATGTTTGATTGAAGGCATTTGAAGTATTCAGGCAAGCAGTTGTTGAGGGTGAGCTTGTAATTGTCGTCCAGCCACGTTTCTGTTACAAATAAGATGTCGATCCCTCCGTTGCAGAGCAGATCGTATATCTCTGTGGCATGTTTGGACATTGACCTTGCATTGATGAGGTTGCAGTTTATCTTTTTGGTGTGGTTTTGTTTGTTCCTTGTTTTGGTTTGTGGTTTTTTGGTTGTGGTGTATCGTTGTTGGCGTTGATTGGGGTGGATGAGGATCAGCGGAAGCTGCATCTTCATTGGAGCGGTCTGCTAGATTGAAAGCTTGGCTGTTCAGTGATGTTGCTTCTCTGTTTGTGCTGGTTAGGTGAAGGTCTGTTAAGGCTTCTTCGTTGAATTTGTCAGTTAGGTTCATGTTTGGGTTGTTGGTTATGAGATCTTCGTCGCCGTTATGTCCAGTATGGCGCGGGTGTCCTTCTGTTCTTGTGATGTATGGGGTGATGGGGTCGGATTCTAGCCACATTCTTCTTGGGTGTTACCATCTTTTTCCTGGTTGTCCCGGGATGTTCTTTGTGTGTCTTGAGGGTATCTTGGTTCTGGGGTTGTTGCGAGGTATGGTGTGAGATATAAGGAATTTTCCCTTTGGAATTTTGTTCTGGTAGTTTTGGTTTTTGGCGTTGTGTTTCTTCTATTTGAGGTTGGTGCTTCAGTGGTAGGTTGGATTTGTGTGCCTGTGTCCAGTGTGGCCTTGTCTTGTGCCCTTTCTCTGCGTCCCTTTCTGGTCCGGGGCATGTTGGTGCTCAGTGCGGAGGTGCCGGTTGAGTAGTTGGCTGCTGTGTCTTGTGATGGGAGTGCTGGTATTTCTTCTTGTGTTGGTAGGATTGGGTGCTTTTGTGCCGTCTATTCTTCCAGTGGGTCTGTTTGTGTATCCTCCGAGCGCTGTCCGGTGGGGTTTTGGTGCTGGGCGTAGTGTTGTCAGGGTTGTATGTCAAAGTACAGTGTCTCTGTAGGTCTCTCGGAAAGGGTGAGGGCGGTAGAACTATTCTAGCACGGACTGGTCCTCACTAGGAGTATGTTAAGGTGGTTTAGCTAGGTTTGTGCTTGAGACTAATTCTGACTACGTTCTGGAGCCTCGTATGGTAGGAGGGGCCCGAAGGAATATTGTAATCCTTATGAATCAAACATTTGGGAGCAGAGTCTTTGTTAAATTTGGGAGACCTGTATAGTGGGAGATAGGCCTATCAATGTAATCTGAATGGTACAAAAAGCAATTTTGGGGATAGAACCCCTGCTTAATTTTGGAGACCTGTATAGTGGGAGAGAGGCCTATCAATGCAATCTGAATATCATACAATACAGTTTGGGAACAGAGCCTCTGATAAAATTGGGAGACCTGCACGGTGGGAGAGGCGCCCCCTAATGCCATTCGAATACCACACAATACAGTCTGGGGACAGAACCCCTGCCAAATTTCGGAGACCTGTATAGTGGGAGAAAGGACCATCAATGCAATCTGAATGTCATACAATACAATTTTGGAATAGAACCCCTGATAATTTTGGGAGACTTGTATAGTGGGAGAGAGGCCTATCAATTCAATCTGAATATCATACAATACAACTATCAAAGTGATCTGAATGTCATACAATGCAATTTTGGAATAGAATCCCTAATAGTTTTGAGAGACCTGATGAATTTGGGGGACCTGTATAGTGGGAGAGAGGCCTAACAATGCAACCTGAATATCATAAAATACAACTTGGGGACAGAACCCCTGATAAGTTTGGAAGACCTGTATAGTGGGAGAGAGGCCTATCAATGCAATCTGAATGTCATACGATACAGTTGGGGAATGGAACCCCTGATAAGTTTGGGAGACCTGTATAGTGGGAGAGAGGCCTACCAATGCGATCAGAATATCATAGTATACAGTTTGGGGACAGAGACCCTGCTAAAGTTGGGAGGCCTGTGTATTGGGAGAGAGACCCATCAATGCAATCTGAACATCACACAACACAGTTTGTGCACAGAACCTCTGATAGATTTGGGGGACCTGTATAGTGGGAGAGAGGCCTAACAATGCAATCGGAATGTCATGCAATTCAATTTACGAACGGAAATCCTCCTAGATATGAGAAACCTGTTTATTGGGGGGAGGGGGGCTATCAATGCAATCTGAATATCATACAATACAGTTTGGGAACAGAAACCCTGCCAAATTTGGGAGACCTGTGTATTGGGAGAAAGGCTTATCTATGCAATCTGAATATCATACAATACAATTTGGGAGAAAGGCTTATCTATGCAATCTGAATATCATACAATACAATTTGGGAACAGGAACCCTGATAAATGTGGGAGACCTGTATAGTGAGAGAGAAGCCTATCAATGCAATTTGAATATCTTATAATACAATTTGGGAACAGAAACGGATAAATTTGGAGACCTGTATAGTGTCTACTATAGTGTATAGTGTCTATAGCTAATAACACTGTTGGGTCGTGGCCTGGAGCCAATGGCGTACAGAGGCTGAATAGCCGAGCTCCGGCCGAGACGCCCTTTCTCGAGCCTTTTTGCCGGCATAAGAAGTGCCTACGACCACGAAAATCTGATGCAGAGGTGGGAGAAGCTGACCCCGACACAATCTGCTTGACCAGCCTGGAAATTGGACCCTCTGGTCGGCGAAATTGTCCTCAAATCATACTCCCTCCCCAGCTTCCATACGCATCCAAGATGGCGCCCCGCGCCACTTAGCAGAAGCTCCGAGAAGGAAGCCGCCATCAAACGGCATCCGGGGATTAAGGTGGCCAGATCGAGCAGACCTAACACAATGGAGCACGATCACATGCAGGACATCGGAAGGGAGAGCCCTCACCCTGCTTCTCATCGCTGGGCGAGGCCCGCCACAGCGGCACCTGGACACCGCTCCCGTGGTACACTACGTGGGCTCAGCCGTCGCTGAGGACGGCCCGCTGAGGGTGCACACGACCACCGGAGGTTCCTCCCCATCGTCGGCCCGGGGCGCAGGACAGCGAGAACCAGCAGCAAGAGCGCGACTACGGCACCCTCAGATCTTCCTGCCCCGGCGAGTCGGACGCTCAGAGGTAAGGGCAGCGACATCACAGATATAGCGGCGACACCTCTACCCCGCCTGCAGATTCTGATTAATTGACTTTTGACACCTTGGGAACATCACTCATTACTCTACACACGGGGAGACAACTGATACCCCCACCGGTAACTCATCTAAAGTGTCCCAGGGGCAGCATCACTGAGACCCCAAGATGGCCTCCGGGAACAAAGCGAAAGCAGCCACCATGGACTCATTTGTATCCGCCAAGTCAAAAACCCCTACACAGGCTCGCTCTTGTACCCCAGAGATTACCCACACGAAAGAGGGGGAAACCACAGATAACCACTCCCAAATACTGGAGGCTAATGCTATTGCTTCATTGAGGACACACATAGACTAAGATCGACAAATTTAAAATGGACATTCAACTCATGCGTCAGGACGCCTGCAAATTAACTGAGAGGATGACAAACACTGAGACTTCAATAGAAGAAACGGCTGGGGCCACAGCAGCCTTGAAGTCCAAGGTTGCAGACCTAGACAAGAAAGTGGCTATCCTGGAGGAGAGGTCCGAGGAGGCCGAAGGTCAGGCTAGATGGGGCAACATTAGGATCCTAGGAGTACCAGAAGGAAACGAAGGCCCAAACACTACAGCCTACGTAGAATCCTTGCTACAACAGGAGATTGGGGCCGGGAAACTGTTGCAGGGTTTCGCAGTCGAAAGGGCCCACAGGTCCCCCCAGAAGCGGCCCCCACCTGGCTCATTTCCACGACCAATAATTGCTAAAATTCTAAACTTTCAGGATAGGGAAATTATCTTACGGCACTCCAGGAAAGAAGGCCCCATCGAACGTGGCGACTCTAAAATAACCATTTACCATGATCACACTCAGAAAGTGCAGCGGGAGAGGAACTCTTTCATCCCAGTGAAAGCAAGACTTCGACAACTAAACCTGAAATACAGGCTGCTCTACCCATCGCGCTTGAAAGTCATCTTCAACGGGCGTGCCATATTCCTAGAAAACCCAACGGCCGCCAACATGTGGCTGGAAGATAATAACCTTGCAGATGGTAAAGATGCTCCCCAGATGGAAGATTGAGGCTCTCAGACCGTCGGCATATGACACATGCTGCCATAAATGGCCATAACAAGCAGAAGCAACCGGACCTCAGAAGGTAATCCAACTAACAGTTAGCTACATAGAAACGGCCCTCGTTCGGCCTCTCCGCCAGACACCAGCCCTATCCCCCGCAGGCAATCCGGGTCGGGTCAGCCACCTGCCCGACCCAGCTCGTGCTCGATACCCGGATGGGTCTAGACGGCTCGAGAGCGCCCGAGCACCATAATGAAGATGTAGTCGCTGGGCGCACCAGTTCGAGTTTTGTTAACAGTTTTGTTAGTTATAGTTAGTCTTCATACCACTACCGCTGAAGAAGCACAAGATGGGTGCATGCTACAAGTCGGGGGACGAAGAACCCGATTACTCCCGTCAACAGTCTCATAACCTCGGATCGGCATTGCTACAGGCTCCAGGGGAGGAGCTGCCAGCGGGCTCGAAATATTGAACCGATGGCGTCACAACTCAAAATGATGACGTGGAATGTGAGAGGGATGAGCTCATACCTGAGACGAAACCGAATACAGTCCTATCTCTGCAGGAAAAAGGTTTCGAATGAGATGTTGCAAGAGATGCATCTTACGGAAGACACCATGTCCAAATTAACAGATCGATGGGCTGGGACCGGGAGATGATCCCCCTACTCAAAATACTCAAGGGGGTGTTCACATGGGTGAACCCGAATGTGCCCTTCCAATTGCAAAGATTCGAGTCCGATAAAGAAGGAAGGTATGTAATAATGTGGGGGCACTATTGAGCAGACTCCAATTTGCTTAGTCAATTCGTACTTCCCGCAAGATGGAATACCATGATACCTTAGAGCAATATGCTCACGGATGGCACACCACCGAAATAGGACCTTTATATGGGGCAGAGGGGACTTCAACTGTGTCATTGATGGCTCTATTGACAGGTCTGCACTACCCCCCCATCCAAGTAACCCCGCAACATGCGCTCTGATAGAAACGCTGCAACAACTCGACTTGGTGGATATTTGGAGGGAACAGCATCCTGCTGAAAAGGTCTATTCTTACTATTCAGCCCCGCACAAGATCCACACGAGAATCGATTATCTGTTCATCGACAGAGAACAAATACCATTGGCAGAAACCACGGCATATTTAGGAAGATCAATCTCAGACCACTCCCCACTGATCATGCAATGGCAATTAACGGGGCCTAGACCACCAATCCCCATGTGGAGGATGCCTACTGTGGCCCTCGCCGACCCTGAGTTCAGAGAGGACCTCGCTGAAAAACTAGAAGAATACATTGACATTAATAAAGGCTCAGTATCTACCTGGAGCACATTGTGGGAAGCCATGAAGGTAGTGGCTAGAGGAGAAATAATATCAAAAGCTGGAGCCACTCGCAGGCAATGAGGACTGAACTCGAAGCACAAGAGGAAGAGATCTCCCGTCTAGAATCCACCTCAGCCATTACTCCAGAGGTCGAAATGAAGTTGAAGGAAGCCCGCGAGAAATGCCAATCTTCCTGGGACAGATTAGAGAAGTTTGACTTCGCAACATACACTACCAGGTCTCACAAGGAGTCTGACAAACCCGGCAGACTGCTGGCCTAGCTGTGTAAGCGTGAACGCCCCAGGCACCTCCCAACGGAGATACTGGACGAAAACGGGATACGTCACAAGACACCTAGAAATTAATGAAGCGTTTGCCAAATTCTACTCCAGATTGTACTCCCATGACACACAAATAGACAGAGATGAAATTAAAGAAACACTGGAAGAGATAGGCCTCCCCAAAATATCCAGCGATCAGAGAGAGGCACTGGAGATGGAAATCACAGCAGAAGACGTGACAGGAGCAATCAGATCGCTGGCCACTTATAAGGCTCCCGGAAGTGACGGCCTCCCGTCTGAATTTTACAAAACATACAAATCCACTCTCACCCCAATCCTCCACGAGGTCTACCTAGAGGCCTACGAAAACTGGGTCTTACCTAACACTATGAAAGAGACAATAATTATTCCCATGCTCAAACCAAACAAACCACCCACTGACTGTGACTATCGCCCTCTGGCCATGTTAAATTATGACAGCAAGATTCTCACTACTATAGTGGCCAGCAGACTCGCTAGGGTGGTAGGGTCCCTAATCCACGAAGACCAGAATGGTTTTGTTCCAGGACGTAATACCACAGCCAACCTGAGAAGGCTTCAACACATTATGGCCGAAACCTATGAGAATGAAGAAGACCTAGCAGTAGCATCACTCGATGCCATCAAGGCCTTTGATTCCATCTTCTGGGAGTGGCTCGTCGAGGTGCTTAGAGGGTTCGGGTTTGGCGAGGGCTTTGTCAGATGGATCACAGTACTCTATAATTCTCCTGTGGCAAGAGTTAAAACCGGCAGAACAGTGTCTGAATCCTGGAAAATACAAAGGGGCACCAGACAAGGGTGCCCACTGTCGCTCATGCTATACATATTGGGCCTGGAGCCGATTGCCATATATTTTAGGAAACAGTTCTTTGACGCTGGCATCAAAGTGGGCAACAAACATAACATAATATCCCTATACGCGGACAATGTCCTTTTATACTTGAAAGATCCCCAGGTCAACGCACCAATCACATTGGATGTACTAGACAACTATGCAAAATACTCTGGGATCAAATTCAGTAAACAGAAATCCTCTGCCTTTCCCTTGGCTAGCCTGAGAGGCCTAGAAGAAACTGATCTCCCGGACATTGGGATAAAGTGGCAACTCGACACGTTTCGGTACCTAGGAATTAATGTGAGCCACACCCCGATGCTCACACACAAGCACAACACGGAAGTAGCAATAACCAGCCTTCGCAGATCCATGAAATTTTGGTCTAGACTCCCACTTGCAATGGTAGGCAGAGCAGCAATCGTTAAGATGATAATCCTCCCCCGATTTCTGCATTTCTTCGTCAACATATGCCACTACGTCAGACCGCCCTTCTTTAAGAAATTGGAGGCACTTATCAAGGACTTCCTATGGGGACCTACCAGGCATAAATTGACTTTGGCTACCCTATCCCTCCCATACAAGGAAGGGGGAATACAACTCCCAGACTTCCAGCTGTATTATCTTGCGGCACAGCTTAGCCACGTGACGAAGTGGCTCTCAGACGATCCATCAGCCGAGCTGGGACTATTGCGACAATCTCCCTCCAGAATATTCCCCAAAGAAACTCTTTGGAACCCTCTACGACAATCCCCAGATGCCCCCCTGATCGTCGAACTTGGTAGGCAGATTTGGACCAGAACCTGCTACATCCGGCAGGTGAAACACCCTTACTCTCCAGACAACCCCATTCTGGTTGACGTGTGCAGAACAGAATCGGATCTCTCCACAGCTAGGAGGTGGGAGGGCTCTGGAATTTACACATGGGGGGACATGTTTGAGGAGGGCAAATTCAGGGATTTTGAGTCACTGCAGGCTAATGAAGGGCTATCAAGCGGCCAGTTTCTCTGGTATCACCGGCTCAAACAAACCGCCAAGAAGATCTGGTGCAGCTGGCCGGAGGAACCCACCCCAGACCCACTGTTACAGGAGATGCACAACCTTACGGATGCGACACTGAAGGCAAAACGGGAAACGGACCTCGAAACTACGCTTACAGACATGGAATGGGAAAGAACGTTACTATACCCCAAGAAGGTGTCGAGAAACTCCAGATTTGGTCAGATACAACTAAACGTCCTATATCGGACGTATATGACCCCACACAGGGTGGCCTCCTTCAACAAACAAGCCTCCCCGGCTTGCCCATGGTGTGGGAACGACAAAGCTGATCTGATCCACATGTTCTGGACTTGCACCAGGACAATGGCGCTGTGGTCCAAAGTTAAACAGACCTGCACTGATGCCGGGATAAGCAGATATGAATGGACACCCGGGGAATGCTGATTAGGGGTCTACCCCAGACCAAGCAAATACAAACATGTTGTTAAGTTGATGGACATTGCATGTATCCTTGCAAAAAGAACTATAGCCATGGCATGGAAGACACCAGGGGGCCATAGACATGAACGCTGGATGAAAGAACTAGAGAGATGGACTGCAGCCGAAACAAGAGCCTGGCAAGATGGAATCATCTCTAGCGGAGACATTGCGAGTGGAACTCTAGAGTCTTGGAAGGCCCTCCTGAGAGATACACTTCAGTGCAGACCATAAACCCCCTTGATAAACCCCACCACTTTGCCATAACAGATCTCTCGGACTCGCCTGGATATGGTGATCTTCTTGACCGAGATCCCTCCCACTTCCCGTGACATCGGAACCCCTATTTGCAGCCATGCCCACCTAAGTAAGAGGAACTGTTTTGCATGAAGACTGTTGTTTATGTTTATTGTTTTAGTTAATTTTCTTGTATTTGTATGCATCTAATACAAATGCCAATAAAATATGTTTAAAAAAAAATAGCTAATAACACTGTTTTATATTGGTTTAAGTGGCTAGGATTATAGGGTAGAGTGGTTCATCTACTCCTAACCCAGGCCACTCCTACCTTACAGGTCCTTGTAGTTGATGGTTGACGGCTGGCACCCGGCTTCCCCTGTGGACTCGGGCCGACACTTCCTAGAGCCTCCTCTTTTGGGGCCTCCCTTGGGCTTGGGCCTTTAGCGGGCAGATGGCTGCCCTGGGAAGACCAGTGAAGAAGGATTCCTAGTGAAGGAAGCAGGGGGTAGGGGAGAGGGGCAGTGGGCAGCAACGGCGCTGGAATGGGCACAGAAAGTAAATGCTATGGGCCCAGAGGGCGCTCTGGAAGTGGCCGCACTTACTTACCTCTGGGGTGGGTTGGGAGGCAAGATGGAAGGGAAAAAACAGGAAGGGGGTGCGGGTGGGGAAGGACTACTGCGGGTTCGGAAGGGTCCTCGAGGCCAACACAGATGTTGCTGTGGGACGGTTGAATGAGGGCGGGTCACTCACTGTGCTTCTGGACCAAATCCAGGTATCACACGGAACAAAGCTCCAATCAGGGCTCGGGGGCGGGATGGGAGGCGGGAGGGCTGGGATCCAGGAAGGGGAGCTGGGAGGGTTGTGGCGAGCTGGGGTGGGGGGGGGGGGAATGCAGGGGAAGCGGGCCTGGCCGCTAGTGTTTCTTTTCTTGTTGGGGTGCCGGGGGACCTGGGGGCTGTGGGAGCATCGGCCATCAATTAAAACATGACTGGAGATTTGCTCCAGTTTTGTACATTTCGTTTTGGATTTTATGCACATTAATGTGAACGATCTGAAAACACTTTGGAGCCTGTTGTGATTGCCCGCATGTTTTCATATTAGAGGTAATAATCGGTCAATAACTCATTTGTATGATGTTTTAGATTTTTTTAATGATCACTGGTCATGTAAGCTTTGAAGAAGTGGTTTTCAGTTTCCATAAAAGTCAAGGTTACAAAGCTGGAATTGCAATTTCCAGTGTTATTTAATGATCAATAAAATGCTAGACTTACAAACTCTCTAGGTAGTGCATGCTATAGAAGAAACAATGACTTGCTTCTGGGTAATGTTTTTTTCTGATGGATGTTCCTCCCACATATTCCTCATCTATGATATTCTATCCCAGAGCAGTGGTTCTTCTGAAACATTTCTGTCACCAGATGGCGTACCGTGACTCCAACCGACACCCCTACACGACGGACATGACAGCAGGGCCAGTACAGATTGGGGCGCTGCACCCTGTGACTTTAATTCCACACTTTTTCATTAGTCTTCCGACACTGAGGGACCGCGGAACTAAAGGTGTACTAGTTATTTGCCTGGTGGGGCAGGTTTGGAGGGCAGTGAGGAATTCATAAGAGGAACATATATCAGAAAGAACATTACCAAGAGGTAAGTCATTTGTTGTTCTAATGCATTCCTTCTTCCCACGGATTTCTCATCTGGTTTAGACTCCCACAACAGTATGTGGAACTGGGGTAGGGGGGAGAGCAAGAGCACACCACCTAAACCAGAAAACTCTTGAGAATATCCCTGACGAAGCGAGTGTCCAGCCCAAAAAAGGAATCCAAGCAGTATTGCTTGGCAAACATGTACAAAGAGGTCCATGTAGCCACCTAGCAAATGCCCAGGACAGGGTCTCCCCTCTTGCAGGGGAGAGGTGGCAGCCAGACCTCTGATACAATGAGCCCCAAGACCTTTAGGCGCATACTTTTGCAGAGAATGATCCATCTCAACAGCAACTGTTTGGTCACAGCACCTCCAACACGGGCCTCGGAATAACCACAAAAAGCTAGTCATCTTTTCTGATGTCCCTCGTCCGAGAGACATAGCAGCTGAGAGTCCGCACCGGGACCTGCTGATGAAGGAAGGGGCAGAGAAAAAAACCACTGGAAGATGGAGCTTTTGAAAGAGAAACAAATCAGATACCACCGTCAAAAGGAAGCAAGGTCTCACCCTCAATGTCACCTTCTCCTTGGAGAAAACCAAATAGGGAGGTTTAACAAACATCTGGGCTCACTCATCCGCCCCTTGGAAGTGATGGCAACAAGGAAAATCAATTTAAGGGTTTGCAATCTAAGAGAACATGAATGCAGGAAACGTCAACAATAAATTAAAATCCCATGCCAGAACCAAAAACCAGCATGCTGGAAACAAAATCCATTCAAAAAGTGGATCAACAGTGGGAATTGTGAAGAAAGAGTCTTGATCAAGGGTTGTTTTAAAGACTAAATTAGCAGCCAGGTACCCCTTCACACAGTGCAAATCTGCAGGCCCATCCAGGCAAAAGACAGCAACAAATTCCAAAACAGAGGCTATATGGGACAGGATTAAAAGGTCCAGATCCTCCTCCTGGAAGTAAGCCAAGACTTTACCGGACTGCAGGCATAAAAAGACTTAATGGCAAGGTCTCCCATGTGAGAGAAGCACATACCGAACATCGTCCCACACCTTGTATCTCAGCCTCTTGGCAGCCAAGCAGGAAGGTTCAAGATGCTGAGGTTCAGGTGGAGGACCCGTCCCCCCGACTGGGAGAGCAGATCCACTCTCAGTGGAAGGCGCCAGTAAGGGAAGATGGGCATGTCCAGCTACTCTGGGTACCACGCTCTGAGACCAGTGAGCAGCAATTAAGATAAATGTGGAGCCGAACAAGCGCATTATCCTGAGAACAAGCAGAATGCTGAGTAAATTATCTGGAGAAGAACAACTTGCACTTCCTGTTCACACTGGAAGTGAAGAGATCCACCTCAGGAGTTCCCCAATGGGACCTACTGGCAGAACTCGTGGGGGCAGAAGTCTGTCTGCTCAAGGCATCAGCTGTGGCACTCTTTTACACAAAAGTGAGCCACCATCAGAAACATTGTTCTCCAGAGCCCAGAACCACAGTTGCATTGCTTTTCTGCATAGCCGCAACGACCCCATAGCACAGACTTGCACTTTACAGAGGGGAAGAAGGCAACCAGGGACAGCCTGAGCGCCCTCAACTCAAACAAGTTGATGTGTTCCCAAGACTCAGAGGGAGACCACAGTCTGTTCATTGTCAGATCCAACAGAAGAGTGCCCAAACCCTTCATGGAAGCATCAGTGACCACCGTAACCTGTCCTCCTTCAAAACCGGAAAGTATATTGACTTCCTACAAAAGTGTTGGTAGGAGGATGGTCTGGAGCAAATTGAATGAAAGGGAGAAAATAACCCTGATGAACGATTTGTATTGCCAAAGCGTTGGACGTGGTGTGGGACCATTCAGAGCTGAAATGGGAAATTGCACTTGTGGAAGAAGTCCCTTTTACAAAATGTTTGAACCTGGGTGGGTGAGGGGTATGTAAAGGCAGCAATTCCACCTCTGTGTGCTCTTCCACCTCTAGCCGTGGGGAAATGGCAAGCGTGTTGCCTACATGAGGGACATAGGTGGCAGAGGGCTTAAATCCTTGCCCTTTGCTGGGTGGGATTGTGTGTTGCTTAACAGACAGACCCAAAGACTTAGCTGCTGTTTAAGAGGGTTGTAATCTATGCAGGGAGTAACTGGCTCTAGCCCTGAAGAAGTTATGTGCATCATAGAGCATACTCAGGAGCTTTGCCTGCACAGGTTGTGTGAACCCCAATGTCCTCATCCACAAATGCCTTCCGACTACTGTAACAGTAGTCACAGCACGCCCCACTCAGTGAGCCTTAGCTAGCCTAGATTGTAGAATTTGTTGAGAAGCTTCTCTGCCATTATGGACCAGGGCCTCGAAGCCCTCCACCACCTCCACTTCAGGTAGGTGATCGGCTACTCCCCTTATGGCAAACTAGAGGCCAAATGCAAATTAAGCGCTCATGGCTATAAGGGCAACGGTGCCTACGCGAAAAACTTCCCGCATGCATCCAATCTCTTGCTCTCCCTGTCCGGAGGTTGTGGCCTAGACCACCAAGCCAGGTTTGATGGAGCTTGGAGGGGTTTCCTTTCCAATTCTCAGTCTACTGTCGGGACGTAGGCAGGTATTTCCCAGGCTTCCATCACTGGGGCCTCAATGGCCGTGTTAAAAGCCTGCAAGGTCTCTTTTTTAGGTCCTTCACCCAGGATGTCTGTTTGTTCAAATTGAAGCTTATGTCTGAATGGAGCGGACAACCCTAGGCTGTCAACCATTAGATGATGAAAGGAGGCCTGGGATCGACCGGAGTCTGCACCAGTAGGATGTCCAACTCTGGAGAAGTGTCAAGGCCACTGGCCTCTAGTAGGTCTGAAGCCAACTCCAACAAACCCTCACCCTCTCTGTAGAACCTCTCGGTGAAGTCCCTATCTCCTTAGAACATAGGGGTTCCATCCTAAAGGGAATGTGGTCCCCTTCCTCATTGAAGATTTGACCATCTTCGACATAAATGTCCCCCCATAGGAAGTGGGGCATACTCTAGAGGAGCTCCAAAGTAGAGGGGAGCTGGCGTCGGCTCTGAGGTCTTGACGACCAAAGGGGGAGAATGTTGGCACCAGCATGGGTCTTCACCTGTAGGAGCTGGGGAAGAGCCCTTAGGCATGCAGTCGTGGTCTATCATGGGGTCTCTGCTAGCTTGGTCAACCGTGCTGGCCCCCGATGGCATCGCTGGAGCCAAAGTCACCGGGGACTTGGTGAAGATGTCAAACATCTTCAGCTTAAAGGCTTCTCACTCATCCGGGGTGGAGGATTGAGAGGGTAACAGTACCTGTGGTGCTGATCCAGGGAGCCCTTGCAGCAGTGATTACTTTGGAGAGGAAGAAGAGTGGTGGCAAGAGGAGCTATTGGACTGCTTGATGAGCAGGACCTCTTGGGATGCTGCTGCTGCTTCTCCTCCTTTTGGAATGGATACCTGTCTTCCAACTTCCTCTCTGCACCCTGTGACCTCGATTGAGAACTCTTTTCTTTGCCTTTTTCCCCTGTGGGAAAAGGTAAAGAGTATAGTTGCCCACTCCCAGACAGCCTTAAGGAGCATGGATTTGCATGAACTTCAGTCTTGGGGATATTTCTCCCCCAAGCAATACATACATATTGTGTGGGTCAAAGATCAACATTTGTTGACTACAATTCAGACAGGGCTTGAAGCCAGGGCCTTTAAGGGTTAGGCATGTTTTCACAAAACAAAGAGCAGTTTTACCAAAGTGCACTAAGTGCATAGGAAAAAGGAACTAAAGTCACAGTGCTCGGGCTATAATAGATAATGGCCCCAACGTCATGTCCAGTGCTGGGTGTATATTGGGGTCAGTGGAGGTGACGCAGAGGTGCGCTGCACACCGTGGTGATGGACATTTTTTTAAAGAACAGCTTTGCTGGAATAGAATATCAAAGATGAGGGATCCATGGGACGAGGGAATCCATTAGAAATACAGTTACTCAATCACACTGAACATAACTAGGTTTAACTCATATTACATCTGTTTCGGAAAGCTGCGAAACCAAGTTAGAATGGAAGCAGACAAAATATATATTTTAAAATCATCAATTAAGATTTTTCAAACTAGAAGTAAAAGAAAGTCTAGATTCTATTTAAGACACAGAGTTGGGCATTATACTTCTCATTTCTTAATTACACCGCTCAAGCAGCAACTTTTCAAAATTGAAACCAGCCTTACAAAACTACATTTCACACAAACTTAGGCAGTTCAATAGAAATCTATCACGTGTTGCTTGTCTAATCCTATCTTCTTAAAAGCACTTGTAAAGCGCACGCACACCCCGAAGGCATCTTGGCGCTACTTCAGCAACTGCCATCCAGAGCACTACTTAACTGGAGACGATCTACACAAAAATAAATGTTTTCAAGGATTGGCAAAAGGAAACATGGTCAACAGTGGCCTGAAGATGGAAAGGAAGCGAGTTCCAGAACCTTGCTGCGGCAATGGAAAAGGCATGCCACCCATCCGAGCAAGCCACACATTGGATGGTGCCTGACTCCTGAGAGCGGAGGGGGCGATTAGGAAGGTACATGCGCAATGTACACTGAAGGTACTCAGTACCCCTGCCATAAAAGGGCACTATGCACTATGCACATAGACAAACTGAATCCTTGCACAATGGCAAGCCAGTGCAAGACAGGGGAGATGTGCATATGAAAAGGGTCTGAGTCACCAGTCTCGCCTGCAGCATTTTGCAAAACCTGTAGGCGGCGCAACAAATATAATGGCTGGCTAGATAGTGGTAGACTTCTGCAACTCGCTGCAACCACTGGAGCGTGAAACTGTATAAAAGCCAGCATCTTACAGAGAGCCTATGTTTGTAGTGTCTAGATTGATATACAGATATTATCTGAGCCTCAAGTTAAAGGGAGGATGAGAGCTTAACTCCTAAATCCTTCACCACAGACACCAGTGAGGGGAAAGAACCAAGAGAAGAGGGCCAAAACGAAGTAGTCCATTAGGGATGAAACCGGGAGGGTCACCAGCAGGAACTCAGTCTTGTCCCCATTTAATTGCAGCCAGGTGCCGCTAATTCAAAAACCCACGGCCTCCAGGCAACTCTGCAGCTGAGACGGCAGATTGGGCTGAGAAACATCAAGCAGCAAGATGACCAGGGTATCATCGACATAGAAGTAGCAACCGAGAGAGTGAGAGTGGACGAGCTCCACCAATTGCTGGATATAAACACTGAATAGAGTAGGGGACAAGGCAGACCTCTGGGGGACCCTGCAGGATAGAGGTACAGACAAAGAATGGAGGGAAGTAGGAGAACTTACCTTACCGTAATGTTCTATGGATTCTCCTTCCGCAGATTCCTCATCATGATAGATATCCATCATCCAGGTCTATTGTTGAGAAACTTTTCGACAGGCCACATATTGGACCTCGACTAGGTCGTCTATCGTTGATCCGTCTCGTCTGTCTCTCGATCGTCGGCTCCGGACGGGACGTCAGGCGTCATATATACAGCAGGTAATTACGCCCCATGCTTCAGTTCCTCCAATCTCCCCCCTCCCCCTGATTGAATGCTGCAGAAGGAAAAACCACAGGTGGCTAACCAGCCGTTAAAACACTAACAAGGATACATCCCAACAGGGTGAAACCCCACAACAATGTTTGAAAATATTTTCTTTTACATTTGTTTTTTTAGAATGAGACAGAAGCGGTCATTCCAGAGCCATCACCAGATGCCTTCTCGTTTCGACAGAAGTGACAACCCACAGAACTTTCTGAGCAGTGATGGATGGGAGGGTCGATGAGGAATCTGCGGGAGAAGAATCCATAAAAAAAAACATTACGGTAAGGTAATTTCTCCTTCAAAGGATTGGTTTTCTCCTGCAGATTCTTCATCATGATAGACTCCCCAAGCAGTTAGGATAATGGAGGGGAGCAGAAATATTTAAAGCAGTAGATTCTGTAGAACCGCCCTACCAAACCTTGCATCTGCTCCCCGTGCCACATCCAAGGCATAGTGCTTGGTGAAGGTATGCAAGGATAACCAGGTGGCCACCCGGCATATATCACTAACAGGGACCCCTCTCTGGAGGGCTGTAGAGGCTGAGACCCCGCTGGTCGAGTGGGCCCGGATGCCCAATGGAAGCTTCTTGCCTGCCGAATCATAACACTTGAATATGCACAAAATAATCCACTGAGACAGGGTTTGTTTGGTGATGGCAAGGCCTTTTCTAGACAAGGAATGGGCCACAAACAACTGGTCTGATTTCCTAACCTCAGACGTGCAAGCAAGATAGAAGCTTAACACTCTCTTGGGATCAAGGTGATGGAACCGCTCCTCCTACTTTGAGGGATGCAGAGGAGGGTAAAAGACAGGTAAGTCAATAGACTGGGACATATGAAATTCTGAAACCACCTTTGGAAGGAATCCGGGTCCGACTTTAAGAGAGACTTTCTCACGAAAGAGCTTCAGAAATTGAGGTTTGCAGCAAAAGGCTTGGAGTTCGCTAGCCCTCCCGGCAGAAGTGATTGCAACCAAAAAGGCTGTTTTAAGGCACAACAGTCACAAGCAACATGAAAGCATAGGCTCAAACAGAGACGTAATTAAGTAGGTCAAAACTAGATTAAGATCCCAATCGAGGACAACAAATGGGGTCGGCGGAAACTTGTTGAGAAGGCCCTTCAGAAACTGGGCCATGACCAGAATGGTAAAAATTGAACCTTGGTCTGGGGACCTCTTGATAAAACAGGGCCGCCAAATAGTTTTTATGGTGATTCCAGCCTTATAAGAATTTGGTGCTTTTCCTTAGTCTTAAGTACTGAATAAAGGGTCCCATGCTTGCTGTGAGTTGCCGATTCTTGTCCTGAGACTGTACAGGAACTGAAAATAGAATATGTATTAATAGATTCAACTTGTCTTGAGCATGTACGTAAAAATTGGTTAGAGACTGTTTTGTTTTTGACTGCTCAGCAAAATTTTATTTTTACATATTTGATGGTTGCAGGTTTGGTTGAATTTACTTCATTCAACTATCACACTTTGAAACATTGGCTCCATTCATTTGGAATAGTCATACATATTTTGTGGGAAATCTTCAAGTTCTTGTTGGTTGTGCTTAATTTTGCATCTATGCCTCTTATCCTGTGTTGACTTTGCTGTATTTAATGACCACACTAGAACAGTCGTACTCATTTTGTAAGGCATCTCCCTTTGCTATTATTCCTATCCCGACATGTGTTTCTCCGTCTGACGTGTGAGGGTTCTTCTGGGGATAGGTTGCGTTTCAAAAATAAGATTTATTATTGGATACGAAATCCGGTAAATATTCAGTTCGTTGCATGAGGCTTGTTAAAAGTTTTGTGTAAGTATCTTGACTTTAACGATGTTTGGAATTCAAAATAGCGTATGCCTTTATGCTGATCTTATATCCCCGTGGGGTCAATGCTTATCAATTAGGTTTTCTGAGGTTATTTCAAGAAATATATTTTGTCTATTTTACAATACACCCAACCCTGTGATTATAATCGTGTGCAGGCGCCGGCTGCATCTCTTTCATATGGTTGAGAAAATAAAAATAATATCATTAATGTGTGCTTGTGTTCTTGTATGCGTTTGCTAACACATGTATTGTGTTTGCATCATTCACTACAAAAGCAAAATAGCGTTCTGCTATACTTACCATAGACTTAATATTAGTTTCATTGTCAACATACAGAAACAATATACAATAAAAAACATGACATTTTTTGTTGTGACTTATTCAAGTATTAAAGGAAATGACGCATCTCTTGTTCTATATTTATACCAGTATGGCACATATCCATAGTACAGATCCAAAAGGCCTCCCTTCTCCTTAATATCGTTTCCATGTTTCCTCCTCCCAGTGGAGGCAATCTGCTTTAAATTCCATAACATTTGAGTTGTTTGTTGTCTTGTTGCTGGTGTTGTTCCTGAAACTGCATTGTTAGAGGTGATCTTAAGTCTTTATTCACGATTGCTCTTAAATGTTCTCAGATCCTTATCTTGAGTTTCCTAATCGTAGTGTCTATATATAGTCTAAGGCAGACACATTCAATACCATAAACTACATGCTTGCTGTTGCAGTTTATGATGTCCTTGATGGTTGCCTTGATTCCATTTGGTTTGAAAATTTCCTGTTTTTCATTGAGGCCGCCAAATACCCTTTGACTGTGGCAATCTGAAGGCCTGAAGAGGCCAGTGACAGAAGGAACTCCATCTCTGTAGTGGTGGGAACAAGAGATCCCTGCACTACGCCTCACATCTTTCCCACCTGCACGCGTACAGAGATCTAGTAGGTCTGCATGCAGCCAGCAATACCTCAAGTACCTCCTCTGAGAGGTCCAAGTCATCATAGCTCATCCTCTCAAGGGCCATGCATGTAGTTTGAGGAAATCAGGGGTCGGGTGGCGCACTCGACCCTACGACTGGGTTAGGAGACCCAGGCGCCGATGCAACCGGTGAGGCGAACAGATGTCAGAGCCAGGAGCTCGGAGTACCATGTTCTCCTCGCCCAATCCGGGGCGATCAGGATCATGGTCGCTCGAAATCTCTTCAACCTCCTGAAAACCCAAGTAATGATCTAATCGGAGGGAAGGCATAGTGGAGAGGAAAGGTCCAATCCACCAGAAACGTGTCCCCCAGTGCACCATTCGCTGGGAATTCCCTCAATCGATACTGTTTGCACTTCCTGTTGGATTCCGTGGCAAACAGATCCACTGCTGGGATACGTCATAGAGTGAAGACTACCTATAGGACTTCCTGGCACACTTCCCACTCATGTGAGACCGTGCTCTGCCGGCTCAGAGCATCTGCCAAGGTGTTCTCTGTCCCCGCCAGATGAACTACAGAGACCCAGATTTGGTTCCCTCTCAACCAGAACCACCGCTGAATTGCCTCTGTGCAGAGTGGGCAGGAGTGCACGCCACCCTACTTGTTGAGGTAGTGCATGGCGTGAGGAAGGCATGGTATCAAACAGTAAGACAGACGCAAATGATCACAATTCAAGGGTGTTTATTGAACTTCAATCAGGTCAGAAAAACGCCCATCTGATCCTAAATCTAAAGATGGGAGCAAGCTAAGACCATCAAACAATAACGCAGTCCTAGTGGTGTCTTGTCAAAATAATTATAAGTTACTCACCGTAGTGACTAATGTACTCTTAGTCCTTAGTCCCCTTTCCTCTATAGTGCATGGGACGTCCCTTCCAAGGGACGGGAGACAGAACCTTTTTCACCAGAAAAAAACCTTCTTCCCCTTTAAATTTAGAGGCGCGTGGGGGTGCAGCCCAGGGAGCATGCGGTGCCGTGATTCGGCCCTCCGGCACCACACCTCAGTCCCCATTGACGCGTCGACAATAGATTTAACATTACCTAATGACACCAGAATTATTAGGGGGGAGGTTCGTGGGACGTATGGAGGAAAGGGGACTATGGACTAAGTACGTTAGTCACTACAGTCAGTAATTTATAATTAGTTTTACGACCCATCCCCTTTCCTCCATACTGCTGTTAGGGAGAATTCTCATTCTATGGCTAACTTCCCTCACCTAGTGAGTCCCCCAGCAGCTTTGCTGGATTTCTGGAGTACATTTTTTCCACTTGGTAAAAGTGTGAGCCTTTTTCCCACTCTGACATGTGTTTTTCCATGTGTATTTTTACTGTTTGTATGATAGTGGGCACTGGAGGACACCACTCCATGAGCCCCACTTTTTATGTGCGTTACACAGCACCTTCCGTGCAGTAACACAGGGTTGTCTTTGAGAGTTCCCACTGACTCCATTTTCTAGGGCTGACTACTGTCCCCCAGAAAACAGGTAAAGTTGCCATTTACTTTACATAGTCATTTAAAACTACAGACCCAGTACACCCCATTTTACATGGAGTACTGGAAAGCGTTAACTCCTATCCCTTTTTGTCTGTGCCTCTCTGAGCTTTGTTTTGCTCTTTAACATTTAGACTTGGCTCGTGGAAGTGGTATTTACCCTAACTTTTCTACTGCGATTATATTATATAAACGTGGTATTGTTCCAGGCTATTCTAGTAGCCTCGAAAATAAACCTGCTTGACCAAATACTTTTTCTTTTGGCTCCTGTCGGGGTTATTCGCCATTTCTTTTTGTTAAAGTCCTTCTTGTGTTTTACTTTGCGCGGCAAACCAGGTTTGCCTTCTTTGTTCACCGTCTTTTGGCGGGCTTCTGCGAAGAAGCCCTCTTCTTGGCGCCTTGGTGTCTAGGTGGGCTGTATGTGAGGGAGGAGTGTATTCACCCCCTGCACAGGGTATCCTAGGAAATCCAAGTCGCACTTTGCCATGATTGGCTGAGGTGGTTGCCCAGGCTGGACAACCCCCCTGCTGCGTGATTGACAGCCAGGCTGTGTGAATGGGGGATTTTCGCATAAAAGGCAGGACTCTTGGGCTAGAAGTCAAAGTCACCACTAGAACTACAAGGAACCGAAGAGAAGCAGAGAAGAAGTTGGCTGCTGCCACTATCCCGTCCCGGTGAAGCCCTGCTGCAGGCCTAAGCCATCTATCCTTCGACGACCAGAGAAGATCCAGTCCGGAGTCTTCTTCCCTTGAGCCTGGTGGGGATAACCAGCTCATCTTCTAAAGCCAGAGGATCCTCTTCGTGGTCGAAATCACTGCACCCTGCTGTAGTGGTCCGGATAGCCATCTGAAGAGCCTTTGCTGTTTTTAAGGAGCGCACCTTTTATTCACCGTTGCTGCTGCCGGCTTCAGCCCTCTGTGGTGCAGACCCCTCCAGACGCCGTCCTTCTTGCCGAAGCTCCAGGAACCGTGGGTCTGCAGGAAACTACCAGGAACAACTGCCGTGGCACCAGCTTCTTCATTGAATAAGGTACTGTGTTCTGCTTTAGGAAATCGGGTGAATCTCTTTTTCTCCTCCTACAAGGCTTGTCCTCATCTTCCCTCGTTCTTATAACTTTTGCTTCCTCCATTGACAATATCTAAGTACTCCTGACTACGTTGAATCATGAACTGTCCGACTGTGTGATCCTCGACAACAGGAACCCGGTTCCACTTGAGACTGGCTCCGGCCTATTGACTCTTGAATTTCTGTCTGAGTCTTCTCTGATTCTGTCTGCCTTGACAAAAGTATTGCCTATGATTTTTGCCCCCAACTCTCTCTGGGTATCTCAGGTGCTAAGTGTGTTTTTGCCACGGTAACATTTCTTGCCGCGGATATGTTTTTCTTTAGTAAGACCGAACTGTCATTACTGTCAAAAATTGATCGCAAATGTATTCCCAGTAACGTCTTTTGTTTCACAACACCAGTCCGTTAAAACATAGGGTACTTACCTTGAAGTTATACCGTACAAAGTGAATTGGTTGGTTGTAGTATATTTTACGTGTGGTTTTGAATTAATAGAAGTGTTGTGTTTATAACAAACGGTTTAAAAATAAATGTACTTATATTTTTTACCTGTAACCTTGAGTCAGTGCTTGCTTGAGTCCCAGTAATTGTGATCCCTTTGTGTAATCTCTGCTACTGCTCAAATACTCTTGAGATAAGCCTGGCTGCTCTGCTACTGCTACCACTTTAACATATTAGTACAGGCTTGTACCAAAGGTAAGATTTGTATTACCAATTGTAGTCTTAATTGTGTGTAGAGGTCCCTAAGGGCACTGCACGGGATTCTGTCTAACATTCCCTGTTAGGCAGAATTATATGCAGTACCCTTTGGGAACACCACACACAATTAAGACTACAAGTGACAGTACAAATTCACCTTTGGTACAAGCCTCTACTACACAGTTAAAGTGGTAGCAGTAGCGGAGCAGCCAGACTTATCTCAGGAGTAAGTGAGCAGTACAAGATAGTTACACAACGGACAGCAATTACTATGATTCAGGCAAACACTGACTTAAGGTTTTCAAGTAAAAGAATACACATTTATTTCACTCTTCAGCTGTATAACATTGCACTATTTTAAGATTGTGATTTTTGACTTGCTTATTACACCACACCATTTCCCTTAAATTCCAGACAAGTTAAGCTCACAAAATGAAGTGGGAGCACAATGGCACTCCAGCAATTTAAAAGGAAGGGAAAGACAAAAGTTATTAGAAATTAGATCAAACCAACAGGTAAGTACCCAGGGCAGTTGAACAAGAGGAACTTCAGTGAGGAGATCAGATAGAAAAGGCTTAGGGCCAAAGTCAATGGGTCAAAAGTCTTTTGCTCAATATCACACAGATCAGGGTAGTTCGGAAACCATGCCACAAACTTTACCGCGGACGAGGTTGGTTGATACAAAAGTTAGTTCAAAGAGAAGAGAAGGATAAGCCCTCGGATTGGAGAAAGATTTCAAACACTTTCACCGCGGTTGAACGAAACAGACAACCTGATTTGCACAGTACCTTGAAACGGAGAGGGAGCTGTAACTGAGGAAGATGTTCCTGGTAGTTCCTGCAGGCTCACGGTTCCTGAAGCGACTATCGGACTGACACGAAGTAGGAAGACTGGAGGGTCCTGCACTACCCAGGGAAGAAACCAGCAGCAGAGCACAACAACAAATAAAAGGTGCGCTCCTTAAAACCCAAGCAGGGTACGACCTTCCTGGCTATCCAGCCCACTGTAGCTCTGTACAGCTCTTTCGACCAGAGGAGGGGTCCATACTTGCAGTTTGGGCGAACTGGTTGGTCCCACCAGCTCAAGGGAAGAAGTTTCCTGGAGGATCTTCTCTGTCGGCGGATTCTGGAGATTTGGACCTGCAGCAGGGCTTCAACTGGCCGTTCAGTCGTTGTAGGGGTCCTCTTCTACCAGTTCCTCGTTGGTTCTTTCGTTCCAGTGGCGACTCTGCCTTTCCAGTCCCAGAGACCTGCTTTATATGCAGTTTTCCCCCCATTCATACAGCCTGGCTGTCACACAGCAGGGTGGCTGTCCTGGCAAGGACAGTCCCCTTAGCCAATCAAACAGGAGTGCGACTTGGGTTACCAAGGGAACCCATGGCAGTGGTCCGAAGACCCCCTCCCTCACATCCTGCCTACCTAGACTTTCAGGCACCTTAAGGAGGGCTTCTGTGCGGAAGCCCGCGAAAAGACAGTGAACAAAGGAATCATCCCCGGTTTGGTGCATAGAGAAAAACACGAGAAAGACTTTTACAAAAAGAAATGCTGAATAAACCCAGCCGCAGCCAAAATAAAATGTATTTGGTCAAGCAGGTTTATGTTTGAGGCTAATTTAATAGCCTAAAACAACACCACGTTTATATAAGATAATCACGGTAGAAAAGTTAGAGTAGTTACCACTGCCACCAGCCAAGTCTTAATGTAAAGGGAGCGAAACAATGCTCCAAGATGCACAGACAAAAATGGATAAGAGTTAACCCTTTCCAATACTCCATGTAAGATTTGGTGTACTGGGTCTGTGGTTTAAAGTGACTAAAGTAAAGTTAATGGCAACTTTACCCTTTTCTGGGGGACAGTAGTCAGCCCCAGAAAATGGAGTCGGTGGAAAGTCTCAAAGACAACCCTGTGTCACTGCACTGAAGGTGCTGTGTAACACACATGAAAATATGAGGCCATTTAGTAGGTGAGGCTCCAGTGCTCAGGATCACACAAAAAGTGAAAACACACACAGCAAAACACATGTAAGAGTGGGAAAAAAGGCTCACACTCTTGCCAGGTGAGAAAAATAAATCCTAGAAATTCAGCAACGCTGCTGAGGGACTCATTAGGTAAGGGAAATCAGACATTTATGAGAATTTTCCCCAACTTTCTTCTTTAAATTTAGAGGCGCACACAGGGGCGCGGCCCAAGAAGCATGCGCTGCCCTGACTCCAGCCTCCGCCGCCACACCTCATTCCTCATTGACGCGTCGAATATAGATTTAACATTGCCTAATGCCACCAGTATTATTAGGGGGGAGGTTGGTGGGACATATGGAGGAAAGGGGACCATGGACTAAGAGTACGTTAGTCACTATTGTTAGGCAGAATCCTGTGCAGTTCCCTTAGGGAGCACTACAGAAAATTAAGACTACAGGTATGAGCAATAAATCCCCTTTGGTATCAGTCTGTACCACAAAGATTTAGTTGGTAGCTGTGGCTAAGCAGTCAGACTTATCTCAAGAGGAAGATGCAGTATTCAGGGTTTACACAATAGGGCTATAGTACTATGGTACAAGGAAACACTGACCAAAGCATTGTATTAAAAAGAATATATATATTTATTTTACACACTTCTAGTTAGAACCATCAATCACAGTTCTTAAAGCAAGTTAAAATCAGTCAAGAAAAGTATACACAACTCCCTACATAAACTGTAGACAAGTTTGAGCAAGAGTGAAAACAGAGCAAAACGGCACAGTGAAAACAAAACACAAATGGCAATTTCTCACAAGGGAGGGAAAGGGCAAGTTATACAGGAATATATTCTTAGGCACCCTAGCAACACTTCCCAATAAGGTTGTGAACAAGTTTAGGCAAGGCAGTACTTTAGCATGTATTATGCTTAGGTGAAAACCAAGCAAAATGGCACTTCACAAGTTTTAAAAGTGGGAAGGAAGAGGTGGTTATAAGAGTTAGGGGCACCAACACATCACATTTCTAGTTGAGAAGCAATCTAGAGAGGGCAGTTCTAACAGATTCAACCAGAGTCAAGAGGCCTGTGCCAGAGTCAGTGGTACAGGGCAAAAAACCCAGGAGTAAAATGCTCTTGTAGTTGCAGTCAATTCTTTGTTAAACGATTCGAAAGGTTGGTTGCAGAAGGTGAAAGACAATGTTAGAAGATGGGGGCAGCCAACCCAACAGGTAGGTAAAGGATTTAAAACACCTTTAGCGCTACCAACCGAAAAGGGCGCCCTGGTGGAACAAAGTACCTTAAAATGAAGAAGAGGCTCCTGCGGTGGCGGTTGTTCCTGGTAGTTCCTGCAGTTCGGGAGATCCAGCAGAGGAAGAGAGGCTCTCGTCGTGGAGGAAGGTTCGAGTTACTGCACTGCCCAGGGATGAAACCAGCCGCGGTGCTGCCAAACGAAATAAAAGGAACGCTCCTTTAAATCGCGGTCCAGGTGGATGGGTGCTGGCTATCCGGTCCCCGAGTGCAGGGCACTGGTGATTCGACCAAGGCAGGTCCTAGAAGGCGATTGGCAAACTGGTTGGCCCCACCAGCTCAAGGGAAGAAGGCTCTTGCAGATGATCTTCTCTCGTCGTGAGGAGAAAAGTGGTGAGACACTGCAGCAGGGCTTCACCAGTGGTTCTTTCGTTGCAGACGTCTTTGGCTTCTCTCCTCTTCGGCTTCTTATTTCCAGTGGTGACATCTTGCTCTTCCAGTCCTCAGGACCCTGCTTTTATGCAGAAAGATCCCCATTCATACAGCCTAGCTGTCACTCACACAGTGGAGTGGTCATCCTGGCGGGAGACTCTCCAACCTATCAGGGCAGAGTGCGGCATGGGCTGCTGAGGCAACCCTGTCCAGGGGTCCTACTCCCCCTCCCACACAATGGGTCCACCCCAGACTCAGTGGCACCGAAAGGAGGGCTTCTTGGCAGAAGCCCGCCAAAAGGATGAACAAAGGATCCCCGACCTGGGTTAGGATCTTAGAGAAAGACAGAGAAAGAATTTATATAAAAGTTCTAGTAAATAAAACCTACCGGAGTAAAGTTAATATAAAAATAAACCTGCAGTATGTTAGAGGCTGTCAGTAAATGTGGTAGCCTCGAACAATGGGAAAATCCCATAGAGAAACATTTGCGGTCCAATATTTTTGGTAGTAACCACTGCCACCAGCAAGACACTTTTGGGAGAGGGACTGTACAGCAATGAACATAAGGGAAAAACTATTAACACTTGCCAGTACCTCCATAATAAGATGGATTGTACTGGTTTTGTTCATTAAGAGT
This sequence comes from Ambystoma mexicanum, assembly GCF_040938575.1. Classification (NCBI taxonomy): domain Eukaryota; kingdom Metazoa; phylum Chordata; class Amphibia; order Caudata; family Ambystomatidae; genus Ambystoma; species Ambystoma mexicanum. Next base: position 885,960,420 of record NC_090933.1, read on the forward strand.
GACTAATAAAGTAAAGTAAATAGGGACTTTACATGCCCTGGGAGACAGTAGTCAGTCCCAGGGTATGGAGTCTATGTTTGGGGGTCGCTACAACACCCCTGTGTCACTGCACGGAGGGTGCTGTGTAACACATGTGGATAAAGATGGTTCCTATGAGGGTGAGATAAAGGGTGAGATAAACCCCATAGACATTAAACACAAAAATAGCCTAGAACACACATAGCAAAAAATGCCTAAGAATGGGAAAAAGAGTCTCACTCTTAGCAGGAGAAAAAAACAAACCCTTCAAATCCAGCAAAGCTGCTGAGGGACTCTCTAGGTAAGGGAAATTAGCCATATAATGACAATTCTCCCTCTTAGGGTGAATTCTCATTTATGGCTAATTTCCCTCACCTAGTGAGTCCCCCCAGCAGCTTTGCTGGACTTCTGGAGTTTATTTTTTTCCACTTGGTAAGAGAGCTTTTCCCCCACGCTTACCTGGGTTTTGCTTTGTGTTTCTACCTGTTTTTGTGATTGTGGACTCTGAAGTACACCACTTCAGTAGCCCCCTTCTTTTTGTGTGTCACACAGCACCTTCGTTGCCGTGGCACAGGGTTGTCTTTGAGACTTCCCTCGACTCCATTTCTGAGGCGACTACTGTCCCCAGAAAAGTGTAAAGTTACCATTAACTTTACTTAGTCAATCTACCACAGATCCAGTACACCCCATCTTCCATGGAGTACTGGAAAGGGTTAACTCGTATCCCTTTTTATCTGTAACTCCTAGAGCATTGTTTCACTTTTAACATTTAGACTTTGCTGGTGGCAGTGATATCTACCCTAACTTTTCTACCGCGATTATATTAAACGTGGTACTGTTCTTGGCTATTATATTAGCCTCGAACATAAACCCGCTTGACCAAATCTTCTTTCTCGTGGCTCCGGTTGGGTTTATTCGCCATTTCGTTTTGTTAAAGTCCTTCTTGTGTTTTACTTTGCGTGGCAAACTAGGTTCGCCTTCTTTGTTCACTGTCTTTTGGCGGGCTTATGCCCAGAAGCCCTCCTCAAGGCGCCTGGGTGTCTAGGTGGGCTGAATGTGAGGGAGGGGTGTAGTCACCCCCTGCACAGGGTATCCTAGGAAACCCAAGTCACACTTTGTCATGATTGGCCAGGGCAGTTGTCTGGGGTGGGCAACCCCCCCCTGCTGGGTGACTGACAGCCAGGCTGCGTGAATGGGGGTTTTTCGCATAAAAGGCAGGTCTCTTGGGCTAGAAGTCAGAGAGTCGCCACTGGAACTAAAAGGAACCAAAGAGAAGCGGAGAGAATGACGGCTGGCTGCTGCAACTACCCCATCCCGGTAAAGCCCTGCTGCAGTCCTGAGCCATCTGCCCTTCAACGACTCAGAAGACCCAGTCCGGAGTCTTCTTTCCTTGAGCTTGGTGGGGATAACCAGCTCATCTTCTACAGCCAGAGAATCCTCTTCCGTGGTCAAAATCGCTGCACACTGCTGTAGTGGTCCGGATAGACACCTGAAGAGCCTCTCCTGTTTTTAAGGAGTGCACCTTTTATTCCGTTTCGCTGCTGACGGCCTCATCCCTGTGTGGTGCAGACCCTCTTCAGACGACGTCCTTCACGATGAAGCTCCAGGAATCGTGGGGGTCATGAATCCCCAAAGTATCTTATTAAAAGGATACGGTAACCAAAAAGGATACAATTGATATGGTTTTTCCGGATCCTTGAATTCACACAATTTTTGATAGAAGTGATGTCAATTTAGACCTTCCAAATGATACAGCTCTCTGACTGGTAAAACAGGCAGAGAGAAGGATCACTGGAAAGGGCGTGGGAGAGTAATAGGAAGGCAGCCTAGGAAAAATAAAGCATAATGAGAAACTATCTCAAGTGACCTCTGATAGAATGGAAATAATGCAAATTCCAACACTCACCTGTAGGCTTAGAACTGGAGTATCCACCAAAGTCAATAAAGAAATCCAGGAAAGAAAACCAACGACAAAGGAGGGAAGGTTAGTAAGGGAGACTTAACCCGAACAGCACGAGGCTCTCGCTAGATACCGGGTTGATGCACCACAGGATAGCGTCCATAGTTCTGTGCACAGACACCTTCAAATAAAAGTTGTAGATACACCTTCCTTTCCCATCAGGAACAAAACAAATTGGAATGAGTCCACCTGTTATTTCCTCACAGGTTCAAATCAACCGCGTGCTGGATACAAGCAGACCAAGTACACACAGCCAGGACAGCCGCGCTTGAAGAATTCCAACGTCCGCGTGGGATTTTACACGCGAATCAAGTACACGCAGCCAGGACAGCCGCACTTGAAGAGTTCCAGCGTCCGCGTGGGATTGAAAGCGGAAACTTACACAAGGACAGGACAACAGCATACAAATGAAACAGGAACCCGCGTGTGAGAAGACACGCTCATAAAATCTGCTGAAGGCAGATACAGGAGATCGCGTGTGAAGGAACACATCGATGAAGGCCAAAGTAGCAACTGACGGGATGCGAGGACGCAGATGAAAAGTTCAGCTACCAACACGCCAAAATGTTCAATCAGAAGCAGTGAGCCACGTATCCACGCTGCTTATAAACGTTTTGCGGTAAAACACGTGACAATCATGAATCACGTGAATTCAACGACGTGAATAATGCAGACGTCGTTTTCCTGGTAATACATCAAACAACCTGCATCTCGAATACAACGGTCTAGCAGTTCTATGAGCATAACCCGTTCTGCGTACAGACGGAGTTCCAGATCCAGAGGTAAAATGTCCAGCATGCATGACAGTGGGTCTGCGGGAAACCAACAGGAACAACTACCAGGGCACCAGCTGCACCATTGGAACAAGGTACTGTGTTCTGTTGAAGAAACTGGGTGAATCCCTTTCTTCTTCATTTCCAAGGCTTGCCCTCGTCTTCCCTCCTTCTTATAACTTTTGCTTCCGAACATTGACAATATCAAAGTACTTTTGGCTCCTTTGAATCGTGAACTGTCGGACCGTGTGATCTTCGGCAACTGGCCCCGGTGTCTTTCGATCCTGGCTCCGGCCCTTTGACCTTTGAACTCCTGTCTCTGAGTGTTTCTTGATTCTGCCTGCCTAACCAAAATATTGCCTGTGATTTTTGCCTCCAACTCCCTCTGGGTATCCCAGGTGTGTTTATGCCCCGGTAGCTTTTCATGTCACGGATAAGCGTTTGTTTAGTAGACCGAACTGTCAAAAAGTGATCGCAATCGTATTTGCGGTAACGTGTTTTGTGCCTAACACTGGTTCATTCCAACACAGGGTACTTACCTTGAGACTTACTGTACAAAGTTAATTAGTTAGTTGTAATATATTTAACGTGTGGTATTTATTGAAGTTGTAACGCTCACCTGACTCCCACGGAGGCGCTGGCCTGGTTCGCGCTGCTGTGACCTCTTCTAAGGTGATGCGCAGGGTTCGGAAGACGGACTGGACCGGGCCCCCAAATCTGGCTTGTCTGGCTCGCAGAAGTATCCTTCTGTAGGCGAAAATAGGGGATTAACTGTCTGCGGGGTAATGCAATCAGCCTCCCACTTTCCCCTCTCACCCTCCTCGAAACCCTTCTGCGATTCCTCGTAGCGTCTCACCTTAGGGTCTGGAAGGACGAGCTCTCCATCCTGCTTCTGATGCAGGGGCGCGTTGGTATCCAGTTACTTCACTGGATTTTCGGATTGGTGAGAACCAAACTTGCTTGGCTTCCAGGTAAGTTTTTTGATAAGAGGTTCCCCTTGTGTCCATGCATTAATGTACTAATGCTAGTGTCTTTTTCCCCATAGGGGCCGGGGTACGGAATGCCGAGGAACAGGCACCGACCCGAGATGAGAGGTGAAATCCTTGTAGAAATCAGGTAAGTCTTTAATGAGCGTTTTTTGGTAATCTTTTTTCATTCGCTCATTAACGCTGATGTCTCTTTTCCCCTTAGGGGCTGGGGTCCGGAAATGCCAGGATGCGGTGCGGACCCGAAATGAAGAGGGAAAGAATCAACAGGTAAGTCTTAACATGGAGATTTAGCTTTCCTTATTCCCTTCTCTCTCTCACCTTTTGTTCTGATCTTTTTCTCCCTAGGCGCTGGGGCGTGACTGCGAATCCGGATGATCTCTGCTGAACATGGAGGCGCCCTGTAAAGGTGAGTGGAATGCGGCGCTGCAGCAATCAACGCGATGAGCTTTTAAATAAAAGTCTTCCTTTTCAGGATTGTCGGCGAGATGTCTCCGGGATGCGGAATTAGCAGGTAAGGACTTTTCCTTCTTCTGTTCTCTTCTTCTCTTCCTTTGCAGGTGATCCAGGATGCTGGCAGGCGTGGCAGAAGTCAGGATGCCGGAGCAAACACGGTGAGCGTCCAGCTGCTAGATGCAGAACAACGCAAAGCACGTGTGGCTGTTCGGGTGGGGTTTAAATAGCCTTGGAAGAAGTTCCAGGTATGTATCCTTCCTCCAATCAGGTATGTATCCTTCCCTGGCCACGTCCGGATGGTAAATTAATCCCACAGGTAAAGTAGTTCCTTTCAGACCTCAAGGAGGCCGGGATCCTGCAGCATGGTCTGCATCAGGTAAGTGCACCCAAGCACTTCCATAATGAGCCTGGCGCCTATGGCGCCAGGACTGATGTCTTTTATGAGCCTGGCGCCATAGGCGCCAGGACACTGTCCAAAGGGGCCCTATATGGGGTTGCTGGGTCCTTCCTTGGGGACTGGATGTCCGCTTTCGGGGACGAAGCTTGAACCGGCTCCCCGGGAGCGGGCATCATGACAGAAGTTTAATAGAAGTGTTGTGTTTATAATGAATGGTTTAAAAATAAATGTACCTATATTGTTCTACCTGAAACCTTGAGTCAGTGTTTGCTTGAGTCACAGTAATTGTGGTCCCTTTGTGTAATCTCTGCTACTGCTCATATACTCTTGAGATAAGCCTGGCTGCTCTGCCACTGCTACCACTCTGCCATATTAGTACAGGCTTGTACCAAATGTAAAACTTGTATCACCACCTGTAGTCTTAATTGTGTGTAGTGGTCCCTAAGGGCACTGCACAGGATTCTGCCTAACACTCCCTAACAACTATGGTGAGTAACTTATAATTACTCTTACGTCCCATCCCCTTTCCTCCATACTGTATGGGCGATTACAACTGATTGTAGCCCCAGGGTAGAGAGGAGACCCTCCTTAAGCAAATAGGTTCCTGAGAACCGCCTGTCCGAAAGCGGCATCAGATCTAGAGCCGGCATCCAAACAGTAATGCTTGTAGAAAGCCGAGGGGGAGGCCCAAGTGGCTGCACTGCTTATGACTTGCCAAGGAAATGGCGTTGGAATGCAATGGCCGTTGCCTTGGTCCTGACTGCGTAGGCATGCATGTTGGCCAGGAGCGGCCTGTGCTGACCCTCATATGCTTCCTTGATGGCAGAGACCATCCAATGGGATATGGAAGCCTTGGAGGCCTGGTAGCCTGGCATGGAGCTGCTGAACGTGACGAACAGGGCGTCCGACTTGTGGAAGCCCTTTGTCCTGTCCAAGTAGAATTTTAGGGCAAGCCTGACATCCAGGCAGTGCAGCACTCTCTGCGCATCATCCTTGGTATCGGGAAAGAACGTTAGGGAGGACTATTTCCTCGTTCAGGTGAAATGCAGATGGAACCTTGGGCAGAAATGCCGGGTGCCTCTGCATGACTACTTTGTCCTTGTGAAAGGTGGTATATGGTTCAGAGGCAACCAGCGCCTGAATCTCGCTGACTCTGCGAGCCGAGGTAAGACTGACTAGTAAGGCTGTCTATATGGCGACCAGCCTAATGTCCACGGACGCCGTTGGCTTGAATGGTTTGTGTGCCAGGGCGCCCAAGACTATATTAAGGTCCCACACAGGGTGCGGTCTCTTGAAGGGCGTGTAGAGCCTAGCGGGACCCGTCGGATGTTTCTTGACAATAGGGTTGGAGGAGGAAAAAATGCCTTCCTCCGAGTTAGTGTATGCCCCAATGGCTGCAAGGTATGTACGGCAGGTGTCCACCTGTACTGCCGAATGAGCGAGGTGTGCTGAAAAGGAGAGCACCTCGTCCAAATTGCAGGCCAAGGGGTCAAATCCCTTGGAGTCTGCCCAGTGGCAGAACCTAGTCCATTTGCTCTTGTACTGGGCCCTGGTGGCTTTGCTCCTGGCGCCCTGTATGATCTTCAGATTAGCCTGTGAGAGCCTGTGAGAGGCTAAGGTGCCGAAGCGTTACCTGCTCAGGTACCACGCTGTGAGGGCTAGTTTCTGTGGCGAGGGGTGGATGATCCTGCCCCTCTGCTGCACCGCGGGGTGGATGATCCTGCCCCTCTGCTGCACCAGAAGATGTGCTGGGCCCGTCAGGAGGTGAATCAGAGGCATCTTCGAGAGGCTGAACAGCTCTGAAAACCATGGCCTGGACGGCCACCATGGAGCTATTGGAATGATGCTGTGATGGCGAGACTCCTTGATCTTGCAAATCACTCTGTGAATCAGCAAAGTGGGCAGGAAGGCGTAAACCCTCATGCCGTTCCACTTATGCCGAAATTCTTCACCCAGGGAGCCAGGGCCCTGTCCCTGCCAGGAGGCGAACTGAAAGCACTTCTTGTTGTGCCAGGTAGCAAAGAGTTCCACCTGGGGATGACCCCACCTGTTGAAGATCTCCTGAATGACGAGGTTGTTTAGCTGCCACTCATAATTGTCTGCTCCCAACCTGCTGAGCCTGTCTGCCTCCAGGTTGGATTCCCCCAGGAGGTGGACTGCCGTGAGGTAGATGTCGTTTTCCAGGGCCCACTCCCACATGCTGATTGGCAGTCTGCACTGGGGAGGGGATCTGGTGCCTCCCTGCTTGTTGACATAGTACATGCTGGTCGAGTTGTCTGTCTGGATGAGGACAACCTTTCCCCTGAGAAGTGGTAGGAATGCTCTGAGCGCTGGTCAGATGGCGTTCAGATCTAACCAATTGATGTGGTATTCCTGCTCCTGGCAAGTCTAGGTGCCGTGTACCGAGAGATCGTCCAGGGTGGCTCCCCAGCCCTCGAGCAATGAGTCTGTGGTGGTGGTGGCCTGCGGGGAGGGCGGCTGAAAGGGCTTGCCCCTCCATAGGTTGCAGTCCCTGGACCACCATGTTTGGTCCGGGTGGAGAGATAGAGGAACGTTGATCATCTCGGATTGAGAGCCCCGCTCCCGTTTCCATGAGGCCACAAAGTGCAGCTGAATCCTCCTCATCTTCAGTCTTGTGTGTGGGACGGCTAATAGGACTGCCGCCAAGAGACCTAGGAGATACTGGTACCACTATGCCGAGGTCACCTCTCTGCTGAGGAAGTGGGTGGTGGCCCTCTTGATGGCAGAGTTCTTGTCTTCCGACGGAAATACCTTTTCGGAGCACGTGTCCCAGATGAGGCCCAAGAATGTCAGTCTGCGTGGGCTGCAGCTGCGACTTCTTGAGATTGAGCGAATCGCTCAGATCATGCAGTGTGTTCATAAGGGCATGGGAAGAGTGGTGAACTGCTTCCGGAGATGTAGCCCCGACGAGCCAGTCATCGAGGTATGGGTAGATGTGGAGGCCTTGAGCTCTGAGGAGGGCAGCCACTGTATTCACGAGCCTGGTAAAGACCCTGGGGGCCGAGCTAAGGCCAAAAGGAAGGACCTTGTATTGAAAATGGTAGCCCATGATCCTGAACCGAACGAAAGAATGCTGGGGCTGTCAAAACGTGTAGGTACGGGTCCTTCATATCCAGGCAGCACATCCCGTCTCCCTTGCACAATGTCTCCGCTGTGAAAGCTGGCGTAACCATCTTGAATTTTTGCAAGGGTAAGGAGAGGTGAAGGGTGGAAAGGTCCAGCAAAACTCTCAGGCCCGCCTGGTTCTTCTGAATGGCGAAAATCCTGGAGTAACAGCCCAAGCCTCGCTGGGAGGCTGGGACTTCCTCCACTGCCTGGCTCTCTACGAGCGACCGGATCTCTGCCAGAGGAGTTGATGTCCCAACTTGAGGGATTGGAGGGGAGGAGTGTCACAACCCTCTGGCAAACCCCCTCTGGCAAACCCATTGGCCAGGTGGAGTCAGGACTCGGGCCCCTAGAGCCTGGCATCCTCTTCAAACGCCCTCATGGGGCCAGTCCTGGCGCTTATGGCGCCAGGCTCATACGCCATGAGAAACAATGTGCTTGGGAACTACTTTATTGTATTGTCAGCCAACATGGAGGCATCCACATTTATTTTATTTATTTGTTTATTTGTTTATATAGCGTTAAAGCCCGCGGGCATCAGAACGCTTACATATAGACTGGACAACAGAAAAGGAGACAGGACTAGGCGAGAGAAGGCCTAAGTTAACTCAAATAGAGTCGTTATGTTACCGGGATTTACTTAAAAAGTAAGGTTTTCAGTTTTTTCCTGAAGGTGAGGTAGTTAGGCTCAAGTTTTAATGAGGTGGGTAAGTCATTCCATTTTCCGATGGCTAATGTCGGGAAGGCCTTGCCAAGGCCATGTTGTTTTTTAGTTATAATGGTTTGTAGTTTGCCTGTGTTTGATGATCTGAGGCTCCTGGGTGGCTCGTACCATTTAAACTGTTTCTTGAGGTAGGCCGGGGCTGCGCCATATAGGCAGCGATGTACCATGGTGAGAGACTTGAAGGAGATTCTCTCCTCCATAGCCAACCAATGGAGGGTTTTCCTTTCTCCGGAGATGTGTTCTCTCCATGATTTTCCAGTGATCGTTCTGATGGCGTTGTTTTGGATGGTTTGGCATCTTTTCAAGCACTTACTATTGGCTCCCAAGAGTAGGGAGTTTCCGTAGTCCAATCTAGACAATATAGTGGCCCTAGCGATGATGGTGCTGTTCTTTTGGTCTAGCAATGGCCTGATCTTTTTAAGGAGAATCTGATGATACTGACAGTTTTTTTTAAGGTAGCTTGTATGTGCTTCAGCGCCAAGATTCTAAGAAACAAGCTATGCGGTCTAGTGTTTTGGGTGTGGTAGCCTAGGGACTACTTTACCTGGACTATTTTGTTGGGGCTATTTAAACCACACCCGAGCAAGACAACACGCTTCACGTTACTTTGCAGCTTGCAACGTGACGCTCACCGTGTCCAGCGATTCCCTCGAACCTCGGAGAAGCAGAACCTGAAAGGAGACAAAAGGAACATCTTTAGCAGCAGTACCCTACCTGCAGTCTTCATCTTTAAACACTCGCAGCTACTGAGAACAGCTTCCTCGAATCTGCACGCCTCCCGGACAGAACGACCTGAAAGAGGAAGATAGAGGCAACATAAAAGAAAGCAGTAGAGACATTTACAAATTACGAACTGCTCAAAAGACTTACCTGGCTGGTCGCCTCTCGGCTGGCACCACTCCGGACATTCCACTCGCGCTGAAGAACACTGCGACCTACAAGGAAGGAAAACACAGGTTAGCAAAGGCAAGACTTTGCAGCGCTTCGCGTCGCGCTTACTTACCACATCATAGCGCCCTTAATGCGCCATCATTTACCAGCGGGGCTCAACCAAGCCAGTTCGCCGCGCTGAAGCTCTGCATACTTAAGGGAGAAAAAGAAGAGACATTTTAAACAAAGAAAGGCATGCAGGATAGCAACAAAACTAAAGAACAGCAATAAGACCTCCCTGAACAATATCAAAATGGGCCGGCGTCAGTGAAGTAACTGGATCGCACTCGCCCATGAAAGACAACGCGCCCCTGCAAAGAAGGCAGGACGGAGAGCAAACATAATTCTACCACAAGGTGAGGTGAGGGCGCCAGAGGGACTGAAATCATATGGGGGTGGAGGGAGTATACTTACTCCAGTTGGTCAGTCTTGAACACAGTCCTCCTGTATTTTCAGGCAGAACCTTCCCCGCAGACCACATCAGGGCAAAGCTGAGAAGTATACCAGTGAGTAACCCGGCTGGGTGGCATCCCTGCGGATACCAGGTGAGCGTAACAAGGAGGGAGGAGAGGCTGGGATGGGTAGACGGTACCCATGGATACTACGGAGAGGATCCAGGGGGTCCTCGAAATTCTGGCGCCAGAAATGTGCATGGAGAGCAAGCCTGCCCCCCACTGGAGACACATGGAGCGGGAGAGACGTGTCATGCCTTCTTTCCCTTGGATGCTGTCTCAGAGGAGGGGGACTGGAAAAAGCCCTTTCTCCCTCCCCCTTTTGTTGCTTGTGCCGGTTCTGAGACGGCAAGCGGTCAGGCTGCCTGGATCTCCATTCCTGGAAGCTGCAAAACCCTCCGTACGTACGCCCCCTGTCGGCATGCTGCTGTGACTGGGTGTACGACTTGGCCGTGGTCTTTGTCAAGATGGATAAAGACTTGGCCGTTTGTGAGCTGTTTTTCTTCTTGTACAGCTCTTCGTCCGGGGAGGAGTTGAAGAGCCACCCTGACCCCCTCTCGAATGTTAGATCTAATATGCGTTCTGGACGTCCGGGTTGAATTTCGTTGCCCGGAGCCAGGCTGTCGTACTCATGTCTGTGGCGATACAGATGGTACGGCCAGAGGTGTCAATTTGGGCCATGGTGGATTCCAGGAGGTTCTGCGCTACCATCTTGGCCTCAGCCAGCCCCGCCTTAAAACGTGAGCGGCTCTGCATAGGGATGTCTGGGAGGGAGTCTGCAATTTCCCGCCATAACCTTTGGTTAGCGGCAGCTAGCATACCATTGGCGTTCGCATGAAGATGCAAGGACGCGTTGGAATACAGCTTTTTCCCGTACGCCTCCAAGATCTTCTCCTCCTTGCCTAGCAGCGTTGCTGAGAAGGAGGCTGAGGACGACTGAGGCTTGGAATATAGTGATGCTGCAGTGATGCTGCAGTGATCACAGAGGAGTGTGGCTGAGGACGGGCTGAAAGCAAGAGTGTATCCCTCTCCATCTGCCTGTACTTGGCATCCAGGCGTCGATTGACCGGCTGGACAGAGGGGACTACATCGGTCTGCAATGGAATCCCTGTTTTGGACTGCCGGCTGCTCAACCTCGGGTTAAGGCAGGCCCAGGTACTCCGCCAGGCCTGCAAGACGTTCGTGAAAGGCCCTGGCTGAGGATGGCGTGTCAGGATCCTCCCCCTCATCCATATCCTGTGGGTCAGGAGGATCCTGCATAGGTGGAGGAGTAGCGGGAGCCAGAGGCTGGGATACAGGGACCAGAGCCGGAGGTTGAGGCTGGTACGGAACCGCCTGAGGAATCTGCTGGGGAGCCGGAGGCAGAGGTTGCGCCGGGGCCAGGAGCGCCGGCGGAGGAGCTTGTGGTGCCGGTAGCATAGTAGGGAGCATGTCCCTGATGGTGTCCCTGAGGATAACCCCCATCCGAGGTGACTTCATGAGCCCAAGGAACCTCTCGAAGAACCCTTCTTCACAGTCTGGAGAAGTGGTAGGGGGTACCAACGGGGTAGCGGGAGGCAGCTGGAGCCACTGCATACCCTGCCCGTGAGGACACAGTGGGAACCCTGGCCTGCGCAAAAGAAGGATAGGCTGTAGTCCACGTACCTGGTTGAGGCCAGTCACACCTTGACACTCGTTCTTCGCTGAACTCCTAGAATGGCGCCGGATGGGTGTCCTTGTCTGGCACAGCGGCCATTTGATCGAGCTGCCTGCCACATGCCTGCGTCGTGTTGCTCAGCTCGCTGGGCCCAACCTCCTCCAAGACTGACCGCGAGGCCTACCCTGCTCCTCGGGCCTAGACCCGGTAGGTGAGACACCCTTTACCCGGGGGTTGGTAGAGCTGCGTTTAGGCGCCCCCTCTGACGTATTGCCGGTACTACAGCGTAGCCCCTCGGACATAATGCCGATACAAGGGCAGAGCCCCTCGGATGGGAATCCGGTACAAGTACCTTCCAGTCGCTCAACACTGTCACCAGGAGGATCCCTCAGCCCCAAGGCCAGTAGCTGAAGCAAGGACCCGAGCGGTCCCTCCCACACGGGCGAGTCTTTGGGAAGAAGTCTCCCTTGCGGGGTGCGATGGAAAATAGAGGCCCTACCTTGGGCCTGGCTCGATGTTTCATAAAGTTCTTGAGGTCCTCTGGAGGCGGCTTCTGGAAGAGCTCCCTCCACCTGGCTAGTCTGTTCTTCAGCGGTTTCGATGACCGTGCGTCGCACGCTGTACAAGCTTGCCAACTGTGGTCTGTGCCAAAGCAACATAGGCAGCGGGCGTGGGGTCTGAAGTTGGGAAGAGCCCGTTGCAGGATAGACACCTGCAGAACCCTGTGGAAGTCGACATGCACGAGGGAGGAGCGTGACGCCTGAGGACCGAGTGCCTGAATGATGATTAAAAAAAAAAGACAAAGAGAAGAAGTATCCACGCGTGGAATTACATGGCCGATGCCAAACCCAAGAGCGCTGGTGAATTCGGCACATTCCCGTCGATGTGGAAAAGGGGACTGAGGTGTGTCGCCAGAGGGCAGAGTCAGGGCAGCGCATGCTCCCAGGGCCGCACCCCTGCGCGCCTCTAAATTTAAAAGGGAAGAAGGTTTTTTCTAGTGAAAAAGGTTGTCTCCCGTCCCTTGGAAGGGACGCCCATGCAGTATGGAGGAAAGGGGACGGGACGTAAGAGTGAAGAACAGAAAGTAAACCGTTTTAAAAGTGAGTAAGTAGCCTGGATGTAAAGTTAAAAGCAGACAGAAGCAAAGTAACAGGAAAGTGCGAGGTGTTAGGGAGAATTCTCTCTTTAGGCTGAATTGCCTAACCTAGTGAGTCCCCCAGCAGCTTTGCTGGATTTCTGGAGTTTGTTTTTTCCTCCTACCAAGAGTGAGACTCTTTTTCTCCCACTCTTGGACATGATTTATCGTGTTCCTTTGACTGCTTATGTGTTTTATGGGCTATGGGGTCCTTTACTCCATAGGGTCTCATGTGTTTTTACTATGTGTGTTACACAGCACCCTCCATGCAGTAACACAGGGGTGTCATAGTGACACCCCACCATAGACTCCATACCCTGGGACTGACTACTGTCTCCCAGGGCATGTAAAGTCACCATTGGCTTTACTAGTACCAAATTATTAACAGAAACCAGTACAAACCATCATATTGTGGACATATTGGTCGGGGCAATTCGATTGCCCCGGGGTCTGTTAGTCGAGTGGGCACGTCTCCGTCCCCCCTGATCGAGTTTTGGCTGGTGGCAGTGGAAACTACTTTTTATATTCGACCGCAAATATTTTCCTTTGGGATTTTCCCATTGTTCGAGGCTACCAACTTTAATTATTTAATTCTCATAGCCTCGAACATACCGCCGGTTTATTTAATTAATATTAATTCTCCGGTTGGTATTTTTTGCCAAGACTCTATTCCAAAATGGCGTTTGTGTTCTCTTCTGTGACTCCAACCCAAGTCGAGCCCTTTGTTCCACTTTTTGGCGGGCTTCTCCACAGAAGTCTCCAAAAGTGGTGCCACTCTGTCAGGGTACCACAGGGGGTGCGGGAGGGGGTTTAGGCACCCTGGACTGAGTTACCTTGGTAACAAGTCGCACTCTTGTGTGATTGGCCCAAGTGGTGAGCCGGCCGGCTCACCACTTAGCATGTTTGAGTGACAGCTAGGCTGAGTGAATGGGGGTCTGCTGCATAACTGCAGGGCTTTGGGGACTGGAACTTCAGAAGTCGCCACAGGACCTGAGAATCCGACGAGGGAGAAGCTGAGCCGACCTACCACGACGACGACACCACCGGTGGAGCCCTACGGAACCGACTCACCACTTCCCAACGACAGAGAAGATCTCCCGGCTGGAGAGGCTTCTTCCCCTGACTGGTGGGCACAACCAGTTTACCTTTCCTTCTTCGCACCCCAGCCCGGTTTGTGGTCGAACTGCCCGCGCCAAGCACCCCGGCAGCCGTATAGCCACTCACCACTGAACCGCGAATCACCGGACCGCTCCTTGTAGCTGAGAAACTCTGCGGCTGGTCTCTTCCCTGGCAGCGCAACAGACTCCTGTCTTCCTCCACGACAAGATCCTCTCTTCCCCCAGACGAAGCACCGACTTGCATCCGCTGCCAGGAACAACTGCCCCCGCTGGAGCGTTCTAACCACTTTAAGATACCGTGTCCGCCAGGCCTCCCTTTCTAAAGATTGCTACAAGGTAATAATAACCCCTTAACCTTCTGGACTGGGCTGGCCGCCGTTACCCTCTAACTGGTACCTTTCTCTGATCCAACTCCTTGTTTGAACCATTACAAGACTTTTGTGCACTGCAACCGTGTGACCTTGGACTACATTTCGTTTCGATCCCCTTAAAGCGGATCCAGCCTACTGACTCTGAATTCATGGTTTTACTTTGCCTACTCGCTTGCTATGCTCTTGTAAAAGTGTTGGGATCTGTTTCAATTTGTTCTCCTCTTTTCTCTTCCTTTTAAAACAAACTATTAGAGTGCCATCTACGTTAAGCCCTCACCGCTGTCTGAAAATAAGTGAGGCTTTACTTAAGACTTGTCTAATATTCTTTTAAGGGAGTGTATATCTTTTAGTGACCGTGTTTTTGAATTGCTTACTATTAGTGCCTGTGTGTTTTTCTAGATGTGGTTTTAAATAAATAATTATATCTCTTTTACACCAAGCCCCGGTCAGTGTTTACTTGTTCTATTGCGTTCTCTTGACCTATTATGAATACTCTGTATACTGCCTAACTCTTCTTGAGGGAAGTTTGACTGCTCAGCCACAGCTACCAAGTGAATCTGTGTGGTACAGACTGCTACCAAGTGGTTACTGCCAAACACCTCTAGTCCTAAATCTTTTGCAGTGGTCCCAGGGGGAACTGCACAGATTTCTGCCTAACACGAGGGCGCACAGAAAAGCGAAGAGCGGGCAAGCAGCACAAAAGAAAAGTAATGAAAAGGTGCGAGTGAGCAGAGAGAAGGAAAGTGATAGTATTTAATGTCCAAGGAGACACAGAAGTGCAAGTGGGCACAGCCAAAGACAGAAGCGAGTGAACCAAAAGTGGAAAAAAAGCATGCTAAAGCAGGAAGGTGAAAGAGTCACAGAAGGAGTATAGATTGGAGAAGAACAGTGCAAGTGTGCACCCAAAGTGAAAAGAAGAAAAGACAATGCAAGTATGCACAATAAACACTTGAAGATAAAAGGTACCAAGGAAAGTGCAAGTGAGAAATAAAGAGGGGCAAAGGGTTAGAGTGGTCACGCTGTGGAAAAGCAAAGAGCCTGACGTTTTCGAAAGCCTCCGATTCTACCCCATGAGAACAGTGTATGTAAGAAAAGCTGTAAATAAGAAAAAAGGCATATACTGACCAGCTGACTGTTTGCAATTAGAGGAGCCTAAACTTGGGGAAGGACGCCCTGAGAAACCTAAAGAAGAACTGTTGTGTTGAAAGTTGGAAGAGGCCTGTGCTTGGGAAGGGAACCCTGAGAGGCCGACTTAAGAAACCAAAGTGCACCTTGATACATATCTATCTTTTTTTTTGTTGAAAACTGTGCTTGGGGTAGTTGAAGACTTACTGGTTTGTTTTAAAGTGTTGAAAAGACTAAAGTGCGTGGAAGGGACCCCAGAGAAGTTTAAAAAGAGAACTGATACATTTTCTTGGATGATGCGTGAACCTTGAATAAGTTAAAGCTTGAGGAAGGGCCCCCCAAGGAACTCAAGACAATGAAGGTATTGGAGTTCACTACAGGAACCCTGTGGCGAAGGTCTTGCAAGCAACCCGGTTTGATTTAACTCATTCTGATAAACTTAAAAATCCACGCCTGGCAAGAAAGCCACCTGAAAGCAGCCTTGGTTTCCATATCTTTCTGTTGAACCACTACTTTTCATTTTTGACAAAAGATCCCTTCACACATTTTTGTACAGAGTTTGGGCAAGCATAGGTTTAAACACAAGACAGACTTTTTATTTGGACGCAGACGGCCCTTAAAAGCATAATTTCAGCAAAACACCCCTCTAGAGCTAAAGCTAGTTAGGTATTACACCAACCCTGAAACTTTAAATAAAGGTTTTGAAGTCTTACTTTGATTCTGTGTCTCTCTTGTCACCATGCATGTCTCACAGGAGGGAACACTTGGCAAGCTCAGCTCACTGGAATGACCATGGATCCCACTTGTTCCATCTCATATCTCATGGGGGCCCAGCAAGCACCTTGTGCAGGGTAACCTAGCAGAGGTGCAGGATGACAGGCAGCAACCCCAGCAAGACACTACTGGGACTTGCAGGTTCCATGGAGTGAAACCCAGAGGGTGTGCATCAGCCCAATTGACTCCTCCTTAGGGGGGGGGGTTCAAATCAATACAGGGTTGCTGGAGAACCATTAGTCCTTGTATCCTATGCCCAATCAGCGGACGCTGACAGTACACATGGATGCCATAAAACAAACTGACACCACAGACCAATCACAGGAGCAGGCGGCCTATAAAAGCTGTAAGCAGAGTAGGATATTTGGGGGAGAAGGAGTTGGAGTGTGATGCAGGAAGCCAGAGCATTACGTTTGTGTGAAGCAGTGGTGATAGAGAGGGGAGGCGGCGAGGAAGGGAAGGAAATAAGGATTAGAAGCAAGAATTAAGGAAGACTAGGAAAAAAGAAGTGAAGGAAGTGAAAACCAGAATGGATGGGCATAGGGGGTTGGAAAAGAGAGAGAGACTGGAGCACAGGTGGTGAAAAAGAGCAAAGGTAGAGGAAAAGAGCAAGAGAGGAGAGGGAACTGAAAGGAGCAAACAGGGAGCTGAATTTTCCCAGTAGGCCACTGTTAGGCAGAATTATATGCAGTACCCTTTGGGAACACCACACACAATTAAGACTACAAGTGACAGTATAAATTCACCTTTGGTACAAGCCTGTACTACACTGTTAAAGTGGTAGCAGTAGCTGAGCAGCCAGACCTATCTCAAGAGTAAGTGAGCAGTACATGATAGTTACACAAAGGACAGCAATTACTATGATTCAGGCAAACACTGACTCAAGGTTTTCAAGTAAAAGAATATACATTTATTTCACTCTTCAGTTGTATAACATTACACTATTATAAGCAAGTCAAAAATCACAATCTTAACACACCACACCACTTCCCTTAAATTCCGGACAAGTTAAGCTCCCAAAATGAGTGGGAGCAAAATGGCACTCCAGCAATTTAAAAGGGAGGGAAAGACAAAAGTTGTTAGAAATTAGATCAAACCAACAGGTAAGTACTCAGGGCAGTTGAACAAGAGGAACTTCAGTGAGGAGATCAGATAGAAAAGGCTTAGGTCCAAAGTCAATGGGTCAAAAGTCTTTTGCTCAAGTTCACACAGTTCAGGGTAGTTCGTGGTAAAGTTTGTGGCACGGTTTCCAGACGAGGTTGGTTGATACAAAAGTGAGTTCAAAGAGAAGAGAAGGACAAGCCCTCGGATTGGAGAAAGATTTCAAACACTTTCACTGAGGTTGAACAAATCGCTGTCTGAGCTATTATAAGGATCCATTTAAATAGACAAAGCAATACATCATAGAATGAAATATAACCCTTAGGGCAACATGAAAACGTCCCACGTGGAAAATCTTTCCTAGAAATGTTCCCAGTGGGACGTAAGGCAGTGTACCTACTGCCTAGTCATGTATACCCGCTACACAAGTATTAGGCCCGATGTAGCTTTTACTTGTTAATTAACATTAACATATACATTGTCAAGTCTGTAAATACTGAGATAGTGTCACCTATGTGCCTGTCTAGCAAGAAGCATGCTTCATTAGCTGAGCCCCTGGAGTGAATCTTCACTCCAGAGAACTTAATCTACATCCATGTGTCAGGTTTAGGATTACTTAATGACCACATATGTATATACACATGCGTCCACAGAGCGCGCCAATGTTTTATTACACTCATATTTTATTAATCCCCTATTCTACGGTATACATTACGAACTATTTCTCTATCTGTAGACACTACCTTCCCAATAATACACACAGGTGCAATTGCAGAGGACCATGACACTAATATAGCACGCATGCGCACCAGCGCCTAAAGCAGATTCGCACAGATTACGTGAATTAAATAACATTCAGATATAGGCACATCATATAGATGCGCTTAACTAGCAGTAGAGAGACACTATATTCTGTTAATGAAATGGCAGGCAACACCACAGAGTTATAACGCGGGACTAGTTTGCGCATGCGCGAAAAAGACCAGCATTACCAAAAAGCGCATAGCCGAGTCGACAGCCCCTTTGAGCTGCCACTCGAGACTCTGCTACAGTAGAGGACAGAGGTAAGCATGCACACAGTAGGGTAAAGATGGGAATAAAAGATAGAATGCTAATGCATACAATTCTATAACCCTTACAGATCAGACAGCCAGACTTATCTAAATTCTGGTAAGACAATGGAAGCACTTGTTTTTTTAACTCACAAGTTTTATACTGATGTTAGACATACGATTACTGAACAACACTCCCTTCTTTTTGTTTGCATTTGTACAGGGACACAACTCTATGAATTACCAGTATCACAGGTATGAATATGTTGAGAGCAAATAAGTTTCAAGAATTTGTAGTAGTCATATTGTATACAGTATTAATTTGAGTTTACTCTATTTTTATATCCTACAAATCCTGTTATGGACCACTATTCTGTTGGGGTATGTGCAATTTTAAAATCTATTTGACAATGTTGCAAATGGTGCAATCTACACATGTATAATGGCGTATTGAAACTACCCATATCTGGATGATGATGTGAATATGTATATAATTGACAATTGTGTACACTGCGATAGGATGATATTTGATGATTTACAATCAGTGCTTAAGAGCCCTGACGATGGACATAGTCCGAAATGCATTGGCCACGAGAAATTGGGCACCGATCTGTCAGGCATAATACCAAAGAAATAATAAACTGTGACACTTCCGTGTCAGAAAGAATGATACACATTTTTCTCTACCTTGTCCCACTTGGATTTTTTGATTGAATTTGACATAAGATTGGTTTGAAAATAATTCAATATATAGATACTCTGGAAAGAGTATCTAGAGTGAGCACACTCAGGAACGGAGTGTACTCCGCTCCTAATTTCTCTCTAGTTGTGTTCATAACCTGGTGCCAAGGCTACAGGGTGTGCTCCCAATATATTTCTCATATATACTTTTTATCGATTAAACATTATTTGAACATTTTTGACTATCGCAGTGCCCACCCAAACCCTTTCATTAAGTCTCAAAGACAACCCTGTGTCACAGCACTGAAGGTTCTGTGTAACACATGAAAATATGAGGCCATGGAGTAGGTGAGGTTCCAGTGGTCAAGATCACACAAAAAGTGAAAACACACACAGCAAAACACACTTAAGAGTGGGAAAAAGGCTCACACTCTTACCAGGTGAGAAAAACAAAATCCTAGAAATCCAGCAAAGCTGCTGAGGGACTCATTAGGTAAGGGAAATCAGCCATTTATGAGAATTCTCCCTAACAGCCACACCCTGGAATCGAGCCATTTAGGAGTCACATATCTTGGCCCATCATACAAAATTGAGCTTATGCACTGAGTGGCGATAGGCCACCATCAAAAGGAAGGGAGAGGTGGAAAAACCTTGGAATCCACCCTGTCAAGATGAACCAGGGGTGGTGGTGACAAATACTCTACAAGTCTCAGAGAACCAACGCAACATACTCATCACTCTGGTGACAAAGAAAGGCCCAATGCAAGCTAAGAAAGAAGTGTGGGTCACTGAGACTGTAACTGACTATTATGCCAGTGGATATAACCCTTAACCCGGGGAGGGAGAGAAATACCTATGCCTATGGTTGTTGGAGTCGGGCCCAGAGCCAAAAGAACTACCCATTCGGCTGTTAAATGAACAAACCTGTTTTTTTCCCTCCAACTTTTAACTTGTATCACTTGTGCCACTTCCAATGGACTGACCATTTAGGTTTCTAAATACACACTAGAAGCATCTTTTATCTGGTTCAATAATTAGAGTTCTACTTGTATTCATCCCAGCAATCTTCAAACATTTCTTCTTACATCGTGGCACTATGTTTACTCTGTACTTTCCTAATTTATCATCTCAAGTTCCACGAGTATTTATTTTTACAGTGTGGCATTAACACTAGACAAGCCTACCTGTCCCTGTTCTCATATTCCTTCCTTCTGTTCTTTTTCGGCACTGCTTCCTTCTTTTCTACTTACAGTCTGACTGCTGTAACACTTCTCCTACCCCCTTTTCACCCCTCTTCCTTTTCCGTCTTGTCTGCTGAGGGCTGACTCCACAACACCCACTCTTGCGCCAGCACCCTCTCCCACTTGGTCTTTTCTTTTTTTTTTTTTGCAGGGCCATATCACAACCCCAGGTCGTACCCCCGGCCCCTTTCTATTCTTATTTCTCCGTTTTAATTTTTTCTCCTTTGCAGGGAGCACCTGTAACGCTCACCTGATTCTCGCAGAGGCGCCGGTCTTGACTGGGCGACTACCGTATCTTCAAAGGTGATGTGTAGCACCCGGTTGGCTCTTTGGGCTGGACCTCTGTGCACTGTATGCCTGACGTGTAGAGTAAGATGTCTGCAGATAGAAAATATGGGGTTAATGAACTGGGGTTATTGGGGTGTCCCTATCTCTTTCCTCTTCTCCTCTCCTGTAGACCCCCAAAGTTAAACGCTCTCACCTTAGGTAAGTGAATGCCGAGCTCTCCATCTGCCTCGGGGCAGGGTGCTGTAACCAGTTTCTTCACTGGATAGGTAGCGCAGGCCTCTTGACTTCAGAGGACTGCTGTCCGTCGTTTACTGCACGAACGGTAAGTTTCGAGTCATTCAAATGTCTTTAAAGTCTTTAGTAATGATGTCTCTTGTTTTGCAGGGTTCCGGCGATGGCGGATGACGGGCTGAAGTGAGTTGAAGATGGAGCCCGTGTGATGAATAGAAGCGCCTGGAAGCACGTAAGTAAGCGCTTGTTGCCTGCTTCACTATGCGCTCTAACTGTCTTTTTATTTTGCAGGTACGAGTTCGGAGCGGCTGCAGGGTGCCGGAATACCCACTGGATTAGATGTGGAAAGGAGTAATGGCACGTGAGTATTAAAGTTCCCCAATGTCTTTAAACGCACCTTGTTTTGTCTTTCAGATGCGGGATGCAGCGCCGAAGGCCTCCGGAGCGTGCGAAGAGTTGGTAAACTTTTGTCTTTCAGATGCCGGAATGCTAACCTGTTCTTTCTTGTCTTTATAGGTGTTGCTGAAGACTGGATTCAGGATGGTAAGCCTTTGCCTTTCAGATGCCGGAATGCTAACCTGTTCTTTCTTGTCTTTATAGGTGTTGCTGAAGACTGGATTCAGGATGGTAAGCCTTTTTCCTTAGGCCCAGGACCGGATGCAGACGACACGATGAGCGTTCTGCTGCAGAGGTTGCAGAATAACGCAAAGCAAGATTCATCCACCGGGTGTGGTTTAAATAGCCTCCTGTAGTGCTTAGGTGTCTCCTTCCACAGCCACGCCTAAGTAAGAAAAGAGTTCCTGGTAAGAAAAGAGTTCCTGCCTTCCAGAAGAGTTCCAGTGTTCTGAATCTAGGGAGTGGCTCCAGCCCCACCCAACAGGAAAAGTAGTTCCAAACAGAAGAGGATCAGAGGCTCAACTGGCAGGCAAGTAAGCAGCATGGTCTGCTGAAGGTAAGTCCACCCAAGCATTATGAGCCCGGCGCTTCCAGCGCTGGGACTGGGCATATTTATGAGCCTGGTGCCACTGGCGCCAGGACTGGGTCCAAAAGGTCCCAATTGGGACTGGTTGGCACTCGGAACCTGGGTTATGGATCTGCTTCCAAGGGAGTTGGGAAAACCCTGACCTTTTGGAAGCAGAGATCATGACAGTACCCCCCCTCAAGGCCCCTCCCAAACCGGGCTTCTCCGGGGGTTTTGGCTTGTCAGGAAATGTTCGGTGAAATCTTTTGATTAGGCGAGGAGCGTGGACATATTCAGCAGGTTCCCAGGATCTCTCTTGGGGGCCGTACCCTTTCCAGTCAATTAGGTAGAATAGTTTAGATTTGGAGATCTTGGAGTCCAGAATGCTTTTGACTTCAAACTCGAGTTCTCCATCCACTAGGATAGGTTTTGGAGATTTGGTTAGTCGGGTTTGAGGTTGCACGGGTTTTAATAGAGAGACGTGGAAGACCGGATGTATCTTCATGTGCGGGGGCAAGTCCAACTTGACCGCTACTCGGTTTACTATGGTAGTGATGGAATAGGGACCAAGGTATCTTGGGTTGAATGTGCGTGGCCCCTTTAGAGATAGATATTTGGTGGATAACCAGACTTGATCCCCTACTTGATAGTGAGGGGCTTCCTTCCGATGTTATCTGCTCCTTTCTTGTATTGTTCTTTAGCCCTTTGAAGGTGAGAAACAGCTTCCTTAAAGGCTTGGGTGATTGTAGAATGCAGGTAGTCTACTGCTGGTGTTTCAAGATCTTGGAGGGGATCCAACTCCGAGGTTCGAGGGTGACTGCCGTACAAAAGAAAAAACGGGGTTTTCCCAGTTCCCGAATGGACAGAGTTATTGTAGGCATACTCGGCTATCCAAAGGATATCTTTCCAAGTTTTTTCAGTTTGTTGCAGCATGCAGCGTAAATACTGTTCCAGAGTTTGATTGGTCCTCTCGGTTTGTCCGTCGGTCTGAGGGTGGTGACTGGTCGATAGTCTCACATCAATTTGAGCCGACCGACAGCAACTTCGCCAAAAATGAGAAATAAATTGACTACCTCGATCCGAAATTAGAACCGAAGGAAAACCGTGCAGTCGGACGATGTTTTCGAGAAATTCTCGGGCCAGAGTTGCTGCTGTTGGCAAGCCTTTGAGCGGAATGAAATGCGCCATCTTGGAGAATAAGTCCACGATTACTAGAATCGTATTGTATCCGGAGCATGGAGGTAGATCGGTGATGAAGTCCATAGAAAGCGTATGCCAAGGGCGAGGTGGGATGTCAATAGGGCGTAAGAGGCCTGCTGGTCTTTCCTTTTGACTCTTGTTTTGGGCGCATACTCCACAGGACATTATAAAGTCTCTGATATCTTTTTTCCAAGACGGCCACCAGAAGTAGCGCTTGATCTTTTCTGAGGTCTTGGCTATACCGGGATGACCTTCCATTAAAGAGTCGTGATAACAAGAGATTACTTTTTTCTGTAAATCTGTGCTGGGTAGGTATAATCGTTCTTGGAAATACAATAAGTTGTCCTTTACTGCAAAGTCCTTTCCCTGCAGATGCCAATTCTGTATGTCTGCTGGAGTTACAAGTTGCCTGGCTTTATCCTTAACTTCCTCTATGGATTCTGTGGCGATTACACCCAGAATTCTTTGTTCGGGAATGATTGGTACAGGTTTAGGGTTGACCAAGTGTTCTTCCACTCCCATCCGAGAAAGGGCATCGGCTTTACCGTTCTTTGTACCAGGTCGATAGGTAATTATGAAGTCAAACTCGGCAAAGAATAATGCCCAACGGAGTTGTCTAGAGGATTGGGCTTTTGCGGTCTTCAAATATTGCAGGTTTCGGTGATCCGTAATCACAGTAACGGTGTGTCGGGCCCCCAGCAGATAATGCCGCCAAGCCTTAAAGGCAGACTTGATAGCCAGAAGTTCCTTGTCAGTAATTGTGTAATTGATTTCAGGAGGCGAGAATTTGCGGGACCAAAATGCCACGGGATGCAACTGATTGGTTACCGGGTCCTTTTGTGATAGAACTGCCCCCATGGCAAGGCTTGAAGCATCAGTTTCCACGATGTAGGGGAGTTCGGGGCGAGGGTGTTTTAAGATTGGTGCAGAGATAAATTTAGTCTTCAAATCCTGGAAAGCTTGTTCCGCCTCGGTAGACCATTCAAAACGTTTGTTTTTCTTTAACAAGGCAGTGATGGGCTGGACTATTCGAGAGAATTCGGGGATAAACCTGCGGTAAAAGTTAGCGAAGCCTAACATGCTTTGCACACCTTTTACGGAGGATGGTGATGGCCATTTGAGAACTGCATCGACCTTCTTTGAATCCATACGTACTCCGCCAGGTGATAATATGAATCCCAAGAATTCAACTTCAGTCACGTTGAAAACACATTTTTCCAACTTAGCGAAAAGTTTGTGTTGACGCAATCTTTCGAGGACCATTTTCACGTGTTTCCGATGTTCAGATTCCGATGAAGAATAAACGAGGATGTCGTCAATGTAAACAACAACACATACATCGATGAGCTCTCTGAGGACATCGTTCATAAAATATTGAAAGGCGGCCGGGGCATTGCAAAGTCCGAAGGGCATGACCTGATATTCAAATAGCTCATACTTGGTGCGGAAGGCCGTCTTCCATTCATCGCCCTCTTTTACTCGTACCAAGTGGTAAGCTCCTCTAAGATCCAGCTTTGTATATATGCATGCTTTTCTGACTTGGTCCAGGAGTTCAGGGATCAAAGGTAACGGATATCTATTCTTAACGGTGATCTGGTTCAGGGAGCGATAATCGATACAAGTTCTAAGGTCTCCTTCCTTTTTTGGAACGAAGAACAAAGCTGAAGAAGCAGGGGACTTGGAAGGACGAATAAACCCATTTGCCAGGTATTGATCCAGGTATTGTCGAAGGTGAAGGTTCTCAGGCTCGGTGAGGGCATAAATTCTACTACAAGGAGGAGTAGATCCAGGTATCAGGTCTATCTGGCAGTCATAAGACCTATGAGGAGGTAGAGAGTTAGCCTGATCCTTCCGGAAAACATCTTGGTATTCTAGGTATTCGGGAGGTAACTGGGGAGTCTCTGAAGAAATTGCGGCCAGTGCAACACCAGGTGGAGGGTGACAAGTAGAGACACATTCTGGAAACTGGACCGTTCTTGCTCGCCAATCGATCAGAGGATTGTGTTTCTCTAACCAAGGTATTCCTAGAATAATCTGAAACTGAGGGGCCTTGATCACATCGAACACGATCTTCTCATGGTGTCCATCTTGACTTACTAGCGTCACCTCTTGAGTGGTATGCGTTACTGGCCCGGAGGCTATCTCCGTACCATCCACCGTAGTAATGACGTCCTTTACAGCCTTGGGACAAAGAGTTAGATTCATCCTCAAAACCATTTCATGATCCACATAATTGCCGATGGCACCGCTGTCGACGTAAGCTTCAATTGCATGTAATCGATCCGGATTATCAGGGCTAATGAGGACCATAGGTATCACGAAATGCGAGGTCACGGAACTGGTTTTCACGCTCGGCAAGAGGACCTCTATTCTTGTCGGGCGAGGTCGTTTCCCTGCTCAGAGTTTGTAACTTTGGTAACTGCAGCTCCTACTGCCTTCTTGGCAGGTTTCACCGGACAGTCTCGAAGAAAGTGCCCTGAGTTTCCGCAATATAGGCATAATTGCAACTGTTTCCTCCTTTCCCGCTCCCTTTGTGTTAGAGGACCTTTCAGACCCCCTATTTGCATGGGTTCCCCGGAGTCTACTCCTTTGGAAGGAGTTGGCGGTTTGGAAAATACTCGAGCATCAAACTTGGAACGATCGGCCTTCCTGTTCTGCAGCCTGTGATCTATTTGAACGACCAAGTCTATATAATCCGAACAGTCTTGTGGGGGATTCACTACTTGGGCTAAAACGTATTTGAGCTCTCCACGTAGACCTCTATAAAACAGCGTAATCCTTTTGTCCTCAGGCCATTGAGTTTCCACTATTAGTCTATTGAAAGATGCAATATAAGCCAAAAGGTCTTGATTACCCTGTCGCAACGAAAGAAGCTCATTGTCCAAGGCCTGCCCCTGTGAATGTCTTGCGAACAGTTTTTCCATACTAAGCTGAAAGGCTTGAAAATCATGGAGAACCGGATCATCTTGATTAACTAGAGGGATCGACCAGTCTGCCGCATTGCCACTAAGGTACGAAAGTACAAAAGCTACTTTTGCTTGATCAGTTGGAAAGGCTGCTGGCCGGCATAAGAAGTGCAACCGGCACTGATTGATAAATACTGCAAACCTCTTTGGGTCACCAGAAAATCGTTCGGGCGGAGCCAGAGGTACATTCCCAGGTAGGTTGATCTGCACTGGATTCATAGAGGATGTTGAAGGAAGATTTGCCCCTGATGCGGGTAACGGGGTCTGTCCGGCTTGTGACTGTAGCACTTGTCTAGCAAGATTGTCTGTTCTCTCCTTGGAAATAATTAGTTCCCTTCTTAGAGCATTCGTTTCCTGACGAGCTGCATGCACTTCTGCCCTTAGTTCCCCAAGTAACCGGGCTAGGGGGTCAGTATCAGAGGTTTCCATAGCGCCTGGGCGAGAGTTTTGCGGTAGGCTTTGCATTCTGTAACGCTCACCTGATTCTCGCAGAGGCGCCGGTCTTGACTGGGCGACTACCGTATCTTCAAAGGTGATGTGTAGCACCCGGTTGGCTCTTTGGGCTGGACCTCTGTGCACTGTATGCCTGACGTGTAGAGTAAGATGTCTGCAGATAGAAAATATGGGGTTAATGAACTGGGGTTATTGGGGTATCCCTATCTCTTTCCTCTTCTCCTCTCCTGTAGACCCCCAAAGGTTAACGCTCTCACCTTAGGTAAGTGAATGCCGAGCTCTCCATCTGCCTCGGGGCAGGGTGCTGTAACCAGTTTCTTCACTGGATAGGTAGCGCAGGCCTCTTGACTTCAGAGGACTGCTGTCCGTCGTTTACTGCACGAACGGTAAGTTTCGAGTCATTCAAATGTCTTTAAAGTCTTTAGTAATGATGTCTCTTGTTTTGCAGGGTTCCGGCGATGGCGGATGACGGGCTGAAGTGAGTTGAAGATGGAGCCCGTGTGATGAATAGAAGCGCCTGGAAGCACGTAAGTAAGCGCTTGTTGCCTGTTTCACTATGCGCTCTAACTGTCTTTTTATTTTGCAGGTACGAGTTCGGAGCGGCTGCAGGGTGCCGGAATACCCACTGGATTAGATGTGGAAAGGAGTAATGGCACGTGAGTATTAAAGTTCCCCAATGTCTTTAAACGCACCTTGTTTTGTCTTTCAGATGCGGGATGCAGCGCCGAAGGCCTCTGGAGCGTGCGAAGAGTTGGTAAACTTTTGTCTTTCAGATGCCGGAATGCTAACCTGTTCTTTCTTGTCTTTATAGGTGTTGCTGAAGACTGGATTCAGGATGGTAAGCCTTTGCCTTTCAGATGCCGGAATGCTAACCTGTTCTTTCTTGTCTTTATAGGTGTTGCTGAAGACTGGATTCAGGATGGTAAGCCTTTTTCCTTAGGCCCAGGACCGGATGCAGAAGACACAATGAGCGTTCTGCTGCAGAGGTTGCAGAATAACGCAAAGCAAGATTCATCCACCGGGTGTGGTTTAAATAGCCTCCTGTAGTGCTTAGGTGTCTCCTTCCACAGCCACGCCTAAGTAAGAAAAGAGTTCCTGGTAAGAAAAGAGTTCCTGCCTTCCAGAAGAGTTCCAGTGTTCTGAATCTAGGGAGTGGCTCCAGCCCCACCCAACAGGAAAAGTAGTTCCAAACAGAAGAGGATCAGAGGCTCAACTGGCAGGCAAGTAAGCAGCATGGTCTGCTGAAGGTAAGTCCACCCAAGCATTATGAGCCTGGCGCTTCCAGCGCTGGGACTGGGCATATTTATGAGCCTGGTGCCACTGGCGCCAGGACTGGGTCCAAAAGGTCCCAATTGGGACTGGTTGGCACTCGGAACCTGGGTTATGGATCTGCTTCCAAGGGAGTTGGGAAAACCCTGACCTTTTGGAAGCAGAGATCATGACAGCACCCCTGTAGCTTCTGCCCTCACACCTGACCTTTCCCACTTTCTCTTGCTTTTTTTTTTTACTATGATTTACCCTGGACTCTATGCAGTCCCTATGCATGTTCCTCAGTCCATGTCTCCATTGCCCAACTCACTCATTGCAGGTTCCTACAACCTCCCTGTAAAATTACTGCCTTACTGCTTAACTCCACGCTTCAACACAAACCTACAACAATGAAATGTGCCATGACGTATCAGTGTAAAAGAGGACGTTTTGACGATTTAAACAAGCACTGCGATCTGGGTTCATTTAATCCACTGATTACGAAAATTAGGTGCTATATTTGCAAATGTTCAATTGTGAGCAACTTAGAAATATTTGACTATTGCCCAAGCCAATGTTCATACAACCGGTCATAAGAAAAAAAACTGTACATGAATTAACCAGGTTCGTACCAGGAAGTCTCATTTCTAGATAGCCTCGAATTCTGCTGATAAGCTCTGCAGGAGGGCGTTCCCCAGAAGATCCAGCTTTAGCTTCATGTGTGCGTATGTCCAGGAGCAAAGTCTCATTTAGCATAATCTGACGCAATTTAGGGGAGAACTCTGTGACCAGTTCTAAGCAGGAAGAAAGGAGTTGCTTTGCACGGACAAAATCCTGGAAAAAGTACAGCACAAACAAATTACATAAGAGTTTGACAGAATAATGGTTCAAAGCTTTAAAAAAAGTACACAATAAAATATAAATTATATAATAGACAGAAAAATCATTGTGTGAATACAGAGGGCATGCACAAGAACACAGACCATAGTGCTTAATTATCGTCATGGTAATTAAATCTACGGCTTTCGCGCGAATTTGACAAGGCTAGGCAATCCAACTCCTCCCTTACCTGACGATCATCAACAGCTCCCTAACTCAAAACACTGTTCCCTTAACCCTCAAGACCAGATGAATGCCCCTGCTTCTCAAGAAACAAACAATGGACTCTGAAGACCTCAGCAACTACCGCCCCATCACCTGACTGCCCTTCCAAAGAAAGATCGTTGAGAAAGCAGTTGCCATGCAACTCCTCCAACACATCAAAGCCAACAATCTCCTGCAGTCCCATCAATCTGGCTTGAGACCCCAATGCAGTACAGAAACTACTATCATCAAGGTGATCAATGATGCCAATAAAATCCTAGATGATGGTAATCCTTGCCTTGTTCTTTTGATCTCTCAGGAACAATCGACACAGCAGACCACCAAACACTCACCGATAATCTAGATCTGCGAATTGGGCATCAGCAAGATCATCCTCCGCTGGTTCAAATCCTAACTTCCTAATCGAGCCCAAAAGAGGGAGACCTGGGGTGGACAGTTGTCACCCAAAGTGCAATAAAAAAGGAACTGTTTAATCGACTTGTTGCATACAATTTTGTGAAGGTTCTATGGCCGGAAGAGGGAGAACCAGGGGTGAAGCCATCACCCAAGGTATAAGTGAAGCAGAACTTTGTGTTTGTTTATTGGATACATCAGGCCTCAAAGTCCAGAGACTTTTGTGAAAAGAGACTTGGCCATCGAAGAACCCGATAGCTGATACGGAACTGTTGACTTGTTCTCAGAAAGCTTGAGCGTCGGCTGTACTCCAAGGTCCCACCTTGTCCCATGCTGAAAACATGGGGAAGGGAGACCACTGGCAATCACATCCTGACTTATTATTTGGAACACTTTTATTGAAACCCTATCCCCCACTCTTTCTATAATAAGTTGAAAGAAATTAGCAATAGATTTTTTTTTTTTTTTAGTATAGGCCCTTTTATTTCACAATGCCAGTAGGCCTTATTTTTCATTTGATGGTCGACACTTGCTCCCATCTTGGATTTAGGTTGGGCGTTCTTCCACTCTGCATTTATTGTTCAATAAACACCCTTGAACTGTTTTTACTGTTGCCACCATTAGTTCCTTACAGCTGCCATTCGTAGTTGTCGGAACCCAGCCTGCTGAGTCTGGCCGCCTCCAGGTTTGACTCCCCCCTGGAGATGGAGTGTTGAGATCAATACTCTGTGAGCGATGGCCCACTCACAAATGCTGATGGCAAGCCTGCACAAGGGGGGGATGGGGACTTGGTGCTCCCTTGTTTGCTGAGGTTTGTTTGTTTATTTATAGGGCGCCAGAAAACCCTTGGGTAGGTGGGCACACAGAATAACAAGAATGCTTAGAACTTGGTTACAGGTTGCATATTACAGGTTGTTAACAAATTGTATATAGTAATTACATTATGTACATTCTTTACATCTAAGGGTGGAAAGGTAACAAATTATATACAGTAAATACATTATGTACATTTTACATGTAAGAGTGGAGGGGTACGTGTGTCATCAGATCACAATGCTCAGGGTCACCGGTTTCAGAGGTCGTTCTGCTGTCGAAGGCAGGTGCGGGTATGGTGCCTGAAGCCGTTGTAGGGCTGGTCCCTTCTTAGTTCAACTGGAAGGCGTTCCAGTACTGGGCTGCTTGCACAGGGAAGCTATTACCTTTTTTTTTTTAAGTCGGAATCTAGGGGTTTGGAGGCAGAAAAGAGTTGGCTGTTCTGGTTGGTTGTGCAGTGGTTTTTCTTATTATTCTATCCCTAAGGTATAGGGGGCTGCATTGTTCAGACATTTGAATGTTAGTGTGACAATTTTGAAGGTGATCCTATCGCTAATTTTTAGCCAGTTGTATTTTCTCCGCACATTCGAGATGTGCTCTCTAGCTGGGAGGTTCATGACCGTTCTAAGCGCGTTGTTTTGTAGGGTTTGAAGTTTATTGATGATGTATTTATTTGTGCCTGCATAAAGTGCATTGCAGTAATCCAGTATTGAGAGGATTAGTGCATTGGCTAGAATAATGCAGCTAGCTGGTGAGAGGAAGGGTCTGCATGCTTTAATAAGTTTACCGGTATAGGCTGTGGATGAGGCCAGGGAGTTCACTTGTTTCCTTAGGGACTAAGTGGAGTCCAAATAGAAACCGAGGGTTTTCACCTCTTTGGCGACAGGGATTATATTGCCATCGATATTGAAGGAGCTGTAGTTGGAATGAAGTTTTTTTAGGTTGTTGGGTGAGCCTAGAATGAGGATCTTTGTTTTTTCGTCATTCAGGCAGAGGCCATGGGTTGCCATCCATGCCTGAATGAGGGTGTACATTTTATTTACTAAAGCTGTATCCGTAGTGAAATTGCCCAAAGGGGGATGAGGATCTGGGTGTCATCTGCATAATTTGTGTAGGTGACAACCAGTCTGTCCAATTTGTCGAATAGAGGTTTAGTAAAGATATTATACATCGTTGCGAGACACAAGAGCCCTGTGGAACCACATGTTGTCTGGATAGGGTCTGCAGAGTCTAAGGTTTAGAAGACTTGCATGCTTCTGTTGTCGAGAAAGGATTGGATCCAGGCTATGGCTTCACTTGAGAAGTGGGCGGCTGACGCTAGGTGTTTGCAGAGTACTGCATGGTCCACTAGGTCAAAAGCCGCCGACAGATCAAGGAGAAGTAGCATAGCTGTGTTTCCTTTATCGCTGAGCTCGTCAATTTGGGCTTTGAGATCTATAAGGGCGGCTCAGTGGCGTGTTGCGGTCTGAAGCCCGATTGACGAGTGCCGAGGAGTTGGTTGATCTCCAGGTATTTTGGGATTTGGAGATAGGCCACTTTGTCAATTATCTTCAGGAGGAAAGGGACAGTAGTGATGGGCCTATAGTTGGTGGGGATGGAGGGGTCTAAGGTTTGTTTTTTAAGCAGGCGGAGCACCCAGGACACTTAAGCTACTTGGGATGGTGCTAGATGAGGAGGAGGCATTGATGAGTTTAGTGACTAAGGGGGCAAGGTCTCTGGCGGCATCCTCCATTATCTGGGCCGGGCAGTAATCGCCTTTGCAATTGGATGGTTTTAGTGAGGCAATGATTTTTTCAGTTTCATGAGTGGAAACTTTAGATAATTTGAAGGGTGTTAGGCTAGGTTTGAGCGTGGGCGTGCTGGGAATTTCACTAAGAGGGAGCAAGGCTTTTTTCATAGCAATTTTTGATTGTAGTGTTTTTACTTTATTTGCGAGGGCATTTTGGATATTGGTACACCATTGCTTGTCTTTGGGTACGTTATCAGGTGGTGATATGGGGGATTCGAGTTCTCGCAAGATTGCGAATAGTTCCTTTGTATTTGAGCATGCTTTGGAAATTCGGTCGTTATAGACTTGTTTTTTAGCTTGGATGAGTGCTTTCTTATAATTCGTAGCGCACAGTTTGAGTTTACGTTTATTTCCAGCTGTAGGGGAGTGTTGCCATACAGTTTCAAGCTTCCTTTTTTCCAGTCTCAGTTCTTTTAGATGGGGGTGAACCAAGTATTAAGGTGGGATTGTTGTTTACTTTTACAGTTTTTCAGTGGGACGATGGTGTCCATGGCTATGGCCATGGTGTCGTATATTTTGACCATGATGTCTGGGTCAGAATCAAATGGCAAGGCATTGATGGTTGGGAGGAGCAGGGGTAGGATATTGTCTGGTGTGATATTTTTTCTGGATCTAGTAGGGAAAGATGGTGCCATTGTTTTTTCCATTCAGGGCATCTTGTTAAGTGTTAAGTAGAAATTGATGAGGAAGTGGTCAGTCCAAGGCTGGGGTGTAATTTTAGTGATAGTAGTAGGGCAGTTGAAAGTGGCTAACCAGTCTAGTATTCTCCCTTTGTCGTGGGTGGGGGTGAGGACTTTTTGGGTGAGGCCATGCCCTTCGAGCATGGTAGCGATTGCTTGTGCTTGTTTGTCATTTGGGTTAAGACCTACGTTAAGGTCGCCAAGGATCATTGTCTGGGATGACTTTTTTGTTGTTGCCCGCTAAGAGGCTGGATAATTCCTCTTCGAAAAGGCCTAAGGGCCCTGGTGGCCTGTAAATTAGATAAATAGTTAGGGTTTGGCATGGGGATATTGGTAATTTAGCGGCCAGGAGTCCACAGGATTTTAAGGTGGGCAGTGTTGTTAACCTTACATTCAGGTTGGATTTGGCGATGATGGCTAAGCCACCACCTCTGGCGTTAGGGCGTCTAGTCTTAGTTGTTGGTACTCTTTGGGTATTGCTAGGGAGAGGGCTGACCCTGCTGCATCATGTAGCCATGTTTCTGTGACTGCTAGGAGGTCAAGGTTATCTAAGGTAAGGAGGTCGGTTATTTCAGTGGCGTGGGCCACAACTGATATAGCACTGATCAGTGCTCCTGTTATGGAGGTTGTTTTAGGTAGACAGTTAGTGGTAGAAGTAACCGGGGTAGTACGTGCAAGTTGAGTTGGCTGTCTGAATGCACACTGCACTCCCATTGACCATTAGAAGAAACGCCTTGGGCGTGAGCCAGATGGTCATCATTTCCAACCAGTTGATATGACTGTTCCTCCCTCGACGATAGCCTATGCACAGCATGGCTGCCGAAGGTGGCTCCCCAACCCCAGAAGGAGGATTCTGTCGTAACCGTATGGGCCGGCTTGGGTTGTGTGAACGGCCTGCCCGCCACAAGGTTGGTGTGCTGCCTCCACCGTTGGAGGTCCTGGTGCAGCTGAGGCAGAATGGAAATCATTTCTGGCTGTGCCCCAGGTTCCTGGCTCCAAGAGGCTGACAAACGCAGTTGTAGTTTCCTCATTTTGGCCTGGTGTGAGGAACCGCCAGGAGACATGCAGCCATTATGCCCAGCAGGTGCTGATACCACCAGGCCGTGGTCAATGTTTTGCTGAGAAAGTGCCTGACTGCCGCCTTGAGAGCTGCCACTTTTTCCTCCTTGGGGAATATCAGTTGATTTTGTGCATCCCACAGGAGACCCAAGAACACCAGGGTTTGCGTAGGCTGAAACTGCGATTTCTGCAAGTTGATGGAGAACCCCAGGTTGTATAGTGTGCTCATGAGGCTGTTGGCTTTGTGTACCTGGCGTTACCACTCTAACCAACCAGTCGTCGAGGTACATGAAGGCCCTCCGATCTGAATTGTGCTGCCACCGTGCTCATGAGCCTCGTGAAGACCCTTGGTGCTGAGTTGGGGCCAAACGGCAACACCTTGTACTGGAAGTGCAAGCCCATGCCAGAAACCTGAGGAATGATCAATGAGGCTGCCAAATTGGGACATGTAGTTATGCATCCTTCAGATCCAGGGAGCACGTCCAGTCTCCCCCACCCATAGATTCCGCTATCAGCTAGGCTGGCGTAACCATTTTGAACTTCTGCAAGGGCAGGTACATGTTTAAGAAGGACAGATCTGGGACCACGCGCAGGCCTGCCTGGTTCTTCTTTTGGATAGCAAAACTGCACAAACAAAAGCCCAACCCCGTCTGCAGGATTGGGACCTCCTCCACCGCTTTACTCATGATGAGCAAGCATAGCTCTGCTAGAAGTGATTGTGTCCCGATCTGGGGGAGGAAGTAGGAGGGGATGGAATGGGAAGCCGGAAGCCCAGAGAGACTACCGAAACCACCCAAGGGTCCGAAAAAAGTGTATGCCAAGAGTGACTGTGGAGGGCCAACCTGCCCCCCCAGTGGGATGCTGTGGACTTGATGCATCACGTCATTGTTTCTTTGCCTCTTAGGCTGAGGACTGGGAGGGAGACTGGAAGAACCCCTTGTGCGCTTGCTTATGTTGCTTCTGCCGATGCTGACTGGGGGATCGGCCTGGCTGCCTGGCTTGGCGGTCTTAGAAGTCCTGAAAATCCCCAAATGTTTGCTAACAGTCCGAGCCTGCCCTTGCCCAAAACTCTTGGCTGCTGGCTTGGTGAGAATGGCCAATGATTTGGCTGTCTGAGAACTGCTTTTCTTTTTGTCGAGCTCCTCGTCCGTGGTAGAGTGAAACAAGTCACCCCCTCGAAGAAGAGATCCAGAATCCTTTCCTGGACATCCGGATTGAAATGAGTGGCCCAAAGCCAGGCCGCCGTCCTCATGTCCGTTGCTACACATATGGCTCTACTTGCCATATCGATATGAGCCACTCTGGCTTCCATGAGGTCTTGTGCCACTATTTTGGCCTCCACCAAGCCAGCCTTGAATGAGGCTTGCTTGTGGGTCGGGATGTCCAGGAGGAAGTCACTGATTTCATGCCACAGTCTTTGATTCGCTGCAGCCAAAATGGCATCGGCATTTGCTTGCCTGAGGTGAAGCCCTGCGTTTGAGCAAACCTTCTTGCCATAGGCCTCTAGGACCTTTTCATATTTGTCAGACAGCGCCGAAGTGGATGTACTGGCCAATGACCCCTGTGGTTTGGAATACATGGACGCGATTACTGATGATAGGGGCTGAGACTGAACGGACAAGAGAAGCATGTCGCCCTCCACCTGCCTAAGCTTCGCATCCAGGTTATTGCTAACTGGTTGGGTGGACTGTGGGTTAGCCCATCCCTTTTTAGCCAGGGCCTCCACATCCTTCTGCAGAGGTATACCGGATCTGGAGTCTGTGCGGATGGTGAAGACCTCCGCCAGGACACCCGCTTCTGGCTGTGCCTTCTGTGACGTCCAGGTATTCGGCCATGCCAGCGATCCTGTCATGAAACGCTCTTGCAGAGGAAGGCAGATCCTGTTCCTCTTCATCAGTGTCTTGTTGATCTCTCGCGTCTGCAGGGTGTGTGGGGACTATTGGCGGTGTTTTCCTTTGCCATGGGCAGCGGGGTGGCCATCGGAGCCGGAGGCTTGGTTGTGCCGACCAGCGTGGCGGGTAGTGAAGCAGGCTGAGGGAGTGGGGTGCTTCCACGGGATGCCTGCGGCTGTACTGGCACCTGTGCTGGCACCTGTGCTGGCACTGGCTGCTGTGGGAGCATGGGAAGTAGCACGTCCTGGATGATGACCTTCAAGATGCTACCTATCTGCGAGGACCACAAGTGTTAAAAACCTATCAAAGAGGCGCTCCTCACAGGCTGGCTGAGCGTGCCCCTGTACCTGCTTATGTAGCTGTGTTGTCTGCCCTATTGTGCCTGTTGTGTGTAAATGAGGTCTCTGTGTAGCGCATCTGCCCCTTCTGGTTGGGTAAGTGGTGGACCATGTGACGTAGACGCCGGTGACCAGTCTGTTCTGAGAGCTGGTTCCCGCCTATGGGGCTTGCTGCCATGGCGCGCTTCTGGCCTGGCCGCCATCTTGTCTGCGTGCTGTGAGAGACAGGATGGTATTCTCCCTGCAAGACCTCAAGACTCCCTCATTCAGGTGGCGAGGGAACGGCTGGCGCCCTCAGATCCAAACCCTTGGGGTGGACGAGCGCGGGAGGATCACCTGGGTATGGGTTGTGCTTGGGGAAATGCCCCAGATGAGAGCCTGTATAATACTGGTGAAGAAGAAGAGTAGGAGGTGATCCTTTATACCTTGCTAGGATACTCCAATTCCAAACCCCCTCCCCTCCTGGGTTTGTGGAAGGATTGGACTATTGGGTGCATGGCCAAAGGCCGTAGGGCATGCACTCAAGAGCGCAGGGCTTCAACATACCCACCGCAGGAACGCATGATTGACTCTGCATCCTGTAGAGGGTGGTGCTTGCATAGTGTGGTGTCTGCAGATTGATTGCAGTAGGGCCAGTGTTGCGAACAGAATGTGGGTAGGTTGGCAGTGACACTATTTTGTGAATGGAAGTGGGTACGCCCATAGTATGTGAATGAAAGTGCACAGGGGTGCAGGCTTTTTGGGGAACAGTGTATGAGCGGGGTTTCGGGTGCATGGATTTCCTTTGCACATGTATGGCCTCTGTCGGTACTGTTGATGTGGTGGTCGTGCATTCTGGAGCACTACATTTGGGGTACATGTGTTCACGTTTGCTCGCGTACCTAAAGAAGTTGATGACAGCAGTGATGTACAAATTTCCTACTGCCAAGATGATTTTCTCATCGATACCTCCAAGAGGAGCATGGGACCATGACGGTGTAATTTGTCCACAGCCAGAGGCCGGGAGATGTTGGATAAACAGAAGCATGTGTGACCTTATGTGCAGTGCTGGGATGTTCTGCACCGACTATGAAAGCATTAATAAGCAGCAAAATTTCCAGTGGTTCCAAGGAAATTGTATTTTTTTTTACTTCCATTGGCACTGGCCTTTTGTTTGCCACTCTGCACAAAGCGTAAGGGAAGCGTTCATCTTCAGTTGTGAGAAATGTCAGGAGGAGAAGCAGACAGACAGTCGGCTAAAGAGAAAAAAAAAACATGTATGCACGCACGTACATAACAAAAACATGACAAAAATAAAAAAGTGTTTTTAGAGACAGGACTAAAGACACAATCCCCTACCCTGTTTTACATTCCCTCACCCCCACCCTCCTGTTCCTAGCAAGGTAACGCTGCAGATTCCACTGTACTTTGAGGATTGGACTTGCCACATACATCCGGCTCTTTTTAGGATGGTAGCTATGGCATTGGCACTGTGGAGGCTAAGCCAGTGTGCAATGTGGTTGTTGGTTGTGGTGTGTACAAAAACACTGTGACAGAAGGTGTGTTTGTACAGAGAAATGTAGGAGGCTATGGTGAAAGTGTGCAAGGTAAGGGGCATGCATCCTGTTTGAATGCATGCACTGCACACACTTGCTTAACGTTGCTAACGTACTGTTAGGGAGAATTCTCATAAATGGCTGATTTCCGTTACCTAATGAGTCCCTCAGCAGCTTTGCTGGATTTCTAGGAGTTACTTTTTTCACCTGGTAAGAGTGTGCCTTTTTTTCCCCCCACTCTTACATGTGTTTTGCTATGTGTGTTTGACATTTTGGTGATCTTGGTCTATGGAGCCTCACCTACTCCATAGACACTACTTTCCTGTGTGTGTTACACAGCACCCTCAGTGTAGTGACACAGGGTTGTCCTTTAGACTTCCCAACTCTGACTCCATTTTCTGGGACTGACTACTGTCTCCCAGAACATGTAAAGTTGCCATTGACTTTATAAGTCTTTTAAAACCACAGATCCAGTACACCCCATCTTACATGGAGTACTGGAAACGGTTAATTCTTATCCCTTTTTGTCTGTACCTCTTGGAGCATTGTTTCGCTACCTTTCCATTAAGACTTGGTTGGTGGCAGTGGTAACTACCCTATTTATTCTACCGCGGTTATGTAATATAATCACAGTATTGTTTTAGGCTATTATATTGGCCTCGAACTTAAACCCGCTTGACCATATTGATCTTAAGATTGTTCCGGCTGGGTTTAGTCGCCATTAATTTTGGTAAAGTCTTTCTCGCGTTTCTCTCTGCACGCCAAACCGGGTTTGGTCCCTTTGTTCACTGTCTTTTTGAGGGCTTCTGCATCCTTTAGGCGCCTGAACGTCTGGGTAGGCAGGATGTGAGGGAGGGGTCTTCGGACCCCTGCCATGGGTTCCCTTGGTAACCCAAGTCGCATTCCTGTTTGATTGGTCAGGGGGCTGTCCGGCCAGGACAGTCACCCCTGCTGTTTGACTGACAGCCAGGCTGTGTGAATGGGGGAAAAACTGCATAAAAAGCAGGTCTCTGGGACTGGAAGAGCCGTCTCGCAACTGGAACGAAAGAACCAACGAGGAGCTGATGGAAGAGGACCCCTACCACGACTGAACCGCCGGGTGAAGCCCTGCTGCAGGTCCGAGTCCTCGAACTCCAACGACAGAGAAGATCCTCCAGGAAACTTCTTCCCTGGAGCTGATGGCACCAACCAGTGCGCCCAAACTTCAAACCAGGACCCCTCCTCTGGTCGAATTCGCCGTACAGAGCTACAGTGACCGGATAGCCAGGAAGGTTGGACCCTGCTTGGGTTTTAAGGAGCGCACCTTTTATTCGTCATTTTGCTCTGCTGCTGGTTTCTTCCCTGGGTAGCGCAGGACCCTTCAGTTTTCCTCCTTCATGTCAGTCCGACAGTCGCTTCAGGAACTGTGAGCCTGCAGGAACTACCAGGAACGTCTGCCTCAGCTACAGCTTCTTCTCCATTTTAAGGTACTGTGCAAATCCGGTTGTTCGTTTCGTTCAGCCGCGGTGAAAGTGTTTGAAATCTTTCTCCAAATTGAGGGCTTGTCCTTCTCTTCTCTTTGAACTAACTTTTCTACCAAACAAGCTCGTCCAGCACCCGTGGAACGAACTTTACCGCAAACTACCCTGAACTGTGTGATCTTGAGCAAAAGACTTTTGACCCATTGACTTTGGCCCTAAGCCTTTTCTACCTGATGCCATCACTGTAGTTTCTCTTGTCCAATTGCCCTGAGTACTTAACTGTTAGTGTGGTCTAATTTCTACCTAACTTTGTTTTTCCCTCCCATTTAAATTGCTGGAGTGCCATTTTGCTCCCACTTCATTTTGTGAGCTTAGCTTGTCTGGAATTTATGGTAAGTGGTGTGGTGTATTAAGATTGTGATTTTTAAGACTGCTTATAATAGTGTACTGTTATACAACCGAGAGTGAATTAAATGTATATTATTTTACTTTGAAACCTTGAGTCAGTGTTTGCCTGAAAAATAGTAATTGTTGTCCTTTGTGTAACTATTTTGATGCTGCTCACTTATTCTTGAGATAAGTCTGGCTGCTCAGTCACTGCTACCACTTTTTCTTTGTGGCACAGGCTTGTACCAAAGGTGAATTTGTGCTGCTCCTTGTAGTCTTCGTTTTGTGTAGTGTTCCCAAAGGGTACTGCATGGGATTCTGCCTAACACATACATTCTGTGCTGCTTTTGTGGGATCACTTTTCCAACATTTGTCGTACATGAATTACACTGGAAAGACCACTGTGTTAAGTGTACAAGGTACGTAGCAGCTATCCTGTTATGAATGTAGTGTGTGTATCATATCATATGATGTGCCAGTGTGTGTATCATATGAAATGATGTGATGGTATTCTGTGGCTTTTGTACACCGTCTACAAACAAGTGTGTGAAGGCGCGACGAGGAAAGAGAGGCGGAACAGAGGCCGCACAGAGACATTGATCCCACTAGGCCAGGTGACACAGAGTGTGCAAGTGAACGGGAAGGGGTAGTGCAAAGTGGAGTACACAGGAACAACAATAAATAGCAATAAGTGCAACTACGGCCGGTGCTGGCAAGTGGAAGGATAGGTATAGATATCAAGTGGTGGCTGGACTGTTAAGGTTGCAGAAAACAGTCCCCCAAGTGGGAGGGGGGGGGGGGTTTGCAGAAAGCAAGTGCATGGGGGCAACTGTCAGGATGGAGGTGGCTTGGGACACAGATTATAGGGTGGGTAGGAAAACAGTGCATAATCATTTCTAGGCAGGACCTGAGCAGGGGAGAGGAGGGGAAAAAGAACAAGCACATTAAAAGGTTTTAATGTGCTTCCAGACCCAATGATGGTTCTCCTCAAGTTCCAGGGGGGCAGAGAGCCTGTTGCGGAGGGAGGCCCCAGCAGAAGAAAGACATCTACCACCAACTGGTTGCATGCAGAAGCAACTGACCCTGAAGGAGTAGGAGGCGGATGAGGAAGAGCTGGAGCAAGCAGATATTTAGGAAGTGAGAGTGCAAGGTATTGAGGTCCCAGGGATCAGAAGGCCTTCTGCATAATACACAGTGCTTTCATTTTATTCTTTGCAGCCCCTGGGAGCTATTGCAGACATTTTAGTCCAGCAGACATACCATCCCTGTCATTCAGGCCAAGGACAAGTTGCGCGGTGTTGTTATGGAAGAGTTGCTGAGGGCGCAGAGTGGAAGCTGGCAGATTTACAAAGGGGCTGAGGCAATAGTGCAGTGTACAAAGAACCACAGCCGTGCACATACTGACCTTTTGGGAACTGACTAAGTTGATAACATACATTCAGTGGTGGCTTTGGTGGCAGCTTTTTACGATTTATGTAGGAGGTGGGTTAGTGGGGAACACATTGCGTAGCATTGTCGGAAGGAAAGAAGAGAGTTCCTGTTTCATTAATACACTGTATGATATGGGTAAAAGAAAATGTTGCAAGCAAATACAAATAAATTGCCACTTATTTGGTAGGACATGGTAGGAAAACCAGTAAGCCTTTCAAACACGTAATGGACGCTTAGAGGCAGATATCGTGCGCAGAGGCACTTATAACAGAGTTGTAAAGATAGTGCCAAAAACATGTCCATACCTTGCTTTTGGGGTGATGGTTGGTCATGTGGATGAATGTGCATGCACAAATTGTGCAGTGTTTGACAGAACTTTCCACTGAACGTGCTTTCCAATAATAGCACACTTGCAGGCTGATTTTGTAACGGTACATATGACGTCTTGTGGAGAACTGACAGTGTTAGATGCTGACGTCTTGGATGGCATTGGTGGATGCGTGTGTGCCTACTTAACAATATCCAATAAGGGCGTGGTGGGAAGAGGATAGTGGAAAAGGGAAGAAGGATGGTTTGTGCTTTACTGAGGCGCGCCCCTCACGATACTTTGGGAAGGGCACATGGCACATTCTGGGTTTCTCATCATGCTGGCCAATGCAAATGGCACTGTGGGGATTATCCAATCAGGTACTGAGGGCGTGGGTCAAAGGAAGGGGCGATAATACTGGTATTCATTACTCTGCGTAGTGAGGCTGGCTGACATGGAGAAAAGCATGGTGTTCACCTTGGGTGACGCATTTGTGATAGATCTGCACAAGTATGCCCAGGAAAGAAACTTTCATGGCAATTTCCGTTTAGAAGCAGTGGACGCATTGTGGTGCGCCGTCGATGATCTTAGTTTAGCCGATATACATGCACTTTGCATAGAACTGGCCAGTTCCGTTAATGTCCATGTTGTCGGCATGCACTGTGGCGGGTTGCAATTGGGTTACGTGTCTTCATTACGTTTTCTCCATCCACTCAAGAGGCTGATGAATGCAGTGAAGAGGCTTTTTCACCACTGCTCAGGTGGTTTTGTCCGCCATACCACCAACAACAGTATGGACCACTCATATTGGCTGTTCTACCCAGCCAGTGGCTGGAATGTGTCGGATTAATAGAGGCGTGTGTGATTTTATGTCCGCTCGCAACATCTTTTTCTGTAAGAATGACATCATTAGTTCTGCAACGAGGAGTTCTGCCAATCAAATGCTATTTCGTTGTCATCCGTTTGTAATGCTGTTTTGTTCGCTCATCTCTAAAATGCATTCAAAAGGATCCGGTCAGATTCAGAGCACAAAAAGAATACACACAACTGTATGAAACCGAAAACGAGCTCTTTCGAAAAACCCCACAGCGGCTCTTTTTAAAGCCACCCCTACAAACGAACACCCTTACCCTGGTTGACATTTCTTCACGCACGCACGCACGCACGCAGCAGGAAAGTCTCATCCGGGGATTTTCAGGCCGGTGGCCATGGAAATGGGACTGTGGAGGCTGACTGATTGCGCAACAACGTTTCTGGGTGTGGTGTGTACGCAGGGGACTGTTGGACAGACCTTCTAGCGTTACATGGAGAGCGCACATGCCCCAATCTGTGTTTTTAACCATGCTGGCCAATGGTAATGCGACTGTGGAAATTGTCGAATCAGGTGGTCAAGAGTGTGCGTCACAGGAAAGGGCGGTCATATTTTGTTTCTTTACTCTGTGTAGTGAGGCTGGCAGGGATGTTAGATCTGCTCCGGTATGCCGTGGAAAGAGGCTTCAATGGCAATTACAATATGGAGGAAGTGGAGGCTTTGTGATGCGGTGTCGTTGTCCGTACTTTCGACCATTTGCTTGGTGAATGTCGACCAGTGGCCACTTTCGCTACTGTACACGTTGCGGTCGTGCACTATGGAGTATTACTTTTGGGTTCCGTAGTTTGTTCAAGTGTGTACCGTCAACTCAAAAAGATGATGAAAGGAGTGCAGCACATTTTTCCCACTGCGAAGGTGCTTTTCTCAAGTATACCACCAAGTCCAGTTTATAACTATTCAAATGAATGTTGTCGGAAGGCGTTTTATCAACAGAGGTATGTTTAACTTCTTGCGTGCTGCTGGGATGTGCTCCTGTGACAATGACAACATTGGTTATCGATATGTGCACCTTCTCAATGGAAATGGCTTTTCATTGTCACCCAGTGCCAATGGCATTTTGTTTTCCAATCTACAGGCTGCACTGAAGACGCTATTGTAAGAATGTGAGGCGAAGTGTATTCCCCTACTCCTGCATGCGCACACCTGCAAATGTCGGTGGACATCGCAACAGTTGCAGGGTTGTACGTGTGACATCCGCCCCTTTTGCACATGGCCCCCAGACATTTGGGCCTGTGGAGGACACGGAATTGGTGAATAAGGTGTCTTGGGGTTGAGTACACGCACAGACTGTGGTACACAGTATATTTGTCGAGTAAAATGTAGAGGTGCGCTTATGGCTGTGTGTTGCAGGAGCCACAGCGTATGCTTTGTGGGGGGAGTTGTATATATGTATTATTTCACAGTGAATGGAAAACAGATCAGTGGGAGCTCATTGTAGATTGGAGTACCTACAATGAAGTGATTGATTTTTGTTTGTCTGTGTGACCTTCCCTCTGTACAGTATTGGTTTGCAGTACATGTGAACTACAATGCCGTTTGGCAGGTAAGGGTCAGTTCAGCAGCATATGGTGTACAAGTGTCTTAATGCTCCGATGCCGTACAGGGGTGCCTCTGTTGTGGGCGACAGTATATGTGGAGAATTCTGTACATGAAATTACCCTACTGCATTTTTGGCAGGTTAGTACCCTGCGAACTGGTCCTTTATGCTTGCATTACTGTTCTCGTCACATGCGGTACGGACAGTTCATGGTACACCATTAGCCGTAGGAGTAGCATGAATGAATTGTGAAATACAATAATGCTTACAACAAGGAGAAACGCAGCTTCAGTACGTGCAGGAGGAAGATATTTATTAAGTGCCACCCATGCGGCTACATTACTGTTCTAACTACCAGTGCTATTATTTGCTCTCCGAAGATTCTGCTGTTTGCTTATTTTTCTTAATATGTACTACTGTGTTAGTGACAAAGCCGCAGCAGCTTTGCAATTTCACAGACTCACTACAAAATGTCACACCTGTACTTAAATGTTACCTCCAACTCTACGACCCGCAGGGGAACCCACACTTTCCGGCACAGTGCTCCGGGCAGAGACTGTGTGTCTGCTTAACGGGTCATGGAAAGGCCAGCAGCACATTAACCAAACTATTGTGACATTTAGCACGCACACTGTACACTCGAGGTTGCCGTTATTTGTTTTCCAGTGGGCCTCATACAGGCAGGCGCGATGAAGCGACAAATTGGTAGGTTTGCACAGCAACCCACGTAGTCATGACCAGTAGTTGGAATTCGGTAGCCAGGCATATGAATCCTTAGGGCTGGTGACAGAGGAGCTCTTACAAGCACTCAGAAGATGACCTACGCATGGACATAGTACTGAAACGGATAGACGTGCGCTCCCACAACTACTTCAAGAGCTTTACATAATGCGGCCATGTGGGTAGTTCAGCAGTCCTACAGATATCTGCTTTGTGATTGCACATACGCCGCCCACGTGCAGTGTACATAGGAAACCACCACATTACTTACCTGCACCTATCTCGGCTAGTATTGTGTGGCACAGATTCACCATGCTATGTTAACACAGAAGGAAAGACCACTCTCAGTATCACCAACCCTTAACATGCACACCTTTCATTTGTAAGATACACCGACACTATTAGGCAAGAGAAGGAGTAGCACAAAATTCATACAAACACAGGGCACTTTGGCCATTCCAAAAGTTTGTGAGGAGGGCAGCTAACCCATCAGTGAGAAAGCGTTCTTAATGGGACGTTATGGTTTTATTGCGTTACGAAATACATATTACCTTTACAGAAAACAGTACGCTAAAGCATTGTTCCGGTTACAATGCCCTACTAAACGCAAATGGAAATAACTAACAAAAAATATTGCTAAAATGGAGCTTATGGTGAAGGTCGGGTACAACAAACATATAACCTTTACTGCAAACACTATGCTAAAGCTACGTTCCCGTTACAGTGCCCTGCTAAAAACCTATGAAATTCACTAACAAAAAACATTGTTAAAAGGGACGTTGTGGTTAAGTTGCACTAGCAAAAACCTATGAAATGTCATGGGTGTTAGTCCTTGTAGTGCACACTGGTGGCGCGAGTTATTGTTGCTTAGCTTACCATAACTGGCAAATTTCGGGGGGTTTTCGGTTTTACCTGTAACCATAACGTCCCTGTAACAATGTTTTTCCATCAAATTTTTTAGGTTTTTGCTGCTAGTGCAACTTAACCATAACGTCCCATAAACAACGTTTTTGTTAGTGATATATATATATATATATATATATATATATGATACATTACTCACCGTAATCGTATTTCTGATGCTTGTATCTGCTTATATTCACATGCTGTGCATAGGCCGACATCCAGTGGCAGTTGCGGAGTATTACAGTTTGTTTTTCGAAACTCGAAAATGGGTGTCGACATAGGGCGTGCCAGTAAT
The DNA here is from genome assembly GCF_040938575.1 of Ambystoma mexicanum. Taxonomy (NCBI): domain Eukaryota; kingdom Metazoa; phylum Chordata; class Amphibia; order Caudata; family Ambystomatidae; genus Ambystoma; species Ambystoma mexicanum. Next base: position 886,005,340 of record NC_090933.1, read on the forward strand.
ACTATCCCTGGTGTGACGTCCACTGTACCCATGATCCCTCACGCGTCTAGGACCCTCAGATTGTGTTTTTTCTTTGGGACATGAGGTAGCATGAGGGGTAGCGCGAGTACAGATAATCCAAGCAGATAGATAGATAAGACTACAAGCATCCATGCGCCTTCTCTCGGAGGGGAGGAAGGGTGGGTCGCATGTGAATCTAAGCAGATACAAGCATCAGAAATACGATTACGGCGAGTAATGTATCTCTTCTGAGGCTTGTGGAATCTGCTTAGATCACATGCTGTGCATAGATTAGCGAGCAGTGTTAGAATAAGGAGGTGGGATATGAGGAGGCTCATGAGCAAATAAATGTCTTAGAACTGCTTGTCCCACTTGAGTATGTGTCTTGGAATGTGTGTCAATGCAGTAGTGCGGAGTAAAAGTGTGAATAGAGCTCCAAGTAGCTGCTTTGCAAATGGTGTCTAGGGGTACATTTGCAATGAAAGCCAGAGAGGCCCCGATGCCTCTTGTAGGGTGGGCTCTTGGCGTGAAAGGCAGAGTTTTTCCAGAAAGGGAGTAACACAGCTGGATACAGTTAACAATCCACTTGGAGATGGCACCTTTAGAGACGCAATCCCCCTCTCTGCCTGTAGCTACGGAGACAAACAGCTGGTCTGTTTTCCTTAGCGGTCTGGTCTTGTTTACATAGTACAGGACCGCCCTATGCACATCTAGGGTGTGTAGTTTCACCTCAGCCGAGCTTTGAGGGTTTTGGAAGAAAGCCAGAAGCTTGATGGACTGGTTCACGTGGAATTTGGAAATAAACTTAGGTGAGAACCTAGGGTGTGTACGCAAAACCAGTTTGTCCTTTTGGACTGTAAAGAAAGGATCCTGCACTGACGGCCTGAATTTTGCTAACCCTTCTTATGCATATAATAGCTACTAAGGAGGTTGTTTTATAAGTCAGGTGTTTGAGACTGCTTTTATGCATGGGTTCGAATGGGGGGCCCATGAGTTTAGCTAGCACCACATTAAGGTTCCAACCTGGTGGTGGGTTTGAAATAGGAGGGTGAAGTCTCTTTACTCCTTCCATGAAGGCATTAACCACTGGAACTTTCTGCCACTACACCTTGTTATGGGAGGTGGTGTATGCTGACAGAGCTGCCAGATGCACCTTCAGTGAGTTAAAAACCAATCCTGCATCCAAGCAGGTGGAGCATGTATGTAACAATAGTTGAAAGAGTGCAATCAACTGGGTTGATTTGTCTATTCTGGCACCAGATAACTAATCTCTTCCACTTGTCAAAGTAGCAGTGCCTCGTGTTAGGCTTCCTAGATTCTTTTAGGATGTCCATACATCTTTGAGGTAAATTGAGATGTCCAAACTCTATGACCTCAGGAGCCATGCTGCTAGGTTCATTGAGTTGGGTAGAGGATGTACTGTTTGACCTTGATGCAGGGACAGTAGGTTGTACCAGCCCGGGAGTTTGATGGGTTTGCACATCGCTAGTCTGCGTAAGTGTGGGAACCACGGTTGTCTCGCCCACATGGGAGCAACTAGGACGAGCGTCATCGATTCCCTGTTCAACTTCTTCATCACCTTCCTGATGAGGAGTTGGTGGAAAAGCGTATGCAAACATTCCTGACCAGTTCATCCACAGGGCGTTCCAATGGGAGCCTGGTTGAGGGAATCTGGATGCGAATCTTGGGCATTGTCTGTTTTCGCTTGTGGCGAATGGGTCTATTGTGGGGGAACCCCACTGAGAGAAGAGATCTTCTACGATTTCTCTGTGTAGACACCATTCGTGCTCCTCTGAGAGGGGATCTCTGCTTAGTGCATCTGCCAGAGAATTGAGATCTTCCTGTCATCGCAACATGTTCCAGGGGATGTTCCGTTTGAGTGCCCATATCCAAATTCTCTGGGCAAGTTTGGACAGATTTGGCGAACGAGTCCCTCCTTGCTTGTTTAAGTAAAACATGGCTGTAGTGCTGTCCGTCTGGATCTGCACTGACAGATTCAGCAGGTAGGGCTCGAACGCTTGAAGCGCTCTGAATTTTGCCAGAAGCTCTAGCAGGTTGATGTGATTCTTGGCCACTGAGTGAGACCAGAGACCCTCAGCTGTGTGCTGGAGGAGGTGAGCTCCCCACCCTGTCAGTCATGCATCGGTTGTGACTACCGCCTGTATCTCGGGATCGTAAAAGGGTTTCCTCTTGGACAGATTTTCTCTGGTCCACCAGCGAAGGCTTTGTACCAGTGTTGGCGAAACGACCACTAGATCGTCCCACTGACCACTTGCTTGAGACCACTGTTTCGCCAACCATTCCTGCATGGGACGCATGCGCAGGCGGCATGGGGGACCAGGTAAATACATGACGCCATCATGCCTAGCAAACGCATTGCTTTGCGTACGGTTATCTGACGACCGGCCTGATATTGAGGAATTTGCAGTAGTATATTCCAAATTCTCTCCTCTGATGGAAAGGTCAACCCCTCTTGTGTGTCTAGGATAGCTCCTAGGAACTGTTTGGAGGTGCTTGGCACCAGACTTGACTTCTCGTTTATTGAGAAACCCAATTCGAAGAGGAGCTCGATAGTTCTTTGAATGTTTGTTCTGCAAATCACTGGGGTTTCCCCCGTGATGAGCCAGTCGTCTAGGTAAAGGTACACTGGGATTGCCTCCCTGCGTAGGTGTGCTGCCGCCACCGCCAGTACCTTGGTGAATACCCTTGGAGCTGAAGCTATCCCGAAGGGCAGTACCTTGAACTGGTAGTACCGACTGTCCAACTTGAACCGCAAGTACTTTCTGTGCGCTGGGAACATGGAAATATGAAAATAGGTATCTTTCATGTCCAATGTTGCCATGTAGTCCCCCTTTTAGGAGGGGGGTTACCTCTTGGAGAGTTGTCATGCGAAACGTTTGGGGCTTGACATATTTGTTTGCAGGCTGTAAGTCTAACACTGGGCGCATTGTCAAATCTTTCTTTGGTACAAGGAAGTAGGTTGAATAAATACCCTTGTTTACCTGATGTCCGGGGACGAGTTCGATCGCGTCCTTTGCTAGCAGATTGACGATTTCCTCGAGGAGGATTCTTTGGTGGTCCAAAGAATGTGTTCTTTGTTGTGGAGGGTGGTTTCGGGGACGCTCTAACAGTTCTATGCAGTATCCTGTGGACACTGTGGACAGCACCCATCTGTCTGATGTGATCCCTTCCCAAGCCTGGGTGAAGTTGGAAATGCGTCCTCCTACTGGGGATGCGTGAGAAGGGACCCTGAGCGGAGCGTCACTGTTTTGGTGGAGGAGTGCCGCCGCCTCTACTGGGGCTGACTCTACCTTTACCCCGTCCTCTCTTATTCCCCCTGCTATAACCTTGGGTAGACTGTTGGTTATTGTTCCACTGCGTAACCTGGCCCTGGGAATAGCTTGACCCTCTTTGGGAATTTCAGAGCTTTTCGACGCCTGGCGTTGAGCTTTGGTAGTGGTGGTGGTGGTACTATCCTTCGACCGTGTAGGTTGGGATTCGGGAATAGGCGTTACTTGGGCTGTAGACACCGACTCCTGGAGTGCAGTCTGGGGATAGAGGTCGGCTTCGTCTTCCGACGATCGAACCTCGGTTACCTTGGGGAGCGAGGCACTCTTGGCAATAGTGGATGATTACCTGGAGTCATGTGGCGATCTAGATCGAGAACGCCCAGAGGGCGCCGATTCGGACCGTTCCCTATGTGCCTCTTTCCGAGAGCTCGACGTGCGCGTCGAGTCTCGGTGGGACTTCGTGTGTTTGGAAGATTGCACGTGGCGTGTCTGTCAACCCAAGGATACTTGCGGTTGCACTTTGGGCAAAATTGGAAAGGGGAACCCTCCATACGCACCTTGAGGCAGCGGGCTGGTAAGTGTAGGAATATATAGAAAGTATATAAGAGTGTAAAGTATGTCCACCCCCCACTCTCCCTACTTGTAGGGCCGAGGCCAGAGGCCTTCCGAGGCCCAGGCCGAGGCCAGAGGCCTTCCTAGGCCCACTCCGTCGTGAAGCTCTCGACGGTCGCTTTCTTCTCTGGTTTGGCGTAGAGTGTCGAATTTCGGTGACTCGATGTTAGGGTGGAGAAAAAGGGGGAAATATAACAATATGTTTCAAAGTACGGATAATGCCAGGGAACTCCGCTGAATGCTTCCGACCAGTATGGCGGAAAAAAACAATCTGAGGGTCCTAGACGCGTGAGGGATCATGGGTACTGTGGACGTCACACTAGGGATAGTATTACTGGCACGCCCTGTGTCGACGGCCATTTTCGAGTTTCGAAAAACAAACTGTAATACTCCGCAACTTCCACTAGATGTCGGCCTATGCACAGCATGTGATCTAAGCAGATTCCACAAGCCTCAGAAATATATATATATATATATATATATATATATATATATATATATATATATATATATATATATATATATGATACATTACTCACTGTAATCGTATTTCTGATGCTTGAATCTGCTTAGATTCACATGCTGTGCATAGGCCGACATCTAGTGGAAGCTGCAGAGTATTACAGTTTGTTTTTCGAAACTCGAAAATGGGCGTCGACACAGGGCGTGCCAGTAATACTATCCCTAGTGTGACGTCCACTGTACCCATGATCCCTCACGCGTCTAGGACCCTCAGATGAACAAGTTACTTTCTTACCTGGTAACGTTCTTTCGATGGGATGGTCCGACGACGTATTCCATATCTATGACAAGTAATGTCCACAGCTGTGCTGCTTCGGAAAATCTTCGCCGTCTGCGTCCTGCGTCGATGACGTTGATGCGCCGTCCCAGAGGACCTCCTCCGACGGCCGACGTCACCCGATGTGATAAGTAGGACACACGACGCCCATAAGCTCAGTTGTAGTTTTTTCCCCCAGAACGTGTGCCACCAGTTTTCTGCCAGTCAGACACACAAGGCCTTGCGGAACGCAAGCTGCAATCGCAAAAGAAATTCTGCAGCGGGGAAGGTAGGGAGGGAGCAATATGGAATACGTCGTCGGACCATCCCATCGAAAGAACGTTACCAGGTAAGAAAGTAACTTGTTCTTCGAGGGGATTGGGTCCTCCGACGTATTCCATATCTATGACAGACTCCCAAAGCAGTACCAAGCAAGGAGGTGGGAAAAGAATTTAGAACACAAATTTAGCCTGCTCAATCAAATTGCGGAATAAAGGACTGCCTTGCCAAAGGCCAGATCCTGCTCTCGGATGGAATCAAGGGAGTAGTGCTGTACAAAAGTATGTACTGAAGCCCAGGTGGCTGCATCACAGATGTGACGAATAGGAACACCCCTCTGCAGGGCAGTAGACGCAGCCACTCCCCTGGTAGAATGGGCCCGCAAGCCAGCCGGAGGGTCCTTACCCGCCAAGCGGTAACACTCGGAGATAGCTAAAATAATCCAACGAGACAAAGTCTGTTTCGTCACAGCTTGTCCCAAACGCTTTCCAGCGTAACCAATGAAAAGTTGATCGCCCACTCTGACCCGGGACATGCGCGAAATATAAAAGCTCAACGCTCTCCTAGGATCAAGCCTATGGAGCCTCTCCTCTTCCTTACCAGGATGTGGAGGTGGATAGAACGCCGGAAGAACAACCTTCTGGCTCAAATGAAATTCCGAAACCACCTTCGGAAGAAAAGAAGGACGAACTCTAAGGACAACCCTGTTCTTATGAAACACAGTGAAGGGTGGCTTAACTGAAAGTGCCTGTAACTCACTCTGCGAGCGGAAGTAACCGCAACCAAAAAGACAGTTTCAGAGTTAACAGTCTCAAAGGGCAAGAATGCAAAGGCTCAAACGGAGCACCCATAAGAAACTTAAGAACAAGGGTCAAATCCCAACCGGGCACCAGAAAAGGTGACGGAGGGAACACATTAGTGAGCCCTTTCAAAAACTGAGAAATTAAAGGAATCTTAAAATAGGAACATTCTTCAGACGAGCGCTTAAATATGGACAGCGCCGCCAGGTAACCTTTAATGGTCCCCACTTGCAAGCCCCTGTGGGCTAAGGAAAGCAAAAAAGACAGAACCATGGGAATGTCACAATCAAAAGGATCCACTTTCTTAACTCTGCACCAGTCGCAGAACTTTCTCGAACGGCAACGGTACAGAGACTTTGTTGCCAGCCGCCTGGCCGAGAACAACACCTCCATCATGTCTTCAGGGAGGTCCCAATCTTTATACCTCAACCTTTCAGAAGCCAAGCGTGAAGGTTGAGGGATCTGACCTCTGGATGGAGAACCTGAACCCCCCCTCCCGTGAGAGCAGATTGTCTCGGTAGGGAAGACGACGTGGAGGGCGGATGGACAAGTCGAGAAGGTCCGGGTACTACGTCCTCCGGGCCCACGCCGGAGCAATGAGGATCATCCGGGAACCAAACCTCCGTAACCTCTGCAGTACTTGCGGGATGACGGGGACTGGAGGAAACGCGTACAGCAGTGGGAATGACCACTCCACCACCAACGCATCTCCTAAGGCTCCTTTTGGAGGAAATTCCCGCAAGCAGAACCTTTTGCACTTCCGGTTGACACTGGAGGCGAAGAGATCCACTTGAGGGGTCCCCCAAAGGGCGAAGATCTCCAGGAGAATCTCCTGAGCCAGCTCCCACTCGTGGGAGATCGTGCTCTGCCTGCTCAGAGCGTCCGCCGTCTCGTTGTCGTCTCCGGCCAGATGAATAGCCGAGATCGAAACTTCCTGCTGGATGGCCCAGAACTCGAGCTGCATCGCCTCCCTGCACAGAGGAAGTGACCCTGCCCCTGCCTTTTTGTTGAGGTAGTGCATGGCCACAGTGTTGTCCGTTAGAATCAGGACACTCTTTCCTCGCACAGTCGGCAGAAAAGCCTTCAGGGCAAGCCTGACGGCCCTCAGCTCCAAAGATTGATATGGAGTCTGGATTCCGACGGAGACCACACCCGCTGACTGTCAACTCGTTGGCATGAGCTCCCCATCCCGCGAGGGACGCGTCCGTCACGATCGTCACCTCCGGCCAGGGCAGGCAAAATGGGGCCCCCTTCATCATATTGCCATCGACGGCCCACCACAGAAGGTCCTGGGCGACCAAGGGCGGCACCTGAACACGGTCCGACAGCCTGCCGGAGGACTGAGACCACTGGAGCTTAAGTGCTCACTGCAAAGATCTCATCCGCAGACGAGCCTCTGGCACCAGAAGAATGCAGGATGACATGAGGCCGAGCAGTCTCAAGAACTCGGACGCAGGGCGATTCTGGGCAAGTTGAAACTTGTGCGCCATCTGCTGAATGTGAAGAACCCTCACCTGGGAAGGAAAACACTGCCCCGGGGATGTGTCGAGCAGCTGCGTTGGTGTCAAATGGGACTTCTTTAAATTGAGGGAGAAGCCCAGCTTGTGAAGGGAGTGGCAGGTGACGGACAGATGATCCAGCACTTGCTCGTGAGAGCTCCTCCTGATCAACCAATCGTCCAGGTAGGGGTAGATGTGAATCCCCCCCTTTCCTGAGATGCGCTGCCACCACCACCATGAGATTGGTGAAAACCCTCAGGGCGGAGGTCAATCCAAACGGCATGACCCGAAACTGAAAGTGCGAGTCGCCAACCGCGAACCTCAGGTACTTCTTGTGCTTGGGATGGATCGGCACATGGAAGTAAGCGTCCTTGAGGTCGAGAGACACCAACCAGTCCTGAAGTTGAAGGGCCTGGAGGACTTGAGAAAGAGTAACAATCTTGAACTTGTCCTTCCTGAGGAGTTTCTTCAAACCGCGCAAGTCCATGATGGGTCTCAATCCCCAGTCTTTCTTCGAAATCAAAAAATAAGGGGAATACCATTCCTTGTTCCTCTCCGCTACAGGCACCAGTTCTATGGCGCCTTTCTCCAGCAGGGCTTGAATTTCCTGCGCAAGGAGCGGATCCGGACTCTTCAAAGAGAGGTTCCCAGGTGGATTGTCGTGAGGCCTCTGCCGAAAGTGAAGACAGTAGCCGTGGGTTATGATCGCCAGAACCCACACATCTGAAGTAACGGCTCGCCACTCTACAAGATGCTGCGCCAACCTTCCCCCAACCGGCGAACCATGGGACCTGGCCTCATGACTGAGTGGTAGCGGCTGCGGCGTTGCCTGAGGGCAAAGAGGCAACTGCCTGAGCGGCCTTGGCACCTAGAGTACCCTTGTTTCCACCTCTGGCACTCTTACGGTGGCCTCTTTGACTGCCAGCTCCTCTCGCTTTACTGAAGGACGAGTAATAGCGAAAAGAACCTCCCCTCCATTACTTATCCCTAGGACGAAAAGGCGGAGGTTGTCGAACAGCAGCGCTCAACGACTTTGCTGCAGCTTTGGAGGTCTGCAGGCCTTGCTGCCAAAAAGATGTTCACCGTCAAAGGGCATGTTGAGGAGCCCGGACTGCACATCAGGAGTGAACCCCGACTTCCGCAACCACGGAAACCTACGTATTACGGTGCTCGCCGCCATGGACCGACTGACAGAATCTGCCATGTCCAAACCAGACTGAACGGCCTCACACATGGCATCCTTGCCATCCTGAACCATAGCAAGGAAACCACCCCGTTCGTCCCCTTTCGGGAATACGTTCAGCCGCTAACGCAACACAGTTCCACAGAGTGTGTGGGAAACGAGACAAGGCACATATGGAGTTGGCCGCCTGAAGCGCCATACCCCCTGAAGAAAACACTTTCTTCGCCCAGCCGTCAAAACCTTTGTCGTCCCTATCTGGAAGGATGGTAGGATATGACACCTGCACCACCAAACTCTCCAGAGTGGGGTGTCTGGACAAGTAGCAGGGGTCGCTACTGGCTGGACGGTATTTTCACGAGACTTGCCCACTGCCGGGAGACTCTCCTGAGCAGTTCAAGCCGCTGCCACCCTTCGCTGCAGAGCCATATGAAACGGCAATACCGGGTCAGTTGGGGGGACCAAGATCAAGGATGTCCATGAGATCATCCTGAACGAACTCCCCTGGGGGAGCGACCAACCCAAGTACTCGGTGACCTGAGACATAAGGCGCCGATATGAAGAATCGGCATGAGTGCCAGGCTCCGGCCTACAAAACTCCACCTCCGGAGAGCTGTCCAGTCCACTGGCATCATGCAGTGACTGCCTCAGGTCATCAAACTGGCTATTGCCCGAGATAAGCTCATCTGGTACCGTTACCAGAACCAAGCCATCATCAGAGCCTTCATCACCCTCTGAAATGTACTCCAGGCGGTGAGAGGAAGACATCAGGGGACCAAAACTGTGCCTGACCTTAGCCAGAGCCTTTCTAGGGGCTAACCCAGTGCCACGGAGCCCCTCCGACACCACTGCCTCGAAAGGTGTCGAGGGCGCCGAACGAGTCGGCATCGACAGAAACAGCGTCGAGCGAATCGGCGTCAACTTCAGCTGCAGCACCGCCAGCATCGACTCAGGCCTCAAAGCCGGAGCTCCGAGCGTGTCTCTCGACGACCTAGGCGCCGACAGCGTCGACGACCCCGTCGGAGGCGGAGCCTCGAGAGAAATCGTCGACGACCTCGGCGCCACAGGCGTCAACGTCTTCTTCGAAGACGGAGCAGGATCACGCGGTCTCGAGCGCGTCGAGGACCGGGCATGGCGAGAACGGTTACCCTTGTCCGAGCGGGACCACTCCCGCGAGCCGTGCCGACCACCCGAGCCTGAAGGCGTACGAGCGGTGTCTCTCGACCGGTGCCGACCGACCCAACTCGGAGGCGCCGACGGACCGGTGCCCTGCGATTCAAGAATCACTAGCATCTGCTTCCCGAAGGAAGCCCATTCCTCCGGTGTCGCTTGCATCGAGGGATAAGCGACCCACCGACAGGCGGAGTCCTCGGAAGAGGACGGGGAAGGCGACCGATGCCGGCGCTTCCGGGAATGCCTCGAAGAGGCGGAGTAGTGGCGAGACCAACTCCTGGAAGGAGACCCACTGGACTTCTAACGATGACGCGGAGAGTCGCCTCTGGAGTCATCTGTCGAAAGCCCCACAGACCTCGACTTCCGGGGCTTAGGCACCCGACCTACCGACAGCTTCTTCTTGTGTTCCCGCAAGGCCTTTGCTGTGAGCGACTGGCAGTCGACTCAGTCGTCCGTATCGTGGGCCTCCCCAAGGCACCAGAGGCAGGCGTCGTGCGAGTCTGTGACCGACATCTTGGACCCACAGTCCCCGCATTTCTTGAAGCCCGGACGCGGGGTTGAAGACGAAGTAGACATCGCCACGAACAGGTCTTCACAAAAAACCGAACAGGTTCAACGAACCGAGAAGAAAACAGCAAACCCCAAAGAGTCGAGGCGTACCGAGATTCACAAAGCGAACACGTTCGCCGAAAAAACAGAACTGAGGCTATGAGCGTCGTGCGTCCTACTTATCACATCGGGTGACGTCGGCCGTCGGAAGAGGTCCTCGGGGAGGGCACATTGACGTCATCGACGCAGGACGCAGAAGATTTTCCGAAGCAGCACAGCTGTGGACATTACCTGTCATAGATATGGAATACGTCGGAGGACCCAATCCCCTCAAATGTATTTTTTCTGACATGAGGTAGCATGAGGAGTAGCGCGAGTACAGATAATCCAAGCAGATAGATAGAGAAGACTACAAGCATCCATGCGCCTTCTCTCAGAGGGGAGGAAGGGTGGGTCGCATGTGAATCTAAGCAGATACAAGCATCAGAAATACGATTACAGTGAGTAATATATCCCTTCTGAGGCTTGTGGAATCTGCTTAGATCACATGATGTGCATAGTTTAGCGAGCAGTGTTAGAAGAAGGAGGTGGGATGTGAGAAGGGTCATGAGCAAATAAATGTCTTAAAACCGCTTGTCCCACTTGAGTATCTGTCTTGGAATGGGTGTGAATGCAGTAGTGCTGAGTAAAAGTGTGAATAGAGCTCGAAGTACCTGCTTTGCAAATGGTGTCAAGGGGTACATTTGCAATGAAAGCCACAGTGGCCCCAATGCCTCTAGTAGAGTGGGCTCTTGGCGTGAAAGGCAGAGTTTTTTCATAAAGAGAGTAACAGCTGGATACAGTTAACAATCCACTTAGCGATGGCACCTTTAGAGACGCGATCTCCCTCTCTGCCTGTAGCTACGGAGACAAACAGCTGATCTGTTTTCCTTAGCGGTCTGGTTTTGTTTACATAGTAGAGGACCGCCCTAAGCACATCTAGGGTGGGCAGTTTCACCTCAGCCGAGCTTTGTGGGTCTTGGAAGAAAGCCGGAAGCTCGATGGACTGGTTCACATGTTATTTAGAAATAAACTTAGATGAGAACCTAGGGTGTGTACGTAAAACCAGTTTATCTTTAAGAACTGTAAAGAATGGATCCTGCACTGACAGAGCCTGAATTTCACCGACCCTTCTTATAGATGTTATTGCTACTAAGAAGGCTGTTTTATAAATCAGGTGTTTGAGACTGCTTTTATGCATGGGTTCGAATGGGGGGCAGATGAGTTTAGATAGCACCACGTTAAGGTCCCATCCTGGTGGTGGGTTTGAAATAGGAGGGTGAAGTCTCTTTACTCCTTCCATGAAAGCTTTAACCACTGGTATCTTCCACCACGACACCTTGTTATGGGATGTGGTGTATGCTGACAGCGCTGCCAGGTGTACCTTCAGTGAGTTAAATACCAGTCCTGCAATCAGCAGATGGAGCATGTATGTGACAATTGTGGAAGGAGTGCAATCAACTGGGTTGACTTGCTTATTCTGGCACCAGATAACGAATTGTTTACATTTGTCAAAGTAGCAGTGCCTCGTGTTTGGCTTCCTAGATTCTTTTAGGATGTCCATACTTCTCTGTGGTAATTTGAGATGTCCGAACTCTATGACCTCAGGAGCCATGCTGCTAGGTTCATTGAGTTGGGTTGAGGATGCACTGTTTGACCTTGGTGCTGGGACAGTAGGTTGTACCAGCCCGGGAGTTTGATGGGTTCGCACACCGCTAGTCTGCGTAGGTGTGGGAACCAGGGTTGTCTCGCCAACATGGGAGCAATTAGGACGAGCGTCATTGACTCTCTGTTCATCTTGTTGACCACCTTCCTGATGATAGGTGTTGGTGGAAAAGCGCACGCAAACATCCCTGACCAGTTCATCCACAGGGCGTTCCCCTGGGAGTCTGGCTGGGGGAATCTGGATGCAAATCCTGGGCACTGTCTGTTTTCGCTTGTGGCGAATAGGTCTATAGTGGGGAAACCCCACTGAGAGAAGATATCTTCTACGATTTCTCTGTGTGGACACCATTCGTGGGAGGGGATCTCTGCTCAAAGCATCTGCCAGAGAATTGAGATCCCCTGGAACATGTTGAGATGACAGGAAGATCTTCCGATCTTCCGTCTGAGTGCCCATATCCAAATTTTCTGGGCAAGCTTGGACAGATTTGGCGAACGAGTCCCTCCTTGCTTGTTTAGGTAAAACATGGCTGTAGTGCTGTCCGTCCGGATCTGCACTGACAGATTCAGCAGGTAGGGCTCGAACGCTTGAAGCGCTCTGAATACTCCCAGTCACTCTAGCCGGTTGATGTGATTCTTGGCCACTGAGTGAGACCCGAGACCCTGAGCTGTGTGGTGGAGGTGGTGAGCTCCCCACCCTGTCAGGCATGCATCGTTTGTGACTACCGCCTGTATCTTGGGATTGTAAAAGGGTTTCCCCTTGGACAGATTTTCTCTTGTCCACCAGTGAAGGCTTTGTGGGCCACCAGGTAAATACATGACGCCATCATGCCCAGCAAACGCATTGCTTTGGGTACCGTTATCTGGCGACCGGCCTGATATTGCGGAAATTGCAGCAGTATATTCCGAATTCTTTCCTCTGATGGAAAGGTAAACCCCTCTTGCGTGTCTAGGATAGCTCCTAGGAGCTGTTTGGAGGTGCTTTGCACCAGACTTGACTTCTTCTCGTTTACTGAGAAACCTAATTCGAAGAGGTCGATCGTCCTTTGAATGTTTGTTCTGCAAATTACTGGGTCTCCCCCGTGATGAGCCAGTCGTCCGGGTAAGGGTACACCGGGATTGCCTCCCTGCGTAAGTGTGCTGCCGCCACCGCCAGTACCTTGGTGAATACCCTTGGAGCCGAGGCTATCCCGAAGGGCAGTACCTTGAACTGGTAGTGCCGACTGTCCACCTTGAAGCGCAAGTACTTTCTGTGCGCTGGGAACATGGAAATATGAAAATAGGCATCTTTCATGTCCAATGTTGCCATGTAATCCCCCTTTTTTAGGAGGGGGATTACCTCTTGGAGATTAGTCATGCAAAATTTTTGGGGCTTGACATACTTGTTTGCAGGCCGTAAGTCCAATATTGGGCGCATTGTCAAATCTTTTTTTGGCACAAGGAAGTAATTTGAATAAATACCCTTGTTTACCTGTTGTCCCGGGACAAATTCTATCGCGTCCCTTGCTAGAAGATTGATGATCTCCTCGAGGAGGATCTTCTGGTGGTCCAAAGAATGTATTCTTTGTCGTGGAGGGTGATTTTGGGGACACTCTAACAGTTATATGCAGTATCCTGCGGACACTGTGGACAGCACCCATCAGTCTGATGTCATCCCTTCCTAAGCTTGGGTGAAGTTGGAAATGCGTCCCCCTACTGGGGATGCGTGAGAAGGGACCCTGACGGAGCGTCACTGTTTTGGTGGAGGCGTGCCGCCGCCTCTACTGGGGCTGCCTCTACCTTTACCACGTCCTCTCTTATTACCCCTGCCATAACCCTGGGTAGACTGCTGACTGTTGTTCCATTGTGTACCCTGCCCCTGGGAATAGTTAGATCCACTCTGGGAATTATGTCCGCGTGGGCAACGAAAATTGCCATTCCCTCTCTGGTTTGGGGGTTTATTGATTAGTTGGCCTAGGGATTTGAATGTCTCATACTCGTCCTTGGCATTTTTCAGCGCGTCCTCTACCGCCTTTCCAAACAATAGATCCGACTCCACCGGTTTATCTATCAATGATGCCTGGGTTTCGGCTTTGAACCCAGACTGTCGCAACCAAGCATGCCTTTTGATAACAGTGCCTTCCGTCCATCAATCTGCCGGCGTTATCCGCGGCATGAAAGGTTTCTTTTAATAAGCAACCGGACACGGCTCTTCCTTCCGCCGATACTCGTGCCAATTGGCTTTTTAAGGGTTCTGGTGCAGAATCTATGAGTGGCGCGACTTCTTCCCACTGGTGGCAGTTGTAACTCGCCAGCAGGGTGGTGGAGTTGGCAATCCTTGCCTGGTAGGCGGAAGTGGAGGCTAATTTCCTGCCCAAGCCATAAATCTTCTTGCTCTCCTTGTCGGGAGGAGCTTCCGACGATGACAAGGGTGTTCCCGCCCTCTTACGGGTGTTTGTCAAAACGAGGGAGTCCGGTTTCAGATGCCCTCTTATGTACAGTGGGTCTGTTTGGGATGCCCTGTAAAGCTTCTCAACTCTGGGGTTTACCACCCTAGTGAGATAGGGATTAACAAGGGAAGGATCTATCCTTCTTTGAATTGACTTAAGGATAGGGATGGCCTGGGAAACAGGTCTCCTTTCTCCCACTAACTCCTTGGCAAAGTCCCTCTCTTCCTGAGCACCCTGGGTGTCAATGTGGAAGTGTTCTGCCGCTCTGGACAGCACTTCATTCAAGAGAGGATGGTTATCGATAGGGGAGTCGGTACCCGGGGGTTCTTTATCTACCGGGGAATCTAGCCTGTAGGTTTCTGGGTTGTCCTCCTCCTCCTCTTGGTCCTAGTCATTCCCATAGTAGCCCGTCCCAGTTTGTTCTTCCAACATGCCCAAATCTGGATCCTCACAAAAGGATGGATCTCGCTGATATTGAGAATAGGGCTGTATACTGAAGGGGTCTGAAGTAGGAGCTTCAACCCGGGACTTCTTACTTGGGGGTATAGGATCTTTAGAGCCTGAGGGAGTTGACCCGTCGGGGGTAAAAGAGAAAATGTTCAGGGTTTTTGGCGTAGAAATCTGCCAATGATGACATCCTTGACATGACTAGACCATTCTCTTGAACTGGGAATGATTCTTTCTTGAAGGCCTTTCGCTGTTTTATCTTGGCTAGACCTACTGGTTTGAATAGGGGTCTTTGGGATGACAGAAGACCGAGACTTGTCCATCTGTTTAAGTGGGGTAGAATGTTTTTGAGGTGTGGAAGGAGAGCAAGCGCTGAGGTAACCGCAAAGGGCGTCATTTTTGTGCCACTAAGTATGGAGCACCACGTATTTTGTGGTTTTTATTTATAGTCATGGTCTACATAATAAAGAAGATATTTTATCTGCACTAAACAAGCTTCCTGGTGATTCTCTGTCGAATGGGGGAGTGCCTCCCATTCTGACTGTAGGAAAACAGTCTCATCCAATATATATATGGGATACATTACTCACCGTAATCGTATTTCTGACGCTTGTATCTGCTTAGATTCACATGCTGTGCATAGGCCGACATCTAGTGGAAGCTGCGGAGTATTACAGTTTGTTTTTCGAAACTCGAAAATGGGAGTCGACACAGGGCGTGCCAGTAATACTATCCCTAGTATGACTTCCACTGTACCCAAGATCCCTCACGCGTCTAGGATCCTCAGATTGTATTTTTTCTGACATGAGGTAGCATGAGGAGTAGCGTGAGTACAGATAATCCAAGCAGATAGATAGAAAGGTAAGACTACAAGCAACCATGCGCCTTCTCTCAGAAGGGAGGAAGGGTGGGTCGCATGTGAATCTAAGCAGATCCAAGCATCAGAAATACGATTACGGTGAGTAATGTATCCCTTCTGAGGCTTGTGGAATCTGCTTAGATCACATGCTATACATAATTTAGCGAGCAGTACCTGAAGAAGGAGGTGGGATGTGAGAAGGGTCATGAGCAAATAGGTATCTTAGAACCGCTTGTCCCACTTGTGTATCTGCCTTGGAATGGGTGTCAATACAGTAATGCTGAGTAAAGGTGTGAATAGAGCTCCAAGTAGCTGCTTTGCAAATGGTGTCAAGGGGTACATTTGCAATGAAAGCCAGAGAGGCCCCAATGCCTCTAGTAGAGTGGGCTCTTGGCGTGAAAGGCAGAGTTCTTTCAGAGAGTGAGTAACAGCTGGATACAGTTAAAGGCATGGTCTAGTAAAATTTGTTATTGTCCCTACGAGTCGGCCATGTTTTTTAAGCCTAAGTGGCTCGATTTTAGAAAACTTTCCTATGGACCTTACCCGAGTTTTCGTCCATTAAACGCACGCGAAAACAAGCACCAGGGAGCCGCCATTTTCTGATAATCCTATCATTTCCCCCATCGCCCTGCCTGACCTGCTTTTTGCGGCACTAAATCAAATCCCCCGCCCCTGAGCCTGTCATAAGCAGACTCGTACCGCCCATTTCCCAACGCCAAAGCACGTCTTGTGTCAACATTCGCTGCGCTTCAGCTAATGACGTGTCGCCATGGAAATATGTATAAACAGACCATTTCACAACACACAGCAGCAGATTTTCGATTCCATTCCTCTCTCTGTGTTACATTGAGTATTCTGTGACTCGTTTCAGTGCTCTGGTCAGCTACCTTCGCCGCTTGTAGCCCGTGTGAACAGATACCAGTACCACCGCTATAAAATATTTTAGTTTGTTTAACACACAATGGCTACAATAATGCCCTAAATGTACGAGCCCAAGTATACCGAGGAGGAACTACTGGAAAGGGAAGCACGCGAAAACGATGGGGATTCGGACGGCAGTTGGCAGGACAAATCAACAGATGAAGAGCCTGGGCCTAGTCGCATGGACGGCGTCTCCACCTGGTGCACATGCAATCGGTGCGAGCTAATGCCGACCGAGGAGGAGAACTGCTGCTGTCGGGATGCCTGGCCTACATTTCCGAAGGCGAGCCACGACGGCAATGCATCACCGAGCTGCCAGACTTCAGGGCAGCCTGCCTCACACGGGCCGTGTTGAGGATAATGATGGTGCTTATGCACGAACTTCGCACAACTGTTCGTCCTTGTAATCCGAGTAACGAGTAAGTATACTCTGCTTGTCATGCCACTCCTATTTCATGTTCTTCTACTATATCCAAAATTACATCTACATATCATATCATTGTAACGCATGTAAGTCGTTAAATAGTGTGCATTGTCTAGATAGCATTTGTCCTTGTAGAATGCCATTAGTTACAAGAATGGTTATTGACAACAAACGTTTATAAAACTTATCTTGGTCATTTAAAAACAGTTTGTTTCATTCATTTTCACAGGTGGTACAGGCTGGTGGCCTATCGTTCTTTTACATGGTGGCTCCACGGGAGGCTTGGACACCGCGTTCGAAGAGTGATACCCGCCTGTGCCGTTCGTGCCATTAGAGAAACGTTCCCGAGTGACAGCGGTCAGTACAGGGGATTTTCTCTCGCTGTGCTGCAACCTGACCTGTATAATCTTTAAAGTCTTGTATTTTTGTGTCATGAAAATAAGATACAAAATAAAACACCACATATATTTTAACAACGGTTGTTTCGATTTTTTTAAATTAATCAAGTGTGTCTCCATTCAAGGATGGACGTCAGACATCTGTGCTCCGAATGGGTGAAGGTCTGGTCGCTGTGAAGCAGGGTGGTCACTATCTATCTAAGCTAACATAACATATTCTCGATAATGCATCCACTAAATAACACTTGTTCAAAGTCTTTCAGTAGGTTATGTCTCTATAAAAGTCACACATATATCTATACTAACAATTACCATTGGATTATACAGGCCTTAGGGTCTTGACCACTATAATACACCGGTTGAAGTGTGGGTCTGTGCTCACAAGAATCTCCGGTATGTGGCATTTGTTATTGATAAGCAACGATATACTATCATTGATATAAAGGCGATATACTATATATTGATATAAAGGCGGTTCGCGCCAGTGGATGCGCACTGTCAGGGGCGCGAAAGGCCAAGGTGCCAAACTACATGTACATTTCAAAAGGTATCCCATGCCAAGGGGCCATCGGTCACATGGCCTCCTCAGACCCCGTGTCTCCGGCCGGCCTCCCCTTGAAACAGGCCGCCCCCCTGCAATCCACATAAGTGTGTCTCCATTCAGCAGTCTTCCTGTGCCTTATCTGCACGCCCCAGGCCCATCCATCCCACCCCCCTCTATCAAAGGCGGTTCGCGCCAGTGGATGAGCGCTGGCATGGGGGGCTGTCAGGGGCGCGAAAGGCCAAGGTGCCAAACTGCATGTACACTTCAAAAGGTATCCCACGCCAAGGGGCCATCGGTCACATGGCCTTCTCAGACCCCGTGTCTCCAGCCAGGCCTCCCCTTGAAGCAGGCCGCCCCCCTGCAATCCACATAAGTGTGTCTCCATTCAGCAGTCTTCCTGTGCCTTATCTGCACGCCCCAGGCCCATCCATCCCACCCCACTCTATCAAAGGCGGTTCGCGCCAGTGGATGAGCGCTGGCATGGGGGGCTCTCAGGGGCGCCAAAGGCCAAAGTGCCAAAGTACATGTACACTTCAAAAGGTATCCCACGCCAAGGGGCCATCGGTCACATGGCCTCCTCAGACCCCGTGTCTCCAGCCAGGCCTCCCCTTGAAGCAGGCCGCCCCCCTAAAACCACGACATTCATACGTCATTCATTCACCAACACACCCCTGTTTCTAATACTTTATAAACCACTTGATATGTCTCATGAGAACATCTTTGTGCTTTGCAAGTCAACTCCTGAACGTGTTACCTGGCAACCACTGAGATCTACGCTAATCTGCTCGTCGTCGTGCTATCCGTGAACTTCTGTGACCGCTTAGAGCAAACCCATCAGTGTGCTACCTGTGGCCACCCACCTATTCTCCTGCAACATACTGCTCTGCTTGCTGAATCCAACTGTTTGTTGGTCAAGGTAAGGCCATGTATCCTAGTCATATTTCGCAGATTTTTAAATTTCTATCTATTTGCGAGTTGAGTTTTGATATTGACTTGAGTTTCTATTGCTATGCTATCAATAGATCTATTTATTTTCATCTGTGTCTATTGTCATCGAATTGCATCCTTCGGGGGTCCAGTCTATAATGTAAGCATGTTTCCTTCTCGGCAATACAGAACATCCAAGGGATGAGTCGCATGTTCAGATTTTAGTCACATCATTTATACATGTCTGCAACTTATGCAAATACTAAGCCGCACATAATGAATTGGTATAGTTCCTGCGACCAAAACAAACCTTGCATTGATCATTGTATGATTCATTTACTTTTGTATCAAATCTTTATTCTTGAAGATTGTATAATAATGTCGATATTTACTTTTCAGATTTATCAACAATGCCTGCCTGTTCGATTAGCGGTTGCCCTTCGAAGACCCATGCGAAATCTGAAGGCACTAAAATGCATGTATTCCCGAAAACTGTTGATCGAATAAGAGAATGGGTCAGGCATTGCGGATATCCACTGGATGAGCTTGAAAGTAGAGTCCAACAAGTCTTACAGGACAAGAGGGGTGATCGATACCGCATCTGCAGCCGGCACTTTTCCTTGGACATGTACACAACATCTTGGGTAAGAAAGAAGAATAAACGGCGAACGACACAGAAATTCTATTCGTCCACATTCCGCCACCGGTGAGTCAAGTGTCCGGATTTAGCTTTAGGCCTTGCGGTAGTGTGTAGGTATCCGAACGGATTAATTGATATTGTAGGTGTTCTATCCCTTGTAATAATTGCGATATTGATATGAGTTTATAGTTTTTTGAATAATGACATTTATCAATATATTCTTTTTCGATTTCATAACCCACAAACGCAATGTATATATATGGGAACAGGGAACTGTGCTGTATTGAGCATTTTTCAAGTATTCTGTCGCCTTACATGGCTATTTTTAATATTGGCATTTCATTATCAATCATTAATTTACCTTTACAACTTCTTGACTATCCCTTGGATCTGAAGCAAGAACATTCTACATACTTGACGTGGTCGCAGTTATCAACCACTTCTAGCGCGTATCAGGTAATCTTACTAGGCTAATCCGCTACAGACTTGTTTTATGCATGTCAAGTAATACTTTTATTTTATCGTGTAATTATTTTACCGAATGTTTGGTTAGTGCTTTCCAATTGATATACACCTTAGTTATCGTCCACTGGTGTTTGTTTTCAGTTATAATTAGTGTTATCCATACTAATCCAAGTACTGTCTTTCAGGGAGATGCTGAAGCGTCCGCCACATCTACAACATTTCTAGACGTTCTTCACCAGCAGGAGGTATGGATACTGACAGCTCCATCGAGCGTCATCATCAGAGCTGGAATTCTTGTCGTTTGATTGTTCTACACAATGTTTCATTTGTGGTTAGCCGTTGATATGTACCTGTGCTGTCGACCCCAGGTGTGTGTTATGTTTTCACTATTGTAATCCTCACTAATGCAAGTACTATGTTTCAGGCAGTTGATGGAGCGTCAACCCCTGTACTTGATGCAGAGCCTGACATTCAAGTATACGAATCGCCGCAACAGCTTTCGGAAGTGTGCACTACATTTGCAACATCCATAGATATTCTTCAGCAGCACGAGGTATGGATAATGACAGCTCCATCATGCGTGATCATATAACGTGATTCCATTTGCTATACTTTCTTCCCTATTAACGCACGTGCTGTGTTTCAGGGAGACGAAGCTTCCACTACATTCCAAACATCCAATTTAGATGATGCTGATGTAAATAAATCGGAGAAATAAGTCGATGAAATGTGATCATATTTAGATTTTCCTTGATTCTTTTGGACAATGCATCATTTGTGGTTATCTCTTTATATGTACCTGTGCCGTCGACCCCAAGTGTGTGTTGTGTTTCCAATATTGAAAAGCATACTAATGCAAGTACTGTGTTTCAGTGAGATGCGGATCCCTCCTCTCCAATACAACCATTCATGGCAGTCCATGCAGAGCCAGAGGTATGGATACTGACAGCTCCACCGAAATAGATCATGACTGGTCGAATACTTGACATTTGATTGTTGCACACAATGTTTAAATTGTGTTTGGCTATTGAGATGTACCCGTGTGTTCGTCCTCACGTGTGTTTTATGCTAACAATATTTTGATACATAGTAATGAAAGTACTATGTTTCAGGGAGACGATGGAGCCTCATTCCGTGCTGTCTATGCGGATACAGAAAATATAGTCGTTGCAGCGCAAGAGGAAGGGAGGACATGCGGAAACGAATCGGAGCTACAGCTGTTGAAGGTCGAGTCAAAAAAGTTGCAAAGAAAAAAAAACAAAAAAAGGTTAGTTACAAACAGTTCATAACTTTAAAAAAAATTTTGTGCTGGGGACTATTTTATGTTTTTTTCCAGTCAAATGTACTACACTTTATCTTGTGTTTAAACTGAACATCCCTTTTCCAATCTCTCCTCCAGTTACCCGTGGGTGTCAGAACTATGCATACACAGACAGTGAAGCGAATGAGAGATGTGGCTTGCCAGACCGTGTACACTATGGAGCAACTATTAATTGAGGCGAGGCGTGTTCATGCTCGAGATGCTCATGTCCAATGGCCAGAACATGAATTAACTGTTTGGAGACTACAGCAAAGTTGCATTGGACCATAGCTACAGTGCAACCGCACCACCACAAGAAGATGCTATTGAATGTATTGAAGATAGCTCTGAAGTAGTTGCAGATCAATTCACACAATCTACACCCGCCAAAAATTTGCCACCAAAAAACCTGTCGACATTGTTGTGTTCTCCCATCAATGTTGAAGTAATAGATGTCGAAATGACAGAGAATGAACCAGCCGCAGCATCCGTTGACGCAGGGTGACAGTCTAATGAAAGAGAGAAAATACATTGTATTCGACAGTTGTTAGATGGAAATTCTAAGTATGCTGAAATATGTGCATTCCATTAGAGGGAAAGTATGTGGGAAGCCATTGATTAATGTGACTCGTCAAATAAAAGGCAGTAACGTCAAAATAAATGCCGCCTGTAGATTAAATCATAGGTTCTCATGGTCTGCACAACTGATGCTGGGGAAACTGCCAGCAGGCAATCTACTGTGTGCAGCTGCATCACTTTTTAGTGGCTCCAGTTTTAGAAAGTTAGAGGCTTTCTTTCAGTTTGTGGGACTCCATTTCATTTCTAAAGCGCTGTACTACATATACCAACGTGATTATCTGTTTCCGGCCATTAGTGATGCTTGGAAAATTGAACAATTGTCTCTAGCAAATACATTCGAAGGCAAACGATTCAGGCTAGCCGGCGATGGACAGTGCGACAGCCCTGGATTTTCTGCCAAGTACTGCACCTACCACTTTCAGGACATGGGTAGTAAGAAAATTGTGAGTTCGGTGGTCGTGCAGGTAACACAATGTACATCGTCAGTGGCCATGGAAAAACTAGGATTTATAAAATCAGTGGAATATCTACAATCAAGGGGAATGCACCTCGACCTCATAGCCGCGGATAGACACGTTTCAATTGCCAAGACAATGAGAGAGCAGTTTCCACATATTAAACATCAATTTGACATATGGCATCTTGCTAAATCAATCAATAAGAAAATCTCGGCTGCAGGGAAAAAAAAGGTTTTGAAAGTATTTTGCAGTGGTCTCATTCTATCACCAACCATCTTTGGTGGAGCTCAAAAACTTGTGAAGGGTCAGTGGAAATACTACTTGAAAAATGGCGGTCACTGATGCACCACTGTACCAACGTTCACCGCTGGACAGCAAATCAACATTTCCACCAATGTGAACATGGCCCTTTGTCCCCAGAGGAGGCACAGAAGAAGAAGTGGTTGATTCCATCTTCACTGACACACAAAGCCATTGAGAAGATGGTTTTCGACAAAACTCTATCAAGAGATTTGAGAGGACTGACAGAATTCTGTCACACAGGAGATTTGGAGGTGTTCCACAATATGTGCCTAAAGTACAGGCCAAAGCGCTTGCATTTTAGCTTTCGGGGCATGAAACATCGCACTCTACTAGCGGTCTTGGCCCATAACAGCAATGTCGGACGTGAACAAAATAGGACTAGGGGTAAAGTAAGGATGCCTCGCTACACTAAGGTGTTTTCAAAACGAAGTAAGCAATGGGTGATCAAACCAGTCTATGATGAAATGCAGTTCGACTTTGTGAAAGGCCTTATTGTTGCTGTGTTAGAGAAGCACAGATATGGAATTTTGGACGTTTCTGTGCAGAGCACCGAACATTGCGACTGTGCCATGCCCACCCGAAGCACAGCTGATTGTGAAGTACAAATCCCAGTTTAAATAATTGCAATACGATTGTATTTTTGTAAATAAATGTTATTGTACAGTGTACCTGTAACCCTAACCCCTACCTTCACCATCATGGGTGGCGAACAAGCTGGGTGTCATCTTTGAATTCTCTCTATTCACCTCATATATGTGTATGTATATATTTTTCTCATGTATCATCTTATGTAAATGTAAATGCTGCGCTCTGTTAATGGAGGGGAGGCTTGCGTATTGCAAATAATAAAACAAACAAACAATAAATCTCACTTTTAACTCAACTCCTGTGGTACTTTATACTTTCCCTGACCTTCCGCCAAAAATTAAATGTCTCAATTTGGGCTGCAAAGCTCGCAGACAACGGGGACAAAATTGGGGCACTTAGAACGCGCCAGCCAAGCGGGCCGTGGCATTTGGGAGAGAAGCCAGTTCGCATTTGCACATTGAGGCGGATTCTAAACTTCAAGTTCTCACAGATGCCTATACTACGTGATGTTGCAAATAAAGGATGCGAAGGACAGCGGCTTTGATTTTCAGCTCGCGCCCAGATGAGGCCCACAAGTCGCACTGGAAGTATAAGGGTCTATTGTTTTTTTACCTTGAGACAGGGACCATGCCGAAAGAACTACATTTGAAGGGGGTGCGCAATAACGTAAGAGACGATAAGGCAGAAAATTCAGAAACTAGACCGAGTTTCATTTTAGTTCAGTATACGAAAAATCGTTGTCAAGGGCACGGTCCGTTTTACAGACTGCATTACGAAGAGACACAATGGAAATTTCAAATATAATGTAATTAAATCTTTACACGCTTTTATACCGGAATGAAGATTTAATGAATGGATGCATGAATAAATGAATGAAGAGCTAGGAAAAGCAAGGAAAACGTGTTCGTAGTGGGCACATGGGCATGCAGGTCCACTGGTCTCATCGATCTCGGTCCTTGGCCCAGCCACTTTTCCCTGCACTGCCTACCTGCACTACGGGACTGTCTCTGTATCCTTCAGCCCCTTCTCCCGGCATTTACCTTGCACTTGCCACCAGCTGGCCCTATTTAATTTGTATTCAACTAACCATGTACAGCACTACCCCCCCTTCCCCATGCGCGATCAGAAAGACACCTGGCCTAGTAGGATCGTTGTCTGTCTGCCCTTGTTCCCCACCTGCCTCGTCGCGCCTAGAAACACTTGAGTATAGGCGCGTTACAAATGCCATATCATATATCATATCATTCCTCACGAATGTAGACTGTCGTTTATCATTGTGTGTTGGCCTCGATTTATTTCGTTACTTTTCGCATTGATTTTAGAGCCGAACATACTCCATTGAACTATCCTTGCAAGCAAATGGTTTCTGATCGGCTGTAATAAATAAAATAAGTAATATTAATGAAGATCGGCTGGCGAGACTAATTATAATTTTTTTGTTTTCATAACAGGTATTTGCTCCCCTTCTGCTACTGCCATCGGTTTGAGACACCAGCAGATGGCTTTTACAGTAGACACCTGCAGCTTCGTGTGAACAACTGGAGCACACTGACAATTTTATGGGACGATCGCCAAGGGCCCACATGCCCTTACGCTGTACTGGTGGCTAGAAGCAACATATCAACCTTTACGATGGACTAGTGCCTAGTTGATGGAACAGCCTTGCGGTTCACTGTGCTTCCAAAGTGCTTCTTTTAACGAAAAGCAACACCCTGTGTACCATGGCGGATACAGATAAAAGAAAATAAATGGCTTTCGGAGTTCATATGGCAATTGCTGAATATTCTCTAAACATTTAATGTAAAATAAATGTACTTTACCAAATGTACCGTGTTGCTGTTTGATTTTAAAGTACAGTTTCATATTCCGAATTGTGGCGCGCTGTGTTGTGAGATGGTCTGTGTTGGTTTCCAGGTTCTGTGTGGAGTCGCGTAGAAGACGACTGGGCGCGTTTGCCTACGCAGCACAGTAACGTCACGGAGAGAGGCAGGAATATGAATGTTTGGATAATGCCAGGCTCAGGGGCGGGGGAATTGATTTAGTGCCGCAAAAGCAGGTCAGCCAGGGCGATGCGGCAAGTGAAAGGATGATCAGAAAACGGCGGCGCCCTAGTGCTCGTTTTCACGTGCGTTTAATGGACGAAAACTCGGGTAAGGTCCATAGGAAAGTTTTCTAAAATCGAGCCACTTAGGCTTAAAATAACATGGCCGACCCTTAGGGACAATAAACATTTTTACTAGACCATGCCTTTAATAATCCACTTTGAGATGGCACCTTTAGAGACGCGATCCCCCTCTCTGCCTGTAGCTACGGAGACAAACAGTTGATCTGTTTTCCTCAGCGGTCTGGTTTTATTTACATAGTAGAGGACCGCCCTACGCATATCTAGGGTGTGTAGTTTCACCTCAGCCGAGCTTTGAGGGTCTTGGAAGAAAGCCGGAACCTCGATGGACTGGTTTATGTGGAATTTAGATATAAACTTAGGTGAGAACCTAGGGTGTGTGCGTAAAACCAGTTTGTCTTTATGGACAGTAAAGAAGGGATCCTGCACTGACAGAGCCTGAATTTCACTGACCCTTCTTATAGAAGTAATAGCTACTAAGAAGGCCGTTTTATAAGTCAGGTGTTTGAGACTGCTTTTATGCATGGGCTCGAAAGGGGGGCCCATGAGCTTAGATAGCACCACATTAAGGTCCCACCCTGGTGGTGGGTTAGAAATAGGAGGGTGAAGTCTCTTTACTCCTTCCATGAAGGCTTTAACTACTGGTACTTTCCACCACGAGACCTTGTTATGGGAAGTGGTGTATGCTGACAGGGCTGCCAGGTGTACTTTCAGTGAGTTAAAAACCAATCCTGCATCTAGCAGGTGGAGCATGTATGTAACAATAGTGGAAGGAGTGCAATCAACAGGGTTGATTTGTCTACTCTGGCACCAGATAACGAACATCTTCCACTTGTCAAAGTAACAGTGCCTTGTGTTTGGTTTCCTAGATTCCTTTAGGATGTCCATACAACTTTGTGGTAAATTGAGATGCCCAAACTCTATGACCTCAGGAGCCATGCTGCCAGGTTCATTGAGTTGGGTTGCTGATGCACTGTTGGACCTTGGTGCTGGTACAGTAGGTTGTACCAGGCTGGAAGTTTGATGGGCTCGCACACCGCCATCCTGCGTAGGTGTGGGAACCACGGTTGTCTTGCCCACATGGGAGCAACTAGGACGAGCGTCATCGACTCTGTTCATCTTGTTGACCACCTTCCTGATGAGGAGTTGGTGGAAAAGCGTACGCAAACATCCCTGACCAGTTCATCCACCGGGCGTTCCCCTGGGAGTCTGGTTGGGGGAACCTGGATGCAAATCCTGGGCATTGTCTGTTTTCGCTTGTGGCAAATAAGTCTATAGTGGGGAAACCCCACTGAGAGAAGATATCTTCTACGACCTCTCTGTGTAGAACCCATTCGTGTTCCTCTGGGAGGGAGTCTCTGCTCAGAGCATCCGCTAGGGAATTGAGCTCCCCTGGAACATGTTGTGATGACAGGAAGATGTTCCGTCTGAGTGCCCATATCCAGATTTTCTGGGCAAGCTTGGACAGATTTGGCGAACGAGTCCCTCCTTGCTTGTTCAGGTAGAACATGGCTGTCGTGCTGTCCGTCTGGATTTGCACTGACAGGTTTAGCAGATGGGGCTCGAACGCTTGAAGCGCTCTGAATACTGCCAGAAGCTCTAGCAGGTTGATGTGGTTCTTGGCGACTGAGGGAGACCATAGACCCTGAGCTGTGTGGTGGAGATGGTGAGCTCCCTACCCCGTCAGACATGCATCGGTAGCGACTACTGCCTGTACTTCGGGATCGTAAAAGGGCTTTCCCTG
Source organism: Ambystoma mexicanum (assembly GCF_040938575.1). Taxonomy (NCBI): domain Eukaryota; kingdom Metazoa; phylum Chordata; class Amphibia; order Caudata; family Ambystomatidae; genus Ambystoma; species Ambystoma mexicanum. The sequence goes on from NC_090933.1 coordinate 886,032,349, forward strand.
TGCAAGATTCTCTCTTGTCCACCAGTGAAGGCTTTGTACTAGTGTTGGCGAAACGACCACTAGATCGTCCCACTGACCACTTGTCCCACTGACCACTTGTCCCACTTGAGACCACTGTTTCACCAACCATTCCTGCATGGGACGCATGCGCAGGTGCGCGTGGGGGACCAGGTAAATACATGACGCCATCATGCCCAGCAAACGCATTGCTTTGCGTACCGTTATTTGGTGACCGGACTGATATTGCGGAATTTGCAGTAGTATATTCTGAATTCTTTCCTCTGAAGGAAATGTCAACCCCTCTTGAGTATCTAGGATTGCTCCTAGGAACTGTTTGGAGGTGCTTGGCACCAGGCTTGACTTTTTCTCGTTGATTGAGAAGCCTAATTCGTGGAGGAGGTCGATAGTCCTTTGAATGTTTGTCCTGCAAATTGCTGGGGTTTGCCCCGTTATGAGCCAGTCGTCCAGATAAGGGTACACCGGGATTGTCTCCCTGTGTAGGTGTGCAGCCGCCACCACCAGTACCTTGGTGAATACCCTTGGTGCCAAAGCTATCCCAAAGGGCAGTACCATGAATTGGTAGTGCTGACTGACAACCTTGAAGCGCAAGTACCTTCTGTGCGCTGGGAACCTTGAAATATGAAAATAGGCATCTTTCATATCCAAGGTTGCCATGTAATCCCCCTTTTTTAGGAGGGGGGGGATTACCTCTTGTAGCGTAGTCATACGAAACTTTTGGGGCTTGACATACTTGTTGGCAGGCCGTAAGTCCAATACTGGGCGCATTGTCAAATCTTTTTTTGGCACAAGGAAGTAAGTTGAATAAATACCCTTGTTTACCTGGTGTCCCGGGACGAGTTCTATCGCGTCCTTTGCTAGCAGAATGGCGATCTCCTCGAGGAGAATCTTCTGATGTTCTAAAGAGTGTACTCTTTGTCGTGGAGGATGGTTCCGGGGACGCTGCAGTAGTTCTATACAGTACCCCTCGGATACTGTTGACAGCACCCATCTGTCTGATGTGATCCCTTCCCAAGCCTGGGTGAAGTTGGAAATGCGTCCCCCTACTGGGGTTGCGTGAGAAGGGACCCTGAACTGAGCGTCACTGCTTTGGTGGAGGCGTGCCGCCTCCTTTACTGGGGCTGCCTCTGCCTTTACCACGTCCTCTCCTATTACCCCTGCCGTAACCTGTTGGCTGTTGTTCCACTGTGTACCCTGCCCCTGGGAATAGTAAGACCCTCTCTGGGAATTGTGGCCGCGTGGGCGACGAAAATTACTATTCCCTCTCTGGTTAGGGGGTTTATTGGTTAACTGGCCAAGGGACTTGAGTGTCTCGTATTCGTCCTTGGCATTCTTCAGTGCATCCTCGACCGCCTTACCAAACAGATCGGCTTCCACCGGTTTGTCCAACAATGATGCCTGGGTTTCTGCCTTAAAACCAGACTGCTGTAACCACGCATGTCTATTGATAACAGTACCTTCTGCTATCAATCTGCCTGCGTTGTCCGCGGCGTCAAAAGTTGCTTTTAAAATGCAACCAGACACGGCTCTACCCTCTGCGGAAATCCGAGCTAACTGGCCCTTTAAGGGTTCTGGTGCAGAGGCTATGAATGCCGCGACTTCTTCCCATTGATGGCAGTTGTAGCTGGCCAACAGGGTGGTGGAGTTTGCAATCCTTGCCTGATAGGCGGACGTTGAGGCTACTTTCCTGCCGAAACCATATAGTTTTTTGCTCTTCTTGTCTGGAGGAGCTTCGGACGATGACAAGGGTGTTCCAGCCCTCTTACGAGTGTTAGTGACAACTAGGGAGTCTGGCTTCAGATGTCCTCTTATATAGAGAGGGTCAGACTGGGCTGCCCTGAAAAGTTTTTCAACTCTGGGATGGACTGCTCTGGTGAGGTTCGGGTTCACCAGGGACAGGTCTATTCTTCGCTGAATAGACTTGAGGATAGGGATGGTCTGGGCAACAGGCCTCCTTTCTCCTGCTAACTCTTCGGCGAAGTCCCTCTCCTCCTGGACACCGTGGGTGTCCATATGGAAATGTTCTGCTGCACGTGCGAGAACCTCATTCAGGGGGGGTTGGTTATCGACAGGGGAGTCGGTAACCGGGGCTTCCTTTTCTACCAGGGAATCTAATCTGTAGGTTTCAGGGTCTTCCTCTCCCTCTTCTTGGTCCTCATAGTCCCCATAGAAGCCCGTCCCAGTTTGCTCTTCTACCATGGCAAAATCTTGGTCCGCACCAAAGGAAGCCTCTCCTTGATACAGTGAGTATGGTTGTACCTCGAAGGGGTCTGTAGACCTCATCGGTGTCTCAAACCGGGGCTTCTTACTCAGGGGGATAGGATCATTAGAGCCTGAGGGTGTAGCCCCTTGTGGATCATATGAAAGAAAATGGTCTGGATTTTTATTGTAAAAGTCAGCCAAAGAAGACATCCTTGACATGACCCTATCTATGTCATCACTCAACCATTTTTTGGAACTGGGAATGACTATCAGAAAGTCTAGGGGATTTAACTTGAGTAGATTTGCTGGTTTTAGAAATATCAGCAGACCTAGTCTTGTCTGTCTGTTTAGGGGGAGTGGAGTGTTTCACAGGTGTGGAAGAGTGCAGGGGCTGCTTCTTCTGCTGCTTTCCCCCCTCCCCGTGAGTGGAAAAGTGTTTTCCCTGTCCCTTTGTGGCTCCGGAGGTTTTTAACGCCTGGCGTCGAGGATCGGGGTAGAGTCCCTGTCCTTCGAGCGTGGGGCCGCACTGATCTCATCTGCGGGCTCCGACTCCTGGAGCGCGGCCTGGGGGTGGAAGTCGTCTTCGTCCTCTGACGATCGAACTCCTGTTAGCCTAGGGAGCGAGGCTCTTTTGGCAAGAGTGGATGATTGCCTGGAGTCATGCGGCGATCTCGATCGAGTACGCCCATAGGACACCGAATCGGACCGTTCTGTTTGTGCCTCTTTCCGAGAACTCGACGTCGTCGAGTCTCGGTTGGACTTCGTGTGTTTAGTGTGTGTGGTGTGTGAAGCGCTTGTGTCGCCGGGGGTCTTCCCCATAGCCGCCCCGCCGGACGGCCTTCCGAGGTCGGGGACCTGCGCTCGGCTGTCTTTCGACGCCGTAATGCCCTCGCCGTCCGAAAGTACGGTGTCGCTGCCGTCGCTGAAGGCGCCCTCCACTGCCATGGCCGACTGCCTGGCGTGGTGGGCCCAACGCTTCGTCGAACGGTCCTTAAGTGTCTTAGGTATAAACCTACTACACGTTCTGCAGTTCGCTTCGGGGTGGTCCCTCGGCAAGCAGAGATTGCACGTGGCGTGCCTGTCGACCCAAGGGTATTTGCGATTGCACTTGGGACAGAATTGAAAAGCGGTACCCTCCATACGCACGTTGAGGCAGCGGGCTGGTAAGTGTAGGAATGTATAAGGTGTACCTATATACCAAGAGTGTAGAGTATGTCCAACCCCCCACTCTCCCTACTTGCAGGGCCGAGGCCAGAGGCCTTCCAAGGCCCGGGCCGAGGCCAGAGGCCTTCCGAGGCCCAAATCTGTCGTGCAGCAGCCGACGGTCGATTTCTTCTCCAGCCTACGTCGAGTGTCGAAGTTCGACGTTGGGATGGGGAAGGATGTCAATTAATCAATATTTTAGCAAAAGTATGGCTAAGGCCAGGGGACTCCGCAAAATGCTTCCGACCAGTATGGTGGAAAAAAACAATCTGAGGATCCTAGACGCGCGAGGGATCTTGGGTACAGTGGACGTCACACTAGGGATAGTATTACTGGCACGCCCTGTGTCGACGCCCATTTTCGAGTTTCGAAAAACATACTCCGCAGCTTCCACTAGATGTCGGCCTATGCACAGCATGTGATCTCAGCAGATTCCACAAGCCTCAGAAATATATATACGATACATTACTCACCATAATTGGATTTCTGATGCTTGTTATCTGCTCAGATTCACATGCTGTGCATAGGCTGACATCTAGTGGAAGCTGTGGAGTATTACAGTTGTTTTCGAAACTCGAAAAGGGACGTCAACAGGGCGTGGCAGTAATACTATCCCTAGTGTGATATCCACTGTACCCATGGTCCTTCACGCATCGAGGTCCCACAGATTGTTTTGTTTCTGACATGAGATAGCACGAAGTGCAGCGCGAGTACAGTTGTATTAAAGCAGATATGATCAGATAAAGATCATATGAACATCTTTGCGCCTTCTTTCCAAGTGAGGAAGGGTGGGCACAGGTGAATCTAAGCAGATACAAGCATCAGAAATACGATTACGGCGAGTAATGTATCCCTTCTGAGGCTTGTGGAACCGTCTTAGATCACATCCTATGCACAGATTAGCGAGCAGTGTTTGGAGAAGGTGGTGGGTTGTAAGACGGTCCAGCAGCAAATAGATGTTTTAGAACCGCTTGCCCCACATGTGTATCTGCTTTTGAATAAGTGTCAATGCAGTAGTGCCGAGTGAAAGTGGGTTCTGAGCTCCATGTAGCTGCTTTGCAAATGGTGTCCAGCGGGACATTTGCGATGAAAGCCAAAGTAGCTCCTGTACCCCTTTTGGAGTGAGCTCTTGGTGTGAAGGCAGTGTTTTGCATGATAATGAGTAACAGAGCTGTATGCATCTGACTATCCATCTGGAGATGGCATTTTTGGAAATGCAGTCTCCTTTTTTGCCTGGTGCTACAGAGACAAACAGTTTTTGTCTGTCTTTCTGAGCAGTCTGGTCTTGTTTATATTGTAAAGGACCGCCTTCCTTACATCTAGTGCATGGAGTGGTTTCTTAGCTGAGCTTGTGGGGTTTTGGAAGAAGGCCGGTAGCTCAAAGGATTGGTTCACAAGAAATTTGGAAATGAACTTAGGTGAAAACCTAGGGTGTGTCTGAAAAAACATTTTATCCTTGTGTATGACAAAGAGTGAGTCCTGCACCGACAATGCTTGAAGTTCACTAACCGTTCTAATGGATGTAATAGCCACTAAGAAGGCAGTCTTATATGTCAGGTGTTTTAGACTTGACTTATGCATAGGCTCAAAGTGAGGTCCCATGAGCTTTGCGAATACCACATTGAGATCTCAGCCTGGCGGTGGGTTTGAAATTGGAGGATGGAGTCTCTTCACTCCTTCCATAAATGCTTTAATGATGGGAACTTTTCACCACAATACTTTACTCTGAGAGGTGGTGTAAACTGATAAAACTGCCAGGTGGACCTTTATAGAGTTGAATACTAACCCAGAGTCTAACAAGTGGAGCATATTTATTTGTCTTTATTTATAGAGGGCCGCAGGCATCAGGGCGCTTCACAAAAAGACTAGGACAACAGAAATAGACAAGACAACCTAATGGTGCAGTTACTCAGTGTGGGAGTGATATTGACTTTTTTCTAAACTTTAGGTATTTCGATTCTAATCTGAGATGAATTGGGAGTTAGTTCCTTTTAGCTGTTTCTCTTGTAGGAAATGCTTGGCCAAGTCCATTTGCTTTTTTTGTGTGTGGGGCTTTTGCTCGCCCTTGTGATTCTGACCCAAGGGCTCGACCTGGTACGTATGGACATATTTGCTTTTTTTTTTTTTTAGGTAGTCCAGGGCAGCTCTGTGTAAGCAGTGGTGCACAAATGACAGTGACTTGAATGTTATTCTATCTCTTATGGCCAGCCAGTGGAGGGCTTTTCTGTCCTTAGTATTGTGCTCTTTTTTTGGTTTGCCGGCGATTGTCCTTACAGCATTGTTTTTTATGATTTGACACTGTTTAATGCATTTACTACTGGCCCCCAGGATCAATGAGTTCCCGTAGTCAAGCCTAGACAGGATTGTGGCTCTGGCTATGATAGAGCTATTATGCTGACTAAAGAGGGGCCTAATCCATCTAAGAAGTGTTTGATGGTATTGACATGTTTGCCTAAGGTATGAGACATGGGCATCTGCTCCTAAGGAGGCTTGTAAGTAGACGCCAAGGGTCTTTACCTTGTCTGATACTTTAACCATTGAGGTTTTAATCTTAAATGACGAATAAGCCGGGTCGAGTTTGGCTCTGGTTTGTGAAGAACCAAAGACCATAAACTCGGTCTTGCTTCCATTGAGGCACATCCAGTTGGTCTTTATCCATCCCTCAATGGCGTTGTAAATACAAGCAAGCTTTTCATTGTCTGTGGAGTGACAACTGGTCATTTTCATAATTAGCTATATGTCCTCAGCAAAATTTGTAAAGAATAGACCCAAGTTAGTAAGGAGGGTACAGAAACATTACATATAGATGTTAAATAAAAGAGGTGAGAAACTGGCTCCTTGTGGCACACCACAATCCACGGGCCGGCTAGCAGATGAATAGTCACCCCATTGGATCTTGGAACTCCTGTTTCCTAAAAATGAGGAAAACCATTCAATGGCTTCTGGGGAGCAATAGCCTGACTTATCTAGGGCCTCGTGGAGCTTCTGGTGATCTAACAACTCAAATGCTGCCGAGAGGTCCAATAAGATCAGCAGTCCGGCTTTGCCTTTGTCGATTATGCTAAGCAGTTTGGCTGGAGGTCGAGCAATGCCGACTCAGTTCCATGTGCTTCTCTGAAGCCTGATTGCTGGGTGTGTAACAAGCTATTTTGATCGATGTATTTTTGCAATTGACCTGTGGCAACCTTGTCTAGCATTTTGAGCAAGAAATTGCAATTCGTTATAGGACGAAGGTTGACAGGGTCACGGTGACGGTTTTGATAGATGTAGGCACTTTATGATCTCTGAATGAAGAATTTACCATTCTGCAGAGAAGCGGGTCGAACAATTCTGCATTGTCGAGGATTAACTTTGGGGGTAGAATGTTTTCTGAACAAGGAGCTACATCTGGTGGAGGATAGAATTTTAATCATCTCCTCCAACGAGATTTGAGTGAAGTGACATTTTGCCTTCTCTGGGAAGGGAGGTTCAGGTGTAATAGCAGCTTGGGTGGCTGGTTAACTAATGTACAGGTTTGTATAGTTTAACGGGCCTTCTGGATTTGATTGAAGAATGCTGTTTGTACGGTCTCACAATCTCCCTGTGTTGGTAGAAAGGGGGAGACTAGGGTACATATAGTTTAGAATGTGTGAACGGGTACATTCTACAGGTTTTATTTGTTTAGACTGGCACCAAATTACAAATCTCCTCCACTTGTCGAAAGAACAGTGTGTGGTGTACGGTTTACGTGCCTCCTTGAGGATATCCATACACCTCTCTGGAAGATTTAGATGTCCAAACTATGACCTCAGGAGCCATGCTGCCAGTTTCATAGAGTGAGGTTGAGGGTGTTCTGTTATCCCCCCCGTGTTGGGTCAGCAGATTGGAGTGGCACAGGAGTTTGATGGGATTCCCACATCGTGGTCATGCCCACATGGGACCAACTAGTATGAGCGTCATTTGTTCTCTGTGAATCTTGTTCACCACTCTGCTCATTAGAGGAGTTGGGGGAAAAGTGTAAACAAATTTCCCTGATGAGCTCATCCATAGGGCGTTCCCTTTGGAGTATGGCTGGGGAAACCTGGACGGGAAATCTGGGCATAGTTTTCTTTTGTAGCGAACAAGTCTAGTGTGGCGTAACCCCTTTGTGAGAAGATGTGGTCTACGAAATTTGTGTCTAGTTTCCACTCATGTTCCTGTGGTAGGGGATCTCTGCTTAGCGAGTCTGCCACGGCGTGGAGTTCCCCATGAACATGTTGGGAAGATAGGAACATGCCCCGTCTGAGTGTCCATTTCCATATTCTCTGTGCTAGCTTGGACATATTTGGAGAATGTGTGCCCCCCTGCTTGTTTTTTAAAAAAAAACTTTATTTAATGATTGTGGTACACAACATTGCAACAACATGACATTCCATATATATCCAAATCTGAGACGTTCAGTTCAGTTATATAACAATGTGCGGTATTACAGAACAGACATATTACTGGGCCCTGCCGGGCTGCTACTGGTCGAGTCGGCTTCACATAGATATACTCTGAACGTGGCCCAAATGTCCTTTGGTTTACATGAGTTTGGGAGTGACATTGCATAGTGTTCCTCACATTCATTAACATACATCGGCTCATTAAGAAAATGGTTCACTTGTGGTGCATGTGCACTCTTCCATTTTTGCAGAATGCACTTTTTTGCCACCGCGCATGCAATATTAAAGAGCCTTCTGATTACCACTGACTGTTTTCCTATATCCCCGAACAGATATTTTTGTGGTGTGAGGTCTGCCGGTATCTGGGTTACTTCAAGGATTTTCGCCACCTCCCCCCAGAATACATATATGTGTGGGCAGCTCCAGTACATGAGTATCGAGTCGGCCTGATCGGCCCAACACTTCAGACACCTGCCGGGACTGTTATTTGTGAATTTCGCAATTTTTGGGGGGGGTATAGTGCAACTTATTCAATACCTTATCGAGCAAGTTAGGTCAGCCGACACGTGTTTCGACCTTACGGTCGTTCTCAAGGCCAGTTGCGGTTTGCTGTGTGCCCACAGTGGGGTTCTGTATTATAAACTGTCCTTTACGGCAGTCCTGGCTCCTGTTGGGCCCTGTATGTTCCGTCTGGCATCCTAGGCGGTGCTCTGCAGCAAGAGCACCGCCTAGGATGCCAGACGGAACATACAGGGCCCAACAGGAGCCAGGACTGCCGTAAAGGACAGTTTATAATACAGAACCCCACTGTGGGCACACAGCAAACCGCAACTGGCCTTGAGAACGACCGTAAGGTCGAAACACGTGTCGGCTGACCTAACTTGCTCGTCAAGTTCCAAATAGTGTTTCTCATAAACACATGTATTTAAGGAAAAAATCACCCAGAAAAACAACGAACAATAAATGAATTAATTCATACTAACCAAAGGGTCAGAAACAATTATTTCACAAACTACAAGCAAGATAGCCGGGAGCAACAAACCTTTCCTTTCCAAATTACCAAACTGGGGCTTAGGCTAAACCCCAAAACCGCTCCTGTGATCTTGCCCAAAATCGCAATAACAACATATTTGGAGCTTAGCACTGGCAGGTTCCATTCCTAGAGCCTAAAACCCACCTCTTATTCAATACCTTAAATTGGATCAGTCGGAGGCCGCGTTCATGGATACCCGCTTGGTCAGTTCACTGTACCTCTCCCAGGATCTGGTAGTTATGGTAGCACCCAGATCCGTTTCCCAGGAGGTCTTTATCATGTTTACCGTTGGAGTGTTGGCCTGCACAGCCGTGTATAGCCCGAGACACTGGTTCCCGACCGGGTTGACAAGGCCACCAGGCACGGGTGCGGTGGGGGTTCATCTGTGAACAGTGGCCACCTAGCCTTAAAAGCCGTTCTCATTCTATGGTATTGTAATATCATCAATTGGTCCCTTCCCATCCCTGATTTGAACTCTTCCAGTGTTATAAATTTGCCATTAGGGAATATGTCTTTGATTTTAAATTCTCCCTCCGGGTCCGATGTCTTCTGCACATCTGGATCATATGAGGGTGCTATCCCAGGGAAGTTCCAGAACGGGGCCTCAGCGTAGTAAGGTGTCGCCAACTCCAGCCTACGGTAGACTTTGAACCATGCATGCACTGTTGTACTTACTGGATCGAGTGGACACTCATCTCTGTGTTTTCCTTTAAAGATGAGTGACCTTAAGTCGGTTGGGCGTGCAGCGTGTTTTTCTAAACAAATGTGGGGTGAGGTGTCCTGCTCATCATACCAGTGTTTAACAAACTGATCCTGTGCCACTAGGTAATACAATTCAAAGTCTGGAGCTGCTATGCCACCTTTGTTATAGGGTTCCACCATTTTTTCCCACCTCATTCTGGCCACCCCCCCCCCACACCAGACAAACTCTACCGCCATGGATCTGAGAGTATCAAAGAACCGTCTACCAGGCAATATCGGGATATTAGTAAATATATATAGCAGCTTGGGGAGAATGACCATTTTCAATATAGCGACCCGGCCGATAAGTGAAATGGGAAGTTTAGCCCAGAAGCGGAGTTTAGTAGAAATTGTGTTCAACAGGGAGTCGTGGTTGTTCGAGAATAGGGTTGTTCTGTCTCCCGACACAATAACACCCAAGTATCTTATCTTATCAGGAGACCACTGTAGGCCGTGCTTGTTGTTTGGACATCTAGTGGCAGGGGTCAGGGGAAAGATTTCGTATTTAGAGCGATTAGTTTTGTATCCTGAGTATTCTGCGAATTTATGGACAGTCTCCATCGCTGGCCCCAGGTGTGTGTCTGGCTCCCGGATGTATAACAGGGCGTCATCTGCATATAGTGAAATT